>NC_133413.1:52302500-53552500 GCF_049350105.2 Macaca mulatta
TCTTTCCATATTTCATCTGAGGATAATTCCTTTTTCAGCATAGCCCTCTATGGGCTTTCAAATATCACTTTGCCAAATTCACAAGAACTGTCTTAGCGAAAGGCTTCTTGAGGGGAAAGCTGTAACTCTGTGAGATGATTGCACAGAACACAAAGAAGTTTCTCAGAAAGCTTCTTTCTCTTTGTTATCGGAGGATATTTCCTTTCGGCCCTACAGTCTTCAAAGGGATCCGAAATATCTGTTCTCAGATTCCACAGAAATAAGGCTAGCAAAGAGATCCACGAAATACTGATGTAACTCTGTGAGTGGAAGTAACACATCACAGAGCAGTTTCTCAGAATGCTTCTTTCCAGATTTCATCTGAGGTTATTTCCTTTTTCACCATAGCCCTCTATGGGCTTCCAAATATCACTTTGCCAATTCCACAAGAACTGTCTTAGCGAAAGGCTTCTTGAGGGGAAAGCTGTAACTCTGTGAGATGATTTCACAGAACACAAAGAAGTTTCTCAGAAAGCTTCTTTCTCTTTGTTATCGGAGGATATTTCCTTTGGCCCTATAGTCTTCAAAGGGATCCGAAATATCTGTTCTCAGATTCCACAGAAAGAAGGCTAGCAAAGAGATCCACGAAATACAGATGTAACTCCGTGAGTGGAAGTCACCCATCACAGAGCAGTTTCTCAGAGGGCTTCTTTCCAGATTTCATCTGAGGATATTTCCTTTTTCACCATAGCCCTCTATGGGCTTCCAAATATCACTTTGCCAATTCCACAAGAACTGTCTTAGCGAAAGGCTTCTTGAGGGGAAAGCTGTAACTCTGTGAGATGATTTCACAGAACACAAAGAAGTTTCTCAGAAAGCTTCTTTCTCTTTTTTATCGGAGGATATTTCCTTTGGCCCTATACTCTTGAAAGGGATCCGAAATATCTGTTCTCAGATTCCTCAGAAATAATGCTAGCAAAGAGATCCACGAAATACAGATGTAACTCTGTGAGATGAATGAACAGAACACTAAGAAGTTTCTCAGAAAGCTTCTTTCCAGATTTCATCTGAGGATATTTCCTTTTTCACCATAGCCCTCTATGGGCTTAAAAATATCACTTTTCCAATTCCACAAGAACTGTCTTAGCGAAAGTCTTCTTGCGGGGAAAGCTGTAACTCTGTGAGATGATTTCACAGAACACAAAGAAGTTTCTCAGAAAGCTTCTTTCTCTTTGTTATCGGAGGATATTTCCTTTGGCCCTATAGTCTTCAAAGGGATCCGAAATATCTGTTCTCAGATTCCACAGAAATAAGGCTAGCAAAGAGATCCACGAAATACAGATGTAACTCCGTGAGTGGAAGTCACACATCACAGAGCAGTTTCTCAGAAAGCTTCTTTCCAGATTTCATCTGAGGATAATTCGTTTTTCAGCATAGCCCTCTATGGGCTTTCAAATATCACTTTGCCATTTCCACAAGAACTGTCATAGCGAAAGGCTTCTTGAGGGGAAAGCTGTAACTCCGTGTGATGATTTCACAGAACACAAAGAAGTTTCTCAGAACTTTCTTTCTCTTTGTTATCGGAGGATATTTCCTTTGGCCCTATAGTCTTCAAAGGGATCCGAAATATCTGTTCTCAGATTCCACAGAAATAAGGCTAGCAAAGAGATCCACGAAATACAGATGTAACTCCGTGAGTGGAAATCACCCATCACAGAGCAGTTTCTCAGACAGCTTCTTTCCAGATTTCATCTGAGGATATTTCCTTTTTCACCAGAGCCCTCTATGGGCTTCCAAATATCACTTTGCCAATTCCACAAGAACTGTCTTAGCGAAAGGCTTCTTGAGGGGAAAGCTGTAACTCTGTGAGATGATTTCACAGAACACAAAGAAGTTTCTCAGAAAGCTTCTTTCTCTTTGTTATAGGATGATATTTCCTTTGGCCCTATAGCCTTCAAAGGGATCGGAAATATCTGTTCTCAGATTATACAGAAATAACGCTAGCAAAGAGATCCACGAAATACACATGTAACTCTGTGAGTGGAAGTCACACATCACAGAGCAGTTTCTCAAAAAGCTTCTTTCCAGATTTCACCTGAGGATATTTCCTTTTTCACCATAGCCCTCTATGGGCTTCCAAATATCACTTTGACAATTCCACAAGAACTGTCTTAGCGAAAGGCTTCTTGAGGGGAAAGCTGAAACTCTGTGAGATGATTTCACAGAATACAAAGAAGTTACTCAGAAAGCTTCTTTCTCATTGTTATCGCAGGATATTTCCTTTGGCCCTATAGTCTTCAAAGGGATCCGAAATATCTGTTCTCAGATTCCACAGAAATAAGGCTAACAAAGAGATCCACGAAATACAGAAGTAACTCTGTGCGATGAATGAACAGAACACTAAGCAGTTTCTCAGAAAGCTTCTTTCCAGATTTCATCTGAGGATATTTCCTTTTTCACCATAGCCCTCTATGAGCTTCCTAATATCACTTTGCCAATTCCACAAGAACTGTCTTAGCGAAAGGCTTCTTGAGGGGAAAGCTGTAACTCTGTGAGATGATTTCACAGAACACAAAGAAGTTTTTCAGAAAGCTTCTTTCTCTTTGTTATCGGAGGATATTTCCTTTGGCCCTATAGTCTTCAAAGGGATCCGAAATATCTGTTCTCAGATTCCACAGAAATAAGGCTAGCAAAGAGATCCACGAAATACAGATGTAACTCTGTGAGATGAATGAACAGAACACTAAGCAGTTTCTCAGAAAGCTTCTTTCCAGATTTCATCTGAGGATATTTCCTTTTTCTCCATAGCCCTCTATGGGCTTCCAAATATCACTTTGCCAATTCCACAAGAACTGTCTTAGCGAAAGGCTTCTTGAGGGGAAAGCTGTAACTCTGTGAGATGATTTCACAGAACACAAAGAAGTTTCTCAGAAAGCTTCTTTCTCTTTGTTATCGCTAGATATTTCCTTTGGCCCTATAGTCTTCAAAGGGATCCGAAATATCTGTTCTCAGATTCCACAGAAATAAGGCTAGCAAAGAGATCCACGAAATACAGATGCAACTATGTGAGATGAATGAACAGAACACTAAGCAGTTTCTCAGAAAGCTTGTTTCCAGATTTCATCTGAGGATATTTCCTTTTTCACCATAGCCCTCTATGGGCTTCCAAATATCACTTTGCCAATTCCACAAGAACTGTCTTAGCGAAAGGCTTCTTGAGGGGAAAGCTGTAACTCTGTGAAATGATTTCACAGAACACAAAGAAGTTTCTCAGAAAGCTTCTTTCTCTTTGTTATAGGAGGATATTTCCTTTGGCCCTATAGTCTTCAAAGGGATCCGAAATATCTTTTCTCAGATTCCACAGAAATAAGGCTAGCAAAGAGATCCACGAAATACAGATGTAACTCCGTGAGTGAAAGTCACACATCACAGAGCAGTTTCTCAGAAACCTTCTTTCCATATTTCATCTGAGGATAATTCCATTTTCAGCATAGCCCTGTATGGGCTTCCAAATATCACTTTGCCAATTCCAGAAGAACTGTCTTAGCGAAAGGCTTCTTGAGGGGAAAGCTCTAACTCTGTGAGATGATTTCACAGAACACAAAGAAGTTTCTCAGAAAGCTTCTTTCTCTTTGTTATAGGATGATATTTCCTTTGTCCCTATAGTCTTCAAAGGGATCCGAAATATCTGTTCTCAGATTCCACAGAAAGAAGGCTAGCAAAGAGATCCACGAAATACAGATGTAACTCCGTGAGTGGAAGTCACCCATCACAGAGCAGTTTCTCAGAGGGCTTCTTTCCAGATTTCATCTGAGGATATTTCCTTTTTCACCATAGCCCTCTATGGGCTTCCAAATATCACTTTGCAAATTCCAGAAGAACTGTCTTAGCGAAAGGCTTCTTGAGGAGAAAGCTGTAACTCTGTGAGATGATTTCACAGAACACAAAGAAGTTTCTCAGAAAACTTCTTTCTCTTTATTATCGCAGGATATTTCCTTTGGCCCTATATTCTTCAAAGGGATCCGAAATATCTGTTCTCAGATTCCACAGAAATAAGGCTAGCAAAGAGATCCACGAAATACAGATGTAACTCTGTGCGATGAATGAACAGAACACTAAGCAGTTTCTCAGAAATCTTCTTTCCAGATTTCATCCGAGGATATTTCCTTTTTCACCATAGCCCTCTATGAGCTTCCTAATATCACTTTGCCAATTCCACAAGAACTGTCTTTGCGAAAGGCTTCTTGAGGGGAAAGCTGTAACTCTGTGAGATGATTTCACAGAACACAAAGAAGTTTTTCAGAAAGCTTCTTTCGCTTTGTTATCGGAGGATATTTCCTTTGGCACTATAGTCTTCAAAGGGATCCGAAATATCTGTTCTCAGATTCCACAGAAAGAAGGCTAGCAAAGAGATCCACGAAATACAGATGTAACTCCGTGAGTGGAAGTCACCCATCACAGAGCAGTTTCTCAGAGGGCTTCTTTCCAGATTTCATCTGAGGATATTTCCTTTTTCACCATAGCCCTCTATGGGCTTCCAAATATCACTTTGCCAATTCCACATGAACTGTCTTAGCGAAAGGCTTCTTGAGGGGAAAGCTGTAACTCTGTGAGATGATTTCACAGAACACAAAGAAGTTTCTCAGAAAGCTTCTTTCTCTTTGTTATAGGATGATATTTCCTTTGGCCCTATAGTCTTCAAAGGGATCCGAAATATCTGTACTCAGATTATACAGAAATAACGCTAGCAAAGAGATACACGAAATACAGATGTAACTCTGTGAGTGGAAGTCACACATCACAGAGCAGTTTCTCAAAAAGCTTCTTTCCTGGTTTCACCTGAGGATATTTCCTTTTTCACCATAGCCCTCTATGGGCTTCCAAATATCACTTTGACAATTCCACAAGAACTGTCTTAGCAAAAGGCTTCTTGAGGGGAAAGCTGTAACTCTGTGAGATGATTTCAAAGAACACAAAGAAGTTTCTCAGAAAGCTTCTTTCTCTTTGTTATCGCAGGATATTTCCTTTGGCCCTATAGTCTTCAAAGGGATCCGAAATATCTGTTCTCAGATTCCACAGAAAGAAGGCTAGCAAAGAGATTCACGAAATACAGATGTAACTCTGTGAGATGAATGAACAGAACACTAAGCAGTTTCTCAGAAAGCTTCTTTCCAGATTTCATCAGAGGATATTTCCTTTTTCACCGTAGCCCTCTATGGGCTTCCAAATATCACTTTGCCAATTCCACAAGAACTGTCTTAGCGAAAGGCTTCTTGAGGGGAAAGCTCTAACTCTGTGATATGATTTCACAGAACACAAAGAAGTTTCTCAGAAAGCTTCTTTCTCTTTTTTATAGGATGATATTTCCTTTGGCCCTATAGTCTTCAAAGGGATCCGAAATATCTGTTCTCAGATTATACACAAATAACGCTAGCAAAGAGATACACGAAATACAGATGTAACTCTGTGAGTGGAAGTCACACATCACAGAGCAGTTTCTGAAAAAGCTTCTTTCCAGGTTTCACCTGAGGATATTTCCTTTTTCACCATAGCCCTCTAAGGGCTTCCAAATATCACTTTGACAATTCCACAAGAACAGTCTTAGCGAAAGGCTTCTTGAGGGGAAAGCTGTAACTCTGTGAGATGATTTCACAGAACACAAAGAAGTTTTTCAGAAAGCTTCTTTCTCTTTGTTATCGGAGGATATTTCCTTTGGCCCTATAGTCTGCAAAGGGATCTGAAATATCTGTTCTCAAATTCCACAGAAATAAGGCTAGCAAAGAGATCCACGAAATACAGATGTAACTCTGTGAGATGAATGAACAGAACACTAAGCAGTTTCTCAGAAAGCTTCTTTCCAGATTTCATCTGAGGATATTTCCTTTTTCACCATAGCCCTCTATGGGCTTCCAAATATCACTTTGCCAATTCCACAAGTACTGTCTTAGCGAAAGGCTTCTTGAGGAGAAAACTGTAACTCTGTGAGATGATTTCACAGAACACAAAGAAGTTTCTCAGAAAGCTTCTTTCTCTTTGTTATCGCAGGATATTTCCTTTGGCCCTATAGTCTTCAAAGGGATCCGAAATATCTGTTCTCAGATTCCACAGAAATAAGGCTAGCAAAGAGATCCACGAAATACAGATGTAACTCTGTGAGATGAATGAACAGAACACTAAGCAGTTTCTCAGAAAGCTTCTTTCCAGATTTCATCTGAGGATATTTCCTTTTTCACCACAGCCCTCTATGGGCTTAAAAATATCACTTTTCCAATTCCACAAAAACTGTCTTAGCGAAAGGCTTCTTGAGTGGAAAGCTGTAACTCTGTGAGATGATTTCACAGAACACAAAGAGGTTTCTCAGAAAGATTCTTTCTCTTTGTTATCAGAGGATATTTCCTTTGGCCCTATAGTCTTCAAAGGGATCCGAAATATCTGTTCTGAGATTCCACAGAAATAAGGGTGGCAAGGAGATCCACGAAATAGAGATGTAACTCTGTGAGTGGAAGTCACACATCACAGAGCAGTTTCTCAGAAAGCTTCTTTCCAGATTACATCTGAGGATATTTCCTTTTTCACCGTAGCCCTCTAGGGGCTTCCAAATATCACTTTGCCAATTCCACAAGAACTGTCTTAGCGAAAGTCTTCTTGAGGGGAAAGCTGTAACTCTGTGAGATGATTTCACAGAACACAAAGAAGTTTCTCAGAAAGCTTCTTTCTCTTTGTTATCGGAGGATATTTCCTTTGGCCCTATAGTCTTCAAAGGGATCCGAAATATCTGTTCTCAGATTCCACAGAAATAAGGCTAGCAAAGAGATCCACGAAATACAGATGTAACTCCGTGAGTGGAAGTCACCCATCACAGAGCAGTTTCTCAGAAAGCTTCTTTCCAGATTTCATCTGAGGATATTTCCTTTTTCACCATAGCCCTCTATGGGCTTCCAAATATCACTTTGCCAATTCCACAAGAACTGTCTTAGCGAAAGGCTTCTTGAGGGGAAAGCTGTAACTCTGTGAGATGATTTCACAGAACACAAAGAAGTTTCTCAGAAAGCTTCTTTCTCTTTGTTATCGCAGGATATTTCCTTTGGCCCTATATTCTTCAAAGGGATCCGAAATATCTGTTCTCAGATTCCACAGAAATAAGGCTAGCAAAGAGATCCACGAAATACAGATGCAACTCTGTGAGATGAATGAACAGAACACTAAGCTGTTTCTCTGAAAGCTTGTTTCCAGATTTCATCTGAGGATATTTCCTTTTTCACCATAGCCCTCTATGGGCTTCCAAATATCACTTTGCCAATTCCACAAGAACTGTCTTAGCGAAAGGCTTCTTGAGGGGAAAGCTGTAACTCTGTGAGATGATTTCACAGAACACAAAGAAGTTTCTCAGAAAGCTTCTTTCTCTTTGTTATAGGATGATATTTCCTTTGGCCCTATAGTCTTCAAAGGGATCCGAAATATCTGTTCTCAGATTATACAGAAATAACGCTAGCAAAGAGATCCACGAAATACACATGTAACTCTGTGAGTGGAAGTCACACATCACAGAGCAGTTTCTCAGAAAACTTCTTTCCAGATTTCGTCTGAGGATAATTCCTTTTTCAGCATAGCCTTCTATGGGCTTTCAAATATCACTTTGCCATTTCCACAAGAACTGTCTTAGCGAAAGGCTTCTTGAGGGGAAAGCTGTAACTCCGTGTGATGATTTCACAGAACACAAAGAAGTTTCTCAGAACTTTCTTTCTCTTTGTTATCGCAGGATATTTCCTTTGGCCCTATAGTCTTCAAAGGGATCCGAAATATCTGTTCTCAGATTCCACAGAAATAAGACTAGCAAAGAGATCCACGAAATACAGATGCAACTCTGTGAGATGAATGAACAGAACACTAAGCTGTTTCTCAGAAAGCTTGTTTCCAGATTTCATCTGAGGATATTTCCTTTTTCACCATAGCCCTCTATGGGCTTCCAAATATCACTTTGCCAATTCCACAAGAACTGTCTTAGCGAAAGGCTTCTTGAGGGGAAAGCTGTAACTCTGTGAGATGATTTCACAGAACACAAAGAAGTTTCTCAGAAAGCTTCTTTCTCTTTGTTATCGGAGGATATTTCCTTTGGCCCTATAGTCTTCAAAGGGATCCGAAATATCTGTTCTCAGATTCCACAGAAAGAAGGCTAGCAAAGAGATCCACGAAATACAGATGTAACTCCGTGAGTGGAAGTCACCCATCACAGAGCAGTTTCTCAGAGGGCTTCTTTCCAGATTTCATCTGAGGATATTTCCTTTTTCACCATAGCCCTCTATGGGCTTCCAAATATCACTTTGCCAATTCCACAAGAACTGTCTTAGCGAAAGGCTTCTTGAGGGGAAAGCTGTAACTCTGTGAGATGATTTCACAGAACACAAAGAAGTTTCTCAGAAAGCTTCTTTCTCTTTTTTATCGGAGGATATTTCCTTTGGCCCTATACTCTTGAAAGGGATCCGAAATATCTGTTCTCAGATTCCTCAGAAATAAGGCTAGCAAAGAGATCCACGAAATACAGATGTAACTCTGTGAGATGAATGAACAGAACACTAAGAAGTTTCTCAGAAAGCTTCTTTCCAGATTTCATCTGAGGATATTTCCTTTTTCACCATAGCCCTCTATGGGCTTAAAAATATCACTTTTCCAATTCCACAAGAACTGTCTTAGCGAAAGTCTTCTTGCGGGGAAAGCTGTAACTCTGTGAGATGATTTCACAGAACACAAAGAAGTTTCTCAGAAAGCTTCTTTCTCTTTGTTATCGGAGGATATTTCCTTTGGCCCTATAGTCTTCAAAGGGATCCGAAATATCTGTTCTCAGATTCCACAGAAATAAGGCTAGCAAAGAGATCCACGAAATACAGATGTAACTCCGTGAGTGGAAGTCACACATCACAGAGCAGTTTCTCAGAAAGCTTCTTTCCAGATTTCATCTGAGGATAATTCCTTTTTCAGCATAGCCCTCTATGGGCTTTCAAATATCACTTTGCCATTTCCACAAGAACTGTCATAGCGAAAGGCTTCTTGAGGGGAAAGCTGTAACTCCGTGTGATGATTTCACAGAACACAAAGAAGTTTCTCAGAACTTTCTTTCTCTTTGTTATCGGAGGATATTTCCTTTGGCCCTATAGTCTTCAAAGGGATCCGAAATATCTGTTCTCAGATTCCACAGAAATAAGGCTAGCAAAGAGATCCACGAAATACAGATGTAACTCCGTGAGTGGAAATCACCCATCACAGAGCAGTTTCTCAGACAGCTTCTTTCCAGATTTCATCTGAGGATATTTCCTTTTTCACCAGAGCCCTCTATGGGCTTCCAAATATCACTTTGCCAATTCCACAAGAACTGTCTTAGCGAAAGGCTTCTTGAGGGGAAAGCTGTAACTCTGTGAGATGATTTCACAGAACACAAAGAAGTTTCTCAGAAAGCTTCTTTCTCTTTGTTATAGGATGATATTTCCTTTGGCCCTATAGCCTTCAAAGGGATCGGAAATATCTGTTCTCAGATTATACAGAAATAACGCTAGCAAAGAGATCCACGAAATACACATGTAACTCTGTGAGTGGAAGTCACACATCACAGAGCAGTTTCTCAAAAAGCTTCTTTCCAGATTTCACCTGAGGATATTTCCTTTTTCACCATAGCCCTCTATGGGCTTCCAAATATCACTTTGACAATTCCACAAGAACTGTCTTAGCGAAAGGCTTCTTGAGGGGAAAGCTGAAACTCTGTGAGATGATTTCACAGAATACAAAGAAGTTACTCAGAAAGCTTCTTTCTCATTGTTATCGCAGGATATTTCCTTTGGCCCTATAGTCTTCAAAGGGATCCGAAATATCTGTTCTCAGATTCCACAGAAATAAGGCTAACAAAGAGATCCACGAAATACAGAAGTAACTCTGTGCGATGAATGAACAGAACACTAAGCAGTTTCTCAGAAAGCTTCTTTCCAGATTTCATCTGAGGATATTTCCTTTTTCACCATAGCCCTCTATGAGCTTCCTAATATCACTTTGCCAATTCCACAAGAACTGTCTTAGCGAAAGGCTTCTTGAGGGGAAAGCTGTAACTCTGTGAGATGATTTCACAGAACACAAAGAAGTTTTTCAGAAAGCTTCTTTCTCTTTGTTATCGGAGGATATTTCCTTTGGCCCTATAGTCTTCAAAGGGATCCGAAATATCTGTTCTCAGATTCCACAGAAATAAGGCTAGCAAAGAGATCCACGAAATACAGATGTAACTCTGTGAGATGAATGAACAGAACACTAAGCAGTTTCTCAGAAAGCTTCTTTCCAGATTTCATCTGAGGATATTTCCTTTTTCTCCATAGCCCTCTATGGGCTTCCAAATATCACTTTGCCAATTCCACAAGAACTGTCTTAGCGAAAGGCTTCTTGAGGGGAAAGCTGTAACTCTGTGAGATGATTTCACAGAACACAAAGAAGTTTCTCAGAAAGCTTCTTTCTCTTTGTTATCGCTAGATATTTCCTTTGGCCCTATAGTCTTCAAAGGGATCCGAAATATCTGTTCTCAGATTCCGCAGAAATAAGGCTAGCAAAGAGATCCACGAAATACAGATGCAACTATGTGAGATGAATGAACAGAACACTAAGCAGTTTCTCAGAAAGCTTGTTTCCAGATTTCATCTGAGGATATTTCCTTTTTCACCATAGCCCTCTATGGGCTTCCAAATATCACTTTGCCAATTCCACAAGAACTGTCTTAGCGAAAGGCTTCTTGAGGGGAAAGCTGTAACTCTGTGAAATGATTTCACAGAACACAAAGAAGTTTCTCAGAAAGCTTCTTTCTCTTTGTTATAGGAGGATATTTCCTTTGGCCCTATAGTCTTCAAAGGGATCCGAAATATCTTTTCTCAGATTCCACAGAAATAAGGCTAGCAAAGAGATCCACGAAATACAGATGTAACTCCGTGAGTGAAAGTCACACATCACAGAGCAGTTTCTCAGAAACCTTCTTTCCATATTTCATCTGAGGATAATTCCATTTTCAGCATAGCCCTGTATGGGCTTCCAAATATCACTTTGCCAATTCCAGAAGAACTGTCTTAGCGAAAGGCTTCTTGAGGGGAAAGCTCTAACTCTGTGAGATGATTTCACAGAACACAAAGAAGTTTCTCAGAAAGCTTCTTTCTCTTTGTTATAGGATGATATTTCCTTTGTCCCTATAGTCTTCAAAGGGATCCGAAATATCTGTTCTCAGATTCCACAGAAAGAAGGCTAGCAAAGAGATCCACGAAATACAGATGTAACTCCGTGAGTGGAAGTCACCCATCACAGAGCAGTTTCTCAGAGGGCTTCTTTCCAGATTTCATCTGAGGATATTTCCTTTTTCACCATAGCCCTCTATGGGCTTCCAAATATCACTTTGCAAATTCCAGAAGAACTGTCTTAGCGAAAGGCTTCTTGAGGAGAAAGCTGTAACTCTGTGAGATGATTTCACAGAACACAAAGAAGTTTCTCAGAAAACTTCTTTCTCTTTATTATCGCAGGATATTTCCTTTGGCCCTATATTCTTCAAAGGGATCCGAAATATCTGTTCTCAGATTCCACAGAAATAAGGCTAGCAAAGAGATCCACGAAATACAGATGTAACTCTGTGCGATGAATGAACAGAACACTAAGCAGTTTCTCAGAAATCTTCTTTCCAGATTTCATCCGAGGATATTTCCTTTTTCACCATAGCCCTCTATGAGCTTCCTAATATCACTTTGCCAATTCCACAAGAACTGTCTTTGCGAAAGGCTTCTTGAGGGGAAAGCTGTAACTCTGTGAGATGATTTCACAGAACACAAAGAAGTTTTTCAGAAAGCTTCTTTCGCTTTGTTATCGGAGGATATTTCCTTTGGCACTATAGTCTTCAAAGGGATCCGAAATATCTGTTCTCAGATTCCACAGAAAGAAGGCTAGCAAAGAGATCCACGAAATACAGATGTAACTCCGTGAGTGGAAGTCACCCATCACAGAGCAGTTTCTCAGAGGGCTTCTTTCCAGATTTCATCTGAGGATATTTCCTTTTTCACCATAGCCCTCTATGGGCTTCCAAATATCACTTTGCCAATTCCACATGAACTGTCTTAGCGAAAGGCTTCTTGAGGGGAAAGCTGTAACTCTGTGAGATGATTTCACAGAACACAAAGAAGTTTCTCAGAAAGCTTCTTTCTCTTTGTTATAGGATGATATTTCCTTTGGCCCTATAGTCTTCAAAGGGATCCGAAATATCTGTACTCAGATTATACAGAAATAACGCTAGCAAAGAGATACACGAAATACAGATGTAACTCTGTGAGTGGAAGTCACACATCACAGAGCAGTTTCTCAAAAAGCTTCTTTCCTGGTTTCACCTGAGGATATTTCCTTTTTCACCATAGCCCTCTATGGGCTTCCAAATATCACTTTGCCAATTCCACAAGAACTGTCTTAGCGAAAGGCTTCTTGAGGGGAAAGCTGTAACTCTGTGAAATGATTTCACAGAACACAAAGAAGTTTCTCAGAAAGCTTCTTTCTCTTTGTTATAGGAGGATATTTCCTTTGGCCCTATAGTCTTCAAAGGGATCCGAAATATCTTTTCTCAGATTCCACAGAAATAAGGCTAGCAAAGAGATCCACGAAATACAGATGTAACTCCGTGAGTGAAAGTCACACATCACAGAGCAGTTTCTCAGAAACCTTCTTTCCATATTTCATCTGAGGATAATTCCATTTTCAGCATAGCCCTGTATGGGCTTCCAAATATCACTTTGCCAATTCCAGAAGAACTGTCTTAGCGAAAGGCTTCTTGAGGGGAAAGCTCTAACTCTGTGAGATGATTTCACAGAACACAAAGAAGTTTCTCAGAAAGCTTCTTTCTCTTTGTTATAGGATGATATTTCCTTTGTCCCTATAGTCTTCAAAGGGATCCGAAATATCTGTTCTCAGATTCCACAGAAAGAAGGCTAGCAAAGAGATCCACGAAATACAGATGTAACTCCGTGAGTGGAAGTCACCCATCACAGAGCAGTTTCTCAGAGGGCTTCTTTCCAGATTTCATCTGAGGATATTTCCTTTTTCACCATAGCCCTCTATGGGCTTCCAAATATCACTTTGCAAATTCCAGAAGAACTGTCTTAGCGAAAGGCTTCTTGAGGAGAAAGCTGTAACTCTGTGAGATGATTTCACAGAACACAAAGAAGTTTCTCAGAAAACTTCTTTCTCTTTATTATCGCAGGATATTTCCTTTGGCCCTATATTCTTCAAAGGGATCCGAAATATCTGTTCTCAGATTCCACAGAAATAAGGCTAGCAAAGAGATCCAGGAAATACAGATGTAACTCTGTGCGATGAATGAACAGAACACTAAGCAGTTTCTCAGAAATCTTCTTTCCAGATTTCATCCGAGGATATTTCCTTTTTCACCATAGCCCTCTATGAGCTTCCTAATATCACTTTGCCAATTCCACAAGAACTGTCTTTGCGAAAGGCTTCTTGAGGGGAAAGCTGTAACTCTGTGAGATGATTTCACAGAACACAAAGAAGTTTTTCAGAAAGCTTCTTTCGCTTTGTTATCGGAGGATATTTCCTTTGGCACTATAGTCTTCAAAGGGATCCGAAATATCTGTTCTCAGATTCCACAGAAAGAAGGCTAGCAAAGAGATCCACGAAATACAGATGTAACTCCGTGAGTGGAAGTCACCCATCACAGAGCAGTTTCTCAGAGGGCTTCTTTCCAGATTTCATCTGAGGATATTTCCTTTTTCACCATAGCCCTCTATGGGCTTCCAAATATCACTTTGCCAATTCCACATGAACTGTCTTAGCGAAAGGCTTCTTGAGGGGAAAGCTGTAACTCTGTGAGATGATTTCACAGAACACAAAGAAGTTTCTCAGAAAGCTTCTTTCTCTTTGTTATAGGATGATATTTCCTTTGGCCCTATAGTCTTCAAAGGGATCCGAAATATCTGTACTCAGATTATACAGAAATAACGCTAGCAAAGAGATACACGAAATACAGATGTAACTCTGTGAGTGGAAGTCACACATCACAGAGCAGTTTCTCAAAAAGCTTCTTTCCTGGTTTCACCTGAGGATATTTCCTTTTTCACCATAGCCCTCTATGGGCTTCCAAATATCACTTTGCCAATTCCACAAGAACTGTCTTAGCGAAAGGCTTCTTGAGGGGAAAGCTGTAACTCTGTGAAATGATTTCACAGAACACAAAGAAGTTTCTCAGAAAGCTTCTTTCTCTTTGTTATAGGAGGATATTTCCTTTGGCCCTATAGTCTTCAAAGGGATCCGAAATATCTTTTCTCAGATTCCACAGAAATAAGGCTAGCAAAGAGATCCACGAAATACAGATGTAACTCCGTGAGTGAAAGTCACACATCACAGAGCAGTTTCTCAGAAACCTTCTTTCCATATTTCATCTGAGGATAATTCCATTTTCAGCATAGCCCTGTATGGGCTTCCAAATATCACTTTGCCAATTCCAGAAGAACTGTCTTAGCGAAAGGCTTCTTGAGGGGAAAGCTCTAACTCTGTGAGATGATTTCACAGAACACAAAGAAGTTTCTCAGAAAGCTTCTTTCTCTTTGTTATAGGATGATATTTCCTTTGTCCCTATAGTCTTCAAAGGGATCCGAAATATCTGTTCTCAGATTCCACAGAAAGAAGGCTAGCAAAGAGATCCACGAAATACAGATGTAACTCCGTGAGTGGAAGTCACCCATCACAGAGCAGTTTCTCAGAGGGCTTCTTTCCAGATTTCATCTGAGGATATTTCCTTTTTCACCATAGCCCTCTATGGGCTTCCAAATATCACTTTGCAAATTCCAGAAGAACTGTCTTAGCGAAAGGCTTCTTGAGGAGAAAGCTGTAACTCTGTGAGATGATTTCACAGAACACAAAGAAGTTTCTCAGAAAACTTCTTTCTCTTTATTATCGCAGGATATTTCCTTTGGCCCTATATTCTTCAAAGGGATCCGAAATATCTGTTCTCAGATTCCACAGAAATAAGGCTAGCAAAGAGATCCACGAAATACAGATGTAACTCTGTGCGATGAATGAACAGAACACTAAGCAGTTTCTCAGAAATCTTCTTTCCAGATTTCATCCGAGGATATTTCCTTTTTCACCATAGCCCTCTATGAGCTTCCTAATATCACTTTGCCAATTCCACAAGAACTGTCTTTGCGAAAGGCTTCTTGAGGGGAAAGCTGTAACTCTGTGAGATGATTTCACAGAACACAAAGAAGTTTTTCAGAAAGCTTCTTTCGCTTTGTTATCGGAGGATATTTCCTTTGGCACTATAGTCTTCAAAGGGATCCGAAATATCTGTTCTCAGATTCCACAGAAAGAAGGCTAGCAAAGAGATCCACGAAATACAGATGTAACTCCGTGAGTGGAAGTCACCCATCACAGAGCAGTTTCTCAGAGGGCTTCTTTCCAGATTTCATCTGAGGATATTTCCTTTTTCACCATAGCCCTCTATGGGCTTCCAAATATCACTTTGCCAATTCCACATGAACTGTCTTAGCGAAAGGCTTCTTGAGGGGAAAGCTGTAACTCTGTGAGATGATTTCACAGAACACAAAGAAGTTTCTCAGAAAGCTTCTTTCTCTTTGTTATAGGATGATATTTCCTTTGGCCCTATAGTCTTCAAAGGGATCCGAAATATCTGTACTCAGATTATACAGAAATAACGCTAGCAAAGAGATACACGAAATACAGATGTAACTCTGTGAGTGGAAGTCACACATCACAGAGCAGTTTCTCAAAAAGCTTCTTTCCTGGTTTCACCTGAGGATATTTCCTTTTTCACCATAGCCCTCTATGGGCTTCCAAATATCACTTTGACAATTCCACAAGAACTGTCTTAGCAAAAGGCTTCTTGAGGGGAAAGCTGTAACTCTGTGAGATGATTTCAAAGAACACAAAGAAGTTTCTCAGAAAGCTTCTTTCTCTTTGTTATCGCAGGATATTTCCTTTGGCCCTATAGTCTTCAAAGGGATCCGAAATATCTGTTCTCAGATTCCACAGAAAGAAGGCTAGCAAAGAGATTCACGAAATACAGATGTAACTCTGTGAGATGAATGAACAGAACACTAAGCAGTTTCTCAGAAAGCTTCTTTCCAGATTTCATCAGAGGATATTTCCTTTTTCACCGTAGCCCTCTATGGGCTTCCAAATATCACTTTGCCAATTCCACAAGAACTGTCTTAGCGAAAGGCTTCTTGAGGGGAAAGCTCTAACTCTGTGATATGATTTCACAGAACACAAAGAAGTTTCTCAGAAAGCTTCTTTCTCTTTTTTATAGGATGATATTTCCTTTGGCCCTATAGTCTTCAAAGGGATCCGAAATATCTGTTCTCAGATTATACACAAATAACGCTAGCAAAGAGATACACGAAATACAGATGTAACTCTGTGAGTGGAAGTCACACATCACAGAGCAGTTTCTGAAAAAGCTTCTTTCCAGGTTTCACCTGAGGATATTTCCTTTTTCACCATAGCCCTCTAAGGGCTTCCAAATATCACTTTGACAATTCCACAAGAACAGTCTTAGCGAAAGGCTTCTTGAGGGGAAAGCTGTAACTCTGTGAGATGATTTCACAGAACACAAAGAAGTTTTTCAGAAAGCTTCTTTCTCTTTGTTATCGGAGGATATTTCCTTTGGCCCTATAGTCTGCAAAGGGATCTGAAATATCTGTTCTCAAATTCCACAGAAATAAGGCTAGCAAAGAGATCCACGAAATACAGATGTAACTCTGTGAGATGAATGAACAGAACACTAAGCAGTTTCTCAGAAAGCTTCTTTCCAGATTTCATCTGAGGATATTTCCTTTTTCACCATAGCCCTCTATGGGCTTCCAAATATCACTTTGCCAATTCCACAAGTACTGTCTTAGCGAAAGGCTTCTTGAGGAGAAAACTGTAACTCTGTGAGATGATTTCACAGAACACAAAGAAGTTTCTCAGAAAGCTTCTTTCTCTTTGTTATCGCAGGATATTTCCTTTGGCCCTATAGTCTTCAAAGGGATCCGAAATATCTGTTCTCAGATTCCACAGAAATAAGGCTAGCAAAGAGATCCACGAAATACAGATGTAACTCTGTGAGATGAATGAACAGAACACTAAGCAGTTTCTCAGAAAGCTTCTTTCCAGATTTCATCTGAGGATATTTCCTTTTTCACCACAGCCCTCTATGGGCTTAAAAATATCACTTTTCCAATTCCACAAAAACTGTCTTAGCGAAAGGCTTCTTGAGTGGAAAGCTGTAACTCTGTGAGATGATTTCACAGAACACAAAGAGGTTTCTCAGAAAGATTCTTTCTCTTTGTTATCAGAGGATATTTCCTTTGGCCCTATAGTCTTCAAAGGGATCCGAAATATCTGTTCTGAGATTCCACAGAAATAAGGGTGGCAAGGAGATCCACGAAATAGAGATGTAACTCTGTGAGTGGAAGTCACACATCACAGAGCAGTTTCTCAGAAAGCTTCTTTCCAGATTACATCTGAGGATATTTCCTTTTTCACCGTAGCCCTCTAGGGGCTTCCAAATATCACTTTGCCAATTCCACAAGAACTGTCTTAGCGAAAGTCTTCTTGAGGGGAAAGCTGTAACTCTGTGAGATGATTTCACAGAACACAAAGAAGTTTCTCAGAAAGCTTCTTTCTCTTTGTTATCGGAGGATATTTCCTTTGGCCCTATAGTCTTCAAAGGGATCCGAAATATCTGTTCTCAGATTCCACAGAAATAAGGCTAGCAAAGAGATCCACGAAATACAGATGTAACTCCGTGAGTGGAAGTCACCCATCACAGAGCAGTTTCTCAGAAAGCTTCTTTCCAGATTTCATCTGAGGATATTTCCTTTTTCACCATAGCCCTCTATGGGCTTCCAAATATCACTTTGCCAATTCCACAAGAACTGTCTTAGCGAAAGGCTTCTTGAGGGGAAAGCTGTAACTCTGTGAGATGATTTCACAGAACACAAAGAAGTTTCTCAGAAAGCTTCTTTCTCTTTGTTATCGCAGGATATTTCCTTTGGCCCTATATTCTTCAAAGGGATCCGAAATATCTGTTCTCAGATTCCACAGAAATAAGGCTAGCAAAGAGATCCACGAAATACAGATGCAACTCTGTGAGATGAATGAACAGAACACTAAGCTGTTTCTCTGAAAGCTTGTTTCCAGATTTCATCTGAGGATATTTCCTTTTTCACCATAGCCCTCTATGGGCTTCCAAATATCACTTTGCCATTTCCACAAGAACTGTCTTAGCGAAAGGCTTCTTGAGGGGAAAGCTGTAACTCCGTGTGATGATTTCACAGAACACAAAGAAGTTTCTCAGAACTTTCTTTCTCTTTGTTATGGCAGGATATTTCCTTTGGCCCTATAGTCTTCAAAGGGATCCGAAATATCTGTTCTCAGATTCCACAGAAATAAGACTAGCAAAGAGATCCACGAAATACAGATGCAACTCTGTGAGATGAATGAACAGAACACTAAGCTGTTTCTCAGAAAGCTTGTTTCCAGATTTCATCTGAGGATATTTCCTTTTTCACCATAGCCCTCTATGGGCTTCCAAATATCACTTTGCCAATTCCACAAGAACTGTCTTAGCGAAAGGCTTCTTGAGGGGAAAGCTGTAACTCTGTGAGATGATTTCACAGAACACAAAGAAGTTTCTCAGAAAGCTTCTTTCTCTTTGTTATCGGAGGATATTTCCTTTGGCCCTATAGTCTTCAAAGGGATCCGAAATATCTGTTCTCAGATTCCACAGAAAGAAGGCTAGCAAAGAGATCCACGAAATACAGATGTAACTCCGTGAGTGGAAGTCACCCATCACAGAGCAGTTTCTCAGAGGGCTTCTTTCCAGATTTCATCTGAGGATATTTCCTTTTTCACCATAGCCCTCTATGGGCTTCCAAATATCACTTTGCCAATTCCACAAGAACTGTCTTAGCGAAAGGCTTCTTGAGGGGAAAGCTGTAACTCTGTGAGATGATTTCACAGAACACAAAGAAGTTTCTCAGAAAGCTTCTTTCTCTTTTTTATCGGAGGATATTTCCTTTGGCCCTATACTCTTGAAAGGGATCCGAAATATCTGTTCTCAGATTCCTCAGAAATAAGGCTAGCAAAGAGATCCACGAAATACAGATGTAACTCTGTGAGATGAATGAACAGAACACTAAGAAGTTTCTCAGAAAGCTTCTTTCCAGATTTCATCTGAGGATATTTCCTTTTTCACCATAGCCCTCTATGGGCTTAAAAATATCACTTTTCCAATTCCACAAGAACTGTCTTAGCGAAAGTCTTCTTGCGGGGAAAGCTGTAACTCTGTGAGATGATTTCACAGAACACAAAGAAGTTTCTCAGAAAGCTTCTTTCTCTTTGTTATCGGAGGATATTTCCTTTGGCCCTATAGTCTTCAAAGGGATCCGAAATATCTGTTCTCAGATTCCACAGAAATAAGGCTAGCAAAGAGATCCACGAAATACAGATGTAACTCCGTGAGTGGAAGTCACACATCACAGAGCAGTTTCTCAGAAAGCTTCTTTCCAGATTTCATCTGAGGATAATTCCTTTTTCAGCATAGCCCTCTATGGGCTTTCAAATATCACTTTGCCATTTCCACAAGAACTGTCATAGCGAAAGGCTTCTTGAGGGGAAAGCTGTAACTCCGTGTGATGATTTCACAGAACACAAAGAAGTTTCTCAGAACTTTCTTTCTCTTTGTTATCGGAGGATATTTCCTTTGGCCCTATAGTCTTCAAAGGGATCCGAAATATCTGTTCTCAGATTCCACAGAAATAAGGCTAGCAAAGAGATCCACGAAATACAGATGTAACTCCGTGAGTGGAAATCACCCATCACAGAGCAGTTTCTCAGACAGCTTCTTTCCAGATTTCATCTGAGGATATTTCCTTTTTCACCAGAGCCCTCTATGGGCTTCCAAATATCACTTTGCCAATTCCACAAGAACTGTCTTAGCGAAAGGCTTCTTGAGGGGAAAGCTGTAACTCTGTGAGATGATTTCACAGAACACAAAGAAGTTTCTCAGAAAGCTTCTTTCTCTTTGTTATAGGATGATATTTCCTTTGGCCCTATAGCCTTCAAAGGGATCGGAAATATCTGTTCTCAGATTATACAGAAATAACGCTAGCAAAGAGATCCACGAAATACACATGTAACTCTGTGAGTGGAAGTCACACATCACAGAGCAGTTTCTCAAAAAGCTTCTTTCCAGATTTCACCTGAGGATATTTCCTTTTTCACCATAGCCCTCTATGGGCTTCCAAATATCACTTTGACAATTCCACAAGAACTGTCTTAGCGAAAGGCTTCTTGAGGGGAAAGCTGAAACTCTGTGAGATGATTTCACAGAATACAAAGAAGTTACTCAGAAAGCTTCTTTCTCATTGTTATCGCAGGATATTTCCTTTGGCCCTATAGTCTTCAAAGGGATCCGAAATATCTGTTCTCAGATTCCACAGAAATAAGGCTAACAAAGAGATCCACGAAATACAGAAGTAACTCTGTGCGATGAATGAACAGAACACTAAGCAGTTTCTCAGAAAGCTTCTTTCCAGATTTCATCTGAGGATATTTCCTTTTTCACCATAGCCCTCTATGAGCTTCCTAATATCACTTTGCCAATTCCACAAGAACTGTCTTAGCGAAAGGCTTCTTGAGGGGAAAGCTGTAACTCTGTGAGATGATTTCACAGAACACAAAGAAGTTTTTCAGAAAGCTTCTTTCTCTTTGTTATCGGAGGATATTTCCTTTGGCCCTATAGTCTTCAAAGGGATCCGAAATATCTGTTCTCAGATTCCACAGAAATAAGGCTAGCAAAGAGATCCACGAAATACAGATGTAACTCTGTGAGATGAATGAACAGAACACTAAGCAGTTTCTCAGAAAGCTTCTTTCCAGATTTCATCTGAGGATATTTCCTTTTTCTCCATAGCCCTCTATGGGCTTCCAAATATCACTTTGCCAATTCCACAAGAACTGTCTTAGCGAAAGGCTTCTTGAGGGGAAAGCTGTAACTCTGTGAGATGATTTCACAGAACACAAAGAAGTTTCTCAGAAAGCTTCTTTCTCTTTGTTATCGCTAGATATTTCCTTTGGCCCTATAGTCTTCAAAGGGATCCGAAATATCTGTTCTCAGATTCCACAGAAATAAGGCTAGCAAAGAGATCCACGAAATACAGATGCAACTATGTGAGATGAATGAACAGAACACTAAGCAGTTTCTCAGAAAGCTTGTTTCCAGATTTCATCTGAGGATATTTCCTTTTTCACCATAGCCCTCTATGGGCTTCCAAATATCACTTTGCCAATTCCACAAGAACTGTCTTAGCGAAAGGCTTCTTGAGGGGAAAGCTGTAACTCTGTGAAATGATTTCACAGAACACAAAGAAGTTTCTCAGAAAGCTTCTTTCTCTTTGTTATAGGAGGATATTTCCTTTGGCCCTATAGTCTTCAAAGGGATCCGAAATATCTTTTCTCAGATTCCACAGAAATAAGGCTAGCAAAGAGATCCACGAAATACAGATGTAACTCCGTGAGTGAAAGTCACACATCACAGAGCAGTTTCTCAGAAACCTTCTTTCCATATTTCATCTGAGGATAATTCCATTTTCAGCATAGCCCTGTATGGGCTTCCAAATATCACTTTGCCAATTCCAGAAGAACTGTCTTAGCGAAAGGCTTCTTGAGGGGAAAGCTCTAACTCTGTGAGATGATTTCACAGAACACAAAGAAGTTTCTCAGAAAGCTTCTTTCTCTTTGTTATAGGATGATATTTCCTTTGTCCCTATAGTCTTCAAAGGGATCCGAAATATCTGTTCTCAGATTCCACAGAAAGAAGGCTAGCAAAGAGATCCACGAAATACAGATGTAACTCCGTGAGTGGAAGTCACCCATCACAGAGCAGTTTCTCAGAGGGCTTCTTTCCAGATTTCATCTGAGGATATTTCCTTTTTCACCATAGCCCTCTATGGGCTTCCAAATATCACTTTGCAAATTCCAGAAGAACTGTCTTAGCGAAAGGCTTCTTGAGGAGAAAGCTGTAACTCTGTGAGATGATTTCACAGAACACAAAGAAGTTTCTCAGAAAACTTCTTTCTCTTTATTATCGCAGGATATTTCCTTTGGCCCTATATTCTTCAAAGGGATCCGAAATATCTGTTCTCAGATTCCACAGAAATAAGGCTAGCAAAGAGATCCACGAAATACAGATGTAACTCCGTGAGTGGAAATCACCCATCACAGAGCAGTTTCTCAGACAGCTTCTTTCCAGATTTCATCTGAGGATATTTCCTTTTTCACCAGAGCCCTCTATGGGCTTCCAAATATCACTTTGCCAATTCCACAAGAACTGTCTTAGCGAAAGGCTTCTTGAGGGGAAAGCTGTAACTCTGTGAGATGATTTCACAGAACACAAAGAAGTTTCTCAGAAAGCTTCTTTCTCTTTGTTATAGGATGATATTTCCTTTGGCCCTATAGCCTTCAAATGGATCGGAAATATCTGTTCTCAGATTATACAGAAATAACGCTAGCAAAGAGATCCACGAAATACACATGTAACTCTGTGAGTGGAAGTCACACATCACAGAGCAGTTTCTCAAAAAGCTTCTTTCCAGATTTCACCTGAGGATATTTCCTTTTTCACCATAGCCCTCTATGGGCTTCCAAATATCACTTTGACAATTCCACAAGAACTGTCTTAGCGAAAGGCTTCTTGAGGGGAAAGCTGAAACTCTGTGAGATGATTTCACAGAATACAAAGAAGTTACTCAGAAAGCTTCTTTCTCATTGTTATCGCAGGATATTTCCTTTGGCCCTATAGTCTTCAAAGGGATCCGAAATATCTGTTCTCAGATTCCACAGAAATAAGGCTAACAAAGAGATCCACGAAATACAGAAGTAACTCTGTGCGATGAATGAACAGAACACTAAGCAGTTTCTCAGAAAGCTTCTTTCCAGATTTCATCTGAGGATATTTCCTTTTTCACCATAGCCCTCTATGAGCTTCCTAATATCACTTTGCCAATTCCACAAGAACTGTCTTAGCGAAAGGCTTCTTGAGGGGAAAGCTGTAACTCTGTGAGATGATTTCACAGAACACAAAGAAGTTTTTCAGAAAGCTTCTTTCTCTTTGTTATCGGAGGATATTTCCTTTGGCCCTATAGTCTTCAAAGGGATCCGAAATATCTGTTCTCAGATTCCACAGAAATAAGGCTAGCAAAGAGATCCACGAAATACAGATGTAACTCTGTGAGATGAATGAACAGAACACTAAGCAGTTTCTCAGAAAGCTTCTTTCCAGATTTCATCTGAGGATATTTCCTTTTTCTCCATAGCCCTCTATGGGCTTCCAAATATCACTTTGCCAATTCCACAAGAACTGTCTTAGCGAAAGGCTTCTTGAGGGGAAAGCTGTAACTCTGTGAGATGATTTCACAGAACACAAAGAAGTTTCTCAGAAAGCTTCTTTCTCTTTGTTATCGCTAGATATTTCCTTTGGCCCTATAGTCTTCAAAGGGATCCGAAATATCTGTTCTCAGATTCCACAGAAATAAGGCTAGCAAAGAGATCCACGAAATACAGATGCAACTATGTGAGATGAATGAACAGAACACTAAGCAGTTTCTCAGAAAGCTTGTTTCCAGATTTCATCTGAGGATATTTCCTTTTTCACCATAGCCCTCTATGGGCTTCCAAATATCACTTTGCCAATTCCACAAGAACTGTCTTAGCGAAAGGCTTCTTGAGGGGAAAGCTGTAACTCTGTGAAATGATTTCACAGAACACAAAGAAGTTTCTCAGAAAGCTTCTTTCTCTTTGTTATAGGAGGATATTTCCTTTGGCCCTATAGTCTTCAAAGGGATCCGAAATATCTTTTCTCAGATTCCACAGAAATAAGGCTAGCAAAGAGATCCACGAAATACAGATGTAACTCCGTGAGTGAAAGTCACACATCACAGAGCAGTTTCTCAGAAACCTTCTTTCCATATTTCATCTGAGGATAATTCCATTTTCAGCATAGCCCTGTATGGGCTTCCAAATATCACTTTGCCAATTCCAGAAGAACTGTCTTAGCGAAAGGCTTCTTGAGGGGAAAGCTCTAACTCTGTGAGATGATTTCACAGAACACAAAGAAGTTTCTCAGAAAGCTTCTTTCTCTTTGTTATAGGATGATATTTCCTTTGTCCCTATAGTCTTCAAAGGGATCCGAAATATCTGTTCTCAGATTCCACAGAAAGAAGGCTAGCAAAGAGATCCACGAAATACAGATGTAACTCCGTGAGTGGAAGTCACCCATCACAGAGCAGTTTCTCAGAGGGCTTCTTTCCAGATTTCATCTGAGGATATTTCCTTTTTCACCATAGCCCTCTATGGGCTTCCAAATATCACTTTGCAAATTCCAGAAGAACTGTCTTAGCGAAAGGCTTCTTGAGGAGAAAGCTGTAACTCTGTGAGATGATTTCACAGAACACAAAGAAGTTTCTCAGAAAACTTCTTTCTCTTTATTATCGCAGGATATTTCCTTTGGCCCTATATTCTTCAAAGGGATCCGAAATATCTGTTCTCAGATTCCACAGAAATAAGGCTAGCAAAGAGATCCACGAAATACAGATGTAACTCTGTGCGATGAATGAACAGAACACTAAGCAGTTTCTCAGAAATCTTCTTTCCAGATTTCATCCGAGGATATTTCCTTTTTCACCATAGCCCTCTATGAGCTTCCTAATATCACTTTGCCAATTCCACAAGAACTGTCTTTGCGAAAGGCTTCTTGAGGGGAAAGCTGTAACTCTGTGAGATGATTTCACAGAACACAAAGAAGTTTTTCAGAAAGCTTCTTTCGCTTTGTTATCGGAGGATATTTCCTTTGGCACTATAGTCTTCAAAGGGATCCGAAATATCTGTTCTCAGATTCCACAGAAAGAAGGCTAGCAAAGAGATCCACGAAATACAGATGTAACTCCGTGAGTGGAAGTCACCCATCACAGAGCAGTTTCTCAGAGGGCTTCTTTCCAGATTTCATCTGAGGATATTTCCTTTTTCACCATAGCCCTCTATGGGCTTCCAAATATCACTTTGCCAATTCCACATGAACTGTCTTAGCGAAAGGCTTCTTGAGGGGAAAGCTGTAACTCTGTGAGATGATTTCACAGAACACAAAGAAGTTTCTCAGAAAGCTTCTTTCTCTTTGTTATAGGATGATATTTCCTTTGGCCCTATAGTCTTCAAAGGGATCCGAAATATCTGTACTCAGATTATACAGAAATAACGCTAGCAAAGAGATACACGAAATACAGATGTAACTCTGTGAGTGGAAGTCACACATCACAGAGCAGTTTCTCAAAAAGCTTCTTTCCTGGTTTCACCTGAGGATATTTCCTTTTTCACCATAGCCCTCTATGGGCTTCCAAATATCACTTTGACAATTCCACAAGAACTGTCTTAGCAAAAGGCTTCTTGAGGGGAAAGCTGTAACTCTGTGAGATGATTTCAAAGAACACAAAGAAGTTTCTCAGAAAGCTTCTTTCTCTTTGTTATCGCAGGATATTTCCTTTGGCCCTATAGTCTTCAAAGGGATCCGAAATATCTGTTCTCAGATTCCACAGAAAGAAGGCTAGCAAAGAGATTCACGAAATACAGATGTAACTCTGTGAGATGAATGAACAGAACACTAAGCAGTTTCTCAGAAAGCTTCTTTCCAGATTTCATCAGAGGATATTTCCTTTTTCACCGTAGCCCTCTATGGGCTTCCAAATATCACTTTGCCAATTCCACAAGAACTGTCTTAGCGAAAGGCTTCTTGAGGGGAAAGCTCTAACTCTGTGATATGATTTCACAGAACACAAAGAAGTTTCTCAGAAAGCTTCTTTCTCTTTTTTATAGGATGATATTTCCTTTGGCCCTATAGTCTTCAAAGGGATCCGAAATATCTGTTCTCAGATTATACAGAAATAACGCTAGCAAAGAGATACACGAAATACAGATGTAACTCTGTGAGTGGAAGTCACACATCACAGAGCAGTTTCTGAAAAAGCTTCTTTCCAGGTTTCACCTGAGTATATTTCCTTTTTCACCATAGCCCTCTAAGGGCTTCCAAATATCACTTTGACAATTCCACAAGAACAGTCTTAGCGAAAGGCTTCTTGAGGGGAAAGCTGTAACTCTGTGAGATGATTTCACAGAACACAAAGAAGTTTTTCAGAAAGCTTCTTTCTCTTTGTTATCGGAGGATATTTCCTTTGGCCCTATAGTCTGCAAAGGGATCTGAAATATCTGTTCTCAAATTCCACAGAAATAAGGCTAGCAAAGAGATCCACGAAATACAGATGTAACTCTGTGAGATGAATGAACAGAACACTAAGCAGTTTCTCAGAAAGCTTCTTTCCAGATTTCATCTGAGGATATTTCCTTTTTCACCATAGCCCTCTATGGGCTTCCAAATATCACTTTGCCAATTCCACAAGTACTGTCTTAGCGAAAGGCTTCTTGAGGAGAAAACTGTAACTCTGTGAGATGATTTCACAGAACACAAAGAAGTTTCTCAGAAAGCTTCTTTCTCTTTGTTATCGCAGGATATTTCCTTTGGCCCTATAGTCTTCAAAGGGATCCGAAATATCTGTTCTCAGATTCCACAGAAATAAGGCTAGCAAAGAGATCCACGAAATACAGATGTAACTCTGTGAGATGAATGAACAGAACACTAAGCAGTTTCTCAGAAAGCTTCTTTCCAGATTTCATCTGAGGATATTTCCTTTTTCACCACAGCCCTCTATGGGCTTAAAAATATCACTTTTCCAATTCCACAAAAACTGTCTTAGCGAAAGGCTTCTTGAGTGGAAAGCTGTAACTCTGTGAGATGATTTCACAGAACACAAAGAGGTTTCTCAGAAAGATTCTTTCTCTTTGTTATCAGAGGATATTTCCTTTGGCCCTATAGTCTTCAAAGGGATCCGAAATATCTGTTCTGAGATTCCACAGAAATAAGGGTGGCAAGGAGATCCACGAAATAGAGATGTAACTCTGTGAGTGGAAGTCACACATCACAGAGCAGTTTCTCAGAAAGCTTCTTTCCAGATTACATCTGAGGATATTTCCTTTTTCACCGTAGACCTCTAGGGGCTTCCAAATATCACTTTGCCAATTCCACAAGAACTGTCTTAGCGAAAGTCTTCTTGAGGGGAAAGCTGTAACTCTGTGAGATGATTTCACAGAACACAAAGAAGTTTCTCAGAAAGCTTCTTTCTCTTTGTTATCGGAGGATATTTCCTTTGGCCCTATAGTCTTCAAAGGGATCCGAAATATCTGTTCTCAGATTCCACAGAAATAAGGCTAGCAAAGAGATCCACGAAATACAGATGTAAATCCGTGAGTGGAAGTCACCCATCACAGAGCAGTTTCTCAGAAAGCTTCTTTCCAGATTTCATCTGAGGATATTTCCTTTTTCACCATAGCCCTCTATGGGCTTCCAAATATCACTTTGCCAATTCCACAAGAACTGTCTTAGCGAAAGGCTTCTTGAGGGGAAAGCTGTAACTCTGTGAGATGATTTCACAGAACACAAAGAAGTTTCTCAGAAAGCTTCTTTCTCTTTGTTATCGCAGGATATTTCCTTTGGCCCTATATTCTTCAAAGGGATCCGAAATATCTGTTCTCAGATTCCACAGAAATAAGGCTAGCAAAGAGATCCACGAAATACAGATGCAACTCTGTGAGATGAATGAACAGAACACTAAGCTGTTTCTCTGAAAGCTTGTTTCCAGATTTCATCTGAGGATATTTCCTTTTTCACCATAGCCCTCTATGGGCTTCCAAATATCACTTTGCCAATTCCACAAGAACTGTCTTAGCGAAAGGCTTCTTGAGGGGAAAGCTGTAACTCTGTGAGATGATTTCACAGAACACAAAGAAGTTTCTCAGAAAGCTTCTTTCTCTTTGTTATAGGATGATATTTCCTTTGGCCCTATAGTCTTCAAAGGGATCCGAAATATCTGTTCTCAGATTATACAGAAATAACGCTAGCAAAGAGATCCACGAAATACACATGTAACTCTGTGAGTGGAAGTCACACATCACAGAGCAGTTTCTCAGAAAACTTCTTTCCAGATTTCGTCTGAGGATAATTCCTTTTTCAGCATAGCCTTCTATGGGCTTTCAAATATCACTTTGCCATTTCCACAAGAACTGTCTTAGCGAAAGGCTTCTTGAGGGGAAAGCTGTAACTCCGTGTGATGATTTCACAGAACACAAAGAAGTTTCTCAGAACTTTCTTTCTCTTTGTTATCGCAGGATATTTCCTTTGGCCCTATAGTCTTCAAAGGGATCCGAAATATCTGTTCTCAGATTCCACAGAAATAAGACTAGCAAAGAGATCCACGAAATACAGATGCAACTCTGTGAGATGAATGAACAGAACACTAAGCTGTTTCTCAGAAAGCTTGTTTCCAGATTTCATCTGAGGATATTTCCTTTTTCACCATAGCCCTCTATGGGCTTCCAAATATCACTTTGCCAATTCCACAAGAACTGTCTTAGCGAAAGGCTTCTTGAGGGGAAAGCTGTAACTCTGTGAGATGATTTCACAGAACACAAAGAAGTTTCTCAGATAGCTTCTTTCTCTTTGTTATCAGAGGATATTTCCTTTGGCCCTATAGTCTTCAAAGGGATCCGAAATATCTGTTCTCACATTCCACAGAAATAAGGCTAGCAAGAAGATCCACGAAATAGAGATGTAACTCTGTGAGTGGAAGTCACACATCACAGAGCAGTTTCTCAGAAAGCTTCTTTCCAGATTTCATCTGAGGATATTTCCTTTTTCACCATAGCCCTCTATGGGCTTCCAAATATTACTTTGCCAATTCCAAAAGAACTGTCTTAGCGAAAGGCTTCTTGAGGGGAAAGCTGTAACTCTGTGAGATGATTTCACAGAACACAAAGAAGTTTCTCAGAAAGCTTCTTTCTCTTTGTTATCGGAGGATATTTCCTTTGGCCCTATAGTCTTCAAAGGGATCCGAAATATCTGTTCTCAGATTCCACAGAAATAAGGCTAGCAAAGAGATCCACGAAATACAGATGTAACTCCGTGAGTGGAAGTCACACATCACAGAGCAGTTTCTCAGAAAGCTTCTTTCCAGATTTCATCTGAGGATAATTCCTTTTTCAGCATAGCCCTCTATGGGCTTTCAAATATCACTTTGCCATTTCCACAAGAACTGTCATAGCGAAAGGCTTCTTGAGGGGAAAGCTGTAACTCCGTGTGATGATTTCACAGAACACAAAGAAGTTTCTCAGAACTTTCTTTCTCTTTGTTATCGGAGGATATTTCCTTTGGCCCTATAGTCTTCAAAGGGATCCGAAATATCTGTTCTCAGATTCCACAGAAATAAGGCTAGCAAAGAGATCCACGAAATACAGATGTAACTCCGTGAGTGGGAATCACCCATCACAGAGCAGTTTCTCAGACAGCTTCTTTCCAGATTTCATCTGAGGATATTTCCTTTTTCACCAGAGCCCTCTATGGGCTTCCAAATATCACTTTGCCAATTCCACAAGAACTGTCTTAGCGAAAGGCTTCTTGAGGGGAAAGCTGTAACTCTGTGAGATGATTTCACAGAACACAAAGAAGTTTCTCAGAAAGCTTCTTTCTCTTTGTTATAGGATGATATTTCCTTTGGCCCTATAGCCTTCAAAGGGATCGGAAATATCTGTTCTCAGATTATACAGAAATAACGCTAGCAAAGAGATCCACGAAATACACATGTAACTCTGTGAGTGGAAGTCACACATCACAGAGCAGTTTCTCAAAAAGCTTCTTTCCAGATTTCACCTGAGGATATTTCCTTTTTCACCATAGCCCTCTATGGGCTTCCAAATATCACTTTGACAATTCCACAAGAACTGTCTTAGCGAAAGGCTTCTTGAGGGGAAAGCTGAAACTCTGTGAGATGATTTCACAGAATACAAAGAAGTTACTCAGAAAGCTTCTTTCTCATTGTTATCGCAGGATATTTCCTTTGGCCCTATAGTCTTCAAAGGGATCCGAAATATCTGTTCTCAGATTCCACAGAAATAAGGCTAACAAAGAGATCCACGAAATACAGAAGTAACTCTGTGCGATGAATGAACAGAACACTAAGCAGTTTCTCAGAAAGCTTCTTTCCAGATTTCATCTGAGGATATTTCCTTTTTCACCATAGCCCTCTATGAGCTTCCTAATATCACTTTGCCAATTCCACAAGAACTGTCTTAGCGAAAGGCTTCTTGAGGGGAAAGCTGTAACTCTGTGAGATGATTTCACAGAACACAAAGAAGTTTTTCAGAAAGCTTCTTTCTCTTTGTTATCGGAGGATATTTCCTTTGGCCCTATAGTCTTCAAAGGGATCCGAAATATCTGTTCTCAGATTCCACAGAAATAAGGCTAGCAAAGAGATCCACGAAATACAGATGTAACTCTGTGAGATGAATGAACAGAACACTAAGCAGTTTCTCAGAAAGCTTCTTTCCAGATTTCATCTGAGGATATTTCCTTTTTCTCCATAGCCCTCTATGGGCTTCCAAATATCACTTTGCCAATTCCACAAGAACTGTCTTAGCGAAAGGCTTCTTGAGGGGAAAGCTGTAACTCTGTGAGATGATTTCACAGAACACAAAGAAGTTTCTCAGAAAGCTTCTTTCTCTTTGTTATCGCTAGATATTTCCTTTGGCCCTATAGTCTTCAAAGGGATCCGAAATATCTGTTCTCAGATTCCACAGAAATAAGGCTAGCAAAGAGATCCACGAAATACAGATGCAACTATGTGAGATGAATGAACAGAACACTAAGCAGTTTCTCAGAAAGCTTGTTTCCAGATTTCATCTGAGGATATTTCCTTTTTCACCATAGCCCTCTATGGGCTTCCAAATATCACTTTGCCAATTCCACAAGAACTGTCTTAGCGAAAGGCTTCTTGAGGGGAAAGCTGTAACTCTGTGAAATGATTTCACAGAACACAAAGAAGTTTCTCAGAAAGCTTCTTTCTCTTTGTTATAGGAGGATATTTCCTTTGGCCCTATAGTCTTCAAAGGGATCCGAAATATCTTTTCTCAGATTCCACAGAAATAAGGCTAGCAAAGAGATCCACGAAATACAGATGTAACTCCGTGAGTGAAAGTCACACATCACAGAGCAGTTTCTCAGAAACCTTCTTTCCATATTTCATCTGAGGATAATTCCATTTTCAGCATAGCCCTGTATGGGCTTCCAAATATCACTTTGCCAATTCCAGAAGAACTGTCTTAGCGAAAGGCTTCTTGAGGGGAAAGCTCTAACTCTGTGAGATGATTTCACAGAACACAAAGAAGTTTCTCAGAAAGCTTCTTTCTCTTTGTTATAGGATGATATTTCCTTTGTCCCTATAGTCTTCAAAGGGATCCGAAATATCTGTTCTCAGATTCCACAGAAAGAAGGCTAGCAAAGAGATCCACGAAATACAGATGTAACTCCGTGAGTGGAAGTCACCCATCACAGAGCAGTTTCTCAGAGGGCTTCTTTCCAGATTTCATCTGAGGATATTTCCTTTTTCACCATAGCCCTCTATGGGCTTCCAAATATCACTTTGCAAATTCCAGAAGAACTGTCTTAGCGAAAGGCTTCTTGAGGAGAAAGCTGTAACTCTGTGAGATGATTTCACAGAACACAAAGAAGTTTCTCAGAAAACTTCTTTCTCTTTATTATCGCAGGATATTTCCTTTGGCCCTATATTCTTCAAAGGGATCCGAAATATCTGTTCTCAGATTCCACAGAAATAAGGCTAGCAAAGAGATCCACGAAATACAGATGTAACTCTGTGCGATGAATGAACAGAACACTAAGCAGTTTCTCAGAAATCTTCTTTCCAGATTTCATCCGAGGATATTTCCTTTTTCACCATAGCCCTCTATGAGCTTCCTAATATCACTTTGCCAATTCCACAAGAACTGTCTTTGCGAAAGGCTTCTTGAGGGGAAAGCTGTAACTCTGTGAGATGATTTCACAGAACACAAAGAAGTTTTTCAGAAAGCTTCTTTCGCTTTGTTATCGGAGGATATTTCCTTTGGCACTATAGTCTTCAAAGGGATCCGAAATATCTGTTCTCAGATTCCACAGAAAGAAGGCTAGCAAAGAGATCCACGAAATACAGATGTAACTCCGTGAGTGGAAGTCACCCATCACAGAGCAGTTTCTCAGAGGGCTTCTTTCCAGATTTCATCTGAGGATATTTCCTTTTTCACCATAGCCCTCTATGGGCTTCCAAATATCACTTTGCCAATTCCACATGAACTGTCTTAGCGAAAGGCTTCTTGAGGGGAAAGCTGTAACTCTGTGAGATGATTTCACAGAACACAAAGAAGTTTCTCAGAAAGCTTCTTTCTCTTTGTTATAGGATGATATTTCCTTTGGCCCTATAGTCTTCAAAGGGATCCGAAATATCTGTACTCAGATTATACAGAAATAACGCTAGCAAAGAGATACACGAAATACAGATGTAACTCTGTGAGTGGAAGTCACACATCACAGAGCAGTTTCTCAAAAAGCTTCTTTCCTGGTTTCACCTGAGGATATTTCCTTTTTCACCATAGCCCTCTATGGGCTTCCAAATATCACTTTGACAATTCCACAAGAACTGTCTTAGCAAAAGGCTTCTTGAGGGGAAAGCTGTAACTCTGTGAGATGATTTCAAAGAACACAAAGAAGTTTCTCAGAAAGCTTCTTTCTCTTTGTTATCGCAGGATATTTCCTTTGGCCCTATAGTCTTCAAAGGGATCCGAAATATCTGTTCTCAGATTCCACAGAAAGAAGGCTAGCAAAGAGATTCACGAAATACAGATGTAACTCTGTGAGATGAATGAACAGAACACTAAGCAGTTTCTCAGAAAGCTTCTTTCCAGATTTCATCAGAGGATATTTCCTTTTTCACCGTAGCCCTCTATGGGCTTCCAAATATCACTTTGCCAATTCCACAAGAACTGTCTTAGCGAAAGGCTTCTTGAGGGGAAAGCTCTAACTCTGTGATATGATTTCACAGAACACAAAGAAGTTTCTCAGAAAGCTTCTTTCTCTTTTTTATAGGATGATATTTCCTTTGGCCCTATAGTCTTCAAAGGGATCCGAAATATCTGTTCTCAGATTATACACAAATAACGCTAGCAAAGAGATACACGAAATACAGATGTAACTCTGTGAGTGGAAGTCACACATCACAGAGCAGTTTCTGAAAAAGCTTCTTTCCAGGTTTCACCTGAGGATATTTCCTTTTTCACCATAGCCCTCTAAGGGCTTCCAAATATCACTTTGACAATTCCACAAGAACAGTCTTAGCGAAAGGCTTCTTGAGGGGAAAGCTGTAACTCTGTGAGATGATTTCACAGAACACAAAGAAGTTTTTCAGAAAGCTTCTTTCTCTTTGTTATCGGAGGATATTTCCTTTGGCCCTATAGTCTGCAAAGGGATCTGAAATATCTGTTCTCAAATTCCACAGAAATAAGGCTAGCAAAGAGATCCACGAAATACAGATGTAACTCTGTGAGATGAATGAACAGAACACTAAGCAGTTTCTCAGAAAGCTTCTTTCCAGATTTCATCTGAGGATATTTCCTTTTTCACCATAGCCCTCTATGGGCTTCCAAATATCACTTTGCCAATTCCACAAGTACTGTCTTAGCGAAAGGCTTCTTGAGGAGAAAACTGTAACTCTGTGAGATGATTTCACAGAACACAAAGAAGTTTCTCAGAAAGCTTCTTTCTCTTTGTTATCGCAGGATATTTCCTTTGGCCCTATAGTCTTCAAAGGGATCCGAAATATCTGTTCTCAGATTCCACAGAAATAAGGCTAGCAAAGAGATCCACGAAATACAGATGTAACTCTGTGAGATGAATGAACAGAACACTAAGCAGTTTCTCAGAAAGCTTCTTTCCAGATTTCATCTGAGGATATTTCCTTTTTCACCACAGCCCTCTATGGGCTTAAAAATATCACTTTTCCAATTCCACAAAAACTGTCTTAGCGAAAGGCTTCTTGAGTGGAAAGCTGTAACTCTGTGAGATGATTTCACAGAACACAAAGAGGTTTCTCAGAAAGATTCTTTCTCTTTGTTATCAGAGGATATTTCCTTTGGCCCTATAGTCTTCAAAGGGATCCGAAATATCTGTTCTGAGATTCCACAGAAATAAGGGTGGCAAGGAGATCCACGAAATAGAGATGTAACTCTGTGAGTGGAAGTCACACATCACAGAGCAGTTTCTCAGAAAGCTTCTTTCCAGATTACATCTGAGGATATTTCCTTTTTCACCGTAGCCCTCTAGGGGCTTCCAAATATCACTTTGCCAATTCCACAAGAACTGTCTTAGCGAAAGTCTTCTTGAGGGGAAAGCTGTAACTCTGTGAGATGATTTCACAGAACACAAAGAAGTTTCTCAGAAAGCTTCTTTCTCTTTGTTATCGGAGGATATTTCCTTTGGCCCTATAGTCTTCAAAGGGATCCGAAATATCTGTTCTCAGATTCCACAGAAATAAGGCTAGCAAAGAGATCCACGAAATACAGATGTAACTCCGTGAGTGGAAGTCACCCATCACAGAGCAGTTTCTCAGAAAGCTTCTTTCCAGATTTCATCTGAGGATATTTCCTTTTTCAACATAGCCCTCTATGGGCTTCCAAATATCACTTTGCCAATTCCACAAGAACTGTCTTAGCGAAAGGCTTCTTGAGGGGAAAGCTGTAACTCTGTGAGATGATTTCACAGAACACAAAGAAGTTTCTCAGAAAGCTTCTTTCTCTTTGTTATCGCAGGATATTTCCTTTGGCCCTATATTCTTCAAAGGGATCCGAAATATCTGTTCTCAGATTCCACAGAAATAAGGCTAGCAAAGAGATCCACGAAATACAGATGCAACTCTGTGAGATGAATGAACAGAACACTAAGCTGTTTCTCTGAAAGCTTGTTTCCAGATTTCATCTGAGGATATTTCCTTTTTCACCATAGCCCTCTATGGGCTTCCAAATATCACTTTGCCAATTCCACAAGAACTGTCTTAGCGAAAGGCTTCTTGAGGGGAAAGCTGTAACTCTGTGAGATGATTTCACAGAACACAAAGAAGTTTCTCAGAAAGCTTCTTTCTCTTTGTTATAGGATGATATTTCCTTTGGCCCTATAGTCTTCAAAGGGATCCGAAATATCTGTTCTCAGATTATACAGAAATAACGCTAGCAAAGAGATCCACGAAATACACATGTAACTCTGTGAGTGGAAGTCACACATCACAGAGCAGTTTCTCAGAAAACTTCTTTCCAGATTTCGTCTGAGGATAATTCCTTTTTCAGCATAGCCTTCTATGGGCTTTCAAATATCACTTTGCCATTTCCACAAGAACTGTCTTAGCGAAAGGCTTCTTGAGGGGAAAGCTGTAACTCCGTGTGATGATTTCACAGAACACAAAGAAGTTTCTCAGAACTTTCTTTCTCTTTGTTATCGCAGGATATTTCCTTTGGCCCTATAGTCTTCAAAGGGATCCGAAATATCTGTTCTCAGATTCCACAGAAATAAGACTAGCAAAGAGATCCACGAAATACAGATGCAACTCTGTGAGATGAATGAACAGAACACTAAGCTGTTTCTCAGAAAGCTTGTTTCCAGATTTCATCTGAGGATATTTCCTTTTTCACCATAGCCCTCTATGGGCTTCCAAATATCACTTTGCCAATTCCACAAGAACTGTCTTAGCGAAAGGCTTCTTGAGGGGAAAGCTGTAACTCTGTGAGATGATTTCACAGAACACAAAGAAGTTTCTCAGATAGCTTCTTTCTCTTTGTTATCAGAGGATATTTCCTTTGGCCCTATAGTCTTCAAAGGGATCCGAAATATCTGTTCTCACATTCCACAGAAATAAGGCTAGCAAGAAGATCCACGAAATAGAGATGTAACTCTGTGAGTGGAAGTCACACATCACAGAGCAGTTTCTCAGAAAGCTTCTTTCCAGATTTCATCTGAGGATATTTCCTTTTTCACCATAGCCCTCTATGGGCTTCCAAATATTACTTTGCCAATTCCAAAAGAACTGTCTTAGCGAAAGGCTTCTTGAGGGGAAAGCTGTAACTCTGTGAGATGATTTCACAGAACACAAAGAAGTTTCTCAGGAAGCTTCCTTCTCTTTGTTATCGGAGGATATTTCCTTTGGCCCTATAGTCTTCAAAGGGATCCAAAATATCTGTTCTCAGATTCCACAGAAATAAGGCTAGCAAAGAGATCCAGGAAATACAGATTTAACTCCGTGAGTGGAAGTCACACATCACAGAGCAGTTTCTCAGAAAGCTTCTTTCCAGATTTCATCTGAGGATATTTCCTTTTTCACCATAGCCCTCTATGGGCTTCCAAATATCACTTTGCCAATTCCACAAGAACTGTCTTAGCGAAAGGCTTCTTCAGGGGAAAGCTGTAACTCTGTGAGATGATTTCACAGAACACAAAGAAGTTTCCCAGAAAGCTTCTTTCTCTTTGTTATCGGAGGATATTTCCTTTGGCCCTATATTCTTCAAAGGGATCCGAAATATCTGTTCTCAGATTCCACAGAAATAAGGCTAGCAAAGAGATCCACGAAATACAGATGTAACTCTGTGCGATGAATGAACAGAACACTAAGCAGTTTCTCAGAAATCTTCTTTACAGATTTCATCTGAGGATATTTCCTTTTTCACCATAGCTCTCTATGAGCTTCCTAATATCACTTTGCCAATTCCACAAGAACTGTCTTTGCGAAAGGCTTTTTGAGGGGAAAGCTGTAACTCTGTGAGATGATTTCACAGAACACAAAGAAGTTTTTCAGAAAGCTTCTTTCGCTTTGTTATCGGAGGATATTTCCTTTGGCCCTATAGTCTTCAAAGGGATCCGAAATATCTGTTCTCAGATTCCACAGAAATAAGGCTAGCAAAGAGATCCACGAAATGCAGATGTAACACTGTGAGATGAATGAACAGAACACTAAGCAGTTTCTCAGAAAGCTTCTTTCCAGATTTCATCTGAGGATATTTCCTTTTTCTCCATACCCCTCTATGGGCTTCCAAATATCACTTTGCCAATTCCACAAGAACTGTCTTAGCGAAAGGCTTCTTGAGGGGAAAGCTGTAACTCTGTGAGATGATTTCACAGAACACAAAGAAGTTTCTCAGAAAGCTTCTTTCTCTTTGTTATCGCAGGATATTTCTTTTGGCCCTATAGTCTTCAAAGGGATCCGAAATATCTGTTCTCAGATTCCACAGAAATAAGGCTAGCAAAGAGATCCACGAAATACAGATGTAACTCTGTGAGATGAATGAACAGAACACTAAGCAGTTTCTCAAAAATCTTCTTTCCAGATTTCATCTGAGGATATTTCCTTTTTCACCATAGCCCTCTATGGGCTTCCCAATATCACTTTGCCAATTCCACAAGAACTGTCTTAGCGAAAGGCTTCTTGAGGTGAAAGCTGTAACTCTGCGAGATGATTTCACAGAACACAAAGAAGTTTCTCAGAAAGCTTCTTTCTCTTTGTTATCGGAGGATATTTCCTTTGGCCCTATACTCTTCAAAGGGATCCGAAATATCTGTTCTCAGATTCCTCAGAAATAAGGCTAGCAAAGAGATCCACGAAATACAGATGTAACTCTGTGAGATGAATGAACAGAACACTAAGCAGTTTCTCAGATAGATTCTTTCCAGATTTCATCTGAGGATATTTCCTTTTTCACCATAGCCCTCTATGGGCTTCCAAATATTACTTTGCCATTTCCACAAGAACTGTCTTAGCGAAAGGCTTCTTGAGGGGAAAGCTGTAACTCTGTGTGATGATTTCACAGAACACAAAGAAGTTTCTCAGAAAGCTTCTTTCTCTTTGTTATCGCAGGATATTTCCTTTGGCCCTACAGTCTTCAAAGGGATCCGAAATATCTGTTCTCAGATTCCACAGAAATAAGGCTAGCAAGGAGATCCACGAAATACAGATGCAACTCTCTGAGATGAATGAACAGAACACTAAGCAGTTTCTCAGAAAGCTTCTATCCAGATTTCATCTGAGGATATTTCCTTTTTCACCACAGCCCTCTAAGGGCTTCCAAATATCACTTTTCCAATTCCACAAGAACTGTCTTAGCGAAAGGCTTCTTGAGGGGAAAGCTGTAACTCTGTGAGATGATTTCACAGAACACAAAGAAGTTTCTCAGAAAGCTTCTTTCTCTTTGTTATCAGAGGATATTTCCTTTGGCCCTATAGTCTTCAAAGGGATCCGAAATATCTGTTCTCAGATTCCACAGAAAGAATGCTAGCAAAGAGATCCACGAAATACAGGTGTAACTCCGTGAGTGGAAGTCACACATCACAGAGCAGTTTCTCAGAAAGCTTCTTTCCATATTTCATCAGAGGATAATTCCTTTTTCAGCATAGCCCTCTATGGGCTTTCAAATATCACTTTGCCAATTTCACAAGAACTGTCTTAGCGAAAGGCTTCTTGAGGGGAAAGCGGTAACTCTGTGAGATGATTTTACAGAACACAAAGAAGTTTCTCAGAAAGCTTCTTTCTCTTTGTTATCGGAGGATATTTCCTTTCGGCCCTACAGTCTTCAAAGGGAACCGAAATATCTGTTCTCAGATTATACAGAAATAACGCTAGCAAAGAGATACACGAAATACAGATGTAACTGTGTGATTGGAAGTCACACATCACAGAGCAGTTTCTCAAAAAGCTTCTTTCCAGATTTCACCTGAGGATATTTCCTTTTTCACCATAGCCCTCTATGGGCTTCCAAATATCACTTTGACAATTCCACAAGAACTGTCTTAGCGAAAGGCTTCTTGAGGGGAAAGCTGTAACTCTGTGAGATGATTTCACAGAACACAAAGAAGTTTCTCAGAAAGCTTCTTTCTCTTTGTTATCGCAGGATATTTCCTTTGGCCCTATAGTCTTCAAAGGGATCCGAAATATCTGTTCTCAGATTCCACAGAAATAAGGCTATCAAAGAGATCCACGAAATACACATGTAACTCTGTGAGATGAATGAACAGAACAGTAAGCAGTTTCTCAGAAATCTTCTTTCCAGATTTCATATGAGGATATTTCCTTTTTCACCGTAGCCCTCTATGGGCTTCCTAATATCACTTTGCCAATTCCACAAGAACTGTCTTTGCGAAAGGCTTCTTGAGGGGAAAGCTGTAACTCTGTGAGATGATTTCACAGAACACAAAGAGGTTTCTCAGAAAGCTTCTTTCTCTTTGTTATCGCAGGATATTTCCTTTGGCCCTATAGTCTTCAAAGGGATCCGAAATATCTGTTCTCACATTCCACAGAAATAAGGCTAGCAAGAAGATCCACGAAATAGAGATGTAACTCTGTGAGTGGAAGTCACACATCACAGAGCAGTTTCTCAGAAAGCTTCTTTCCAGATTTCATCTGAGGATATTTCCTTTTTCACCATAGCCCTCTATGGGCTTCCAAATATTACTTTGCCAATTCCAAAAGAACTGTCTTAGCGAAAGGCTTCTTGAGGGGAAAGCTGTAACTCTGTGAGATGATTTCACAGAACACAAAGAAGTTTCTCAGAAAGCTTCTTTCTCTTTGTTATCGGAGGATATTTCCTTTGGCCCTATAGTCTTCAAAGGGATCCGAAATATCTGTTCTCAGATTCCACAGAAATAAGGCTAGCAAAGAGATCCACGAAATACAGATGTAACTCCGTGAGTGGAAGTCACACATCACAGAGCAGTTTCTCAGAAAGCTTCTTTCCAGATTTCATCTGAGGATAATTCCTTTTTCAGCATAGCCCTCTATGGGCTTTCAAATATCACTTTGCCATTTCCACAAGAACTGTCATAGCGAAAGGCTTCTTGAGGGGAAAGCTGTAACTCCGTGTGATGATTTCACAGAACACAAAGAAGTTTCTCAGAACTTTCTTTCTCTTTGTTATCGGAGGATATTTCCTTTGGCCCTATAGTCTTCAAAGGGATCCGAAATATCTGTTCTCAGATTCCACAGAAATAAGGCTAGCAAAGAGATCCACGAAATACAGATGTAACTCCGTGAGTGGGAATCACCCATCACAGAGCAGTTTCTCAGACAGCTTCTTTCCAGATTTCATCTGAGGATATTTCCTTTTTCACCAGAGCCCTCTATGGGCTTCCAAATATCACTTTGCCAATTCCACAAGAACTGTCTTAGCGAAAGGCTTCTTGAGGGGAAAGCTGTAACTCTGTGAGATGATTTCACAGAACACAAAGAAGTTTCTCAGAAAGCTTCTTTCTCTTTGTTATAGGATGATATTTCCTTTGGCCCTATAGCCTTCAAAGGGATCGGAAATATCTGTTCTCAGATTATACAGAAATAACGCTAGCAAAGAGATCCACGAAATACACATGTAACTCTGTGAGTGGAAGTCACACATCACAGAGCAGTTTCTCAAAAAGCTTCTTTCCAGATTTCACCTGAGGATATTTCCTTTTTCACCATAGCCCTCTATGGGCTTCCAAATATCACTTTGACAATTCCACAAGAACTGTCTTAGCGAAAGGCTTCTTGAGGGGAAAGCTGAAACTCTGTGAGATGATTTCACAGAATACAAAGAAGTTATTCAGAAAGCTTCTTTCTCATTGTTATCGCAGGATATTTCCTTTGGCCCTATAGTCTTCAAAGGGATCCGAAATATCTGTTCTCAGATTCCACAGAAATAAGGCTAACAAAGAGATCCACGAAATACAGAAGTAACTCTGTGCGATGAATGAACAGAACACTAAGCAGTTTCTCAGAAAGCTTCTTTCCAGATTTCATCTGAGGATATTTCCTTTTTCACCATAGCCCTCTATGAGCTTCCTAATATCACTTTGCCAATTCCACAAGAACTGTCTTAGCGAAAGGCTTCTTGAGGGGAAAGCTGTAACTCTGTGAGATGATTTCACAGAACACAAAGAAGTTTTTCAGAAAGCTTCTTTCTCTTTGTTATCGGAGGATATTTCCTTTGGCCCTATAGTCTTCAAAGGGATCCGAAATATCTGTTCTCAGATTCCACAGAAATAAGGCTAGCAAAGAGATCCACGAAATACAGATGTAACTCTGTGAGATGAATGAACAGAACACTAAGCAGTTTCTCAGAAAGCTTCTTTCCAGATTTCATCTGAGGATATTTCCTTTTTCTCCATAGCCCTCTATGGGCTTCCAAATATCACTTTGCCAATTCCACAAGAACTGTCTTAGCGAAAGGCTTCTTGAGGGGAAAGCTGTAACTCTGTGAGATGATTTCACAGAACACAAAGAAGTTTCTCAGAAAGCTTCTTTCTCTTTGTTATCGCTAGATATTTCCTTTGGCCCTATAGTCTTCAAAGGGATCCGAAATATCTGTTCTCAGATTCCACAGAAATAAGGCTAGCAAAGAGATCCACGAAATACAGATGCAACTATGTGAGATGAATGAACAGAACACTAAGCAGTTTCTCAGAAAGCTTGTTTCCAGATTTCATCTGAGGATATTTCCTTTTTCACCATAGCCCTCTATGGGCTTCCAAATATCACTTTGCCAATTCCACAAGAACTGTCTTAGCGAAAGGCTTCTTGAGGGGAAAGCTGTAACTCTGTGAAATGATTTCACAGAACACAAAGAAGTTTCTCAGAAAGCTTCTTTCTCTTTGTTATAGGAGGATATTTCCTTTGGCCCTATAGTCTTCAAAGGGATCCGAAATATCTTTTCTCAGATTCCACAGAAATAAGGCTAGCAAAGAGATCCACGAAATACAGATGTAACTCCGTGAGTGAAAGTCACACATCACAGAGCAGTTTCTCAGAAACCTTCTTTCCATATTTCATCTGAGGATAATTCCATTTTCAGCATAGCCCTGTATGGGCTTCCAAATATCACTTTGCCAATTCCAGAAGAACTGTCTTAGCGAAAGGCTTCTTGAGGGGAAAGCTCTAACTCTGTGAGATGATTTCACAGAACACAAAGAAGTTTCTCAGAAAGCTTCTTTCTCTTTGTTATAGGATGATATTTCCTTTGTCCCTATAGTCTTCAAAGGGATCCGAAATATCTGTTCTCAGATTCCACAGAAAGAAGGCTAGCAAAGAGATCCACGAAATACAGATGTAACTCCGTGAGTGGAAGTCACCCATCACAGAGCAGTTTCTCAGAGGGCTTCTTTCCAGATTTCATCTGAGGATATTTCCTTTTTCACCATAGCCCTCTATGGGCTTCCAAATATCACTTTGCAAATTCCAGAAGAACTGTCTTAGCGAAAGGCTTCTTGAGGAGAAAGCTGTAACTCTGTGAGATGATTTCACAGAACACAAAGAAGTTTCTCAGAAAACTTCTTTCTCTTTATTATCGCAGGATATTTCCTTTGGCCCTATATTCTTCAAAGGGATCCGAAATATCTGTTCTCAGATTCCACAGAAATAAGGCTAGCAAAGAGATCCACGAAATACAGATGTAACTCTGTGCGATGAATGAACAGAACACTAAGCAGTTTCTCAGAAATCTTCTTTCCAGATTTCATCCGAGGATATTTCCTTTTTCACCATAGCCCTCTATGAGCTTCCTAATATCACTTTGCCAATTCCACAAGAACTGTCTTTGCGAAAGGCTTCTTGAGGGGAAAGCTGTAACTCTGTGAGATGATTTCACAGAACACAAAGAAGTTTTTCAGAAAGCTTCTTTCGCTTTGTTATCGGAGGATATTTCCTTTGGCACTATAGTCTTCAAAGGGATCCGAAATATCTGTTCTCAGATTCCACAGAAAGAAGGCTAGCAAAGAGATCCACGAAATACAGATGTAACTCCGTGAGTGGAAGTCACCCATCACAGAGCAGTTTCTCAGAGGGCTTCTTTCCAGATTTCATCTGAGGATATTTCCTTTTTCACTATAGCCCTCTATGGGCTTCCAAATATCACTTTGCCAATTCCACATGAACTGTCTTAGCGAAAGGCTTCTTGAGGGGAAAGCTGTAACTCTGTGAGATGATTTCACAGAACACAAAGAAGTTTCTCAGAAAGCTTCTTTCTCTTTGTTATAGGATGATATTTCCTTTGGCCCTATAGTCTTCAAAGGGATCCGAAATATCTGTACTCAGATTATACAGAAATAACGCTAGCAAAGAGATACACGAAATACAGATGTAACTCTGTGAGTGGAAGTCACACATCACAGAGCAGTTTCTCAAAAAGCTTCTTTCCTGGTTTCACCTGAGGATATTTCCTTTTTCACCATAGCCCTCTATGGGCTTCCAAATATCACTTTGACAATTCCACAAGAACTGTCTTAGCAAAAGGCTTCTTGAGGGGAAAGCTGTAACTCTGTGAGATGATTTCAAAGAACACAAAGAAGTTTCTCAGAAAGCTTCTTTCTCTTTGTTATCGCAGGATATTTCCTTTGGCCCTATAGTCTTCAAAGGGATCCGAAATATCTGTTCTCAGATTCCACAGAAAGAAGGCTAGCAAAGAGATTCACGAAATACAGATGTAACTCTGTGAGATGAATGAACAGAACACTAAGCAGTTTCTCAGAAAGCTTCTTTCCAGATTTCATCAGAGGATATTTCCTTTTTCACCGTAGCCCTCTATGGGCTTCCAAATATCACTTTGCCAATTCCACAAGAACTGTCTTAGCGAAAGGCTTCTTGAGGGGAAAGCTCTAACTCTGTGATATGATTTCACAGAACACAAAGAAGTTTCTCAGAAAGCTTCTTTCTCTTTTTTATAGGATGATATTTCCTTTGGCCCTATAGTCTTCAAAGGGATCCGAAATATCTGTTCTCAGATTATACACAAATAACGCTAGCAAAGAGATACACGAAATACAGATGTAACTCTGTGAGTGGAAGTCACACATCACAGAGCAGTTTCTGAAAAAGCTTCTTTCCAGGTTTCACCTGAGGATATTTCCTTTTTCACCATAGCCCTCTAAGGGCTTCCAAATATCACTTTGACAATTCCACAAGAACAGTCTTAGCGAAAGGCTTCTTGAGGGGAAAGCTGTAACTCTGTGAGATGATTTCACAGAACACAAAGAAGTTTTTCAGAAAGCTTCTTTCTCTTTGTTATCGGAGGATATTTCCTTTGGCCCTATAGTCTGCAAAGGGATCTGAAATATCTGTTCTCAAATTCCACAGAAATAAGGCTAGCAAAGAGATCCACGAAATACAGATGTAACTCTGTGAGATGAATGAACAGAACACTAAGCAGTTTCTCAGAAAGCTTCTTTCCAGATTTCATCTGAGGATATTTCCTTTTTCACCATAGCCCTCTATGGGCTTCCAAATATCACTTTGCCAATTCCACAAGTACTGTCTTAGCGAAAGGCTTCTTGAGGAGAAAACTGTAACTCTGTGAGATGATTTCACAGAACACAAAGAAGTTTCTCAGAAAGCTTCTTTCTCTTTGTTATCGCAGGATATTTCCTTTGGCCCTATAGTCTTCAAAGGGATCCGAAATATCTGTTCTCAGATTCCACAGAAATAAGGCTAGCAAAGAGATCCACGAAATACAGATGTAACTCTGTGAGATGAATGAACAGAACACTAAGCAGTTTCTCAGAAAGCTTCTTTCCAGATTTCATCTGAGGATATTTCCTTTTTCACCACAGCCCTCTATGGGCTTAAAAATATCACTTTTCCAATTCCACAAAAACTGTCTTAGCGAAAGGCTTCTTGAGTGGAAAGCTGTAACTCTGTGAGATGATTTCACAGAACACAAAGAGGTTTCTCAGAAAGATTCTTTCTCTTTGTTATCAGAGGATATTTCCTTTGGCCCTATAGTCTTCAAAGGGATCCGAAATATCTGTTCTGAGATTCCACAGAAATAAGGGTGGCAAGGAGATCCACGAAATAGAGATGTAACTCTGTGAGTGGAAGTCACACATCACAGAGCAGTTTCTCAGAAAGCTTCTTTCCAGATTACATCTGAGGATATTTCCTTTTTCACCGTAGCCCTCTAGGGGCTTCCAAATATCACTTTGCCAATTCCACAAGAACTGTCTTAGCGAAAGTCTTCTTGAGGGGAAAGCTGTAACTCTGTGAGATGATTTCACAGAACACAAAGAAGTTTCTCAGAAAGCTTCTTTCTCTTTGTTATCGGAGGATATTTCCTTTGGCCCTATAGTCTTCAAAGGGATCCGAAATATCTGTTCTCAGATTCCACAGAAATAAGGCTAGCAAAGAGATCCACGAAATACAGATGTAACTCCGTGAGTGGAAGTCACCCATCACAGAGCAGTTTCTCAGAAAGCTTCTTTCCAGATTTCATCTGAGGATATTTCCTTTTTCAACATAGCCCTCTATGGGCTTCCAAATATCACTTTGCCAATTCCACAAGAACTGTCTTAGCGAAAGGCTTCTTGAGGGGAAAGCTGTAACTCTGTGAGATGATTTCACAGAACACAAAGAAGTTTCTCAGAAAGCTTCTTTCTCTTTGTTATCGCAGGATATTTCCTTTGGCCCTATATTCTTCAAAGGGATCCGAAATATCTGTTCTCAGATTCCACAGAAATAAGGCTAGCAAAGAGATCCACGAAATACAGATGCAACTCTGTGAGATGAATGAACAGAACACTAAGCTGTTTCTCTGAAAGCTTGTTTCCAGATTTCATCTGAGGATATTTCCTTTTTCACCATAGCCCTCTATGGGCTTCCAAATATCACTTTGCCAATTCCACAAGAACTGTCTTAGCGAAAGGCTTCTTGAGGGGAAAGCTGTAACTCTGTGAGATGATTTCACAGAACACAAAGAAGTTTCTCAGAAAGCTTCTTTCTCTTTGTTATAGGATGATATTTCCTTTGGCCCTATAGTCTTCAAAGGGATCCGAAATATCTGTTCTCAGATTATACAGAAATAACGCTAGCAAAGAGATCCACGAAATACACATGTAACTCTGTGAGTGGAAGTCACACATCACAGAGCAGTTTCTCAGAAAACTTCTTTCCAGATTTCGTCTGAGGATAATTCCTTTTTCAGCATAGCCTTCTATGGGCTTTCAAATATCACTTTGCCATTTCCACAAGAACTGTCTTAGCGAAAGGCTTCTTGAGGGGAAAGCTGTAACTCCGTGTGATGATTTCACAGAACACAAAGAAGTTTCTCAGAACTTTCTTTCTCTTTGTTATCGCAGGATATTTCCTTTGGCCCTATAGTCTTCAAAGGGATCCGAAATATCTGTTCTCAGATTCCACAGAAATAAGACTAGCAAAGAGATCCACGAAATACAGATGCAACTCTGTGAGATGAATGAACAGAACACTAAGCTGTTTCTCAGAAAGCTTGTTTCCAGATTTCATCTGAGGATATTTCCTTTTTCACCATAGCCCTCTATGGGCTTCCAAATATCACTTTGCCAATTCCACAAGAACTGTCTTAGCGAAAGGCTTCTTGAGGGGAAAGCTGTAACTCTGTGAGATGATTTCACAGAACACAAAGAAGTTTCTCAGATAGCTTCTTTCTCTTTGTTATCAGAGGATATTTCCTTTGGCCCTATAGTCTTCAAAGGGATCCGAAATATCTGTTCTCACATTCCACAGAAATAAGGCTAGCAAGAAGATCCACGAAATAGAGATGTAACTCTGTGAGTGGAAGTCACACATCACAGAGCAGTTTCTCAGAAAGCTTCTTTCCAGATTTCATCTGAGGATATTTCCTTTTTCACCATAGCCCTCTATGGGCTTCCAAATATTACTTTGCCAATTCCAAAAGAACTGTCTTAGCGAAAGGCTTCTTGAGGGGAAAGCTGTAACTCTGTGAGATGATTTCACAGAACACAAAGAAGTTTCTCAGGAAGCTTCCTTCTCTTTGTTATCGGAGGATATTTCCTTTGGCCCTATAGTCTTCAAAGGGATCCAAAATATCTGTTCTCAGATTCCACAGAAATAAGGCTAGCAAAGAGATCCAGGAAATACAGATTTAACTCCGTGAGTGGAAGTCACACATCACAGAGCAGTTTCTCAGAAAGCTTCTTTCCAGATTTCATCTGAGGATATTTCCTTTTTCACCATAGCCCTCTATGGGCTTCCAAATATCACTTTGCCAATTCCACAAGAACTGTCTTAGCGAAAGGCTTCTTCAGGGGAAAGCTGTAACTCTGTGAGATGATTTCACAGAACACAAAGAAGTTTCCCAGAAAGCTTCTTTCTCTTTGTTATCGGAGGATATTTCCTTTGGCCCTATATTCTTCAAAGGGATCCGAAATATCTGTTCTCAGATTCCACAGAAATAAGGCTAGCAAAGAGATCCACGAAATACAGATGTAACTCTGTGCGATGAATGAACAGAACACTAAGCAGTTTCTCAGAAATCTTCTTTACAGATTTCATCTGAGGATATTTCCTTTTTCACCATAGCTCTCTATGAGCTTCCTAATATCACTTTGCCAATTCCACAAGAACTGTCTTTGCGAAAGGCTTTTTGAGGGGAAAGCTGTAACTCTGTGAGATGATTTCACAGAACACAAAGAAGTTTTTCAGAAAGCTTCTTTCGCTTTGTTATCGGAGGATATTTCCTTTGGCCCTATAGTCTTCAAAGGGATCCGAAATATCTGTTCTCAGATTCCACAGAAATAAGGCTAGCAAAGAGATCCACGAAATGCAGATGTAACACTGTGAGATGAATGAACAGAACACTAAGCAGTTTCTCAGAAAGCTTCTTTCCAGATTTCATCTGAGGATATTTCCTTTTTCTCCATACCCCTCTATGGGCTTCCAAATATCACTTTGCCAATTCCACAAGAACTGTCTTAGCGAAAGGCTTCTTGAGGGGAAAGCTGTAACTCTGTGAGATGATTTCACAGAACACAAAGAAGTTTCTCAGAAAGCTTCTTTCTCTTTGTTATCGCAGGATATTTCTTTTGGCCCTATAGTCTTCAAAGGGATCCGAAATATCTGTTCTCAGATTCCACAGAAATAAGGCTAGCAAAGAGATCCACGAAATACAGATGTAACTCTGTGAGATGAATGAACAGAACACTAAGCAGTTTCTCAAAAATCTTCTTTCCAGATTTCATCTGAGGATATTTCCTTTTTCACCATAGCCCTCTATGGGCTTCCCAATATCACTTTGCCAATTCCACAAGAACTGTCTTAGCGAAAGGCTTCTTGAGGTGAAAGCTGTAACTCTGCGAGATGATTTCACAGAACACAAAGAAGTTTCTCAGAAAGCTTCTTTCTCTTTGTTATCGGAGGATATTTCCTTTGGCCCTATACTCTTCAAAGGGATCCGAAATATCTGTTCTCAGATTCCTCAGAAATAAGGCTAGCAAAGAGATCCACGAAATACAGATGTAACTCTGTGAGATGAATGAACAGAACACTAAGCAGTTTCTCAGATAGATTCTTTCCAGATTTCATCTGAGGATATTTCCTTTTTCACCATAGCCCTCTATAGGCTTCCAAATATTACTTTGCCATTTCCACAAGAACTGTCTTAGCGAAAGGCTTCTTGAGGGGAAAGCTGTAACTCTGTGTGATGATTTCACAGAACACAAAGAAGTTTCTCAGAAAGCTTCTTTCTCTTTGTTATCGCAGGATATTTCCTTTGGCCCTACAGTCTTCAAAGGGATCCGAAATATCTGTTCTCAGATTCCACAGAAATAAGGCTAGCAAGGAGATCCACGAAATACAGATGCAACTCTCTGAGATGAATGAACAGAACACTAAGCAGTTTCTCAGAAAGCTTCTATCCAGATTTCATCTGAGGATATTTCCTTTTTCACCACAGCCCTCTAAGGGCTTCCAAATATCACTTTTCCAATTCCACAAGAACTGTCTTAGCGAAAGGCTTCTTGAGGGGAAAGCTGTAACTCTGTGAGATGATTTCACAGAACACAAAGAAGTTTCTCAGAAAGCTTCTTTCTCTTTGTTATCAGAGGATATTTCCTTTGGCCCTATAGTCTTCAAAGGGATCCGAAATATCTGTTCTCAGATTCCACAGAAAGAATGCTAGCAAAGAGATCCACGAAATACAGGTGTAACTCCGTGAGTGGAAGTCACACATCACAGAGCAGTTTCTCAGAAAGCTTCTTTCCATATTTCATCAGAGGATAATTCCTTTTTCAGCATAGCCCTCTATGGGCTTTCAAATATCACTTTGCCAATTTCACAAGAACTGTCTTAGCGAAAGGCTTCTTGAGGGGAAAGCGGTAACTCTGTGAGATGATTTTACAGAACACAAAGAAGTTTCTCAGGAAGCTTCTTTCTCTTTGTTATCGCAGGATATTTCCTTTGGCCCTATAGTCTTCAAAGGGATCCGAAATATCTGTTCTCAGATTCCACAGAAATAAGGCTATCAAAGAGATCCACGAAATACACATGTAACTCTGTGAGATGAATGAACAGAACAGTAAGCAGTTTCTCAGAAATCTTCTTTCCAGATTTCATATGAGGATATTTCCTTTTTCACCGTAGCCCTCTATGGGCTTCCTAATATCACTTTGCCAATTCCACAAGAACTGTCTTTGCGAAAGGCTTCTTGAGGGGAAAGCTGTAACTCTGTGAGATGATTTCACAGAACACAAAGAGGTTTCTCAGAAAGCTTCTTTCTCTTTGTTATCGCAGGATATTTCCTTTGGCCCTATAGTCTTCAAAGGGATCCGAAATATCTGTTCTCAGATTCCACAGAAATAAGGCTAGCAAAGAGATCCACGAAATACAGATGTAACTCTGTGAGATGAATGAACAGAACACTAAGCAGTTTCTCAGAAAGCTTCTTTCCAGATTTCATCTGAGGATATTTCCTTTTTCACCATAGCCCTCTATGGGCTTCCAAATATCACTTTGCCAATTCCACAAGAACAGTCTTAGCGAAAGGCTTCTTGAGGGGAAAGCTGTAACTCTGTGAGATGATTTCACAGAACACAAAGAAGTTTCTCAGAAAGCTTCTTTCTCTTTGTTATCGGAGGATATTTCCTTTGGCCCTATAGTCTTCAAAGGGATCCGAAATATCTGTTCTCAGATTCCACAGAAATAAGGCTAGCAAGAAGATCCACGAAATAGAGATGTAACTCTGTGAGTGGAAGTCACACATCACAGAGCAGTTTCTCAGAAAGCTTCTTTCCAGATTTCATCTCAGGATATTTCCTTTTTCACCATAGCCCTCTATGGGCTTCCAAATATTACTTTGCCAATTCCAAAAGAACTGTCTTAGCGAAAGGCTTCTTGAGGGGAAAGCTGTAACTCTGTGAGATGATTTCACAGAACACAAAGAAGTTTCTCAGGAAGCTTCTTTCTCTTTGTTATCGGAGGATATTTCCTTTGGCCCTATAGTCTTCAAAGGGATCCAAATTATCTGTTCTCAGATTCCACAGAAATAAGGCTAGCAAAGAGATCCACGAAATACAGATTTAACTCCGTGAGTGGAAGTCACACATCACAGAGCAGTTTCTCAGAAAGCTTCTTTCCAGATTTCATCTGAGGATATTTCCTTTTTCACCATAGCCCTCTATGGGCTTCCAAATATCACTTTGCCAATTCCACAAGAACTGTCTTAGCGAAAGGCTTCTTGAGGGGAAAGCTGTAACTCTGTGAGATGATTTCACAGAACACAAAGAAGTTTCTCAGAAAGCTTCTTTCTCTTTGTTATCGCAGGATATTTCCTTTGGCCCTATAGTCTTCAAAGGGATCTGAAATATCTGTTCTCAGATTCCACAGAAATAAGGCTAGCAAAGAGATCCACGAAATACATATGCAACTCTCTGAGATGAATGAACAGAACACTAAGCAGTTTCTCAGAAAGCTTCTTTCCAGATTTCATCTGAGGATATTTCCTTTTTCACCATAGCCCTCTATGGGCTTCCAAATATCACTTTGCCAATTCCACAAGAACTGTCTTAGCGAAAGGCTTCTTGAGGGGAAAGCTGTAACTCTGTGAGATGATTTCACAGAACACAAAGAAGTTTCTCAGAAAGCTTCTTTCTCTTTGTTATCAGAGGATATTTCCTTTGGCCCTATAGTCTTCAAAGGGATCCGAAATATCTGTTCTCAGATTCCACAGAAATAAGGCTAGCAAAGAGATCCACGAAATACAGATGTAACTCCGTGAGTGGAAGTCACACATCACAGAGCAGTTTCTCAGAAAGCTTCTTTCCATATTTCATCTGAGGATAATTCCTTTTTCAGCACAGCCCTCTATGGGCTTTCAAATATCACTTTGCCAATTTCACAAGAACTGTCTTAGCGAAAGGCTTCTTGAGGGGAAAGCGGTAACTCTGTGAGATGATTTCACAGAACACAAAGAAGTTTCTCAGAAAGCTTCTTTCTCTTTGTTATCGGAGGATATTTCCTTTCGGCCCTACAGTCTTCAAAGGGATCCGAAATATCTGTTCTCAGATTCCACAGAAATAAGGCTATCAAAGAGATCCACGAAATACTGATGTAACTCTGTGAGTGGAAGTAACACATCACAGAGCAGTTTCTCAGAATGCTTCTTTCCAGATTTCATCTGAGGTTATTTCCTTTTTCACCATAGCCCTCAATGGGCTTCCAAATATCACTTTGCCAATTCCACAAGAACTGTCTTAGCGAAAGGCTTCTTGAGGGGAAAGCTGTAACTCTGTGAGATGATTTCACAGAACACAAAGAAGTTTCTCAGAAAGCTTCTTTCTCTTTGTTATCGGAGGATATTTCCTTTGGCCCTATAGTCTTCAAAGGGATCCGAAATATCTGTTCTCAGATTCCACAGAAATAAGGCTAGCAAAGAGATCCACGAAACACAGATGTAACTCTGTGCGAAGAATGAACAGAACACTAAGCAGTTTCTCAGAAATCTTCTTTCCAGATTTCATCTGAGGATATTTCCTTTTTCACCATAGCCCTCTATGAGCTTCCTAATATCACTTTGCCAATTCCACAAGAACTGTCTTTGCGAAAGGCTTCTTGAGGGGAAAGCTGTAACTCTGTGAGATGATTTCACAGAACACAAAGAAGTTTTTCAGAAAGCTTCTTTCGCTTTGTTATCGGAGGATATTTCCTTTGGCCCTAAAGTCTTCAAAGGGATCCGAAATATCTGTTCTCAGATTCCACAGAAATAAGGCTAGCAAAGAGATCCACGAAATACAGATGTAACTCTGTGAGATGAATGAACAGAACACTAAGCAGTTTCTCAGAAAGCTTCTTTCCAGATTTCATCTGAGGATATTTCCTTTTTCTCCATAGCCCTCTATGGGCTTCCAAATATCACTTTGCCAATTCCACAAGAACTGTCTTAGCGAGAGGCGTCTTGAGGGGAAAGCTGTAACTCTGTGAGATGATTTCACAGAACACAAACAAGTTTCTCAGAAAGCTTCTTTCTCTTTGTTATCGGAGGATATTTCCTTTGGACCTATAGTCTTCAAAGGGATCCGAAATATCTGTTCTCAGATTATACAGAAATAACGCTAGCAAAGACATACACGAAATACAGATGTAACTCTGTGAGTGGAAGTCACACATCACAGAGCAGTTTCTCAAAAAACTTCTTTCCAGATTTCACCTGAGGATATTTCCTTTTTCACGATAGCCCTCTATGGGATTCCTAATATCACTTTGACAATTCCACAAGAACTGTCTTTGCGAAAGGCTTCTTGAGGGGAAAGCTGTAACTCTGTGAGATGATTTCACAGAACACAAAGAAATTTTTCAGAAAGCTTCTTTCTCTTTGTTATCGGAGGATATTTCCTTTGGTCCTATAGTCTTCAAAGGGATCCGAAATATCTGTTCTCAGATTCCACAGAAATAAGGCTAGCAAAGAGATCCACGAAATACAGATGCAACTCTGTGAGATGAATGAACAGAACACTAAGCAGTTTCTCAGAAAGCTTGTTTCCAGATTTCATCTGAGGATATTTCCTTTTTCACCATAGCCCTCTATGGGCTTCCAAATATCACTTTGCCAATTCCAGAAGAACTGTCTTAGCGAAAGGCTTCTTGAGGGGAAAGCTGTAACTCTGTGAGATGATTTCACAGAACACAAAGAAGTTTCTCAAAAAGCTTCTTTCTCTTTGTTATCAGAGGATATTTCCTTTGGCCCTATAGTCTTCAAAGGGATCCGAAATATCTGTTCTCAGATTCCACAGAAATAAGGCTAGCAAGAAGATGCACGAAATAGAGATGTAACTCTGTGAGTGGAAGTCACACATCACAGAGCAGTTTCTCAGAAAGCTTCTTTCCAGATTTCATCTGAGGATATTTCCTTTTTCACCATAGCCCTCTATGGGCTTCCAAATATTACTTTGCCAATTCCAAAAGAACTGTCTTAGCGAAAGGCTTCTTGAGGGGAAAGCTGTAACTCTGTGAGATGATTTCACAGAACACAAAGAAGTTTCTCAGGAAGCTTCTTTCTCTTTGTTATCGGAGGATATTTCCTTTGGCCCTATAGTCTTCAAAGGGATCCAAAATATCTGTTCTCAGATTCCACAGAAATAAGGCTAGCAAAGAGATCCAGGAAATACAGATTTAACTCCGTGAGTGGAAGTCACACATCACAGAGCAGTTTCTCACAAAGCTTCTTTCCAGATTTCATCTGAGGATATTTCCTTTTTCACCATAGCCCTCTATGGGCTTCCAAATATCACTTTGCCAATTCAACAAGAACTGTCTTAGCGAAAGGCTTCTTGAGGGGAAAGCTGTAACTCTGTGAGATGATTTCACAGAACACAAAGAAGTTTCCCAGAAAGCTTCTTTCTCTTTGTTATCGGAGGATATTTCCTTTGGCCCTATAGTCTTCAAAGGGATCTGAAATATCTGTTCTCAGATTCCACAGAAATAAGGCTAGCAAAGAGATCCACGAAATACAGATGTAACTCTGTGAGATGAATGAACAGAACACTAAGCAGTTTCTCAGAAAGCTTCTTTCCAGATTTCATCTGAGGATATTTCCTTTTTCACCATAGCCCTCTAGGGGCTTAAAAATATCACTTTGCCAATTCCACAAGAACTGTCTTAGCGAAAGGCTTCTTGAGGGGAAAGCTGTAACTCTGTGAGATGATTTCACAGAACACAAAGAAGTTTCTCAGAAAGCTTCTTTCTCTTTGTTATCGGAGGATATTTCCTTTGGCCCTATAGTCTTCAAAGGGATCCGAAATATCTGTTCTCAGATTCCACAGAAATAAGGCTAGCAAAGAGATCCAGGAAATACACATGTAACTCCGTGAGTGAAAGTCACACATCACAGAGCAGTTTCTCAGAAAGCTTCTTTCCATATTTCATCTGAGGATAATTCCTTTTTCAGCATAGCCATCTATGGGCTTTCAAATATCACTTTGCCAATTTCACAAGAACTGTCTTAGCGAAAGGCTTCTTGAGGGGAAAGCTGTAACTCTGTGAGATGATTTCACAGAACACAAAGAAGTTTCTCAGAAAGCTTCTTTCTGTTTGTTATCGGAGGATATTTCCTTTCGGCCCTACAGTCTTCAAAGGGATCCGAAATATCTGTTCTCAGATTCCACAGAAATAAGGCTAGCAAAGAGATCCACGAAATACTGATGTAACTCTGTGAGTGGAAGTAACACATCACAGAGTAGTTTCTCAGAATGCTTCTTTCCAGATTTCATCTGAGGTTATTTCCTTTTTCACCATAGCCCTCTATGGGCTTCCAAATATCACTTTGCCAATTCCACAAGAACTGTCTTAGCGAAAGGCTTCTTGAGGGGAAAGCTGTAACTCTGTGAGATGATTTCACAGAACACAAAGAAGTTTCTCAGAAAGCTTCTTTCTCTTTGTTATCGGAGGATATTTCCTTTGGCCTTATAGTCTTCAAAGGGATCCGAAATATCTGTTCTCAGATTCCACAGAAATAAGGCTAGCAAAGAGATCCACGAAATACAGATGTAACGCCGTGAGTGGAAGTCACCCATCACAGAGCAGTTTCTCAGAGGGCATCTTTCCAGATTTCATCTGAGGATATTTCCTTTTTCACCATAGCCCTCTATGGGCTCCCAAATATCACTTTGCCAATTCCACAAGAACTGTCTTAGCGAAAGGCTTCTTGAGGGGAAAGCTGTAACTCCGTGAGATGATTTCACAGAACACAAAGAAGTTTCTCAGAAAGCTTCTTTCTCTTTGTTATAGGATGATATTTCCTTTGGCCCTATAGTCTTCAAAGGGATCCGAAATATCTGTTCTCAGATTATACAGAAATAACGCTAGCAAAGAGATACACGAAATACAGATGTAACTCTGTGAGTGGAAGTCACACATCACAGAGCAGTTTCTCAAAAAGCTTCTTTCCAGATATCACCTGAGGTAATTTCCTTTTTCACCATAGCCCTCTATGGGCTTCCAAATATCACTTTGACAATTCCACAAGAACTGTCTAAGCGAAAGGCTTCTTGAGGGGAAAGCTGTAACTCTGTGAGATGATTTCACAGAACACAAAGAAGTTTCTCAGAAAGCTTCTTTCTCTTTGTTATCGCAGGATATTTCCTTTGGCCCTATATTCTTCAAAGGGATCCGAAATATCTGTTCTCAGATTCCACAGAAATAAGGCTAGCAAAGAGATCCACGAAATACAGATGTAACTCTGTGCGCTGAATTAACAGAACACTAAGCAGTTTCTCAGAAATCTTCTTTCCAGATTTCATCTGAGGATATTTCCTTTTTCACCATAGCCCTCTATGAGCTTCCTAATATCACTTTGCCAATTCCACAAGAACTGTCATTGCGAAAGGCTTCTTGAGGGGAAAGCTGTAACTCTGTGAGATGATTTCACAGAACACAAAGAAGTTTCTCAGAAAGCTTCTTTCTCATTGTTATCGCAGGATATTTCCTTTGGCCCTATAGTCTTCAAAGGAATCCGAAATATCTGTTCTCAGATTCCACAGAAATAAGGCTAGCAAAGAGATCCACGAAATACAGATGTAACTCTGTGAGATGAATGAACAGAACACTAAGCAGTTTCTCAAAAATCTTCTTTCCAGATTTCATCTGAGGATATTTCCTTTTTCACCATAGCCCTCTATGGGCTTCCAAATATCACTTTGCCAATTCCACAAGAACTGTCTTAGCGAAAGGCTTCTTGAGGGGAAAGCTGTAACTCTGTGAGATGATTTCACAGAACACAAGGAAGTTTCTCAGAAAGCTTCTTTCTCTTTGTTATCGGAGGATATTTCCTTTGGCCCTATACTCTTCAAAGGGATCCGAAATATCTGTTCTCAGATTCCTCAGAAATAAGGCTAGCAAAGAGATCCACGAAATACAGATGTAACTCTGTGAGATGAATGAACAGAACACTAAGCAGTTTCTCAGAAAGCTTCTTTCCAGATTTCATCTGAGGATATTTCCTTTTTCACCATAGCCCTCTATGGGCTTCCAAATATCACTTTGCCAATTCCACAAGAACTGTCTTAGCGAAAGGCTTCTTGAGGGGAAAGCTGTAACTCTGTGAGATGATTTCACAGAACACAAAGAAGTTTCTCAGAAAGCTTCTTTCTCTTTGTTATCAGAGGATATTTCCTTTGGCCCTATAGTCTTCAAAGGGATCCAAAATATCTGTTCTCAGATTCCACAGAAATAAGGGTAGCAAAGAGATCCACGAAATACACATGTAACTCTGTGAGTGGAAGTCACACATCACAGAGCAGTTTCTCAGAAAGCTTCTTTCCAGATTTCATCTGAGGATATTTCCTTTTTCACCGTAGCCCTCTATGGGCTTCCAAATATTACTTTGCCATTTCCACAAGAACTGTCTTAGCGAAAGGCTTCTTGAGGGGAAAGCTGTAACTCTGTGTGATGATTTCACAGAACACAAAGAAGTTTCTCAGAAAGCTTCTTTCTCTTTGTTATCGGAGGATATTTCCTTTGGCCCTATAGTCTTCAAAGGGATCCGAAATATCTGTTCTCAGATTCCACAGAAATAAGGCTAGTAAAGAGATCCACGAAATACAGATGCAACTCTCTGAGATGAATGAACAGAACACTAAGCAGTTTCTCAGAAAGCTTCTTTCCAGATTTCATCTGAGGATATTTCCTTTTTCACCATAGCCCTCTATGGGCTTCCAAATATCACTTTGCCAATTCCACAAGAACTGTCTTAGCGAAAGGGTTCTTGAGGGGAAAGCTGTAACTCTGTGAGATGATTTCACAGAACACAAAGAAGTTTCTCAGAAAGCTTCTTTCTCTTTGTTATCAGAGGATATTTCCTTTGGCCCTATAGTCTTCAAAGGGATCCGAAATATCTGTTCTCAGATTCCACAGAAATAAGGCTAGCAAAGAGATCCACGAAATACAGATGTAACTCCGTGAGTGGAAGTCACACATCACAGAGCAGTTTCTCAGAAAGCTTCTTTCCAGATTTCATCTCAGGATATTTCCTTTTTCACCATAGCCCTCTATGGGCTTCCAAATATTACTTTGCCAATTCCAAAAGAACTGTCTTAGCGAAAGGCTTCTTGAGGGGAAAGCTGTAACTCTGTGAGATGATTTCACAGAACACAAAGAAGTTTCTCAGGAAGCTTCTTTCTCTTTGTTATCGGAGGATATTTCCTTTGGCCCTATAGTCTTCAAAGGGATCCGAAATATCTGTTCTCAGATTCCACAGAAATAAGGCTAGCAAAGAGATCCACGAAATACAGATTTAACTCCGTGAGTGGAAGTCACACATCACAGAGCAGTTTCTCAGAAAGCTTCTTTCCAGATTTCATCTGAGGATATTTCCTTTTTCACCATAGCCCTCTATGGGCTTCCAAATATCACTTTGCCAATTCCACAAGAACTGTCTTAGCGAAAGGCTTCTTGAGGGGAAAGCTGTAACTCTGTGAGATGATTTCACAGAACACAAAGAAGTTTCTCAGAAAGCTTCTTTCTCTTTGTTATCGCAGGATATTTCCTTTGGCCCTATAGTCTTCAAAGGGATCTGAAATATCTGTTCTCAGATTCCACAGAAATAAGGCTAGCAAAGAGATCCACGTAATACAGATGCAACTCTCTGAGATGAATGAACAGAACACTAAGCAGTTTCTCAGAAAGCTTCTTTCCAGATTTCTTCTGAGGATATTTCCTTTTTCACCATAGCCCTCTATGGGCTTCCAAATATCACTTTGCCAATTCCACAAGAACTGTCTTAGCGAAAGGCTTCTTGAGGGGAAAGCTGTAACTCTGTGAGATGATTTCACAGAACACAAAGAAGTTTCTCAGAAAGCTTCTTTCTCTTTGTTATCAGAGGATATTTCCTTTGGCCCTATAGTCTTCAAAGGGATCCGAAATATCTGTTCTCAGATTCCACAGAAATAAGGCTAGCAAAGAGATCCACGAAATACAGATGTAACTCCGTGAGTGTAAGTCACACATCACAGAGCAGTTTCTCAGAAAGCTTCTTTCCATATTTCATCTGAGGATAATTCCTTTTTCAGCATAGCCCTCTATGGGCTTTCAAATATCACTTTGCCAATTTCACAAGAACTGTCTTAGCGAAAGGCTTCTTGAGGGGAAAGCGGTAACTCTGTGAGATGATTTCACAGAACACAAAGAAGTTTCTCAGAAAGCTTCTTTCTCTTTGTTTTCGGAGGATATTTCCTTTCGGCCCTACAGTCTTCAAAGGGATCCGAAATATCTGTTCTCAGATTCCACAGAAATAAGGCTATCAAAGAGATCCACGAAATACTGATGTAACTCTGTGAGTGGAAGTAACACATCACAGAGCAGTTTCTCAGAATGCTTCTTTCCAGATTTCAATTGAGGTTATTTCCTTTTTCACCATAGCCCTCTATGGGCTTCCAAATATCACTTTGCCAATTCCACAAGAACTGTCTTAGCGAAAGGCTTCTTGAGGGGAAAGCTGTAACTCTGTGAGATGATTTCACAGAACACAAAGAAGTTTTTCAGAAAGCTTCTTTCTCTTTGTTATCGGAGGATATTTCCTTTGGCCCTATAGTCTTCAAAGGGATCCGAAATATCTGTTTTCAGATTCCACAGAAATAAGGCTAGCAAAGAGATCCACGAAACACAGATGTAACTCTGTGCGAAGAATGAACAGAACACTAAGCAGTTTCTCAGAAATCTTCTTTCCAGATTTCATCTGAGGATATTTCCTTTTTCACCATAGCCCTCTATGAGCTTCCTAATATCACTTTGCCAATTCCACAAGAACTGTCTTTGCGAAAGGCTTCTTGACGGGAAAGCTGTAACTCTGTGAGATGATTTCACAGAACACAAAGAAGTTTTTCAGAAAGCTTCTTTCGCTTTGTTATCGGAGGATATTTCCTTTGGCCCTAAAGTCTTCAAAGGGATCCGAAATATCTGTTCTCAGATTCCACAGAAATAAGGCTAGCAAAGAGATCCACGAAATACAGATGTAACTCTGTGAGATGAATGAACAGAACACTAAGCAGTTTCTCAGAAAGCTTCTTTCCAGATTTCATCTGAGGATATTTCCTTTTTCTCCATAGCCCTCTATTTGCTTCCAAATATCACTTTGCCAATTCCACAAGAACTGTCTTAGCGAGAGGCGTCTTGAGGGAAAAGCTGTAACTCTGTTAGATGATTTCACAGAACACAAACAAGTTTCTCAGAAAGCTTCTTTCTCTTTGTTTTCGGAGGATATTTCCTTTCGACTTATAGTCTTCAAAGGGATCCGAAATATCTGTTCTCAGATTATACAGAAATAACGCTAGCAAAGACATACACGAAATACAGATATAACTCTGTGAGTGGAAGTCACACATCACAGAGCAGTTTCTCAAAAAACTTCTTTCCAGATTTCACCTGAGGATATTTCCTTTTTCACCATAGCCCTCTATGGGCTTCCTAATATCCCTTTGACAATTCCACAAGAACTGTCTTTGCGAAAGGCTTCTTGAGGGGAAAGCTGTAACTCTGTGAGATGATTTCACAGAACACAAAGAAATTTTTAAGAAAGCTTCTTTCTCTTTGTTATCGCAGGATATTTCCTTTGGCCCTATATTCTTCAAAGGGATCCGAAATATCTGTTCTCAGATTCCACAGAAATAAGGCTAGCAAAGAGATCCACGAAATACAGATGTAACTCTGTGCGATGAATGAACAGAACACTAAGCAGTTTCTCAGAAATCTTCTTTCCAGATTTCATCTGAGGATATTTCCTTTTTCACCATAGCCCTCTATGAGCTTCCTAATATCACTTTGCCAATTCCACAAGAACTGTCTTTGCGAAAGGCTTCTTGAGGGGAAAGCTGTAACTCTGTGAGATGATTTCACAGAACACAAAGAAGTTTCTCAGGAAGCTTCTTTCTCTTTGTTATCGGAGGATATTTCCTTTGGCCCTATAGTCTTCAAAGGGATCCAAAATATCTGTTCTCAGATTCCACAGAAATAAGGCTAGCAAAGAGATCCAGGAAATACAGATTTAACTCCGTGAGTGGAAGTCACACATCACAGAGCAGTTTCTCAGAAAGCTTCTTTCCAGATTTCATCTGAGGATATTTCCTTTTTCACCATAGCCCTCTATGGGCTTCCAAATATCACTTTGCCAATTCCACAAGAACTGTCTTAGCGAAAGGCTTCTTGAGGGGAAAGCTGTAACTCTGTGAGATGATTTCACAGAACACAAAGAAGTTTCCCAGAAAGCTTCTTTCTCTTTGTTATCGGAGGATATTTCCTTTAGCCCTATAGTCTTCAAAGGGATCTGAAATATCTGTTCTCAGATTCCACAGAAATAAGGCTAGCAAAGAGATCCAGGAAATACAGATGTAAGTCTGTGAGATGAATGAACAGAACACTAAGCAGTTTCTCAGAAAGCTTCTTTCCAGATTTCATCTGAGGATATTTCCTTTTTCACCATAGCCCTCTATGGGCTTAAAAATATCTCTTTTTCAATTCCACACGAACTGTCTTAGCGAAAGTCTTCTTGAGGGGAAAGCTGTAACTCTGTGAGATGATTTCACAGAACACAAAGAAGTTTCTCAGAAAGCTTCTTTCTCTTTGTTATCGGAGGATATTTCCTTTGGCCCTATAGTCTTCAAAGGGATCCGAAATATCTGTTCTCAGATTCCACAGAAATAAGGCTAGCAAAGAGATCCACGAAATACAGATGTAACTCCGTGAGTGAAAGTCACACATCACAGAGCAGTTTCTCAGAAAGCTTCTTTCCATATTTCATCTGAGGATAATTCCTTTTTCAGCATAGCCCTCTATGGGCTTTCAAATATCACTTTGCCAATTTCACAAGAACTGTCTTAGCGAAAGGCTTCTTGAGTGGAAAGCTGTAACTCTGTGAGATGATTTCACAGAACACAAAGAAGTTTCTCAGAAAGCTTCTTTCTCTTTGTTATCGGAGGATATTTCCTTTCGGCCCTACAGTCTTCAAAGGGATCCGAAATATCTGTTCTCAGATTCCACAGAAATAAGGCTAGCAAAGAGATCCACGAAATACTGATGTAAGTCTGTGAGTGGAAGTAACACATCACAGAGTAGTTTCTCAGAATGCTTCTTTCCAGATTTCATCTGAGGTTATTTCCTTTTTCACCATAGCCCTCTATGGGCTTCCAAATATCACTTTGCCAATTCCACAAGAACTGTCTTAGCGAAAGGCTTCTTGAGGGGAAAGCTGTAACTCTGTGAGATGATTTCACAGAACACAAAGAAGTTTCTCAGAAAGCTTCTTTCTCTTTGTTATCGGAGGATATTTCCTTTGGCCCTATAGTCTTCAAAGGGATCCGAAATATCTGTTCTCAGATTCCACAGAAATAAGGCTAGCAAAGAGATCCACGAAATACAGATGTAACTCCGTGAGTGGAAGTCACCCATCACAGAGCAGTTTCTCAGAGGGCTTCTTTCCAGATTTCATCTGAGGATATTTCCTTTTTCACCATAGCCCTCTATGGGCTCCCAAATATCACTTTGCCAATTCCACAAGAACTGTCTTAGCGAAAGGCTTCTTGAGGGGAAAGCTGTAACTCCGTGAGATGATTTCACAGAACACAAAGAAGTTTCTCAGAAAGCTTCTTTCTCTTTGTTATAGGATGATATTTCCTTTGGCCCTATAGTCTTCAAAGGGATCCGAAATATCTGTTCTCAGATTATACAGAAATAACGCTAGCAAAGAGATACACGAAATACAGATGTAACTCTGTGAGTGGAAGTCACACATCACAGAGCAGTTTCTCAAAAAGCTTCTTTCCAGATATCACCTGAGGATATTTCCTTTTTCACCATAGCCCTCTATGGGCTTCCAAATATCACTTTGACAATTCCACAAGAACTGTCTTAGCGAAAGGCTTCTTGAGGGGAAAGCTGTAACTCTGTGTGATGATTTCACAGAACACAAAGAAGTTTCTCAGAAAGCTTCTTTCTCTTTGTTATCGCAGGATATTTCCTTTGGCCCTATAGTCTTCAAAGGGATCCGAAATATCTGTTCTCAGATTCCACAGAAATAAGGCTAGCAAAGAGATCCACGAAATACAGATGCAACTCTCTGAGATGAATGAACAGAACACTAAGCAGTTTCTCAGAAAGCTTCTTTGCAGATTTCATCTGAGGATATTTCCTTTTTCACCATAGCCCTCTATGGGCTTCCAAATATCACTTTGCCAATTCCACAAGAACTGTCTTAGCGAAAGGCTTCTTGAGGGAAAGCTGTAACTCTGAGAGATGATTTCACAGAACACAAAGAAGTTTCTCAGAAAGCTTCTTTCTCTTTGTTATCGGAGGATATTTCCTTTGGCCCTATAGTCTTCAAAGGGATACGAAATATCTGTTCTCAGATTCCACAGAAAGAAGGCTAGCAAAGAGATCCACGAAATACAGATGTAACTCCGTGAGTGGAAGTCACCCATCACAGAGCAGTTTCTCAGAGGGCTTCTTTCCAGATTTCATCTGAGGATATTTCCTTTTTCACCATTGCCCTCTATGGGCTTCCAAATATCACTTTGCCAATTCCACAAGAACTGTCTTAGCGAAAGGCTTCTTGAGGGGAAAGCTCTAACTCTGTGAGATGATTTCACAGAACACAAAGAAGTTTCTCAGAAAGCTTCTTTCTCTTTGTTATAGGATGATATTTCCTTTGGCCCTATAGTCTTCAAAGGGATCCGAAATATCTGTTGTCAGATTATACAGAAATAACGCTAGCAAAGAGATACAAGAAATACAGATGTAACTCTGTGAGTGGAAGTTACACATCACAGAGCAGTTTCTCAAAAAGCTTCTTTCCACATATCACCTGAGGATATTTCCTTTTTCACCATAGCCCTCTATGGGCTTCCAAATATCACTTTGACAATTCCACAAGAACTGTCTTAGCGAAAGGCTTCTTGAGGGGAAAGCTGTAACTCTGTGAGATGATTTCACAGAACACAAAGAAGTTTCTCAGAAAGCTTCTTTCTCTTTGTTATCGCAGGATATTTCCTTTGGCCCTATATTCTTCAAAGGGATCCGAAATATCTGTTCTCAGATTCCACAGAAATAAGGCTAGCAAAGAGATCCACGAAATACAGATGTAACTCTGTGCGATGAATGAACAGAACACTAAGCAATTTCTCAGAAATCTTCTTTCCAGATTTCATCTGAGGATATTTCCTTTTTCACCATAGCCCGCTATGAGCTTCCTAATATCACTTTGCCAATTCCACAAGAACTGTCTTTGCGAAAGGCTTCTTGAGGGGAAAGCTGTAACTCTGTGTGATGATTTCTCAGAACACAAAGAAGTTTTTAAGAAAGCTTTTTTCTCTTTGTTATCGCAGGATATTTCCTTTGGCCCTATAGTCTTCAAAGGGATCCGAAATATCTGTTCTCAGATTCCTCAGAAATAAGGCTAGCAAAGAGATCCACGAAATACAGATGCAACTCTCTCAGATGAATGAACAGAACACTAAGTAGTTTCTCAGAAAGCTTCTTTCCAGATTTCATCTGAGGATATTTCCTTTTTCACCATAGCCCTCTATGCGCTTCCAAATATCACTTTGCCAATTCCACAAGAACTGTCTTAGCGAAAGGCTTCTTGAGGGGAAAGCTGTAACTCTGTGAGATGATTTCACAGAACACAAAGAAGTTTCTCAGAAAGCTTCTTTCTCTTTGTTATCAGAGGATATTTCCTTTAGCCCTATAGTCTTCAAAGGGATCCGAAATATCTGTTCTCAGATTCCACAGAAATAAGGCTAGCAAGAAGATCCACGAAATAGAGATGTAACTCTGTGAGTGGAAGTCACACATCACAGAGCAGTTTCTCAGAAAGCTTCCTTCCAGATTTCATCTGAGGATATTTCCTTTTTCACCATAGCCCTCTATGGGCTTCCAAACATTACTTTGCCAATTCCAAAAGAACTGTCTTAGCGAAAGGGTTCTTGAGGGGAAAGCAGTAACTCTGTGAGATGATTTCACAGAACACAAAGAAGTTTCTCAGGAAGCTTCTTTCTCTTTGTTATCGGAGGATATTTCCTTTGGCCCTATAGTCTACAAAGGGATCTGAAATATCTGTTCTCAGATTCCACAGAAATAAGGCTAGCAAAGAGATCCACGAAATACAGATGTAACTCTGTGAGATGAATGAACAGAACACTAAGAAGTTTCTCAGAAAGCTTCTTTCCAGATTTCATCTGAGGATATTTCCTTTTTCACCATAGCCCTCTATGGGCTTAAAAATATCACTTTTCCAATTCCACAAGAACTGTCTTAGCGAAAGTCTTCTTGAGGGGAAAGCTGTAACTCTGTGAGATGATTTCACAGAACACAAAGAAGTTTCTCAGAAAGCTTCTTTCTCTTTGTTGTCGGAGGATATTTCCTTTGGCCCTATAGTCTTCAAAGGGATCCGAAATATCTGTTCTCAGATTCCACAGAAATAAGGCTAGCAAAGAGATCCACGAAATACAGATGTAACTCCGTGAGTGGAAGTCACACATCACAGAGCAGTTTCTCAGAAAGCTTCTTTCCATATTTCATCTGAGGATAATTCCTTTTTCAGCATAGCCCTCTATGGGCTTTCAAATATCACTTTGCCAATTTCACAAGAACTGTCTTAGCGAAAGGCTTCTTGAGTGGAAAGCTGTAACTCTGTGAGATGATTTCACAGAACACAAAGAAGTTTCTCAGAAAGCTTCTTTCTCTTTGTTATCGGAGGATATTTCCTTTCGGCCCTATAGTCTTCAAAGGGATCCGAAATATCTGTTCTCAGATTCCACAGAAATAAGGCTAGCAAAGAGATCCACGAAATACTGATGTAAGTCTGTGAGTGGAAGTAACACATCACAGAGTAGTTTCTCAGAATGCTTCTTTCCAGATTTCATCTGAGGTTATTTCCTTTTTCACCATAGCCCTCTATGGGCTTCCAAATATCACTTTGCCAATTCCACAAGAACTGTCTTAGCGAAAGGCTTCTTGAGGGGAAAGCTGTAACTCTGTGAGATGATTTCACAGAACACAAAGAAGTTTCTCAGAAAGCTTCTTTCTCTTTGTTATCGGAGGATATTTCCTTTGGCCCTATAGTCTTCAAAGGGATCCGAAATATCTGTTCTCAGATTCCACAGAAATAAGGCTAGCAAAGAGATCCACGAAATACAGATGTAACTCCGTGAGTGGAAGTCACCCATCACAGAGCAGTTTCTCAGAGGGCTTCTTTCCAGATTTCATCTGAGGATATTTCCTTTTTCACCATAGCCCTCTATGGGCTCCCAAATATCACTTTGCCAATTCCACAAGAACTGTCTTAGCGAAAGGCTTCTTGAGGGGAAAGCTGTAACTCCGTGAGATGATTTCACAGAACACAAAGAAGTTTCTCAGAAAGCTTCTTTCTCTTTGTTATAGGATGATATTTCCTTTGGCCCTATAGTCTTCAAAGGGATCCGAAATATCTGTTCTCAGATTATACAGAAATAACGCTAGCAAAGAGATACACGAAATACAGATGTAACTCTGTGAGTGGAAGTCACACATCACAGAGCAGTTTCTCAAAAAGCTTCTTTCCAGATATCACCTGAGGATATTTCCTTTTTCACCATAGCCCTCTATGGGCTTCCAAATATCACTTTGACAATTCCACAAGAACTGTCTTAGCGAAAGGCTTCTTGAGGGGAAAGCTGTAACTCTGTGTGATGATTTCACAGAACACAAAGAAGTTTCTCAGAAAGCTTCTTTCTCTTTGTTATCGCAGGATATTTCCTTTGGCCCTATAGTCTTCAAAGGGATCCGAAATATCTGTTCTCAGATTCCACAGAAATAAGGCTAGCAAAGAGATCCACGAAATACAGATGCAACTCTCTGAGATGAATGAACAGAACACTAAGCAGTTTCTCAGAAAGCTTCTTTGCAGATTTCATCTGAGGATATTTCCTTTTTCACCATAGCCCTCTATGGGCTTCCAAATATCACTTTGCCAATTCCACAAGAACTGTCTTAGCGAAAGGCTTCTTGAGGGAAAGCTGTAACTCTGAGAGATGATTTCACAGAACACAAAGAAGTTTCTCAGAAAGCTTCTTTCTCTTTGTTATCGGAGGATATTTCCTTTGGCCCTATAGTCTTCAAAGGGATACGAAATATCTGTTCTCAGATTCCACAGAAAGAAGGCTAGCAAAGAGATCCACGAAATACAGATGTAACTCCGTGAGTGGAAGTCACCCATCACAGAGCAGTTTCTCAGAGGGCTTCTTTCCAGATTTCATCTGAGGATATTTCCTTTTTCACCATTGCCCTCTATGGGCTTCCAAATATCACTTTGCCAATTCCACAAGAACTGTCTTAGCGAAAGGCTTCTTGAGGGGAAAGCTCTAACTCTGTGAGATGATTTCACAGAACACAAAGAAGTTTCTCAGAAAGCTTCTTTCTCTTTGTTATAGGATGATATTTCCTTTGGCCCTATAGTCTTCAAAGGGATCCGAAATATCTGTTGTCAGATTATACAGAAATAACGCTAGCAAAGAGATACAAGAAATACAGATGTAACTCTGTGAGTGGAAGTTACACATCACAGAGCAGTTTCTCAAAAAGCTTCTTTCCACATATCACCTGAGGATATTTCCTTTTTCACCATAGCCCTCTATGGGCTTCCAAATATCACTTTGACAATTCCACAAGAACTGTCTTAGCGAAAGGCTTCTTGAGGGGAAAGCTGTAACTCTGTGAGATGATTTCACAGAACACAAAGAAGTTTCTCAGAAAGCTTCTTTCTCTTTGTTATCGCAGGATATTTCCTTTGGCCCTATATTCTTCAAAGGGATCCGAAATATCTGTTCTCAGATTCCACAGAAATAAGGCTAGCAAAGAGATCCACGAAATACAGATGTAACTCTGTGCGATGAATGAACAGAACACTAAGCAATTTCTCAGAAATCTTCTTTCCAGATTTCATCTGAGGATATTTCCTTTTTCACCATAGCCCGCTATGAGCTTCCTAATATCACTTTGCCAATTCCACAAGAACTGTCTTTGCGAAAGGCTTCTTGAGGGGAAAGCTGTAACTCTGTGTGATGATTTCTCAGAACACAAAGAAGTTTTTAAGAAAGCTTTTTTCTCTTTGTTATCGCAGGATATTTCCTTTGGCCCTATAGTCTTCAAAGGGATCCGAAATATCTGTTCTCAGATTCCTCAGAAATAAGGCTAGCAAAGAGATCCACGAAATACAGATGCAACTCTCTCAGATGAATGAACAGAACACTAAGTAGTTTCTCAGAAAGCTTCTTTCCAGATTTCATCTGAGGATATTTCCTTTTTCACCATAGCCCTCTATGCGCTTCCAAATATCACTTTGCCAATTCCACAAGAACTGTCTTAGCGAAAGGCTTCTTGAGGGGAAAGCTGTAACTCTGTGAGATGATTTCACAGAACACAAAGAAGTTTCTCAGAAAGCTTCTTTCTCTTTGTTATCAGAGGATATTTCCTTTAGCCCTATAGTCTTCAAAGGGATCCGAAATATCTGTTCTCAGATTCCACAGAAATAAGGCTAGCAAGAAGATCCACGAAATAGAGATGTAACTCTGTGAGTGGAAGTCACACATCACAGAGCAGTTTCTCAGAAAGCTTCCTTCCAGATTTCATCTGAGGATATTTCCTTTTTCACCATAGCCCTCTATGGGCTTCCAAACATTACTTTGCCAATTCCAAAAGAACTGTCTTAGCGAAAGGGTTCTTGAGGGGAAAGCAGTAACTCTGTGAGATGATTTCACAGAACACAAAGAAGTTTCTCAGGAAGCTTCTTTCTCTTTGTTATCGGAGGATATTTCCTTTGGCCCTATAGTCTACAAAGGGATCTGAAATATCTGTTCTCAGATTCCACAGAAATAAGGCTAGCAAAGAGATCCACGAAATACAGATGTAACTCTGTGAGATGAATGAACAGAACACTAAGAAGTTTCTCAGAAAGCTTCTTTCCAGATTTCATCTGAGGATATTTCCTTTTTCACCATAGCCCTCTATGGGCTTAAAAATATCACTTTTCCAATTCCACAAGAACTGTCTTAGCGAAAGTCTTCTTGAGGGGAAAGCTGTAACTCTGTGAGATGATTTCACAGAACACAAAGAAGTTTCTCAGAAAGCTTCTTTCTCTTTGTTGTCGGAGGATATTTCCTTTGGCCCTATAGTCTTCAAAGGGATCCGAAATATCTGTTCTCAGATTCCACAGAAATAAGGCTAGCAAAGAGATCCACGAAATACAGATGTAACTCCGTGAGTGGAAGTCACACATCACAGAGCAGTTTCTCAGAAAGATTCTTTCCAGATTTCATCAGAGGATAATTCCTTATTCAGCATAGCCCTCTATGGGCTTTCAAATATCACTTTGCCAATTTCACAAGAACTGTCTTAGCGAAAGGCTTCTTGAGGGGAAAGCTGCAACTCTGTGAGATGATTTCACAGAACACAAAGAAGTTTCTCAGAAAGCTTCTTTCTCTTTGTTATCGGAGGATATTTCCTTTCGGCCCTACAGTCTTCAAAGGGATCCGAAATATCTGTTCTCAGATTCCACAGAAATAAGGCTAGCAAAGAGATCCACGAAATACTGATGTAACTCTGTGAGTGGAAGTAACACATCACAGAGCAGTTTCTCAGAATGCTTCTTTCCAGATTTCATCTGAGGTTATTTCCTTTTTCACCATAGCCCTCTATGGGCTTCCAAATATCACTTTGCCAATTCCACAAGAACTGTCTTAGCGAAAGGCTTCTTGAGGGAAAGCTGTTACTCTGTGAGATGATTTCACAGAACACAAAGAAGTTTCTCAGAAAGCTTCTTTCTCTTTGTTATCGGAGGATATTTCCTTTGGCCCTATAGTCTTCAAAGGGATCCGAAATATCTGTTCTCAGATTATACAGAAAGAAGGCTAGCAAAGAGATCCACGAAATACAGATGTAACTCCGTGAGTGGAAGTCACCCATCACAGAGCAGTTTCTCAAAAAGCTTCTTTACAGATTTCACCTGAGGATATTTCCTTTTTCACCATAGCCCTCTATGGGCTTCCAAATATCTCTTTGCCAATTCCACAAGAACTGTCTTAGCGAAAGGCTTCTTGAGGGGAAAGCTGTAACTCCGTGAGATGATTTCACAGAACACAAAGAAGTTTCTCAGAAAGCTTCTTTCTCTTTGTTATAGGATGATATTTCCTTTGGCCCTATAGTCTTCAAAGGGATCCGAAATATCTGTTCTCAGATTATACAGAAATAACGCTAGCAAAGAGATACACGAAATACAGATGTAACTCTGTGAGTGGAAGTCACACATCACAGAGCAGTTTCTCAAAAAGCTTCTTTCCAGATATCACCTGAGGATATTTCCTTTTTCACCATAGCCCTCTATGGGCTTCCAAATATCACTTTGACAATTCCACAAGAACTGTCTTAGCGAAAGGCTTCTTGAGGGGAAAGCTGTAACTCTGTGAGATGATTTCACAGAACACAAAGAAGTTTCTCAGAAAGCTTCTTTCTCTTTGTTATCGCAGGATATTTCCTTTGGCCCTATATTCTTAAAAGGGATCCGAAATATCTGTTCTCAGATTCCACAGAAATAAGGCTAGCAAAGAGATCCACGAAATACAGATGTAACTCTGTGCGATGAATGCACAGAACACTAAGCAGTTTCTCAGAAATCTTCTTTACAGATTTCATCTGAGGATATTTCCTTTTTCACCATAGCCCTCTATGAGCTTCCTAATATCACTTTGCCAATTCCACAAGAACTGTCTTAGCGAAAGGCTTCTTGAGGGGAAAGCTGTAACTCTGTGAGATGATTTCACAGAACACAAAGAAGTTTTTCAGAAAGCTTCTTTCGCTTTGTTATCGGAGGATATTTCCTTTGGCCCTATAGTCTTCAAAGGGATCCGAAATATCTGTTCTCAGATTCCACAGAAATAAGGCTAGCAAAGAGATCCACGAAATACTGATGTAACTCTGTGAGATGAATGAACAGAACACTAAGCAGTTTCTCAGAAAGCTTCTTTCCAGATTTCCTCTGAGGATATTTCCTTTTTCTCTATAGCCCTCTATGGGCTTCCAAATATCACTTTGCCAATTCCACAAGAACTGTCTTAGCGAAAGGCTTCTTGAGAGGAAAGCTGTAACTCTATGAGATGATTTCACAGAACACAAAGAAGTTTCTCAGAAAGCGTCTTTCTCTTTGTTATCGCAGGATATTTCCTTTGGCCTTATAGTCTTCAAAGGGATCCGAAATATCTGTTCTCAGATTCCACAGAAATAAGGCTAGCAAAGAGTTCCACGAAATACAGATGTAACTCTGAGAGATGAATGAACAGAACACTAAGCAGTTTCTCAAAAATCTTCTTCCCAGATTTCATCTGAGGATATTTCCTTTTTCACCATAGCCCTCTATGGGCTTCCAAATATCACTTTGCCAATTCCACAAGAACTGTCTTAGCGAAAGGCTTCTTGAGGGGAAAGCTGTAACTCTGTGAGGTGATTTCACAGAACACAAAGAAGTTTCCCAGAAAGCGTCTTTCTCTTTGTTATCGGAGGATATTTCCTTTGGCCCTATAGTCTTCAAAGGGATCTGAAATATCTGTTCTCAGATTCCACAGAAATAAGGCTAGCAAGAAGATCCACGAAATAGAGATGTAACTCTGTGAGTGGAAGTCACACATCACAGAGCAGTTTCTCAGAAAGCTTCTTTCCAGATTTCATCTGAGGATATTTCCTTTTTCACCATAGCCCTCTATGGGCTTCTAAATATTACTTTGCTAATTCCAAAAGAACTGTCTTAGCGAAAGGCTTCTTGAGGGGAAAGCTGTAACTCTGTGAGATGATTTCACAGAACACAAAGAAGTTTCTCAGGAAGCTTCTTTCTCTTTGTTATCGGAGGATATTTCCTTTAGCCCTATAGTCTTCAAAGGGATCCAAAATATCTCTTCTGAGATTCCACAGAAATAAGGCTAGCAAAGAGATCCACGAAATACAGATTTAACTCCGTGAGTGGAAGTCACACATCACAGAGCAGTTTCTCAGAAAGCGTCTTTCCAGATTTCATCTGAGAATATTTCCTTTTTCACCATAGCCCTCTATGGGCTTCCAAATATCACTTTGCCAATTCCACAAGAACTGTCTTAGCGAAAGGCTTCTTGAGGGGAAAGCTGTAACTCTGTGAGATGATTTCACAGAACACAAAGAAGTTTCTCAGAAAGCTGCTTTCTCTTTGTTATCGGAGGATATTTCCTTTGGCCCTATAGTCTTCAAAGGGATCTGAAATATCTGTTCTCAGATTCCACAGAAATAAGGCTAGCAAAGACATCCACGAAATACAGATGTAACTCTGTGAGATGAATGAACAGAACACTAAGAAGTTTCTCAGAAAGCTTCTTTCCAGATTTCATCTGAGGATATTTCCTTTTTCACTATAGCCGTCTATGGGCTTAAAAATATCACTTTTCCAATTCCACAAGAACTGTCTTAGCGAAAGGCTTCTTGAGGGGAAAGCTGTAACTCTGTGAGATGATTTCACAGAACACAAAGAAGTTTCTCAGAAAGCTTCTTTCTCTTTGTTATCAGAGGATATTTCCTTTGGCCCTATAGTCTTCAAAGGGATCCGAAATATCTGCTCTCAGATTCCACAGAAATAAGGCTAGCAAAGAGATCCACGAAATACAGATGTAACTCCGTGAGTGGAAGTCACACATCACAGAGCAGTTTCTCAGAAATCTTCTTTCCATATTTCATCTGAGGATAATTCCTTTTTCACCATAGCCCTCTATGGGCTTTCAAATATCACTTTGCCAATTTCACAAGAACTGTCTTAGCCATAGGCTTCTTGAGGGGAAAGCTGTAACTGTGTGAGATGATTTCACAGAACACAAAGAAGTTTCTCAGAAAGCTTCTTTCTCTTTGTTATCGGATGATATTTCCTTTCGGCCCTACAGTCTTCAAAGGGATCCGAAATATCTGTTCTCAGATTCCACAGAAATAAGGCTAGCAAAGAGATCCACGAAATACTGATGTAACTCTGTGAGTGGAAGTAACACATCACAGATCAGTTTCTCAGAATGCTTCTTTCCAGATTTCATCTGAGGTTATTTCCTTTTTCACCATAGCCCTCTATGGGCTTCCAAATATCACTTTGCCAATTCCACAAGAACTGTCTTAGCGAAAGGCTTCTTGAGGGAAAGCTGTAACTCTGTGAGGTGATTTCACAGAACACAAAGAAGTTTCTCAGAAAGCTTCTTTCTCTTTGTTATCGGAGGATATTTCCTTTGGCCCTATAGTCTTCAAAGGGATCCGAAATATCTGTTCTCAGATTCCACAGACTGAAGGCTAGCAAAGAGATCCACGAAATACAGAAGTAACTCCGTGAGTGGAAGTCACCCATCACAGAGCAGTTTCTCAGAGGGCTTTTTTACAGATTTCATCTGAGGATATTTCCTTTTTCACCATAGCCCTCTATGGGCTTCCAAATATCACTTTGCCCATTCCACAAGAACTATCTTAGCGAAAGGCTTCTTGAGGGGAAAGCTCTAACTCTGTGAGATGATTTCACAGAACACAAAGAAGTTTCTCAGAAAGCTTCTTTCTCTTTGTTATAGGATGATATTTCCTTTGGCCCTATAGTCTTCAAAGGGATCCGAAATATCTGTTGTCAGATTATACAGAAATAACGCTAGCAAAGAGATACAAGAAATACAGATGTAACTCTGTGAGTGGAAGTCACACATCACAGAGCAGTTTCTCAAAAAGCTTCTTTCCACATATCACCTGAGGATATTTCCTTTTTCACCATAGCCCTCTATGGGCTTCCAAATATCACTTTGACAATTCCACAAGAACTGTCTTAGCGAAAGGCTTCTTGAGGGGAAAGCTGTAACTCTGTGAGATGATTTCACAGAACACAAAGAAGTTTCTCAGAAAGCTTCTTTCTCTTTGTTATCGCAGGATATTTCCTTTGGCCCTATATTCTTCAAAGGGATCCGAAATATCTGTTCTCAGATTCCACAGAAATAAGGCTAGCAAAGAGATCCACGAAATACAGATGTAACTCTGTGCGATGAATGAACAGAACACTAAGCAATTTCTCAGAAATCTTCTTTCCAGATTTCATCTGAGGATATTTCCTTTTTCACCATAGCCCGCTATGAGCTTCCTAATATCACTTTGCCAATTCCACAAGAACTGTCTTAGCGAAAGGCTTCTTGAGGGGAAAGCTGTAACTCTGTGTGATGATTTCTCAGAACACAAAGAAGTTTTTAAGAAAGCTTTTTTCTCTTTGTTATCGCAGGATATTTCCTTTGGCCCTATAGTCTTCAAAGGGATCCGAAATATCTGTTCTCAGATTCCTCAGAAATAAGGCTAGCAAAGAGATCCACGAAATACAGATGCAACTCTCTCAGATGAATGAACAGAACACTAAGTAGTTTCTCAGAAAGCTTCTTTCCAGATTTCATCTGAGGATATTTCCTTTTTCACCATAGCCCTCTATGCGCTTCCAAATATCACTTTGCCAATTCCACAAGAACTGTCTTAGCGAAAGGCTTCTTGAGGGGAAAGCTGTAACTCTGTGAGATGATTTCACAGAACACAAAGAAGTTTCTCAGAAAGCTTCTTTCTCTTTGTTATCAGAGGTTATTTCCTTTAGCCCTATAGTCTTCAAAGGGATCCGAAATATCTGTTCTCAGATTCCACAGAAATAAGGCTAGCAAGAAGATCCACGAAATAGAGATGTAACTCTGTGAGTGGAAGTCACACATCACAGAGCAGTTTCTCAGAAAGCTTCCTTCCAGATTTCATCTGAGGATATTTCCTTTTTCACCATAGCCCTCTATGGGCTTCCAAACATTACTTTGCCAATTACAAAAGAACTGTCTTAGCGAAAGGGTTCTTGAGGGGAAAGCAGTAACTCTGTGAGATGATTTCACAGAACACAAAGAAGTTTCTCAGGAAGCTTCTTTCTCTTTGTTATCGGAGGATATTTCCTTTGGCCCTATAGTCTTCAAAGGGATCTGAAATATCTGTTCTCAGATTCCACAGAAATAAGGCTAGCAAAGAGATCCAGGAAATACAGATGTAACTCTGTGAGATGAATGAACAGAACACTAAGAAGTTTCTCAGAAAGCTTCTTTCCAGATTTCATCTGAGGATATTTCCTTTTTCACCATAGCCCTCTATGGGCTTAAAAATATCACTTTTCCAATTCCACAAGAACTGTCTTAGCGAAAGTCTTCTTGAGGGGAAAGCTGTAACTCTGTGAGATGATTTCACAGAACACAAAGAAGTTTCTCAGAAAGCTTCTTTCTCTTTGTTGTCGGAGGATATTTCCTTTGGCCTTATAGTCTTCAAAGGGATCCGAAATATCTGTTCTCAGATTCCACAGAAATAAGGCTAGCAAAGAGATCCACGAAATACTGATGTAACTCTGTGAGTGGAAGTAACACATCACAGAGCAGTTTCTCAGAATGCTTCTTTCCAGATTTCATCTGAGGTTATTTCCTTTTTCACCATAGCCCTCTATGGGCTTCCAAATATCACTTTGCCAATTCCACAAGAACTGTCTTAGCGAAAGGCTTCTTGAGGGAAAGCTGTTACTCTGTGAGATGATTTCACAGAACACAAAGAAGTTTCTCAGAAAGCTTCTTTCTCTTTGTTATCGGAGGATATTTCCTTTGGCCCTATAGTCTTCAAAGGGATCCGAAATATCTGTTCTCAGATTATACAGAAAGAAGGCTAGCAAAGAGATCCACGAAATACAGATGTAACTCCGTGAGTGGAAGTCACCCATCACAGAGCAGTTTCTCAAAAAGCTTCTTTACAGATTTCACCTGAGGATATTTCCTTTTTCACCATAGCCCTCTATGGGCTTCCAAATATCTCTTTGCCAATTCCACAAGAACTGTCTTAGCGAAAGGCTTCTTGAGGGGAAAGCTGTAACTCCGTGAGATGATTTCACAGAACACAAAGAAGTTTCTCAGAAAGCTTCTTTCTCTTTGTTATAGGATGATATTTCCTTTGGCCCTATAGTCTTCAAAGGGATCCGAAATATCTGTTCTCAGATTATACAGAAATAACGCTAGCAAAGAGATACACGAAATACAGATGTAACTCTGTGAGTGGAAGTCACACATCACAGAGCAGTTTCTCAAAAAGCTTCTTTCCAGATATCACCTGAGGATATTTCCTTTTTCACCATAGCCCTCTATGGGCTTCCAAATATCACTTTGACAATTCCACAAGAACTGTCTTAGCGAAAGGCTTCTTGAGGGGAAAGCTGTAACTCTGTGAGATGATTTCACAGAACACAAAGAAGTTTCTCAGAAAGCTTCTTTCTCTTTGTTATCAGAGGATATTTCCTTTAGCCCTATAGTCTTCAAAGGGATCCGAAATATCTGTTCTCAGATTCCACAGAAATAAGGCTAGCAAGAAGATCCACGAAATAGAGATGTAACTCTGTGAGTGGAAGTCACACATCACAGAGCAGTTTCTCAGAAAGCTTCCTTCCAGATTTCATCTGAGGATATTTCCTTTTTCACCATAGCCCTCTATGGGCTTCCAAACATTACTTTGCCAATTACAAAAGAACTGTCTTAGCGAAAGGGTTCTTGAGGGGAAAGCAGTAACTCTGTGAGATGATTTCACAGAACACAAAGAAGTTTCTCAGGAAGCTTCTTTCTCTTTGTTATCGGAGGATATTTCCTTTGGCCCTATAGTCTTCAAAGGGATCTGAAATATCTGTTCTCAGATTCCACAGAAATAAGGCTAGCAAAGAGATCCAGGAAATACAGATGTAACTCTGTGAGATGAATGAACAGAACACTAAGAAGTTTCTCAGAAAGCTTCTTTCCAGATTTCATCTGAGGATATTTCCTTTTTCACCATAGCCCTCTATGGGCTTAAAAATATCACTTTTCCAATTCCACAAGAACTGTCTTAGCGAAAGTCTTCTTGAGGGGAAAGCTGTAACTCTGTGAGATGATTTCACAGAACACAAAGAAGTTTCTCAGAAAGCTTCTTTCTCTTTGTTGTCGGAGGATATTTCCTTTGGCCTTATAGTCTTCAAAGGGATCCGAAATATCTGTTCTCAGATTCCACAGAAATAAGGCTAGCAAAGAGATCCACGAAATACTGATGTAACTCTGTGAGTGGAAGTAACACATCACAGAGCAGTTTCTCAGAATGCTTCTTTCCAGATTTCATCTGAGGTTATTTCCTTTTTCACCATAGCCCTCTATGGGCTTCCAAATATCACTTTGCCAATTCCACAAGAACTGTCTTAGCGAAAGGCTTCTTGAGGGAAAGCTGTTACTCTGTGAGATGATTTCACAGAACACAAAGAAGTTTCTCAGAAAGCTTCTTTCTCTTTGTTATCGGAGGATATTTCCTTTGGCCCTATAGTCTTCAAAGGGATCCGAAATATCTGTTCTCAGATTATACAGAAAGAAGGCTAGCAAAGAGATCCACGAAATACAGATGTAACTCCGTGAGTGGAAGTCACCCATCACAGAGCAGTTTCTCAAAAAGCTTCTTTACAGATTTCACCTGAGGATATTTCCTTTTTCACCATAGCCCTCTATGGGATTCCAAATATCTCTTTGCCAATTCCACAAGAACTGTCTTAGCGAAAGGCTTCTTGAGGGGAAAGCTGTAACTCCGTGAGATGATTTCACAGAACACAAAGAAGTTTCTCAGAAAGCTTCTTTCTCTTTGTTATAGGATGATATTTCCTTTGGCCCTATAGTCTTCAAAGGGATCCGAAATATCTGTTCTCAGATTATACAGAAATAACGCTAGCAAAGAGATACACGAAATACAGATGTAACTCTGTGAGTGGAAGTCACACATCACAGAGCAGTTTCTCAAAAAGCTTCTTTCCAGATATCACCTGAGGATATTTCCTTTTTCACCATAGCCCTCTATGGGCTTCCAAATATCACTTTGACAATTCCACAAGAACTGTCTTAGCGAAAGGCTTCTTGAGGGGAAAGCTGTAACTCTGTGAGATGATTTCACAGAACACAAAGAAGTTTCTCAGAAAGCGTCTTTCTCTTTGTTATCGCAGGATATTTCCTTTGGCCTTATAGTCTTCAAAGGGATTCGAAATATCTGTTCTCAGATTCCACAGAAATAAGGCTAGCAAAGAGTTCCACGAAATACAGATGTAACTCTGAGAGATGAATGAACAGAACACTAAGCAGTTTCTCAAATATCTTCTTTCCAGATTTCATCTGAGGATATTTCCTTTTTCACCATAGCCCTCTATGGGCTTCCAAATATCACTTTGCCAATTCCACAAGAACTGTCTTAGCGAAAGGCTTCTTGAGGGGAAAGCTGTAACTCTGTGAGATGATTTCACAGAACACAAGGAAGTTTCTCAGAAAGCTTCTTTCTCTTTGTTATCGGAGGATATTTCCTTTGGCCCTATACTCTTCAAAGGGATCCGAAATATCTGCTCTCAGATTCCTCAGAAATAAGGCTAGCAAAGAGATCCACGAAATACAGTTGTAACTCTGTGAGATGAATGAACAGAACACTAAGCAGTTTCTCAGAAAGCTTCTTTACAGATTTCATCTGAGGATATTTCCTTTTTCACCATTGCCCTCTATGGGCTTCCAAATATCACTTTGCCAATTCCACAAGAACTGTCTTAGCGAAAGGCTTCTTGAGGGGAAAGCTGTAACTCTGTGAGATGATTTCACAGAACACAAAGAAGTTTCTCAGAAAGCTTCTTTCTCTTTGTTATCAGAGGATATTTCCTTTGGCCCTATAGTCTTCAAAGGGATCCAAAATATCTGTTCTCAGATTCCACAGAAATAAGGCTAGCAAAGTGATCCACGAAATACACATGTAACTCTGTGAGTGGAAGTCACACATCACAGAGCATTTTCTCAGAAAGCTTCTTTCCAGATTTCATCTGAGGATATTTCCTTTTTCACCATAGCCCTCTATGGGCTTCCAAATATTACTTTGCCATTTCCACAAGAACTGTCTTAGCGAAAGGCTTCTTGAGGGGAAAGCTGTAACTCTGTGTGATGATTTCACAGAACACAAAGAAGTTTCTCAGAAAGCTTCTTTCTCTTTGTTATCGCAGGATATTTCCTTTGGCCCTATAGTCTTCAAAGGGATCCGAAATATCTGTTCTCAGATTCCACAGAAATAAGGCTAGCAAAGAGATCCACGAAATACTGATGTAACTCTGCGAGTGGAATTAACACATCACAGATCAGTTTCTCAGAATGCTTCTTTCCAGATTTCATCTGAGGTTATTTCCTTTTTCACCATAGCCCTCTATGGGCTTCCAAATATCACTTTGCCAATTCCACAAGAACTGTCTTAGCGAAAGGCTTCTTGAGGGAAAGCTGTAACTCTGTGAGATGATTTCACAGAACACAAAGAAGTTTCTCAGAAAGCTTCTTTCTCTTTGTTATCGGAGGATATTTCCTTTGGCCCTATAGTCTTCAAAGGGATCCGAAATATCTGTTCTCAGATTCCACAGAAAGAAGGCTAGCAAAGAGATCCACGAAATACAGATGTAACTCCGTGAGTGGAAGTCACCCATCACAGAGCAGTTTCTCAGAGGGCTTCTTTCCAGATTTCATCTGAGGATATTTCCTTTTTCACCATAGCCCTCTATGGGCTTCCAAATATCACTTTGCCAATTCCACAAGAACTGTCTTAGCGAAAGGCTTCTTGAGGGGAAAGCTCTAATTCTGTGAGATGATTTCACAGAACACAAAGAAGTTTCTCAGAAAGCTTCTTTCTCTTTGTTATCGGAGGATATTTTCTTTGGCCCTATAGTCTTCAAAGGGATCCGAAATATCTGTTGTCAGATTATACAGAAATAACGCTAGCAAAGAGACACACGAAATACAGATGTAACTCTGTGAGTGGAAGTCACACATCACAGAGCAGTTTCTCAAAAAGCTTCTTTCCAGATATCACCTGAGGATATTTCCTTTTTCACCATAGCCCTCTATGGGCTTCCAAATATCACTTTGACAATTCCACAAGAACTGTCTTAGCGAAAGGCTTCTTGAGGGGAAAGCTGTAACTCTGTGAGATGATTTCACAGAACACAAAGAAGTTTCTCAGAAAGCCTCTTTCTCTTTGTTATCGCAGGATATTTCCTTTGGCCCTATATTCTTCAAAGGGATCCGAAATATCTGTTCTCAGATTCCACAGAAATAAGGCTAGCAAAGAGATCCACGAAATACAGATGTAACTCTGTGCGATGAATGAACAGAACACTAAGCAGTTTCTCAGAAATCTTCTTTCCAGATTTCATCTGAGGATATTTCCTTTTTCACCATAGCCCTCTATGAGCTTCCTAATATCACTTTGCCAATTCCACAAGAATTGTCTTTGCGAAAGGCTTCTTGAGGGGAAAGCTGTAACTCTGTGAGATGATTTCACAGAACACAAAGAAGTTTCTCAGGAAGCTTCTTTCTCTTTGTTATCGGAGGATATTTCCTTTGGCCCTATAGTCTTCAAAGGGATCCAAAATATCTGTTCTCAGATTCCACAGAAATAAGGCTAGCAAAGAGATCCAGGAAATACAGATTTAACTCCGTGAGTGGAAGTCACACATCACAGAGCAGTTTCTCAGAAAGCTTCTTTCCAGATTTCATCTGAGGATATTTCCTTTTTCACCATAGCCCTCTATGGGCTTCCAAATATCACTTTGCCAATTCCACAAGAACTGTCTTAGCGAAAGGCTTCTTGAGGGGAAAGCTGTAACTCTGTGAGATGATTTCACAGAACACAAAGAAGTTTCTCAGAAAGCTTCTTTCTCTTTGTTATCGGAGGATATTTCCTTTGGCCCTATAGTCTTCAAAGGGATCTGAAATATCTGTTCTCAGATTCCACAGAAATAAGGCTAGTAAAGAGATCCAGGAAATACAGATGTAACTCTGTGAGATGAATGAACAGAACACTAAGCAGTTTCTCAGAAAGCTTCTTTCCAGATTTCATCTGAGGATATTTCCTTTTTCACCATAGCCCTCTATGGGCTTAAAAATATCTCTTTTTCAATTCCACACGAACTGTCTTAGCGAAAGTCTTCTTGAGGGGAAAGTTGTAACTCTGTGAGATGATTTCACAGAACACAAAGAAGTTTCTCAGAAAGCTTCTTTCTCTTTGTTATCGGAGGATATTTCCTTTGGCCCTATAGTCTTCAAAGGGATCCGAAATATCTGTTCTCAGATTCCACAGATATAAGGCTAGCAAAGAGATCCACGAAATACAGATGTAACTCCGTGAGTGAAAGTCACACATCACAGAGCAGTTTCTCAGAAAGCTTCTTTCCATATTTCATCTGAGGATAATTCCTTTTTCAGCATAGCCCTCTATGGGCTTTCAAATATCACTTTGCCAATTTCACAAGAACTGTCTTAGCGAAAGGCTTCTTGAGGGGAAAGCTGTAACTCTGTGAGATGATTTCACAGAACACAAAGAAGTTTCTCAGAAAGCTTCTTTCTCTTTGTTATCGGAGGATATTTCCTTTCGGCCCTACAGTCTTCAAAGGGATCCGAAATATCTGTTCTCAGATTCCACAGAAATAAGGCTAGCAAAGAGATCCACGAAATACTGATGTAAGTCTGTGAGTGGAAGTAACACATCACAGAGTAGTTTCTCAGAATGCTTCTTTCCAGATTTCATCTGAGGTTATTTCCTTTTTCACCATAGCCTTCTATGGGCTTCCAAATATCACTTTGACAATTGCACAAGAACTGTCTTAGCGAAAGGCTTCTTGAGGGGAAAGCTGTAACTCTGTGAGATGATTTCACAGAACACAAAGAAGTTTCTCAGAAAGCTTCTTTCTCTTTGTTATCGCAGGATATTTCCTTTGGCCCTATATTCTTCAAAGGGATCCGAAATATCTGTTCTCAGATTCCACAGAAATAAAGCTAGCAAAGAGATCCACGAAATACAGATGTAACTTTGTGCGATGAATGAACAGAACACTAAGCAGTTTCTCAGAAATCTTCTTTACAGATTTCATCTGAGGATATTTCCTTTTTCACCATAGCCCTCTATGAGCTTCCTAATATCACTTTGCCAATTCCACAAGAACTGTCTTAGCGAAAGTCTTCTTGAGGGGAAAGATGTAACTCTGTGAGATGATTTCACAGAACACAAAGAAGTTTTTCAGAAAGCTTCTTTCGCTTTGTTATCGGAGAATATTTCCTTTGGCCCTATAGTCTTCAAAGGGATCCGAAATCTCTGTTCTCAGATTCCACAGAAATAAGGCTAGCAAAGAGATCCACGAAATACTGATGTAACTCTGTGAGATGAATGAACAGAACACTAAGCAGTTTCTCAGAAAGCTTCTTTCCAGATTTCATCTGAGGATATTTCCTTTTTCTCTATAGCCCTCTATGGGCTTCCAAATATCACTTTGCCAATTCCACAAGAACTGTCTTAGCGAAAGGCTTCTTGAGAGGAAAGCTGTAACTCTGTGAGGTGATTTCACAGAACACAAAGAAGTTTCCCAGAAAGCGTCTTTCTCTTTGTTATCGGAGGATATTTCCTTTGGCCCTATAGTCTTCAAAGGGATCTGAAATATCTGTTCTCAGATTCCACAGAAATAAGGCTAGCAAGAAGATCCACGAAATAGAGATGTAACTCTGTGAGTGGAAGTCACACATCACAGAGCAGTTTCTCAGAAAGCTTCTTTCCAGATTTCATCTGAGGATATTTCCTTTTTCACCATAGCCCTCTATGGGCTTCTAAATATTACTTTGCTAATTCCAAAAGAACTGTCTTAGCGAAAGGCTTCTTGAGGGGAAAGCTGTAACTCTGTGAGATGATTTCACAGAACACAAAGAAGTTTCTCAGGAAGCTTCTTTCTCTTTGTTATCGGAGGATATTTCCTTTAGCCCTATAGTCTTCAAAGGGATCCAAAATATCTCTTCTGAGATTCCACAGAAATAAGGCTAGCAAAGAGATCCACGAAATACAGATTTAACTCCGTGAGTGGAAGTCACACATCACAGAGCAGTTTCTCAGAAAGCGTCTTTCCAGATTTCATCTGAGAATATTTCCTTTTTCACCATAGCCCTCTATGGGCTTCCAAATATCACTTTGCCAATTCCACAAGAAGTGTCTTAGCGAAAGGCTTCTTGAGGGGAAAGCTGTAACTCTGTGAGATGATTTCACAGAACACAAAGAAGTTTCTCAGAAAGCTGCTTTCTCTTTGTTATCGGAGGATATTTCCTTTGGCCCTATAGTCTTCAAAGGGATCTGAAATATCTGTTCTCAGATTCCACAGAAATAAGGCTAGCAAAGACATCCACGAAATACAGATGTAACTCTGTGAGATGAATGAACAGAACACTAAGAAGTTTCTCAGAAAGCTTCTTTCCAGATTTCATCTGAGGATATTTCCTTTTTCACCATAGCCGTCTATGGGCTTAAAAATATCACTTTTCCAATTCCACAAGAACTGTCTTAGCGAAAGGCTTCTTGAGGGGAAAGCTGTAACTCTGTGTGATGATTTCACAGAACACAAAGAAGTTTCTCAGAAAGCTTCTTTCTCTTTGTTATCGCAGGATATTTCCTTTGGCCCTATAGTCTTCAAAGGGATCCGAAATATCTGTTCTCAGATTCCACAGAAATAAGGCTAGCAAAGAGATCCACGAAATACAGATGCAACTCTCTGAGTTGAATGAACAGCACACTAAGCAGTTTCTCAGAAAGCTTCTTTCCAGATTTCATCTGAGGATATTTCCTTTTTCACCATAGCCCTTTATGGGCTTCCAAATATCACTTTGCCAATTCCACAAGAACTGTCTTAGCGAAAGGCTTCTTGAAGGGAAAGCTGTAACTCTGTGAGATGATTTCACAGAACACAAAGAAGTTTCTCAGAAAGCTTCTTTCTCTTTGTTATCAGAGGATATTTCCTTTGGCCCTATAGTCTTCAAAGGGATCCGAAATATCTGTTCTCAGATTCCACAGAAATAAGGCTAGCAAAGAGATCCACGAAATACAGATGTAACTCCGTGAGTGGAAGTCACACATCACAGAGCAGTTTCTCAGAAAGCTTCTTTCCATATTTCATCTGAGGATAATTCCTTTTTCATCATAGCCCTCTATGGGCTTTCAAATATCACTTTGCCAATTTCACAAGAACTGTCTTAGCGAAAGGCTTCTTGAGGGGAAAGCTGTAACTCTGTGAGATGATTTCACAGAACACAAAGAAGTTTCTCAGAAAGCTTCTTTCTCTTTGTTATCGGAGGATATTTCCTTTCGGCCCTACAGTCTTCAAAGGGATCCGAAATATCTGTTCTCAGATTCCACAGAAATAAGGCTAGCAAAGAGATCCACGAAATACTGATGTAACTCTGCGAGTGGAATTAACACATCACAGATCAGTTTCTCAGAATGCTTCTTTCCAGATTTCATCTGAGGTTATTTCCTTTTTCACCATAGCCCTCTATGGGCTTCCAAATATCACTTTGCCAATTCCACAAGAACTGTCTTAGCGAAAGGCTTCTTGAGGGAAAGCTGTAACTCTGTGAGATGATTTCACAGAACACAAAGAAGTTTCTCAGAAAGCTTCTTTCTCTTTGTTATCGGAGGATATTTCCTTTGGCCCTATAGTCTTCAAAGGAATCCGAAATATCTGTTCTCAGATTCCACAGGAACAAGGCTAGCAAAGAGATCCACGAAATACAGATGTAACTCCGTGAGTGGAAGTCACCCATCACAGAGCAGTTTCTCAGAGGGCTTCTTTCCAGATTTCATCTGAGGATATTTCCTTTTTCACCATAGCCCTCTATGGGCTTCCAAATATCACTTTGCCAATTCCACAAGAACTGTCTTAGCGAAAGGCTTCTTGAGGGGAAAGCTCTAATTCTGTGAGATGATTTCACAGAACACAAAGAAGTTTCTCAGAAAGCTTCTTTCTCTTTGTTATAGGATGATATTTCCTTTGGCCCTATAGTCTTCAAAGGGATCCGAAATATCTGTTGTCAGATTATACAGAAATAACGCTAGCAAAGAGACACACGAAATACAGATGTAACTCTGTGAGTGGAAGTCACACATCACAGAGCAGTTTCTCAAAAAGCTTCTTTCCAGATATCACCTGAGGATATTTCCTTTTTCACCATAGCCCTCTATGGGCTTCCAAATATCACTTTGACAATTCCACAAGAACTGTCTTAGCGAAAGGCTTCTTGAGGGGAAAGCTGTAACTCTGTGAGATGATTTCACAGAACACAAAGAAGTTTCTCAGAAAGCCTCTTTCTCTTTGTTATCGCAGGATATTTCCTTTGGCCCTATATTCTTCAAAGGGATCCGAAATATCTGTTCTCAGATTCCACAGAAATAAGGCTAGCAAAGAGATCCACGAAATACAGATGTAACTCTGTGCGATGAATGAACAGAACACTAAGCAGTTTCTCAGAAATCTTCTTTCCAGATTTCATCTGAGGATATTTCCTTTTTCACCATAGCCCTCTATGAGCTTCCTAATATCACTTTGCCAATTCCACAAGAATTGTCTTTGCGAAAGGCTTCTTGAGGGGAAAGCTGTAACTCTGTGAGATGATTTCACAGAACACAAAGAAGTTTCTCAGGAAGCTTCTTTCTCTTTGTTATCGGAGGATATTTCCTTTGGCCCTATAGTCTTCAAAGGGATCCAAAATATCTGTTCTCAGATTCCACAGAAATAAGGCTAGCAAAGAGATCCAGGAAATACAGATTTAACTCCGTGAGTGGAAGTCACACATCACAGAGCAGTTTCTCAGAAAGCTTCTTTCCAGATTTCATCTGAGGATATTTCCTTTTTCACCATAGCCCTCTATGGGCTTCCAAATATCACTTTGCCAATTCCACAAGAACTGTCTTAGCGAAAGGCTTCTTGAGGGGAAAGCTGTAACTCTGTGAGATGATTTCACAGAACACAAAGAAGTTTCCCAGAAAGCTTCTTTCTCTTTGTTATCGGAGGATATTTCCTTTGGCCCTATAGTCTTCAAAGGGATCTGAAATATCTGTTCTCAGATTCCACAGAAATAAGGCTAGCAAAGAGATCCAGGAAATACAGATGTAACTCTGTGAGATGAATGAACAGAACACTAAGCAGTTTCTCAGAAAGCTTCTTTCCAGATTTCATCTGAGGATATTTCCTTTTTCACCATAGCCCTCTATGGGCTTAAAAATATCTCTTTTTCAATTCCACACGAACTGTCTTAGCGAAAGTCTTCTTGAGGGGAAAGTTGTAACTCTGTGAGATGATTTCACAGAACACAAAGAAGTTTCTCAGAAAGCTTCTTTCTCTTTGTTATCGGAGGATATTTCCTTTGGCCCTATAGTCTTCAAAGGGATCCGAAATATCTGTTCTCAGATTCCACAGATATAAGGCTAGCAAAGAGATCCACGAAATACAGATGTAACTCCGTGAGTGAAAGTCACACATCACAGAGTAGTTTCTCAGAAAGCTTCTTTCCATATTTCATCTGAGGATAATTCCTTTTTCAGCATAGCCCTCTATGGGCTTTCAAATATCACTTTGCCAAATTCACAAGAACTGTCTTAGCGAAAGGCTTCTTGAGGGGAAAGCTGTAACTCTGTGAGATGATTTCACAGAACACAAAGAAGTTTCTCAGAAAGCTTCTTTCTCTTTGTTATCGGAGGATATTTCCTTTCGGCCCTACAGTCTTCAAAGGGATCCGAAATATCTGTTCTCAGATTCCACAGAAATAAGGCTAGCAAAGAGATCCACGAAATACTGATGTAAGTCTGTGAGTGGAAGTAACACATCACAGAGTAGTTTCTCAGAATGCTTCTTTCCAGATTTCATCTGAGGTTATTTCCTTTTTCACCATAGCCCTCTATGGGCTTAAAAATATCACTTTTCCAATTCCACAAGAACTGTCTTAGCGAAAGGCTTCTTGAGGGGAAAGCTGTAACTCTGTGAGATGATTTCACAGAACACAAAGAAGTTTCTCAGAAAGCTTCTTTCTCTTTGTTATCAGAGGATATTTCCTTTGGCCCTATAGTCTTCAAAGGGATCCGAAATATCTGTTCTCAGATTCCACAGAAATAAGGCTAGCAAAGAGATCCACGAAATACAGATGTAACTCCGTGAGTGGAAGTCACACATCACAGAGCAGTTTCTCAGAAAGCTTCTTTCCATATTTCATCTGAGGATAATTCCTTTTTCACCATAGCCCTCTATGGGCTTTCAAATATCACTTTGCCAATTTCACAAGAACTGTCTTAGCCATAGGCTTCTTGAAGGGAAAGCTGTAACTGTGTGAGATGATTTCACAGAACACAAAGAAGTTTCTCAGAAAGCTTCTTTCTCTTTGTTATCGGAGGATATTTCCTTTCGGCCCTACAGTCTTCAAAGGGATCCGAAATATCTGTTCTCAGATTCCACAGAAATAAGGCTAGCAAAGAGATCCACGCAATACTGATGTAACTCTGTGAGTGGAAGTAACACATCACAGATCAGTTTCTCAGAATGCTTCTTTCCAGATTTCATCTGAGGTTATTTCCTTTTTCACCATAGCCCTCTATGGGCTTCCAAATATCACTTTGCCAATTCCACAAGAACTGTCTTAGCGAAAGGCTTCTTGAGGGAAAGCTGTAACTCTGTGAGATGATTTCACAGAACACAAAGAAGTTTCTCAGAAAGCTTCTTTCTCTTTGTTATCGGAGGATATTTCCTTTGGCCCTATAGTCTTCAAAGGGATCCGAAATATCTGTTCTCAGATTCCACAGACAGAAGGCTAGCAAAGGGATCCACGAAATACAGATGTAACTCTGTGAGTGGAAGTCACACATCACAGAGCAGTTTCTCAAAAACCTTCTTTCCAGATATCACCTGAGGATATTTCCTTTTTCACCATAGCCCTCTATGGGCTTCCAAATATCACTTTGCCAATTCCACAAGAACTGTCTTAGCGAAAGGCTTCTTGAGGGGAAAGCTGTAACTCTGTGAGATGATTTCACAGAACACAAAGAAGTTTCTCAGAAAGCTTCTTTCTCTTTGTTATCGGAGGATATTTCCTTTCGGCCCTACAGTCTTCAAAGGGATCCGAAATATCTGTTCTCAGATTCCACAGAAATAAGGCTAGCAAAGAGATCCAAGAAATACTGATGTAACTCTGTGAGTGGAAGTAACACATCACAGATCAGTTTCTCAGAATGCTTCTTTCCAGATTTCATCTGAGGTTATTTCCTTTTTCACCATAGCCCTCTATGGGCTATCAAATATCACTTTGCCAATTCCACAAGAACTGTCTTAGCGAAAGGCTTCTTGAGGGAAAGCTGTAACTCTGTGAGATGATTTCACAGAACACAAAGAAGTTTCTCAGAAAGCTTCTTTCTCTTTGTTATCGGAGGATATTTCCTTTGGCCCTATAGTCTTCAAAGGGATCCGAAATATCTGTTCTCAGATTCCTCAGAAATAAGGCTAGCAAAGAGATCCACGAAATACAGATGTAACTCCGTGAGTGGAAGTCACCCATCACAGAGCAGTTTCTCAGAGGGCTTCTTTCAAGATTTCATCTGATGATATTTCCTTTTTCACCATAGCCCTCTATGGGCTTCCAAATATCACTTTGCCAATTCCACAAGAACTGTCTTAGCGAAAGGCTTCTTGAGGGGATAGCTCTAACTCTGTGAGATGATTTCACAGAACACAAAGAAGTTTCTCAGAAAGCTTCTTTCTCTTTGTTATAGGATGATATTTCCTTTGGCCCTATAGTCTTCAAAGGGATCCGAAATATCTGTTCTCAGATTCCACAGAAATAAGGCTAGCAAAGAGATCCACGAAATACACATGTAACTCCGTGAGTGGAAGTCACACATCACAGAGCAGTTTCTCAGAAAGCTTCTTTCCATATTTCATCTGAGGATAATTCCTTTTTCATCATAGCCCTCTATGGGCTTTCAAATATCACTTTGCCAATTTCACAAGAACTGTCTTAGCGAAAGGCTTCTTGAGGGGAAAGCTGTAACTCTGTGAGATGATTTCACAGAACACAAAGAAGTTTCTCAGAAAGCTTCTTTCTCTTTGTTATCGGAGGATATTTCCTTTCGGCCCTACAGTCTTCAAAGGGATCCGAAATATCTGTTCTCAGATTCCACAGAAATAAGGCTAGCAAAGAGATCCACGCAATACTGATGTAACTCTGTGAGTGGAAGTAACACATCACAGATCAGTTTCTCAGAATGCTTCTTTCCAGATTTCATCTGAGGTTATTTCCTTTTTCACCATAGCCCTCTATGGGCTTCCAAATATCACTTTGCCAATTCCACAAGAACTGTCTTAGCGAAAGGCTTCTTGAGGGAAAGCTGTAACTCTGTGAGATGATTTCACAGAACACAAAGAAGTTTCTCAGAAAGCTTCTTTCTCTTTGTTATCGGAGGATATTTCCTTTGGCCCTATAGTCTTCAAAGGGATCCGAAATATCTGTTCTCAGATTCCACAGACAGAAGGCTAGCAAAGAGATCCACGAAATACAGATGTAACTCCGTGAGTGGAAGTCACCCATCACAGAGCAGTTTCTCAGAGGGCTTTTTTCCAGATTTCATCTGAGGATATTTCCTTTTTCACCATAGCCCTCTATGGGCTTCCAAATATCACTTTGCCCATTCCACAAGAACTGTCTTAGCGAAAGGCTTCTTGAGGGGAAAGCTCTAACTCTGTGAGATGATTTCACAGAACACAAAGAAGTTTCTCAGAAAGCTTCTTTCTCTTTGTTATAGGATGATATTTCCTTTGGCCCTATAGTCTTCAAAGGGATCCGAAAAATCTGTTGTCAGATTATACAGAAATAACGCTAGCAAAGAGATACACGAAATACAGATGTAACTCTGTGAGTGGAAGTCACACATCACAGAGCAGTTTCTCAAAAACCTTCTTTCCAGATATCACCTGAGGATATTTCCTTTTTCACCATAGCCCTCTATGGGCTTCCAAATATCACTTTGCCAATTCCACAAGAACTGTCTTAGCGAAAGGCTTCTTGAGGGGAAAGCTGTAACTCTGTGAGATGATTTCACAGAACACAAAGAAGTTTCTCAGAAAGCTTCTTTCTCTTTGTTATCGCAGGATATTTCCTTTGGCCCTATATTCTTCAAAGGGATCCGAAATATCTGTTCTCAGATTCCACAGAAATAAGGCTAGCAAAGAGATCCACGAAATACAGATGTAACTCTGTGCGATGAATGAACAGAACACTAAGCAGTTTCTCAGAAATCTTCTTTCCAGATTTCATCTGAGGATATTTCCTTTTTCACCATAGCCCTCTATGAGCTTCCTAATATCACTTTGCCATTTCCACAAGAACTGTCTTTGCGAAAGGCTTCTTGAGGGGAAAGCTGTAACTCTGTGAGATGATTTCACAGAACACAAAGAAGTTTTTCAGAAAGCTTTTTTCTCTTTGTTATCGCAGGATATTTCCTTTGGCCCTATAGTCTTCAAAGGGATCCGAAATATCTGTTCTCAGATTCCACAGAAATAAGGCTAGCAAAGAGATCCACGAAATACAGATGCAACTCTCTGAGATGAATGAACAGAACACTAAGCAGTTTCTCAGAAAGCTTCTTTCCAGATTTCATCTGAGGATATTTCCTTTTTCACCATAGCCCTCTATGGGCTTCCAAATATCACTTTGCCAATTCCACAAGAACTGTCTTAGCGAAAGGCTTCTTGAGGGGAAAGCTGTAACTCTGTGAGATGATTTCACAGAACACAAAGAAGTTTCTCAGAAAGCTTCTGTCTCTTTGTTATCAGAGGATATTTCCTTTGGCCCTATAGTCTTCAAAGGGATCCAAAATATCTGTTCTCAGATTCCACAGAAATAAGGCTAGCAAAGTGATCCACGAAATACACATGTAACTCTGTGAGTGGAAGTCACACATCACAGAGCAGTTTCTCAGAAAGCTTCTTTCCAGATTTCATCTGAGGATATTTCCTTTTTCACCATAGCCCTCTATGGGCTTCCAAATATTACTTTGCCATTTCCACAAGAACTGTCTTAGCGAAAGGCTTCTTGAGGGGAAAGCTGTAACTCTGTGTGATGATTTCACAGAACACAAAGAAGTTTCTCAGAAAGCTTCTTTCTCTTTGTTATCGCAGGATATTTCCTTTGGCCCTATAGTCTTCAAAGGGATCCGAAATATCGGTTCTCAGATTCCACAGAAATAAGGCTAGCAAAGAGATCCACGAAATACAGATGCAACTCTCTGAGTTGAATGAACAGAACACTAAGCAGTTTCTCAGAAAGCTTCTTTCCAGATTTCATCTGAGGATATTTCCTTTTTCACCATAGCCCTCTATGGGCTTCCAAATATCACTTTGCCAATTCCACAAGAACTGTCTTAGCGAAAGGCTTCTTGAGGGGAAAGCTGTAACTCTGTGAGATGATTTCACAGAACACAAAGAAGTTTCTCAGAAAGCTTCTTTCTCTTTGTTATCAGAGGATATTTCCTTTGGCCCTATAGTCTTCAAAGGGATCCGAAATATCTGTTCTCAGATTCCACAGAAATAAGGCTAGCAAAGAGATCCACGAAATACAGATGTAATTCCGTGAGTGGAAGTCACACATCACAGAGCAGTTTCTCAGAAAGCTTCTTTCTATATTTCATCTGAGGATAATTCCTTTTTCATCATAGCCCTCTATGGGCTTTCAAATATCACTTTGCCAATTTCACAAGAACTTTCTTAGCGAAAGGCTTCTTGAGGGGAAAGCTGTAACTCTGTGAGATGATTTCACAGAACACAAAGAAGTTTCTCAGAAAGCTTCTTTCTCTTTGTTATCGGAGGATATTTCCTTTCGGCCCTACAGTCTTCAAAGGGATCCGAAATATCTGTTCTCAGATTCCACAGAAATAAGGCTAGCAAAGAGATCCAAGAAATACTGATGTAACTCTGTGAGTGGAAGTAACACATCACAGATCAGTTTCTCAGAATGCTTCTTTCCAGATTTCATCTGAGGTTATTTCCTTTTTCACCATAGCCCTCTATGGGCTTCCAAATATCACTTTGCCAATTCCACAAGAACTGTCTTAGCGAAAGGCTTCTTGAGGGAAAGCTGTAACTCTGTGAGATGATTTCACAGAACACAAAGAAGTTTCTCAGAAAGCTTCTTTCTCTTTGCTATCGGAGGATATTTCCTTTGGCCCTATAGTCTTCAAAGGGATCCGAAATATCTGTTCTCAGATTCCTCAGAAATAAGGCTAGCAAAGAGATCCACGAAATACAGATGTAACTCCGTGAGTGGAAGTCACCCATCACAGAGCAGTTTCTCAGAGGGCTTCTTTCAAGATTTCATCTGATGATATTTCCTTTTTCACCATAGCCCTCTATGGGCTTCCAAATATCACTTTGCCAATTCCACAAGAACTGTCTTAGCGAAAGGCTTCTTGAGGGGATAGCTCTAACTCTGTGAGATGATTTCACAGAACACAAAGAAGTTTCTCAGAAAGCTTCTTTCTCTTTGTTATAGGATGATATTTCCTTTGGCCCTATAGTCTTCAAAGGGATCCGAAATATCTGTTCTCAGATTCCACAGAAATAAGGCTAGCAAAGAGATCCACGAAATACAGATGTAACTCCGTGAGTGGAAGTCACACATCACAGAGCAGTTTCTCAGAAAGCTTCTTTCCATATTTCATCTGAGGATAATTCCTTTTTCATCATAGCCCTCTATGGGCTTTCAAATATCACTTTGCCAATTTCACAAGAACTGTCTTAGCGAAAGGCTTCTTGAGGGGAAAGCTGTAACTCTGTGAGATGATTTCACAGAACACAAAGAAGTTTCTCAGAAAGCTTCTTTCTCTTTGTTATCGGAGGATATTTCCTTTCGGCCCTACAGTCTTCAAAGGGATCCGAAATATCTGTTCTCAGATTCCACAGAAATAAGGCTAGCAAAGAGATCCACGAAATACTGATGTAACTCTGCGAGTGGAATTAACACATCACAGATCAGTTTCTCAGAATGCTTCTTTCCAGATTTCATCTGAGGTTATTTCCTTTTTCACCATAGCCCTCTATGGGCTTCCAAATATCACTTTGCCAATTCCACAAGAACTGTCTTAGCGAAAGGCTTCTTGAGGGAAAGCTATAACTCTGTGAGATGATTTCACAGAACACAAAGAAGTTTCTCAGAAAGCTTCTTTCTCTTTGTTATCGGAGGATATTTCCTTTGGCCCTATAGTCTTCAAAGGGATCCGAAATATCTGTTCTCAGATTTCACAGAAAGAAGGCTAGCAAAGAGATCCACGAAATACAGATGTAACTCCGTGAGTGGAAGTCACCCATCACAGAGCAGTTTCTCAGAGGGCTTCTTTCCAGATTTCATCTGAGGATATTTCCTTTTTCACCATAGCCCTCTATGGGCTTCCAAATATCACTTTGCCAATTCCACAAGAACTGTCTTAGCGAAAGGCTTCTTGAGGGGAAAGCTCTAATTCTGTGAGATGATTTCACAGAACACAAAGAAGTTTCTCAGAAAGCTTCTTTCTCTTTGTTATAGGATGATATTTCCTTTGGCCCTTTAGTCTTCAAAGGGATCCGAAATATCGGTTGTCAGATTATACAGAAATAACGCTAGCAAAGAGACACACGAAATACAGATGTAATTCTGTGAGTGGAAGTCACACATCACAGAGCAGTTTCTCAAAAAGCTTCTTTCCAGATATCACCTGAGGATATTTCCTTTTTCACCATAGCCCTCTATGGGCTTCCAAATATCACTTTGACAATTCCACAAGAACTGTCTTAGCGAAAGGCTTCTTGAGGGGAAAGCTGTAACTCTGTGAGATGATTTCACAGAACACAAAGAAGTTTCTCAGAAAGCTTCTTTCTCTTTGTTATCGCAGGATATTTCCTTTGGCCCTATATTCTTCAAAGGGATCCGAAATATCTGTTCTCAGATTCCACAGAAATAAGGCTAGCAAAGAGATCCACGAAATACAGATGTAACTCTGTGCGATGAATGAACAGAACACTAAGCAATTTCTCAGAAATCTTCTTTCCAGATTTCATCTGAGGATATTTCCTTTTTCACCATAGCCCTCTATGAGCTTCCTAATATCACTTTGCCAATTCCACAAGAATTGTCTTTGCGAAAGGCTTCTTGAGGGGAAAGCTGTAACTCTGTGAGATGATTTCACAGAACACAAAGAAGTTTCTCAGGAAGCTTCTTTCTCTTTGTTATCGGAGGATATTTCCTTTGGCCCTATAGTCTTCAAAGGGATCCAAAATATCTGTTCTCAGATTCCACAGAAATAAGGCTAGCAAAGAGATCCAGGAAATACAGATTTAACTCCGTGAGTGGAAGTCACACATCACAGAGCAGTTTCTCAGAAAGCTTCTTTCCAGATTTCATCTGAGGATATTTCCTTTTTCACCATAGCCCTCTATGGGCTTCCAAATATCACTTTGCCAATTCCACAAGAACTGTCTTAGCGAAAGGCTTCTTGAGGGGAAAGCTGTAACTCTGTGAGATGATTTCACAGAACACAAAGAAGTTTCCCAGAAAGCTTCTTTCTCTTTGTTATCGGAGGATATTTCCTTTGGCCCTATAGTCTTCAAAGGGATCTGAAATATCTGTTCTCAGATTCCACAGAAATAAGGCTAGCAAAGAGATCCACGAAATACAGATGTAACTCTGTGAGATGAATGAACAGAACACTAAGCAGTTTCTCAGAAAGCTTCTTTCCAGATTTCATCTGAGGATATTTCCTTTTTCACCATAGCCCTCTATGGGCTTAAAAATATCTCTTTTTCAATTCCACACGAACTGTCTTAGCGAAAGTCTTCTTGAGGGGAAAGCTGTAACTCTGTGAGATGATTTCACAGAACACAAAGAAGTTTCTCAGAAAGCTTCTTTCTCTTTGTTATCGGAGGATATTTCCTTTGGCCCTATAGTCTTCAAAGGGATCCGAAATATCTGTTCTCAGATTCCACAGATATAAGGCTAGCAAAGAGATCCACGAAATACAGATGTAACTCCGTGAGTGAATGTCACACATCACAGAGCAGTTTCTCAGAAAGCTTCTTTCCATATTTCATCTGAGGATAATTCCTTTTTCAGCATAGCCCTCTATGGGCTTTCAAATATCACTTTGCCAATTTCACAAGAACTGTCTTAGCGAAAGGCTTCTTGAGGGGAAAGCTGTAACTCTGTGAGATGATTTCACAGAACACAAAGAAGTTTCTCAGAAAGCTTCTTTCTCTTTGTTATCGGAGGATATTTCCTTTCGGCCCTACAGTCTTCAAAGGGATCCGAAATATCTGTTCTCAGATTCCACAGAAATAAGGCTAGCAAAGAGATCCACGAAATACTGATGTAAGTCTGTGAGTGGAAGTAACACATCACAGAGTAGTTTCTCAGAATGCTTCTTTCCAGATTTCATCTGAGGTTATTTCCTTTTTCACCATAGCCCTCTATGGGCTTCCAAATATCACTTTGCCAATTCCACAAGAACTGTCTTAGCGAAAGGCTTCTTGAGGGGAAAGCTGTAACTCTGTGAGATGATTTCACAGAACACAAAGAAGTTTCTCAGAAAGCTTCTTTCTCTTTGTTATCGCAGGATATTTCCTTTGGCCCTATATTCTTCAAAGGGATCCGAAATATCTGTTCTCAGATTCCACAGAAATAAGGCTAGCAAAGAGATCCACGAAATACAGATGTAACTTTGTGCGATGAATGAACAGAACACTAAGCAGTTTCTCAGAAATCTTCTTTACAGATTGCATCTGAGGATATTTCCTTTTTCACCATAGCCCTCTATGAGCTTCCTAATATCACTTTGCCAATTCCACAAGAACTGTCTTAGCGAAAGGCTTCTTGAGGGGAAAGATGTAACTCTGTGAGATGATTTCACAGAACACAAAGAAGTTTTTCAGAAAGCTTCTTTCGCTTTGTTATCGGAGGATATTTCCTTTGGCCCTATAGTCTTCAAAGGGATCCGAAATCTCTGTTCTCAGATTCCACAGAAATAAGGCTAGCAAAGAGATCCACGAAATACTGATGTAACTCTGTGAGATGAATGAACAGAACACTAAGCAGTTTCTCAGAAAGCTTCTTTCCAGATTTCATCTGAGGATATTTCCTTTTTCTCTATAGCCCTCTATGGGCTTCCAAATATCACTTTGCCAATTCCACAAGAACTGTCTTAGCGAAAGGCTTCTTGAGAGGAAAGCTGTAACTCTGTGAGATGATTTCACAGAACACAAAGAAGTTTCCCAGAAAGCGTCTTTCTCTTTTTTATCGGAGGATATTTCCTTTGGCCCTATAGTCTTCAAAGGGATCTGAAATATCTGTTCTCAGATTCCACAGAAATAAGGCTAGCAAGAAGATCCACGAAATAGAGATGTAACTCTGTGAGTGGAAGTCACACATCACAGAGCAGTTTCTCAGAAAGCTTCTTTCCAGATTTCATCTGAGGATATTTCCTTTTTCACCATAGCCCTCTATGGGCTTCTAAATATTACTTTGCCAATTCCAAAAGAACTGTCTTAGCGAAAGGCTTCTTGAGCGGAAAGCTGTAACTCTGTGAGATGATTTCACAGAACACAAAGAAGTTTCTCAGGAAGCTTCTTTCTCTTTGTTATCGGAGGATATTTCCTTTAGCCCTATAGTCTTCAAAGGGATCCAAAATATCTCTTCTGAGATTCCACAGAAATAAGGCTAGCAAAGAGATCCACGAAATACAGATTTAACTCCGTGAGTGGAAGTCACACATCACAGAGCAGTTTCTCAGAAAGCGTCTTTCCAGATTTCATCTGAGGATATTTCCTTTTTCACCATAGCCCTCTATGGGCTTCCAAATATCACTTTGCCAATTCCACAAGAACTGTCTTAGCGAAAGGCTTCTTGAGGGGAAAGCTGTAACTCTGTGAGATGATTTCACAGAACACAAAGAAGTTTCTCAGAAAGCTGCTTTCTCTTTGTTATCGGAGGATATTTCCTTTGGCCCTATAGTCTTCAAAGGGATCTGAAATATCTGTTCTCAGATTCCACAGAAATAAGGCTAGCAAAGACATCCACGAAATACAGATGTAACTCTGTGAGATGAATGAACAGAACACTAAGAAGTTTCTCAGAAAGCTTCTTTCCAGATTTCATCTGAGGATATTTCCTTTTTCACCATAGCCCTCTATGGGCTTAAAAATATCACTTTTCCAATTCCACAAGAACTGTCTTAGCGAAAGGCTTCTTGAGGGGAAAGCTGTAACTCTGTGAGATGATTTCACAGAACACAAAGAAGTTTCTTAGAAAGCTTCTTTCTCTTTGTTATCAGAGGATATTTCCTTTGGCCCTATAGTCTTCAAAGGGATCCGAAATATCTGTTCTCAGATTCCACAGACAGAAGGCTAGCAAAGAGATCCACGAAATACAGATGTAACTCCGTGAGTGGAAGTCACCCATCACAGAGCAGTTTCTCAGAGGGCTTTTTTCCAGATTTCATCTGAGGATATTCCCTTTTTCACCATAGCCCTCTATGGGCTTCCAAATATCACTTTGCCCATTCCACAAGAACTGTCTTAGCGAAAGGCTTCTTGAGGGGAAAGCTCTAACTCTGTGAGATGATTTCACAGAACACAAAGAAGTTTCTCAGAAAGCTTCTTTCTCTTTGTTATAGGATGATATTTCCTTTGGCCCTATAGTCTTCAAAGGGATCCGAAATATCTGTTGTCAGATTATACAGAAATAACGCTAGCAAAGAGATACACGAAATACAGATGTAACTCTGTGAGTGGAAGTCACACATCACAGAGCAGTTTCTCAAAAACCTTCTTTCCAGATATCACCTGAGGATATTTCCTTTTTCACCATAGCCCTCTATGGGCTTCCAAATATCACTTTGCCAATTCCACAAGAACTGTCTTAGCGAAAGGCTTCTTGAGGGGAAAGCTGTAACTCTGTGAGATGATTTCACAGAACACAAAGAAGTTTCTCAGAAAGCTTCTTTCTCTTTGTTATCGCAGGATATTTCCTTTGGCCCTATAGTCTTCAAAGGGATCCGAAATATCTGTTCTCAGATTCCACAGAAATAAGGCTAGCAAAGAGATCCACGAAATACAGATGTAACTCTGTGCGATGAATGAACAGAACACTAAGCAGTTTCTCAGAAATCTTCTTTCCAGATTTCATCTGAGGATATTTCCTTTTTCACCATAGCCCTCTATGAGCTTCCTAATATCACTTTGCCATTTCCACAAGAACTGTCTTTGCGAAAGGCTTCTTGAGGGGAAAGCTGTAACTCTGTGAGATGATTTCACAGAACACAAAGAAGTTTTTCAGAAAGCTTTTTTCTCTTTGTTATCGCAGGATATTTCCTTTGGCCCTATAGTCTTCAAAGGGATCCGAAATATCTGTTCTCAGATTCCACAGAAATAAGGCTAGCAAAGAGATCCACGAAATACAGATGCAACTCTCTGAGATGAATGAACAGAACACTAAGCAGTTTCTCAGAAAGCTTCTTTCCAGATTTCATCTGAGGATATTTCCTTTTTCACCATAGCCCTCTATGGGCTTCCAAATATCACTTTGCCAATTCCACAAGAACTGTCTTAGCGAAAGGCTTCTTGAGGGGAAAGCTGTAACTCTGTGAGATGATTTCACAGAACACAAAGAAGTTTCTCAGAAAGCTTCTTTCTCTTTGTTATCAGAGGATATTTCCTTTGGCCCTATAGTCTTCAAAGGGATCCAAAATATCTGTTCTCAGATTCCACAGAAATAAGGCTAGCAAAGTGATCCACGAAATACACATGTAACTCTGTGAGTGGAAGTCACACATCACAGAGCAGTTTCTCAGAAAGCTTCTTTCCAGATTTCATCTGAGGATATTTCCTTTTTCACCATAGCCCTCTATGGGCTTCCAAATATTACTTTGCCATTTCCACAAGAACTGTCTTAGCGAAAGGCTTCTTGAGGGGAAAGCTGTAACTCTGTGTGATGATTTCACAGAACACAAAGAAGTTTCTCAGAAAGCTTCTTTCTCTTTGTTATCGCAGGATATTTCCTTTGGCCCTATAGTCTTCAAAGGGATCCGAAATATCGGTTCTCAGATTCCACAGAAATAAGGCTAGCAAAGAGATCCACGAAATACAGATGCAACACTCTGAGTTGAATGAACAGAACACTAAGCAGTTTCTCAGAAAGCTTCTTTCCAGATTTCATCTGAGGATATTTCCTTTTTCACCATAGCCCTCTATGGGCTTCCAAATATCACTTTGCCAATTCCACAAGAACTGTCTTAGCGAAAGGCTTCTTGAGGGGAAAGCTGTAACTCTGTGAGATGATTTCACAGAACACAAAGAAGTTTCTCAGAAAGCTTCTTTCTCTTTGTTATCAGAGGATATTTCCTTTGGCCCTATAGTCTTCAAAGGGATCCGAAATATCTGTTCTCAGATTCCTCAGAAATAAGGCTAGCAAAGAGATCCACGAAATACAGATGTAACTCCGTGAGTGGAAGTCACCCATCAAAGAGCAGTTTCTCAGAGGGCTTCTTTCAAGATTTCATCTGATGATATTTCCTTTTTCACCATAGCCCTCTATGGGCTTCCAAATATCACTTTGCCAATTCCACAAGAACTGTCTTAGCGAAAGGCTTCTTGAGGGGAAAGCTCTAACTCTGTGAGATGATTTCACAGAACACAAAGAAGTTTCTCAGAAAGCTTCTTTCTCTTTGTTATAGGATGATATTTCCTTTGGCCCTATAGTCTTCAAAGGGATCCGAAATATCTGTTGTCAGATTATACAGAAATAACGCTAGCAAAGAGATACACGAAATACAGATGTAACTCTGTGAGTGGAAGTCACACATCACAGAGCAGTTTCTCAAAAAGCTTCTTTCCAGATATCACCTGAGGATATTTCCTTTTTCACCATAGCCCTCTATGGGCTTCCAAATATCACTTTGACAATTCCACAAGAACTGTCTTAGCGAAAGGCTTCTTGAGGGGAAAGCTGTAACTCTGTGAGATGATTTCACAGAACACAAAGAAGTTTCTCAGAAAGCTTCTTTCTCTTTGTTATCGCAGGATATTTCCTTTGGCCCTATATTCTTCAAAGGGATCCGAAATATCTGTTCTCAGATTCCACAGAAATAAGGCTAGCAAAGAGATCCACGAAATACAGATGTAACTCTGTGCGATGAATGAACAGAACACTAAGCAGTTTCTCAGAAATTTTCTTTCCAGATTTCATCTGAGGATATTTCCTTTTTCACCATAGCCCTCTATGAGCTTCCTAATATCACTTTGCCAATTCCACAAGAACTGTCTTTGCGAAAGGCTTCTTGAGGGGAAAGCTGTAACTCTGTGAGATGATTTCACAGAACACAAAGAAGTTTTTCAGAAAGCTTTTTTCTCTTTGTTATCGCAGGATATTTCCTTTGGCCCTATAGTCTTCAAAGGGATCCGAAATATCTGTTCTCAGATTCCACAGAAATAAGGCTAGCAAAGAGATCCACGAAATACAGATGCAACTCTCTGAGATGAATGAACAGAACACTAAGCAGTTTCTCAGAAAGCTTCTTTCCAGATTTCATCTGAGGATATTTCCTTTTTCACCATAGCCCTCTATGGGCTTCTAAATATTACTTTGCCAATTCCAAAAGAACTGTCTTAGCGAAAGGCTTCTTGAGGGGAAAGCTGTAACTCTGTGAGATGATTTCACAGAACACAAAGAAGATTCTCAGGAAGCTTCTTTCTCTTTGTTATCGGAGGATATTTCCTTTAGCCCTATAGTCTTCAAAGGGATCCAAAATATCTCTTCTGAGATTCCACAGAAATAAGGCTAGCAAAGAGATCCACGAAATACAGATTTAACTCCGTGAGTGGAAGTCACACATCACAGAGCAGTTTCTCAGAAAGCGTCTTTCCAGATTTCATCTGAGGATATTTCCTTTTTCACCATAGCCCTCTATGGGCTTCCAAATATCACTTTGCCAATTCCACAAGAACTGTCTTAGCGAAAGGCTTCTTGAGGGGAAAGCTGTAACTCTGTGAGATGATTTCACAGAACACAAAGAAGTTTCTCAGAAAGCTGCTTTCTCTTTGTTATCGGAGGATATTTCCTTTGGCCCTATAGTCTTCAAAGGGATCTGAAATATCTGTTCTCAGATTCCACAGAAATAAGGCTAGCAAAGACATCCACGAAATACAGATGTAACTCTGTGAGATGAATGAACAGAACACTAAGAAGTTTCTCAGAAAGCTTCTTTCCAGATTTCATCTGAGGATATTTCCTTTTTCACCCTAGCCCTCTATGGGCTTAAAAATATCACTTTTCCAATTCCACAAGAACTGTCTTAGCGAAAGGCTTCTTGAGGGGAAAGCTGTAACTCTGTGAGATGATTTCACAGAACACAAAGAAGTTTCTCAGAAAGCTTCTTTCTCTTTGTTATCAGAGGATATTTCCTTTGGCCCTATAGTCTTCAAAGGGATCCGAAATATCTGTTCTCAGATTCCACAGAAATAAGGCTAGCAAAGAGATCCACGAAATACAGATGTAACTCCGTGAGTGGAAGTCACACATCACAGAGCAGTTTCTCAGAAAGCTTCTTTCCATATTTCATCTGAGGATAATTCCTTTTTCACCATAGCCCTCTATGGGCTTTCAAATATCACTTTGCCAATTTCACAAGAACTGTCTTAGCGAAAGGCTTCTTGAGGGGAAAGCTGTAACTCTGTGAGATGATTTCACAGAACACAAAGAAGTTTCTCAGAAAGCTTCTTTCTCTTTGTTATCGGAGGATATTTCCTTTCGGCCCTACAGTCTTCAAAGGGATCCGAAATATCTGTTCTCAGATTCCACAGAAATAAGGCTAGCAAAGAGATCCACGAAATACTGATGTAACTCTGTGAGTGGAAGTAACACATCACAGATCAGTTTCTCAGAATGCTTCTTTCCAGATTTCATCTGAGGTTATTTCCTTTTTCACCATAGCCCTCTATGGGCTTCCAAATATCACTTTGCCAATTCCACAAGAACTGTCTTAGCGAAAGGCTTCTTGAGGGAAAGCTGTAACTCTGTGAGATGATTTCACAGAACACAAAGAAGTTTCTCAGAAAGCTTCTTTCTCTTTGTTATCGGAGGATATTTCCTTTGGCCCTATAGTCTTCAAAGGGATCCGAAATATCTGTTCTCAGATTCCACAGACAGAAGGCTAGCAAAGAGATCCACGAAATACAGATGTAACTCCGTGAGTGGAAGTCACACATCACAGAGCAGTTTCTCAGAAAGCGTCTTTCCAGATTTCATCTGAGGATATTTCCTTTTTCACCATAGCCCTCTATGGGCTTCCAAATATCACTTTGCCAATTCCACAAGAACTGTCTTAGCGAAAGGCTTCTTGAGGGGAAAGCTGTAACTCTGTGAGATGATTTCACAGAACACAAAGAAGTTTCTCAGAAAGCTGCTTTCTCTTTGTTATCGGAGGATATTTACTTTGGCCCTATAGTCTTCAAAGGGATCTGAAATATCTGTTCTCAGATTCCACAGAAATAAGGCTAGCAAAGAGATCCACGAAATACAGATGTAACTCTGTGAGATGAATGAACAGAACACTAAGAAGTTTCTCAGAAAGCTTCTTTCCAGATTTCATCTGAGGATATTTCCTTTTTCACCATAGCCCTCTATGGGCTTAAAAATATCACTTTTCCAATTCCACAAGAACTGTCTTAGCGAAAGTCTTCTTGAGGGGAAAGCTGTAACTCTGTGAGATGATTTCACAGAACACAAAGAAGTTTCTCAGAAAGCTTCTTTCTCTTTGTTATCGGAGGATATTTCCTTTGGCCGTATAGTCTTCAAAGGGATCCGAAATATCTGTTCTCAGATTCCACAGAAATAAGGCTAGCAAAGAGATCCACGAAATACAGATGTAACTCCGTGAGTGGAAGTCACACATCACAGAGCAGTTTCTCAGAAAGCTTCTTTCCAGATTTCATCTGAGGATAATTCCTTTTTCAGCATAGCCCTCTATGGGCTTTCAAATATCACTTTGCCAATTTCACAAGAACTGTCTTAGCGAAAGGCTTCTTGAGGGGAAAGCTGCAACTCTGTGAGATGATTTCACAGAACACAAAGAAGTTTCTCAGAAAGCTTCTTTCTCTTTGTTATCGGAGGATATTTCCTTTCGGCCCTATAGTCTTCAAAGGGATCCGAAATATCTGTTCTCAGATTCCACAGAAATAAGGCTAGCAAAGAGATCCACGAAATACTGATGAAACTCTGTGAGTGGAAGTAACACATCACAGAGCAGTTTCTCAGAATGCTTCTTTCCAGATTTCATCTGAGGTTATTTCCTTTTTCACCATAGCCCTCTATGGGCTTCCAAATATCACTTTGCCAATTCCACAAGAACTGTCTTAGCGAAAGGCTTCTTGAGGGGAAAGCTGTTACTCTGTGAGATGATTTCACAGAACACAAAGAAGTTTCTCAGAAAGCTTCTTTCTCTATGTTATAGGATGATATTTCCTTTGGCCCTATAGTCTTCAAAGGGATCCGAAATATCTGTTGTCAGATTATACAGAAATAACGCTGGCAAAGAGATACACGAAATACAGATGTAACTCTGTGAGAGGAAGTCACACATCACAGAGCAGTTTCTCAAAAACCTTCTTTCCAGATATCACCTGAGGATATTTCCTTTTTCACCATAGCCCTCTACGGGCTTCCAAATATCACTTTGACAATTCCACAAGAACTGTCTTAGCGAAAGGCTTCTTGAGGGGAAAGCTGTAACTCTGTGAGATGATTTCACAGAACACAAAGAAGTTTCTCAGAAAGCTTCTTTCTCTTTGTTATCGCAGGATATTTCCTTTGGCCCTATATTCTTCAAAGGGATCCGAAATATCTGTTCTCAGATTCCACAGAAATAAGGCTAGCAAAGAGATCCACGAAATACAGATGTAACTCTGTGCGATGAATGAACAGAACACTAAGCAGTTTCTCAGAAATCTTCTTTCCAGATTTCATCTGAGGATATTTCCTTTTTCACCATAGCCCTCTATGAGCTTCCTAATATCACCTTGCCAATTCCACAAGACCTGTCTTTGCGAAAGGCTTCTTGAGGGGAAAGCTGTAACTCTGTGAGATGATTTCACAGAACACAAAGAAGTTTTTCAGAAAGCTTTTTTCTCTTTGTTATCGCAGGATATTTCCTTTGGCCCTATAGTCTTCAAAGGGATCCGAAATATCTGTTCTCAGATTCCACAGAAATAAGGCTAGCAAAGAGATCCACGAAATACAGATGCAACTCTCTGAGATGAATGAACAGAACACTAAGCAGTTTCTCAGAAAGCTTCTTTCCAGATTTCATCTGAGGATATTTCCTTTTTCACCATAGCCCTCTATGGGCTTCCAAATATCACTTTGCCAATTCCACAAGAACTGTCTTAGCGAAAGGCTTCTTGAGGGGAAAGCTGTAACTCTGTGAGATGATTTCCCAGAACACAAAGAAGTTTCTCAGAAAGCTTCTTTCTCTTTGTTATCAGAGGATATTTCCTTTAGCCCTATAGTCTTCAAAGGGATCCGAAATATCTGTTCTCAGATTCCACAGAAATAAGACTAGCAAGAAGATCCACGAAATAGAGATGTAACTCTGTGAGTGGAAGTCACACATCACAGAGCAGTTTCTCAGAAAGCTTCTTTCCAGATTTCATCTGAGGATATTTCCTTTTTCACCATAGCCCTCTATGGGCTTCCAAATATCACTTTGCCAATTCCACAAGAACTGTCTTAGCGAAAGGCTTCTTGAGGGGAAAGCTGTAACTCTGTGAGATGATTTCACAGAACACAAAGAAGTTTCTCAGAACGCTTCTTTCTCTTTGTTATCGGAGGATATTTCCTTTGGCCCTATTGTCTTCAAAGGGATCCGAAATATCTGTTCTCAGATTCCACAGAATTAAGGCTAGCAAAGAGATCCACGAAATACAGATGTAACTCTGTGACATGAATGTACAGAACACTAAGCAGTTTCCCACAAACCTTCTTTCCAGATTTCATCTGAGGATATTTCCTTTTTCACCATAGCCCTCTACGGGCTTCCAAATATCACTTTGCCAATTCCAAAAGAACTGTCTTAGCGAAAGGCTTCTTGAGGGGAAAGCTGTAACTCTGTGAGATGATTTCAAAGAACACAAAGAAGTTTCTCAGAAAGCTTCTTTGTCTTTGTTATCCGAGGATATTTCCTTTGGCCCTATAGTCTTCAAAGGGATCCGAAATATCTGTTCTCAGATTCCACAGAAATAAGTCTAGCAAAGAGATCCACGAAATACAGATGTAACTCTGTGAGATGAATGAACAGAACACTAAGCAGTTTCTCAGAAAGCTTCTTTCCAGATTTCAGCTGAGGATATTTCCTTTTTCACCTTAGCCCTCTGTGGGCTTCCAAATATCACTTTGCCAATTCCACAAGAACTGTCTTAGCGAAAGGCTTCTAGAGGGGAAAGCTGTAACTCTGTGAGATGATTTCACAGAACACAAAGAAGTTTCTCAGAACGCTTCTTTCTCTTTGTTATCGGAGGATATTTCCTTTGGCCCTATTGTCTTCAAAGGGATCCGAAATATCTGTTCTCAGATTCCACAGAAATAAGGCTAGCAAAGAGATCCACGAAATACAGATGTAACTCTGTGGGTGGAAGTCACACACCACAGAGCAGTTTCTCACAAGCTTCTTTCCAGATTTCATCTGAGGATATTTCCTTTTTCACCATAGCCCTCTAAGGTCTTCCAAATATCACTTTGCCAATTCCATAAAACTGTCTTAGCAAAAGGCTTCTTGAGGGGAAAGCTGTAACTCTGTGAGATGATTTCACAGAACACAAAGAAGTTTCTCAGAAAGCTTCTTTCTCTTTGTTATCGGAGGATATTTCCTTTGGCCCTATAGTCTTCAAAGGGATACGAAATATCTGTTCTCAGATTCCACAGAATTAAGGCTAGCAAAGAGATCCACGAAATACAGATGTAACTCTGTGAGTGGAAGTCATACATCACAGAGCAGTTTCTCAGAAAACTTCTTTCCAGATTTCATCTGAGGATATTTCCTTTTTCACCATAGCCCTCTATGGGTTTCCAAATATCACTTTGCCAATTCCACAAGAACTGTCTTAGCGAAAGGCTTCTTGAGGGGAAAGCTGTAACTCTGTGAGATGATTTCACAGAACACAAAGAAGTTTCTCAGAAAGCTTCTTTCTCTTTGTTATCAGAGGATATTTCCTTTGGCCCTATAGTCTTCAAAGGGATCCGAAATATCTGTTCTCAGATTCCACAGAAATAAGGCTAGCAAAGAGATCCACGAAACACAGATATAACTCTGTGAGTGGAAGTCACGCATCACAGAGCAGTTTCTCAGAAAGCTTCTTTCCAGATTTCATCTGAGGATATTTCCTTTTTCACCATAGTCCTCTAAGGGCTTCCAAATATCACTTTGCCAATTCCACAAGAACTGTCTTACCGAAAGGCTTCCTGAGGGGAAAGCTGTAACTCTGTGAGAGGATTTCACAGAACACAAAGAAGTTTCTCAGAAAGCTTCTTTCTCTTTGTTATCGGAGGATATTTCCTTTGGCCCTATAGTCTTCAAAGGGATGCGAAATATCTGTTCTCAGATTTCCACAGAAATAAGGCTAGCAAAGAGATCCACGAAATACAGGTGTAACTCTGTGAGATGAATGAACAGAACACTAAGCAGTTGCTCAGAAAGGTTCTTTCTCGATTGCATCTGAGGATATTTCCTTTTTAACCATAGCCCTCTAAGGGCTTCAAAATATCACTTTAACAATTCCACAAGAATTGTCTTAGCGAAAGGCTTCTTGAGGGGAAAGCTGTAACTCTGTGAGATGATTTCAGAGAACACAAAGAAGTTTCTCAGAACGCTTCTTTCTCTTTGTTATCATAGGATATTTCCTTTGGCCCTATAGCCTTCAAAGGAATCCGAAATATCTGTTCTCAGATTCCACGGAAATAAGGCTAGCAAAGAGATCCACGAAACACAGATGTAACTCTGTGAGTGGAAGTCACACATCACAGAGCAGTTTCTCAGAAAGCCTTTTTCCAGATTTCATTTGAGGATATTTCCTTTTTCACCGTAGCCCTCTATGGGCTTCCAAATATCACTTTGCCAATTCCACAAGAACTGTCTTAGCGAAAGGCTTCTTGAGGGGAAAGCTGTAACTCTGTGAGATGATTTCACAGAACACAAACAAGTTTCTCAGAAAGCTTCTTTCTCTATGTTATCGGAGGATATTTCCTTTGGCCCTATAGTCTTAAAAGGGTTGCGAAATATCTGTTCTCAGATTCCACAGAAATAAGGCTAGCAAAGAGATCCACGAAATACAGATGTAACTCTGGGAGATGAATGAACAGAACACCAAGCAGTTTCTCAGAAAGCTTCTTTGCAGATTTCATCTGAGGATATTTCCTTTTTCACCTTTGCCCTCTGTGGGCTTCCAAATATCACTTTGCCAATTCCACAAGAACTGTCTTAGCGAAAGGCTTCTAGAGGGGAAAGCTGTAACTCTGTGAGATGATTTCACAGAACACAATGTAGTTTCTCAGAAAGCTTCTTTCTCTTTGTTATCGGAGGATATTTCCTGTGGCCCTATAGTCTTCAAAGGGATCCGAAATATCTGTTCTCAGATTCCACAGAAATAAGGCTAGCAAAGAGATCCACGAAATACAGATGTAACTCTGTGAGTGGAAGTCACACATCACAGAGCAGTTTCTCAGAAAGCTTCTTTCCAGATTTCATCTGAGGATATTTCCTTTTTCACCATAGCCCTCTAAGGGCTTCCAAATATCACTTTGCCAATTCCATAAAACTGTCTTAGCAAAAGGCTTCTTGAGGGGAAAGCTGTAACTCTGTGAGATGATTTCACAGAACACAAAGAGGTTTCTCAGAAAGCGTCTTTCTCTTTGTTATCGGAGGATATTTCCTTTGGCCCTATAGTTTTCAAAGGGATCCGAAATATCTGTTCTCAGATTCCACAGAAATAAGGCCAGCAAAGAGATCCACAAAATACAGATGTAACTCTGTGAGATGAATGAACAGAACACTAAGCAGTTTCTCAGAAAGCTTCTTTCCCGATTTCATCTGAGGATATTTCCTTTTTCACCATAGCCCTCTAAGGGCTTCCAAATGTCACTTTGCCAATTCCTTAAGAACTCTCTTAGCGATAAGCTTCTTGTGGGGAAAGCTGTAACTCTGAGAGATGATTTCACAGAACACAAAGAAGTTTCTCAGAAAGCGTCTTTATCTTTGTTATTGGAGGATATTTCCTTTGGACATATAGTCTTCAAAGGGATTCGAAATAGCTGTTCTCAGATTCCACAGAAATAAGGCTAGCAAAGAGATCCACGAAATACAGATGTAACTCTCGGAGATGAATGAACGGAACAGTAAGCAGTTTCTCAGAAAGGTTCTTTCCAGATTTCTTCTAAGGATATTTCCTTTTTCAACATTGCCCTCTATGAGCTTCCAAATATCACTTTGCCAATTCTCAAGAACTGTCTTACCGAAAGGCTTCTTGAGGGGAAAGCTGTAACTCTGTGAGATGATTTCACAGAACACAATGTAGTTTCTCAGAAAGCTTCCTCTTCTTTGTTATCGGAGGATATTGCCCTTGGCCCTATAGTCTTCAAAGGGATCCGAAATATCTGTTCTCATATTCCACAGAAATAAGGCTAGCCAAGAGATCCACAAAATACAGATGTAACTCTGTGAGATGAATGAACAGAACACTAAGCAGTTTCTCAGAAGGCTTCTTACCGACTTCATGTGAGGATATTTCCTTTTTCACCATAGCCCTCTATGGGCTTCCAAATATCACTTTGCCAAATCCACAAGAACTGTCTTAGCGAAAGGCTTCTTGAGGGGAAAGCTGTAACTCTGTGAGATGATTTCACAGAACACAAAGAAGTTTCTCAGAAAGCTTCTTTCTCTTTGTTATCGGAGGATATTTCTTTTGGCCCTATAGTCTTCAAAGGGATCCGAAATATCTGTTCTCAGATTCCACAGAAATAAGGCTAGCAAAGTCATCCACGAAATACAGCTGTAACTCTGTGAGTGGAAGTCACACATCCCAGAGCAGTTTCTCAGAAAGCTTCTTTCCAGATTTCATCTGAGGGTATTTCCTTTTTCACCATAGCCCTTTATGGGATTCCAAAAATCACTTTGCCAATTCCACAAGAACTGTCTTAGCGAAAAGCTTCTTGAGGTGAAAGCTGTCACTCTGTGAGATGATTTCACAGAACACAAAGAAGTTTCTCAGAAAGCTTCTTTCTCTTTGTTATCGGAGGATATTTCCTTTGGCCCTGTAGTCTTCAAAGGGATCCGTAATATCTGTTCTCAGATTCCACAGTAATAAGGCTAGCAAAGAGATCCACGAAGTACAGATGTAACTCTGTGACTGGAAGTCATACATCACATATCAGTTTCTCAGAAAGCTTCTTTCCAGATTTCATCTGAGGATATTTCCTTTTTCACCATAGCCCTCTATGGGCTTCCAAATATCACTTTGCCAATTCCACAAGAACTGTCTTAGCGATAGGCTTCTTGAGGGGAAAGCTGTAACTCTGTGAGATGATTTCACAGAACACAAAGAAGTTTCTCAGAAAGCTTCTTTCTCTTTGTTATCGGAGGATATTTCCTTTGGCCCTATAGTCTTCAAAGGGATCCGAAATATCTGTTCTCAGATTCCACAGAAATAAGGCTAGCAAAGAGATCCACGAAATACAGATGTAACGCTGTGAGATGAATGAACAGAACACTAAGCAGTTTCTCAGAAAGCTTCTTTCCAGATTTCATCTGAGGATATTTCCTTTTTCACCTTAGCCCTCTGTGGGCTTCCAAATATCACTTTGCCAATTCCACAAGAACTGTCTTAGCGAAAGGCTTCTAGAGGGAAAAGCTGTAACTCTGTGAGATGATCTCACAGAACACAAAGAAGTTTCTCAGAACGCTTCTTTCTCTTTGTTATCGGAGGATATTTCCTTTGGCCCTATAGTCTTCAAAGGGATCCGAAATATCTGTTCTCAGATTCCACAGAAATAAGGCTAGCAAAGAGATCCACGAAATACAGATGTAACTCTGTGAGTGGAAGTCACACATCACAGAGCAGTTTCTCAGAAAGCTTCTTTCCAGATTTCATCAGAGGATATTTCCTTTTTCACCGTAGCCCTCTAAGGGCTTCCAAATATCACTTTGCCAATTCCACAAAACTGTCTTAGCAAAAGGCTTCTAGAGGGGAAAGCTGTAACTCTGTGAGATGATTTCACAGAACACAAAGAAGTTTCTCAGAAAGCTTCTTTCTCTATGTTATCGGAGGATATTTCCTTTGGCCCTATAGTCTTCAAAGGGATACGAAATATCTGTTCTCAGATTCCACAGAAATAAGGCTAGCAAAGAGATCCACAAAATACATATGTAACTCTGTGAGATGAATGAACAGAACACTAAGCAGTTTCTCAGAAAGCTTCCTTCCAGATTTCATCTGAGGATATTTCCTTTTTCACCACAGCCCTCTAAGGGCTTCCAAATGTCACTTTGCCAATTCCTCAAGAACTGTCTTAGCGAAAGGCTTCTTGAGGGGAAAGCTCTAACTCTGTGAGATGATTTCACAGAACACAAAGAAGTTTCTCAGAAAGCGTCTTTCTCTTTGTTATCGGAGGATATTTCCTTTGGCCCTATAGTCTTCAAAGGGATTCGAAATATCTGTTCTCAGATTCCACAGAAATAAGACTAGCAAAGAGATCCACGAAATACAGATGTAACTCTGTGAGTGGAAGTCATACATCACAGAGCAGTTTCTCAGAAAGCTTCTTTCCAGATTTCATCTGAGGATATTTCCTTTTTCACCATAGCCCTCTATGGGCTTCCAAATATCACTTTGCCAATTCCACAAGAACTGTCTTAGCGAAAGGCTTCTGGAGGGGAAAGCTGTAACTCTGTGAGATGATTTCACAGAACGCAAAGAAATTTCTCAGAAAGCTTCTTTCTCTTTGTTATCGGAGGATATTTCCTTTGGCCCTATAGTCTTCAAAGGGATCCGAAATATCTGTTCTCAGATTCCACAGAAATAAGGATAGCAAAGAGATCCACGAAATACAGATGTAACTCTGTGAGATGAATGAAGAGAACACTAAGCAGTTGCACAGAAAGCTTCTTTCCCGATTTCATCTGAGGATATTACCTTTTTAACCATAGCAATCTATGGGCTTCAAAATATCACTTTACCAATTCCACAAGAACTGTCTTAGCGAAAGGGTTCTTGATGGGAAAGCTGTTACACTGTGAGGTGATTTCACAGAACACAAAGTAGATTCTCAGAAAGCTCCTTTCTCTTTGTTATCGGAGGATATTTCCTTTGGCCCTATAGTCTTCAAAGGGATCCGAAATATCTGTTCTCAGATTCCACAGAAATAAGGCTACCAAAGAGATCCACGAAATACAGATGTAACTCTGTGAGATGAATGAACAAAACACTAAGCAGTTTCTCAGAAAGCTTCTTTGCAGATTTCATCTGAGGATATTTCCTTTTTCACCATAGCCCTCTATCGGCTTCAAAATATCACTTTACCAATTCCACAAGAACTGTCTTAGCGAAAGGCTTCTTGAGGGGAAAGCTGTAACTCTGTGAGATGATTTCACAGAACACAAAGAACTTTCTCAGAAAGCTTCTTTCTCTTTGTTATCGGAGGATATTTCCTTTGGCCCTATAGTCTTCAAAGGGATCCGAAATATCTGTTCTCAGATTCCACAGAAATAAGGCTAGCAAAGAGATCCACGAAATACAGATGTAACTCTGTGAGTGGAAGTCACACATCACAGAGCAGTTTCTCAGAAAGCTTCTTTCCAGATTTCATCTGAGGATATTTCCTTTTTCACCATAGCCCTCGACGGGCTTACAAATATCACTTTGCCAATTCCAGAAGAACTGTCTTAGCGAAAGGCTTCTTGAGGGGAAAGCTGTAACTCTGTGAGATGATTTCACAGAACACAAAGAAGTTTCTCAGAAAGCTTCTTTCTCTTTGTTATCGGAGGATATTTCCTTTGGCACTATAGTCTTCAAAGGGATCCGAAATATCTGTTCTCAGATTCCACAGAAAAAAGGCTAGCAAAGAGATCCACGAAATACAGATGTAACTCTGTGAGATGAATGAACAGAACACTAAGCAGTTTCTCTGAAAGCTTCTTTCCAGATTTCATCTGAGGATATTTCCTTTTTCACCATAGCCCTCTATGGGCTTCCAAATATCACTTTGCCAATTCCACAAGAACTGTCTTAGCGAAAGGCTTCCTGAGGGGAAAGCTGTAACTCTGTGAGATGATTTCACAGAACACAAAGAAGTTTCTCAGAAAGCGTCTTTCTCTTTGTTATCGGAGGATATTTCCTTTGGCCCTATAGTCTTCAAAGGGATCCGAAATATCTGTTCTCAGATTGCACAGAAATAAAGCCAGCAAAGAGATCCACAAAATACAGATGTAACTCTCTGAGATAAATGAACGGAACAGTAAGCAGTTTCTCAGAAAGGTTCTTTCCAGATTTCTTCTCAGGATATTTCCTTTTTCACCATTGCCCTCTATGGGCTTCCAAATATAACTTTGCCGATTCTCAAGAACTGTCTTACCGAAAGGCTTCTTGAGGGGAAAGTTGTAACTCTGTGAGATGATTTCACAGAACACAATGTAGTTTCTCAGAAACCTTCCTATTCTTTGTTATCGGAGGATATTTCCTTTGGCCCTATAGTCTTCAAAGGGATCCGAAATATCTGTTCTCAGATTCCACAGAATTAAGGGTAGCAAAGAGATCCACCAAATACAGATGTAACTCTGTGAGATGAATGAACAGAACACTAAGCAGTTTCCCACAAAGCTTCCTTCCAGATTTCATATGAGGATATTTCCTTTTTTACCATAGCCCTGTAAGGGCTTCCAGATATCACTTTGCCTATTCCACAGGAACTGTCGTAGCGAAAGGCTTCTTGAGGGGAAAGCTGTAACTCTGTGAGATGATTTCACAGAACACAAAGAAGTTTCTCAGAAATCTTCTTTCTCTTTGTTATCGGAGGATATTCCCTTTGGCCTTATAGTCTTCAAAGGGATCCGAAATATCTGTTCTCAGATTCCACAGAAATAAGGCTAGCAAAGAGATCCACGAAATACAGATGTAACTCTGTGAGATGAATGAACAGAACACTAAGCAGTTTCCCACAAAGCTTCTTTCCAGATTTCACCTGAGGATATTTTCTTTTTCACCATGGCCCTCTATGGGCTTCCATATATCACTTTGCCAATTCCACAAGAACTGTCTTAGCGAAAGGCTTCTTGAGGGGAAAGCTTTACCTCTGTGAGGTGATTTCACAGAACACAAAGAAGTTTCTCAGAAAGCTTCTTTCTCCTTGTTATCCGAGGATATTTCCTTTGGCCCTATAGTCTTCAAAGGGATCCGAAATATCTGTTCTCATATTCCACAGAAATAAGGCTAGCCAAGAGATCCACAAAATACAGATGTAACTCTGTGAGATGAATGAACAGAACACTAAGCAGTTTCTCAGAAGGCTTCTTACCGACTTCATGTGAGGATATTTCCTTTTTCACCATAGCCCTCTATGGGCTTCCAAATATCACTTTGCCAAATCCACAAGAACTGTCTTAGCGAAAGGCTTCTAGAGGGGAAAGCTGTAACTCTGTGAGATGATTTCACAGAACACAAAGAAGTTTCTCAGAAAGCTTCTTTCTCTTTGTTATCGGAGGATATTTCTTTTGGCCCTATAGTCTTCAAAGGGATCCGAAATATCTGTTCTCAGATTCCACAGAAATAAGGCTAGCAAAGACATCCACGAAATACAGCTGTAACTCTGTGAGTGGAAGTCACACATCCCAGAGCAGTTTCTCAGAAAGCTTCTTTCCAGATTTCATCTGAGGGTATTTCCTTTTTCACCATAGCCCTTTATGGGATTCCAAAAATCACTTTGCCAATTCCACAAGAACTGTCTTAGCGAAAAGCTTCTTGAGGTGAAAGCTGTAACTCTGTGAGATGATTTCACAGAACACAAAGAAGTTTCTCAGAAAGCTTCTTTCTCTTTGTTATCGGAGGATATTTCCTTTGGCCCTGTAGTCTTCAAAGGGATCCGAAATATCTGTTCTCAGATTCCACAGTAATAAGGCTAGCAAAGAGATCCACGAAGTACAGATGTAACTCTGTGAGTGGAAGTCATACATCACATATCAGTTTCTCAGAAAGCTTCTTTCCAGATTTCATCTGAGGATATTTCCTTTTTCACCATAGCCCTCTATGGGCTTCCAAATATCACTTTGCCAATTCCACAAGAACTGTCTTAGCGATAGGCTTCTTGAGGTGAAAGCTGTAACTCTGTGAGATGATTTCACAGAACACAAAGAAGTTTCTCAGAAAGCTTCTTTCTCTTTGTTATCGGAGGATATTTCCTTTGGCCCTATAGTCTTCAAAGGGATCCGAAATATCTGTTCTCAGATTCCACAGAAATAAGGCTAGCAAAGAGATCCACGAAATACAGATGTAACGCTGTGAGATGAATGAACAGAACACTAAGCAGTTTCTCAGAAAGCTTCTTTCCAGATTTCATCTGAGGATATTTCCTTTTTCACCTTAGCCCTCTGTGGGCTTCCAAATATCACTTTGCCAATTCCACAAGAACTGTCTTAGCGAAAGGCTTCTTGAGGGGAAAGCTGTAACTCTGTGAGATGATTTCACAGAACACAAAGAAGTTTCTCAGAAAGCTTCTTTCTCTTTGTTATCGGAGGATATTTCCTTTGGCCCTATAGTCTTCAAACGGATCCGAAATATCTGTTCTCAGATTCCACAGAAATAAGGCTAGCAAAGAGATCCACGAAATACAGATGTAACTCTGTGAGATGAATGAACAGAACACTAAGCAGTTGCTCAGAAAGCTTCTTTCCCGATTTCATCTGAGGATATTTCCTTTTTAACCATAGCCCTCTATGGGCTTCAAAATATCACTTTACCAATTCCACAAGAACTGTCTTAGCGAAAGGCTTCTTGAGGGGAAAGCTGTAACTCTGTGAGATGATTTCACAGAACACAAAGAAGTTTCTCAGAAAGCTTCTTTCTCTTTGTTATCAGAGGATATTTCCTTTGGCCCTATAGTCTTCAAAGGAATCCGAAATATCTGTTCTCAGATTCCACAGAAATAAGGCTGGCAAAGAGATCCACGAAAAACAGATGTAACCCTGTGAGTGGAAGTCACACATGACAGAGCAGTCTCTCAGAAATCTTCTTTCCAGATTTCATCTGAGGATATTTCCTTTTTCACCATAGCCCTCTAAGGGCTTCCAAATATCTCTTTGCCAATTCCACAAGAACTGTCTTAGCGAAAGGCCTCTTGAGGGGAAAGCTGTAACTCTGTGTGATGATTTCACAGAACACAAAGAAGTTTCTCAGAAAGCTTCTTTGTCTTTGTTATCGGAGGATATTTCCTTTGGCCCTATATTCTTCAAAGGGATCCGAAATATCTGTTCTCAGATTCCACAGAAATAAGGCTAGCAAAGAGATCCATGAAAAACAGATGTAACTCTGTGAGTGGAAGTCACACATGACAGAGCAGTTTCTCAGAAAGCTTCTTTCCAGATTTCATCTGAGGATATTTCCTTTTTCACCATAGCCCTCTATCGGCTTCAAAATATCACTTTACCAATTCCACAAGAACTGTCTTAGCGAAAGGCTTCTTGAGGGGAAAGCTGTAACTCTGTGAGATGATTTCACAGAACACAAAGAACTTTCTCAGAAAGCTTCTTTCTCTTTGTTATCGGAGGATATTTCCTTTGGCCCTATAGTCTTCAAAGGGATTCGAAATATCTGTTCTCAGATTCCACAGAAATAAGACTAGCAAAGAGATCCACGAAATACAGATGTAACTCTGTGAGTGGAAGTCATACATCACAGAGCAGTTTCTCAGAAAGCTTCTTTCCAGATTTCATCTGAGGATATTTCCTTTTTCACCATAGCCCTCTATGGGCTTCCAAATATCACTTTGCCAATTCCACAAGAACTGTCTTAGCGAAAGGCTTCTTGAGGGGAAAGCTGTAACTCTGTGAGATGATTTCACAGAACGCAAAGAAATTTCTCAGAAAGCTTCTTTCTCTTTGTTATCGGAGGATATTTCCTTTGGCCCTATAGTCTTCAAAGGGATCCGAAATATCTGTTCTCAGATTCCACAGAAATAAGGATAGCAAAGAGATCCACGAAATACAGATGTAACTCTGTGAGATGAATGAAGAGAACACTAAGCAGTTGCACAGAAAGCTTCTTTCCCGATTTCATCTGAGGATATTACCTTTTTAACCATAGCAATCTATGGGCTTCAAAATATCACTTTACCAATTCCACAAGAACTGTCTTAGCGAAAGGGTTCTTGATGGGAAAGCTGTTACACTGTGAGGTGATTTCACAGAACACAAAGTAGATTCTCAGAAAGCTCCTTTCTCTTTGTTATCGGAGGATATTTCCTTTGGCCCTATAGTCTTCAAAGGGATCCGAAATATCTGTTCTCAGATTCCACAGAAATAAGGCTACCAAAGAGATCCACGAAATACAGATGTAACTCTGTGAGATGAATGAACAAAACACTAAGCAGTTTCTCAGAAAGCTTCTTTCCAGATTTCATCTGAGGATATTTCCTTTTTCACCATAGCCCTCTATCGGCTTCAAAATATCACTTTACCAATTCCACAAGAACTGTCTTAGCGAAAGGCTTCTTGAGGGGAAAGCTGTAACTCTGTGAGATGATTTCACAGAACACAAAGAACTTTCTCAGAAAGCTTCTTTCTCTTTGTTATCGGAGGATATTTCCTTTGGCCCTATAGTCTTCAAAGGGATCCGAAATATCTGTTCTCAGATTCCACAGAAATAAGGCTAGCAAAGAGATCCACGAAATACAGATGTAACTCTGTGAGTGGAAGTCACACATCACAGAGCAGTTTCTCAGAAAGCTTCTTTCCAGATTTCATCTGAGGATATTTCCTTTTTCACCATAGCCCTCGACGGGCTTACAAATATCACTTTGCCAATTCCAGAAGAACTGTCTTAGCGAAAGGCTTCTTGAGGGGAAAGCTGTAACTCTGTGAGATGATTTCACAGAACACAAAGAAGTTTCTCAGAAAGCTTCTTTCTCTTTGTTATCGGAGGATATTTCCTTTGGCACTATAGTCTTCAAAGGGATCCGAAATATCTGTTCTCAGATTCCACAGAAATAAGGCTAGCAAAGAGATCCACGAAATACAGTTGTAACTCTGTGAGTGGAAGTCACACATCACAGAGCAGTTTCTCAAAAAGCTTCTTTCCAGATTTCACCTGAGGATATTTCCTTTTTCACCATAGCCCTCTATGGGCTTCCAAATATCACTTTGACAATTCCACAAGAACTGTCTTAGCGAAAGGCTTCTTGAGGGGAAAGCTGTAACTCTGTGAGATGATTTCACAGAACACAAAGAAGTTTCTCAGAAAGCTTCTTTCTCTTTGTTATCGCAGGATATTTCCTTTGGCCCCATAGTCTTCAAAGGGATCCGAAATGTCTGTTCTCAGATTCCACAGAAATAAGGCTAGCAAAGAGATCCACGAAATACAGATGTAACTCTGTGAGATGAATGAACAGAACACTAAGCAGTTTCTCAGAAAGCTTCTTTCCAGATTTCATCTGAGGATATTTCCTTTTTCATCATAGCCCTCTATGGGCTTCCTAATATCACTTTGCCAATTCCACAAGAACTGTCTTTGCGAAAGGCTTCTTGAGGGGAAAGCTCTAACTCTGTGAGATAATTTCCCAGAACACAAAGAAGTTTTTCAGAAAGCTTCTTTCGCTTTGTTATCGGAGGATATTTCCTTTGGCCCTATAGTCTTCAAAGGGATCCGAAATATCTGTTCTCAGATTCCACAGAAATAAGGCTAGCAAAGAGATCCACGAAATACAGATGTAACTCTGTGAGATGAATGAACAGAACACTAAGCAGTTTCTCAGAAATCTTCTTTCCAGATTTCATCTGAGGATATTTCCTTTTTCACCATAGCCCTCTATGAGCTTCCTAATATCACTTTGCCAATTCCACAAGAACTGTCTTTGCGAAAGGCTTCTTGAGGGGACAGCTGTATCTCTGTGAGATGATTTCACAGAACACATAGAAGTTTTTCAGAAAGCTTCTTTCGCTTTGTTATCGGAGGATATTTCCTTTGGCCCTATAGTCTTCAAAGGGATCCGAAATATCTGTTCTCAGATTCCACAGAAATAAGGCTAGCAAAGAGATCCACGAAATACAGATGTAACTCTGTGAGATGAATGAACAGAACACTAAGCAGTTTCTCAGAAAGCTTCTTTCCAGATTTCATCTGAGGATATTTCCTTTTTCTCCATAGCCCTCTATGGGCTACCAAATATCACTTTGCCAATTCCACAAGAACTGTCTTAGCGAAAGGCTTCTTGAGAGGAAAGCTGTAACTCTGTGAGATGATTTCACAGAACACAAAGAAGTTTCTCAGAAAGCTTCTTTCTCTTTGTTATCGCAGGATATTTCCTTTGGCTCTATAGTCTTCAAAGGGATCCGAAATATCTGTTCTCAGATTCCACAGAAATAAGGTTAGGAAAGAGATCCACGAAATACAGATGTAACTCTGTGAGATGAATGAACAGAACACTAAGCAGTTTCTCAAAAATCTTCTTTCCAGATTTCATCTGAGGATATTTCCTTTTTCACCATTGCCCTCTATGGGCTTCCAAATATCACTTTGCCAATTCCACAAGAACTGTCTTAGCGAAAGGCTTCTGGAGGGGAAAGCTTTAACTCTGTGAGATGATTTCACAGAACACAAGGAAGTTTCTCAGAAAGCTTCTTTCTCTTTGTTATCGCAGGATATATCCTTTGGCCCTATAGTCTTCAAAGGGATCCAAAATATCTGTTCTCAGATTCCACAGAAATAAGGCTAGCAAAGAGATCCACGAAATACAGATGTCACTCTGTGAGTGGAAGTCACACATCACAGAGCAGTTTCTCAGAAAGCTTCTTTCCAGATTTCATCTGAGGATATTTCCTTTTTCACCATAGCCCTCTATGGGCTTCCAAATATTACTTTGCCATTTCCACAAGAACTGTCTTAGCGAAAGGCTTCTTGAGGGGAAAGCTGTAACTCTGTGTGATGATTTCACAGAACACAAAGAAGTTTCTCAGAAAGCTTCTTTCTCTTTGTTATCGCAGGATATTTCCTTTGGCCCTATAGTCTTCAAAGGGATCCGAAATATCTGTTCTCAGATTCCACAGGAATAAGGCTAGCAAAGAGATCCACGAAATACAGATGCAACTCGCTGAGATTAATGAACAGAACACTAAGCAGTTTCTCAGAAAGCTTCTTTCCAGATTTCATCTGAGGATATTTCCTTTTTCACCATAGCCCTCTATGGGCTTTCAAATATCACTTTGCCAATTCCACAAGAACTGTCTTAGCGAAAGGCTTCTTGAGGGGAAAGCTGTAACTCTGTGAGATGATTTCACAGAACACAAAGAAGTTTCTCAGAAAGCTTCTTTCTCTTTGTTATCGGAGGATATTTCCTTTGGCCCTATAGTCTTCAAAGGGATCCGAAATATCTGTTCTCAGATTCCACAGAAAGAAGGCTAGCAAAGAGATCCACGAAATACAGATGTAACTCCGTGAGTGGAAGTCACCCATCACAGAGCAGTTTCTCAGAGGGCTTCTTTCCAGATTACATCTGAGGATATTTCCTTTTTCACCATAGCCCTCTATGGGCTTCCAAATATCACTTTGCCAATTCCACAAGAACTGTCTTAGCGAAAGGCTTCTTGAGGGGAAAGCTCTAACTCTGTGAGATGATTTCACAGAACACAAAGAAGTTTCTCAGAAAGCTTCTTTCTCTTTGTTATAGGATGATATTTCCTTTGGCCCTATAGTCTTCAAAGGGATCCGAAATATCTGTTCTCAGATTATACAGAAATAACGCTAGCAAAGAGATACACGAAATACAGATGTAACTCTGTGAGTGGAAGTCACACATCACAGAGCAGTTTCTCAAAAAGCTTCTTTCCAGATATCACCTGAGGATATTTCCTTTTTCACCATAGCCCTCTATTGGCTTCCAAATATTACTTTGCCAATTCCAAAAGAACTGTCTTAGTGAAAGGCTTCTTGAGGGGAAAGCTGTAACTCTGTGAGATGATTTCACAGAACACAAAGAAGTTTCTCAGGAAGCTTGTTTCTCTTTGTTATCGGAGGATATTTCCTTTGGCCCTATAGTCTTCAAAGGGATCCGAAATATCTGTTCTCAGATTCCACAGAAATAAGGCTATCAAAGAGATCCACGAAATACAGATGTAACTCTGTGAGATGAATGAACAGAACACTAAGCAGTTTCTCAGAAAGCATCTTTCCAGATTTCATCTGAGGATATTTCCTTTTTCCCCATAGCCCTCCATGGGCTTAAAAATATCACTTTTCCAATTCCACAAGAACTGTCTTAGCGAAAGGCTTCTTGAGGGGAAAGCTGTAACTCTGTAAGATTTTTTCACAGAACACAAAGAAGTTTCTCAGAAAGCTTCTTTCTCTTTGTTATCAGAGGATATTTCCTTTGGCCCTATAGTCTTCAAAGGGATCCGAAATATCTGTTCTCAGATTCCACAGAAATAAGGCTAGCAAAGAGATCCACGAAATACAGATATAACTCCGTGAGTGGAAGTCACCCATCACAGAGCAGTTTCTCAGAAAGCTTCTTTCCAGATTTCATCTGAGGATATTTCCTTTTTCACCATAGCCCTCTATGGGCTTCCAAATATCACTTTGCCTATTCCACAAGAACTGTCTTAGCGTAAGGCTTCTTGAGGGGAAAGCTGTAACTCTGTGAGATGATTTCACAGAACAGAAAGAAGTTTCTCAGAAAACTTCTTTCTCTTTGTTATCGGAGGATATTTCCTTTGGCCCTATAGTCTTCAAAGGGATCCGAAATATCTGTTCTGAGATTCCTCAGTAATAAGGCTAGCAAAGAGATCCACGAAACACAGATGTAACTCTGTGAGTTGAATGAACAGAACACTAAGCAGTTTCTCAGAAAGCTTCTTTGCAGATTTCATCTGAGGATATTTCCTTTTTCACCATAGCCCTCTATGGGCTTCCAAATATCACTTTGCCAATTCCACAAGAACTGTCTGAGCGAAAGGCTTCTTGAGGGGAAAGCTGTAACTCTGTGAGATGATTTCACAGAACACAAAGAAGTTTCTCAGAAAGCTTCTTTCTCTTTGGTATCAGAGGATATTTCCTTTGGCCCTATAGTCTTCAAAGGGATCCGAAATACCTGTTCTCAGATTCCACAGAAATAAGGCTAGCAAAGAGATCCACGAAATACAGATGTAACTCTGTGAGTGGAAGTCACACATCACAGAGCAGTTTCTCAGAAAGCTTCTTTCCAGATTTCATCTGAGGATTCTTCCTTTTTCACCAAAGACCTTTATGGGCTTCCAAATATTACTTTGCAAATTCCACAAGAACTGTCTTAGCGAAAGGCTTCTTGCGGGGAAAGCTGTAACTCTGTGAGATGATTTCACAGAACACAAAGAAGTTTCTCAGAAAGCTTCTTTCTCTTTGTTATCGGAGGATATTTTCTTTGGCCCTATAGTCTTCAAAGGGATCCGAAATATCTGTTCTCAGATTCCACAGAAATAAGGCTAGCAAAGAGATCCACGAAATACAGATGTAACTCTGTGAGATGAATGAACAGAACACTAAGCAGTTTCTCAGAAAGCTTCTTTCCAGATTTCATATGAGGATATTTCCTTTTTCACCATAGCCCTCTAAGGGCTTCCAAATATCACTTTGCCAATTCCACAAGAACTGTCTTAGCGTAAGGCTTCTTGAGGGGAAAGCTGTAACTCTGTGAGATGATTTCACAGAACACAAAGAAGTTTCTCAGAAAACTTCTTTCTCTTTGTTATCGGAGGATATTTCCTTTGGCCCTATAGTCTTCAAAGGGATCTGAAATATCTGTTCTCAGATTCCACAGAAATAAGGCTAGCAAAGAGATCCACGAAATACAGATGTAACTCTGTGAGATGAATGAACAGAACACTAAGCAGTTTCTCAGAAAGCTTCTTTCCAGATTTCATCTGAGGATATTTCCTTTTTCACCATAGCCCTCTATGGGCTTAATAATATCGCTTTTCCAATTCCACAAGAACTGTCTTAGCGAAAGGCTTCTTGAGGGGAAAGCTGTAATTCTGTGAGATGATTTCACAGAACACAAAGAAGTTTCTCAGAAAGCTTCTTTCTCTTTGTTATCAGAGGATATTTCCTTTGGCCCTATAGTCTTCAAAGGGATCCGAAATATCTGTTCTCAGATTCCACAGAAATAAGGCTAGCAAAGAAATCCACGAAATACAGATGTAACTCTGTGAGTGGAAGTCACACATCACAGAGCAGTTTCTCAGAAAGCTTCTTTCCAGATTTCATCTGAGGATTCTTCCTTTTTCACCAAAGCCCTCTATGGGCTTCCAAATATTACTTTGCCAATTCCACAAGAACTGTCTTAGCGAAAGGCTTCTTGAGGGGAAAGCTGTAACTCTGTGAGATGATTTCACAGAACACAAAGAAGTTTCTCAGAAAGCTTCTTTCTCTTTGTTATCGGAGGATATTTTCTTTGGCCCTATAGTCTTCAAAGGGATCCGAAATATCTGTTCTCAGATTCCACAGAAATAAGGCTAGCAAAGAGATCCACGAAATACAGATGTAACTCTGTGAGATGAATGAACAGAACACTAAGCAGTTTCTCAGAAAGCTTCTTTCCAGATTTCATATGAGGATATTTCCTTTATCAACATAGCCCTCTATGGGCTTCCAAATATCACTTTGCCAACTCCACAAGAACTGTCTTAGCGAAAGGCTTCTTGAGGGGAAAGCTGTAACTCTGTGAGATGATTTCACAGAACACAAAGAAGTTTCTCAGAAAGCTTCTTTCTCTTTGTTATCGGAGGATATTTCCTTTGGCCCTATAGTCTTCAAAGGGATCCGAAATATCTGTTCTCAGATTCCACAGAAATAAGGCTAGCAAAGAGATCCACGAAATACACATGTAACTCTGTGAGATGAATGAACAAAACACTAAGCAGTTTCTCAGAAAGCTTCTTTCCAGATTTCATATGAGGATATTTCCTTTTTCACCATAGCCCTCTATGGGCTTAATAATATCGCTTTTCCAATTCCACAAGAACTGTCTTAGCGAAAGGCTTCTTGAGGGGAAAGCTGTAACTCTGTGAGATGATTTCACAGAACACAAAGAAGTTTCTCAGAAAGCTTCTTTCTCTTTGTTATCAGAGGATATTTCCTTTGGCCCTATAGTCTTCAAAGGGATCCGAAATATCTGTTCTCAGATTCCACAGAAATAAGGCTAGCAAAGAGATCCACGAAATACAGATGTAACTCTGTGAGTGGAAGTCACACATCACAGAGCAGTTTCTCGGAAAGCTTCTTTCCAGATTTCATCTGAGGATTCTTCCTTTTTCACCAAAGCCCTCTATGGGCTTCCAAATATTACTTTGCCAATTCCACAAGAACTGTTTTAGCGAAAGGCTTCTTGAGGGGAAAGCTGTAACTCTGTGAGATGATTTCACAGAACACAAAGAAGTTTCTCAGAAAGCTTCTTTCTCTTTGTTATCGGAGGATATTTTCTTTGGCCCTATAGTCTTCAAAGGGATCCGAAATATCTGTTCTCAGATTCCACAGAAATAAGGCTAGCAAAGAGATCCACGAAATACAGATGTAACTCTGTGAGATGAATGAACAGACCACTACGCAGTTTCTCAGAAAGCTTCTTTCCAGATTTCATATGAGGATATTTCCTTTTTCACCATAGCCCTCTAAGGGCTTCCAAATATCACTTTGCCAACTCCACAAGAACTGTCTTAGTGAAAGGCTTCTTGAGGGGAAAGCTGTAACTCTGTGAGATGATTTCACAGAACACAAAGAAGTTTCTCAGAAAGCTTCTTTCTCTTTGTTATCGCAGGATATTTCCTTTGGCCCTATAGTCTTCAAAGGGATCCGAAATATCTGTTCTCAGATTCCACAGAAATAAGGCTAGCCAAGAGATCCACGAAATACAGATGTAACTCTGTGAGATGAATCGACAGAACACTAAGCAGTTTCTCAGAAAGCTTCTTTCCAGATTTCATCTGAGGATATTTCTTTTTTCACCATAGCCCTCTATGGGCTTCCAAATATCACTTTGCCAATTCCACAAGAACTGTCTTAGCGAAAGGCTTCTTGAGGGGAAAGCTGTAACTCTGTGAGATGATTTCACAGAACACAAAGAAATTTCTCAGAAAGCGCCTTTCTCTTTGTTATCGGAGGATATTTCCTTTGGCCCTCTAGTCTTCAAAGGGATCCGAAATATCTGTTCTCAGATTCCACAGAAATAAGGCTAGCAAAGAGATCCACGAAATACAGATGTAACTATGTGAGATGAATGAACAGAACACTAAGCAGTTTCCCAGAAATCTTCTTTCCAGATTTCATCTGAGGATATTTCCTTTTTCACCATAGCCCTCTAAGGGCTTCCAAATATCACTTTGCCAATTCCACACAACTGTCTTAGCGAAAGGCTTCTAGAGGGGAAAGCTGTAACTCTGTGAGATAATTTCACAGAACACAAAGAAATTTCTCAGAAAGCTTCTTTCTCTTTGTTATCGCAGGATATTTCCTTTGGCCCTATAATCTTCAAAGGGATCCGAAATATCTGTTCTCAGATTCCACAGAAATAAGGCTAGCAAAGAGATCCACGAAATACAGATGTAACTCTGTGAGATGAATGAACAGAACACTAAGCAGTTTCTCAGAAATCTTCTTTCCAGATTTCATCTGAGGATATTTCCTTTTTCACCATAGCCCTCTATGGGCTTCCAAATATCACTTTGCGAATTCCACAAGAACTGTCTTAGCGAAAGGCTTCTTGAGGGGAAAGCTGTAACTCTGTGAGATGATTTCACAGAACACAAAGAAGTTTCTCAGAAAGCTTCTTTCTCTTTGTTATCGGAGGATATTTCCTTTGGCCCTATAGTCTTCAAAGGGATCCGAAATATCTGTTCTCAGATTCCACAGAAATAAGGCTAGCAAAGAGATCCACGAAATACAGATGTAACTCTGTGAGATGAATGAACAGAACACTAAGCAGTTTCTCAGAAAGCTTCTTTCCAGATTTCATCTGAGGATATTTCCTTTTTCACCATAGCCCTCTATGGGCTTCCAAATATTACTTTGCCATTTCCACAAGAACTGTTTTAGCGAAAGGCTTCTTGAGGGGAAAGCTGTAACTCTGTGTGATGATTTCACAGAACACAAAGAAGTTTCTCAGAAAGTTTCTTTCTCTTTGTTATCGCAGGATATTTCCTTTGGCCCTATAGTCTTCAAAGGGATCCGAAATATCTGTTCTCAGATTCCGCAGAAATAAGGCTAGAAAAGAGATCCACGAAATACAGATGCAACTCTCTGAGATGAATGAACTGAACACTAAGCAGTTTCTCAGAAAGCTTCTTTCCAGATTTCATCTGAGGATATTTCCTTTTTCACCATAGCCTTCTATGGGCTTCCAAATATCACTTTGCCAATTCCACAAGAACTGTCTTAGCGAAAGGCTTCTTGAGGGGAAAGCTGTAACTCTGTGAGATGATTTCACAGAACACAAAGAAGTTTCTCAGAAAGCTTCTTTCTCTTTGTTATCAGAGGATATTTCCTTTGGCCCTGTAGTCTTCCAAGGGATCCGAAATATCTGTTCTCAGATTCCACAGAAATAAGGCTAGCAAGAAGATCCACGAAATGGAGATGTAACTCTGTGAGTGGAAGTCACACATCACAGAGCAGTTTCTCAGAAAGCGTCTTTCCAGATTTCATCTGAGGATATTTCCTTTTTCACCATAGCCCTCTATGGGCTTCCAAATATCACTTTGCCAATTCCAAAAGAAATGTCTTAGCGAAAGGCTTCTTGAGGGGAAAGCTGTTACTCTGTGAGATGATTTCACAGAACACAAAGAAGTTCCTCAGAAAGCTGCTTTCTCTTTGTTATCGGAGGATATTTACTTTGGCCCTATAGTCTTCAAAGGGATCTGAAATATCTCTTCTCAGATTCCACAGAAATAAGGCTACCAAAGAGATCCACGAAATACAGATGTAACTCTGTGAGATGAATGAACAGAATACTAAGAAGTTTCTCAGAAAGCTTCTTTCCAGATTTCATCTGAGGATATTTCCTTTTTCACCATAGCCCTCTATGGGCTTAAAAATATCACTTTTCCAATTCCACAAGAACTGTCTTAGCGAAAGTCTTCTTGAGGGGAAAGCTGTAACTCTGTGAGATGATTTCACAGAACACAAAGAAGTTTCTCAGAAAGCTTCTTTCTCTTTGTTATCGGAGGATATTTCCTTTGGCCCTATAGTCTTCAAAGGGATCCGAAATATCTGTTCTCAGATTCCACAGAAATAAGGCTAGCAAAGAGATCCACGAAATACAGATGTAACTCCGTGAGTGGAAGTCACACATCACAGAGCAGTTTCTCAGAAAGCTTCTTTCCAGATTTCATCTGAGGATAATTCCTTTTTCAGCATAGCCCTCTATGGGCTTTCAAATATCACTTTGCCAATTTCACAAGAACTGTCTTAGCGAAAGGCTTCTTGAGGGGAAAGCTGCAACTCTGTGAGATGATTTCAAAGAACACAAAGAAGTTTCTCAGAAAGCTTCTTTCTCTTTGTTATCGGAGGATATTTCCTTTCGGCCCTATAGTCTTCAAAGGGATCCGAAATATCTGTTCTCAGATTCCACAGAAATAAGGCTAGCAAAGAGATCCACGAAATACTGATGTAACTCTGTGAGTGGAAGTAACACATCACAGAGCAGTTTCTCAGAATGCTTCTTTCCAGATTTCATCTGAGGTTATTTCCTTTTTCACCATAGCCCTCTATGGGCTTCCAAATATCACTTTGCCAATTCCACAAGAACTGTCTTAGCGAAAGGCTTCTTGAGGGGAAAGCTGTTACTCTGTGAGATGATTTCACAGAACACAAAGAAGTTTCTCCGAAAGCTTCTTTCTCTTTGTTATAGGATGATATTTCCTTTGGCCCTATAGTCTTCAAAGGGATCCGAAATATCTGTTCTCAGATTCCACAGAAATAAGGCTAGCAAAGAGATACACGAAATACAGTTGTAACTCTGTGAGTGGAAGTCACACATCACAGAGCAGTTTCTCAAAAAGCTTCTTTCCAGATTTCACCTGAGGATATTTCCTTTTTCACCATAGCCCTCTATGGGCTTCCAAATATCACTTTGACAATTCCACAAGAACTGTCTTAGCGAAAGGCTTCTTGAGGGGAAAGCTGTAACTCTGTGAGATGATTTCACAGAACACAAAGAAGTTTCTCAGAAAGCTTCTTTCTCTTTGTTATCGCAGGATATTTCCTTTGGCCCTATAGTCTTCAAAGGGATCCGAAATGTCTGTTCTCAGATTCCACAGAAATAAGGCTAGCAAAGAGATCCACGAAATACAGATGTAACTCTGTGAGATGAATGAACAGAACACTAAGCAGTTTCTCAGAAAGCTTCTTTCCAGATTTCATCTGAGGATATTTCCTTTATCATCATAGCCCTCTATGGGCTTCCTAATATCACTTTGCCAATTCCACAAGAACTGTCTTTGCGAAAGGCTTCTTGAGGGGAAAGCTCTAACTCTGTGAGATAATTTCCCAGAACACAAAGAAGTTTTTCAGAAAGCTTCTTTCGCTTTGTTATCGGAGGATATTTCCTTTGGCCCTATAGTCTTCAAAGGGATCCGAAATATCTGTTCTAAGATTCCACAGAAATAAGGCTAGCAAAGAGATCCACGAAATACAGATGTAACTCTGTGAGATGAATGAACAGAACACTAAGCAGTTTCTCAGAAATCTTCTTTCCAGATTTCATCTGAGGATATTTCCTTTTTCACCATAGCCCTCTATGAGCTTCCTAATATCACTTTGCCAATTCCACAAGAACTGTCTTTGCGAAAGGCTTCTTGAGGGGACAGCTGTATCTCTGTGAGATGATTTCACAGAACACAAAGAAGTTTTTCAGAAAGCTTCTTTCGCTTTGTTATCGGAGGATATTTCCTTTGGCCCTATAGTCTTCAAAGGGATCCGAAATATCTGTTCTCAGATTCCACAGAAATAAGGCTAGCAAAGAGATCCACGAAATACAGATGTAACTCTGTGAGATGAATGAACAGAAAACTAAGCAGTTTCTCAGAAAGCTTCTTTCCAGATTTCATCTGAGGATATTTCCTTTTTCTCCATAGCCCTCTATGGGCTACCAAATATCACTTTGCCAATTCCACAAGAACTGTCTTAGCGAAAGGCTTCTTGAGAGGAAAGCTGTAACTCTGTGAGATGATTTCACAGAACACAAAGAAGTTTCTCAGAAAGCTTCTTTCTCTTTGTTATCGCAGGATATTTCCTTTGGCTCTATAGTCTTCAAAGGGATCCGAAATATCTGTTCTCAGATTCCACAGAAATAAGGTTAGCAAAGAGATCCACGAAATACAGATGTAACTCTGTGAGATGAATGAACAGAACACTAAGCAGTTTCTCAAAAATCTTCTTTCCAGATTTCATCTGAGGATATTTCCTTTTTCACCATTGCCCTCTATGGGCTTCCAAATATCACTTTGCCAATTCCACAAGAACTGTCTTAGCGAAAGGCTTCTGGAGGGGAAAGCTGTAACTCTGTGAGATGATTTCACAGAACACAAGGAAGTTTCTCAGAAAGCTTCTTTCTCTTTGTTATCGCAGGATATATCCTTTGGCCCTATAGTCTTCAAAGGGATCCAAAATATCTGTTCTCAGATTCCACAGAAATAAGGCTAGCAAAGAGATCCACGAAATACAGATGTCACTCTGTGAGTGGAAGTCACACATCACAGAGCAGTTTCTCAGAAAGCTTCTTTCCAGATTTCATCTGAGGATATTTCCTTTTTCACCATAGCCCTCTATGGGCTTCCAAATATTACTTTGCCATTTCCACAAGAACTGTCTTAGCGAAAGGCTTCTTGAGGGGAAAGCTGTAACTCTGTGTGATGATTTCACAGAACACAAAGAAGTTTCTCAGAAAGCTTCTTTCTCTTTGTTATCGCAGGATATTTCCTTTGGCCCTATAGTCTTCAAAGGGATCCGAAATATCTGTCTCAGATTCCACAGGAATAAGGCTAGCAAAGAGATCCACGAAATACAGATGCAACTCGCTGAGATTAATGAACAGAACACTAAGCAGTTTCTCAGAAAGCTTCTTTCCAGATTTCATCTGAGGATATTTCCTTTTTCACCATAGCCCTCTATGGGCTTTCAAATATCACTTTGCCAATTCCACAAGAACTGTCTTAGCGAAAGGCTTCTTGAGGGGAAAGCTGTAACTCTGTGAGATGATTTCACAGAACACAAAGAAGTTTCTCAGAAAGCTTCTTTCTCTTTGTTATCGGAGGATATTTCCTTTGGCCCTATAGTCTTCAAAGGGATCCGAAATATCTGTTCTCAGATTCCACAGAAAGAAGGCTAGCAAAGAGATCCACGAAATACAGATGTAACTCCGTGAGTGGATGTCACCCATCACAGAGCAGTTTCTCAGAGGGCTTCTTTCCAGATTACATCTGAGGATATTTCCTTTTTCACCATAGCCCTCTATGGGATTCCAAATATCACTTTGCCAATTCCACAAGAACTGTCTTAGCGAAAGGCTTCTTGAGGGGAAAGCTCTAACTCTGTGAGATGATTTCACAGAACACAAAGAAGTTTCTCAGAAAGCTTCTTTCTCTTTGTTATAGGATGATATTTCCTTTGGCCCTATAGTCTTCAAAGGGATCCGAAATATCTGTTCTCAGATTATACAGAAATAACGCTAGCAAAGAGATACACGAAATACAGATGTAACTCTGTGAGTGGAAGTCACACATCATAGAGCAGTTTCTCAAAAAGCTTCTTTCCAGATATCACCTGAGGATATTTCCTTTTTCACCATAGCCCTCTACGGGCTTCCAAATATTACTTTGCCAATTCCAAAAGAACTGTCTTAGTGAAAGGCTTCTTGAGGGGAAAGCTGGAAATCTGTGAGATGATTTCACCGAACACAAAGAAGTTTCTCAGGAAGCTTGTTTCTCTTTGTTATCGGAGGATATTTCCTTTGGCCCTATAGTCTTCAAAGGGATCCGAAATATCTGTTCTCAGATCCCACAGAAATAAGGCTAGCAAAGAGATCCACGAAATACAGATGTAACTCTGTGAGATGAATGAACAGAACACTAAGCAGTTTCTCAGAAATCTTCTTTCCAGATTTCATATGAGGATATTTCCTTTTTTACCATTGCCCTCTATGGGCTTCCAAATATCACTTTGCCAATTCCACAAGAACTCTCTTAGCGAAAGGCTTCTTGAGGGGAAAGCTGTAACTCTGTGAGATGATTTCACAGAACACAAAGAAGTTTCTCAGCAAGCTTCTTTCTCTTTGTTATCACAGGATATTTCCTTTGGCCCTATAGTCTTCAAAGGGATCCGAAATATCTGATCTCAGATTCCACAGAAATAAGGCTAGCAAAGAGATCCACGAAATACAGATGTCACTCTGTGAGTGGAAGTCACACATCACAGAGCAGTTTCTCAGAAAGCTTCTTTCCAGATTTCATCTGAGGATATTTCCTTTTTCACCATAGCCCTCTATGGGCTTCCAAATATTACTTTGCCATTTCCACAAGAACTGTCTTAGCGAAAGGCTTCTTGAGGGGAAAGCTGTAACTCTGTGTGATGATTTCACAGAACACAAAGAAGTTTCTCAGAAAGCTTCTTTCTCTTTGTTATCGCAGGATATTTCCTTTGGCCCTATAGTCTTCAAAGGGATCCGAAATATCTGTTCTCAGATTCCACAGGAATAAGGCTAGCAAAGAGATCCACGAAATACAGATGCAACTCGCTGAGATTAATGAACAGAACACTAAGCAGTTTCTCAGAAAGCTTCTTTCCAGATTTCATCTGAGGATATTTCCTTTTTCACCATAGCCCTCTATGGGCTTTCAAATATCACTTTGCCAATTCCACAAGAACTGTCTTAGCGAAAGGCTTCTTGAGGGGAAAGCTGTAACTCTGTGAGATGATTTCACAGAACACAAAGAAGTTTCTCAGAAAGCTTCTTTCTCTTTGTTATCGGAGGATATTTCCTTTGGCCCTATAGTCTTCAAAGGGATCCGAAATATCTGTTCTCAGATTCCACAGAAAGAAGGCTAGGAAAGAGATCCACGAAATACAGATGTAACTCCGTGAGTGGAAGTCACCCATCACAGAGCAGTTTCTCAGAGGGCTTCTTTCCAGATTACATCTGAGGATATTTCCTTTTTCACCATAGCCCTCAATGGGCTTCCAAATATCACTTTGCCAATTCCACAAGAACTGTCCTAGCGAAAGGCTTCTTGAGGGGAAAGCTCTAAATCTGTGAGATGATTTCACAGAACACAAAGAAGTTTCTCAGAAAGCTTCTTTCTCTTTGTTATAGGATGATATTTCCTTTGGCCCTATAGTCTTCAAAGGGATCCGAAATATCTGTTCTCAGATTATACAGAAATAACGCTAGCAAAGAGATACACGAAATACAGATGTAACTCTGTGAGTGGAAGTCACACATCACAGAGCAGTTTCTCAAAAAGCTTCTTTCCAGATATCACCTGAGGATATTTCCTTTTTCACCATAGCCCTCTACGGGCTTCCAAATATTACTTTGCCAATTCCAAAAGAACTGTCTTAGTGAAAGGCTTCTTGAGGGGAAAGCTGGAACTCTGTGAGATGATTTCACCGAACACAAAGAAGTTTCTCAGGAAGCTTGTTTCTCTTTGTTATCGGAGGATATTTCCTTTGGCCCTATAGTCTTCAAAGGGATCCGAAATATCTGTTCTCATATCCCACAGAAATAAGGCTAGCAAAGAGATCCACGAAATACAGATGTAACTCTGTGAGATGAATGAACAGAACACTAAGCAGTTTCTCAGAAATCTTCTTTCCAGATTTCATATGAGGATATTTCCTTTTTCACCATTGCCCTCTATGGGCTTCCAAATATCACTTTGCCAATTCCACAAGAACTCTCTTAGCGAAAGGCTTCTTGAGGGGAAAGCTGTAACTCTGTGAGATGATTTCACAGAACACAAAGAAGTTTCTCAGCAAGCTTCTTTCTCTTTGTTATCACAGGATATTTCCTTTGGCCCTATAGTCTTCAAAGGGATCCGAAATATCTGATCTTAGATTCCACAGAAATAAGGCTACCAAGAAGATCCACGAAATAGAGATGTAACTCTGTGAGTGGAAGTCACACATCACAGAGCAGTTTCTCAGAAAGCTTCTTTCCAGATTTCATCTGAGGATATTTCCTTTTTCAACATAGCCCTCTATTGGCTTCCAAATATTACTTTGCCAATTCCAAAAGAACTGTCTTAGTGAAAGGCTTCTTGAGGGGAAAGCTGTAACTCTGTGAGATGATTTCACAGAACACAAAGAAGTTTCTCAGGAAGCTTGTTTCTCTTTGTTATCGGAGGATATTTCCTTTGGCCCTATATTCTTCAAAGGGATCCGAAATATCTGTTCTCAGATTCCACAGAAATAAGGCTACCAAAGAGATCCACGAAATACAGATGTAACTCTGTGAGATGAATGAACAGAACACTAAGCAGTTTCTCAGAAAGCATCTTTCCAGATTTCATCTGAGGATATTTCCTTTTTCCCCATAGCCCTCCATGGGCTTAAAAATATCACTTTTCCAATTCCACAAGAACTGTCTTAGCGAAAGGCTTCTTGAGGGGAAAGCTGTAACTCTGTAAGATTTTTTCACAGAACACAAAGAAGTTTCTCAGACAGCTTCTTTCTCTTTGTTATCAGAGGATATTTCCTTTGGCCCTATAGTCTTCAAAGGGATCCGAAATATCTGTTCTCAGATTCCACAGAAATAAGGCTAGCAAAGAGATCCACGAAATACAGATATAACTCCGTGAGTGGAAGTCACCCATCACAGAGCAGTTTCTCAGAAAGCTTCTTTCCAGATTTCATCTGAGGATATTTCCTTTTTCACCATAGCCCTCTATGGGCTTCCAAATATTACTTTGCCTATTCCACAAGAACTGTCTTAGCGTAAGGCTTCTTGAGGGGAAAGCTGTAACTCTGTGAGATGATTTCACAGAACAGAAAGAAGTTTCTCAGAAAACTTCTTTCTCTTTGTTATCGGAGGATATTTCCTTTGGCCCTATAGTCTTCAAAGGGATCCGAAATATCTGTTCTGAGATTCCTCAGTAATAAGGCTAGCAAAGAGATCCACGAAACACAGATGTAACTCTGTGAGATGAATGAACAGAACACTAAGCAGTTTCTCAGAAAGCTTCTTTCCAGATTTCATCTGAGGATATTTCCTTTTTCACCATAGCCCTCTATGGGCTTCCAAATATCACTTTGCCAATTCCACAAGAACTGTCTGAGCGAAAGGCTTCTTGAGGGGAAAGCTGTAATTCTGTGAGATGATTTCACAGAACACAAAGAAGTTTCTCAGAAAGCTTCTTTCTCTTTGTTATCAGAGGATATTTCCTTTGGCCCTATAGTCTTCAAAGGGATCCGAAATATATGTTCTCAGATTCCACAGAAATAAGGCTAGCAAAGACATCCACGAAATACAGATGTAACTCTGTGAGTGGAAGTCACACATCACAGAGCAGTTTCTCAGAAAGCTTCTTTCCAGATTTCATCTGAGGATTCTTCCTTTTTCACCAAAGCCCTCTATGGGCTTCCAAATATTACTTTGCCAATTCCACAAGAACTGTCTTAGCGAAAGGCTTCTTGAGGGGAAAGCTGTAACTCTGTGAGATGATTTCACAGAACACAAAGAAGTTTCTCAGAAAGCTTCTTTCTCTTTGTTATCGGAGGATATTTTCTTTGGCCCTATAGTCTTCAAAGGGATCCGAAATATCTGTTCTCAGATTCCACAGAAATAAGGCTAGCAAAGAGATCCACGAAATACAGATGTAACTCTGTGAGATGAATGAACAGAACACTAAGCAGTTTCTCAGAAAGCTTCTTTCCAGATTTCATATGAGGATATTTCCTTTATCACCATAGCCCTCTAAGGGCTTCCAAATATCACTTTGCCAACTCCACAAGAACTGTCTTAGCGAAAGGCTTCTTGAGGGGAAAGCTGTAACTCTGTGAGATGATTTCACAGAACACAAAGAAGTTTCTCAGAACGCTTCTTTCTCTTTGTTATCGGAGGATATTTCCTTTGGCCCTATAGTCTTCAAAGGGATCCGAAATATCTGTTCTCAGATTCCACAGAAATAAGGCTAGCAAAGAGATCCACGAAATACACATGTAACTCTGTGAGATGAATGAACAAAACACTAAGCAGTTTCTCAGAAAGCTTCTTTCCAGATTTCATATGAGGATATTTCCTTTTTCACCATAGCCCTCTATGGGCTTAATAATATCGCTTTTCCAATTCCACAAGAACTGTCTTAGCGAAAGGCTTCTTGAGGGGAAAGCTGCAACTCTGTGAGATGATTTCACAGAACACAAAGAAGTTTCTCAGAAAGCTTCTTTCTCTTTGTTATCAGAGGATATTTCCTTTGGCCCTATAGTCTTCAAAGGGATCCGAAATATCTGTTCTCAGATTCCACAGAAATAAGGCTAGCAAAGAGATCCACGAAATACAGATGTAACTCTGTGAGTGGAAGTCACACATCACAGAGCAGTTTCTCGGAAAGCTTCTTTCCAGATTTCATCTGAGGATTCTTCCTTTTTCACCAAAGCCCTCTATGGGCTTCCAAATATTACTTTGCCAATTCCACAAGAACTGTTTTAGCGAAAGGCTTCTTGAGGGGAAAGCTGTAACTCTGTGAGATGATTTCACAGAACACAAAGAAGTTTCTCAGAAAGCTTCTTTCTCTTTGTTATCGGAGGATATTTTCTTTGGCCCTATAGTCTTCAAAGGGATCCGAAATATCTGTTCTCAGATTCCACAGAAATAAGGCTAGCAAAGAGATCCACGAAATACAGATGTAACTCTGTGAGATGAATGAACAGAACACTACGCAGTTTCTCAGAAAGCTTCTTTCCAGATTTCATATGAGGATATTTCCTTTTTCACCATAGCCCTCTAAGGGCTTCCAAATATCACTTTGCCAACTCCACAAGAACTGTCTTAGTGAAAGGCTTCTTGAGGGGAAAGCTGTAACTCTGTGAGATGATTTCACAGAACACAAAGAAGTTTCTCAGAAAGCTTCTTTCTCTTTGTTATCGCAGGATATTTCCTTTGGCCCTATAGTCTTCAAAGGGATCCGAAATATCTGTTCTCAGATTCCACAGAAATAAGGCTAGCAAAGAGATCCACGAAATACACATGTAACTCTGTGAGATGAATGAACAAATCACTAAGCAGTTTCTCAGAAAGCTTCTTTCCAGATTTCATATGAGGATATTTCCTTTTTCACCATAGCCCTCTATGGGCTTAATAATATCGCTTTTCCAATTCCACAAGAACTGTCTTAGCGAAAGGCTTCTTGAGGGGAAAGCTGTAACTCTGTGAGATGATTTCACAGAACACAAAGATTTTCTCAGAAAGCTTCTTTCTCTTTGTTATCAGAGGATATTTCCTTTGGCCCTATAGTCTTCAAAGGGATCCGAAATATCTGTTCTCAGATTCCACAGAAATAAGGCTAGCAAAGAGATCCACGAAATACAGATGTAACTCTGTGAGTGGAAGTCACACATCACAGAGCAGTTTCTCAGAAAGCTTCTTTCCAGATTTCATCTGAGGATTCTTCCTTTTTCACCAAAGCCCTCTATGGGCTTCCAAATATTACTTTGCCAATTCCACAAGAACTGTTTTAGCGAAAGGCTTCTTGAGGGGAAAGCTGTAACTCTGTGAGATGATTTCACAGAACACAAAGAAGTTTCTCAGAAAGCTTCTTTCTCTTTGTTATCGGAGGATATTTTCTTTGGCCCTATAGTCTTCAAAGGGATCCGAAATATCTGTTCTCAGATTCCACAGAAATAAGGCTAGCAAAGAGATCCACGAAATACAGATGTAACTCTGTGAGATGAATGAACAGAACACTACGCAGTTTCTCAGAAAGCTTCTTTCCAGATTTCATATGAGGATATTTCCTTTTTCACCATAGCCCTCTAAGGGCTTCCAAATATCACTTTGCCAACTCCACAAGAACTGTCTTAGTGAAAGGCTTCTTGAGGGGAAAGCTGTAACTCTGTGAGATGATTTCACAGAACACAAAGAAGTTTCTCAGAAAGCTTCTTTCTCTTTGTTATCGCAGGATATTTCCTTTGGCCCTATAGTCTTCAAACCGATCCGAAATATCTGTTCTCAGATTCCACAGAAATAAGGCTATCCAAGAGATCCACGAAATACAGATGTAACTCTGTGAGATGAATCGACAGAACACTAAGCAGTTTCTCAGAAAGCTTCTTTCCAGATTTCATCTGAGGATATTTCTTTTTTCACCATAGCCCTCTATGGGCTTCCAAATATCACTTTGCCAATTCCACAAGAACTGTCTTAGCGAAAGGCTTCTTGAGGGGAAAGCTGTAACTCTGTGAGATGATTTCACAGAACACAAAGAAATTTCTCAGAAAGCGCCTTTCTCTTTGTTATCGGAGGATATTTCCTTTGGCCCTCTAGTCTTCAAAGGGATCCGAAATATCTGTTCTCAGATTCCACAGAAATAAGGCTAGCAAAGAGATCCACGAAATACAGATGTAACTATGTGAGATGAATGAACAGAACACTAAGCAGTTTCCCAGAAAGCTTCTTTCCAGATTTCATCTGAGGATACTTCCTTTTTCACCATAGCCCTCTAAGGGCTTCCAAATATCACTTTGCCAATTCCACACAACTGTCTTAGCGAAAGGCTTCTAGAGGGGAAAGCTGTAACTCTGTGAGATAATTTCACAGAACACAAAGAAATTTCTCAGAAAGCTTCTTTCTCTTTGTTATCGCAGGATATTTCCTTTGGCCCTATAAACTTCAAAGGGATCCGAAATATCTGTTCTCAGATTCCACAGAAATAAGGCTAGCAAAGAGATCCACGAAATACAGATGTAACTCTGTGAGATGAATGAACAGAACACTAAGCAGTTTCTCAGAAATCTTCTTTCCAGATTTCATCTGAGGATATTTCCTTTTTCACCATAGCCCTCTAAGGGCTTCCAAATATCACTTTGCCAACTCCACAAGAACTGTCTTAGTGAAAGGCTTCTTGAGGGGAAAGCTGTAACTCTGTGAGATGGTTTCACAGAACACAAAGAAGTTTCTCAGAAAGCTTCTTTCTCTTTGTTATCGCAGGATATTTCCTTTGGCCCTATAGTCTTCAAAGGGATCCGAAATATCTGTTCTCAGATTCCACAGAAATAAGGCTAGCAAAGAGATCCACGAAATACACATGTAACTCTGTGAGATGAATGAACAAAACACTAAGCAGTTTCTCAGAAAGCTTCTTTCCAGATTTCATATGAGGATATTTCCTTTTTCACCATAGCCCTCTATGGGCTTAATAATATCGCTTTTCCAATTCCACAAGAACTGTCTTAGCGAAAGGCTTCTTGAGGGGAAAGCTGTAACTCTGTGAGATGATTTCACAGAACACAAAGAAGTTTCTCAGAAAGCTTCTTTCTCTTTGTTATCAGAGGATATTTCCTTTGGCCCTATAGTGTTCAAAGGGATCCGAAATATCTGTTCTCAGATTCCACAGAAATAAGGCTAGCAAAGAGATCCACGAAATACAGATGTAACTCTGTGAGTGGAAGTCACACATCACAGAGCAGTTTCTCAGAAAGCTTCTTTCCAGATTTCATCTGAGGATTCTTCCTTTTTCACCAAAGCCCTCTATGGGCTTCCAAATATTACTTTGCCAATTCCACAAGAACTGTTTTAGCGAAAGGCTTCTTGAGGGGAAAGCTGTAACTCTGTGAGATGATTTCACAGAACACAAAGAAGTTTCTCAGAAAGCTTCTTTCTCTTTGTTATCGGAGGATATTTTCTTTGGCCCTATAGTCTTCAAAGGGATCCGAAATATCTGTTCTCAGATTCCACAGAAATAAGGCTAGCAAAGAGATCCACGAAATACAGATGTAACTCTGTGAGATGAATGAACAGAACACTACGCAGTTTCTCAGAAAGCTTCTTTCCAGATTTCATATGAGGATATTTCCTTTTTCACCATAGCCCTCTAAGGGCTTCCAAATATCACTTTGCCAACTCCACAAGAACTGTCTTAGTGAAAGGCTTCTTGAGGGGAAAGCTGTAACTCTGTGAGATGATTTCACAGAACACAAAGAAGTTTCTCAGAAAGCTTCTTTCTCTTTGTTATCGCAGGATATTTCCTTTGGCCCTATAGTCTTCAAAGGGATCCGAAATATCTGTTCTCAGATTCCACAGAAATAAGGCTAGCCAAGAGATCCACGAAATATAGATGTAACTCTGTGAGATGAATCGACAGAACACTAAGCAGTTTCTCAGAAAGCTTCTTTCCAGATTTCATCTGAGGATATTTCTTTTTTCACCATAGCCCTCTATGGGCTTCCAAATATCACTTTGCCAATTCCACAAGAACTGTCTTAGCGAAAGGCTTCTTGAGGGGAAAGCTGTAACTCTGTGAGATGATTTCACAGAACACAAAGAAATTTCTCAGAAAGCGCCTTTCTCTTTGTTATCGGAGGATATTTCCTTTGGCCCTCTAGTCTTCAAAGGGATCCGAAATATCTGTTCTCAGATTCCACAGAAATAAGGCTAGCAAAGAGATCCACGAAATACAGATGTAACTATGTGAGATGAATGAACAGAACACTAAGCAGTTTCCCAGAAAGCTTCTTTCCAGATTTCATCTGAGGATATTTCCTTTTTCACCATAGCCCTCTAAGGGCTTCCAAATATCACTTTGCCAATTCCACACAACTGTCTTAGCGAAAGGCTTCTAGAGGGGAAAGCTGTAACTCTGTGAGATAATTTCACAGAACACAAAGAAATTTCTCAGAAAGCTTCTTTCTCTTTGTTATCGCAGGATATTTCCTTTGGCCCTATAAACTTCAAAGGGATCCGAAATATCTGTTCTCAGATTCCACAGAAATAAGGCTAGCAAAGAGATCCACGAAATACAGATGTAACTCTGTGAGATGAATGAACAGAACACTAAGCAGTTTCTCAGAAATCTTCTTTCCAGATTTCATCTGAGGATATTTCCTTTTTCACCATAGCCCTCTATGGGCTTCCAAATATCACTTTGCGAATTCCACAAGAACTGTCTTAGCGAAAGGCTTCTTGAGGGGAAAGCTGTAACTCTGTGAGATGATTTCACAGAACACAAAGAAGTTTCTCAGAAAGCTTCTTTCTCTTTGTTATCGGAGGATATTTCCTTTGGCCCTATAGTCTTCAAAGGGATCCGAAATATCTGTTCTCAGATTCCACAGAAATAAGGCTAGCAAAGAGATCCACGAAATACAGATGTAACTCTGTGAGATGAATGAACAGAATACTAAGCAGTTTCTCAGAAAGCTTCTTTCCAGATTTCATCTGAGGATATTTCCTTTTTCACCATAGCCCTCTATGGGCTTCCAAATATTACTTTGCCATTTCACAAGAACTGTTTTAGCGAAAGGCTTCTTGAGGGGAAAGCTGTAACTCTGTGTGATGATTTCACAGAACACAAAGAAGTTTCTCAGAAAGTTTCTTTCTCTTTGTTATCGCAGGATATTTCCTTTGGCCCTATAGTCTTCAAAGGGATCCGAAATATCTGTTCTCAGATTCCACAGAAATAAGGCTAGAAAAGAGATCCACGAAATACAGATGCAACTCTCTGAGATGAATGAACAGAACACTAAGCAGTTTCTCAGAAAGCTTCTTTCCAGATTTCATCTGAGGATATTTCCTTTTTCACCATAGCCCTCTATGGGCTTCCAAATATCACTTTGCCAATTCCACAAGAACTGTCTTAGCGAAAGGCTTCTTGAGGGGAAAGCTGTAACTCTGTGAGATGATTTCACAGAACACAAAGAAGTTTCTCAGAAAGCTTCTTTCTCTTTGTTATCAGAGGATATTTCCTTTGGCCCTGTAGTCTTCCAAGGGATCCGAAATATCTGTTCTCAGATTCCACAGAAATAAGGCTAGCAAGAAGATCCACGAAATAGAGATGTTACTCTCTGAGTGGAAGTCACACATCACAGAGCAGTTTCTCAGAAAGCGTCTTTCCAGATTTCATCTGAGGATATTTCCTTTTTCACCATAGCCCTCTATGGGCTTCCAAATATCACTTTGCCAATTCCAAAAGAAATGTCTTAGCGAAAGGCTTCTTGAGGGGAAAGCTGTTACTCTGTGAGATGATTTCACAGAACACAAAGAAGTTTCTCAGAAAGCTTCTTTCTCTTTGTTATCGGAGGATATTTCCTTTGGCCCTATAGTCTTCAAAGGGATCCGAAATATCTGTTCTCAGATTCCACAGAAATAAGGCTAGCAAAGAGATCCACGAAATACAGATGTAACTCTGTGAGATGAATGAACAGAACACTAAGCAGTTTCTCAGAAAGCTTCTTTCCAGATTTCATCTGAGGATATTTCCTTTTTCACCATAGCCCTCCATGGGCTTAAAAATATCACTTTTCCAATTCCACAAGAACTGTCTTAGCGAAAGGCTTCTTGAGGGGAAAGCTGTAACTCTGTAAGATGATTTCACGGAACACAAAGAAGTTTCTCAGAAAGCTTCTTTCTCTTTGTTATCAGAGGATATTTCCTTTGGCCCTATAGTCTTCAAAGGGATCCGAAATATCTGTTCTCAGATTCCACAGAAATAAGGATAGCAAGGAGATCCACGAAATAGAGATGTAACTCTGTGAGTGGAAGTCACACATCACAGAGCAGTTTCTCAGAAAGCTTCTTTCCAGATTACATCTGAGGATATTTCCTTTTTCACCGTAGCCCTCTAGGGTCTTCCAAATATCACTTTGCCAATTCCACAAGAACTGTCTTAGTGAAAGGCTTCTTGAGGGGAAAGCTGTAACTCTGTGAGATGATTTCACAGAACACCAAGAAGTTTCTCACAAAGCTTCTTTCTCTTTGTTATCGGAGGATATTTCCTTTGGCCCTATAGTCTTCAAAGGGATCCGAAATATCTGTTCTCAGATTCCACAGAAATAAGGCTAGCAAACAGATCCACGAAATACAGATGTAACTCCGTGAGTGGAAGTCACACATCACAGAGCAGTTTCTCAGAAAGCTTCTTTCCAGATTTCATCTGAGGATAATTCCTTTTTCAGCATAGCCCTCTATGGGCTTTCAAATATCACTTTGCCAATTTCACAAGAACTGTCTTAGCGAAAGGCTTCTTGTGGGGAAAGCTGTAACTCTGTGAGATGATTTCACAGAACACAAAGAAGTTTCTCAGAAAGCGTCTTTCTCTTTGTTATCGGAGGATATTTCCTTTCGGCCCTATAGTCTTCAAAGGGATCCGAAATATCTGTTCTCAGATTCCACAGAAATAAGGCTAGCAAAGAGATCCACGAAATACTGATGTAACTCTGTGAGTGGAAGTAACACATCACAGAGCAGTTTCTCAGAATGCTTCTTTCCAGATTTCATCTGAGGTTATTTCCTTTTTCACCATAGCCCTCTATGGGCTTCCAAATATCACTTTGCCAATTCCACAAGAACTGTCTTAGCGAAAGGCTTCTTGAGGGGAAAGGTGTTACTCTGTGACATGATTTCACAGAACACAAAGAAGTTTCTCAGAAAGCTTCTTTCTCTTTGTTATAGGATGATATTTCCTTTGGCCCTATAGTCTTCAAAGGGATCCGAAATATCTGTTCTCAGATTATACAGAAATAACGCTAGCAAAGAGATACACGAAATACAGATGTAACACTGTGAGTGGAAGTCACACATCACAGAGCAGTTTCTCAAAAAGCTTCTTTCCAGATTTCACCTGAGGATATTTCCTTTTTCACCATAGCCCTCTATGGGCTTCCAAATATCACTTTGACAATTACACAAGAACTGTCTTAGCGAAAGGCTTCTTGAGGGGAAAGCTGTAACTCTGTGAGATGATTTCACAGAACACAAAGAAGTTTCTCAGAAAGCTTCTTTCTCTTTGTTATCAGAGGATATTTCCTTTGGCCCTGTAGTCTTCCAAGGGATCCGAAATATCTGTTCTCAGATTCCACAGAAATAAGGCTAGCAAGAAGATCCACGAAATAGAGATGTAACTCTGTGAGTGGAAGTCACACATCACAGAGCAGTTTCTCAGAAAGCGTCTTTCCAGATTTCATCTGAGGATATTTCCTTTTTCACCATAGCCCTCTATGGGCTTCCAAATATCACTTTGCCAATTCCAAAAGAAATGTCTTAGCGAAAGGCTTCTTGAGGGGAAAGCTGTTACTCTGTGAGATGATTTCACAGAACACAAAGAAGTTTCTCAGAAAGCTTCTTTCTCTTTGTTATCGGAGGATATTTCCTTTGGCCCTATAGTCTTCAAAGGGATCCGAAATATCTGTTCTCAGATTCCACAGAAATAAGGCTAGCAAAGAGATCCACGAAATACAGATGTAACTCTGTGAGATGAATGAACAGAACACTAAGCAGTTTCTCAGAAAGCTTCTTTCCAGATTTCATCTGAGGATATTTCCTTTTTCACCATAGCCCTCCATGGGCTTAAAAATATCACTTTTCCAATTCCACAAGAACTGTCTTAGCGAAAGGCTTCTTGAGGGGAAAGCTGTAACTCTGTAAGATGATTTCACGGAACACAAAGAAGTTTCTCAGAAAGCTTCTTTCTCTTTGTTATCAGAGGATATTTCCTTTGGCCCTATAGTCTTCAAAGGGATCCGAAATATCTGTTCTCAGATTCCACAGAAATAAGGATAGCAATGAGATCCACGAAATAGAGATGTAACTCTGTGAGTGGAAGTCACACATCACAGAGCAGTTTCTCAGAAAGCTTCTTTCCAGATTACATCTGAGGATATTTCCTTTTTCACCGTAGCCCTCTAGGGTCTTCCAAATATCACTTTGCCAATTCCACAAGAACTGTCTTAGTGAAAGGCTTCTTGAGGGGAAAGCTGTAACTCTGTGAGATGATTTCACAGAACACCAAGAAGTTTCTCACAAAGCTTCTTTCTCTTTGTTATCGGAGGATATTTCCTTTGGCCCTATAGTCTTCAAAGGGATCCGAAATATCTGTTCTCAGATTCCACAGAAATAAGGCTAGCAAACAGATCCACGAAATACAGATGTAACTCCGTGAGTGGAAGTCACACATCACAGAGCAGTTTCTCAGAAAGCTTCTTTCCAGATTTCATCTGAGGATAATTCCTTTTTCAGCATAGCCCTCTATGGGCTTTCAAATATCACTTTGCCAATTTCACAAGAACTGTCTTAGCGAAAGGCTTCTTGTGGGGAAAGCTGTAACTCTGTGAGATGATTTCACAGAACACAAAGAAGTTTCTCAGAAAGCGTCTTTCTCTTTGTTATCGGAGGATATTTCCTTTCGGCCCTATAGTCTTCAAAGGGATCCGAAATATCTGTTCTCATATTCCACAGAAATAAGGCTAGCAAAGAGATCCACGAAATACTGATGTAACTCTGTGAGTGGAAGTAACACATCACAGAGCAGTTTCTCAGAATGCTTCTTTCCAGATTTCATCTGAGGTTATTTCCTTTTTCACCATAGCCCTCTATGGGCTTCCAAATATCACTTTGCCAATTCCACAAGAACTGTCTTAGCGAAAGGCTTCTTGAGGGGAAAGGTGTTACTCTGTGACATGATTTCACAGAACACAAAGAAGTTTCTCAGAAAGCTTCTTTCTCTTTGTTATAGGATGATATTTCCTTTGGCCCTATAGTCTTCAAAGGGATCCGAAATATCTGTTCTCAGATTATACAGAAATAACGCTAGCAAAGAGATACACGAAATACAGATGTAACACTGTGAGTGGAAGTCACACATCACAGAGCAGTTTCTCAAAAAGCTTCTTTCCAGATTTCACCTGAGGATATTTCCTTTTTCACCATAGCCCTCTATGGGCTTCCAAATATCACTTTGACAATTACACAAGAACTGTCTTAGCGAAAGGCTTCTTGAGGGGAAAGCTGTAACTCTGTGAGATGATTTCACAGAACACAAAGAAGTTTCTCAGAAAGCTTCTTTCTCTTTGTTATCGCAGGATATTTCCTTTGGCCCTATAGTCTTCAAAGGGATCCGAAATGTCTGTTCTCAGATTCCACAGATATAAGGCTAGCAAAGAGATCCACGAAATACAGATGTAACTCTGTGAGATGAATGAACAGAACACTAAGCAGTTTCTCAGAATTCTTGTTTCCAGATTTCATCTGAGGATATTTCCTTTTTCACCATAGCCCTCTATGGGCTTCCTAATATCACTTTGCCAATTCCACAAGAACTGTCTTTGCGAAAGGCTTCTTGAGGGGAAAGCTGTAACTCTGTGAGATAATTTCCCAGAACACAAAGAAGTTTCTCAGAAAGCTTCTTTCTCTTTGTTATCGGAGGATATTTCCTTTGGCCCTATAGTCTTCAAAGGGATCCGAAATATCTGTTCTCAGATTCCACAGAAATAAGGCTAGCAAAGAGATCCACGAAATACAGATGTAACTCTGTGAGATGAATGAACAGAACACTAAGCAGTTTCTCAGAAATCTTCTTTCCAGATTTCATCTGAGGATATTTCCTTTTTCACCATAGCCCTCTATGGGCTTCCAAATATCACTTTGCCAATTCTCAAGAACTGTCTTAGCGAAAGGCTTCTTGAGGGGAAAGCTGTAACTCTGTGAGATGATTTCACAGAACACAAAGAAGTTTCTCATAATGCTTCTTTCTCTTTGTTATCGCAGGATATTTCCTTTGGCCCTATAGTCTTCAAAGGGATCCGAAATATCTGTTCTCAGATTCCACAGAAACAACGCTAGCAAAGAGATCCACGAAATACAGATGTAACTCTGTGAGATGAATGAACAGGACACTAAGCAGTTTCTCAGAAATCTTCTTTCCAGATTTCATCTGAGGATATTTTCTTTTTCAACATAGCCCTCTATGGGCTTCCAAATATCACTTTGCCAATTCCACAAGAACTGTCTTAGCGAAAGGCTTCTTGAGCGGGAAGCTGTAACTCTGTGAGATGATTTCACAGAACACAAAGAAGTTTCTCAGAAAGCTTCTTTCTCTTTGTTATCGGAGGATATTTCCTTTGGCCCTATACTCTTCAAAGGGATCCGAAATATCTGTTCTCAGATTCCTCAGAAATAAGGCTAGCAAAGAGATCCACGAAATACAGATGTAACTCTGTGAGATGAATGAACAGAACATTAAGCAGTTTCTCAGAAAGCTTCTTTCCAGGTTTCATCTGAGGATATTTCCTTTTTCAACATAGCCCTCTATGGGCTTCCAAATATCACTTTGCCAATTCCACAAGAACTATCTTAGCGAAAGGCTTCTTGAGGGGAAAGCTGTAACTCTGTGAGATGATTTCACAGAACACAAAGAAGTTTCTCAGAAAGCTTCTTTCTCTTTGTTATCAGAGGATATTTCCTTTGGCCCTATACTCTTCAAAGGGATCCGAAATATCTGATCTCAGATTCCACAGAAATAAGGCTAGCAAGAAGATCCACGAAATAGAGATGTAACTCTGTGAGTGGAAGTCACACATCACAGAGCAGTTTCTCAGAAAGCTTCTTTCCAGATTTCATCTGAGGATATTTCCTTTTTCACCGTAGCCCTCTATGGGCTTCCAAATATTACTTTGCCAATTCCAAAAGAACTGTCTTAGTGAAAGGCTTCTTGAGGGGAAAGCTGGAACTCTGTGAGATGATTTCACAGAACACAAAGAAGTTTCTCAGGAAGCTTGTTTCTCTTTGTTATCGGAGGATATTTCCTTTGGCCCTATAGTCTTCAAAGGGATCCGAAATATCTGTTCTCAGATTCCACAGAAATAAGGCTAGCAAAGAGATCCACGAAATACAGATGTAACTCTGTGAGATGAATGAACAGAACACTAAGCAGTTTCTCAGAAATCTTCTTTCCAGATTTCATATGAGGCTATTTCCTTTTTCACCATTGCCCTTTATGGGCTTCCAAATATCACTTTGCCAATTCCACAAGAACTGTCTTAGCGAAAGGCTTCTTGAGGGGAAAGCTGTAACTCTGTGAGATGATTTCACAGAACACAAAGAAGTTTCTCAGAAATCTTCTTTCTCTTTGTTATCGGAGGATATTTCCTTTCGGCCCTATAGTCTTCAAAGGGATCCGAAATATCTGTTCTCAGATTCCACAGAAATAAGGCTAGCAAAGAGATCCACGAAATACAGATGTAACTCTGTGAGTGGAAGTCACACATCACAGAGCAGTTTCTCAGAAAGCTTCTTTCCAGATTTCATCTGAGGATATTTCCTTTTTCAGCAGAGCCCTCTATGGGCTTCCAAATATCACTTTGCCAATTCCACAAGAACTGTCTTAGCGAAAGGCTTCTTGAGGGGAAAGCTGTAACTCTGTGTGATGATTTCACAGAACACAAAGAAGTTTCTCAGAAAGCTTCTTTCTCTTTGTTATCAGAGGATATTTCCTTTGGCCCTATAGTCTTCAAAGGGATCCGAAATATCTGTTCTCAGATTCCACAGAAATAAGGCTAGCAAAGAGATCCACGAAATACAGATGTAACTCTGTGAGATGAATGAACAGAACACTAAGCAGTTTCTCAGAAAGCTTCTTTCCAGATTTCATATGAGGATATTTCCTTTTTCACCATAGCCCTCTATGGGCTTCCAAATATCACTTTGCCAATTCCAGAAGAACTGACTTAGCGAAAGGCTGGTTGAGGGGAAAGCTGTAACTCTGTGAGATGATTTCGCAGAAACAAAGAAGTTTCTCAGAAAGCTTCTTTCTCTTTGTTATCGGAGGATATTATCTTTCGGCCCTATAGTCTTCAAAGGGATCCGAAATATCTGTTCTCAGATTCCACAGAAATAAGGCTAGCAAAGAGATCCACGAAATACAGATGTAACTCTGTGAGTGGAAGTCACACATCACAGAGCAGTTTCTCAGAAAGCTTCTTTCCAGATTTCATCTGAGGATATTTCCTTTTTCAGCATAGCCCTCTATGGGCTTTCAAATATCACTTTGCCAATTCCACAAGAACTGTCTTAGCGAAAGGCTTCTTGAGGGGAAAGCTGTAACTCTGTGAGATGATTTCACAGAACACAAAGAAGTTTCTCAGAAAGCTTCTTTCTCTTTGTTATCGGAGGATATTTCCTTTTGGCCCTATAGTCTTCAAAGGGATCCGTAATATCTGATCTCAGATTCCACAGAAATAAGGCTAGCAAAGAGATCCACGAAATACTGATGTAACTCTGTGAGCGGAAGTAACACATCACAGAGCAGTTTCTCAAAAAGCTTCTTTCCAGATTTCATCTGAGGATATTTCCTTTTTCACCATAACCCTCTATGGGCTTCCAAATATCACTTTGACAATTCCACAAGAACTGTCTTAGCGAAAGGCTTCTTGAGGGGAAAGGTGTAACTCTGTGAGATGATTTCACAGAACACAAAGAAGTTTCTCAGAAAGCTTCTTTCTCTTTGTTATCGGAGGATATTTCCTTTGGCCCTATAGTCTTCAAAGGGATCCGAAATATCTGTTCTCAGATTCCACAGAAATAAGGCTAGCAAAGAGATCCACGAAATACAGATGTAACTCTGTGAGATGAATGGACAGAACACTAAGCAGTTTCTCAGAAAGCTTCTTTCCAGATTTCATCTGAGGATATTTCCTTTTTCACCATAGCCCTCTATGGGCTTCCAAATATCACTTTGCGAATTCCACAAGAACTGTCTTAGCGAAAGGCTTCTTGAGGGGAAATCTGTTACTCTGTGAGATGATTTCACAGAACACAAAGAAATTTCTCAGAAAGGTTCTTTCTCTTTGTTATCGGAGGATATTTCCTTTGGCCCTTTAGTCTTCAAAGGGATCCGAAATATCTGTTCTCAGATTCCACAGAAATAAGGCTAGCAAAGAGATGAATGAAATACAGATGTAACTATGTGAGATGAATGAACAGAACACTAAGCAGTTTCTCAGAAAGCTTCTTTCCAGATTTCATCTGAGGATATTTCCTTTTTCACCATAGCCCTCTATGGGCTTCCAAATATCACTTTGCCAATTCCACAAGAACTGTCTTAGCGAAAGGCTTCTAGAGGGGAAAGCAGTAACTCTGTGAGATGATTTCACAGAACACAAAGAAGTTTCTCAGAAAGCTTCTTTCTCTTTGTTATCGCAGGATATTTCCTTTGGCCCTCTAGTCTTCAAGGGGATCCGAAATATCTGTTCTCAGATTCCACAGAAATAAGGCTAGCAAAGAGATCCACGAAATACAGATGTAACTCTGTGAGATGAATGAACAGAACACTAAGCAGTTTCTCAGAAATCTTCTTTCCAGATTTCATCTGAGGATATTTCCTTTTTCACCATAGCCCTCTATGGGCTTCCAAATATCACTTTGCGAATTCACTAAAACTGTCTTAGCGAAAGGCTTCTTGAGGGGAAATCTGTAACTCTGTGAGATGATTTCACAGAACACAAAGAAGTTTCTCAGAAAGCTTCTTTCTCTTTGTTATCGGAGGATATTTCCTTTGGCCCTATAGTCTTCAATGGGATCCGAAATATCTGTTCTCAGATTCCACATAAATAAGGCTAGCAAAGACATCCACGAAATACAGATGTAACTCTGTGAGATGAATGAACAGAACACTAAGCAGTTTCTCAGAAATCTTCTTTCCAGATTTCATCTCAGGATATTTCCTTTTTCACCGTAGACCTCTATGGGCTTCCAAATATCACTTTGCCAATTCCACAAGAACTGTCTTAGCGAAAGGCTTCTTGAGGGGAAAGCTGTTACTCTGTGAGATGATTTCACAGAACACAAAGAAGTTTCTCAGAAAGCTTCTTTCTCTTTGTTATCGGATGATATTTCCTTTGGCCCTATATTCTTCAAAGGGATCCGAAATATCTGTTCTCAGATTCCACAGAAATAAGGCTAGCAAAGAGATCCACGAAATACAGATGTAACTCTGTGAGATGAATGAACAGAACACTAAGCAGTTTCTCAGAAAGCTTCTTTCTGTTTGTTATCGGAGGATATTTCCTTTAGCCCTATAGTCTTCAAAGGGATCCGAAATATCGGTTCTCAGATTCCACAGAAATAAGGCTAGCAAAGAGATCCACAAAATACAGATGTAACTCTGTGAGTGGAAGTGACACATCACAGAGCAGTTTTTCAGAAAGCTTCTTTCTATATTTCATCTGAGGATATATCCTTTTTCACCATAGACCTCTATGGGCTTCCAAATATCACTTTGCAAATTCCACAAGAACTGTCTTAGCGAAAGGCTTCTTGAGGGGAAAGCTGTAACTCTGTGAGATGATTTCACAGAACACAAAGAAGTATCTCAGAAAGCTTCTTTCTCTTTGTTATCGGAGGATATTTCCTTTCGGCCCTATAGTTTTCAAAGGGATCCGAAATATCTGTTCTCAGATTCCACAGAAATAAGGCTAGCAAAGAGATCCACGAAATCCAGATGTAACTCTCTGAGTGGAAGTCACACATCACAGAGCAGTTTCTCAGAAAGCTTCTTTCCAGATTTCATCTGAGGATTATTCCTTTTTCATCATAGCCTTCTATGGGCTTTCAAATATCACTTTGACAATTCCACAAGAACTGTCTTAGCGAAAGGCTTCTTGAGGGGAAAGCTGTAACTCTGTGAGATGATTTCACAGAACACAAAGAAGTTTCTCAGAAAGCTTCTTTCTCTTTGTTATCGGAGGATATTTCCTTTCGGCCCTATAGTCTTCAAAGGGATCCGAAATATCTGTTCTCAGATTCCACAGAAATAAGGCTAGCAAAGAGATCCACGAAATACTGATGTAACTCTGTGAGTGGAAGTAACACATCACAGAGCAGTTTCTCAAAAAGCTTCTTTCCAGATTTCATCTGAGGATATTTCCTTTTTCACCATATCCCTCTATGGGTTTCCAAATATCACTTTGCCAATTCCACATGAACTGTCTTAGCGAAAGGCTTCTTGAGGGGAAAGCTGTAACTCTGTGAGATGATTTCAGAGAACACAAAGAAGTTTCTCATAAAGCTTCTTTCTCTTTGTTATCGCAGGATATTTCCTTCGGCCCTATAGTCTTCAAAGGGATCCGAAATATCTGTTCTCATATTATACAGATATAAGGCTAGCAAAGAGATCCACGAAATACAGATATAACTCTGTGAGATGAATGAACAGAACACTAAGCAGTTTCTCAGAAATCTTCTTTCCAGATTTCATCTGAGGATATTTCCTTTTTCACCATAGCCCTCTATGGGCTTCCAAATATCACTTTGCCAATTCCACAAGAACTGTCTTAGCGAAAGGCTTCTTTAGGGGAAAGCTGTAACTCTGTGAGATGATTTCACAGAACACAAAGAAGCTTCTCAGAAAGCTTCTTTCTCTTTTTTATCGGAGGATATTTCCTTTGGCCCTATAGTCTTCAAAGGGATCCGAAATATCTGTTCTCAGATTCCACAAAAATAAGGCTAGCAAAGAGATCCACGAAATACAGACGTAACTCTGTGAGATGAATGAACAGAACACTAAGCAGTTTCTCAGAAAGCTTCTTTCCAGATTTCATCTGAGGATATTTCCTTTTTCACCATAGCCCTCTATGGGCTTCCAAATATCACTTTGCGAATTCCACAAGAACTGTCTTAGCGAAAGGCTTCTTGAGGGGAAATCTGTAACTCTGTGAGATGATTTCACAGAACACTAAGAAATTTCTCAGAAAGCTTCTTTCTCTTTGTTATCGGAGGATATTTCCTTTGGCCCTCTAGTCTTCAAAGGGATCCGAAATATCTGTTCTCAGATTCCACAGAAATAAGGCTAGCAACGAGATCCACGAAATACAGATGTAACTCTGTGAGTGGAAGTCACACATCACAGAGAAGTTTCTCAGAAAGCTTCTTTCCAGATTTCATCTGAGGATATTTCATTTTTCACCGTAGCCCTCTATGGGCTTCCAAATATTACTTTGCAAATTCCACAAGAACTGTCTTAGCGAAAGGCTTCTTGAGGGGAAAGCTGTAACTCTGTGAGATGATTTCACAGAACACAAAGAAGTTTCTCAGAAAGCTTCTTTCTCCTTGTTATCGGAGGATATTTCCTTTGGCCCTATAGTCTTCAAAGGGATCCGAAATATCTGTTCTCAGATTCCACAGAAATAAGGCTAGCAAAGAAATCCACGAAATACAGTTGTAACTCCGTGAAGGGAAGTCACACATCACAGAGCAGTTTCTCAGAAAGCTTCTTTCCAGATTTCATCTGAGGATATTTCCTTTTTCACCATAGCCTTCTATGGGCTTCCAAATATCACTTTGCCAATTCCACAAGAACTGTCTTAGCGAAAGGCTCCTTGAGGGGAAAGCTGTAACTCTGTGAGATGATTTCACAGAACACAAAGAAGTTTCTCAGAAAGCTTCTTTCTCTTTGTTATCGGAGGATATTTCCTTTGGCCCTATAGTCTTCAAAGGGATCCGAAATATCTGTTCTCAGATTCAACAGAAATAAGGCTAGCAAAGATATCCACAAAATACAGATGTAACTCTTTGAGTGGATGTCACACATCACAGAGCAGTTTCTCAGAAAGCTTCTTTCCAGATTTCATCTGAGGATATTTCCTTTTTCACCATAGCCCTCTATGGGCTTCCAAATATCACTTTGCCAATTCCACAAGAACTGTCTTAGGGAAAGGCTTCTTGATGGAAAAGCTGTAACTCTGTCAGATGATTTCACAGAACACAAAGAAGTTTCTCAGAAAGCTTCTTTCTCTTTGTTATCGGAGGATGTTTCCTTTAGCCCTATAGTCTTCAAAGGGATCCGAAATATCGGTTCTCAGATTCCACAGAAATAAGGCTAGCAAAGAGATCCACAAAATACAGATGTAACTCTGTGAGTGGAAGTCACACATCACAGAGCAGTTTTTCAGAAAGCTTCCTTCTATATTTCATCTGAGGATATATCCTTTTTCACCGTAGACCTCTAGGGGTTCCAAATATCACTTTGCCAATTCCACAAGAACTGTCTTAGCGAAAGGCTTCTTGAGGGGAAAGCTGTAACTCTGTGAGATGATTTCACAGAACACAAAGAAGTATCTCAGAAAGCTTCTTTCTCTTTGTTATCGGAGGATATTTCCTTTCGGCCCTATAGTTTTCAAAGGGATCCGAAATATCTGTTCTCAGATTCCACAGAAATAAGGCTAGCAAAGAGATCCACGAAATCCAGATGTAACTCTGTGAGTGGAAGTCACACATCACAGAGCAGTTTCTCAGAAAGCTTCTTTCCAGATTTCATCTGAGGATTATTCCTTTTTCATCATAGCCTTCTATGGGCTTTCAAATATCACTTTGACAATTCCACAAGAACTGTCTTAGCGAAAGGCTTCTTGAGGGGAAAGCTGTAACTCTGTGAGATGATTTCACAGAACACAAAGAAGTTTCTCAGAAAGCTTCTTTCTCTTTGTTATCGGAGGATATTTCCTTTCGGCCCTATAGTCTTCAAAGGGATCCGAAATATCTGTTCTCAGATTCCACAGAAATAAGGCTAGCAAAGAGATCCACGAAATACTGATGTAACTCTTTGAGTGGATGTCACACATCACAGAGCAGCTTCTCAGAAAGCTTCTTTCCAGATTTCATCTGAGGATATTTCCTTTTTCACCATAGCCCTCTATGGGCTTCCAAATATCACTTTGCCAATTCCACAAGAACTGTCTTAGCGAAAGGCTTCTTGAGGTGAAAGCTGTAACTCAGTGAGATGATTTCACGGAACACAAAGAAGTTTCTCAGAAAGCTTCTTTCTCTTTGTTATCGGAGGATATTTCCTTTGGCCCTATAGTCTTCAAAGGGATCCGAAATATCTGTTCTCAGACTCCACAGAAATAAGGCTAGCAAAGACATCCACGAAATACAGATGTAACTATGTGAGATGAATGAACAGAACACTAAGCAGATTCTCAGAAAGCTTCTTTCCAGATTTCATCTGAGGATATTTCCTTTTTCACCATAGCCCTCTATGGGCTTCCAAATATCACTTTGCCAATTCCACAAGAACTGTCTTAGCGAAAGGCTTCTTGAGGGGAAAGCTGTAACTCTGTGATATGATTACAGAGAACACAAAGAAGTTTCTCAGAAAGCTTCTTTCTCTTTGTTATCGGAGGATATTTCCTTTGGCCCTATAGTCTTCAAAGGGATCCGAAATATCTGTTCTCAGATTCCACAGAAATAAGGCTAGCAAAGAGATCCACGAAACACAGATGTAACTCTGTGAGATGAATGAACAGAACACTAAGTAGTTTCTCAGAAAGCTTCTTTCCAGATTTCATCTGAGGATATTTCCTTTTTCACCATAGCCCTCTACGGGCTTAAAAATATCACTTTTCCAATTCCACAAGAACTGTCTTAGCGAAAGCCTTCTTGAGGGGAAAGCTGTAACTCTGTGAGATGATTTCACAGAACACAAAGAAGTTTCTCAGAAAGCTTCTTTCTCTTTGTTATCAGAGGATATTTCCTTTGGCCCTATAGTCTTCAAAGGGATCCGAAATATCTGTTCTCAGATTCCACAGAAATAAGGCTAGCAAAGAGATCCACGAAATACAGATGTAACTCTGTGAGTGGAAGTCACACATCACAGAGCAGTTTCTCAGAAAGCTTCTTTCCAGATTTCATCTGAGGATATTTCCTTTTTCACCATAGCCCTCTATGGGCTTCCAAATATCACTTTGCCAATTCCACAAGAACTGTCTTAGGGAAAGGCTTCTTGATGGAAAAGCTGTAACTCTGTCAGATGATTTCACAGAACACAAAGAAGTTTCTCAGAAAGCTTCTTTCTCTTTGTTATCGGAGGATGTTTCCTTTAGCCCTATAGTCTTCAAAGGGATCCGAAATATCGGTTCTCAGATTCCACAGAAATAAGGCTAGCAAAGAGATCCACAAAATACAGATGTAACTCTGTGAGTGGAAGTCACACATCACAGAGCAGTTTTTCAGAAAGCTTCCTTCTATATTTCATCTGAGGATATATCCTTTTTCACCGTAGACCTCTAGGGGTTCCAAATATCACTTTGCCAATTCCACAAGAACTGTCTTAGCGAAAGGCTTCTTGAGGGGAAAGCTGTAACTCTGTGAGATGATTTCACAGAACACAAAGAAGTTTCTCAGAAAGCTTCTTTCTCTTTGTTATCGGAGGGTATTTCCTTTGGCCCTATAGTCTTCAAAGGGATCCGAAATATCTGTTCTCAGATTCCACAGAAATAAGGCTAGCAAAGAGATCCACGAAATACAGATGTAACTACGTGAGTGGAAGTCACACATCACAGAGCAGTTTCTCAGAAAGCTTCTTTCCAGATTTCATCTGAGGATATTTCCTTTTTCACCATAGCCCTCTATGGGCTTCCAAATATCACTTTGCCAATTCCACAAGAACTGTCTTAGCGAAAGGCTTCTTGAGGTGAAAGCTGTAACTCAGTGAGATGATTTCACAGAACACAAAGAAGTTTCTCAGAAAGCTTCTTTCTCTTTGTTATCGGAGGATATTTCCTTTGGCCCTATAGTCTTCAAAGGGATCCGAAATATCTGTTCTCAGATTCCACAGAAATAAGGCTAGCAAAGACATCCACGAAATACAGATGTAACTATGTGAGATGAATGAACAGAACACTAAGCAGTTTCTCAGAAAGCTTCTTTACAGATTTCAACTGAGGATATTTCCTTTTTCACCATAGCCCTCTATGGGCTTCCAAATATCACTTTGCCAATTCCACAAGAACTGTCTTAGCGAAAGGCTTCTTGAGGGGAAAGCTGTAACTCTGTGAGATGATTACACAGAACACAAAGAAGTTTCTCAGAAAGCTTCTTTCTCTTTGATATCGGAGGATATTTCCTTTGGCCCTATAGTCTTCAAAGGGATCCGAAATATCTGTTCTCAGATTCCACAGAAATAAGGCTAGCAAAGAGATCCACGAAATACAGATGTAACTCCGTGAGTGGAAGTCACACATCACAGAGCAGTTTCTCATAAAGCTTCCTTCCAGATTTCATCTGAGGATATTTCCTTTTTCACCATAGCCCTCTATGGACTTCCAAATATCACTTTGCCAATTCCATAAGAACTGTCTTAGCGAAAGGCTCCTTGAGGGGAAAGCTGTAAATCTGTGAGGTGATTTCACAGAACACAAAGAAGTTTCTCAGAAAGCTTCTTTCTCTTTGTTATCGGAGGATATTTCCTTTGGCCCTATAGTCTTCAAAGGGATCCGAAATATCTGTTCTCAGATTCCACAGAAATAAGGCTAGCAAATAGATCCACAAAATACAGATGTAACTCTTTGAGTGGATGTCACACATCACAGAGCAGTTTCTCAGAAAGCTTCTTTCCAGATTTCATCTGAGGATATTTCCTTTTTCACCATAGCCCTCTATGGGCTTCCAAATATCACTTTGCCAATTCCACAAGAACTGTCTTAGCGAAAGGCTTCTTGAGGGGAAAGCTGTAACTCTGTGAGATGATTTCACAGAACACAAAGAAGTATCTCAGAAAGCTTCTTTCTCTTTGTTGTCGGAGGATATTTCCTTTCGGCCCTATATTCTTCAAAGGGATCCGAAATATCTGTTCTCAGATTCCACAGAAATAAGGCTAGCAAAGAGATCCACGAAATACAGATGTAACTCTGTGAGATGAATGAACAGAACACTGAGCAGTTTCTCAGAAATCTTCTTTCCAGATTTCATCTGAGGATATTTCCTTTTTCACCATAGCCCTCTATGGGCTTCCAAATATCACTTTGCCAATTCCACAAGAACTGTCTTAGCGAAAGGCTTCTTGAGGGGAAAGCTGTAACTCTGTGAGATGATTTCACAGAACACAAAGAAGTTTCTCAGAAAGCTTCTTTCTCTTTGTTATCGGAGGATATTTCCTTAGGCCCTATAGTCTTCAAAGGGATCCGAAATATCTGTTCTCAGATTCCACAGCAATAAGGCTAGCAAAGAGATCCACGAAATACAGATGTAACTATGTGAGATGAATGAACAGAACACTAAGCAGTTTCTCAGAAAGCTTCTTTCCAGATTTCATCTGAGGATATTTCCTTTTTCAGCATAGCCCTCTATGGGCTTCCAAATATCACTTTGCCAATTCCACAAGAACTGTCTTAGCGAAAGGCTTCTTGAGGGGAAAGCTGTAACTCTGTGAGATGATTTCACAGAACACAAAGAAGTTTCTCAGAAAGCTTCTTTCTCTTTGTTATCGGAGGATATTTCCTTTGGCCCTATAGTCTTCAAAGGGATCCGAAATATCTGTTCTCAGATTCCACAGAAATAAGGCTAGCAAAGAGATCCACGTAATACAGACGTAACTCTGTGAGATGAATGAACAGAACACTGAGCAGTTTCTCAGAAATCTTCTTTCCAGATTTCATCTGAGGATATTTCCTTTTTCACCATAGCCCTCTATGGGCTTCCAAATATCACTTTGCCAATTCCACAAGAACTGTCTTAGCGAAAGGCTTCTTGAGGGGAAAGCTGTAACTCTGTGAGATGATTTCACAGAACACAAAGAAGTTTCTCAGAAAGCTTCTTTCTCTTTGTTATCAGAGGATATTTCCTTTGGCCCTATAGTCTTCAAAGGGATCCGAAATATCTGTTTTCAGATTCCACAGAAATAAGGCTAGCAAGGAGATCCACGAAATACAGATGTAACTCTGTGAGTGGAAGTCACACATCACAGAGAAGTTTCTCAGAAAGCTTCTTTCCAGATTTCATTTGAGGATATTTCCTTTTTCACCTTAGCCCTCTATGGGCTTCCAATTATTACTTTGCAAATTCCACAAGAACTGTCTTAGCGAAAGGCTTCTTGAGGGGAAAGCTGTAACTCTGTGAGATGATTTCACAGAACACAAAGAAGTTTCTCAGAAAGCTTCTTTCTCCTTGTTATCGGAGGATAATTCCTTTGGCCCTATAGTCATCAAAGGGATACGAAATATCTCTTCTCAGATTCCACAGAAATAAGGCTAGCAAGGAGATCCACGAAATGCAGATGTAACTCCGTGAGTGGAAGTCACACAAAACAGAGCAGTTTCTCAGAAAGCTTCCTTCCAGATTTCATCTGAGGATATTTCCTTTTTCAACATAGCCCTATATGGGCTTCAAATATCACTTTGCCAAATCCACAAGAACTGTCTTGGCGAAAGGCTTCTTGAGGGGAAAGCTGTAACTCTGTGAGATGATTTCACAGAACACAAAGAAGTTTCTCAGAAAGCTTCTTTCTCTTTGTTATCGGAGGATATTTCCTTTGGCCCTATAGTCTTCAAAGGGATCCGAAATATCTGTTCTCAGATTCCACAGAAATAAGGCTAGCAAAGAGATCCACGTAATACAGACGTAACTCTGTGAGATGAATGAACAGAACACTAAGCAGTTTCTCAGAAAGCTTCTTTCCAGATTTCATCTGAGGATATTTCCTTTTTCACCATAGCCCTCTATGGGCTTCCAAATATCACTTTGCCAATTCCACAAGAACTGTCTTAGCGAAAGGCTCCTTGAGGGGAAAGCTGTAACTCTGTGAGATGATTTCACAGAACATAAAGAAGTTTCTCAGAAACCTTCTTTCTCTTTGTTATCGGAGGATATTTCCTATGGCCCTATAGTCTTCAAAGGGATCCGAAATATCTGTTCTCAGATTCAACAGAAATAAGGCTAGCAAAGAGATCCACGAAATACAGATGTAACTCTGTGAGATGAATGAACAGAACACTAAGCAGTTTCTCAGAAAGCTTCTTTCTCTTTGTTATCGGAGGATATTTCCTTTAGCCCTATAGTCTTCAAAGGGATCCGAAATATCGGTTCTCAGATTCCACAGAAATAAGGCTAGCAAAGAAATCCACGAAATACAGTTGTAACTCCGTGAGTGGAAGTCACACATCACAGAGCAGTTTCTCAGAAAGCTTCTTTCCAGATTTCATCTGAGGAAATTTCCTTTTTCACCATAGCCTTCTATGGGCTTCCAAATATCACTTTGCCAATTCCACAAGAACTGTCTTAGCGAAAGGCTCCTTGAGGGGAAAGCTGTAACTCTGTGAGATGATTTCACAGAACACAAAGAAGTTTCTCAGAAAGCTTCTTTCTCTTTGTTATCGGAGGATATTTCCTTTGGCCCTATAGTCTTCAAAGGGATCCGAAATATCTGTTCTCAGATTCAACAGAAATAAGGCTAGCAAAGATATCCACAAAATACAGATGTAACTCTTTGAGTGGATGTCACACATCACAGAGCAGTTTCTCAGAAAGCTTCTTTCCAGATTTCATCTGAGGATATTTCCTTTTTCACCATAGCCCTCTATGGGCTTCCAAATATCACTTTGCCAATTCCACAAGAACTGTCTTAGGGAAAGGCTTCTTGATGGAAAAGCTGTAACTCTGTGAGATGATTTCACAGAACACAAAGAAGTTTCTCAGAAAGCTTCTTTCTCTTTGTTATCGGAGGATGTTTCCTTTAGCCCTATAGTCTTCAAAGGGATCCGAAATATTGGTTCTCAGATTCCACAGAAATAAGGCTAGCAAAGAGATCCACAAAATACAGATGTAACTCTGTGAGTGGAACTCACACATCACAGAGCAGTTTTTCAGAAAGCTTCTTTCTATATTTCATCTGAGGATATATCCTTTTTCACCATAGACCTCTAGGGGTTCCAAATATCACTTTGCCAATTCCACAAGAACTGTCTTAGCGAAAGGCTTCTTGAGGGGAAAGCTGTAACTCTGTGAGATGATTTCACAGAACACAAAGAAGTATCTCAGAAAGCTTCTTTCTCTTTGTTATCGGAGGATATTTCCTTTCGGCCCTATAGTTTTCAAAGGGATCCGAAATATCTGTTCTCAGATTCCACAGAAATAAGGCTAGCAAAGAGATCCACGAAATCCAGATGTAACTCTGTGAGTGGAAGTCACACATCACAGAGCAGTTTCTCAGAAAGCTTCTTTCCAGATTTCATCTGAGGATTATTCCTTTTTCATCATAGCCTTCTATGGGCTTTCAAATATCACTTTGACAATTCCACAAGAACTGTCTTAGCGAAAGGCTTCTTGAGGGGAAAGCTGTAACTCTGTGAGATGATTTCACAGAACACAAAGAAGTTTCTCAGAAAGCTTCTTTCTCTTTGTTATCGGAGGATATTTCCTTTCGGCCCTATAGTCTTCAAAGGGATCCGAAATATCTGTTCTCAGATTCCACAGAAATAAGGCTAGCAAAGAGATCCACGAAATACTGATGTAACTCTTTGAGTGGATGTCACACATCACAGAGCTGCTTCTCAGAAAGCTTCTTTCCAGATTTCATCTGAGGATATTTCCTTTTTCACCATAGCCCTCTATGGGCTTCCAAATATCACTTTGCCAATTCCACAAGAACTGTCTTAGCGAAAGGCTTCTTGAGGGGAAAGCTGTAACTCTGTGAGATGATTACAGAGAACACAAAGAAGTTTCTCAGAAAGCTTCTTTCTCTTTGTTATCGGAGGATATTTCCTTTGGCCCTATAGTCTTCAAAGGGATCCGAAATATCTGTTCTCAGATTCCACAGAAATAAGGCTAGCAAAGAGATCCACGAAACACAGATGTAACTCTGTGAGATGAATGAACAGAACACTAAGCAGTTTCTCAGAAAGCTTCTTTCCAGATTTCATCTGAGGATATTTCCTTTTTCACCATAGCCCTCTACGGGCTTAAAAATATCACTTTTCCAATTCCACAAGAACTGTCTTAGCGAAAGCCTTCTTGAGGGGAAAGCTGTAACTCTGTGAGATGATTTCACAGAACACAAAGAAGTTTCTCAGAAAGCTTCTTTCTCTTTGTTATCAGAGGATATTTCCTTTGGCCCTATAGTCTTCAAAGGGATCCGAAATATCTGTTCTCAGATTCCACAGAAATAAGGCTAGCAAGGAGATCCACGAAATACAGATGTAACTCTGTGACTGGAAGTCGCACATCACAGAGCAGTTTCTCAGAAAGCTTCTTTCCAGATTTCATCTGAGGATATTTCCTTTTTCACCATAGCCCTCTATGGGCTTCCAAATATCACTTTGCCAATTCCACAAGAACTGTCTTAGCGAAAGGCTTCTTGAGGGGAAAGCTGTAACTCTGTGAGATGATTTCACAGAACACAAAGAAGTTTCTCAGAAAGCTTCTTTCTCCTTGTTATCGGAGGATATTTCCTTTGGCCCTATAGTCTTCAAAGGGATCCGAAATATCTGTTCTCAGATTCCACAGAAATAAGGCTAGCAAAGAGATCCACGAAACACAGATGTAACTCTGTGAGATGAATGAACAGAACACTAAGCAGTTTCTCAGAAAGCTTCTTTCCAGATTTCATCTGAGGATATTTCCTTTTTCAGCATAGCCCTCTATGGGCTTCCAAATATCACTTTGCCAATTCCACAAGAACTGTCTTAGCGAAAGGCTTCTTGAGGGGAAAGCTGTAACTCTGTCAGATGATTTCACAGAACACAAAGAAGTTTCTCAGAAAGCTTCTTTCTCTTTGTTATCGGAGGATATTTCCTATGGCCCTATAGTCTTCAAAGGGATCCCAAATATCTGTTCTCAGATTCAACAGAAATAAGGCTAGCAAAGAGATCCACAAAATACAGATGTAACTCTTTGAGTGGATGTCACACATCACAGAGCAGTTTCTCAGAAAGCTTCTTTCCAGATTTCATCTGAGGATATTTCCTTTTTCACCATAGCCCTCTATGGGCTTCCAAATATCACTTTGCCAATTCCACAAGAACTGTCTTAGCGAAAGGCTTCTTGAGGGGAAAGCTGTAACTCTGTGAGATGATTTCACAGAACACAAAGAAGTTTCTCAGAAAGCTTCTTTCTCTTTGTTATCGGAGGGTATTTCCTTTGGCCCTATAGTCTTCAAAGGGATCTGAAATATCTGTTCTCAGATTCCACAGAAATAAGGCTAGCAAAGAGATCCACGAAATACAGATGTAACTCCGTGAGTGGAAGTCACACATCACAGAGCAGTTTCTCAGAAAGCTTCTTTCCAGATTTCATCTGAGGATATTTCCTTTTTCACCATAGCCCTCTATGGGCTTCCAAATATCACTTTGCCAATTCCACAAGAACTGTCTTAGCGAAAGGCTTCTTGAGGGGAAAGCTGTAACTCAGTGAGATGATTTCACAGAACACAAAGAAGTTTCTCAGAAAGCTTCTTTCTCTTTGTTATCGGAGGATATTTCCTTTGGCCCTATAGTCTTCAAAGGGATCCGAAATATCTGTTCTCAGATTCCACAGAAATACGGCTAGCAAAGACATCCACGAAATACAGATGTAACTATGTGAGATGAATGAACAGAACACTAAGCAGTTTCTCAGAAAGCTTCTTTCCAGATTTCATCTGAGGATATTTCCTTTTTCACCATAGCCCTCTATGGGCTTCCAAATATCACTTTGCCAATTCCACAAGAACTGTCTTAGCGAAAGGCTTCTTGAGGGGAAAGCTGTAACTCTGTGAGATGATTACACAGAACACAAAGAAGTTTCTCAGAAAGCTTCTTTCTCTTTGATATCGGAGGATATTTCCTTTTTCCCTATAGTCTTCAAAGGGATCCGAAATATCTGTTCTCAGATTCCACAGAAATAAGGCTAGCAAAGAGATCCACGAAGTCCAGATGTAACTCCGTGAGTGGAAGTCACACATCACAGAGCAGTTTCTCAGAAAGCTTCCTTCCAGATTTCATCTGAGGATATTTCCTTTTTCACCATAGCCCTCTAGGGACTTCCAAATATCACTTTGCCAATTCCACAAGAACTGTCTTAGCGAAAGGCTCCTTGAGGGGAAAGCTGTAAATCTGTGAGGTGATTTCACAGAACACAAAGAAGTTTCTCAGAAAGCTTCTTTCTCTTTGTTATCGGAGGATATTTCCTTTGGCCCTATAGTCTTCAAAGGGATCCGAAATATCTGTTCTCAGATTCCACAGAAATAAGGCTAGCAAAGAGATCCACAAAATACAGATGTAACTCTTTGAGTGGATGTCACACATCACAGAGCAGTTTCTCAGAAAGCTTCTTTCCAGATTTCATCTGAGGATATTTCCTTTTTCACCATAGCCCTCTATGGGCTTCCAAATATCACTTTGCCCATTCCACAAGAACTGTCTTAGCGAAAGGCTTCTTGAGTGGAAAACTGTAACTCTGTGAGATGATTTCACAGAACACAAAGAAGATTCTCAGAAAGCTTCTTTCTCTTTGTTATCGGAGGATATTTCCTTTGGCCCTATAGTCTTCAAAGGGATCCGAAATATCTGTTCTCAGATTCCACAGAAATAAGGCTAGCAAAGAGATCCACGAAATACAGATGTAACTCTGTGAGATGAATGAACAGAACACTAAGCAGTTTCTCAGAAATCTTCTTTGCAGATTTCATCTGAGGATATTTCCTTTTTCACCATAGCCCTCTATGGGCTTCCAAATATCACTTTGCCAATTCCACAAGAACTGTCTTAGCGAAAGGCTTCTTGAGGGGAAAGCTGTAACTCTGTGAGATGATTTCACAGAACACAAAGAAGATTCTCAGAAAGCATCTTTCTCTTTGTTATCGGAGGATATTTCCTTTGGCCCTATAGTCTTCAAAGGGATCCGAAATGTCTGTTCTCAGATTCCACAGAAATACGGCTAGCAAAGAGATCCACGAAATACAGATGTAACTCTGTGAGATGAATGAACAGAACACTAAGCAGTTTCTCAGAAAGCTTCTTTCCAGATTTCATCTGAGGATATTTCCTTTTTCACCATAGCCCTCTATGGGCTTAAAAATATCACTTTTCCAATTCCACAAGAACTGTCTTAGCGAAAGGCTTCTTGAGGGGAAAGCTGTAACTCTGTGAGATGGTTTCACAGAACACAAAGAAGTTTCTCAGAAAGCTTCTTTCTCTTTTTTATCGGAGGATATTTCCTTTGGCCCTATAGTCTTCAAAGGGATCCGAAATATCTGTTCTCAGATTCCACAGAAATAAGGCTAGCAAGGAGATCCACGAAATACAGATGTAACTCTGTGAGTGGAAGTCACACATCACAGAGAAGTTTCTCAGAAAGCTTCTTTCCAGATTTCATCTGAGGATATTTCCTTTTTCACCATAGCCCTCTATGGGCTTCCAATTATTACTTTGCAAATTCCACAAGAACTGTCTTAGCGAAAGGCTTCTTGAGGGGAAAGCGGTAACTCTGTGAGATGATTTCACAGAACACAAAGAAGTTTCTCAGAAAGCTTCTTTCTCCTTGTTATCGCAGGATAATTCCTTTGGCCCTATAGTCTTCAAAGGGATACGAAATATCTTTTCTCAGATTCCACAGAAATAAGGCTAGCAAGGAGATCCACGAAATGCAGATGTAACTCCGTGAGTGGAAGTCACACAAAACAGAGCAGTTTCTCAGAAAACTTCCTTCCAGATTTCATCTGAGGATATTTCCTTTTTCAACATAGCCCTATATGGGCTTCCAAATATCACTTTGCCAAATCCACAAGAACTGTCTTAGCGAAAGGCTTCTTGAGGGGAAAGCTGTAACTCTGTGAGATGATTTCACAGAACACAAAGAAGTTTCTCAGAAAGCTTCTTTCTCTTTGTTATCGGAGGATATTTCCTTTGGCCCTATAGTCTTCAAAGGGATCCGAAATATCTGTTCTCAGATTCCACAGAAATAAGGCTAGCAAAGAGATACACGAAATACTGATGTAACTCTGTGAGATGAATGAACAGAACACTAAGCAGTTTCTCAGAAATCTTCTTTCCAGATTTCATCTGAGGATATTTCCTTTTTCACCATAGCCCTCTATGGGCTTCCAAATATCACTTTGCCAATTCCACAAGAACAGTCTTAGCGAAAGGCTTCTTGAGGGGAAAGCTGTAACTCTGTGAGATTATTTCACAGAACACAAAGAAGTTTCTCAGAAAGCTTCTTTCTCTTTGTGATTGGAGGATATTTCCTTTGGCCCTATAGTCTTCAAAGAGATCCAAAATATCTGTTCTCAGATTCCACAGAAATAAGGCTAGCAAAGAGATCCATGAAATACAGATGTAACTCTGTGAGTGGAAGTCACACATCACAGAGCAGTTTCTCAGAAAGCTTCTTTCCAGATTTCATCTGAGGATATTTCCTTTTTCACCGTAGCCCTCTATGGGCTTCCAAATATTACTTTGCCAATTCCACAAGAACTGTCTTAGCGAAAGGCTTCTTGAGGGGAAAGCTGTAACTCTGTGTGATGATTTCACAGAACACAAAGAAGTTTCTCAGAAAGCTTCTTTCTCTTTGTTATCGGAGGATATTTCCTTTGGCCCTATACTCTTCAAAGGGATCCGAAATATCTGTTCTCAGATTCCACAGAAATAAGGCTAGCAACGAGATCCACGAAATACAGATGTAACTCCGTGAGATGAATGAACAGAACACTAAGCAGTTTCTCAGAAAGCTTCTTTCCAGATTTCATCTGAGGATATTTCCTTTTTCACCATAGCCCTCTATGGGCTTAAAAATATCACTTTTCCAATTCCACAAGAACTGTCTTAGCGAAAGGCTTCTTGAGGGGAAAGCTGTAACTCTGTGAGATGATTTCACAGAACACAAAGAAGTTTCTCAGAAAGCTTCTTTCTCTTTGTTATCAGAGGATATTTCCTTTGGCCCTATAGTCTTCAAAGGGATCCGAAATATCTGTTCTCAGATTCCACAGAAATAAGGCTAGCAAGGAGATCCACGAAATACAGATGTAACTCTGTGAGTGGAAGTCACACATCACAGAGCAGTTTCTCAGAAAGCTTCTTTCCACATTTCATCTGAGGATATTTCCTTTTTCACCATAGCCCTCTATAGGCTTCCAAATATTACTTTGCAAATTCCACAAGAACTGTCTTAGGGAAAGGCTTCTTGAGGGGAAAGCTGTAACTCTGTGAGATGATTTCACAGAACACAAAGAAGTTTCTCAGAAAGCTTCTTTCTCTTTGTTATCGGAGGATATTTCCTTTGGCCCTATAGTCTTCAAAGGGATCCGAAATATCTGTTCTCAGATTCCACAGAAATAAGGCTAGCAAAGAGATCCACGAAATACAGATGTAACTATGTGAGATGAATGAACAGAACACTAAGCAGTTTCTCAGAAAGCTTCTTTCCAGATTTCATCTGAGGATATTTCCTTTTTCACCATAGCCCTCTATGGGCTTCCAAATATCACTTTGCCAATTCCACAAGAACTGTCTTAGCGGAAGGCTTCTTGAGGGGAAAGCTGTAACTCTGTGAGATGATTTCACAGAACACAAAGAAGTTTCTCAGAAAGCTTCTTTCTCTTTGTTATCGCAGGATATTTCCTTTGGCCCTCTAGACTTCAAATTGATCCGAAATATCTGTTCTCAGATTCCACAGAAATAAGGCTAGCAAAGAGATCCACGAAATACAGATGTAACTCTGTGAGATGAATGAACAGAACACTAAGCAGTTTCTCAGAAATCTTCTTTGCAGATTTCATCTGAGGATATTTCCTTTTTCACCATAGCCCTCTATGGGCTTCCAAATATCACTTTGCCAATTCCACAAGAACTGTCTTAGCGAAAGGCTTCTTTGGGGGAAAGCTGTAACTCTGTGAGATGATTTCACAGAACACAAAGAAGATTCTCAGAAAGCATCTTTCTCTTTGTTATTGGAGGATATTTCCTTTGGCCCTATAGTCTTCAAAGGGATCCGAAATGTCTGTTCTCAGATTCCACAGAAATACGGCTAGCAAAGAGATCCACGAAATACAGATGTAACTCTGTGAGATGAATGAACAGAACACTAAGCAGTTTCTCAGAAAGCTTCTTTCCAGATTTCATCTGAGGATATTTCCTTTTTCACCATAGCCCTCTATGGGCTTAAAAATATCACTTTTCCAATTCCACAAGAACTGTCTTAGCGAAAGGCTTCTTGAGGGGAAAGCTGTAACTCTGTGAGATGATTTCACAGAACACAAAGAAGTTTCTCAGAAAGCTTCTTTCTCTTTGTTATTGGAGGATATTTCCTTTGGCCCTATAGTCTTCAAAGGGATCCGAAATATCTGTTCTCAGATTCAACAGAAATAAGGCTAGCAAAGAGATCCACAAAATACAGATGTAACTCTTTGAGTGGATGTCACACATCACAGAGCAGTTTCGCAGAAAGCTTCTTTCCTGATTTCACCTGAGGATATTTCGTTTTTCACCATAGCCCTCTATGGGCTTCCAAATATCACTTTGCCAATTCCAAAAGAACTGTCTTAGCGAAAGGCTTCTTTATGGGAAAGCTGTAACTCTGTGAGATGATTTCACAGAACACAAAGAAGTTTCTCAGAAAGTTTCTTTCTCTTTGTTATCGGAGGATATTTCCTTTGGCCCTATAGTCTTCAAAGGGATACGAAATATCTGTTCTCAGATTCCACAGAAATAAGGCTAGCAAATAGATCCACAAAATACAGATGTAACTCTGTGAGTGTAAGTCACACATCACAGAGCAGTTTCTCAGAAAGCTTCTTTCCATATTTCATCTGAGGATATATCCTTTTTCACCATAGACCTCTATGGGCTTCCAAATATCACTTTGACAATTCCACAAGAACTGTCTTAGGGAAAGGCTTCTTGAGGGGAAAGCTGTAACTCTGTGAGATGATTTCACAGAACACAAAGAAGTTTCTCAGAAAGCTTCTTTCTCTTTGTTATCGGAGGATATTTCCTTTGGCCCTATAGTCTTCAAAGGGATCCGAAATATCTGTTCTCAGATTCCACAGAAATAAGGCTAGCAAGGAGATCCACGTAATACAGATGTAACTCCGTGAGTGGAAGTCACACATCACAGAGCAGTTTTCAGAAAGCTTCTTTCCAGATTTCATCTGAGGATATTTCCTTTTTCAACATAGCCCTATATGGGCTTCCAAATATCACTTTGCCAATTCCACAAGAACTGTCTTAGCTAAAGGCTTCTTGAGGGCAAAGCTGTAACTCTGTGAGAAGATTTCACAGAACACAAAGAAGTTTCTCAGAAAGCTTCTTTCTCTTTGTTATCGGAGGATATTTCCATTGGCCCTATAGTCTTCAAAGGGATCCGAAATATCTGTTCTCAGATTCCACAGAAATAAGGCTAGCAAAGAGATCCACGAAATACAGACGTAACTCTGTGAGATGAATGAACAGAATACTAAGCAGTTTTTCAGAAAGCTTCTTTCCAGATTTCATCTGAGGATATTTCCTTTTTCACCATAGCCCTCTATGGGCTTCCAAATATCACTTTGCCAATTCCACAAGAACTGTCTTAGCGAAAGGCTTCTTGAGGGGAAAGCTGTAACTCTGTGAGATGATTTCACAGAACACAAAGAAGTTACTCAGAAAGCTTCTTTCTCTTTGTTATCAGAGGATATTTCCTTTGGCCCTATAGTCTTCAAAGGTATCCGAAATATCTGTTCTCAGATTCCACAGAAATAAGGCTAGCATGGAGATTCACGAAATAGAGATGTAACTCTGTGAGTGGAAGTCACACATCACAGAGCAGTTTCTCAGAAAGCTTCTTTCCAGATTTCATCTGAGGATATTTCCTTTTTCACCATAGCCCTCTATGGGCTTTCAAATATCACTTTGCCAATTCCACAAGAACTGTCATAGCGAAAGGCTTCTTGAGGGGAAAGCTGTAACTCTGTGAGATGATTTCACAGAACACAAAGAAGTTTCTCAGAAAGCTTCTTTCTCTTTGTTATCGTAGGATATTTCCTTTGGCTCTATAGTCTTCAAAGGGATCCGAAATGTCTGTTCTCAGATTCCACAGAAATAAGGCTAGCAAAGAGATCCACGAAATACAGATGTAACTCCGTGAGATGAATGAACAGAACACTAAGCAGTTTCTCAGAAAGCTTCTTTCCAGATTTCATCTGAGGATATTTCCTTTTTCACCATAGCCCTCTATGGGCTTACAAATATCACTTTTCCAATTCCTCAAGAACTGTCTTAGCGAAAGGCTCCTTGAGGGGAAAGCTGTAACTCTGTGAGATGATTTCACAGAACACAAAGAAGTTTCTCAGAAAGCTTCTTTCTCTTTGTTATCAGAGGATATTTCCTTTGGACCTATAGTCTTCAAAGGGATCCGAAATATCTGTTCTCAGATTCCACAGAAATAAGGCTAGCAAGGAGATCCACGAAATACAGATGTAACTCTGTGAGTGGAAGTCACACATCACAGAGCAGTTTCTCAGAAAGCTTCTTTCCAGATTTCATCTGAGGATATTTCCTTTTTCACCATAGCCCTCTATGGGCTTCCAAATATTACTTTGCAAATTCCACAAGAACTGTCTTAGCGAAAGGCGTCTTGAGGGGAAAGCTGTAACTCTGTGAGATGATTTCACAGAACACAAAGAAGTTTCTCAGAAAGCTTCTTTCTCTTTGTTATCGGAGGATATTTCCTTTCGGCCCTATAGTCTTCAAAGGGATCCGAAATATCTGTTCTCAGATTCCACAGAAATAAGGCTAGCAAAGAGATCCACGAAATACAGATGTAACTCTGTGAGATGAATAAACACAACACTAAGCAGTTTCTCAGAAAGCTTCTTTCCAGATTTCATCTGAGGATATTTCCTTTTTCACCGTAGAACTCTATGGGCTTCCAAATATCACTTTGCCAATTCCACAAGAACTGTCTTAGTGAAAGGCTTCTTGAGGGGAAAGCTGTAACTCTGTGAGATGATTTCACAGAACACAAAGAAGTTTCTCAGAAAGCTTCTTTCTCTTTGTTATCGGAGGATATTTCCTTTCGGCCCTATAGTCTTCAAAGGGATCCGAAATATCTGTTCTCAGATTCCACAGAAATAAGGCTAGCAAAGAGATCCACGAAATACAGATGTAACTCTGTGAGATGAATGAACAGAACACTAAGCAGTTTCTCAGAAAGCTTCTTTCCAGATTACATCTGAGGATATTTCCTTTTTCAACATAGAACTCTATGGGCTTCCAAATATCACTTTGCCAATTCCACAAGAACTGTCTTAGTGAAAGGCTTCTTGAGGGGAAAGCTGTAACTCTGTGAGATGATTTCACAGAACACAAAGAAGTTTCTCAGAAAGCTTCTTTCTCTTTGTTATCGGAGGATATTTCCTTTGGCCCTATAGTCTTCAAAGGGATCCAAAATATCTGTTCTCAGATTCCACAGAAATAGGCCTAGCAAAGAGATCCACGAAATACAGATGTAACTCTGTGAGTGGAAGTCACACATCACAGAGCAGTTTCTCAGAAAGCTTCTTTCCAGATTTCATCTGAGGATATTTCCTTTTTCACCATAGCCCTCTATGGGCTTCCAAATATTACTTTGCAAATTCCACAAGAACTGTCTTAGCGAAAGGCTTCTTGAGGGGAAAGCTGTAACTCTGTGTGATGATTTCACAGAACACAAAGAAGTTTCTCAGAAAGCTTCTTTCTCTTTGTTATCGGAGGATATTTCCTTTGGCCCTATACTCTTCAAAGGGATCCGAAATATCTGTTCTCAGATTCCACAGAAATAAGGCTAGCAAAGAGATCCACGAAATACAGATGTAACTCCGTGAGATGAATGAACAGAACACTAAGCAGTTTCTCAGAAAGCTTCTTTCCAGATTTCATCTGAGGATATTTCCTTTTTCACCATAGCCCTCTATGGGCTTCAAAATATCACTTTTCCAATTCCTCAAGAACTGTCTTAGCGAAAGGCTTCTTGAGGGGAAAGCTGTAACTCTGCGAGATGATTTCACAGAACAAAAAGAAGTTTCTCAGAAAGCTTCTTTCTCTTTGTTATCAGAGGATATTTCCTTTGGACCTATAGTCTTCAAAGGGATCCGAAATATCTGTTCTCAGATTCCACAGAAATAAGGCTAGCAAGGAGATCCACGAAATACAGATGTAACTCTGTGAGTGGAAGTCACACATCACAGAGCAGTTTCTCAGAAAGCTTCTTTCCAGATTTCATCTGAGGATATTTCCTTTTTCACCATAGCCCACTAAGGGCTTCCAAATATTACTTTGCAAATTCCACAAGAACTGTCTTAGGGAAAGGCTTCTTGAGGGGAAAGCTGTAACTCTGTGAGATGATTTCACAGAACACAAAGAAGTTTCTCAGAAAGCTTCTTTCTCTTTGTTATCGTAGGATATTTCCTTTGGCTCTATAGTCTTCAAAGGGATCCGAAATGTCTGTTCTCAGATTCCACAGAAATAAGGCTAGCAAAGAGATCCACGAAATACAGATGTAACTCCGTGAGATGAATGAACAGAACACTAAGCAGTTTCTCAGAAAGCTTCTTTCCAGATTTCATCTGAGGATATTTCCTTTTTCACCATAGCCCTCTATGGGCTTACAAATATCACTTTTCCAATTCCTCAAGAACTGTCTTAGCGAAAGGCTCCTTGAGGGGAAAGCTGTAACTCTGTGAGATGATTTCACAGAACACAAAGAAGTTTCTCAGAAAGCTTCTTTCTCTTTGTTATCAGAGGATATTTCCTTTGGACCTATAGTCTTCAAAGGGATCCGAAATATCTGTTCTCAGATTCCACAGAAATAAGGCTAGCAAGGAGATCCACGAAATACAGATGTAACTCTGTGAGTGGAAGTCACACATCACAGAGCAGTTTCTCAGAAAGCTTCTTTCCAGATTTCATCTGAGGATATTTCCTTTTTCACCATAGCCCTCTATGGGCTTCCAAATATTACTTTGCAAATTCCACAAGAACTGTCTTAGCGAAAGGCTTCTTGAGGGGAAAGCTGTAACTCTGTGAGACGATTTCACAGAACACAAAGAAGTTTCTCAGAAAGCTTCTTTCTCTTTGTTATCGGAGGATATTTCCTTTCGGCCCTATAGTCTTCAAAGGGATCCGAAATATCTGTTCTCAGATTCCACAGAAATAAGGCTAGCAAAGAGATCCACGAAATACAGATGTAACTCTGTGAGATGAATAAACAGAACACTAAGCAGTTTCTCAGAAAGCTTCTTTCCAGATTTCATCTGAGGATATTTCCTTTTTCACCATAGAACTCTATGGGCTTCCAAATATCACTTTGCCAATTCCACAAGAACTGTCTTAGTGAAAGGCTTCTTGAGGGGAAAGCTGTAACTCTGTGAGATGATTTCACAGAACACAAAGAAGTTTCTCAGAAAGCTTCTTTCTCTTTGTTATCGGAGGATATTTCCTTTCGGCCCTATAGTCTTCAAAGGGATCCGAAATATCTGTTCTCAGATTCCACAGAAATAAGGCTAGCAAAGAGATCCACGAAATACAGATGTAACTCTGTGAGATGAATGAACAGAACACTAAGCAGTTTCTCAGAAAGCTTCTTTCCAGATTACATCTGAGGATATTTCCTTTTTCACCATAGAACTCTATGGGCTTCCAAATATCACTTTGCCAATTCCACAAGAACTGTCTTAGTGAAAGGCTTCTTGAGGGGAAAGCTGTAACTCTGTGAGATGATTTCACAGAACACAAAGAAGTTTCTCAGAAAGCTTCTTTCTCTTTGTTATCGGAGGATATTTCCTTTGGCCCTATAGTCTTCAAAGGGATCCAAAATATCTGTTCTCAGATTCCACAGAAATAGGCCTAGCAAAGAGATCCACGAAATACAGATGTAACTCTGTGAGTGGAAGTCACACATCACAGAGCAGTTTCTCAGAAAGCTTCTTTCCAGATTTCATCTGAGGATATTTCCTTTTTCACCATAGCCCTCTATGGGCTTCCAAATATTACTTTGCAAATTCCACAAGAACTGTCTTAGCGAAAGGCTTCTTGAGGGGAAAGCTGTAACTCTGTGTGATGATTTCACAGAACACAAAGAAGTTTCTCAGAAAGCTTCTTTCTCTTTGTTATCGGAGGATATTTCCTTTGGCCCTATACTCTTAAAAGGGATCCGAAATATCTGTTCTCAGATTCCACAGAAATAAGGCTAGCAAAGAGATCCACGAAATACAGATGTAACTCCGTGAGATGAATGAACAGAACACTAAGCAGTTTCTCAGAAAGCTTCTTTCCAGATTTCATCTGAGGATATTTCCTTTTTCACCATAGCCCTCTATGGGCTTAAAAATATCACTTTTCCAATTCCTCAAGAACTGTCTTAGCGAAAGGCTTCTTGAGGGGAAAGCTGTAACTCTGCGAGATGATTTCACAGAACACAAAGAAGTTTCTCAGAAAGCTTCTTTCTCTTTGTTATCAGAGGATATTTCCTTTGGCCCTATAGTCTTCAAAGGGATCCGAAATATCTGTTCTCAGATTCCACAGAAATAAGGCTAGCAAGGAGATCCACGAAATACAGATGTAACTCTGTGAGTGGAAGTCACACATCACAGAGCAGTTTCTCAGAAAGCTTCTTTCCAGATTTCATCTGAGGATATTTCCTTTTTCACCATAGCCCACTAAGGGCTTCCAAATATTACTTTGCAAATTCCACAAGAACTGTCTTAGGGAAAGGCTTCTTGAGGTGAAAGCTGTAACTCTGTGAGATGATTTCACAGAACACAAAGAAGTTTCTCAGAAAGCTTCTTTCTCTTTGTTATCGGAGGATATTTCCTTTGGCCCTATAGTCTTCAAAGGGATCCGAAATATCTGTTCTCAGATTCCACAGAAATAAGGCTAGCAAGGAGATCCACGTAATACAGATGTAACTCCGTGAGTGGAAGTCACACATCACAGAGCAGTTTTCAGAAAGCTTCTTTCCAGATTTCATCTGAGGATATTTCCTTTTTCAACAAAGCCCTATATGGGCTTCCAAATATCACTTTGCCAATTCCACAAGAACTGTCTTAGCTAAAGGCTTCTTGAGGGCAAAGCTGTAACTCTGTGAGATGATTTCACAGAATACAAAGAAGTTTCTCAGAAAGTTTCTTTCTCTTTGTTATCGGAGGATATTTCCATTGGCCCTATAGTCTTCAAAGGGATCCGAAATATCTGTTCTCAGATTCCACAGAAATAAGGCTAGCAAAGAGATCCACGAAATACAGACGTAACTCTGTGAGATGAATGAACAGAATACTAAGCAGTTTCTCAGAAAGCTTCTTTCCAGATTTCATCTGAGGATATTTCCTTTTTCACCATAGCCCTCTATGGGCTTCCAAATATCACTTTGCCAATTCCACAAGAACTGTCTTAGCGAAAGGCTTCTTGAGGGGAAAGCTGTAACTCTGTGAGATGATTTCACAGAACACAAAGAAGTTTCTCAGAAAGCTTCTTTCTCTTTGTTATCAGAGGATATTTCCTTTGGCCCTACAGTCTTCAAAGGTATCCGAAATATCTGTTCTCAGATTCCACAGAAATAAGGCTAGCAAGGAGATTCATGAAATAGAGATGTAACACTGTGAGTGGAAGACACACATCACAGAGCAGTTTCTCAGAAAGCTTCTTTCCAGATTTCATCTGAGGATATTTCCTTTTTCACCATAGCCCTCTATGGGCTTTCAAATATCACTTTGCCAATTCCACAAGAACTGTCTTAGCGAAAGGCTTCTTGAGGGGAAAGCTGTAACTCTGTGTGATGATTTCACAGAACACAAAGAAGTTTCTCAGAAAGCTTCTTTCTCTTTGTTATCGTAGGATATTTCCTTTGGCTCTATAGTCTTCAAAGGGATCCGAAATGTCTGTTCTCAGATTCCACAGAAATAAGGCTAGCAAAGAGATCCACGAAATACAGATGTAACTCCGTGAGATGAATGAACAGAACACTAAGCAGTTTCTCAGAAAGCTTCTTTCCAGATTTCATCTGAGGATATTTCCTTTTTCACCATAGCCCTCTATGGGCTTAAAAATATCACTTTTCCAATTCCTCAAGAACTGTCTTAGCGAAAGGCTCCTTGAGGGGAAAGCTGTAACTCTGTGAGATGATTTCACAGAACACAAAGAAGTTTCTCAGAAAGCTTCTTTCTCTTTGTTATCAGAGGATATTTCCTTTGGCCCTATAGTCTTCAAAGGGATCCGAAATATCTGTTCTCAGATTCCACAGAAATAAGGCTAGCAAGGAGATCCACGAAATACAGATTTAACTCTGTGAGTGGAAGTCACACATCACAGAGCAGTTTCTCAGAAAGCTTCTTTCCAGATTTCATCTGAGGATATTTCCTTTTTCACCTTAGCCCTCTATGGGCTTCCAAATATTACTTTGCAAATTCCACAAGAACTGTCTTAGCGAAAGGCTTCTTGAGGGGAAAGCTGTAACTCTGTGAGATGATTTCACAGAACACAAAGAAGTTTCTCAGAAAGCTTCTTTCTCTTTGTTATCGGAGGATATTTCCTTTCGGCCCTATAGTCTTCAAAGGGATCCGAAATATCTGTTCTCAGATTCCACAGAAATAAGGCTAGCAAAGAGATCCACGAAATACAGATGTAACTCTGTGAGATGAATGAACAGAACACTAAGCAGTTTCTCAGAAATCTTCTTTCCAGATTTCATCTGAGGATATTTCCTTTTTCACCATAGAACTCTATGGGCTTCCAAATATCACTTTGCCAATTCCACAAGAACTGTCTTAGTGAAAGGCTTCTTGAGGGGAAAGCTGTAACTCTGTGAGATGATTTCACAGAACACAAAGAAGTTTCTCAGAAAGCTTCTTTCTCTTTGTTATCGGAGGATATTTCCTTTCGGCCCTATAGTCTTCAAAGGGATCCGAAATATCTGTTCTCAGATTCCACAGAAATAAGGCTAGCAAAGAGATCCACGAAATACAGATGTAACTCTGTGAGATGAATGAACAGAACACTAAGCAGTTTCTCAGAAAGCTTCTTTCCAGATTTCATCTGAGGATATTTCCTTTTTCACCATAGAACTCTATGGGCTTCCAAATATCACTTTGCCAATTCCACAAGAACTGTCTTAGTGAAAGGCTTCTTGAGGGGAAAGCTGTAACTCTGTGAGATGATTTCACAGAACACAAAGAAGTTTCTCAGAAAGCTTCTTTCTCTTTGTTATCGGAATATATTTCCTTTGGCCCTATAGTCTTCAAAGGGATCCAAAATATCTGTTCTCAGATTCCACAGAAATAAGCCTAGCAAAGAGATCCACGAAATACTGATGTAACTCTGTGAGTGGAAGTCACACATCACAGAGCAGTTTCTCAGAAAGCTTCTTTCCAGATTTCATCTGAGGATATTTCCTTTTTCACCATAGCCCTCTATGGGCTTCCAAATATTACTTTGCAAATTCCACAAGAACTGTCTTAGCGAAAGGCTTCTTGAGGGGAAAGCTGTAACTCTGTGAGATGATTTCACAGAACACAAAGAAGTTTCTCAGAAAGCTTCTTTCTCTTTGTTATCGGAGGATATTTCCTTTGGCCCTATAGTCTTCAAAGGGATCCGAAATATCTGTTCTCAGATTCCACAGAAATAAGGCTAGCAAGGAGATCCACGTAATACAGATGTAAATCCGTGAGTGGAAGTCACACATCACAGAGCAGTTTTCAGAAAGCTTCTTTCCAGATTTCATCTGAGGATATTTCCTTTTTCAACATAGCCCTATATGGGCTTTCAAATATCACTTTGCCAATTCCACAAGAACTGTCTTAGCGAAAGGCTTCTTGAGGGGAAAGATGTAACTCTGTGAGATGATTTCACAGAACACAAAGAAGTTTCTCAGAAAGCTTCTTTCTCTTTGTTATCGTAGGATATTTCCTTTGGCTCTATAGTCTTCAAAGGGATCCGAAATGTCTGTTCTCAGATTCCACAGAAATAAGGCTAGCAAAGAGATCCACGAAATACAGATGTAACTCCGTGAGATGAATGAACAGAACACTAAGCAGTTTCTCAGAAAGCTTCTTTCCAGATTTCATCTGAGGATATTTCCTTTTTCACCATAGCCCTCTATGGGCTTAAAAATATCACTTTTCCAATTCCTCAAGAACTGTCTTAGCGAAAGGCTCCTTGAGGGGAAAGCTGTAACTCTGTGAGATGATTTCACAGAACACAAAGAAGTTTCTCAGAAAGCTTCTTTCTCTTTGTTATCAGAGGATATTTCCTTTGGACCTATAGTCTTCAAAGGGATCCGAAATATCTGTTCTCAGATTCCACAGAAATAAGGCTAGCAAGGAGATCCACGAAATAGAGATGTAACTCTGTGAGTGGAAGTCACACATCACAGAGCAGTTTCTCAGAAAGCTTCTTTCCAGATTTCATCTGAGGATATTTCCTTTTTCACCATAGCCCTCTATGGGCTTCCAAATATTACTTTGCAAATTCCACAAGAACTGTCTTAGCGAAAGGCTTCTTTATGGGAAAGCTGTAACTCTGTGAGATGATTTCACAGAACACAAAGAAGTTTCTCAGAAAGTTTCTTTCTCTTTGTTATCGGAGGATATTTCCTTTGGCCCTATAGTCTTCAAAGGGATCCGAAATATCTGTTCTCAGATTCCACAGAAATAAGGCTAGCAAATAGATCCACAAAATACAGATGTAACTCTGTGAGTGTAAGTCACACATCACAGAGCAGTTTCTCAGAAAGCTTCTTTCCATATTTCATCTGAGGATATATCCTTTTTCACCATAGACCTCTATGGGCTTCCAAATATCACTTTGACAATTCCACAAGAACTGTCTTAGGGAAAGGCTTCTTGAGGGGAAAGCTGTAACTCTGTGAGATGATTTCACAGAACACAAAGAAGTTTCTCAGAAAGCTTCTTTCTCTTTGTTATCGGAGGATATTTCCTTTGGCCCTATAGTCTTCAAAGGGATCCGAAATATCTGTTCTCAGATTCCACAGAAATAAGGCTAGCAAGGAGATCCACGTAATACAGATGTAACTCCGTGAGTGGAAGTCACACATCACAGAGCAGTTTTCAGAAAGCTTCTTTCCAGTTTTCATCTGAGGATATTTCCTTTTTCAACATAGCCCTATATGGGCTTCCAAATATCACTTTGCCAATTCCACAAGAACTGTCTTAGCTAAAGGCTTCTTGAGGGCAAAGCTGTAACTCTGTGAGATGATTTCACAGAACACAAAGAAGTTTCTCAGAAAGCTTCTTTCTCTTTGTTATCGGAGGATATTTCCATTGGCCCTATAGTCTTCAAAGGGATCCGAAATATCTGTTCTCAGATTCCACAGAAATAAGGCTAGCAAAGAGATCCACGAAATACAGACGTAACTCTGTGAGATGAATGAACACAATACTAAGCAGTTTTTCAGAAAGCTTCTTTCCAGATTTCATCTGAGGATATTTCCTTTTTCACCATAGCCCTCTATGGGCTTCCAAATATCACTTTGCCAATTCCACAAGAACTGTCTTAGCGAAAGGCTTCTTGAGGGGAAAGCTGTAACTCTGTGAGATGATTTCACAGAACACAAAGAAGTTACTCAGAAAGCTTCTTTCTCTTTGTTATCAGAGGATATTTCCTTTGGCCCTATAGTCTTCAAAGGTATCCGAAATATCTGTTCTCAGATTCCACAGAAATAAGGCTAGCATGGAGATTCACGAAATAGAGATGTAACTCTGTGAGTGGAAGTCACACATCACAGAGCAGTTTCTCAGAAAGCTTCTTTCCAGATTTCATCTGAGGATATTTCCTTTTTCACCATAGCCCTCTATGGGCTTTCAAATATCACTTTGCCAATTCCACAAGAACTGTCATAGCGAAAGGCTTCTTGAGGGGAAAGCTGTAACTCTGTGAGATGATTTCACAGAACACAAAGAAGTTTCTCAGAAAGCTTCTTTCTCTTTGTTATCGTAGGATATTTCCTTTGGCTCTATAGTCTTCAAAGGGATCCGAAATGTCTGTTCTCAGATTCCACAGAAATAAGGCTAGCAAAGAGATCCACGAAATACAGATGTAACTCCGTGAGATGAATGAACAGAACACTAAGCAGTTTCTCAGAAAGCTTCTTTCCAGATTTCATCTGAGGATATTTCCTTTTTCACCATAGCCCTCTATGGGCTTACAAATATCACTTTTCCAATTCCTCAAGAACTGTCTTAGCGAAAGGCTCCTTGAGGGGAAAGCTGTAACTCTGTGAGATGATTTCACAGAACACAAAGAAGTTTCTCAGAAAGCTTCTTTCTCTTTGTTATCAGAGGATATTTCCTTTGGACCTATAGTCTTCAAAGGGATCCGAAATATCTGTTCTCAGATTCCACAGAAATAAGGCTAGCAAGGAGATCCACGAAATACAGATGTAACTCTGTGAGTGGAAGTCACACATCACAGAGCAGTTTCTCAGAAAGCTTCTTTCCAGATTTCATCTGAGGATATTTCCTTTTTCACCATAGCCCTCTATGGGCTTCCAAATATTACTTTGCAAATTCCACAAGAACTGTCTTAGCGAAAGGCGTCTTGAGGGGAAAGCTGTAACTCTGTGAGATGATTTCACAGAACACAAAGAAGTTTCTCAGAAAGCTTCTTTCTCTTTGTTATCGGAGGATATTTCCTTTCGGCCCTATAGTCTTCAAAGGGATCCGAAATATCTGTTCTCAGATTCCACAGAAATAAGGCTAGCAAAGAGATCCACGAAATACAGATGTAACTCTGTGAGATGAATAAACAGAACACTAAGCAGTTTCTCAGAAAGCTTCTTTCCAGATTTCATCTGAGGATATTTCCTTTTTCACCGTAGAACTCTATGGGCTTCCAAATATCACTTTGCCAATTCCACAAGAACTGTCTTAGTGAAAGGCTTCTTGAGGGGAAAGCTGTAACTCTGTGAGATGATTTCACAGAACACAAAGAAGTTTCTCAGAAAGCTTCTTTCTCTTTGTTATCGGAGGATATTTCCTTTCGGCCCTATAGTCTTCAAAGGGATCCGAAATATCTGTTCTCAGATTCCACAGAAATAAGGCTAGCAAAGAGATCCACGAAATACAGACGTAACTCTGTGAGATGAATGAACAGAATACTAAGCAGTTTTTCAGAAAGCTTCTTTCCAGATTTCATCTGAGGATATTTCCTTTTTCACCATAGCCCTCTATGGGCTTCCAAATATCACTTTGCCAATTCCACAAGAACTGTCTTAGCGAAAGGCTTCTTGAGGGGAAAGCTGTAACTCTGTGAGATGATTTCACAGAACACAAAGAAGTTACTCAGAAAGCTTCTTTCTCTTTGTTATCAGAGGATATTTCCTTTGGCCCTATAGTCTTCAAAGGTATCCGAAATATCTGTTCTCAGATTCCACAGAAATAAGGCTAGCATGGAGATTCACGAAATAGAGATGTAACTCTGTGAGTGGAAGTCACACATCACAGAGCAGTTTCTCAGAAAGCTTCTTTCCAGATTTCATCTGAGGATATTTCCTTTTTCACCATAGCCCTCTATGGGCTTTCAAATATCACTTTGCCAATTCCACAAGAACTGTCATAGCGAAAGGCTTCTTGAGGGGAAAGCTGTAACTCTGTGAGATGATTTCACAGAACACAAAGAAGTTTCTCAGAAAGCTTCTTTCTCTTTGTTATCGTAGGATATTTCCTTTGGCTCTATAGTCTTCAAAGGGATCCGAAATGTCTGTTCTCAGATTCCACAGAAATAAGGCTAGCAAAGAGATCCACGAAATACAGATGTAACTCCGTGAGATGAATGAACAGAACACTAAGCAGTTTCTCAGAAAGCTTCTTTCCAGATTTCATCTGAGGATATTTCCTTTTTCACCATAGCCCTCTATGGGCTTACAAATATCACTTTTCCAATTCCTCAAGAACTGTCTTAGCGAAAGGCTCCTTGAGGGGAAAGCTGTAACTCTGTGAGATGATTTCACAGAACACAAAGAAGTTTCTCAGAAAGCTTCTTTCTCTTTGTTATCAGAGGATATTTCCTTTGGACCTATAGTCTTCAAAGGGATCCGAAATATCTGTTCTCAGATTCCACAGAAATAAGGCTAGCAAGGAGATCCACGAAATACAGATGTAACTCTGTGAGTGGAAGTCACACATCACAGAGCAGTTTCTCAGAAAGCTTCTTTCCAGATTTCATCTGAGGATATTTCCTTTTTCACCATAGCCCTCTATGGGCTTCCAAATATTACTTTGCAAATTCCACAAGAACTGTCTTAGCGAAAGGCGTCTTGAGGGGAAAGCTGTAACTCTGTGAGATGATTTCACAGAACACAAAGAAGTTTCTCAGAAAGCTTCTTTCTCTTTGTTATCGGAGGATATTTCCTTTCGGCCCTATAGTCTTCAAAGGGATCCGAAATATCTGTTCTCAGATTCCACAGAAATAAGGCTAGCAAAGAGATCCACGAAATACAGATGTAACTCTGTGAGATGAATAAACAGAACACTAAGCAGTTTCTCAGAAAGCTTCTTTCCAGATTTCATCTGAGGATATTTCCTTTTTCACCGTAGAACTCTATGGGCTTCCAAATATCACTTTGCCAATTCCACAAGAACTGTCTTAGTGAAAGGCTTCTTGAGGGGAAAGCTGTAACTCTGTGAGATGATTTCACAGAACACAAAGAAGTTTCTCAGAAAGCTTCTTTCTCTTTGTTATCGGAGGATATTTCCTTTCGGCCCTATAGTCTTCAAAGGGATCCGAAATATCTGTTCTCAGATTCCACAGAAATAAGGCTAGCAAAGAGATCCACGAAATACAGATGTAACTCTGTGAGATGAATGAACAGAACACTAAGCAGTTTCTCAGAAAGCTTCTTTCCAGATTACATCTGAGGATATTTCCTTTTTCAACATAGAACTCTATGGGCTTCCAAATATCACTTTGCCAATTCCACAAGAACTGTCTTAGTGAAAGGCTTCTTGAGGGGAAAGCTGTAACTCTGTGAGATGATTTCACAGAACACAAAGAAGTTTCTCAGAAAGCTTCTTTCTCTTTGTTATCGGAGGATATTTCCTTTGGCCCTATAGTCTTCAAAGGGATCCAAAATATCTGTTCTCAGATTCCACAGAAATAGGCCTAGCAAAGAGATCCACGAAATACAGATGTAACTCTGTGAGTGGAAGTCACACATCACAGAGCAGTTTCTCAGAAAGCTTCTTTCCAGATTTCATCTGAGGATATTTCCTTTTTCACCATAGCCCTCTATGGGCTTCCAAATATTACTTTGCAAATTCCACAAGAACTGTCTTAGCGAAAGGCTTCTTGAGGGGAAAGCTGTAACTCTGTGTGATGATTTCACAGAACACAAAGAAGTTTCTCAGAAAGCTTCTTTCTCTTTGTTATCGGAGGATATTTCCTTTGGCCCTATACTCTTCAAAGGGATCCGAAATATCTGTTCTCAGATTCCACAGAAATAAGGCTAGCAAAGAGATCCACGAAATACAGATGTAACTCCGTGAGATGAATGAACAGAACACTAAGCAGTTTCTCAGAAAGCTTCTTTCCAGATTTCATCTGAGGATATTTCCTTTTTCACCATAGCCCTCTATGGGCTTCAAAATATCACTTTTCCAATTCCTCAAGAACTGTCTTAGCGAAAGGCTTCTTGAGGGGAAAGCTGTAACTCTGCGAGATGATTTCACAGAACAAAAAGAAGTTTCTCAGAAAGCTTCTTTCTCTTTGTTATCAGAGGATATTTCCTTTGGACCTATAGTCTTCAAAGGGATCCGAAATATCTGTTCTCAGATTCCACAGAAATAAGGCTAGCAAGGAGATCCACGAAATACAGATGTAACTCTGTGAGTGGAAGTCACACATCACAGAGCAGTTTCTCAGAAAGCTTCTTTCCAGATTTCATCTGAGGATATTTCCTTTTTCACCATAGCCCACTAAGGGCTTCCAAATATTACTTTGCAAATTCCACAAGAACTGTCTTAGGGAAAGGCTTCTTGAGGGGAAAGCTGTAACTCTGTGAGATGATTTCACAGAACACAAAGAAGTTTCTCAGAAAGCTTCTTTCTCTTTGTTATCGTAGGATATTTCCTTTGGCTCTATAGTCTTCAAAGGGATCCGAAATGTCTGTTCTCAGATTCCACAGAAATAAGGCTAGCAAAGAGATCCACGAAATACAGATGTAACTCCGTGAGATGAATGAACAGAACACTAAGCAGTTTCTCAGAAAGCTTCTTTCCAGATTTCATCTGAGGATATTTCCTTTTTCACCATAGCCCTCTATGGGCTTACAAATATCACTTTTCCAATTCCTCAAGAACTGTCTTAGCGAAAGGCTCCTTGAGGGGAAAGCTGTAACTCTGTGAGATGATTTCACAGAACACAAAGAAGTTTCTCAGAAAGCTTCTTTCTCTTTGTTATCAGAGGATATTTCCTTTGGACCTATAGTCTTCAAAGGGATCCGAAATATCTGTTCTCAGATTCCACAGAAATAAGGCTAGCAAGGAGATCCACGAAATACAGATGTAACTCTGTGAGTGGAAGTCACACATCACAGAGCAGTTTCTCAGAAAGCTTCTTTCCAGATTTCATCTGAGGATATTTCCTTTTTCACCATAGCCCTCTATGGGCTTCCAAATATTACTTTGCAAATTCCACAAGAACTGTCTTAGCGAAAGGCTTCTTGAGGGGAAAGCTGTAACTCTGTGAGATGATTTCACAGAACACAAAGAAGTTTCTCAGAAAGCTTCTTTCTCTTTGTTATCGGAGGATATTTCCTTTCGGCCCTATAGTCTTCAAAGGGATCCGAAATATCTGTTCTCAGATTCCACAGAAATAAGGCTAGCAAAGAGATCCACGAAATACAGATGTAACTCTGTGAGATGAATAAACAGAACACTAAGCAGTTTCTCAGAAAGCTTCTTTCCAGATTTCATCTGAGGATATTTCCTTTTTCACCATAGAACTCTATGGGCTTCCAAATATCACTTTGCCAATTCCACAAGAACTGTCTTAGTGAAAGGCTTCTTGAGGGGAAAGCTGTAACTCTGTGAGATGATTTCACAGAACACAAAGAAGTTTCTCAGAAAGCTTCTTTCTCTTTGTTATCGGAGGATATTTCCTTTCGGCCCTATAGTCTTCAAAGGGATCCGAAATATCTGTTCTCAGATTCCACAGAAATAAGGCTAGCAAAGAGATCCACGAAATACAGATGTAACTCTGTGAGATGAATGAACAGAACACTAAGCAGTTTCTCAGAAAGCTTCTTTCCAGATTACATCTGAGGATATTTCCTTTTTCACCATAGCCCTCTATGGGCTTCCAAATATTACTTTGCAAATTCCACAAGAACTGTCTTAGCGAAAGGCTTCTTGAGGGGAAAGCTGTAACTCTGTGTGATGATTTCACAGAACACAAAGAAGTTTCTCAGAAAGCTTCTTTCTCTTTGTTATCGGAGGATATTTCCTTTGGCCCTATACTCTTAAAAGGGATCCGAAATATCTGTTCTCAGATTCCACAGAAATAAGGCTAGCAAAGAGATCCACGAAATACAGATGTAACTCCGTGAGATGAATGAACAGAACACTAAGCAGTTTCTCAGAAAGCTTCTTTCCAGATTTCATCTGAGGATATTTCCTTTTTCACCATAGCCCTCTATGGGCTTAAAAATATCACTTTTCCAATTCCTCAAGAACTGTCTTAGCGAAAGGCTTCTTGAGGGGAAAGCTGTAACTCTGCGAGATGATTTCACAGAACACAAAGAAGTTTCTCAGAAAGCTTCTTTCTCTTTGTTATCAGAGGATATTTCCTTTGGCCCTATAGTCTTCAAAGGGATCCGAAATATCTGTTCTCAGATTCCACAGAAATAAGGCTAGCAAGGAGATCCACGAAATACAGATGTAACTCTGTGAGTGGAAGTCACACATCACAGAGCAGTTTCTCAGAAAGCTTCTTTCCAGATTTCATCTGAGGATATTTCCTTTTTCACCATAGCCCACTAAGGGCTTCCAAATATTACTTTGCAAATTCCACAAGAACTGTCTTAGGGAAAGGCTTCTTGAGGTGAAAGCTGTAACTCTGTGAGATGATTTCACAGAACACAAAGAAGTTTCTCAGAAAGCTTCTTTCTCTTTGTTATCGGAGGATATTTCCTTTGGCCCTATAGTCTTCAAAGGGATCCGAAATATCTGTTCTCAGATTCCACAGAAATAAGGCTAGCAAGGAGATCCACGTAATACAGATGTAACTCCGTGAGTGGAAGTCACACATCACAGAGCAGTTTTCAGAAAGCTTCTTTCCAGATTTCATCTGAGGATATTTCCTTTTTCAACAAAGCCCTATATGGGCTTCCAAATATCACTTTGCCAATTCCACAAGAACTGTCTTAGCTAAAGGCTTCTTGAGGGCAAAGCTGTAACTCTGTGAGATGATTTCACAGAATACAAAGAAGTTTCTCAGAAAGCTTCTTTCTCTTTGTTATCGGAGGATATTTCCATTGGCCCTATAGTCTTCAAAGGGATCCGAAATATCTGTTCTCAGATTCCACAGAAATAAGGCTAGCAAAGAGATCCACGAAATACAGACGTAACTCTGTGAGATGAATGAACAGAATACTAAGCAGTTTCTCAGAAAGCTTCTTTCCAGATTTCATCTGAGGATATTTCCTTTTTCACCATAGCCCTCTATGGGCTTCCAAATATCACTTTGCCAATTCCACAAGAACTGTCTTAGCGAAAGGCTTCTTGAGGGGAAAGCTGTAACTCTGTGAGATGATTTCACAGAACACAAAGAAGTTTCTCAGAAAGCTTCTTTCTCTTTGTTATCAGAGGATATTTCCTTTGGCCCTACAGTCTTCAAAGGTATCCGAAATATCTGTTCTCAGATTCCACAGAAATAAGGCTAGCAAGGAGATTCATGAAATAGAGATGTAACTCTGTGAGTGGAAGACACACATCACAGAGCAGTTTCTCAGAAAGCTTCTTTCCAGATTTCATCTGAGGATATTTCCTTTTTCACCGTAGCCCTCTATGGGCTTTCAAATATCACTTTGCCAATTCCACAAGAACTGTCTTAGCGAAAGGCTTCTTGAGGGGAAAGCTGTAACTCTGTGAGATGATTTCACAGAACACAAAGAAGTTTCTCAGAAAGCTTCTTTCTCTTTGTTATCGTAGGATATTTCCTTTGGCTCTATAGTCTTCAAAGGGATCCGAAATGTCTGTTCTCAGATTCCACAGAAATAAGGCTAGCAAAGAGATCCACGAAATACAGATGTAACTCCGTGAGATGAATGAACAGAACACTAAGCAGTTTCTCAGAAAGCTTCTTTCCAGATTTCATCTGAGGATATTTCCTTTTTCACCATAGCCCTCTATGGGCTTAAAAATATCACTTTTCCAATTCCTCAAGAACTGTCTTAGCGAAAGGCTCCTTGAGGGGAAAGCTGTAACTCTGTGAGATGATTTCACAGAACACAAAGAAGTTTCTCAGAAAGCTTCTTTCTCTTTGTTATCAGAGGATATTTCCTTTGGCCCTATAGTCTTCAAAGGGATCCGAAATATCTGTTCTCAGATTCCACAGAAATAAGGCTAGCAAGGAGATCCACGAAATACAGATTTAACTCTGTGAGTGGAAGTCACACATCACAGAGCAGTTTCTCAGAAAGCTTCTTTCCAGATTTCATCTGAGGATATTTCCTTTTTCACCTTAGCCCTCTATGGGCTTCCAAATATTACTTTGCAAATTCCACAAGAACTGTCTTAGCGAAAGGCTTCTTGAGGGGAAAGCTGTAACTCTGTGAGATGATTTCACAGAACACAAAGAAGTTTCTCAGAAAGCTTCTTTCTCTTTGTTATCGGAGGATATTTCCTTTCGGCCCTATAGTCTTCAAAGGGATCCGAAATATCTGTTCTCAGATTCCACAGAAATAAGGCTAGCAAAGAGATCCACGAAATACAGATGTAACTCTGTGAGATGAATGAACAGAACACTAAGCAGTTTCTCAGAAATCTTCTTTCCAGATTTCATCTGAGGATATTTCCTTTTTCACCATAGAACTCTATGGGCTTCCAAATATCACTTTGCCAATTCCACAAGAACTGTCTTAGTGAAAGGCTTCTTGAGGGGAAAGCTGTAACTCTGTGAGATGATTTCACAGAACACAAAGAAGTTTCTCAGAAAGCTTCTTTCTCTTTGTTATCGGAGGATATTTCCTTTCGGCCCTATAGTCTTCAAAGGGATCTGAAATATCTGTTCTCAGATTCCACAGAAATAAGGCTAGCAAAGAGATCCACGAAATACAGATGTAACTCTGTGAGATGAATGAACAGAACACTAAGCAGTTTCTCAGAAAGCTTCTTTCCAGATTTCATCTGAGGATATTTCCTTTTTCACCATAGAACTCTATGGGCTTCCAAATATCACTTTGCCAATTCCACAAGAACTGTCTTAGTGAAAGGCTTCTTGAGGGGAAAGCTGTAACTCTGTGAGATGATTTCACAGAACACAAAGAAGTTTCTCAGAAAGCTTCTTTCTCTTTGTTATCGGAATATATTTCCTTTGGCCCTATAGTCTTCAAAGGGATCCAAAATATCTGTTCTCAGATTCCACAGAAATAAGCCTAGCAAAGAGATCCACGAAATACAGATGTAACTCTGTGAGTGGAAGTCACACATCACAGAGCAGTTTCTCAGAAAGCTTCTTTCCAGATTTCATCTGAGGATATTTCCTTTTTCACCATAGCCCTCTATGGGCTTCCAAATATTACTTTGCAAATTCCACAAGAACTGTCTTAGCGAAAGGCTTCTTGAGGGGAAAGCTGTAACTCTGTGAGATGATTTCACAGAACACAAAGAAGTTTCTCAGAAAGCTTCTTTCTCTTTGTTATCGGAGGATATTTCCTTTGGCCCTATAGTCTTCAAAGGGATCCGAAATATCTGTTCTCAGATTCCACAGAAATAAGGCTAGCAAGGAGATCCACGTAATACAGATGTAACTCCGTGAGTGGAAGTCACACATCACAGAGCAGTTTTCAGAAAGCTTCTTTCCAGATTTCATCTGAGGATATTTCCTTTTTCAACATAGCCCTATATGGGCTTTCAAATATCACTTTGCCAATTCCACAAGAACTGTCTTAGCGAAAGGCTTCTTGAGGGGAAAGATGTAACTCTGTGAGATGATTTCACAGAACACAAAGAAGTTTCTCAGAAAGCTTCTTTCTCTTTGTTATCGTAGGATATTTCCTTTGGCTCTATAGTCTTCAAAGGGATCCGAAATGTCTGTTCTCAGATTCCGCAGAAATAAGGCTAGCAAAGAGATCCACGAAATACAGATGTAACTCCGTGAGATGAATGAACAGAACACTAAGCAGTTTCTCAGAAAGCTTCTTTCCAGATTTCATCTGAGGATATTTCCTTTTTCACCATAGCCCTCTATGGGCTTAAAAATATCACTTTTCCAATTCCTCAAGAACTGTCTTAGCGAAAGGCTCCTTGAGGGGAAAGCTGTAACTCTGTGAGATGATTTCACAGAACACAAAGAAGTTTCTCAGAAAGCTTCTTTCTCTTTGTTATCAGAGGATATTTCCTTTGGACCTATAGTCTTCAAAGGGATCCGAAATATCTGTTCTCAGATTCCACAGAAATAAGGCTAGCAAGGAGATCCACGAAATACAGATGTAACTCTGTGAGTGGAAGTCACACATCACAGAGCAGTTTCTCAGAAAGCTTCTTTCCAGATTTCATCTGAGGATATTTCCTTTTTCACCATAGCCCTCTATGGGCTTCCAAATATTACTTTGCAAATTCCACAAGAACTGTCTTAGCGAAAGGCTTCTTGAGGGGAAAGCTGTAACTCTGTGAGATGATTTCACAGAACACAAAGAAGTTTCTCAGAAAGCTTCTTTCTCTTTGTTATCGGAGGATATTTCCTTTCGGCCCTATAGTCTTCAAAGGGATCCGAAATATCTGTTCTCAGATTCCACAGAAATAAGGCTAGCCAAGAGATCCACGAAATACAGATGTAACTCTGTGAGATGAATGAACAGAACACTAAGCAGTTTCTCAGAAAGCTTCTTTCCAGATTTCATCTGAGGATATTTCCTTTTTCACCATAGAACTCTACGGGCTTCCAAATATCACTTTGCCAATTCCACAAGAACTGTCTTAGTGAAAGGCTTCTTGAGGGGAAAGCTGTAACTCTGTGAGATGATTTCACAGAACACAAAGAAGTTTCTCAGAAAGCTTCTTTCTCTTTGTTATCGGAGGATATTTCCTTTCGGCCCTATAGTCTTCAAAGGGATCCGAAATATCTGTTCTCAGATTCCACAGAAATAAGGCTAGCAAAGAGATCCACGAAATACAGATGTAACTCTGTGAGATGAATGAACAGAACACTAAGCAGTTTCTCAGAAAGCTTCTTTCCAGATTTCATCTGAGGATATTTCCTTTTTCACCACAGAACTCTATGGGCTTCCAAATATCACTTTGCCAATTCCACAAGAACTGTCTTAGTGAAAGGCTTCTTGAGGGTAAAGCTGTAACTCTGTGAGATGATTTCACAGAACACAAAGAAGTTTCTCAGAAAGCTTCTTTCTCTTTGTTATCGGAGGATATTTCCTTTGGCCCTATAGTCTTCAAAGGGATCCAAAATATCTGTTCTCAGATTCCACAGAAATAAGCCTAGCAAAGAGATCCACGAAATACAGATGTAACTCTGTGAGTGGAAGTCACACATCACAGAGCAGTTTCTCAGAAAGCTTCTTTCCAGATTTCATCTGAGGATATTTCCTTTTTCACCATAGCCCTCTACGGGCTTAAAAATATCACTTTTCCAATTCCACAAGAACTGTCTTAGCGAAAGCCTTCTTGAGGGGAAAGCTGTAACTCTGTGAGATGATTTCACAGAACACAAAGAAGTTTCTCAGAAAGCTTCTTTCTCTTTGTTATCAGAGGATATTTCCTTTGGCCCTATAGTCTTCAAAGGGATCCGAAATATCTGTTCTCAGATTCCACAGAAATAAGGCTAGCAAGGAGATCCACGAAATACAGATGTAACTCTGTGAGTGGAAGTCACACATCACAGAGCAGTTTCTCAGAAAGCTTCTTTCCAGATTTCATCTGAGGATATTTCCTTTTTCACCATAGCCCTCTAAGGGCTTCCAAATATTACTTTGCGAATTCTACAAGAACTGTCTTAGCGAAAGGCTTCTTGAGGGGAAAGCTGTAACTCTGTGAGATGATTTCACAGAACACAAAGAAGTTTCTCAGAAAGCTTCTTTCTCCTTGTTATCGGAGGATATTTCCTTTGGCCCTATAGTCTTCAAAGGGATCCGAAATATCTGTTCTCAGATTCCACAGAAATAAGGCTAGCAAAGAGATCCACGAAACACAGATGTAACTCTGTGAGATGAATGAACAGAACATTAAGCAGTTTCTCAGAAAGCTTCTTTCCAGATTTCATCTGAGGATATTTCCTTTTTCAGCATAGCCCTCTATGGGCTTCCAAATATTACTTTGCCAATTCCACAAGAACTGTCTTAGCGAAAGGCTTCTTGAGGGGAAAGCTGTAACTCTGTGAGATGATTTCACAGAACACAAAGAAGTTTCTCAGAAAGCTTCTTTCTCTTTGTTATCGGAGGATATTTCCTATGGCCCTATAGTCTTCAAAGGGATCCGAAATATCTGTTCTCAGATTCAACAGAAATAAGGCTAGCAAAGAGATCCACAAAATACAGATGTAACTCTGTGAGTGGATGTCACACATCACAGAGCAGTTTCTCAGAAAGCTTCTTTCCAGATTTCATCTGAGGATATTTCCTTTTTCACCATAGCCCTCTATGGGCTTCCAAATATCACTTTGCCAATTCCACAAGAACTGTCTTAGCGAAAGGCTTCTTGAGGGGAAAGCTGTAACTCTGTGAGATGATTTCACAGAACACAAAGAAGTTTCTCAGAAAGCTTCTTTCTCTTTGTTATCGGAGGGTATTTCCTTTGGCCCTATAGTCTTCAAAGGGATCCGAAATATCTGTTCTCAGATTCCACAGAAATAAGGCTAGCAAAGAGATCCACGAAATACAGATGTAACTCCGTGAGTGGAAGTCACACATCACAGAGCAGTTTCTCAGAAAGCTTCTTTCCAGATTTCATCTGAGGATATTTCCTTTTTCACCATAGCCCTCTATGGGCTTCCAAATATCACTTTGCCAATTCCACAAGAACTGTCTTAGCGAAAGGCTTCTTGAGGTGAAAGCTGTAACTCAGTGAGATGATTTCACAGAACACAAAGAAGTTTCTCAGAAAGCTTCTTTCTCTTTGTTATCGGAGGATATTTCCTTTGGCCCTATAGTCTTCAAAGGGATCCGAAATATCTGTTCTCAGATTCCACAGAAATAAGGCTAGCAAAGACATCCACGAAATACAGATGTAACTATGTGAGATGAATGAACAGAACACTAAGCAGTTTCTCAGAAAGCTTCTTTCCAGATTTCATCTGAGGATATTTCCTTTTTCACCATAGCCCTCTATGGGCTTCCAAATATCACTTTGCCAATTCCACAAGAACTGTCTTAGCGAAAGGCTTCTTGAGGGGAAAGCTGTAACTCTGTGAGATGATTACACAGAACACAAAGAAGTTTCTCAGAAAGCTTCTTTCTCTTTGATATCGGAGGATATTTCCTTTGGCCCTATAGTCTTCAAAGGGATCCGAAATATCTGTTCTCAGATTCCACAGAAATAAGGCTAGCAAAGAGATCCACGAAATACAGATGTAACTCCGTGAGTGGAAGTCACACATCACAGAGCAGTTTCTCAGAAAGCTTCCTTCCAGATTTCATCTGAGGATATTTCCTTTTTCACCATAGCCCTCTATGGACTTCCAAATATCACTTTGCCAATTCCATAAGAACTGTCTTAGCGAAAGGCTCCTTGAGGGGAAAGCTGTAAATCTGTGAGGTGATTTCACAGAACACAAAGAAGTTTCTCAGAAAGCTTCTTTCTCTTTGTTATCGGAGGATATTTCCTTTGGCCCTATAGTCTTCAAAGGGATCCGAAATATCTGTTCTCAGATTCCACAGAAATAAGGCTAGCAAATAGATCCACAAAATACAGATGTAACTCTTTGAGTGGATGTCACACATCACAGAGCAGTTTCTCAGAAAGCTTCTTTCCAGATTTCATCTGAGGATATTTCCTTTTTCACCATAGCCCTCTATGGGCTTCCAAATATCACTTTGCCAATTCCACAAGAACTGTCTTAGCGAAAGGCTTCTTGAGGGGAAAGCTGTAACTCTGTGAGATGATTTCACAGAACACAAAGAAGTATCTCAGAAAGCTTCTTTCTCTTTGTTGTCGGAGGATATTTCCTTTCGGCCCTATATTCTTCAAAGGGATCCGAAATATCTGTTCTCAGATTCCACAGAAATAAGGCTAGCAAAGAGATCCACGAAATACAGATGTAACTCTGTGAGATGAATGAACAGAACACTGAGCAGTTTCTCAGAAATCTTCTTTCCAGATTTCATCTGAGGATATTTCCTTTTTCACCATAGCCCTCTATGGGCTTCCAAATATCACTTTGCCAATTCCACAAGAACTGTCTTAGCGAAAGGCTTCTTGAGGGGAAAGCTGTAACTCTGTGAGATGATTTCACAGAACACAAAGAAGTTTCTCAGAAAGCTTCTTTCTCTTTGTTATCGGAGGATATTTCCTTAGGCCCTATAGTCTTCAAAGGGATCCGAAATATCTGTTCTCAGATTCCACAGCAATAAGGCTAGCAAAGAGATCCACGAAATACAGATGTAACTATGTGAGATGAATGAACAGAACACTAAGCAGTTTCTCAGAAAGCTTCTTTCCAGATTTCATCTGAGGATATTTCCTTTTTCAGCATAGCCCTCTATGGGCTTCCAAATATCACTTTGCCAATTCCACAAGAACTGTCTTAGCGAAAGGCTTCTTGAGGGGAAAGCTGTAACTCTGTGAGATGATTTCACAGAACACAAAGAAGTTTCTCAGAAAGCTTCTTTCTCTTTGTTATCGGAGGATATTTCCTTTGGCCCTATAGTCTTCAAAGGGATCCGAAATATCTGTTCTCAGATTCCACAGAAATAAGGCTAGCAAAGAGATCCACGTAATACAGATGTAACTCTGTGAGATGAATGAACAGAACACTAAGCAGTTTCTCAGAAATCTTCTTTCCAGATTTCATCTGAGGATATTTCCTTTTTCACCATAGCCCTCTATGGGCTTCCAAATATCACTTTGCCAATTCCACAAGAACTGTCTTAGCGAAAGGCTTCTTGAGGGGAAAGCTGTAACTCTGTGAGATGATTTCACAGAACACAAAGAAGTTTCTCAGAAAGCTTCTTTCTCTTTGTTATCAGAGGATATTTCCTTTGGCCCTATAGTCTTCAAAGGGATCCGAAATATCTGTTTTCAGATTCCACAGAAATAAGGCTAGCAAGGAGATCCACGAAATACAGATGTAACTCTGTGAGTGGAAGTCACACATCACAGAGAAGTTTCTCAGAAAGCTTCTTTCCAGATTTCATTTGAGGATATTTCCTTTTTCACCTTAGCCCTCTATGGGCTTCCAATTATTACTTTGCAAATTCCACAAGAACTGTCTTAGCGAAAGGCTTCTTGAGGGGAAAGCTGTAACTCTGTGAGATGATTTCACAGAACACAAAGAAGTTTCTCAGAAAGCTTCTTTCTCCTTGTTATCGGAGGATAATTCCTTTGGCCCTATAGTCTTCAAAGGGATACGAAATATCTGTTCTCAGATTCCACAGAAATAAGGCTAGCAAGGAGATCCACGAAATGCAGATGTAACTCCGTGAGTGGAAGTCACACAAAACAGAGCAGTTTCTCAGAAAGCTTCCTTCCAGATTTCATCTGAGGATATTTCCTTTTTCAACATAGCCCTATAAGGGCTTCAAATATCACTTTGCCAAATCCACAAGAACTGTCTTAGCGAAAGGCTTCTTGAGGGGAAAGCTGTAACTCTGTGAGATGATTTCACAGAACACAAAGAAGTTTCTCAGAAAGCTTCTTTCTCTTTGTTATCGGAGGATATTTCCTTTGGCCCTATAGTCTTCAAAGGGATCCGAAATATCTGTTCTCAGATTCCACAGAAATAAGGCTAGCAAAGAGATCCACGTAATACAGACGTAACTCTGTGAGATGAATGAACAGAACACTAAGCAGTTTCTCAGAAAGCTTCTTTCCAGATTTCATCTGAGGATATTTCCTTTTTCACCATAGCCCTCTATGGGCTTCCAAATATCACTTTGCCAATTCCACAAGAACTGTCTTAGCGAAAGGCTCCTTGAGGGGAAAGCTGTAACTCTGTGAGATGATTTCACAGAACACAAAGAAGTTTCTCAGAAACCTTCTTTCTGTTTGTTATCGGAGGATATTTCCTATGGCCCTATAGTCTTCAAAGGGATCCGAAATATCTGTTCTCAGATTCAACAGAAATAAGGCTAGCAAAGAGATCCACGAAATACAGATGTAACTCTGTGAGATGAATGAACAGAACACTAAGCAGTTTCTCAGAAAGCTTCTTTCTCTTTGTTATCGGAGGATATTTCCTTTAGCCCTATAGTCTTCAAAGGGATCCGAAATATCTGTTCTCAGATTCCACAGAAATAAGGCTAGCAAAGAGATCCACGAAATCCAGATGTAACTCTGTGAGTGGAAGTCACACATCACAGAGCAGTTTCTCAGAAAGCTTCTTTCCAGATTTCATCTGAGGATTATTCCTCTTTCATCATAGCCTTCTATGGGCTTTCAAATATCACTTTGACAATTCCACAAGAACTGTCTTAGCGAAAGGCTTCTTGAGGGGAAAGCTGTAACTCTGTGAGATGATTTCACAGAACACAAAGAAGTTTCTCAGAAAGCTTCTTTCTCTTTGTTATCGGAGGATATTTCCTTTCGGCCCTATAGTCTTCAAAGGGATCCGAAATATCTGTTCTCAGATTCCACAGAAATAAGGCTAGCAAAGAGATCCACGAAATACTGATGTAACTCTGTGAGTGGAAGTAACACATCACAGAGCAGTTTCTCAAAAAGCTTCTTTCCAGATTTCATCTGAGGATATTTCCTTTTTCACCATAGCCCTCTAGGGGTTTCCAAATATCACTTTGCCAATTCCACATGAACTGTCTTAGCGAAAGGCTTCTTGAGGGGAAAGCTGTAACTCTGTGAGATGATTTCAGAGAACACAAAGAAGTTTCTCAGAAAGCTTCTTTCTCTTTGTTATCGCAGGATATTTCCTTCGGCCCTATAGTCTTCAAAGGGATCCGAAATATCTGTTCTCATATTATACAGAAATAAGGCTAGCAAAGAGATCCACGAAATACAGATATAACTCTGTGAGATGAATGAACAGAACACTAAGCAGTTTCTCAGAAATCTTCTTTCCAGATTTCATCTGAGGATATTTCCTTTTTCACCATAGCCCTCTATGGGCTTCCAAATATCACTTTGCCAATTCCACAAGAACTGTCTTAGCGAAAGGCTTCTTTAGGGGAAAGCTGTAACTCTGTGAGATGATTTCACAGAACACAAAGAAGCTTCTCAGAAAGCTTCTTTCTCTTTTTTATCGGAGGATATTTCCTTTGGCCCTATAGTCTTCAAAGGGATCCGAAATATCTGTTCTCAGATTCCACAGAACTAAGGCTAGCAAAGAGATCCACGAAATACAGACGTAACTCTGTGAGATGAATGAACAGAACACTAAGCAGTTTCTCAGAAAGCTTCTTTCCAGATTTCATCTGAGGATATTTCCTTTTTCACCATAGCCCTCTATGGGCTTCCAAATATCACTTTGCGAATTCCACAAGAACTGTCTTAGCGAAAGGCTTCTTGAGGGGAAATCTGTAACTCTGTGAGATGATTTCACAGAACACAAAGAAATTTCTCAGAAAGCGTCTTTCTCTTTGTTATCGGAGGATATTTCCTTTGGCCCTCTAGTCTTCAAAGGGATCCGAAATATCTGTTCTCAGATTCCACAGAAATAAGGCTAGCAACGAGATCCACGAAATACAGATGTAACTCTCTGAGTGGAAGTCACACATCACAGAGAAGTTTCTCAGAAAGCTTCTTTCCAGATTTCATCTGAGGATATTTCATTTTTCACCGTAGCCCTCTATGGGCTTCCAAATATTACTTTGCAAATTCCACAAGAACTGTCTTAGCGAAAGGCTTCTTGAGGGGAAAGCTGTAACTCTGTGAGATGATTTCACAGAACACAAAGAAGTTTCTCAGAAAGCTTCTTTCTCCTTGTTATCGGAGGATATTTCCTTTGGCCCTATAGTCTTCAAAGGGATCCGAAATATCTGTTCTCAGATTCCACAGAAATAAGGCTAGCAAAGAAATCCACGAAATACAGTTGTAACTCCGTGAGTGGAAGTCACACATCACAGAGCAGTTTCTCAGAAAGCTTCTTTCCAGATTTCATCTGAGGAAATTTCCTTTTTCACCATAGCCTTCTATGGGCTTCCAAATATCACTTTGCCAATTCCACAAGAACTGTCTTAGCGAAAGGCTCCTTGAGGGGAAAGCTGTAACTCTGTGAGATGATTTCACAGAACACAAAGAAGTTTCTCAGAAAGCTTCTTTCTCTTTGTTATCGGAGGATATTTCCTTTGGCCCTATAGTCTTCAAAGGGATCCGAAATATCTGTTCTCAGATTCAACAGAAATAAGGCTAGCAAAGATATCCACAAAATACAGATGTAACTCTTTGAGTGGATGTCACACATCACAGAGCAGTTTCTCAGAAAGCTTCTTTCCAGATTTCATCTGAGGATATTTCCTTTTTCACCATAGCCCTCTATGGGCTTCCAAATATCACTTTGCCAATTCCACAAGAACTGTCTTAGGGAAAGGCTTCTTGATGGAAAAGCTGTAACTCTGTGAGATGATTTCACAGAACACAAAGAAGTTTCTCAGAAAGCTTCTTTCTCTTTGTTATCGGAGGATGTTTCCTTTAGCCCTATAGTCTTCAAAGGGATCCGAAATATCGGTTCTCAGATTCCACAGAAATAAGGCTAGCAAAGAGATCCACAAAATACAGATGTAACTCTGTGAGTGGAACTCACACATCACAGAGCAGTTTTTCAGAAAGCTTCTTTCTATATTTCATCTGAGGATATATCCTTTTTCACCATAGACCTCTAGGGGTTCCAAATATCACTTTGCCAATTCCACAAGAACTGTCTTAGCGAAAGGCTTCTTGAGGGGAAAGCTGTAACTCTGTGAGATGATTTCACAGAACACAAAGAAGTATCTCAGAAAGCTTCTTTCTCTTTGTTATCGGAGTATATTTCCTTTCGGCCCTATAGTCTTCAAAGGGATCCGAAATATCTGTTCTCAGATTCCACAGAAATAAGGCTAGCAAAGAGATCCACGAAATACTGATGTAACTCTTTGAGTGGATGTCACACATCACAGAGCAGCTTCTCAGAAAGCTTCTTTCCAGATTTCATCTGAGGATATTTCCTTTTTCACCATAGCCCTCTATGGGCTTCCAAATATCACTTTGCCAATTCCACAAGAACTGTCTTAGCGAAAGGCTTCTTGAGGGGAAAGCTGTAACTCTGTGAGATGATTACAGAGAACACAAAGAAGTTTCTCAGAAAGCTTCTTTCTCTTTGTTATCGGAGGATATTTCCTTTGGCCCTATAGTCTTCAAAGGGATCCGAAATATCTGTTCTCAGATTCCACAGAAATAAGGCTAGCAAAGAGATCCACGAAACACAGATGTAACTCTGTGAGATGAATGAACAGAACACTAAGCAGTTTCTCAGAAAGCTTCTTTCCAGATTTCATCTGAGGATATTTCCTTTTTCACCATAGCCCTCTACGGGCTTAAAAATATCACTTTTCCAATTCCACAAGAACTGTCTTAGCGAAAGCCTTCTTGAGGGGAAAGCTGTAACTCTGTGAGATGATTTCACAGAACACAAAGAAGTTTCTCAGAAAGCTTCTTTCTCTTTGTTATCAGAGGATATTTCCTTTGGCCCTATAGTCTTCAAAGGGATCCGAAATATCTGTTCTCAGATTCCACAGAAATAAGGCTAGCAAGGAGATCCACGAAATACAGATGTAACTCTGTGACTGGAGGTCGCACATCACAGAGCAGTTTCTCAGAAAGCTTCTTTCCAGATTTCATCTGAGGATATTTCCTTTTTCAGCATAGCCCTCTATGGGCTTCCAAATATCACTTTGCCAATTCCACAAGAACTGTCTTAGCGAAAGGCTTCTTGAGGGGAAAGCTGTAACTCTGTCAGATGATTTCACAGAACACAAAGAAGTTTCTCAGAAAGCTTCTTTCTCTTTGTTATCGGAGGATATTTCCTATGGCCCTATAGTCTTCAAAGGGATCCCAAATATCTGTTCTCAGATTCAACAGAAATAAGGCTAGCAAAGAGATCCACAAAATACAGATGTAACTCTTTGAGTGGATGTCACACATCACAGAGCAGTTTCTCAGAAAGCTTCTTTCCAGATTTCATCTGAGGATATTTCCTTTTTCACCATAGCCCTCTATGGGCTTCCAAATATCACTTTGCCAATTCCACAAGAACTGTCTTAGCGAAAGGCTTCTTGAGGGGAAAGCTGTAACTCTGTGAGATGATTTCACAGAACACAAAGAAGTTTCTCAGAAAGCTTCTTTCTCTTTGTTATCGGAGGGTATTTCCTTTGGCCCTATAGTCTTCAAAGGGATCCGAAATATCTGTTCTCAGATTCCACAGAAATAAGGCTAGCAAAGAGATCCACGAAATACAGATGTAACTCCGTGAGTGGAAGTCACACATCACAGAGCAGTTTCTCAGAAAGCTTCTTTCCAGATTTCATCTGAGGATATTTCCTTTTTCACCATAGCCCTCTATGGGCTTCCAAATATCACTTTGCCAATTCCACAAGAACTGTCTTAGCGAAAGGCTTCTTGAGGGGAAAGCTGTAACTCAGTGAGATGATTTCACAGAACACAAAGAAGTTTCTCAGAAAGCTTCTTTCTCTTTGTTATCGGAGGATATTTCCTTTGGCCCTATAGTCTTCAAAGGGATCCGAAATATCTGTTCTCAGATTCCACAGAAATACGGCTAGCAAAGACATCCACGAAATACAGATGTAACTATGTGAGATGAATGAACAGAACACTAAGCAGTTTCTCAGAAAGCTTCTTTCCAGATTTCATCTGAGGATATTTCCTTTTTCACCATAGCCCTCTATGGGCTTCCAAATATCACTTTGCCAATTCCACAAGAACTGTCTTAGCGAAAGGCTTCTTGAGGGGAAAGCTGTAACTCTGTGAGATGATTACACAGAACACAAAGAAGTTTCTCAGAAAGCTTCTTTCTCTTTGATATCGGAGGATATTTCCTTTTTCCCTATAGTCTTCAAAGGGATCCGAAATATCTGTTCTCAGATTCCACAGAAATAAGGCTAGCAAAGAGATCCACGAAATCCAGATGTAACTCCGTGAGTGGAAGTCACACATCACAGAGCAGTTTCTCAGAAAGCTTCCTTCCAGATTTCATCTGAGGATATTTCCTTTTTCACCATAGCCCTCTATGGACTTCCAAATATCACTTTGCCAATTCCACAAGAACTGTCTTAGCGAAAGGCTCCTCGAGGGGAAAGCTGTAAATCTGTGAGGTGATTTCACAGAACACAAAGAAGTTTCTCAGAAAGCTTCTTTCTCTTTGTTATCGGAGGATATTTCCTTTGGCCCTATAGTCTTCAAAGGGATCCGAAATATCTGTTCTCAGATTCCACAGAAATAAGGCTAGCAAAGAGATCCACAAAATACAGATGTAACTCTTTGAGTGGATGTCACACATCACAGAGCAGTTTCTCAGAAAGCTTCTTTCCAGATTTCATCTGAGGATATTTCCTTTTTCACCATAGCCCTCTATGGGCTTCCAAATATCACTTTGCCCATTCCACAAGAACTGTCTTAGCGAAAGGCTTCTTGAGTGGAAAACTGTAACTCTGTGAGATGATTTCACAGAACACAAAGAAGATTCTCAGAAAGCTTCTTTCTCTTTGTTATCGGAGGATATTTCCTTTGGCCCTATAGTCTTCAAAGGGATCCGAAATATCTGTTCTCAGATTCCACAGAAATAAGGCTAGCAAAGAGATCCACGAAATACAGATGTAACTCTGTGAGATGAATGAACAGAACACTAAGCAGTTTCTCAGAAATCTTCTTTGCAGATTTCATCTGAGGATATTTCCTTTTTCACCATAGCCCTCTATGGGCTTCCAAATATCACTTTGCCAATTCCACAAGAACTGTCTTAGCGAAAGGCTTCTTGAGGGGAAAGCTGTAACTCTGTGAGATGATTTCACAGAACACAAAGAAGATTCTCAGAAAGCATCTTTCTCTTTGTTATCGGAGGATATTTCCTTTGGCCCTATAGTCTTCAAAGGGATCCGAAATGTCTGTTCTCAGATTCCACAGAAATACGGCTAGCAAAGAGATCCACGAAATACAGATGTAACTCTGTGAGATGAATGAACAGAACACTAAGCAGTTTCTCAGAAAGCTTCTTTCCAGATTTCATCTGAGGATATTTCCTTTTTCACCATAGCCCTCTATGGGCTTAAAAATATCACTTTTCCAATTCCACAAGAACTGTCTTAGCGAAAGGCTTCTTGAGGGGAAAGCTGTAACTCTGTGAGATGATTTCACAGAACACAAAGAAGTTTCTCAGAAAGCTTCTTTCTCTTTGTTATCAGAGGATATTTCCTTTGGCCCTATAGTCTTCAAAGGGATCCGAAATATCTGTTCTCAGATTGCACAGAAATAAGGCTAGCAAGGAGATCCACGAAATACAGATGTAACTCTGTGAGTGGAAGTCACACATCACAGAGAAGTTTCTCAGAAAGCTTCTTTCCAGATTTCATCTGAGGATATTTCCTTTTTCACCATAGCCCTCTATGGGCTTCCAATTATTACTTTGCAAATTCCACAAGAACTGTCTTAGCGAAAGGCTTCTTGAGGGGAAAGCGGTAACTCTGTGAGATGATTTCACAGAACACAAAGAAGTTTCTCAGAAAGCTTCTTTCTCCTTGTTATCGCAGGATAATTCCTTTGGCCCTATAGTCTTCAAAGGGATACGAAATATCTTTTCTCAGATTCCACAGAAATAAGGCTAGCAAGGAGATCCACGAAATGCAGATGTAACTCCGTGAGTGGAAGTCACACAAAACAGAGCAGTTTCTCAGAAAACTTCCTTCCAGATTTCATCTGAGGATATTTCCTTTTTCAACATAGCCCTATATGGGCTTCCAAATATCACTTTGCCAAATCCACAAGAACTGTCTTAGCGAAAGGCTTCTTGAGGGGAAAGCTGTAACTCTGTGAGATGATTTCACAGAACACAAAGAAGTTTCTCAGAAAGCTTCTTTCTCTTTGTTATCGGAGGATATTTCCTTTGGCCCTATAGTCTTCAAAGGGATCCGAAATATCTGTTCTCAGATTCCACAGAAATAAGGCTAGCAAAGAGATCCACGAAATACAGATGTAACTCTGTGAGATGAATGAACAGAACACTAAGCAGTTTCTCAGAAATCTTCTTTTCAGATTTCATCTGAGGATATTTCCTTTTTCACCATAGCCCTCTATGGGCTTCCAAATATCACTTTGCCAATTCCACAAGAACTGTCTTAGCGAAAGGCTTCTTGAGGGGAAAGCTGTAACTCTGTGAAATGATTTCACAGAACACAAAGAAGATTCTCAGAAAGCATCTTTCTCTTTGTTATCGGAGGATATTTCCTTTGGCCCTATAGTCTTCAAAGGGATCCGAAATATCTGTTCTCAGATTCCACAGAAATAAGGCTAGCAAAGAGATCCACGAAATACTGATGTAACTCTTTGAGTGGATGTCACACATCACAGAGCAGCTTCTCAGAAAGCTTCTTTCCAGATTTCATCTGAGGATATTTCCTTTTTCACCATAGCCCTCTATGGGCTTCCAAATATCACTTTGCCAATTGCACAAGAACTGTCTTAGCGAAAGGCTTCTTGAGGGGAAAGCTGTAACTCTGTGAGATGATTACAGAGAACACAAAGAAGTTTCTCAGAAAGCTTCTTTCTCTTTGTTATCGGAGGATATTTCCTTTGGCCCTATAGTCTTCAAAGGGATCCGAAATATCTGTTCTCAGATTCCACAGAAATAAGGCTAGCAAAGAGATCCACGAAACACAGATGTAACTCTGTGAGATGAATGAACAGAACACTAAGCAGTTTCTCAGAAAGCTTCTTTCCAGATTTCATCTGAGGATATTTCCTTTTTCACCATAGCCCTCTACGGGCTTAAAAATATCACTTTTCCAATTCCACAAGAACTGTCTTAGCGAAAGCCTTCTTGAGGGGAAAGCTGTAACTCTGTGAGATGATTTCACAGAACACAAAGAAGTTTCTCAGAAAGCTTCTTTCTCTTTGTTATCAGAGGATATTTCCTTTGGCCCTATAGTCTTCAAAGGGATCCGAAATATCTGTTCTCAGATTCCACAGAAATAAGGCTAGCAAGGAGATCCACGAAATACAGATGTAACTCTGTGACTGGAAGTCGCACATCACAGAGCAGTTTCTCAGAAAGCTTCTTTCCAGATTTCATCTGAGGATATTTCCTTTTTCACCATAGCCCTCTATGGGCTTCCAAATATCACTTTGCCAATTCCACAAGAACTGTCTTAGCGAAAGGCTTCTTGAGGGGAAAGCTGTAACTCTGTGAGATGATTTCACAGAACACAAAGAAGTTTCTCAGAAAGCTTCTTTCTCCTTGTTATCGGAGGATATTTCCTTTGGCCCTATAGTCTTCAAAGGGATCCGAAATATCTGTTCTCAGATTCCACAGAAATAAGGCTAGCAAAGAGATCCACGAAACACAGATGTAACTCTGTGAGATGAATGAACAGAACACTAAGCAGTTTCTCAGAAAGCTTCTTTCCAGATTTCATCTGAGGATATTTCCTTTTTCAGCATAGCCCTCTATGGGCTTCCAAATATCACTTTGCCAATTCCACAAGAACTGTCTTAGCGAAAGGCTTCTTGAGGGGAAAGCTGTAACTCTGTCAGATGATTTCACAGAACACAAAGAAGTTTCTCAGAAAGCTTCTTTCTCTTTTTTATCGGAGGATATTTCCTATGGCCCTATAGTCTTCAAAGGGATCCCAAATATCTGTTCTCAGATTCAACAGAAATAAGGCTAGCAAAGAGATCCACAAAATACAGATGTAACTCTTTGAGTGGATGTCACACATCACAGAGCAGTTTCTCAGAAAGCTTCTTTCCAGATTTCATCTGAGGATATTTCCTTTTTCACCATAGCCCTCTATGGGCTTCCAAATATCACTTTGCCAATTCCACAAGAACTGTCTTAGCGAAAGGCTTCTTGAGGGGAAAGCTGTAACTCTGTGAGATGATTTCACAGAACACAAAGAAGTTTCTCAGAAAGCTTCTTTCTCTTTGTTATCGGAGGGTATTTCCTTTGGCCCTATAGTCTTCAAAGGGATCCGAAATATCTGTTCTCAGATTCCACAGAAATAAGGCTAGCAAAGAGATCCACGAAATACAGATGTAACTCCGTGAGTGGAAGTCACACATCACAGAGCAGTTTCTCAGAAAGCTTCTTTCCAGATTTCATCTGAGGATATTTCCTTTTTCACCATAGCCCTCTATGGGCTTCCAAATATCACTTTGCCCATTCCACAAGAACTGTCTTAGCGAAAGGCTTCTTGAGTGGAAAACTGTAACTCTGTGAGATGATTTCACAGAACACAAAGAAGATTCTCAGAAAGCTTCTTTCTCTTTGTTATCGGAGGATATTTCCTTTGGCCCTATAGTCTTCAAAGGGATCCGAAATATCTGTTCTCAGATTCCACAGAAATAAGGCTAGCAAAGAGATCCACGAAATACAGATGTAACTCTGTGAGATGAATGAACAGAACACTAAGCAGTTTCTCAGAAATCTTCTTTGCAGATTTCATCTGAGGATATTTCCTTTTTCACCATAGCCCTCTATGGGCTTCCAAATATCACTTTGCCAATTCCACAAGAACTGTCTTAGCGAAAGGCTTCTTGAGGGGAAAGCTGTAACTCTGTGAGATGATTTCACAGAACACAAAGAAGATTCTCAGAAAGCATCTTTCTCTTTGTTATCGGAGGATATTTCCTTTGGCCCTATAGTCTTCAAAGGGATCCGAAATGTCTGTTCTCAGATTCCACAGAAATACGGCTAGCAAAGAGATCCACGAAATACAGATGTAACTCTGTGAGATGAATGAACAGAACACTAAGCAGTTTCTCAGAAAGCTTCTTTCCAGATTTCATCTGAGGATATTTCCTTTTTCACCATAGCCCTCTATGGGCTTAAAAATATCACTTTTCCAATTCCACAAGAACTGTCTTAGCGAAAGGCTTCTTGAGGGGAAAGCTGTAACTCTGTGAGATGATTTCACAGAACACAAAGAAGTTTCTCAGAAAGCTTCTTTCTCTTTTTTATCGGAGGATATTTCCTTTGGCCCTATAGTCTTCAAAGGGATCCGAAATATCTGTTCTCAGATTCCACAGAAATAAGGCTAGCAAGGAGATCCACGAAATACAGATGTAACTCTGTGAGTGGAAGTCACACATCACAGAGAAGTTTCTCAGAAAGCTTCTTTCCAGATTTCATCTGAGGATATTTCCTTTTTCACCATTGCCCTCTATGGGCTTCCAATTATTACTTTGCAAATTCCACAAGAACTGTCTTAGCGAAAGGCTTCTTGAGGGGAAAGCGGTAACTCTGTGAGATGATTTCACAGAACACAAAGAAGTTTCTCAGAAAGCTTCTTTCTCCTTGTTATCGCAGGATAATTCCTTTGGCCCTATAGTCTTCAAAGGGATACGAAATATCTTTTCTCAGATTCCACAGAAATAAGGCTAGCAAGGAGATCCACGAAATGCAGATGTAACTCCGTGAGTGGAAGTCACACAAAACAGAGCAGTTTCTCAGAAAACTTCCTTCCAGATTTCATCTGAGGATATTTCCTTTTTCAACATAGCCCTATATGGGCTTCCAAATATCACTTTGCCAAATCCACAAGAACTGTCTTAGCGAAAGGCTTCTTGAGGGGAAAGCTGTAACTCTGTGAGATGATTTCACAGAACACAAAGAAGTTTCTCAGAAAGCTTCTTTCTCTTTGTTATCGGAGGATATTTCCTTTGGCCCTATAGTCTTCAAAGGGATCCGAAATATCTGTTCTCAGATTCCACAGAAATAAGGCTAGCAAAGAGATCCACGAAATACAGATGTAACTCTGTGAGATGAATGAACAGAACACTAAGCAGTTTCTCAGAAATCTTCTTTGCAGATTTCATCTGAGGATATTTCCTTTTTCACCATAGCCCTCTATGGGCTTCCAAATATCACTTTGCCAATTCCACAAGAACTGTCTTAGCGAAAGGCTTCTTGAGGGGAAAGCTGTAACTCTGTGAGATGATTTCACAGAACACAAAGAAGATTCTCAGAAAGCATCTTTCTCTTTGTTATCGGAGGATATTTCCTTTGGCCCTATAGTCTTCAAAGGGATCCGAAATGTCTGTTCTCAGATTCCACAGAAATACGGCTAGCAAAGAGATCCACGAAATACAGATGTAACTCTGTGAGATGAATGAACAGAACACTAAGCAGTTTCTCAGAAAGCTTCTTTCCAGATTTCATCTGAGGATATTTCCTTTTTCACCATAGCCCTCTATGGGCTTAAAAATATCACTTTTCCAATTCCACAAGAACTGTCTTAGCGAAAGGCTTCTTGAGGGGAAAGCTGTAACTCTGTGAGATGATTTCACAGAACACAAAGAAGTTTCTCAGAAAGCTTCTTTCTCTTTGTTATCGGAGGATATTTCCTTTGGCCCTATAGACTTCAAAGGGATCCGAAATATCTGTTCTCAGATTCCACAGAAATAAGGCTAGCAAGGAGATCCACGAAATACAGATGTAACTCTGTGAGTGGAAGTCACACATCACAGAGAAGTTTCTCAGAAAGCTTCTTTCCAGATTTCATCTGAGGATATTTCCTTTTTCACCGTAGCCCTCTATGGGCTTCCAATTATTACTTTGCAAATTCCACAAGAACTGTCTTAGCGAAAGGCTTCTTGAGGGGAAAGCGGTAACTCTGTGAGATGATTTCACAGAACACAAAGAAGTTTCTCAGAAAGCTTCTTTCTCCTTGTTATCGGAGGATAATTCCTTTGGCCCTATAGTCTTCAAAGGGATACGAAATATCTTTTCTCAGATTCCACAGAAATAAGGCTAGCAAGGAGATCCACTAAATGCAGATGTAACTCCGTGAGTGGAAGTCACACAAAACAGAGCAGTTTCTCAGAAAACTTCCTTCCAGATTTCATCTGAGGATATTTCCTTTTTCAACATAGCCCTTATGGGCTTCCAAATATCACTTTGCCAAATCCACAAGAACTGTCTTAGCGAAAGGCTTCTTGAGGGGAAAGCTGTAACTCTGTGAGATGATTTCACAGAACACAAAGAAGTTTCTCAGAAAGCTTCTTTCTCTTTGTTATCGGAGGATATTTCCTTTGGCCCTATAGTCTTCAAAGGGATCCGAAATATCTGTTCTCAGATTCCACAGAAATAAGGCTAGCAAAGAGATCCACGTAATACAGACGTAACTCTGTGAGATGAATGAACAGAACACTAAGCAGTTTCTCAGAAAGCTTCTTTCCAGATTTCATCTGAGGATATTTCCTTTTTCACCATAGCCCTCTATGGGCTTCCAAATATCACTTTGCCAATTCCACAAGAACTGTCTTAGCGAAAGGCTCCTTGAGGGGAAAGCTGTAACTCTGTGAGATGATTTCACAGAACACAAAGAAGTTTCTCAGAAAGCTTCTTTCTCTTTGTTATTGGAGGATATTTCCTTTGGCCCTATAGTCTTCAAAGGGATCCGAAATATCTGTTCTCAGATTCAACAGAAATAAGGCTAGCAAAGAGATCCACAAAATACAGATGTAACTCTTTGAGTGGATGTCACACATCACAGAGCAGTTTCTCCGAAAGCTTCTTTCCTGATTTCACCTGAGGATATTTCCTTTTTCACCATAGCCCTCTATGGGCTTCCAAATATCACTTTGCCAATTCCACAAGAACTGTCTTAGCGAAAGGCTTCTTAATGGGAAAGCTGTAACTCTGTGAGATGATTTCACAGAACACAAAGAAGTTTCTCAGAAAGCTTCTTTCTCTTTGTTATCGGAGGATATTTCCTTTGGCCCTATAGTCTTCAAAGGGATACGAAATATCTGTTCTCAGATTCCACAGAAATAAGGCTAGCAAATAGATCCACAAAATACAGATGTAACTCTGTGAGTGGAAGTCACACATCACAGAGCAGTTTCTCAGAAAGCTTCTTTCCATATTTCATCTGAGGATATATCCTTTTTCAGCATAGCCCTCTATGGGCTTTCAAATATCACTTTGCCAATTCCAGAAGAACTGTCTTAGCGAAAGGCTTCTTGAGGGGAAAGCTGTAAATCTGTGAGATGATTTCACAGAACACAAAGAAGTTTCTCAGAAAGCTTCTTTCTCTTTGTTATCGGAGGATATTTCCTTTGGCCCTATATTCTTCAAAGGGATCCGAAATATCTGTTCTCAGATTCCACAGAAATAAGGCTAGCAAAGAGATACACGAAATACTGATGTAACTCTGTGAGATGAATGAACAGAACACTAAGCAGTTTCTCAGAAATCTTCTTTCCAGATTTCATCTGAGGATATTTCCTTTTTCACCATAGCCCTCTATGGGCTTCCAAATATCACTTTGCCAATTCCACAAGAACAGTCTTAGCGAAAGGCTTCTTGAGGGGAAAGCTGTAACTCTGTGAGATTATTTCACAGAACACAAAGAAGTTTCTCAGAAAGCTTCTTTCTCTTTGTGATTGGAGGATATTTCCTTTGGCCCTATAGTCTTCAAAGAGATCCAAAATATCTGTTCTCAGATTCCACAGAAATAAGGCTAGCAAAGAGATCCATGAAATACAGATGTAACTCTGTGAGTGGAAGTCACACATCACAGAGCAGTTTCTCAGAAAGCTTCTTTCCAGATTTCATCTGAGGATATTTCCTTTTTCACCGTAGCCCTCTATGGGCTTCCAAATATTACTTTGCCAATTCCACAAGAACTGTCTTAGCGAAAGTCTTCTTGAGGGGAAAGCTGTAACTCTGTGTGATGATTTCACAGAACACAAAGAAGTTTCTCAGAAAGCTTCTTTCTCTTTGTTATCGGAGGATATTTCCTTTGGCCCTATACTCTTCAAAGGGATCCGAAATATCTGTTCTCAGATTCCACAGAAATAAGGCTAGCAACGAGATCCACGAAATACAGATGTAACTCCGTGAGATGAATGAACAGAACACTAAGCAGTTTCTCAGAAAGCTTCTTTCAAGATTTCATCTGAGGATATTTCCTTTTTCACCATAGCCCTCTATGGGCTTAAAAATATCACTTTTCCAATTCCTCAAGAACTGTCTTAGCGAAAGGCTTCTTGAGGGGAAAGCTGTAACTCTGTGAGATGATTTCACAGAACACAAAGAAGTTTCTCAGAAAGCTTCTTTCTCTTTGTTATCAGAGGATATTTCCTTTGGCCCTATAGTCTTCAAAGGGATCCGAAATATCTGTTCTCAGATTCCACAGAAATAAGGCTAGCAAGGAGATCCACGAAATACAGATGTAACTCTGTGAGTGGAAGTCACACATCACAGAGCAGTTTCTCAGAAAGCTTCTTTCCACATTTCATCTGAGGATATTTCCTTTTTCACCATAGCCCTCTATAGGCTTCCAAATATTACTTTGCAAATTCCACAAGAACTGTCTTAGGGAAAGGCTTCTTGAGGGGAAAGCTGTAACTCTGTGAGATGATTTCACAGAACACAAAGAAATTTCTCAGAAAGCTTCTTTCTCTTTGTTATCGGAGGATATTTCCTTTGGCCCTATAGTCTTCAAAGGGATCCGAAATATCTGTTCTCAGATTCCACAGAAATAAGGCTAGCAAAGAGATCCACGAAATACAGATGTAACTATGTGAGATGAATGAACAGAACACTAAGCAGTTTCTCAGAAAGCTTCTTTCCATATTTCATCTGAGGATATTTCCTTTTTCACCATAGCCCTCTATGGGCTTCCAAATATCACTTTGCCAATTCCACAAGAACTGTCTTAGCCGAAGGCTTCTTGAGGGGAAAGCTGTAACTCTGTGAGATGATTTCACAGAACACAAAGAAGTTTCTCAGAAAGCTTCTTTCTCTTTGTTATCGCAGGATATTTCCTTTGGCCCTCTAGTCTTCAAATTGATCCGAAATATCTGTTCTCAGATTCCACAGAAATAAGGCTAGCAAAGAGATCCACGAAATACTGATGTAACTCTGTGAGATGAATGAACAGAACACTAAGCAGTTTCTCAGAAATCTTCTTTGCAGATTTCATCTGAGGATATTTCCTTTTTCACCATAGCCCTCTATGGGCTTCCAAATATCACTTTGCCAATTCCACAAGAACTGTCTTAGCGAAAGGCTTCTTGAGGGGAAAGCTGTAACTCTGTGAGATGATTTCACAGAACACAAAGAAGATTCTCAGAAAGCATCTTTCTCTTTGTTATCGGAGGATATTTCCTTTGGCCCTATAGTCTTCAAAGGGATCCGAAATGTCTGTTCTCAGATTCCACAGAAATACGGCTAGCAAAGAGATCCACGAAATACAGATGTAACTCTGTGAGATGAATGAACAGAACACTAAGCAGTTTCTCAGAAAGCTTCTTTCCAGATTTCATCTGAGGTTATTTCCTTTTTCACCATAGCCCTCTATGGGCTTAAAAATATCACTTTTCCAATTCCACAAGAACTGTCTTAGCGAAAGGCTTCTTGAGGGGAAAGCTGTAACTCTGTGAGATGATTTCACAGAACACAAAGAAGTTTCTCAGAAAGCTTCTTTCTCTTTGTTATCAGAGGATATTTCCTTTGGCCCTATAGTCTTCAAAGGGATCCGAAATATCTGTTCTCAGATTCCACAGAAATAAGGCTAGCAAGGAGATCCACGAAATACAGATGTAACTCTGTGAGTGGAAGTCACACATCACAGAGAAGTTTCTCAGAAAGCTTCTTTCCAGATTTCATCTGAGGATATTTCCTTTTTCACCATAGCCCTCTATGGGCTTCCAATTATTACTTTGCAAATTCCACAAGAACTGTCTTAGCGAAAGGCTTCTTGAGGGGAAAGCTGTAACTCTGTGAGATGATTTCACAGAACACAAAGAAGTTTCTCAGAAAGCTTCTTTCTCCTTGTTATCGGAGGATAATTCCTTTGGCCCTATAGTCTTCAAAGGGATACGAAATATCTGTTCTCAGATTCCACAGAAATAAGGCTAGCAAGGAGATCCACGAAATGCAGATGTAACTCCGTGAGTGGAAGTCACACAAAACAGAGCAGTTTCTCAGAAAACTTCCTTCCAGATTTCATCTGAGGATATTTCCTTTTTCAACATAGCCCTTATGGGCTTCCAAATATCACTTTGCCAAATCCACAAGAACTGTCTTAGCGAAAGGCTTCTTGAGGGGAAAGCTGTAACTCTGTGAGATGATTTCACAGAACACAAAGAAGTTTCTCAGAAAGCTTCTTTCTCTTTGTTATCGGAGGATATTTCCTTTGGCCCTATAGTCTTCAAAGGGATCCGAAATATCTGTTCTCAGATTCCACAGAAATAAGGCTAGCAAAGAGATCCACGTAGTACAGACGTAACTCTGTGAGATGAATGAACAGAACACTAAGCAGTTTCTCAGAAAGCTTCTTTCCAGATTTCATCTGAGGATATTTCCTTTTTCACCATAGCCCTCTATGGGCTTCCAAATATCACTTTGCCAATTCCACAAGAACTGTCTTAGCGAAAGGCTCCTTGAGGGGAAAGCTGTAACTCTGTGAGATGATTTCACAGAACACAAAGAAGTTTCTCAGAAAGCTTCTTTCTCTTTGTTATTGGAGGATATTTCCTTTGGCCCTATAGTCTTCAAAGGGATCCGAAATATCTGTTCTCAGATTCAACAGAAATAAGGCTAGCAAAGAGATCCACAAAATACAGATGTAACTCTTTGAGTGGATGTCACACATCACAGAGCAGTTTCTCAGAAAGCTTCTTTCCTGATTTCACCTGAGGATATTTCCTTTTTCACCACAGCCCTCTATGGGCTTCCAAATATCACTTTGCCAATTCCACAAGAACTGTCTTAGCGAAAGGCTTCTTAATGGGATGCTGTAACTCTGTGAGATGATTTCACAGAACACAAAGAAGTTTCTCAGAAAGCTTCTTTCTCTTTGTTATCGGAGGATATTTCCTTTGGCCCTATAGTCTTCAAAGGGATACGAAATATCTGTTCTCAGATTCCACAGAAATAAGGCTAGCAAATAGATCCACAAAATACAGATGTAACTCTGTGAGTGGAAGTCACACATCACAGAGCAGTTTCTCAGAAAGCTTCTTTCCATATTTCATCTGAGGATATATCCTTTTTCAGCATAGCCCTCTATGGGCTTTCAAATATCACTTTGCCAATTCCAGAAGAACTGTCTTAGCGAAAGGCTTCTTGAGGGGAAAGCTGTAACTCTGTGAGATGATTTCACAGAACACAAAGAAGTTTCTCAGAAAGCTTCTTTCTCTTTGTTATCGGAGGATATTTCCTTTGGCCCAATATTCTTCAAAGGGATCCGAAATATCTGTTCTCAGATTCCACAGAAATAAGGCTAGCAAAGAGATACACGAAATACTGATGTAACTCTGTGAGATGAATGAACAGAACACTAAGCAGTTTCTCAGAAATCTTCTTTCCAGATTTCATCTGAGGATATTTCCTTTTTCACCACAGCCCTCTATGGGCTTCCAAATATCACTTTGCCAATTCCACAAGAACAGTCTTAGCGAAAGGCTTCTTGAGGGGAAAGCTGTAACTCTGTGAGATTATTTCACAGAACACAAAGAAGTTTCTCAGAAAGCTTCTTTCTCTTTGTGATTGGAGGATATTTCCTTTGGCCCTATAGTCTTCAAAGGGATCCGAAATATCTGTTCTCAGATTCAACAGAAATAAGGCTAGCAAAGAGATCCACAAAATACAGATGTAACTCTTTGAGTGGATGTCACACATCACAGAGCAGTTTCGCAGAAAGCTTCTTTCCTGATTTCACCTGAGGATATTTCCTTTTTCACCATAGCCCTCTATGGGCTTCCAAATATCACTTTGCCAATGCCACAAGAACTGTCTTAGCGAAAGGCTTCTTAATGGGAAAGCTGTAACTCTGTGAGATGATTTCACAGAACACAAAGAAGTTTCTCAGAAAGTTTCTTTCTCTTTGTTATCGGAGGATATTTCCTTTGGCCCTATAGTCTTCAAAGGGATACGAAATATCTGTTCTCAGATTCCACAGAAATAAGGCTAGCAAATAGATCCACAAAATACAAATGTAACTCTGTGAGTGTAAGTCACACATCACAGAGCAGTTTCTCAGAAAGCTTCTTTCCATATTTCATCTGAGGATATATCCTTTTTCACCATAGACCTCTATGGGCTTCCAAATATCACTTTGACAATTCCACAAGAACTGTCTTAGGGAAAGGCTTCTTGAGGGGAAAGCTGTAACTCTGTGAGATGATTTCACAGAACACAAAGAAGTTTCTCAGAAAGCTTCTTTCTCTTTGTTATCGGAGGATATTTCCTTTGGCCCTATAGTCTTCAAAGGGATCCGAAATATCTGTTCTCAGATTCCACAGAAATAAGGCTAGCAAGGAGATCCACGTAATACAGATGTAACTCCGTGAGTGGAAGTCACACATCACAGAGCAGTTTTCAGAAAGCTTCTTTCCAGATTTCATCTGAGGATATTTCCTTTTTCAACATAGCCCTCTATGGGCTTTCAAATATCACTTTGCCAATTCCACAAGAACTGTCATAGCGAAAGGCTTCTTGAGGGGAAAGCTGTAACTCTGTGAGATGATTTCACAGAACACAAAGAAGTTTCTCAGAAAGCTTCTTTCTCTTTGTTATCGTAGGATATTTCCTTTGGCTCTATAGTCTTCAAAGGGATCCGAAATGTCTGTTCTCAGATTCCACAGAAATAAGGCTAGCAAAGAGATCCACGAAATACAGATGTAACTCCGTGAGATGAATGAACAGAACACTAAGCAGTTTCTCAGAAAGCTTCTTTCCAGATTTCATCTGAGGATATTTCCTTTTTCACCATAGCCCTCTATGGGCTTACAAATATCACTTTTCCAATTCCTCAAGAAATGTCTTAGCGAAAGGCTCCTTGAGGGGAAAGCTGTAACTCTGTGAGATGATTTCACAGAACACAAAGAAGTTTCTCAGAAAGCTTCTTTCTCTTTGTTATCAGAGGATATTTCCTTTGGACCTATAGTCTTCAAAGGGATCCGAAATATCTGTTCTCAGATTCCACAGAAATAAGTCTAGCAAGGAGATCCACGAAATACAGATGTAACTCTGTGAGTGGAAGTCACACATCACAGAGCAGTTTCTCAGAAAGCTTCTTTCCAGATTTCATCTGAGGATATTTCCTTTTTCACCATAGCCCTCTATGGGCTTCCAAATATTACTTTGCAAATTCCACAAGAACTGTCTTAGCGAAAGGCTTCTTGAGGGGAAAGCTGTAACTCTGTGAGATGATTTCACAGAACACAAAGAAGTTTCTCAGAAAGCTTCTTTCTCTTTGTTATCGGAGGATATTTCCTTTCGGCCCTATAGTCTTCAAAGGGATCCGAAATATCTGTTCTCAGATTCCACAGAAATAAGGCTAGCAAAGAGATCCACGAAATACAGATGTAACTCTGTGAGATGAATAAACAGAACACTAAGCAGTTTCTCAGAAAGCTTCTTTCCAGATTTCATCTGAGGATATTTCCTTTTTCACCGTAGAACTCTATGGGCTTCCAAATATCACTTTGCCAATTCCACAAGAACTGTCTTAGTGAAAGGCTTCTTGAGGGGAAAGCTGTAACTCTGTGAGATGATTTCACAGAACACAAAGAAGTTTCTCAGAAAGCTTCTTTCTCTTTGTTATCGGAGGATATTTCCTTTCGGCCCTATAGTCTTCAAAGGGATCCGAAATATCTGTTCTCAGATTCCACAGAAATAAGGCTAGCAAAGAGATCCACGAAATACAGATGTAACTCTGTGAGATGAATGAACAGAACACTAAGCAGTTTCTCAGAAAGCTTCTTTCCAGATTACATCTGAGGATATTTCCTTTTTCAACATAGAACTCTATGGGCTTCCAAATATCACTTTGCCAATTCCACAAGAACTGTCTTAGTGAAAGGCTTCTTGAGGGGAAAGCTGTAACTCTGTGAGATGATTTCACAGAACAAAAAGAAGTTTCTCAGAAAGCTTCTTTCTCTTTGTTATCAGAGGATATTTCCTTTGGACCTATAGTCTTCAAAGGGATCCGAAATATCTGTTCTCAGATTCCACAGAAATAAGGCTAGCAAGGAGATCCACGAAATACAGATGTAACTCTGTGAGTGGAAGTCACACATCACAGAGCAGTTTCTCAGAAAGCTTCTTTCCAGATTTCATCTGAGGATATTTCCTTTTTCACCATAGCCCACTAAGGGCTTCCAAATATTACTTTGCAAATTCCACAAGAACTGTCTTAGGGAAAGGCTTCTTGAGGGGAAAGCTGTAACTCTGTGAGATGATTTCACAGAACACAAAGAAGTTTCTCAGAAAGCTTCTTTCTCTTTGTTATCGTAGGATATTTCCTTTGGCTCTATAGTCTTCAAAGGGATCCGAAATGTCTGTTCTCAGATTCCACAGAAATAAGGCTAGCAAAGAGATCCACGAAATACAGATGTAACTCCGTGAGATGAATGAACAGAACACTAAGCAGTTTCTCAGAAAGCTTCTTTCCAGATTTCATCTGAGGATATTTCCTTTTTCACCATAGCCCTCTATGGGCTTACAAATATCACTTTTCCAATTCCTCAAGAACTGTCTTAGCGAAAGGCTCCTTGAGGGGAAAGCTGTAACTCTGTGAGATGATTTCACAGAACACAAAGAAGTTTCTCAGAAAGCTTCTTTCTCTTTGTTATCAGAGGATATTTCCTTTGGACCTGTAGTCTTCAAAGGGATCCGAAATATCTGTTCTCAGATTCCACAGAAATAAGGCTAGCAAGGAGATCCACGAAATACAGATGTAACTCTGTGAGTGGAAGTCACACATCACAGAGCAGTTTCTCAGACAGCTTCTTTCCAGATTTCATCTGAGGATATTTCCTTTTTCACCATAGCCCTCTATGGGCTTCCAAATATTACTTTGCAAATTCCACAAGAACTGTCTTAGCGAAAGGCTTCTTGAGGGGAAAGCTGTAACTCTGTGAGATGATTTCACAGAACACAAAGAAGTTTCTCAGAAAGCTTCTTTCTCTTTGTTATCGGAGGATATTTCCTTTCGGCCCTATAGTCTTCAAAGGGATCCGAAATATCTGTTCTCAGATTCCACAGAAATAAGGCTAGCAAAGAGATCCACGAAATACAGATGTAACTCTGTGAGATGAATAAACAGAACACTAAGCAGTTTCTCAGAAAGCTTCTTTCCAGATTTCATCTGAGGATATTTCCTTTTTCACCATAGAACTCTATGGGCTTCCAAATATCACTTTGCCAATTCCACAAGAACTGTCTTAGTGAAAGGCTTCTTGAGGGGAAAGCTGTAACTCTGTGAGATGATTTCACAGAACACAAAGAAGTTTCTCAGAAAGCTTCTTTCTCTTTGTTATCGGAGGATATTTCCTTTCGGCCCTATAGTCTTCAAAGGGATCCGAAATATCTGTTCTCAGATTCCACAGAAATAAGGCTAGCAAAGAGATCCACGAAATACAGATGTAACTCTGTGAGATGAATGAACAGAACACTAAGCAGTTTCTCAGAAAGCTTCTTTCCAGATTACATCTGAGGATATTTCCTTTTTCACCATAGAACTCTATGGGCTTCCAAATATCACTTTGCCAATTCCACAAGAACTGTCTTAGTGAAAGGCTTCTTGAGGGGAAAGCTGTAACTCTGTGAGATGATTTCACAGAACACAAAGAAGTTTCTCAGAAAGCTTCTTTCTCTTTGTTATCGGAGGATATTTCCTTTGGCCCTATAGTCTTCAAAGGGATCCAAAATATCTGTTCTCAGATTCCACAGAAATAGGCCTAGCAAAGATATCCACGAAATACAGATGTAACTCTGTGAGTGGAAGTCACACATCACAGAGCAGTTTCTCAGAAAGCTTCTTTCCAGATTTCATCTGAGGATATTTCCTTTTTCACCATAGCCCTCTATGGGCTTCCAAATATTACTTTGCAAATTCCACAAGAACTGTCTTAGCGAAAGGCTTCTTGAGGGGAAAGCTGTAACTCTGTGTGATGATTTCACAGAACACAAAGAAGTGTCTCAGAAAGCTTCTTTCTCTTTGTTATCGGAGGATATTTCCTTTGGCCCTATACTCTTAAAAGGGATCCGAAATATCTGTTCTCAGATTCCACAGAAATAAGGCTAGCAAAGAGATCCACGAAATACAGATGTAACTCCGTGAGATGAATGAACAGAACACTAAGCAGTTTCTCAGAAAGCTTCTTTCCAGATTTCATCTGAGGATATTTCCTTTTTCACCATAGCCCTCTATGGGCTTAAAAATATCACTTTTCCAATTCCTCAAGAACTGTCTTAGCGAAAGGCTTCTTGAGGGGAAAGCTGTAACTCTGCGAGATGATTTCACAGAACACAAAGAAGTTTCTCAGAAAGCTTCTTTCTCTTTGTTATCAGAGGATATTTCCTTTGGCCCTATAGTCTTCAAAGGGATCCGAAATATCTGTTCTCAGATTCCACAGAAATAAGGCTAGCAAGGAGATCCACGAAATACAGATGTAACTCTGTGAGTGGAAGTCACACATCACAGAGCAGTTTCTCAGAAAGCTTCTTTCCAGATTTCATCTGAGGATATTTCCTTTTTCACCATAGCCCACTAAGGGCTTCCAAATATTACTTTGCAAATTCCACAAGAACTGTCTTAGGGAAAGGCTTCTTGAGGTGAAAGCTGTAACTCTGTGAGATGATTTCACAGAACACAAAGAAGTTTCTCAGAAAGCTTCTTTCTCTTTGTTATCGGAGGATATTTCCTTTGGCCCTATAGTCTTCAAAGGGATCCGAAATATCTGTTCTCAGATTCCACAGAAATAAGGCTAGCAAGGAGATCCACGTAATACAGATGTAACTCCGTGAGTGGAAGTCACACATCACAGAGCAGTTTTCAGAAAGCTTCTTTCCAGATTTCATCTGAGGATATTTCCTTTTTCAACATAGCCCTATATGGGCTTCCAAATATCACTTTGCCAATTCCACAAGAACTGCCTTAGCTAAAGGCTTCTTGAGGGCAAAGCTGTAACTCTGTGAGATGATTTCACAGAATACAAAGAAGTTTCTCAGAAAGCTTCTTTCTCTTTGTTATCGGAGGATATTTCCATTGGCCCTATAGTCTTCAAAGGGATCCGAAATATCTGTTCTCAGATTCCACAGAAATAAGGCTAGCAAAGAGATCCACGAAATACAGACGTAACTCTGTGAGATGAATGAACAGAATACTAAGCAGTTTCTCAGAAAGCTTCTTTCCAGATTTCATCTGAGGATATTTCCTTTTTCACCATAGCCCTCTATGGGCTTCCAAATATCACTTTGCCAATTCCACAAGAACTGTCTTAGCGAAAGGCTTCTTGAGGGGAAAGCTGTAACTCTGTGAGATGATTTCACAGAACACAAAGAAGTTTCTCAGAAAGCTTCTTTCTCTTTGTTATCAGAGGATATTTCCTTTGGCCCTACAGTCTTCAAAGGTATCCGAAATATCTGTTCTCAGATTCCACAGAAATAAGGCTAGCAAGGAGATTCATGAAATAGAGATGTAACTCTGTGAGTGGAAGACACACATCACAGAGCAGTTTCTCAGAAAGCTTCTTTCCAGATTTCATCTGAGGATATTTCCTTTTTCACCATAGCCCTCTATGGGCTTTCAAATATCACTTTGCCAATTCCACAAGAACTGTCTTAGCGAAAGGCTTCTTGAGGGGAAAGCTGTAACTCTGTGAGATGATTTCACAGAACACAAAGAAGTTTCTCAGAAAGCTTCTTTCTCTTTGTTATCGTAGGATATTTCCTTTGGCTCTATAGTCTTCAAAGGGATCCGAAATGTCTGTTCTCAGATTCCACAGAAATAAGGCTAGCAAAGAGATCCACGAAATACAGATGTAACTCCGTGAGATGAATGAACAGAACACTAAGCAGTTTCTCAGAAAGCTTCTTTCCAGATTTCATCTGAGGATATTTCCTTTTTCACCATAGCCCTCTATGGGCTTAAAAATATCACTTTTCCAATTCCTCAAGAACTGTCTTAGCGAAAGGCTCCTTGAGGGGAAAGCTGTAACTCTGTGAGATGATTTCACAGAACACAAAGAAGTTTCTCAGAAAGCTTCTTTCTCTTTGTTATCAGAGGATATTTCCTTTGGACCTATAGTCTTCAAAGGGATCCGAAATATCTGTTCTCAGATTCCACAGAAATAAGGCTAGCAAAGAGATCCACGAAATACAGATGTAACTCTGTGAGATGAATGAACAGAACACTAAGCAGTTTCTCAGAAATCTTCTTTCCAGATTTCATCTGAGGATATTTCCTTTTTCACCATAGAACTCTATGGGCTTCCAAATATCACTTTGCCAATTCCACAAGAACTGTCTTAGTGAAAGGCTTCTTGAGGGGAAAGCTGTAACTCTGTGAGATGATTTCACAGAACACAAAGAAGTTTCTCAGAAAGCTTCTTTCTCTTTGTTATCGGAGGATATTTCCTTTCGGCCCTATAGTCTTCAAAGGGATCCGAAATATCTGTTCTCAGATTCCACAGAAATAAGGCTAGCAAAGAGATTCACGAAATACAGATGCAACTCTGTGAGATGAATGAACAGAACACTAAGCAGTTTCTCAGAAAGCTTCTTTCCAGATTTCATCTGAGGATATTTCCTTTTTCACCATAGAACTCTATGGGCTTCCAAATATCACTTTGCCAATTCCACAAGAACTGTCTTAGTGAAAGGCTTCTTGAGGGGAAAGCTGTAACTCTGTGAGATGATTTCACAGAACACAAAGAAGTTTCTCAGAAAGCTTCTTTCTCTTTGTTATCGGAGGATATTTCCTTTGGCCCTATAGTCTTCAAAGGGATCCAAAATATCTGTTCTCAGATTCCACAGAAATAAGCCTAGCAAAGAGATCCACGAAATACAGATGTAACTCTGTGAGTGGAAGTCACACATCACAGAGCAGTTTCTCAGAAAGCTTCTTTCCAGATTTCATCTGAGGATATTTCCTTTTTCACCATAGCCCTCTATGGGCTTCCAAATATTACTTTGCAAATTCCACAAGAACTGTCTTAGCGAAAGGCTTCTTGAGGGGAAAGCTGTAACTCTGTGAGATGATTTCACAGAACACAAAGAAGTTTCTCAGAAAGCTTCTTTCTCTTTGTTATCGGAGGATATTTCCTTTGGCCCTATAGTCTTCAAAGGGATCCGAAATATCTGTTCTCAGATTCCACAGAAATAAGGCTAGCAAGGAGATCCACGTAATACAGATGTAACTCCGTGAGTGGAAGTCACACATCACAGAGCAGTTTTCAGAAAGCTTCTTTCCAGATTTCATCTGAGGATATTTCCTTTTTCAACATAGCCCTATATGGGCTTTCACATATCACTTTGCCAATTCCACAAGAACTGTCTTAGCGAAAGGCTTCTTGAGGGGAAAGATGTAACTCTGTGAGATGATTTCACAGAACACAAAGAAGTTTCTCAGAAAGCTTCTTTCTCTTTGTTATCGTAGGATATTTCCTTTGGCTCTATAGTCTTCAAAGGGATCCGAAATGTCTGTTCTCAGATTCCACAGAAATAAGGCTAGCAAAGAGATCCACGAAATACAGATGTAACTCCGTGAGATGAATGAACAGAACACTAAGCAGTTTCTCAGAAAGCTTCTTTCCGGATTTCATCTGAGGATATTTCCTTTTTCACCATAGCCCTCTATGGGCTTAAAAATATCACTTTTCCAATTCCTCAAGAACTGTCTTAGCGAAAGGCTCCTTGAGGGGAAAGCTGTAACTCTGTGAGATGATTTCACAGAACACAAAGAAGTTTCTCAGAAAGCTTCTTTCTCTTTGTTATCAGAGGATATTTCCTTTGGACCTATAGTCTTCAAAGGGATCCGAAATATCTGTTCTCAGATTCCACAGAAATAAGGCTAGCAAGGAGATCCACGAAATACAGATGTAACTCTGTGAGTGGAAGTCACACATCACAGAGCAGTTTCTCAGAAAGCTTCTTTCCAGATTTCATCTGAGGATATTTCCTTTTTCACCATAGCCCTCTATGGGCTTCCAAATATTACTTTGCAAATTCCACAAGAACTGTCTTAGCGAAAGGCTTCTTGAGGGGAAAGCTGTAACTCTGTGAGATGATTTCACAGAACACAAAGAAGTTTCTCAGAAAGCTTCTTTCTCTTTGTTATCGGAGGATATTTCCTTTCGGCCCTATAGTCTTCAAAGGGATCCGAAATATCTGTTCTCAGATTCCACAGAAATAAGGCTAGCCAAGAGATCCACGAAATACAGATGTAACTCTGTGAGATGAATGAACAGAACACTAAGCAGTTTCTCAGAAAGCTTCTTTCCAGATTTCATCTGAGGATATTTCCTTTTTCACCATAGAACTCTACGGGCTTCCAAATATCACTTTGCCAATTCCACAAGAACTGTCTTAGTGAAAGGCTTCTTGAGGGGAAAGCTGTAACTCTGTGAGATGATTTCACAGAACACAAAGAAGTTTCTCAGAAAGCTTCTTTCTCTTTGTTATCGGAGGATATTTCCGTTCGGCCCTATAGTCTTCAAAGGGATCCGAAATATCTGTTCTCAGATTCCACAGAAATAAGGCTAGCAAGGAGATTCACGAAATAGAGATGTAACTCTGTGAGTGGAAGTCACACATCACAGAGCAGTTTCTCAGAAAGCTTCTTTCCAGATTTCATCTGAGGATATTTCCTTTTTCACCATAACCCTCTATGGGCTTCCAAATATCACTTTGCCAATTCCACAAGAACTGTCTTAGCGAAAGGCTTCTTGAGGGGAAAGCTGTAACTCTGTGAGATGATTTCACAGAACACAAAGAAGTTTCTCAGAAAGCTTCTTTCTCTTTGTTATCGTAGGATATTTCCTTTGGCTCTATAGTCTTCAAAGGGATCCGAAATGTCTGTTCTCAGATTCCACAGAAATAAGGCTAGCAAGGAGATTCACGAAATAGAGATGTAACTCTGTGAGTGGAAGTCACACATCACAGAGCAGTTTCTCAGAAAGCTTCTTTCCAGATTTCATCTGAGGATATTTCCTTTTTCACCATAGCCCTCTATGGGCTTCCAAATATTACTTTGCAAATTCCACAAGAACTGTCTTAGCGAAAGGCTTCTTGAGGGGAAAGCTGTAACTCTGTGTGATGATTTCACAGAACACAAAGAAGTTTCTCAGAAAGCTTCTTTCTCTTTGTTATCGGAGGATATTTCCTTTGGCCCTATACTCTTCAAAGGGATCTGAAATATCTGTTCTCAGATTCCACAGAAATAAGGCTAGCAAAGAGATCCACGAAATACAGATGTAACTCCGTGAGATGAATGAACAGAACACTAAGCAGTTTCTCAGAAAGCTTCTTTCCAGATTTCATCTGAGGATATTTCCTTTTTCACCATAGCCCTCTATGGGCTTCCAAATATCACTTTGCCAATTCCACAAGAACTGTCTTAGCGAAAGGCTTCTTGAGGGGAAAGCTGTAACTCTGTGAGATGATTTCACAGAACACAAAGAAGTTTCTCAGAAAGCTTCTTTCTCTTTGTTATCAGAGGATATTTCCTTTGGCCCTATAGTCTTCAAAGGTATCCGAAATATCTGTTCTCAGATTCCACAGAAATAAGGCTAGCAAGGAGATTCACGAAATAGAGATGTAACTCTGTGAGTGGAAGTCACACATCACAGAGCAGTTTCTCAGAAAGCTTCTTTCCAGATTTCATCTGAGGATATTTCCTTTTTCACCATAGCCCTCTTTGGGCTTTCAAATATCACTTTGCCAATTCCACAAGAACTGTCTTAGCGAAAGGCTTCTTGAGGGGAAAGCTGTAACTCTGTGAGATGATTTCACAGAACACAAAGAAGTTTCTCAGAAAGCTTCTTTCTCTTTGTTATCGTAGGATGTTTCCTTTGGCTCTATAGTCTTCAAAGGGATCCGAAATATCTGTTCTCAGATTCCACAGAAATAAGGCTAGCAAGGAGATCCACGAAATACAGATGTAACTCTGTGAGTGGAAGTCACACATCACAGAGCAGTTTCTCAGAAAGCTTCTTTCCAGATTTCATCTGAGGATATTTCCTTTTTCACCATAGCCCTCTATGGGCTTCCAAATATTACTTTGCAAATTCCACAAGAACTGTCTTAGCGAAAGGCTTCTTGAGGGGAAAGCTGTAACTCTGTGAGATGATTTCACAGAACACAAAGAAGTTTCTCAGAAAGCTTCTTTCTCTTTGTTATCGGAGGATATTTCCTTGGGCCCTATAGTCTTCAAAGGGATCCGAAATATCTGTTCTCAGATTCCACAGAAATAAGGCTAGCAAAGAGATCCACGAAATACAGATGTAACTCCGTGAGTGGAAGTCATACATCACAGAGCCGTTTTCAGAAAGCTTCTTTCCAGATTTCATCTGAGGATATTTCCTTTTTCAACATAGCCCTATATGGGCTTCGAAATATCACTTTGCCAATTCCACAAGAACTGTCTTAGCGAAAGGCTTCTTGAGGGCAAAGCTGTAACTCTGTGAGATGATTTCACAGAACACAAAGAAGTTTCTCAGAAAGCTTCTTTCTCTTTGTTATCGGAGGATATTTCCTTTGGCCCTATAGTCTTCAAAGGGGTCCGAAATATCTGTTCTCTGATTCCACAGAAATAAGGCTAGCAAGGAGATCCACGAAATACAGATGTAACTCTGTGAGATGAATGAACAGAACACTAAGCAGTTTCTCAGAAAGCTTCTTTCCAGATTTCATCTGAGGATATTTCCTTTTTCACCATAGAACTCTATGGGCTTCCAAATATCACTTTCCCAATTCCACAAGAACTGTCTTAATGAAAGGCTTCTTGAGGGGAAAGCTGTAACTCTGTGAGATGATTTCACAGAACACAAAGAAGTTTCTCAGAAAGCTTCTTTCTCTTTGTTATCAGAGGATACTTCCTTTGGCCCTATAGTCTTCAAAGGGATCCAAAATGTCTGTTCTCAGATTCCACAGAAATAAGGCTAGCAAAGAGATCCACGAAATACAGATGTAACTCAGTGAGTGGAAGTCACACATCACAGAGCAGTTTCTCAGAAAGCTTCTCTCCAGATTTCATCTGAGGATAATTCCTTTTTCAACATAGCCCTATATGGGCTTCCAAATATCACTTTGCCAATTCCACAAGAACTGTCTTAGCGAAAGGCTTCTTGAGGGCAAAGCTGTAACTCTGTGAGATGATTTCACAGAACACAAAGAAGTTTCTCAGAAAGCTTCTTTCTCTTTGTTATCGGAGGATATTTCCTTGGGCCCTATAGTCTTCAAAGGGATCCGAAATATCTGTTCTCAGATTCCACAGAAATAAGGCTAGCAAAGAGATCCACGAAATACACATGTAACTCCGTGAGATGAATGAACAGAACACTAAGCAGTTTCTCAGAAAGCTTCTTTCCAGATTTCATCTGAGGATATTTCCTTTTTCACCATAGCCCTCTATGGGCTTAAAAATATCACTTTTCCAATTCCTCAAGAACTGTCTTAGCGAAAGGCTTCTTGAGGGGAAAGCTGTAACTCTGTGAGATGATTTCACAGAACACAAAGAAGTTTCTCAGAAAGCTTCTTTCTCTTTGTTATCAGAGTATATTTCCTTTGGCCCTATAGTCTTCAAAGGGATCCGAAATATCTGTTCTCAGATTCCACAGAAATAAGGCTAGCAAGGAGATCGACGAAATACAGATGTAACTCTGTGAGTGGAAGTCACACATCACAGAGCAGTTTCTCAGAAAGCTTCTTTCCAGATTTCATCTGAGGATATTTCCTTTTTCACCGTAGCCCTCTATGGGCTTCCAAATATTACTTTGCAAATTCCACAAGAACTGTCTTAGCGAAAGGCTTCTTGAGGGGAAAGCTGTAACTCTGTGAGATGATTTCACAGAACACAAAGAAGTTTCTCAGAAAGCTTCTTTCTCTTTGTTATCGGAGGATATTTCCTTGGGCCCTATAGTCTTCAAAGGGATCCGAAATATCTGTTCTCAGATTCCACAGAAATAAGGCTAGCAAAGAGATCCACGAAATACAGATGTAACTCCGTGAGTGGAAGTCACACATCACAGAGCAGTTTTCAGAAAGCTTCTTTCCAGATTTCATCTGAGGATATTTCCTTTTTCAACATAGCCCTATATGGGCTTCCAAATATCACTTTGCCAATTCCACAAGAACTGTCTTAGCGAAAGGCTTCTTGAGGGCAAAGCTGTAACTCTGTGAGATGATTTCACAGAACACAAAGAAGTTTCTCAGAAAGCTTCTTTCTGTTTGTTATCGGAGGATATTTCCTTTGGCCCTATAGTCTTCAAAGGGATCCGAAATATCTGTTCTCAGATTCCACAGAAATAAGGCTAGCAAAGAGATCCACGAAATACAGACGTAACTCTGTGAGATGAATGAACAGAACACTAAGCAGTTTCACAGAAAGCTTCTTTCCAGATTTCATCTGAGGATATTTCCTTTTTCACCGTAGCCCTCTATGGGCTTCCAAATATCACTTTGCCAATTCCACAAGAACTGTCTTAGCGAAAGGCTTTTTGAGGGGAAAGCAGTAACTCTGTGAGATGATTTCACAGAACACAAAGAAGTTTCTCAGAAAGCTTCTTTCTCTTTGTTATCAGAGGATATTTCCTTTGGCCCTATAGTCTTCAAAGGGATCCGAAATATCTGTTCTCAGATTCCACAGAAATAAGGCTAGCAAGGAGATCCACGAAACAGAGATGTAACTCTGTGAGTGGAAGTCACACATCACAGAGCAGTTTCTCAGAAAGCTTCTTTCCAGATTTCATCTGAGGATATTTCCTTTTTCACCATAGCCCTCTATGGGCTTTCAAATATCACTTTGCCAATTACACAAGAACTGTCTTAGCGAAAGGCTTCTTGAAGGGAAAGCTGTAACTCTGTGAGATGATTTCACAGAACAGAAAGAAGTTTCTCAGAAAACTTCTTTCTCTTTGTTATCGGAGGATATTTCCTTTCGGCCCTATAGTCTTCAAAGGGATCCGAAATATCTGTTCTCAGACTCCACAGAAATAAGGCTAGCAAAGAGATCCACGAAATACAGATGTAACTCTGTGAGATGAATGAACAGAACACTAAGCAGTTTCTCAGAAAGCTTCTTTCCAGATTTCATCTGAGGATATTTCCTTTTTCACCATAGCCCACTATGGGCTTCCAAATATCACTTTGCCAATTCCACAAGAACTGTCTTAGTGAAAGGCTTCTTGAGGGGAAAGTGTAACTCTGTGAGATGATTTCACAGAACACAAAGAAGTTTCTCAGAAAGCTTCTTTCTCTTTGTTATCGGAGGATATTTCCTTTGGCCCTATAGTCTTCAAAGGGATCCGAAACATCTGTTCTCAGATTCCACAGAAATAAGCCTAGCAAAGAGATCCACGAAATACAGATGTAACTCTGTGAGTGGAAGTCACACATCACAGAGCAGTTTCTCAGATAGCTTCTTTCCAGATTTCATCTGAGGATATTTCCTTTTTCACCATAGCTCTCTATGGGCTTCCAAATATTACTTTGCAAATTCCACAAGAACTGTCTTAGCGAAAGGCTTCTTGAGGGGAAAGCTGTAACTCTGTGTGATGATTTCACAGAACACAAAGAAGTTTCTCAGAAAGCTTCTTTCTCTTTGTTATCGGAGGATATTTCCTTTGGCCCTATACTCTTCAAAGGGATCCGAAATATCTGTTCTCAGATTCCACAGAAATAAGGCTAGCAAAGAGATCCACGAAATACAGATGTAACTCTGTGAGATGAATGAACAGAACGCTAAGCCGTTTCTCAGAAAGCTTCTTTCCAGATTTCATCTGAGGATATTTCCTTTTTCACCATAGCCCTCTATGGGCTTAAAAATATCACTTTTCCAATTCCTCAAGAACTGTCTTAGCGAAAGGCTTCTTGAGGGGAAAGGTGTAACTCTGCGAGATGATTTCACAGAACACAAAGAAGTTTCTCAGAAAGCTTCTTTCTCTTTTTTATCAGAGGATATTTCCTTTGGCCCTATAGTCTTCATAGGGATCCGAAATATCTGTTCTCAGATTCCACAGAAATAAGGCTAGCAAGGAGATCCACGAAATACAGATGTAACTCTGTGAGTGGAAGTCACACATCACAGAGCAGTTTCTCAGAAAGCTTCTTTCCACATTTCATCTGAGGATATTTCCTTTTTCACCATAGCCCACTATGGGCTTCCAAATATTACTTTGCAAATTCCACAAGAACTGTCTTAGGGAAAGGCTTCTTGAGGGGAAAGCTGTAACTCTGTGAGATGATTTCACAGAACACAAAGAAGTTTCTCAGAAAGCTTCTTTCTCTTTGTTATCGGAGGATATTTCCTTTGGCCCTATAGTCTTCAAAGGTATCCGAAATATCTGTTCTCAGATTCCACAGAAATAAGGCTAGCAAGGAGATTCACGAAATAGAGATGTAACTCTGTGAGTGGAAGTCACACATCACAGAGCAGTTTCTCAGAAAGCTTCTTTCCAGATTTCATCTGAGGATATTTCCTTTTTCACCATAGCCCTCTATGGGCTTTCAAATATCACTTTGCCAATTCCACAAGAACTGTCTTAGCGAAAGGCTTCTTGAGGGGAAAGCTGTAACTCTGTGAGATGATTTCACAGAACACAAAGAAGTTTCTCAGAAAGCTTCTTTCTCTTTGTTATCGTAGGATATTTCCTTTCGCTCTATAGTCTTCAAAGGGATCCGAAATATCTGTTCTCAGATTCCACAGAAATAAGGCTAGCAAAGAGATCCACGAAATACAGATGTAACTCCGTGAGTGGAAGTCATACATCACAGAGCAGTATTCAGAAAGCTTCTTTCCAGATTTCATCTGAGGATATTTCCTTTTTCAACATAGCCCTATATGGGCTTCCAAATATCACTTTGCCAATTCCACAAGAACTGTCTTAGCGAAAGGCTTCTTGAGGGCAAAGCTGTAACTCTGTGAGATGATTTCACAGAACACAAAGAAGTTTCTCAGAAAGCTTCTTTCTCTTTGTTATCGGAGGATATTTCCTTTGGCCCTATAGTCTTCAAAGGGGTCCGAAATATCTGTTCTCTGATTCCACAGAAATAAGGCTAGCAAAGAGATCCACGAAATACAGATGTAACTCTGTGAGATGAATGAACAGAACACTAAGCAGTTTCTCAGAAAGCTTCTTTCCAGATTTCATCTGAGGATATTTCCTTTTTCACCATAGAACTCTATGGGCTTCCAAATATCACTTTGCCAATTCCACAAGAACTGTCTTAATGAAAGGCTTCTTGAGGGGAAAGCTGTAACTCTGTGAGATGATTTCACAGAACACAAAGAAGTTTCTCAGAAAGCTTCTTTCTCTTTGTTATCAGAGGATATTTCCTTTGGCCCTATAGTCTTCAATGGGATCCAAAATGTCTGTTCTCAGATTCCACAGAAATAAGGCTAGCAAAGAGATCCACGAAATACAGATGTAACTCTGTGAGTGGAAGTCACACATCACAGAGCAGTTTCTCAGAAAGCTTCTTTCCAGGTTTCATCTGAGGATATTTCCTTTTTCACCATAGCCCTCTATGGGCTTCCAAATATTACTTTGCCAATTCCACAAGAACTGTCTTAGTGAAAGGCTTCTTGAGGGGGAAGCTGTAACTCTGTGTGATGATTTCACAGAACACAAAGAAGTTTCTCAGAAAGCTTCTTTCTCTTTGTTATCGGAGGATGTTTCCTTTGGCCCTATACTCTTCAAAGGGATCCGAAATATCTGTTCTCAGATTCCACAGAAATAAGGCTAGCAAAGAGATCCACGAAATACAGATGTAACTCCGTGAGATGAATGAACAGAACACTAAGCAGTTTCTCAGAAAGCTTCTTTCCAGATTTCATCTGAGGATATTTCCTTTTTCACCATAGCCCTCTATGGGCTTAAAAATATCACTTTTCCAATTCCTCAAGAACTGTCTTAGCGAAAGGCTTCTTGAGGGGAAAGCTGTAACTCTGTGAGATGATTTCACAGAACACAAAGAAGTTTCTCAGAACGCTTCTTTCTCTTTGTTATCAGAGGATATTTCCTTTGGCCCTATAGTCTTAAAAGGGATCCGAAATATCTGTTCTCAGATTCCACAGAAATAAGGCTAGCAAGGAGATCCACGAAATAGAGATGTAACTCTGTGAGTGGAAGTCACACATCACAGAGCAGTTTCTCAGAAAGCTTCTTTCCAGATTTCATCTGAGGATATTTCCTTTTTCAGCATAGCCCTCTATGGGCTTTCAAATATCACTTTGCCAATTACACAAGAACTGTCTTAGCGAAAGGCTTCTTGAAGGGAAAGCTGTAACTCTGTGAGATGATTTCACAGAACAGAAAGAAGTTTCTCAGAAAACTTCTTTCTCTTTGTTATCGGAGGATATTTCCTTTCGGCCCTATAGTCTTCAAAGGGATCCGAAATATCTGTTCTCAGACTCCACAGAAATAAGGCTAGCAAAGAGATCCACGAAATACAGATGTAACTCTGTGAGATGAATGAACAGAACACTAAGCAGTTTCTCAGAAAGCTTCTTTCCAGATTTCATCTGAGGATATTTCCTTTTTCACCATAGCCCACTATGGGCTTCCAAATATCACTTTGCCAATTCCACAAGAACTGTCTTAGTGAAAGGCTTCTTGAGGGGAAAGTGTAACTCTGTGAGATGATTTCACAGAACACAAAGAAGTTTCTCAGAAAGCTTCTTTCTCTTTGTTATCGGAGGATATTTCCTTTGGCCCTATAGTCTTCAAAGGGATCCGAAACATCTGTTCTCAGATTCCACAGAAATAAGCCTAGCAAAGAGATCCACGAAATACAGATGTAACTCTGTGAGTGGAAGTCACACATCACAGAGGAGTTTCTCAGATAGCTTCTTTCCAGATTTCATCTGAGGATATTTCCTTTTTCACCATAGCTCTCTATGGGCTTCCAAATATTACTTTGCAAATTCCACAAGAACTGTCTTAGCGAAAGGCTTCTTGAGGGGAAAGCTGTAACTCTGTGTGATGATTTCACAGAACACAAAGAAGTTTCTCAGAAAGCTTCTTTCTCTTTGTTATCGGAGGATATTTCCTTTGGCCCTATACTCTTCAAAGGGATCCGAAATATCTGTTCTCAGATTCCACAGAAATAAGGCTAGCAAAGAGATCCACGAAATACAGATGTAACTCCGTGAGATGAATGAACAGAACACTAAGCAGTTTCTCAGAAAGCTTCTTTCCAGATTTCATCTGAGGATATTTCCTTTTTCACCATAGCCCTCTATGGGCTTAAAAATATCACTTTTCCAATTCCTCAAGAACTGTCTTAGCGAAAGGCTTCTTGAGGGGAAAGCTGTAACTCTGCGAGATGATTTCACAGAACACAAAGAAGTTTCTCAGAAAGCTTCTTTCTCTTTTTTATCAGAGGATATTTCCTTTGGCCCTATAGTCTTCAAAGGGATCCGAAATATCTGTTCTCAGATTCCACAGAAATAAGGCTAGCAAGGAGATCCACGAAATACAGATGTAACTCTGTGAGTGGAAGTCACACATCACAGAGCAGTTTCTCAGAAAGCTTCTTTCCACATTTCATCTGAGGATATTTCCTTTTTCACCATAGCCCACTATGGGCTTCCAAATATTACTTTGCAAATTCCACAAGAACTGTCTTAGGGAAAGGCTTCTTGAGGGGAAAGCTGTAACTCTGTGAGATGATTTCACAGAACACAAAGAAGTTTCTCAGAAAGCTTCTTTCTCTTTGTTATCGGAGGATATTTCCTTTGGCCCTATAGTCTTCAAAGGGATCCGAAATATCTGTTCTCAGATTCCACAGAAATAAGGCTAGCAAGGAGATCCACGTAATACAGATGTAACTCCGTGAGTGGAAGTCACACATCACAGAGCAGTTTTCAGAAAGCTTCTTTCCAGATTTCATCTGAGGATATTTCCTTTTTCAACATAGCCCTATATGGGCTTCCAAATATCACTTTGCCAATTCCACAAGAACTGTCTTAGCTAAAGGCTTCTTGAGGGCAAAGCTGTAACTCTGTGAGATGATTTCACAGAACACAAAGAAGTTTCTCAGAAAGCTTCTTTCTCTTTGTTATCGGAGGATATTTCCATTGGCCCTATAGTCTTCAAAGGGATCCGAAATATCTGTTCTCAGATTCCACAGAAATAAGACTAGCAAAGAGATCCACGAAATACAGACGTAACTCTGTGAGATGAATGAACAGAATACTAAGCAGTTTCTCAGAAAGCTTCTTTCCATATTTCATCTGAGGATATTTCCTTTTTCACCATAGCCCTCTATGGGCTTCCAAATATCACTTTGCCAATTCCACAAGAACTGTCTTAGCGAAAGGCTTCTTGAGGGGAAAGCTGTAACTCTGTGAGATGATTTCACGGAACACAAAGAAGTTTCTCAGAAAGCTTCTTTCTCTTTGTTATCAGAGGATATTTCCTTTGGCCCTATAGTCTTCAAAGGTATCCGAAATATCTGTTCTCAGATTCCACAGAAATAAGGCTAGCAAGGAGATTCACGAAATAGAGATGTAACTCTGTGAGTGGAAGTCACACATCACAGAGCAGTTTCTCAGAAAGCTTCTTTCCAGATTTCATCTGAGGATATTTCCTTTTTCACCATAGCCCTCTATGGGCTTTCAAATATCACTTTGCCAATTCCACAAGAACTGTCTTAGCGAAAGGCTTCTTGAGGGGAAAGCTGTAACTCTGTGAGATGATTTCACAGAACACAAAGAAGTTTCTCAGAAAGCTTCTTTCTCTTTGTTATCGTAGGATATTTCCTTTCGCTCTATAGTCTTCAAAGGGATCCGAGATATCTGTTCTCAGATTCCACAGAAATAAGGCTAGCAAAGTGATCCACGAAATACAGATGTAACTCCGTGAGTGGAAGTCATACATCACAGAGCAGTTTTCAGAAAACTTCTTTCCAGATTTCATCTGAGGATATTTCCTTTTTCAACATAGCCCTATATGGGCTTCCAAATATCACTTTGCCAATTCCACAAGAACTGTCTTAGCGAAAGGCTTCTTGAGGGCAAAGCTGTAACTCTGTGAGATGATTTCACAGAACACAAAGAAGTTTCTCAGAAAGCTTCTTTCTCTTTGTTATCGGAGGATATTTCCTTTGGCCCTATAGTCTTCAAAGGGGTCCGAAATATCTGTTCTCTGATTCCACAGAAATAAGGCTAGCAAAGAGATCCACGAAATACAGATGTAACTCTGTGAGATGAATGAACAGAACACTAAGCAGTTTCTCAGAAAGCTTCTTTCCAGATTTCATCTGAGGATATTTCCTTTTTCACCATAGAACTCTATGGGCTTCCAAATATCACTTTGCCAATTCCACAAGAACTGTCTTAGCGAAAGGCTTCTTGAGGGGAAAGCTGTAACTCTGTGAGATGATTTCACAGAACACAAAGAAGTTTCTCAGAAAGCTTCTTTCTCTTTGTTATCAGAGGATATTTCCTTTGGCCCTATAGTCTTCAATGGGATCCAAAATGTCTGTTCTCAGATTCCACAGAAATAAGGCTAGCAAAGAGATCCACGAAATACAGATGTAACTCTGTGAGTGGAAGTCACACATCACAGAGCAGTTTCTCAGAAAGCTTCTTTCCAGGTTTCATCTGAGGATATTTCCTTTTTCACCATAGCCCTCTATGGGCTTCCAAATATTACTTTGCCAATTCCACAAGAACTGTCGTAGCGAAAGGCTTCTTGAGGGGGAAGCTGTAACTCTGTGTGATGATTTCACAGAACACAAAGAAGTTTCTCAGAATGCTTCTTTCTCTTTGTTATCGGAGGATGTTTCCTTTGGCCCTATACTCTTCAAAGGGATCCGAAATATCTGTTCTCAGATTCCACAGAAATAAGGCTAGCAAAGAGATCCACGAAATACAGATGTAACTCCGTGAGATGAATGAACAGAACACTAAGCAGTTTCTCAGAAAGTTTCTTTCCAGATTTCATCTGAGGATATTTCCTTTTTCACCATAGCCCTCTATGGGCTTAAAAATATCACTTTTCCAATTCCTCAAGAACTGTCTTAGCGAAAGGCTTCTTTAGGGGAAAGCTGTAACTCTGTGAGATGATTTCACAGAACACAAAGAAGTTTCTCAGAACGCTTCTTTCTCTTTGTTATCAGAGGATATTTCCTTTGGCCCTATAGTCTTCAAAGGGATCCGAAATATCTGTTCTCAGATTCCACAGAAATAAGGCTAGCAAGGAGATCCACGAAATACAGATGTAACTCTGTGAGTGGAAGTCACACATCACAGAGCAGTTTCTCAGAAAGCTTCTTTCCACATTTCATCTGAGGATATTTCCTTTTTCACCATAGCCCTCTAGGGGCTTCCAAATATTACTTTGCAAATTCCACAAGAACTGTCTTAGGGAAAGGCTTCTTGAGGGGAAAGCTGTAACTCTGTGAGATGATTTCACAGAACACAAAGAAGTTTCTCAGAAAGCTTCTTTCTCTTTGTTATCAGAGGATATTTCCTTTGGCCCTATAGTCTTCAAAGGGATCCAAAATGTCTGTTCTCAGATTCCACAGAAATAAGGCTAGCAAAGAGATCCACGAAATACAGATGTAACTCAGTGAGTGGAAGTCACACATCACAGAGCAGTTTCTCAGAAAGCTTCTTTCCAGATTTCATCTGAGGATATTTCCTTTTTCACCGTAGCCCTCTATGGGCTTCCAAATATTACTTTGCAAATTCCACAAGAACTGTCTTAGCGAAAGGCTTCTTGAGGGGAAAGCTGTAACTCTGTGAGATGATTTCACAGAACACAAAGAAGTTTCTCAGAAAGCTTCTTTCTCTTTGTTATCGGAGGATATTTCCTTGGGCCCTATAGTCTTCAAAGGGATCCGAAATATCTGTTCTCAGATTCCACAGAAATAAGGCTAGCAAAGAGATCCACGAAATACAGATGTAACTCCGTGAGTGGAAGTCACACATCACAGAGCAGTTTTCAGAAAGCTTCTTTCCAGATTTCATCTGAGGATATTTCCTTTTTCACCATAGCCCTCTATGGGCTTCCAAATATCACTTTGCCAATTCCACAAGAACTGTCTTAGCGAAAGGCTTCTTGAGGGCAAAGCTGTAACTCTGTGAGATGATTTCACAGAACACAAAGAAGTTTCTCAGAAAGCTTCTTTCTCTTTGTTATCGGAGGATATTTCCTTTGGCCCTATAGTCTTCAAAGGGATCCGAAATATCTGTTCTCAGATTCCACAGAAATAAGGCTAGCAAAGAGATCCACGAAATACAGACGTAACTCTGTGAGATGAATGAACAGAACACTAAGCAGTTTCACAGAAAGCTTCTTTCCAGATTTCATCTGAGGATATTTCCTTTTTCACCATAGCCCTCTATGGGCTTCCAAATATCACTTTGCCAATTCCAGAAGAACTGTCTTAGCGAAAGGCTTCTTGAGGGGAAAGCAGTAACTCTGTGAGATGATTTCACAGAACACAAAGAAGTTTCTCAGAAAGCTTCTTTCTCTTTGTTATCAGAGGATATTTCCTTTGGCCCTATAGTCTTCAAAGGGATCCGAAATATCTGTTCTCAGATTCCACAGAAATAAGGCTAGCAAGGAGATCCACGAAATAGAGACGTAACTCTGTGAGTGGAAGTCACACATCACAGAGCAGTTTCTCAGAAAGCTTCTTTCCAGATTTCATCTGAGGATATTTCCTTTTTCACCATAGCCCTCTATGGGCTTCCAAATATTACTTTGCCAATTCCACAAGAACTGTCTTAGCGAAAGGCTTCTTGAGGGGGAAGCTGTAACTCTGTGTGATGATTTCACAGAACACAAAGAAGTTTCTCAGAAAGCTTCTTTCTCTTTGTTATCGGAGGATGTTTCCTTTGGCCCTATACTCTTCAAAGGGATCCGAAATATCTGTTCTCAGATTCCACAGAAATAAGGCTAGCAAAGAGATCCACGAAATACAGATGTAACTCCGTGAGATGAATGAACAGAACACTAAGCAGTTTCTCAGAAAGCTTCTTTCCAGATTTCATCTGAGGATATTTCCTTTTTCACCATAGCCCTCTATGGGCTTAAAAATATCACTTTTCCAATTCCTCAAGAACTGTCTTAGCGAAAGGCTTCTTGAGGGGAAAGCTGTAACTCTGTGAGATGATTTCACAGAACACAAAGAAGTTTCTCAGAACGCTTCTTTCTCTTTGTTATCAGAGGATATTTCCTTTGGCCCTATAGTCTTCAAAGGGATCCGAAATATCTGTTCTCAGATTCCACAGAAATAAGGCTAGCAAGGAGATCCACGAAATAGAGATGTAACTCTGTGAGTGGAAGTCACACATCACAGAGCAGTTTCTCAGAAAGCTTCTTTCCAGATTTCATCTGAGGATATTTCCTTTTTCACCATAGCCCTCTATGGGCTTTCAAATATCACTTTGCCAATTACACAAGAACTGTCTTAGCGAAAGGCTTCTTGAAGGGAAAGCTGTAACTCTGTGAGATGATTTCACAGAACAGAAAGAAGTTTCTCAGAAAACTTCTTTCTCTTTGTTATCGGAGGATATTTCCTTTCGGCCCTATAGTCTTCAAAGGGATCCGAAATATCTGTTCTCAGACTCCACAGAAATAAGGCTAGCAAAGAGATCCACGAAATACAGATGTAACTCTGTGAGATGAATGAACAGAACACTAAGCAGTTTCTCAGAAAGCTTCTTTCCAGATTTCATCTGAGGATATTTCCTTTTTCACCATAGCCCACTATGGGCTTCCAAATATCACTTTGCCAATTCCACAAGAACTGTCTTAGTGAAAGGCTTCTTGAGGGGAAAGTGTAACTCTGTGAGATGATTTCACAGAACACAAAGAAGTTTCTCAGAAAGCTTCTTTCTCTTTGTTATCGGAGGATATTTCCTTTGGCCCTATAGTCTTCAAAGGGATCCGAAACATCTGTTCTCAGATTCCACAGAAATAAGCCTAGCAAAGAGATCCACGAAATACAGATGTAACTCTGTGAGTGGAAGTCACACATCACAGAGGAGTTTCTCAGATAGCTTCTTTCCAGATTTCATCTGAGGATATTTCCTTTTTCACCATAGCTCTCTATGGGCTTCCAAATATTACTTTGCAAATTCCACAAGAACTGTCTTAGCGAAAGGCTTCTTGAGGGGAAAGCTGTAACTCTGTGTGATGATTTCACAGAACACAAAGAAGTTTCTCAGAAAGCTTCTTTCTCTTTGTTATCGGAGGATATTTCCTTTGGCCCTATACTCTTCAAAGGGATCCGAAATATCTGTTCTCAGATTCCACAGAAATAAGGCTAGCAAAGAGATCCACGAAATACAGATGTAACTCCGTGAGATGAATGAACAGAACACTAAGCAGTTTCTCAGAAAGCTTCTTTCCAGATTTCATCTGAGGATATTTCCTTTTTCACCATAGCCCTCTATGGGCTTAAAAATATCACTTTTCCAATTCCTCAAGAACTGTCTTAGCGAAAGGCTTCTTGAGGGGAAAGCTGTAACTCTGCGAGATGATTTCACAGAACACAAAGAAGTTTCTCAGAAAGCTTCTTTCTCTTTTTTATCAGAGGATATTTCCTTTGGCCCTATAGTCTTCAAAGGGATCCGAAATATCTGTTCTCAGATTCCACAGAAATAAGGCTAGCAAGGAGATCCACGAAATAGAGATGTAACTCTGTGAGTGGAAGTCACACATCACAGAGCAGTTTCTCAGAAAGCTTCTTTCCACATTTCATCTGAGGATATTTCCTTTTTCACCATAGCCCACTATGGGCTTCCAAATATTACTTTGCAAATTCCACAAGAACTGTCTTAGGGAAAGGCTTCTTGAGGGGAAAGCTGTAACTCTGTGAGATGATTTCACAGAACACAAAGAAGTTTCTCAGAAAGCTTCTTTCTCTTTGTTATCGGAGGATATTTCCTTTGGCCCTATAGTCTTCAAAGGGATCCGAAATATCTGTTCTCAGATTCCACAGAAATAAGGCTAGCAAGGAGATCCACGTAATACAGATGTAACTCCGTGAGTGGAAGTCACACATCACAGAGCAGTTTTCAGAAAGCTTCTTTCCAGATTTCATCTGAGGATATTTCCTTTTTCAACATAGCCCTCTATGGGCTTCCAAATATCACTTTGCCAATTCCACAAGAACTGTCTTAGCTAAAGGCTTCTTGAGGGCAAAACTGTAACTCTGTGAGATGATTTCACAGAACACAAAGAAGTTTCTCAGAAAGCTTCTTTCTCTTTGTTATCGGAGGATATTTCCATTGGCCCTATAGTCTTCAAAGGGATCCGAAATATCTGTTCTCAGATTCCACAGAAATAAGGCTAGCAAAGAGATCCACGAAATACAGACGTAACTCTGTGAGATGAATGAACAGAATACTAAGCAGTTTCTCAGAAAGCTTCTTTCCATATTTCATCTGAGGATATTTCCTTTTTCACCATAGCCCTCTATGGGCTTCCAAATATCACTTTGCCAATTCCACAAGAACTGTCTTAGCGAAAGGCTTCTTGAGGGGAAAGCTGTAACTCTGTGAGATGATTTCACGGAACACAAAGAAGTTTCTCAGAAAGCTTCTTTCTCTTTGTTATCAGAGGATATTTCCTTTGGCCCTATAGTCTTCAAAGGTATCCGAAATATCTGTTCTCAGATTCCACAGAAATAAGGCTAGCAAGGAGATTCACGAAATAGAGATGTAACTCTGTGAGTGGAAGTCACACATCACAGAGCAGTTTCTCAGAAAGCTTCTTTCCAGATTTCATCTGAGGATATTTCCTTTTTCACCATAGCCCTCTATGGGCTTTCAAATATCACTTTGCCAATTCCACAAGAACTGTCTTAGCGAAAGGCTTCTTGAGGGGAAAGCTGTAACTCTGTGAGATGATTTCACAGAACACAAAGAAGTTTCTCAGAAAGCTTCTTTCTCTTTGTTATCGTAGGATATTTCCTTTCGCTCTATAGTCTTCAAAGGGATCCGAGATATCTGTTCTCAGATTCCACAGAAATAAGGCTAGCAAAGAGATCCACGAAATACAGATGTAACTCCGTGAGTGGAAGTCATACATCACAGAGCAGTTTTCAGAAAGCTTCTTTCCAGATTTCATCTGAGGATATTTCCTTTTTCAACATAGCCCTATATGGGCTTCCAAATATCACTTTGCCAATTCCACAAGAACTGTCTTAGCGAAAGGCTTCTTGAGGGCAAAGCTGTAACTCTGTGAGATGATTTCACAGAACACAAAGAAGTTTCTCAGAAAGCTTCTTTCTCTTTGTTATCGGAGGATATTTCCTTTGGCCCTATAGTCTTCAAAGGGGTCCGAAATATCTGTTCTCTGATTCCACAGAAATAAGGCTAGCAAAGAGATCCACGAAATACAGATGTAACTCTGTGAGATGAATGAAGAGAACACTAAGCAGTTTCTCAGAAAGCTTCTTTCCAGATTTCATCTGAGGATATTTCCTTTTTCACCATAGAACTCTATGGGCTTCCAAATATCACTTTGCCAATTCCACAAGAACTGTCTTAATGAAAGGCTTCTTGAGGGGAAAGCTGTAACTCTGTGAGATGATTTCACAGAACACAAAGAAGTTTCTCAGAAAGCTTCTTTCTCTTTGTTATCAGAGGATATTTCCTTTGGCCCTATAGTCTTCAATGGGATCCAAAATGTCTGTTCTCAGATTCCACAGAAATAAGGCTAGCAAAGAGATCCACGAAATACAGATGTAACTCTGTGAGTGGAAGTCACACATCACAGAGCAGTTTCTCAGAAAGCTTCTTTCCAGGTTTCATCTGAGGATATTTCCTTTTTCACCATAGCCCTCTATGGGCTTCCAAATATTACTTTGCCAATTCCACAAGAACTGTCTTAGCGAAAGGCTTCTTGAGGGGGAAGCTGTAACTCTGTGTGATGATTTCACAGAACACAAAGAAGTTTCTCAGAAAGCTTCTTTCTCTTTGTTATCGGAGGATGTTTCCTTTGGCCCTATACTCTTCAAAGGGATCCGAAATATCTGTTCTCAGATTCCACAGAAATAAGGCTAGCAAAGAGATCCACGAAATACAGATGTAACTCCGTGAGATGAATGAACAGAACACTAAGCAGTTTCTCAGAAAGCTTCTTTCCAGATTTCATCTGAGGATATTTCCTTTTTCACCATAGCCCTCTATGGGCTTAAAAATATCACTTTTCCAATTCCTCAAGAACTGTCTTAGCGAAAGGCTTCTTGAGGGGAAAGCTGTAACTCTGTGAGATGATTTCACAGAACACAAAGAAGTTTCTCAGAACGCTTCTTTCTCTTTGTTATCAGAGGATATTTCCTTTGGCCCTATAGTCTTCAAAGGGATCCGAAATATCTGTTCTCAGATTCCACAGAAATAAGGCTAGCAAGGAGATCCACGAAATAGAGATGTAACTCTGTGAGTGGAAGTCACACATCACAGAGCAGTTTCTCAGAAAGCTTCTTTCCAGATTTCATCTGAGGATATTTCCTTTTTCACCATAGCCCTCTATGGGCTTTCAAATATCACTTTGCCAATTACACAAGAACTGTCTTAGCGAAAGGCTTCTTGAAGGGAAAGCTGTAACTCTGTGAGATGATTTCACAGAACAGAAAGAAGTTTCTCAGAAAACTTCTTTCTCTTTGTTATCGGAGGATATTTCCTTTCGGCCCTATAGTCTTCAAAGGGATCCGAAATATCTGTTCTCAGACTCCACAGAAATAAGGCTAGCAAAGAGATCCACGAAATACAGATGTAACTCTGTGAGATGAATGAACAGAACACTAAGCAGTTTCTCAGAAAGCTTCTTTCCAGATTTCATCTGAGGATATTTCCTTTTTCACCATAGCCCACTATGGGCTTCCAAATATCACTTTGCCAATTCCACAAGAACTGTCTTAGTGAAAGGCTTCTTGAGGGGAAAGTGTAACTCTGTGAGATGATTTCACAGAACACAAAGAAGTTTCTCAGAAAGCTTCTTTCTCTTTGTTATCGGAGGATATTTCCTTTGGCCCTATAGTCTTCAAAGGGATCCGAAACATCTGTTCTCAGATTCCACAGAAATAAGCCTAGCAAAGAGATCCACGAAATACAGATGTAACTCTGTGAGTGGAAGTCACACATCACAGAGGAGTTTCTCAGATAGCTTCTTTCCAGATTTCATCTGAGGATATTTCCTTTTTCACCATAGCTCTCTATGGGCTTCCAAATATTACTTTGCAAATTCCACAAGAACTGTCTTAGCGAAAGGCTTCTTGAGGGGAAAGCTGTAACTCTGTGTGATGATTTCACAGAACACAAAGAAGTTTCTCAGAAAGCTTCTTTCTCTTTGTTATCGGAGGATATTTCCTTTGGCCCTATACTCTTCAAAGGGATCCGAAATATCTGTTCTCAGATTCCACAGAAATAAGGCTAGCAAAGAGATCCACGAAATACAGATGTAACTCCGTGAGATGAATGAACAGAACACTAAGCAGTTTCTCAGAAAGCTTCTTTCCAGATTTCATCTGAGGATATTTCCTTTTTCACCATAGCCCTCTATGGGCTTAAAAATATCACTTTTCCAATTCCTCAAGAACTGTCTTAGCGAAAGGCTTCTTGATGGGAAAGCTGTAACTCTGCGAGATGATTTCACAGAACACAAAGAAGTTTCTCAGAAAGCTTCTTTCTCTTTGTTATCAGAGGATATTTCCTTTGGCCCTATAGTCTTCAAAGGGATCCGAAATATCTGTTCTCAGATTCCACAGAAATAAGGCTAGCAAGGAGATCCACGAAATACAGATGTAACTCTGTGAGTGGAAGTCACACATCACAGAGCAGTTTCTCAGAAAGCTTCTTTCCACATTTCATCTGAGGATATTTCCTTTTTCACCATAGCCCACTATGGGCTTCCAAATATTACTTTGCAAATTCCACAAGAACTGTCTTAGGGAAAGGCTTCTTGAGGGGAAAGCTGTAACTCTGTGAGATGATTTCACAGAACACAAAGAAGTTTCTCAGAAAGCTTCTTTCTCTTTGTTATCGGAGGATATTTCCTTTGGCCCTATAGTCTTCAAAGGGATCCGAAATATCTGTTCTCAGATTCCACAGAAATAAGGCTAGCAAGGAGATCCACGTAATACAGATGTAACTCCGTGAGTGGAAGTCACACATCACAGAGCAGTTTTCAGAAAGCTTCTTTCCAGATTTCATCTGAGGATATTTCCTTTTTCAACATAGCCCTATATGGGCTTCCAAATATCACTTTGCCAATTCCACAAGAACTGTCTTAGCTAAAGGCTTCTTGAGGGCAAAGCTGTAACTCTGTGAGATGATTTCACAGAACACAAAGAAGTTTCTCAGAAAGCTTCTTTCTCTTTGTTATCGGAGGATATTTCCATTGGCCCTATAGTCTTCAAAGGGATCCGAAATATCTGTTCTCAGATTCCACAGAAATAAGGCTAGCAAAGAGATCCACGAAATACAGACGTAACTCTGTGAGATGAATGAACAGAATACTAAGCAGTTTCTCAGAAAGCTTCTTTCCATATTTCATCTGAGGATATTTCCTTTTTCACCATAGCCCTCTATGGGCTTCCAAATATCACTTTGCCAATTCCACAAGAACTGTCTTAGCGAAAGGCTTCTTGAGGGGAAAGCTGTAACTCTGTGAGATGATTTCACGGAACACAAAGAAGTTTCTCAGAAAGCTTCTTTCTCTTTGTTATCAGAGGATATTTCCTTTGGCCCTATAGTCTTCAAAGGTATCCGAAATATCTGTTCTCAGATTCCACAGAAATAAGGCTAGCAAGGAGATTCACGAAATAGAGATGTAACTCTGTGAGTGGAAGTCACACATCACAGAGCAGTTTCTCAGAAAGCTTCTTTCCAGATTTCATCTGAGGATATTTCCTTTTTCACCATAGCCCTCTATGGGCTTTCAAATATCACTTTGCCAATTCCACAAGAACTGTCTTAGCGAAAGGCTTCTTGAGGGGAAAGCTGTAACTCTGTGAGATGATTTCACAGAACACAAAGAAGTTTCTCAGAAAGCTTCTTTCTCTTTGTTATCGTAGGATATTTCCTTTCGCTCTATAGTCTTCAAAGGGATCCGAGATATCTGTTCTCAGATTCCACAGAAATAAGGCTAGCAAAGAGATCCACGAAATACAGATGTAACTCCGTGAGTGGAAGTCATACATCACAGAGCAGTTTTCAGAAAGCTTCTTTCCAGATTTCATCTGAGGATATTTCCTTTTTCAACATAGCCCTATATGGGCTTCCAAATATCACTTTGCCAATTCCACAAGAACTGTCTTAGCGAAAGGCTTCTTGAGGGCAAAGCTGTAACTCTGTGAGATGATTTCACAGAACACAAAGAAGTTTCTCAGAAAGCTTCTTTCTCTTTGTTATCGGAGGATATTTCCTTTGGCCCTATAGTCTTCAAAGGGGTCCGAAATATCTGTTCTCTGATTCCACAGAAATAAGGCTAGCAAAGAGATCCACGAAATACAGATGTAACTCTGTGAGATGAATGAACAGAACACTAAGCAGTTTCTCAGAAAGCTTCTTTCCAGATTTCATCTGAGGATATTTCCTTTTTCACCATAGAACTCTATGGGCTTCCAAATATCACTTTGCCAATTCCACAAGAACTGTCTTAATGAAAGGCTTCTTGAGGGGAAAGCTGTAACTCTGTGTGATGATTTCACAGAACACAAAGAAGTTTCTCAGAAAGCTTCTTTCTCTTTGTTATCAGAGGATATTTCCTTTGGCCCTATAGTCTTCAATGGGATCCAAAATGTCTGTTCTCAGATTCCACAGAAATAAGGCTAGCAAAGAGATCCACGAAATACAGATGTAACTCTGTGAGTGGAAGTCACACATCACAGAGCAGTTTCTCAGAAAGCTTCTTTCCAGATTTCATCTGAGGATATTTCCTTTTTCACCATAGCCCTCTATGGGCTTAAAAATATCACTTTTCCAATTCCTCAAGAACTGTCTTAGCGAAAGGCTTCTTGAGGGGAAAGCTGTAACTCTGTGAGATGATTTCACAGAACACAAAGAAGTTTCTCAGAACGCTTCTTTCTCTTTGTTATCAGAGGATATTTCCTTTGGCCCTATAGTCTTCAAAGGGATCCGAAATATCTGTTCTCAGATTCCACAGAAATAAGGCTAGCAAGGAGATCCACGAAATACAGATGTAACTCTGTGAGTGGAAGTCACACATCACAGAGCAGTTTCTCAGAAAGCTTCTTTCCACATTTCATCTGAGGATATTTCCTTTTTCACCATAGCCCTCTAGGGGCTTCCAAATATTACTTTGCAAATTCCACAAGAACTGTCTTAGGGAAAGGCTTCTTGAGGGGAAAGCTGTAACTCTGTGAGATGATTTCACAGAACACAAAGAAGTTTCTCAGAAAGCTTCTTTCTCTTTGTTATCGGAGGATATTTCCTTGGGCCCTATAGTCTTCAAAGGGATCCGAAATATCTGTTCTCAGATTCCACAGAAATAAGGCTAGCAAAGAGATCCACGAAATACAGATGTAACTTCGTGAGTGGAAGTCACACATCACAGAGCAGTTTTCAGAAAGCTTCTTTCCAGATTTCATCTGAGGATATTTCCTTTTTCAACATAGCCCTATATGGGCTTCCAAATATCACTTTGCCAATTCCACAAGAACTGTCTTAGCGAAAGGCTTCTTGAGGGCAAAGCTGTAACTCTGTGAGATGATTTCACAGAACACAAAGAAGTTTCTCAGAAAGCTTCTTTCTCTTTGTTATCGGAGGATATTTCCTTTGGCCCTATAGTCTTCAAAGGGATCCGAAATATCTGTTCTCAGATTCCACAGAAATAAGGCTAGCAAAGAGATCCACGAAATACAGACGTAACTCTGTGAGATGAATGAACAGAACACTAAGCAGTTTCTCAGAAAGCTTCTTTCCAGATTTCATCTGAGGATATTTCCTTTTTCACCATAGCCCTCTATGGGCTTCCAAATATCACTTTGCCAATTCCACAAGAACTGTCTTAGCGAAAGGCTTATTGAGGGGAAAGCTGTAACTCTGTGAGATGATTTCACAGAACACAAAGAAGTTTCTCAGAAAGCTTCTTTCTCTTTGTTATCAGAGGATATTTCCTTTGGCCCTATAGTCTTCAAAGGGATCCGAAATATCTGTTCTCAGATTCCACAGAAATAAGGCTAGCAAGGAGATCCACGAAATACAGATGTAACTCTGTGAGTGCAAGTCACACATCACAGAGCAGTTTCTCAGAAAGCTTCTTTCCAGGTTTCATCTGAGGATATTTCCTTTTTCACCATAGCCCTCTATGGGCTTCCAAATATTACTTTGCCAATTCCACAAGAACTGTCTTAGCGAAAGGCTTCTTGAGGGGAAAGCTGTAACTCTGTGTGATGATTTCACAGAACACAAAGAAGTTTCTCAGAAAGCGTCTTTCTCTTTGTTATCGGAGGATATTTCCTTTGGCCCTATACTCTTAAAAGGGATCCGAAATATCTGTTCTCAGATTCCACAGAAATAAGGCTAGCAAAGAGATCCACGAAATACAGATGTAACTCTGTGAGATGAATGAACAGAACAGTAAGCAGTTTCTCAGAAAGCTTCTTTCCAGATTTCATCTGAGGATATTTCCTTTTTCACCATAGCCCTCTATGGGCTTAAAAATATCACTTTTCCAATTCCACAAGAACTGTCTTAGCGAAAGGCTTCTTGAGGGGAAAGCTGTAACTCTGCGAGATGATTTCACAGAACACAAAGAAGTTTCTCAGAAAGCTTCTTTCTCTTTGTTATCAGAGGATATTTCCTTTGGCCCTATAGTCTTCAAAGGGATCCGAAATATCTGTTCTCAGATTCCACAGAAATAAGGCTAGCAAGGAGATCCACGAAATACAGATGTAACTCTGTGAGTGGAAGTCACACATCACAGAGCAGTTTCTCAGAAAGCTTCTTTCCACATTTCATCTGAGGATATTTCCTTTTTCACCATAGCCCACTATGGGCTTCCAAATATTACTTTGCAAATTCCACAAGAACTGTCTTAGGGAAAGGCTTCTTGAGGGGAAAGCTGTAACTCTGTGAGATGATTTCACAGAACACAAAGAAGTTTCTCAGAAAGCTTCTTTCTCTTTGTTATCGGAGGATATTTCCTTTGGCCCTATAGTCTTCAAAGGGATCCGAAATATCTGTTCTCAGATTCCAGAGAAATAAGGCTAGCAAGGAGATCCACGTACAGATGTAACTCCGTGAGTGGAAGTCACACATCACAGAGCAGTTTTCAGAAAGCTTCTTTCCAGATTTCATCTGAGGATATTTCCTTTTTCAACATAGCACTATATGGGCTTCCGAATATCACTTTGCCAATTCCACAAGAACTGTCTTAGCTAAAGGCTTCTTGAGGGCAAAGCTGTAACTCTGTGAGATGATTTCACAGAACACAAAGAAGTTTCTCAGAAAGCTTCTTTCTCTTTGTTATCGGAGGATATTTCCATTGACCCTATAGTCTTCAAAGGGATCCGAAATATCTGTTCTCAGATTCCACAGAAATAAGGCTAGCAAAGAGATCCACGAAATACAGACGTAACTCTGTGAGATGAATGAACAGAATACTAAGCAGTTTCTCAGAAAGCTTCTTTCCAGATTTCATCTGAGGATATTTCCTTTTTCACCATAGCCCTCTATGGGCTTCCAAATATCACTTTGCCAATTCCACAAGAACTGTCTTAGCGAAAGGCTTCTTGAGGGGAAAGCTGTAACTCTGTGAGATGATTTCACAGAACACAAAGAAGTTTCTCAGAAAGCTTCTTTCTCTTTGTTATCAGAGGATATTTCCTTTGGCCCTATAGTCTTCAAAGGTATCCGAAATATCTGTTCTCAGATTCCACAGAAATAAGGCTAGCAAGGAGATTCACGAAATAGAGATGTAACTCTGTGAGTGGAAGTCACACATCACAGTGCAGTTTCTCAGAAAGCTTCTTTCCAGATTTCATCTGAGGATATTTCCTTTTTCACCATAGCCCTCTATGGGCTTCCAAATATCACTTTGCCAATTCCACAAGAACTGTCTAAATGAAAGGCTTCTTGAGGGGAAAGCTGTAACTCTGTGAGATGATTTCACAGAACACAAAGAAGTTTCTCAGAAAGCTTCTTTCTCTTTGTTATCAGAGGATATTTCCTTTGGCCCTATAGTCTTCAAAGGGATCCAAAATGTCTGTTCTCAGATTCCACAGAAATAAGGCTAGCAAAGAGATGCACGAAATACAGATGTAACTCTGTGAGTGGAAGTCACACATCACAGAGCAGTTTCTCAGAAAGCTTCTTTCCAGGTTTCATCTGAGGATATTTCCTTTTTCACCATAGCCCTCTATGGGCTTCCAAATATTACTTTGCCAATTCCACAAGAACTGTCTTAGCGAAAGGCTTCTTGAGGGGGAAGCTGTAACTCTGTGTGATGATTTCACAGAACACAAAGAAGTTTCTCAGAAAGCTTCTTTCTCTTTGTTATCGGAGGATGTTTCCTTTGGCCCTATACTCTTCAAAGGGATCCGAAATATCTGTTCTCAGATTCCACAGAAATAAGGCTAGCAAAGAGATCCACGAAATACAGATGTAACCCCGTGAGATGAATGAACAGAACACTAAACAGTTTCTCAGAAAGCTTCTTTCCAGATTTCATCTGAGGATATTTCCTTTTTCACCATAGCCCTCTATGGGCTTAAAAATATCACTTTTCCAATTCCTCAAGAACTGTCTTAGCGAAAGGCTTCTTGAGGGGAAAGCTGTAACTCTGTGAGATGATTTCACAGAACACAAAGAAGTTTCTCAGAAAGCTTCTTTCTCTTTGTTATCAGAGGATATTTCCTTTGGCCCTATAGTCTTCAAAGGGATCCGAAATATCTGTTCTCAGATTCCACAGAAATAAGGCTAGCAAGGAGATCCACGAAATACAGATGTAACTCTGTGAGTGGAAGTCACACATCACAGAGCAGTTTCTCAGAAAACTTCTTTCCACATTTCATCTGAGGATATTTCCTTTTTCAACATAGCCCTCTAGGGGCTTCCAAATATTACTTTGCAAATTCCACAAGAACTGTCTTAGGGAAAGGCTTCTTGAGGGGAAAGCTGTAACTCTGTGAGATGATTTCACAGAACACAAAGAAGTTTCTCAGAAAGCTTCTTTCTCTTTGTTATCGGAGGATATTTCTTTGGGCCCTATAGTCTTCAAAGGGATCCGAAATATCTGTTCTCAGATTCCACAGAAATAAGGCTAGCAAAGAGATCCACGAAATACAGATGTAACTCCGTGAGTGAAAGTCACACATCACAGAGCAGTTTTCAGAAAGCTTCTTTCCAGATTTCATCTGAGGATATTTCCTTTTTCAACATAGCCCTATATGGGCTTCCAAATATCACTTTGCCAATTCCACAAGAACTGTCTTAGCGAAAGGCTTCTTGAGGGCAAAGCTGTAACTCTGTGAGATGATTTCACAGAACACAAAGAAGTTTCTCAGAAAGCTTCTTTCTCTTTGTTATCGGAGGATATTTCCTTTGGCCCTATAGTCTTCAAAGGGATCCGAAATATCTGTTCTCAGATTCCACAGAAATAAGGCTAGCAAAGAGATCCACGAAATACAGACGTAACTCTGTGAGATGAATGAACAGAACACTAAGCAGTTTCTCAGAAAGCTTCTTTCCAGATTTCATCTGAGGATATTTCCTTTTTCACCATAGCCCTCTATGGGCTTCCAAATATTACTTTGCCAATTCCAGAAGAACTGTCTTAGCGAAAGGCTTCTTGAGGGGAAAGCTGTAACTCTGTGAGATGATTTCACAGAACACAAAGAAGTTTCTCAGAAAGCTTCTTTCTCTTTGTTATCGGAGGATATTCCCTTTGGCCCTATAGTCTTCAAAGGGATCCGAAATATCTGTTCTCAGATTCCACAGAAATAAGGCTAGCAAGGAGATCCACGAAATAGAGATGTAACTCTGTGAGTGGAAGTAACACATCACAGAGCAGTTTCTCAGAAAGCTTCTTTCCAGATTTCATCTGAGGATATTTCCTTTTTCACCATAGCCCTCTATGGGCTTCCAAATATCACTTTGCCAATTCCACAAGAACTGTCTTAGTGAAAGGCTTCTTGAGAGGAAAGCTGTAACTCTGTGAGATGATTTCACAGAACACAAAGAAGTTTCTCAGAAAGCTTCTTTCTCTTTGTTATCAGAGGATATTTCCTTTGGCCCTATAGTCTTCAAAGGGATCCAAAATATCTGTTCTCAGATTCCACAGAAATAAGGCTAGCAAAGAGATCCACGAAATACAGATGTAACTCTGTGAGTGCAAGTCACACATCACAGAGCAGTTTCTCAGAAAGCTTCTTTCCAGGTTTCATCTGAGGATATTTCCTTTTTCACCATAGCCCTCTATGGGCTTCCAAATATTACTTTGCCAATTCCACAAGAACTGTCTTAGCGAAAGGCTTCTTGAGGGGAAAGCTGTAACTCTGTGTGATGATTTCACAGAACACAAAGAAGTTTCTCAGAAAGCGTCTTTCTCTTTGTTATCGGAGGATATTTCCTTTGGCCCTATACTCTTAAAAGGGATCCGAAATATCTGTTCTCAGATTCCACAGAAATAAGGCTAGCAAAGAGATCCACGAAATACATATGTAACTCTGTGAGATGAATGAACAGAACAGTAAGCAGTTTCTCAGAAAGCTTCTTTCCAGATTTCATCTGAGGATATTTCCTTTTTCACCATAGCCCTCTATGGGCTTAAAAATATCACTTTTCCAATTCCACAAGAACTGTCTTAGCGAAAGGCTTCTTGAGGGGAAAGCTGTAACTCTGTGAGATGATTTCACAGAACACAAAGAAGTTTCTCAGAAAGCTTCTTTCACTTTGTTATCAGAGGATATTTCCTTTGGCCCTGTAGTCTTCAAAGGGATCCGAAATATCTGTTCGCAGATTCCACAGAAATAAGGCTAGCAAGGAGATCCACGAAATAGAGATGTAACTCTGTGAGTGGAAGTAACACATCACAGAGCAGTTTCTCAGAAAGCTTCTTTCCAGATTTCATCTGAGGATATTTCCTTTTTCACCATAGCCCTCTAGGGGCTTCCAAATTTCACTTTGCCAATTCCACAAGAACTGTCTTAGCGAAAGGCTTCTTGAGGGGAAAGCTGTAACTCTGTGAGATGATTTCACAGAACACAAAGAAGTTTCTCAGAATGCTTCTTTCTCTTTGTTATCGTAGGATATTTCCTTTGGCCCTATAGTCTTCAAAGGGATCCGAAATATCTGTTCTCAGATTCCACAGAAATAAGGCTAGCAAAGAGATCCACGAAATACAGATGTAACTCCGTGAGATGAATGAACAGAACACTAAGCAGTTTCTCAGAAAGCTTCTTTCCAGATTTCATCTGAGGATATTTCCTTTTTCACCATAGCCCTCTATGGGCTTAAAAATATCACTTTTCCAATTCCTCAAGAACTGTCTTAGCGAAAGGCTTCTTGAGGGGAAAGCTGTAACTCTGTGAGATGATTTCACAGAACACAAAGAAGTTTCTCAGAAAGCTTCTTTCTCTTTGTTATCGGAGGATATTTCCTTTGGCCCTATAGTCTTCAAAGGGATCCGAAATATCTGTTCTCAGATTCCACAGAAATAAGGCTAGCAAGGAGATCCACGTAATACAGATGTAACTCCGTGAGTGGAAGTCACACATCACAGAGCAGTTTTCAGAAAGCTTCTTTCCAGATTTCATCTGAGGATATTTCCTTTTTCAACATAGCCCTATATGGGCTTCCAAATATCACTTTGCCAATTCCACAAGAACTGTCTTAGCTAAAGGCTTCTTGAGGGCAAAGCTGTAACTCTGTGAGATGATTTCACAGAACACAAAGAAGTTTCTCAGAAAGCTTCTTTCTCTTTGTTATCGGAGGATATTTCCATTGGCCCTATAGTCTTCAAAGGGATCCGAAATATCTGTTCTCAGATTCCACAGAAATAAGGCTAGCAAAGAGATCCACGAAATACAGACGTAACTCTGTGAGATGAATGAACAGAATACTAAGCAGTTTCTCAGAAAGCTTCTTTCCATATTTCATCTGAGGATATTTCCTTTTTCACCATAGCCCTCTATGGGCTTCCAAATATCACTTTGCCAATTCCACAATAACTGTCTTAGCGAAAGGCTTCTTGAGGGGAAAGCTGTAACTCTGTGAGATGATTTCACGGAACACAAAGAAGTTTCTCAGAAAGCTTCTTTCTCTTTGTTATCAGAGGATATTTCCTTTGGCCCTATAGTCTTCAAAGGTATCCGAAATATCTGTTCTCAGATTCCACAGAAATAAGGCTAGCAAGGAGATTCACGAAATAGAGATGTAACTCTGTGAGTGGAAGTCACACATCACAGAGCAGTTTCTCAGAAAGCTTCTTTCCAGATTTCATCTGAGGATATTTCCTTTTTCACCATAGCCCTCTATGGGCTTTCAAATATCACTTTGCCAATTCCACAAGAACTGTCTTAGCGAAAGGCTTCTTGAGGGGAAAGCTGTAACTCTGTGAGATGATTTCACAGAACACAAAGAAGTTTCTCAGAAAGCTTCTTTCTCTTTGTTATCGTAGGATATTTCCTTTCGCTCTATAGTCTTCAAAGGGATCCGAGATATCTGTTCTCAGATTCCACAGAAATAAGGCTAGCAAAGAGATCCACGAAATACAGATGTAACTCCGTGAGTGGAAGTCATACATCACAGAGCAGTTTTCAGAAAGCTTCTTTCCAGATTTCATCTGAGGATATTTCCTTTTTCAACATAGCCCTATATGGGCTTCCAAATATCACTTTGCCAATTCCACAAGAACTGTCTTAGCGAAAGGCTTCTTGAGGGCAAAGCTGTAACTCTGTGAGATGATTTCACAGAACACAAAGAAGTTTCTCAGAAAGCTTCTTTCTCTTTGTTATCGGAGGATATTTCCTTTGGCCCTATAGTCTTCAAAGGGGTCCGAAATATCTGTTCTCTGATTCCACAGAAATAAGGCTAGCAAAGAGATCCACGAAATACAGATGTAACTCTGTGAGATGAATGAACAGAACACTAAGCAGTTTCTCAGAAAGCTTCTTTCCAGATTTCATCTGAGGATATTTCCTTTTTCACCATAGAACTCTATGGGCTTCCAAATATCACTTTGCCAATTCCACAAGAACTGTCTTAATGAAAGGCTTCTTGAGGGGAAAGCTGTAACTCTGTGAGATGATTTCACAGAACACAAAGAAGTTTCTCAGAAAGCTTCTTTCTCTTTGTTATCAGAGGATATTTCCTTTGGCCCTATAGTCTTCAATGGGATCCAAAATGTCTGTTCTCAGATTCCACAGAAATAAGGCTAGCAAAGAGATCCACGAAATACAGATGTAACTCTGTGAGTGGAAGTCACACATCACAGAGCAGTTTCTCAGAAAGCTTCTTTCCAGGTTTCATCTGAGGATATTTCCTTTTTCACCATAGCCCTCTATGGGCTTCCAAATATTACTTTGCCAATTCCACAAGAACTGTCTTAGCGAAAGGCTTCTTGAGGGGGAAGCTGTAACTCTGTGTGATGATTTCACAGAACACAAAGAAGTTTCTCAGAAAGCTTCTTTCTCTTTGTTATCGGAGGATGTTTCCTTTGGCCCTATACTCTTCAAAGGGATCCGAAATATCTGTTCTCAGATTCCACAGAAATAAGGCTAGCAAAGAGATCCACGAAATACAGATGTAACTCCGTGAGATGAATGAACAGAACACTAAGCAGTTTCTCAGAAAGCTTCTTTCCAGATTTCATCTGAGGATATTTCCTTTTTCACCTTAGCCCTCTATGGGCTTAAAAATATCACTTTTCCAATTCCTCAAGAACTGTCTTAGCGAAAGGCTTCTTGAGGGGAAAGCTGTAACTCTGTGAGATGATTTCACAGAACACAAAGAAGTTTCTCAGAACGCTTCTTTCTCTTTGTTATCAGAGGATATTTCCTTTGGCCCTATAGTCTTCAAAGGGATCCGAAATATCTGTTCTCAGATTCCACAGAAATAAGGCTAGCAAGGAGATCCACGAAATAGAGATGTAACTCTGTGAGTGGAAGTCACACATCACAGAGCAGTTTCTCAGAAAGCTTCTTTCCAGATTTCATCTGAGGATATTTCCTTTTTCACCATAGCCCTCTATGGGCTTTCAAATATCACTTTGCCAATTACACAAGAACTGTCTTAGCGAAAGGCTTCTTGAAGGGAAAGCTGTAACTCTGTGAGATGATTTCACAGAACAGAAAGAAGTTTCTCAGAAAACTTCTTTCTCTTTGTTATCGGAGGATATTTCCTTTCGGCCCTATAGTCTTCAAAGGGATCCGAAATATCTGTTCTCAGACTCCACAGAAATAAGGCTAGCAAAGAGATCCACGAAATACAGATGTAACTCTGTGAGATGAATGAACAGAACACTAAGCAGTTTCTCAGAAAGCTTCTTTCCAGATTTCATCTGAGGATATTTCCTTTTTCACCATAGCCCACTATGGGCTTCCAAATATCACTTTGCCAATTCCACAAGAACTGTCTTAGTGAAAGGCTTCTTGAGGGGAAAGTGTTACTCTGTGAGATGATTTCACAGAACACAAAGAAGTTTCTCAGAAAGCTTCTTTCTCTTTGTTATCGGAGGATATTTCCTTTGGCCCTATAGTCTTCAAAGGGATCCGAAACATCTGTTCTCAGATTCCACAGAAATAAGCCTAGCAAAGACATCCACGAAATACAGATGTAACTCTGTGAGTGGAAGTCACACATCACAGAGGAGTTTCTCAGATAGCTTCTTTCCAGATTTCATCTGAGGATATTTCCTTTTTCACCATAGCTCTCTATGGGCTTCCAAATATTACTTTGCAAATTCCACAAGAACTGTCTTAGCGAAAGGCTTCTTGAGGGGAAAGCTGTAACTCTGTGTGATGATTTCACAGAACACAAAGAAGTTTCTCAGAAAGCTTCTTTCTCTTTGTTATCGGAGGATATTTCCTTTGGCCCTATACTCTTCAAAGGGATCCGAAATATCTGTTCTCAGATTCCACAGAAATAAGGCTAGCAAAGAGATCCACGAAATACAGATGTAACTCCGTGAGATGAATGAACAGAACACTAAGCAGTTTCTCAGAAAGCTTCTTTCCAGATTTCATCTGAGGATATTTCCTTTTTCACCATAGCCCTCTATGGGCTTAAAAATATCACTTTTCCAATTCCTCAAGAACTGTCTTAGCGAAAGGCTTCTTGAGGGGAAAGCTGTAACTCTGCGAGATGATTTCACAGAACACAAAGAAGTTTCTCAGAAAGCTTCTTTCTCTTTTTTATCAGAGGATATTTCCTTTGGCCCTATAGTCTTCAAAGGGATCCGAAATATCTGTTCTCAGATTCCACAGAAATAAGGCTAGCAAGGAGATCCACGAAATACAGATGTAACTCTGTGAGTGGAAGTCACACATCACAGAGCAGTTTCTCAGAAAGCTTCTTTCCACATTTCATCTGAGGATATTTCCTTTTTCACCATAGCCCACTATGGGCCTCCAAATATTACTTTGCAAATTCCACAAGAACTGTCTTAGGGAAAGGCTTCTTGAGGGGAAAGCTGTAACTCTGTGAGATGATTTCACAGAACACAAAGAAGTTTCTCAGAAAGCTTCTTTCTCTTTGTTATCGGAGGATATTTCCTTTGGCCCTATAGTCTTCAAAGGGATCCGAAATATCTGTTCTCAGATTCCACAGAAATAAGGCTAGCAAGGAGATCCACGTAATACAGATGTAACTCCGTGAGTGGAAGTCACACATCACAGAGCAGTTTTCAGAAAGCTTCTTTCCAGATTTCATCTGAGGATATTTCCTTTTTCAACATAGCCCTATATGGGCTTCCAAATATCACTTTGCCAATTCCACAAGAACTGTCTTAGCTAAAGGCTTCTTGAGGGCAAAGCTGTAACTCTGTGAGATGATTTCACAGAACACAAAGAAGTTTCTCAGAAAGCTTCTTTCTCTTTGTTATCGGAGGATATTTCCATTGGCCCTATAGTCTTCAAAGGGATCCGAAATATCTGTTCTCAGATTCCACAGAAATAAGGCTAGCAAAGAGATCCACGAAATACAGACGTAACTCTGTGAGATGAATGAACAGAATACTAAGCAGTTTCTCAGAAAGCTTCTTTCCATATTTCATCTGAGGATATTTCCTTTTTCACCATAGCCCTCTATGGGCTTCCAAATATCACTTTGCCAATTCCACAAGAACTGTCTTAGCGAAAGGCTTCTTGAGGGGAAAGCTGTAACTCTGTGAGATGATTTCACGGAACACAAAGAAGTTTCTCAGAAAGCTTCTTTCTCTTTGTTATCAGAGGATATTTCCTTTGGCCCTATAGTCTTCAAAGGTATCCGAAATATCTGTTCTCAGATTCCACAGAAATAAGGCTAGCAAGGAGATTCACGAAATAGAGATGTAACTCTGTGAGTGGAAGTCACACATCACAGAGCAGTTTCTCAGAAAGCTTCTTTCCAGATTTCATCTGAGGATATTTCCTTTTTCACCATAGCCCTCTATGGGCTTTCAAATATCACTTTGCCAATTCCACAAGAACTGTCTTAGCGAAAGGCTTCTTGAGGGGAAAGCTGTAACTCTGTGAGATGATTTCACAGAACACAAAGAAGTTTCTCAGAAAGCTTCTTTCTCTTTGTTATCGTAGGATATTTCCTTTCGCTCTATAGTCTTCAAAGGGATCCGAGATATCTGTTCTCAGATTCCACAGAAATAAGGCTAGCAAAGAGATCCACGAAATACAGATGTAACTCCGTGAGTGGAAGTCATACATCACAGAGCAGTTTTCAGAAAGCTTCTTTCCAGATTTCATCTGAGGATATTTCCTTTTTCAACATAGCCCTATATGGGCTTCCAAATATCACTTTGCCAATTCCACAAGAACTGTCTTAGCGAAAGGCTTCTTGAGGGCAAAGCTGTAACTCTGTGAGATGATTTCACAGAACACAAAGAAGTTTCTCAGAAAGCTTCTTTCTCTTTGTTATCGGAGGATATTTCCTTTGGCCCTATAGTCTTCAAAGGGGTCCGAAATATCTGTTCTCTGATTCCACAGAAATAAGGCTAGCAAAGAGATCCACGAAATACAGATGTAACTCTGTGAGATGAATGAACAGAACACTAAGCAGTTTCTCAGAAAGCTTCTTTCCAGATTTCATCTGAGGATATTTCCTTTTTCACCATAGAACTCTATGGGCTTCCAAATATCACTTTGCCAATTCCACAAGAACTGTCTTAATGAAAGGCTTCTTGAGGGGAAAGCTGTAACTCTGTGTGATGATTTCACAGAACACAAAGAAGTTTCTCAGAAAGCTTCTTTCTCTTTGTTATCAGAGGATATTTCCTTTGGCCCTATAGTCTTCAATGGGATCCAAAATGTCTGTTCTCAGATTCCACAGAAATAAGGCTAGCAAAGAGATCCACGAAATACAGATGTAACTCTGTGAGTGGAAGTCACACATCACAGAGCAGTTTCTCAGAAAGCTTCTTTCCAGGTTTCATCTGAGGATATTTCCTTTTTCACCATAGCCCTCTATGGGCTTCCAAATATTACTTTGCCAATTCCACAAGAACTGTCTTAGCGAAAGGCTTCTTGAGGGGGAAGCTGTAACTCTGTGTGATGATTTCACAGAACACAAAGAAGTTTCTCAGAAAGCTTCTTTCTCTTTGTTATCGGAGGATGTTTCCTTTGGCCCTATACTCTTCAAAGGGATCCGAAATATCTGTTCTCAGATTCCACAGAAATAAGGCTAGCAAAGAGATCCACGAAATACAGATGTAACTCCGTGAGATGAATGAACAGAACACTAAGCAGTTTCTCAGAAAGCTTCTTTCCAGATTTCATCTGAGGATATTTCCTTTTTCACCATAGCCCTCTATGGGCTTAAAAATATCACTTTTCCAATTCCTCAAGAACTGTCTTAGCGAAAGGCTTCTTGAGGGGAAAGCTGTAACTCTGTGAGATGATTTCACAGAACACAAAGAAGTTTCTCAGAACGCTTCTTTCTCTTTGTTATCAGAGGATATTTCCTTTGTCCCTATAGTCTTCAAAGGGATCCGAAATATCTGTTCTCAGATTCCACAGAAATAAGGCTAGCAAGGAGATCCACGAAATACAGATGTAACTCTGTGAGTGGAAGTCACACATCACAGAGCAGTTTCTCAGAAAGCTTCTTTCCACATTTCATCTGAGGATATTTCCTTTTTCACCATAGCCCTCTAGGGGCTTCCAAATATTACTTTGCAAATTCCACAAGAACTGTCTTAGGGAAAGGCTTCTTGAGGGGAAAGCTGTAACTCTGTGAGATGATTTCACAGAACACAAAGAAGTTTCTCAGAAAGCTTCTTTCTCTTTGTTATCGGAGGATATTTCCTTGGGCCCTATAGTCTTCAAAGGGATCCGAAATATCTGTTCTCAGATTCCACAGAAATAAGGCTAGCAAAGAGATCCACGAAATACAGATGTAACTCCGTGAGTGGAAGTCACACATCACAGAGCAGTTTTCAGAAAGCTTCTTTCCAGATTTCATCTGAGGATATTTCCTTTTTCAACATAGCCCTATATGGGCTTCCAAATATCACTTTGCCAATTCCACAAGAACTGTCTTAGCGAAAGGCTTCTTGAGGGCAAAGCTGTAACTCTGTGAGATGATTTCACAGAACACAAAGAAGTTTCTCAGAAAGCTTCTTTCTCTTTGTTATCGGAGGATATTTCCTTTGGCCCTATAGTCTTCAAAGGGATCCGAAATATCTGTTCTCAGATTCCACAGAAATAAGGCTAGCAAAGAGATCCACGAAATACAGACGTAACTCTGTGAGATGAATGAACAGAACACTAAGCAGTTTCTCAGAAAGCTTCTTTCCAGATTTCATCTGAGGATATTTCCTTTTTCACCATAGCCCTCTATGGGCTTCCAAATATCACTTTGCCAATTCCACAAGAACTGTCTTAGCGAAAGGCTTCTTGAGGGGAAAGCTGTAACTCTGTGAGATGATTTCACAGAACACAAAGAAGTTTCTCAGAAAGCTTCTTTCTCTTTGTTATCAGAGGATATTTCCTTTGGCCCTATAGTCTTCAAAGGGATCCGAAATATCTGTTCTCAGATTCCACAGAAATAAGGCTAGCAAGGAGATCCACGAAATACAGATGTAACTCTGTGAGTGCAAGTCACACATCACAGAGCAGTTTCTCAGAAAGCTTCTTTCCAGGTTTCATCTGAGGATATTTCCTTTTTCACCATAGCCCTCTATGGGCTTCCAAATATTACTTTGCCAATTCCACAAGAACTGTCTTAGCGAAAGGCTTCTTGAGGGGAAAGCTGTAACTCTGTGTGATGATTTCACAGAACACAAAGAAGTTTCTCAGAAAGCGTCTTTCTCTTTGTTATCGGAGGATATTTCCTTTGGCCCTATACTCTTAAAAGGGATCCGAAATATCTGTTCTCAGATTCCACAGAAATAAGGCTAGCAAAGAGATCCACGAAATACAGATGTAACTCTGTGAGATGAATGAACAGAACAGTAAGCAGTTTCTCAGAAAGCTTCTTTCCAGATTTCATCTGAGGATATTTCCTTTTTCACCATAGCCCTCTATGGGCTTAAAAATATCACTTTTCCAATTCCACAAGAACTGTCTTAGCGAAAGGCTTCTTGAGGGGAAAGCTGTAACTCTGCGAGATGATTTCACCGAACACAAAGAAGTTTCTCAGAAAGCTTCTTTCTCTTTGTTATCAGAGGATATTTCCTTTGGCCCTATAGTCTTCAAAGGGATCCGAAATATCTGTTCTCAGATTCCACAGAAATAAGGCTAGCAAGGAGATCCACGAAATACAGATGTAACTCTGTGAGTGGAAGTCACACATCACAGAGCAGTTTCTCAGAAAGCTTCTTTCCACATTTCATCTGAGGATATTTCCTTTTTCACCATAGCCCACTATGGGCTTCCAAATATTACTTTGCAAATTCCACAAGAACTGTCTTAGGGAAAGGCTTCTTGAGGGGAAAGCTGTAACTCTGTGAGATGATTTCACAGAACACAAAGAAGTTTCTCAGAAAGCTTCTTTCTCTTTGTTATCGGAGGATATTTCCTTTGGCCCTATAGTCTTCAAAGGGATCCGAAATATCTGTTCTCAGATTCCAGAGAAATAAGGCTAGCAAGGAGATCCACGTACAGATGTAACTCCGTGAGTGGAAGTCACACATCACAGAGCAGTTTTCAGAAAGCTTCTTTCCAGATTTCATCTGAGGATATTTCCTTTTTCAACATAGCACTATATGGGCTTCCGAATATCACTTTGCCAATTCCACAAGAACTGTCTTAGCTAAAGGCTTCTTGAGGGCAAAGCTGTAACTCTGTGAGATGATTTCACAGAACACAAAGAAGTTTCTCAGAAAGCTTCTTTCTCTTTGTTATCGGAGGATATTTCCATTGGCCCTATAGTCTTCAAAGGGATCCGAAATATCTGTTCTCAGATTCCACAGAAATAAGGCTAGCAAAGAGATCCACGAAATACAGACGTAACTCTGTGAGATGAATGAACAGAATACTAAGCAGTTTCTCAGAAAGCTTCTTTCCAGATTTCATCTGAGGATATTTCCTTTTTCACCATAGCCCTCTATGGGCTTCCAAATATCACTTTGCCAATTCCACAAGAACTGTCTTAGCGAAAGGCTTCTTGAGGGGAAAGCTGTAACTCTGTGAGATGATTTCACAGAACACAAAGAAGTTTCTCAGAAAGCTTCTTTCTCTTTGTTATCAGAGGATATTTCCTTTGGCCCTATAGTCTTCAAAGGTATCCGAAATATCTGTTCTCAGATTCCACAGAAATAAGGCTAGCAAGGAGATTCACGAAATAGAGATGTAACTCTGTGAGTGGAAGTCACACATCACAGTGCAGTTTCTCAGAAAGCTTCTTTCCAGATTTCATCTGAGGATATTTCCTTTTTCACCATAGCCCTCTATGGGCTTCCAAATATCACTTTGCCAATTCCACAAGAACTGTCTTAGCGAAAGGCTTCTTGAGGGGAAAGCTGTAACTCTGTGAGATGATTTCACAGAACACAAAGAAGTTTCTCAGAAAGCTTCTTTCTCTTTGTTATCGTAGGATATTTCCTTTGGCTCTATAGTCTTCAAAGGGATCCGAAATGTCTGTTCTCAGATTCCACAGAAATAAGGCTAGCAAGGAGATTCACGAAATAGAGATGTAACTCTGTGAGTGGAAGTCACACATCACAGAGCAGTTTCTCAGAAAGCTTCTTTCCAGATTTCATCTGAGGATATTTCCTTTTTCACCATAGCCCTCTATGGGCTTCCAAATATTACTTTGCAAATTCCACAAGAACTGTCTTAGCGAAAGGCTTCTTGAGGGGAAAGCTGTAACTCTGTGTGATGATTTCACAGAACACAAAGAAGTTTCTCAGAAAGCTTCTTTCTCTTTGTTATCGGAGGATATTTCCTTTGGCCCTATACTCTTCAAAGGGATCCGAAATATCTGTTCTCAGATTCCACAGAAATAAGGCTAGCAAGGAGATCCACGAAATAGAGATGTAACTCTGTGAGTGGAAGTCACACATCACAGAGCAGTTTCTCAGAAAGCTTCTTTCCAGATTTCATCTGAGGATATTTCCTTTTTCACCATAGAACTCTATGGGCTTCCAAATATCACTTTGCCAATTCCACAAGAACTGTCTTAATGAAAGGCTTCTTGAGGGGAAAGCTGTAACTCTGTGAGATGATTTCACAGAACACAAAGAAGTTTCTCAGAAAGCTTCTTTCTCTTTGTTATCAGAGGATATTTCCTTTGGCCCTATAGTCTTCAAAGGGATCCAAAATGTCTGTTCTCAGATTCCACAGAAATAAGGCTAGCAAAGAGATGCACGAAATACAGATGTAACTCTGTGAGTGGAAGTCACACATCACAGAGCAGTTTCTCAGAAAGCTTCTTTCCAGGTTTCATCTGAGGATATTTCCTTTTTCACCATAGCCCTCTATGGGCTTCCAAATATTACTTTGCCAATTCCACAAGAACTGTCTTAGCGAAAGGCTTCTTGAGGGGGAAGCTGTAACTCTGTGTGATGATTTCACAGAACACAAAGAAGTTTCTCAGAAAGCTTCTTTCTCTTTGTTATCGGAGGATGTTTCCTTTGGCCCTATACTCTTCAAAGGGATCCGAAATATCTGTTCTCAGATTCCACAGAAATAAGGCTAGCAAAGAGATCCACGAAATACAGATGTAACCCCGTGAGATGAATGAACAGAACACTAAACAGTTTCTCAGAAAGCTTCTTTCCAGATTTCATCTGAGGATATTTCCTTTTTCACCATAGCCCTCTATGGGCTTAAAAATATCACTTTTCCAATTCCTCAAGAACTGTCTTAGCGAAAGGCTTCTTGAGGGGAAAGCTGTAACTCTGTGAGATGATTTCACAGAACACAAAGAAGTTTCTCAGAAAGCTTCTTTCTCTTTGTTATCAGAGGATATTTCCTTTGGCCCTATAGTCTTCAAAGGGATCCGAAATATCTGTTCTCAAATTCCACAGAAATAAGGCTAGCAAGGAGATCCACGAAATACAGATGTAACTCTGTGAGTGGAAGTCACACATCACAGAGCAGTTTCTCAGAAAACTTCTTTCCACATTTCATCTGAGGATATTTCCTTTTTCAACATAGCCCTCTAGGGGCTTCCAAATATTACTTTGCAAATTCCACAAGAACTGTCTTAGGGAAAGGCTTCTTGAGGGGAAAGCTGTAACTCTGTGAGATGATTTCACAGAACACAAAGAAGTTTCTCAGAAAGCTTCTTTCTCTTTGTTATCGGAGGATATTTCTTTGGGCCCTATAGTCTTCAAAGGGATCCGAAATATCTGTTCTCAGATTCCACAGAAATAAGGCTAGCAAAGAGATCCACGAAATACAGATGTAACTCCGTGAGTGAAAGTCACACATCACAGAGCAGTTTTCAGAAAGCTTCTTTCCAGATTTCATCTGAGGATATTTCCTTTTTCAACATAGCCCTATATGGGCTTCCAAATATCACTTTGCCAATTCCACAAGAACTGTCTTAGCGAAAGGCTTCTTGAGGGCAAAGCTGTAACTCTGTGAGATGATTTCACAGAACACAAAGAAGTTTCTCAGAAAGCTTCTTTCTCTTTGTTATCGGAGGATATTTCCTTTGGCCCTATAGTCTTCAAAGGGATCCGAAATATCTGTTCTCAGATTCCACAGAAATAAGGCTAGCAAAGAGATCCACGAAATACAGACGTAACTCTGTGAGATGAATGAACAGAACAGTAAGCAGTTTCTCAGAAAGCTTCTTTCCAGATTTCATCTGAGGATATTTCCTTTTTCACCATAGCCCTCTATGGGCTTCCAAATATCACTTTGCCAATTCCAGAAGAACTGTCTTAGCGAAAGGCTTCTTGAGGGGAAAGCTGTAACTCTGTGAGATGATTTCACAGAACACAAAGAAGTTTCTCAGAAAGCTTCTTTCTCTTTGTTATCGGAGGATATTCCCTTTGGCCCTATAGTCTTCAAAGGGATCCGAAATATCTGTTCTCAGATTCCACAGAAATAAGGCTAGCAAGGAGATCCACGAAATAGAGATGTAACTCTGTGAGTGGAAGTAACACATCACAGAGCAGTTTCTCAGAAAGCTTCTTTCCAGATTTCATCTGAGGATATTTCCTTTTTCACCATAGCCCTCTATGGGCTTCCAAATATCACTTTGCCAATTCCACAAGAACTGTCTTAGTGAAAGGCTTCTTGAGAGGAAAGCTGTAACTCTGTGAGATGATTTCACAGAACACAAAGAAGTTTCTCAGAAAGCTTCTTTCTCTTTGTTATCAGAGGATATTTCCTTTGGCCCTATAGTCTTCAAAGGGATCCAAAATATCTGTTCTCAGATTCCACAGAAATAAGGCTAGCAAAGAGATCCACGAAATACAGATGTAACTCTGTGAGTGCAAGTCACACATCACAGAGCAGTTTCTCAGAAAGCTTCTTTCCAGGTTTCATCTGAGGATATTTCCTTTTTCACCATAGCCCTCTATGGGCTTCCAAATATTACTTTGCCAATTCCACAAGAACTGTCTTAGCGAAAGGCTTCTTGAGGGGAAAGCTGTAACTCTGTGTGATGATTTCACAGAACACAAAGAAGTTTCTCAGAAAGCGTCTTTCTCTTTGTTATCGGAGGATATTTCCTTTGGCCCTATACTCTTAAAAGGGATCCGAAATATCTGTTCTCAGATTCCACAGAAATAAGGCTAGCAAAGAGATCCACGAAATACAGATGTAACTCTGTGAGATGAATGAACAGAACAGTAAGCAGTTTCTCAGAAAGCTTCTTTCCAGATTTCATCTGAGGATATTTCCTTTTTCACCATAGCCGTCTATGGGCTTCCAAATATCACTTTGCCTATTCCACAAGAACTGTCTTAGCGAAAGGCTTCTTGAGGGGAAAGCTGTAACTCTGTGAGGTGACTTCACAGAACACAAACAAGTTTCTCAGAAAGCTTCTTTCTCTTTGTTATCGGAGGATATTTCCTTTGGCCCTATAGTCTTCAAAGGGATGCGAAATATCTGTTCTCAGATTCCACAGAAATAAGGCTAGCAAAGAGATCCACGAAATACCGATGTAACTCTGTGAGTGGAAGTCACACATCACAGAGCAGTTTCTCAGAAAGCTTCCTTCCAGATTTCATCTGATGATATTTCCTTTTTCACCGTAGCCCTCTATGGTCTTCCAAATATCACTTTGCCAATTCCACAAGAACCGTCTTAGCGAAAGGCTTCTTGAGGGGAAAGCTGTATCTCTGTGAGATGATTTCACAGAACACAAAGAAGTTTCTCAGAAAGCTTCTTTCTCTTTGTTATCGGAGGATATTTCCTTTGGCCCTATAGTCTTCAAAGGGATCCGAAATATCTGTTCTCAGATTCCACAGAAATAAGACTAGCAAAGAGATCCAAGAAATACAGATGTAACTCTGTGAGATGAATGAACAGAACACTAAGCAGTTTCTCAGAAAGCTTCCTTCCAGATTTCATCTGAGGATATTTCCTTTTTCACCATAGCCCTCTAAGGGCTTCCAAATATCACTTTGCCAATTCCACTAGAACTGTCTTAGCGAAAGGCTTCTTGAGGTGAAAGCTGTAACTCTGTGAGATGATTTCACAGAACACAAAGAAGTTTCTCAGAAACATTCTTTCTCTTTGTTATCGGAGGATATTTCCTTTGGCCCTATAGTCTTTAAATGGATCCGAAATATCTGTTCTCAGATTCCACAGAAATAAGGCTAGCAAAGAGATCCACGAAATACAGATGTAACTCTGTGAGAGGAATGAACAGAACACTAAGCAGTTTCTCAGAAAGCTTCTTTCCAGATTTCATCTGAGGATATTTCCTTTTTCACCCTTGCCCTCTATGGGCTTCCAAATATCACTTTGCCAATTCCACAAGAACTCTCTTAGCGAAAGGCTTCTTGATAGAAAGCTGTAACTCTGTGAGGTGATTTCACAGAACACAAAGAAGTTTCTCAGAAAGCTTCTTTCTCTTTGTTATCGGAGGATATTTCCTTTGGACTTATAGTCTTCAAAGGGATCCGAAATATCTGTTCTCAGATTCCACAGAAATAAGGCTAGCAAAGAGATCCACGAAATACAGATGTAACTCTGTGATTGGAAGTCACACATCACAGAGCAGTTTCTCAGAAAGCTTCCTTCCAGATTTCATCTGAGGATATTTCCTTTTTCACTGTAGCCCTCTATGGGCTTCCAAATATCACTTTGCCAATTCCACAAGAACTGTCTTAGCGAAAGGCTTCTTGAGGGGAAAGCTGTAATTCTGTGAGATGATTTCACAGAACACAAAGAAGTTTCTCAGAAAGCTTCTTTCTCTTTGTTATCGGAGGACATTTCCTTTAGCCCTATAGTCTTCAAAGGGATCCGAAATATCTGTTCTCAGATTCCACAGAATTAAGGCTAGCAAAGAGATCCACGAAATACAGATGTAACTCTGTGAGATGAATGAACAGAACACTAAGCAGTTTCCCACAAAGCTTCTTTCCAGATTTCATCTGAGGATATTTCCTTTTTCACCTTAGCCCTCTATGGTCTTCCAAATATCACTTTGCCAATTCCACAAGAACTGTCTTAGCGCAAGGCTTCTTGAGGGGAAAGCTGTAACTCTGTGAGATGATTTCACAGAACACAAAGAAGTTTCTCAGAAAGCTTCTTCCTTTTTGTTATCGGAGGATCTTTCCTTTGGCCCTATAGTCTTCAAAGGGATCCGAAATATCTGTTCTCAGATTCCACAGAAATAAGGCTAGCAAAGAGATCTACAAAATACAGATGTAACTGTGTGAGATGAATGAACAGAACACTAAGCAGTTTCTCAGAAAGCTTCTTTCCAGATTTCATCTGAGAATATTTCCTTTTTCACCATAGCCCTCTATGGGCTTCTAAATATCACTTTGCCAATTCCACAAGAACTGTCTTAGCGAAAGGCTTCTTGAGGGGAAAGCTGTAACTCTGTGAGATGATTTCACAGAACACAAAGAAGTTTCTCAGAAAGCTTCTTCCTTTTTGTTATCGGAGGATCTTTCCTTTGGCCCTATAGTCTTCAAAGGGATCCGAAATATCTGTTCTCAGATTCCACAGAAATAAGGCTAGCAAAGAGATCTACAAAATACAGATGTAACTCTGTGAGATGAATGAACAGAACACTAAGCAGTTTCTCAGAAAGCTTCTTTCCAGATTTCAACTGAGAATATTTCCTTTTTCACCATAGCCCTCTATGGGCTTCTAAATATCACTTTGCCAATTCCACAAGAACTGTCTTAGCGAAAGGCTTCTTGAGGGGAAAGCTGTAACTCTGTGAGATGATTTCACAGAACACAAAGAAGTTTCTCAGAAAGCTTCTTTCTCTTTGTTATCGGAGGACAATTCCTTTGGCCCTATAGTCTTCAAAGGGATCCGAAATATCTGTTCTCAGATTCCACAGAAATAAGGCTAGCAAAGAGATCCACGAAACACAGATGTAACTCTGTGAGTGGAAGTCACACATCACAGAGCAGTTTCTCAGAAAGCTTCTTTCCAGATTTCATCTGAGGATATTTCCTTTTTCACCATATCCCTCTATGGGCTTCCAAATATCACTTTGCCAATTCCACAAGAACTCTCTTAGCGAAAGGCTTCTTGAGGGGAAATTGTAACTCTGTGAGAGGATTACACAGAACACAAAGAAGTTTCTCAGAAAGCTTCTTTCTCTTTGTTATCGGAGGACAATTCCTTTGGCCCTATAGTCTTCAAAGGGATCCGAAATATCTGTTCTCAGATTCCACAGAAATAAGGCCAGCAAAGAGATCCACGAAATACAGATGTAACTGTGTGAGATGAATGAACAGAACACTAAGCCGTTTCTCAGAAAGCTTCCTTCCAGATTTCATCTGAGGATATTTCCTTTTTCACCATAGCCGTCTATGGGCTTCCAAATATCACTTTGCCTATTCCACAAGAACTGTCTTAGCGAAAGGCTTCTTGAGGGGAAAGCTGTAACTCTGTGAGGTGACTTCACAGAACACAAACAAGTTTCTCAGAAAGCTTCTTTCTCTTTGTTATCGGAGGATATTTCCTTGGGCCCTATAGTCTTCAAAGGGATCCGAAATATCTGTTCTCAGATTCCACAGAAATAAGGCTAGCAAAGAGATCCACGAAATACAGATGTAACTCCGTGAGTGAAAGTCACACATCACAGAGCAGTTTTCAGAAAGCTTCTTTCCAGATTTCATCTGAGGATATTTCCTTTTTCAACATAGCCCTATATGGGCTTCCAAATATCACTTTGCCAATTCCACAAGAACTGTCTTAGCGAAAGGCTTCTTGAGGGCAAAGCTGTAACTCTGTGAGATGATTTCACAGAACACAAAGAAGTTTCTCAGAAAGCTTCTTTCTCTTTGTTATCGGAGGATATTTCCTTTGGCCCTATAGTCTTCAAAGGGATCCGAAATATCTGTTCTCAGATTCCACAGAAATAAGGCTAGCAAAGAGATCCACGAAATACAGACGTAACTCTGTGAGATGAATGAACAGAACACTAAGCAGTTTCTCAGAAAGCTTCTTTCCAGATTTCATCTGAGGATATTTCCTTTTTCACCATAGCCCTCTATGGGCTTCCAAATATCACTTTGCCAATACCACAAGAACTGTCTTAGCGAAAGGCTTCTTGAGGGGAAAGCTGTAACTCTGTGAGATGATTTCACAGAACACAAAGAAGTTTCTCAGAAAGCTTCTTTCTCTTTGTTATCAGAGGATATTTCCTTTGGCCCTATAGTCTTCAAAGGGATCCGAAATATCTGTTCTCAGATTCCACAGAAATAAGGCTAGCAAGGAGATCCACGAAATAGAGATGTAACTCTGTGAGTGGAAGTAACACATCACAGAGCAGTTTCTCAGAAAGCTTCTTTCCAGATTTCATCTGAGGATATTTCCTTTTTCACCTTAGCCCTCTATGGGCTTCCAAATATCACTTTGCCAATTCCACAAGAACTGTCTTAGTGAAAGGCTTCTTGAGGGGAAAGCTGTAACTCTGTGAGATGATTTCACAGAACACAAAGAAGTTTCTCAGAAAGCTTCTTTCTCTTTGTTATCAGAGGATATTTCCTTTGGCCCTATAGTCTTCAAAGGGATCCAAAATATCTGTTCTCAGATTCCACAGAAATAAGGCTAGCAAAGAGATCCACGAAATACAGATGTAACTCTGTGAGTGCAAGTCACACATCACAGAGCAGTTTCTCAGAAAGCTTCTTTCCAGGTTTCATCTGAGGATATTTCCTTTTTCACCATAGCCCTCTATGGGCTTCCAAATATTACTTTGCCAATTCCACAAGAACTGTCTTAGCGAAAGGCTTCTTGAGGGGAAAGCTGTAACTCTGTGTGATGATTTCACAGAACACAAAGAAGTTTCTCAGAAAGCGTCTTTCTCTTTGTTATCGGAGGATATTTCCTTTGGCCCTATACTCTTAAAAGGGATCCGAAATATCTGTTCTCAGATTCCACAGAAATAAGGCTAGCAAAGAGATCCACGAAATACAGATGTAACTCTGTGAGATGAATTAACAGAACAGTAAGCAGTTTCTCAGAAAGCTTCTTTCCAGATTTCATCTGAGGATATTTCCTTTTTCACCATAGCCCTCTATGGGCTTAAAAATATCACTTTTCCAATTCCACAAGAACTGTCTTAGCGAAAGGCTTCTTGAGGGGAAAGCTGTAACTCTGTGAGATGATTTCACAGAACACAAAGAAGTTTCTCAGAAAGCTTCTTTCTCTTTGTTATCAGAGGATATTTCCTTTGGCCCTATAGTCTTCAAAGGGATCCGAAATATCTGTTCTCAGATTCCACAGAAATAAGGCTAGCAAGGAGATCCACGAAATAGAGATGTAACTCTGTGAGTGGAAGTCACACATCACAGAGCAGTTTCTCAGAAAGCTTCTTTCCACATTTCATCTGAGGATATTTCCTTTTTCACCATAGCCCTCTAGGGGCTTCCAAATTTCACTTTGCCAATTCCACAAGAACTGTCTTAGCGAAAGGCTTCTTGAGGGGAAAGCTGTAACTCTGTGAGGTGATTTCTCAGAACACAAAGAAGTTTCTCAGAATGCTTCTTTCTCTTTGTTATCGTAGGATATTTCCTTTGGCCCTATAGTCTTCAAAGGGATCCGAAATATCTGTTCTCAGATTCCACAGAAATAAGGCTAGCAAAGAGATCCACGAAATACAGATGTAACTCCGTGAGATGAATGAACAGAACACTAAGCAGTTTCTCAGAAAGCTTCTTTCCAGATTTCATCTGAGGATATTTCCTTTTTCACCATAGCCCTCTATGGGCTTAAAAATATCACTTTTCCAATTCCTCAAGAACTGTCTTAGCGAAAGGCTTCTTGAGGGGAAAGCTGTAACTCTGCGAGATGATTTCACAGAACACAAAGAAGTTTCTCAGAAAGCTTCTTTCTCTTTGTTATCAGAGGATATTTCCTTTGGCCCTATAGTCTTCAAAGGGATCCGAAATATCTGTTCTCAGATTCCACAGAAATAAGGCTAGCAAGGAGATCCACGAAATACAGATGTAACTCTGTGAGTGGAAGTCACACATCACAGAGCAGTTTCTCAGAAAGCTTCTTTCCAGATTTCATCTGAGGATATTTCCTTTTTCACCATAGCCCTCTATGGGCTTCCAAATATTACTTTGCCAATTCCACAAGAACTGTCTTAGCGAACGGCTTCTTGAGGGGAAGGCTGTAACTCTGTGAGATGATTTCACAGAACACAAAGAAGTTTCTCAGAAAGCTTCTTTCTCTTTTTTATCGGAGGATATTTACTTTGGCCCTATAGTCTTCAAAAGGATCCGAAATATCTGTTCTCAGATTCCACAGAAATAAGGCTAGCAAAGAGATCCACGAAATACAGATGTAACTCCGTGAGTGGAAGTCACACATCACAGAGCAGTTTTCGGAAAGCTTCTTTCCAGATTTCATCTGAGGATATTTCCTTTTTCAACATAGCCCTATATGGGCTTCCAAATATCACTTTGACAATTCCACAAGAACTGTCTTAGCGAAAGGCTTCTTGAGGGCAAAGCTGTAAGTCTGTGAGATGATTTCACAGAACACAAAGAAGTTTCTCAGAAAGCTTCTTTCTCTTTGTTATCGGAGGATATTTCCTTTGGCCCTATAGTCTTCAAAGGGATCCGAAATATCTGTTCTCAGATTCCACAGAAATAAGGCTAGCAAAGAGATCCACGAAATACAGATGTATCTCCGTGAGATGAATGAACAGAACACTAAGCAGTTTCTCAGAAAGCTTCTTTCCAGATTTCATCTGAGGATATTTCCTTTTTCACCATAGCCCTCTATGGGCTTAAAAATATCACTTTTCCAATTCCTCAAGAACTGTCTTAGCGAAAGTCTTCTTAAGGGGAAAGCTGTAACTCTGTGAGATGATTTCACAGAACACAAAGAAGTTTCTGGGAAAGCTTTTTTCTCTTTGTTATCAGAGGATATTTCCTTTGGCCCTATAGTCTTCAAAGGGATCCGAAATATCTGTTCTCAGATTCCACAGAAATAAGGCTAGCAAGGAGATCGACGAAATACAGATGTAACTCTGTGAGTGGAAGTCACACATCACAGAGCAGTTTGTCAGAAAGCTTCTTTCCAGATTTCATCTGAGGATATTTCCTTTTTCACCATAGCCCTCTATGGGCTTCCAAATATTACTTTGCAAATTCCACAAGAACTGTCTTAGCGAAAGGCTTCTTGAGGAGAAAGCTGTAACTCTGTGTGATGATTTCACAGAACACAAAGAAGTTTCTCAGAAAGCTTCTTTCTCTTTGTTATCGGAGGACATTTCCTTTAGCCCTATAGTCTTCAAAGGGATCCGAAATATCTGTTCTCAGATTCCACAGAATTAAGGCTAGCAAAGAGATCCACGAAATACAGATGTAACTCTGTGAGATGAATGAACAGAACACTAAGCAGTTTCCCACAAAGCTTCTTTCCAGATTTCATCTGAGGATATTTCCTTTTTCACCTTAGCCCTCTAGGGGTTCCAAATATCACTTTGCCAATTCCACAAGAACTGTCTTAGCGCAAGGCTTCTTGAGGGGAAAGCTGTAACTCTGTGAGATGATTTCACAGAACACAAAGAAGTTTCTCAGAAAGCTTCTTCCTTTTTGTTATCGGAGGATCTTTCCTTTGGCCCTATAGTCTTCAAAGGGATCCGAAATATCTTCTCAGATTCCACAGAAATAAGGCTAGCAAAGAGATCTACAAAATACAGATGTAACTCTGTGAGATGAATGAACAGAACACTAAGCAGTTTCTCAGAAAGCTTCTTTCCAGATTTCATCTGAGAATATTTCCTTTTTCACCATAGCCCTCTATGGGCTTCTAAATATCAATTTGCCAATTCCACAAGAACTGTCTTAGCGAAAGGCTTCTTGAGGGGAAAGCTGTAACTCTGTGAGATGATTTCACAGAACACAAAGAAGTTTCTCAGAAAGCTTCTTCCTTTTTGTTATCGGAGGATCTTTCCTTTGGCCCTATAGTCTTCAAAGGGATCCGAAATATCTGTTCTCAGATTCCACAGAAATAAGGCTAGCAAAGAGATCTACGAAATACAGATGTAACTCTGTGAGATGAATGAACAGAACACTAAGCAGTTTCTCAGAAAGCTTCTTTCCAGATTTCATCTGAGAATATTTCCTTTTTCACCATAGCCCTCTATGGGCTTCTAAATATCACTTTGCCAATTCCACAAGAACTGTCTTAGCGAAAGGCTTCTTGAGGGGAAAGCTGTAACTCTGTGAGATGATTTCACAGAACACAAAGAAGTTTCTCAGAAAGCTTCTTTCTCTTTGTTATCGGAGGATATTTCCTTTGGACCTATAGTCTTCAAAGGGATCCGAAATATCTGTTCTCAGATTCCACAGAAATAAGGCTAGCAAAGAGATCCACGAAACACAGATGTAACTCTGTGAGTGGAAGTCACACATCACAGAGCAGTTTCTCAGAAAGCTTCTTTCCAGATTTCATCTGAGGATATTTCCTTTTTCACCATATCCCTCTATGGGCTTCCAAATATCACTTTGCCAATTCCACAAGAACTCTCTTAGCGAAAGGCTTCTTGAGGGGAAATTGTAACTCTGTGAGAGGATTACACAGAACACAAAGAAGTTTCTCAGAAAGCTTCTTTCTCTTTGTTATCGGAGGACAATTCCTTTGGCCCTATAGTCTTCAAAGGGATCCGAAATATCTGTTCTCAGATTCCACAGAAATAAGGCCAGCAAAGAGATCCACGAAATACAGATGTAACTGTGTTAGATGAATGAACAGAACACTAAGCCGTTTCTCAGAAAGCTTCCTTCCAGATTTCATCTGAGGATATTTCCTTTTTCACCATAGCCGTCTATGGGCTTCCAAATATCACTTTGCCTATTCCACAAGAACTGTCTTAGCGAAAGGCTTCTTGAGGGGAAAGCTGTAACTCTGTGAGGTGACTTCACAGAACACAAACAAGTTTCTCAGAAAGCTTCTTTCTCTTTGTTATCGGAGGATATTTCCTTGGGCCCTATGTTCTTCAAAGGGATCCGAAATATCTGTTCTCAGATTCCACAGAAATAAGGCTAGCAAAGAGATCCACGAAATACAGATGTAACTCCGTGAGTGAAAGTCACACATCACAGAGCAGTTTTCAGAAAGCTTCTTTCCAGATTTCATCTGAGGATATTTCCTTTTTCACCATAGCCCTATATGGGCTTCCAAATATCACTTTGCCAATTCCACAAGAACTGTCTTAGCGAAAGGCTTCTTGAGGGCAAAGCTGTAACTCTGTGAGATGATTTCACAGAACACAAAGAAGTTTCTCAGAAAGCTTCTTTCTCTTTGTTATCGGAGGATATTTCCTTTGGCCCTATAGTCTTCAAAGGGATCCGAAATATCTGTTCTCAGATTCCACAGAAATAAGGCTAGCAAAGAGATCCACGAAATACAGACGTAACTCTGTGAGATGAATGAACAGAACACTAAGCAGTTTCTCAGAAAGCTTCTTTCCAGATTTCATCTGAGGATATTTCCTTTTTCACCATAGCCCTCTATGGGCTTCCAAATATCACTTTGCCAATTCCACAAGAACTGTCTTAGCGAAAGGCTTCTTGAGGGGAAAGCTGTAACTCTGTGAGATGATTTCACAGAACACAAAGAAGTTTCTCAGAAAGCTTCTTTCTCTTTGTTATCAGAGGATATTTCCTTTGGCCCTATAGTCTTCAAAGGGATCCGAAATATCTGTTCTCAGATTCCACAGAAATAAGGCTAGCAAGGAGATCCACGAAATAGAGATGTAACTCTGTGAGTGGAAGTAACACATCACAGAGCAGTTTCTCAGAAAGCTTCTTTCCAGATTTCATCTGAGGATATTTCCTTTTTCACCTTAGCCCTCTATGGGCTTCCAAATATCACTTTGCCAATTACACAAGAACTGTCTTAGTGAAAGGCTTCTTGAGGGGAAAGCTGTAACTCTGTGAGATGATTTCACAGAACACAAAGAAGTTTCTCAGAAAGCTTCTTTCTCTTTGTTATCAGAGGATATTTCCTTTGGCCCTATAGTCTTCAAAGGGATCCGAAATATCTGTTCTCAGATTCCACAGAAATAAGGCTAGCAAGGAGATCCACGAAATACAGATGTAACTCTGTGAGTGGAAGTCACACATCACAGAGCAGTTTCTCAGAAAGCTTCTTTCCAGATTTCATCTGAGGATATTTCCTTTTTCACCATAGCCCTCTATGGGCTTCCAAATATTACTTTGCCAATTCCACAAGAACTGTCTTAGCGAACGGCTTCTTGAGGGGAAGGCTGTAACTCTGTGAGATGATTTCACAGAACACAAAGAAGTTTCTCAGAAAGCTTCTTTCTCTTTTTTATCGGAGGATATTTACTTTGGCCCTATAGTCTTCAAAAGGATCCGAAATATCTGTTCTCAGATTCCACAGAAATAAGGCTAGCAAAGAGATCCACGAAATACAGATGTAACTCCGTGAGTGGAAGTCACACATCACAGAGCAGTTTTCGGAAAGCTTCTTTCCAGATTTCATCTGAGGATATTTCCTTTTTCAACATAGCCCTATATGGGCTTCCAAATATCACTTTGACAATTCCACAAGAACTGTCTTAGCGAAAGGCTTCTTGAGGGCAAAGCTGTAAGTCTGTGAGATGATTTCACAGAACACAAAGAAGTTTCTCAGAAAGCTTCTTTCTCTTTGTTATCGGAGGATATTTCCTTTGGCCCTATAGTCTTCAAAGGGATCCGAAATATCTGTTCTCAGATTCCACAGAAATAAGGCTAGCAAAGAGATCCACGAAATACAGATGTATCTCCGTGAGATGAATGAACAGAACACTAAGCAGTTTCTCAGAAAGCTTCTTTCCAGATTTCATCTGAGGATATTTCCTTTTTCACCATAGCCCTCTATGGGCTTAAAAATATCACTTTTCCAATTCCTCAAGAACTGTCTTAGCGAAAGGCTTCTTAAGGGGAAAGCTGTAACTCTGTGAGATGATTTCACAGAACACAAAGAAGTTTCTGGGAAAGCTTTTTTCTCTTTGTTATCAGAGGATATTTCCTTTGGCCCTATAGTCTTCAAAGGGATCCGAAATATCTGTTCTCAGATTCCACAGAAATAAGGCTAGCAAGGAGATCGACGAAATACAGATGTAACTCTGTGAGTGGAAGTCACACATCACAGAGCAGTTTGTCAGAAAGCTTCTTTCCAGATTTCATCTGAGGATATTTCCTTTTTCACCATAGCCCTCTATGGGCTTCCAAATATTACTTTGCAAATTCCACAAGAACTGTCTTAGCGAAAGGCTTCTTGAGGAGAAAGCTGTAACTCTGTGTGATGATTTCACAGAACACAAAGAAGTTTCTCAGAAAGCTTCTTTCTCTTTGTTATCGGAGGACATTTCCTTTAGCCCTATAGTCTTCAAAGGGATCCGAAATATCTGTTCTCAGATTCCACAGAATTAAGGCTAGCAAAGAGATCCACGAAATACAGATGTAACTCTGTGAGATGAATGAACAGAACACTAAGCAGTTTCCCACAAAGCTTCTTTCCAGATTTCATCTGAGGATATTTCCTTTTTCACCTTAGCCCTCTAGGGGTTCCAAATATCACTTTGCCAATTCCACAAGAACTGTCTTAGCGCAAGGCTTCTTGAGGGGAAAGCTGTAACTCTGTGAGATGATTTCACAGAACACAAAGAAGTTTCTCAGAAAGCTTCTTCCTTTTTGTTATCGGAGGATCTTTCCTTTGGCCCTATAGTCTTCAAAGGGATCCGAAATATCTTCTCAGATTCCACAGAAATAAGGCTAGCAAAGAGATCTACAAAATACAGATGTAACTCTGTGAGATGAATGAACAGAACACTAAGCAGTTTCTCAGAAAGCTTCTTTCCAGATTTCATCTGAGAATATTTCCTTTTTCACCATAGCCCTCTATGGGCTTCTAAATATCAATTTGCCAATTCCACAAGAACTGTCTTAGCGAAAGGCTTCTTGAGGGGAAAGCTGTAACTCTGTGAGATGATTTCACAGAACACAAAGAAGTTTCTCAGAAAGCTTCTTCCTTTTTGTTATCGGAGGATCTTTCCTTTGGCCCTATAGTCTTCAAAGGGATCCGAAATATCTGTTCTCAGATTCCACAGAAATAAGGCTAGCAAAGAGATCTACGAAATACAGATGTAACTCTGTGAGATGAATGAACAGAACACTAAGCAGTTTCTCAGAAAGCTTCTTTCCAGATTTCATCTGAGAATATTTCCTTTTTCACCATAGCCCTCTATGGGCTTCTAAATATCACTTTGCCAATTCCACAAGAACTGTCTTAGCGAAAGGCTTCTTGAGGGGAAAGCTGTAACTCTGTGAGATGATTTCACAGAACACAAAGAAGTTTCTCAGAAAGCTTCTTTCTCTTTGTTATCGGAGGATATTTCCTTTGGACCTATAGTCTTCACAGGGATCCGAAATATCTGTTCTCAGATTCCACAGAAATAAGGCTAGCAAAGAGATCCACGAAACACAGATGTAACTCTGTGAGTGGAAGTCACACATCACAGAGCAGTTTCTCAGAAAGCTTCTTTCCAGATTTCATCTGAGGATATTTCCTTTTTCACCATATCCCTCTATGGGCTTCCAAATATCACTTTGCCAATTCCACAAGAACTCTCTTAGCGAAAGGCTTCTTGAGGGGAAATTGTAACTCTGTGAGAGGATTACACAGAACACAAAGAAGTTTCTCAGAAAGCTTCTTTCTCTTTGTTATCGGAGGACAATTCCTTTGGCCCTATAGTCTTCAAAGGGATCCGAAATATCTGTTCTCAGATTCCACAGAAATAAGGCCAGCAAAGAGATCCACGAAATACAGATGTAACTGTGTTAGATGAATGAACAGAACACTAAGCCGTTTCTCAGAAAGCTTCCTTCCAGATTTCATCTGAGGATATTTCCTTTTTCACCATAGCCGTCTATGGGCTTCCAAATATCACTTTGCCTATTCCACAAGAACTGTCTTAGCGAAAGGCTTCTTGAGGGGAAAGCTGTAACTCTGTGAGGTGACTTCACAGAACACAAACAAGTTTCTCAGAAAGCTTCTTTCTCTTTGTTATCGGAGGATATTTCCTTGGGCCCTATGTTCTTCAAAGGGATCCGAAATATCTGTTCTCAGATTCCACAGAAATAAGGCTAGCAAAGAGATCCACGAAATACAGATGTAACTCCGTGAGTGAAAGTCACACATCACAGAGCAGTTTTCAGAAAGCTTCTTTCCAGATTTCATCTGAGGATATTTCCTTTTTCACCATAGCCCTATATGGGCTTCCAAATATCACTTTGCCAATTCCACAAGAACTGTCTTAGCGAAAGGCTTCTTGAGGGCAAAGCTGTAACTCTGTGAGATGATTTCACAGAACACAAAGAAGTTTCTCAGAAAGCTTCTTTCTCTTTGTTATCGGAGGATATTTCCTTTGGCCCTATAGTCTTCAAAGGGATCCGAAATATCTGTTCTCAGATTCCACAGAAATAAGGCTAGCAAAGAGATCCACGAAATACAGACGTAACTCTGTGAGATGAATGAACAGAACACTAAGCAGTTTCTCAGAAAGCTTCTTTCCAGATTTCATCTGAGGATATTTCCTTTTTCACCATAGCCCTCTATGGGCTTCCAAATATCACTTTGCCAATTCCACAAGAACTGTCTTAGCGAAAGGCTTCTTGAGGGGAAAGCTGTAACTCTGTGAGATGATTTCACAGAACACAAAGAAGTTTCTCAGAAAGCTTCTTTCTCTTTGTTATCAGAGGATATTTCCTTTGGCCCTATAGTCTTCAAAGGGATCCGAAATATCTGTTCTCAGATTCCACAGAAATAAGGCTAGCAAGGAGATCCACGAAATAGAGATGTAACTCTGTGAGTGGAAGTAACACATCACAGAGCAGTTTCTCAGAAAGCTTCTTTCCAGATTTCATCTGAGGATATTTCCTTTTTCACCTTAGCCCTCTATGGGCTTCCAAATATCACTTTGCCAATTACACAAGAACTGTCTTAGTGAAAGGCTTCTTGAGGGGAAAGCTGTAACTCTGTGAGATGATTTCACAGAACACAAAGAAGTTTCTCAGAAAGCTTCTTTCTCTTTGTTATCAGAGGATATTTCCTTTGGCCCTATAGTCTTCAAAGGGATCCAAAATATCTGTTCTCAGATTCCACAGAAATAAGGCTAGCAAAGAGATCCACGAAATACAGATGTAACTCTGTGAGTGCAAGTCACACATCACAGAGCAGTTTCTCAGAAAGCTTCTTTCCAGGTTTCATCTGAGGATATTTCCTTTTTCACCATAGCCCTCTATGGGCTTCCAAATATTACTTTGCCAATTCCACAAGAACTGTCTTAGCGAAAGGCTTCATGAGGGGAAAGCTGTAACTCTGTGTGATGATTTCACAGAACACAAAGAAGTTTCTCAGAAAGCGTCTTTCTCTTTGTTATCGGAGGATATTTCCTTTGGCCCTATACTCTTAAAAGGGATCCGAAATATCTGTTCTCAGATTCCACAGAAATAAGGCTAGCAAAGAGATCCACGAAATACAGATGTAACTCTGTGAGATGAATGAACAGAACAGTAAGCAGTTTCTCAGAAAGCTTCTTTCCAGATTTCATCTGAGGATATTTCCTTTTTCACCATAGCCCTCTATGGGCTTAAAAATATCACTTTTCCAATTCCACAAGAACTGTCTTAGCGAAAGGCTTCTTGAGGGGAAAGCTGTAACTCTGTGAGATGATTTCACAGAACACAAAGAAGTTTCTCAGAAAGCTTCTTTCTCTTTGTTATCAGAGGATATTTCCTTTGGCCCTATAGTCTTCAAAGGGATCCGAAATATCTGTTCTCAGATTCCACAGAAATAAGGCTAGCAAGGAGATCCACGAAATAGAGATGTAACTCTGTGAGTGGAAGTCACACATCACAGAGCAGTTTCTCAGAAAGCTTCTTTCCACATTTCATCTGAGGATATTTCCTTTTTCACTATAGCCCTCTAGGGGCTTCCAAATTTCACTTTGCCAATTCCACAAGAACTGTCTTAGCGAAAGGCTTCTTGAGGGGAAAGCTGTAACTCTGTGAGATGATTTCTCAGAACACAAAGAAGTTTCGCAGAAAACTTCTTTCTCTTTGTTATCGTAGGATATTTCCTTTGGCCCTATAGTCTTCAAAGGGATCCGAAATATCTGTTCTCAGATTCCACAGAAATAAGGCTAGCAAAGAGATCCACGAAATACAGATGTAACTCCGTGAGATGAATGAACAGAACACTAAGCAGTTTCTCAGAAAGCTTCTTTCCAGATTTCATCTGAGGATATTTCCTTTTTCACCATAGCCCTCTATGGGCTTAAAAATATCACTTTTCCAATTCCTCAAGAACTGTCTTAGCGAAAGGCTTCTTGAGGGGAAAGCTGTAACTCTGCGAGATGATTTCACAGAACACAAAGAAGTTTCTCAGAAAGCTTCTTTCTCTTTGTTATCAGAGGATATTTCCTTTGGCCCTATAGTCTTCAAAGGGATCCGAAATATCTGTTCTCAGATTCCACAGAAATAAGTCTAGCAAGGAGATCCACGAAATACAGATGTAACTCTGTGAGTGGAAGTCACACATCACAGAGCAGTTTCTCAGAAAGCTTCTTTCCAGATTTCATCTGAGGATATTTCCTTTTTCACCATAGCCCTCTATGGGCTTCCAAATATTACTTTGCCAATTCCACAAGAACTGTCTTAGCGAAAGGCTTCTTGAGGGGAAAGCTGTAACTCTGTGAGATGATTTCACAGAACACAAAGAAGTTTCTCAGAAAGCTTCTTTCTCTTTTTTATCGGAGGATATTTACTTTGGCCCTATAGTCTTCAAAAGGATCCGAAATATCTGTTCTCAGATTCCACAGAAATAAGGCTAGCAAAGAGATCCACGAAATACAGATGTAACTCCGTGAGTGGAAGTCACACATCACAGAGCAGTTTTCGGAAAGCTTCTTTCCAGATTTCATCTGAGGATATTTCCTTTTTCAACATAGCCCTATATGGGCTTCCAAATATCACTTTGACAATTCCACAAGAACTGTCTTAGCGAAAGGCTTCTTGAGGGCAAAGCTGTAAGTCTGTGAGATGATTTCACAGAACACAAAGAAGTTTCTCAGAAAGCTTCTTTCTCTTTGTTATCGGAGGATATTTCCTTTGGCCCTATAGTCTTCAAAGGGATCCGAAATATCTGTTCTCAGATTCCACAGAAATAAGGCTAGCAAAGAGATCCACGAAATACAGATGTATCTCCGTGAGATGAATGAACAGAACACTAAGCAGTTTCTCAGAAAGCTTCTTTCCAGATTTCATCTGAGGATATTTCCTTTTTCACAATAGCCCTCTATGGGCTTAAAAATATCACTTTTCCAATTCCTCAAGAACTGTCTTAGCGAAAGGCTTCTTAAGGGGAAAGCTGTAACTCTGTGAGATGATTTCACAGAACACAAAGAAGTTTCTGGGAAAGCTTTTTTCTCTTTGTTATCAGAGGATATTTCCTTTGGCCCTATAGTCTTCAAAGGGATCCGAAATATCTGTTCTCAGATTCCACAGAAATAAGGCTAGCAAGGAGATCGACGAAATACAGATGTAACTCTGTGAGTGGAAGTCACACATCACAGAGCAGTTTGTCAGAAAGCTTCTTTCCAGATTTCATCTGAGGATATTTCCTTTTTCACCATAGCCCTCTATGGGCTTCCAAATATTACTTTGCAAATTCCACAAGAACTGTCTTAGCGAAAGGCTTCTTGAGGAGAAAGCTGTAACTCTGTGTGATGATTTCACAGAACACAAAGAAGTTTCTCAGAAAGCTTCTTTCTCTTTGTTATCGGAGGACATTTCCTTTAGCCCTATAGTCTTCAAAGGGATCCGAAATATCTGTTCTCAGATTCCACAGAATTAAGGCTAGCAAAGAGATCCACGAAATACAGATGTAACTCTGTGAGATGAATGAACAGAACACTAAGCAGTTTCCCACAAAGCTTCTTTCCAGATTTCATCTGAGGATATTTCCTTTTTCACCTTAGCCCTCTAGGGGTTCCAAATATCACTTTGCCAATTCCACAAGAACTGTCTTAGCGCAAGGCTTCTTGAGGGGAAAGCTGTAACTCTGTGAGATGATTTCACAGAACACAAAGAAGTTTCTCAGAAAGCTTCTTCCTTTTTGTTATCGGAGGATCTTTCCTTTGGCCCTATAGTCTTCAAAGGGATCTGAAATATCTTCTCAGATTCCACAGAAATAAGGCTAGCAAAGAGATCTACAAAATACAGATGTAACTCTGTGAGATGAATGAACAGAACACTAAGCAGTTTCTCAGAAAGCTTCTTTCCAGATTTCATCTGAGAATATTTCCTTTTTCACTGTAACCCTCTATGGGCTTCTAAATATCACTTTGCCAATTCCACAAGAACTGTCTTAGCGAAAGGCTTCTTGAGGGGAAAGCTGTAACTCTGTGAGATGATTTCACAGAACACAAAGAAGTTTCTCAGAAAGCTTCTTTCTCTTTGTTATCGGAGGATATTTCCTTTGGACCTATAGTCTTCAAAGGGATCCGAAATATCTGTTCTCAGATTCCACAGAAATAAGGCTAGCAAAGAGATCCACGAAACACAGATGTAACTCTGTGAGTGGAAGTCACACATCACAGAGCAGTTTCTCAGAAAGCTTCTTTCCAGATTTCATCTGAGGATATTTCCTTTTTCACCATAGCCCTATATGGGCTTCCAAATATCACTTTGCCAATTCCACAAGAACTGTCTTAGCGAAAGGCTTCTTGAGGGCAAAGCTGTAACTCTGTGAGATGATTTCACAGAACACAAAGAAGTTTCTCAGAAAGCTTCTTTCTCTTTGTTATCGGAGGATATTTCCTTTGGCCCTATAGTCTTCAAAGGGATCCGAAATATCTGTTCTCAGATTCCACAGAAATAAGGCTAGCAAAGAGATCCACGAAATACAGACGTAACTCTGTGAGTGGAAGTCACACATCACAGAGCAGTTTCTCAGAAAGCTTCCTTCCAGATTTCATCTGATGATATTTCCTTTTTCACCGTAGCCCTCTATGGTCTTCCAAATATCACTTTGCCAATTCCACAAGAACCGTCTTAGCGAAAGGCTTCTTGAGGGGAAAGCTGTATCTCTGTGAGATGATTTCACAGAACACAAAGAAGTTTCTCAGAAAGCTTCTTTCTCTTTGTTATCGGAGGATATTTCCATTGGCCTTATAGTCTTCAAAGGGATCCGAAATATCTGTTCTCAGATACCACAGAAATAAGACTAGCAAAGAGATCCAAGAAATACAGATGTAACTCTGTGAGATGAATGAACAGAACACTAAGCAGTTTCTCAGAAAGCTTCCTTCCAGATTTCATCTGAGGATATTTCCTTTTTCACCATAGCCCTCTAAGGGCTTCCAAATATCACTTTGCCAATTCCACTAGAACTGTCTTAGCGAAAGGCTTCTTGAGGTGAAAGCTGTAACTCTGTGAGATGATTTCACAGAACACAAAGAAGTTTCTCAGAAACATTCTTTCTCTTTGTTATCGGAGGATATTTCCTTTGGCCCTATAGTCTTTAAATGGATCCGAAATATCTGTTCTCAGATTCCACAGAAATAAGGCTAGCAAAGAGATCCACGAAATACAGATGTAACTCTGTGAGAGGAATGAACAGAACACTAAGCAGTTTCTCAGAAAGCTTCTTTCCAGATTTCATCTGAGGATATTTCCTTTTTCACCTTAGCCCTCTAGGGGTTCCAAATATCACTTTGCCAATTCCACAAGAACTGTCTTAGCGCAAGGCTTCTTGAGGGGAAAGCTGTAACTCTGTGAGATGATTTCACAGAACACAAAGAAGTTTCTCAGAAAGCTTCTTCCTTTTTGTTATCGGAGGATCTTTCCTTTGGCCCTATAGTCTTCAAAGGGATCCGAAATATCTGTTCTCAGATTCCACAGAAATAAGGCTAGCAAAGAGATCTACAAAATACAGATGTAACTCTGTGAGATGAATGAACAGAACACTAAGCAGTTTCTCAGAAAGCTTCTTTCCAGATTTCATCTGAGAATATTTCCTTTTTCACCATAGCCCTCTATGGGCTTCTAAATATCACTTTGCCAATTCCACAAGAACTGTCTTAGCGAAAGGCTTCTTGAGGGGAAAGCTGTAACTCTGTGAGATGATTTCACAGAACACAAAGAAGTTTCTCAGAAAGCTTCTTTCTCTTTGTTATCGGAGGATATTTCCTTTGGACCTATAGTCTTCAAAGGGATCCGAAATATCTGTTCTCAGATTCCACAGAAATAAGGCTAGCAAAGAGATCAACGAAACACAGATGTAACTCTGTGAGTGGAAGTCACACATCACAGAGCAGTTTCTCAGAAAGCTTCTTTCCAGATTTCATCTGAGGATATTTCCTTTTTCACCATATCCCTCTATGGGCTTCCAAATATCACTTTGCCAATTCCACAAGAACTATCTTAGCGAAAGGCTTCTTGAGGGGAAATTGTAACTCTGTGAGAGGATTACACAGAACACAATGAAGTTTCTCAGAAAGCTTCTTTCTCTTTGTTATCGGAGGACAATTCCTTTGGCCCTATAGTCTTCAAAGGGATCCGAAATATCTGTTCTCAGATTCCACAGAAATAAGGCCAGCAAAGAGATCCACGAAATACAGATGTAACTGTGTGAGATGAATGAACAGAACACTAAGCCGTTTCTCAGAAAGCTTCCTTCCAGATTTCATCTGAGGATATTTCCTTTTTCACCATAGCCGTCTATGGGCTTCCAAATATCACTTTGCCTATTCCACAAGAACTGTCTTAGCGAAAGGCTTCTTGAGGGGAAAGCTGTAACTCTGTGAGGTGACTTCACAGAACACAAACAAGTTTCTCAGAAAGCTTCTTTCTCTTTGTTATCGGAGGATATTTCCTTGGGCCCTATAGTCTTCAAAGGGATCCGAAATATCTGTTCTCAGATTCCACAGAAATAAGGCTAGCAAAGAGATCCACGAAATACAGATGTAACTCCGTGAGTGAAAGTCACACATCACAGAGCAGTTTTCAGAAAGCTTCTTTCCAGATTTCATCTGAGGATATTTCCTTTTTCAACATAGCCCTATATGGGCTTCCAAATATCACTTTGCCAATTCCACAAGAACTGTCTTAGCGAAAGGCTTCTTGAGGGCAAAGCTGTAACTCTGTGAGATGATTTCACAGAACACAAAGAAGTTTCTCAGAAAGCTTCTTTCTCTTTGTTATCGGAGGATATTTCCTTTGGCCCTATAGTCTTCAAAGGGATCCGAAATATCTGTTCTCAGATTCCACAGAAATAAGGCTAGCAAAGAGATCCACGAAATACAGACGTAACTCTGTGAGATGAATGAACAGAACACTAAGCAGTTTCTCAGAAAGCTTCTTTCCAGATTTCATCTGAGGATATTTCCTTTTTCACCATAGCCCTCTATGGGCTTCCAAATATCACTTTGCCAATTCCACAAGAACTGTCTTAGCGAAAGGCTTCTTGAGGGGAAAGCTGTAACTCTGTGAGATGATTTCACAGAACACAAAGAAGTTTCTCAGAAAGCTTCTTTCTCTTTGTTATCAGAGGATATTTCCTTTGGCCCTATAGTCTTCAAAGGGATCCGAAATATCTGTTCTCAGATTCCACGGAAATAAGGCTAGCAAGGAGATCCACGAAATAGAGATGTAACTCTGTGAGTGGAAGTAACACATCACAGAGCAGTTTCTCAGAAAGCTTCTTTCCAGATTTCATCTGAGGATATTTCCTTTTTCACCTTAGCCCTCTATGGGCTTCCAAATATCACTTTGCCAATTCCACAAGAACTGTCTTAGTGAAAGGCTTCTTGAGGGGAAAGCTGTAACTCTGTGAGATGATTTCACAGAACACAAAGAAGTTTCTCAGAAAGCTTCTTTCTCTTTGTTATCAGAGGATATTTCCTTTGGCCCTATAGTCTTCAAAGGGATCCAAAATATCTGTTCTCAGATTCCACAGAAATAAGGCTAGCAAAGAGATCCACGAAATACAGATGTAACTCTGTGAGTGCAAGTCACACATCACAGAGCAGTTTCTCAGAAAGCTTCTTTCCAGGTTTCATCTGAGGATATTTCCTTTTTCACCATAGCCCTCTATGGGCTTCCAAATATTACTTTGCCAATTCCACAAGAACTGTCTTAGCGAAAGGCTTCTTGAGGGGAAAGCTGTAACTCTGTGTGATGATTTCACAGAACACAAAGAAGTTTCTCAGAAAGCGTCTTTCTCTTTGTTATCGGAGGATATTTCCTTTGGCCCTATACTCTTAAAAGGGATCCGAAATATCTGTTCTCAGATTCCACAGAAATAAGGCTAGCAAAGAGATCCACGAAATACAGATGTAACTCTGTGAGATGAATGAACAGAACAGTAAGCAGTTTCTCAGAAAGCTTCTTTCCAGATTTCATCTGAGGATATTTCCTTTTTCACCATAGCCCTCTATGGGCTTAAAAATATCACTTTTCCAATTCCACAAGAACTGTCTTAGCGAAAGGCTTCTTGAGGGGAAAGCTGTAACTCTGTGAGATGATTTCACAGAACACAAAGAAGTTTCTCAGAAAGCTTCTTTCTCTTTGTTATCAGAGGATATTTCCTTTGGCCCTATAGTCTTCAAAGGGATCCGAAATATCTGTTCTCAGATTCCACAGAAATAAGGCTAGCAAGGAGATCCACGAAATAGAGATGTAACTCTGTGAGTGGAAGTCACACATCACAGAGCAGTTTCTCAGAAAGCTTCTTTCCACATTTCATCTGAGGATATTTCCTTTTTCACCATAGCCCTCTAGGGGCTTCCAAATTTCACTTTGCCAATTCCACAAGAACTGTCTTAGCGAAAGGCTTCTTGAGGGGAAAGCTGTAACTCTGTGAGGTGATTTCACAGAACACAAAGAAGTTTCTCAGAATGCTTCTTTCTCTTTGTTATCGGAGGATATTTCCTTTGGCCCTATAGTCTTCAAAGGGATCCGAAATATCTGTTCTCAGATTCCACAGAAATAAGGCTAGCAAAGAGATCCACGAAATACAGATGTAACTCCGTGAGATGAATGAACAGAACACTAAGCAGTTTCTCAGAAAGCTTCTTTCCAGATTTCATCTGAGGATATTTCCTTTTTCACCATAGCCCTCTATGGGCTTAAAAATATCACTTTTCCAATTCCTCAAGAACTGTCTTAGCGAAAGGCTTCTTGAGGGGAAAGCTGTAACTCTGCGAGATGATTTCACAGAACACAAAGAAGTTTCTCAGAAAGCTTCTTTCTCTTTGTTATCAGAGGATATTTCCTTTGGCCCTATAGTCTTCAAAGGGATCCGAAATATCTGTTCTCAGATTCCACAGAAATAAGGCTAGCAAGGAGATCCACGAAATACAGATGTAACTCTGTGAGTGGAAGTCACACATCACAGAGCAGTTTCTCAGAAAGCTTCTTTCCAGATTTCATCTGAGGATATTTCCTTTTTCACCATAGCCCTCTATGGGCTTCCAAATATTACTTTGCCAATTCCACAAGAACTGTCTTAGCGAAAGGCTTCTTGAGGGGAAAGCTGTAACTCTGTGAGATGATTTCACAGAACACAAAGAAGTTTCTCAGAAAGCTTCTTTCTCTTTTTTATCGGAGGATATTTACTTTGGCCCTATAGTCTTCAAAAGGATCCGAAATATCTGTTCTCAGATTCCACAGAAATAAGGCTAGCAAAGAGATCCACGAAATACAGATGTAACTCCGTGAGTGGAAGTCACACATCACAGAGCAGTTTTCGGAAAGCTTCTTTCCAGATTTCATCTGAGGATATTTCCTTTTTCAACATAGCCCTATATGGGCTTCCAAATATCACTTTGACAATTCCACAAGAACTGTCTTAGCGAAAGGCTTCTTGAGGGCAAAGCTGTAAGTCTGTGAGATGATTTCACAGAACACAAAGAAGTTTCTCAGAAAGCTTCTTTCTCTTTGTTATCGGAGGATATTTCCTTTGGCCCTATAGTCTTCAAAGGGATCCGAAATATCTGTTCTCAGATTCCACAGAAATAAGGCTAGCAAAGAGATCCACGAAATACAGATGTATCTCCGTGAGATGAATGAACAGAACACTAAGCAGTTTCTCAGAAAGCTTCTTTCCAGATTTCATCTGAGGATATTTCCTTTTTCACCATAGCCCTCTATGGGCTTAAAAATATCACTTTTCCAATTCCTCAAGAACTGTCTTAGCGAAAGGCTTCTTAAGGGGAAAGCTGTAACTCTGTGAGATGATTTCACAGAACACAAAGAAGTTTCTGGGAAAGCTTTTTTCTCTTTGTTATCAGAGGATATTTCCTTTGGCCCTATAGTCTTCAAAGGGATCCGAAATATCTGTTCTCAGATTCCACAGAAATAAGGCTAGCAAGGAGATCGACGAAATACAGATGTAACTCTGTGAGTGGAAGTCACACATCACAGAGCAGTTTGTCAGAAAGCTTCTTTCCAGATTTCATCTGAGGATATTTCCTTTTTCACCATAGCCCTCTATGGGCTTCCAAATATTACTTTGCAAATTCCACAAGAACTGTCTTAGCGAAAGGCTTCTTGAGGAGAAAGCTGTAACTCTGTGAGATGATTTCACAGAACACAAAGAAGTTTCTCAGAAAGCTTCTTTCTCTTTGTTATCGGAGGACATTTCCTTTAGCCCTATAGTCTTCAACGGGATCCGAAATATCTGTTCTCAGATTCCACAGAATTAAGGCTAGCAAAGAGATCCACGAAATACAGATGTAACTCTGTGAGATGAATGAACAGAACACTAAGCAGTTTCCCACAAAGCTTCTTTCCAGATTTCATCTGAGGATATTTCCTTTTTCACCTTAGCCCTCTATGGTCTCCCAAATATCACTTTGCCAATTCCACAAGAACTGTCTTAGCGCAAGGCTTCTTGAGGGGAAACCTGTAACTCTGTGAGATGATTTCACAGAACACAAAGAAGTTTCTCAGAAAGCTTCTTCCTTTTTGTTATCGGAGGATCTTTCCTTTGGCCCTATAGTCTTCAAAGGGATCCGAAATATCTGTTCTCAGATTCCACAGAAATAAGGCTAGCAAAGAGATCTACAAAATACAGATGTAACTCTGTGAGATGAATGAACAGAACACTAAGCAGTTTCTCAGAAAGCTTCTTTCCAGATTTCATCTGAGAATATTTCCTTTTTCACCATAGCCCTCTATGGGCTTCTAAATATCACTTTGCCAATTCCACAAGAACTGTCTTAGCGAAAGGCTTCTTGAGGGGAAAACTGTAACTCTGTGAGATGATTTCACAGAACACAAAGAAGTTTCTCAGAAAGCTTCTTTCTCTTTGTTATCGGAGGATATTTCCTTTGGCCCTATAGTCTTCAAAGGGATCCGAAATATCTGTTCTCAGATTCCACAGAAATAAGGCTAGCAAAGAGATCCACGAAACACAGATGTAACTCTGTGAGTGGAAGTCACACATCACAGAGCAGTTTCTCAGAAAGCTTCTTTCCAGATTTCATCTGAGGATATTTCCTTTTTCACCATATCCCTCTATGGGCTTCCAAATATCACTTTGCCAATTCCACAAGAACTCTCTTAGCGAAAGGCTTCTTGAGGGGAAATTGTAACTCTGTGAGAGGATTACACAGAACACAAAGAAGTTTCTCAGAAAGCTTCTTTCTCTTTGTTATCGGAGGACAATTCCTTTGGCCCTATAGTCTTCAAAGGGATCCGAAATATCTGTTCTCAGATTCCACAGAAATAAGGCCAGCAAAGAGATCCACGAAATACAGATGTAACTGTATGAGATGAATGAACAGAACACTAAGCCGTTTCTCAGAAAGCTTCCTTCCAGATTTCATCTGAGGATATTTCCTTTTTCACCATAGCCGTCTATGGGCTTCCAAATATCACTTTGCCTATTCCACAAGAACTGTCTTAGCGAAAGGCTTCTTGAGGGGAAAGCTGTAACTCTGTGAGGTGACTTCACAGAACACAAACAAGTTTCTCAGAAAGCTTCTTTCTCTTTGTTATCGGAGGATATTTCCTTTGGCCCTATAGTCTTCAAAGGGATGCGAAATATCTGTTCTCAGATTCCACAGAATTAAGGCTAGCAAAGAGTTCCACGAAATACAGATGTAACTCTGTGAGATGAATGAACAGAACACTAAGTAGTTTCTCAGAAAGCTTCTTTCCAGATTTCATCTGAGGATATTTCCTTTTTCACCATAGCCCTCTATGGCTTCCAAATATCACTTTGCCAATTCCACAAGAACGGTCTTAGCGAAAGGCTTCTTGTGGGGAAAGCTGTAACTCTGTGAGATGATTTCACAGAACACAAAGAAGTTTCTCAGAAAGCTACTTTCTCTTTGTTATCGGAGGATATTTCCTTTGGCCCTATAGTCTTCAAATGGATCCGAAATATCTGTTCTCAGATTCCACAAAAATAAGGCTAGCAATGAGCTCCACTAAATACAGATGTAACTCTGTGAGATGAATGAACAGAACACTAAGCAGTTTCTCAGAAAGCTTCTTTCCAGATTTCATCTGAGGATATTTCCTTTTTCACCATAGCCCTCTATGGGCTTCCAAATATCACTTTGCCAATTCCACAAGAACGGTCTTAGCGAAAGGCTTCTTGTGGGGAAAGCTGTAACTCTGTGAGATGATTTCACAGAACACAAAGAAGTTTCTCAGAAAGCTTCTTTCTCTTTGTTATCGGAGGATATTTCCTTTGGCACTATTGTCTTCAATGGGATCCGAAATATCTGTTCTCAGATTCCACAGAATTAAGGCTAGCAAAGAGTTCCACGAAATACAGATGTAACTCTGTGAGATGAATGAACAGAACACTAAGCAGTTTCTCAGAAAGCTTCTTTCCAGATTTCATCTGAGGATATTACCTCTTTCACCATAGCCCTCTATGGGCTTCCAAATATCACTTTGCCAATTCCACAAGAACTGTCTTAGCGAAAGGCTTCTCGAGGGGAAAGCTGTAACTCTGTGAGATGATTTCACAGAACACAAACAAGTTTCTCAGAAAGATTCTTTCTCTTTGTTATGGGAGGATATTTCCTTTGGCCCTATAGTCTTCAAAAGGATCCGAAATATCTGTTCTCAGACTCCACAGAAATAAGGCTAGCAAAGAGATCCACGAAATACAGATGTAACTCTGTGAGATGAATGAACAGAACACTAAGCAGTTTCTCAGAAAACTTCCTGCAGATTTCCTCTGAGGATATTTCCTTTTTCACCGTAGCCCTCTATGGGCTTCCAAATATCAGTTTGCCAATTCCACAAGAACTGTCTTAGCGAAAGGCTTCTTGAGGGGAAAGTTGTAACTCTGTGAGATGATTTCACAGAACACAAAGAAGTTTCTCAGAAAGCTTCTTTCTCTTTGTTATCGGAGGATATTTCCTTTGGCCCTATAGTCTTCAAAGGGATCTGCAATATCTGTTCTCAGATTCCACAGAAATAAGGCTAGCAAAGAGATCCACAAAATACAGATGTAACTCTGTGAGATGAATGAACAGAACACTAAGCAGTTTCTCAGAAAGCTTCTTTCCAGATTTCATCTGAGGAAATTTCCTTTTTCACCATAGCCCTCTATGGGCTTCCAAATATCACTTTTCGAATTTCACAAGACCTGTCTTAGCCAAAGGCTTCTTGAGGGGAAAGCTGTAACTCTGTGAGATGATTTCACAGAACACAAAGAAGTTTCTCAGAAAGCTTCTTTCTCTTTTTTATCGGAGGATATTTCCTTTGGCCCTATAGTCTTCAAAGGGATCCGAAATATCTGTTCTCAGATTCCACAGAAATAAGGCTAGCAAAGAGATCCACGAAATACAGATGTAACTCTGTGAGATGAATGAACAGAACACTAAGCAGTTTCCCACAAATCTTTCCAGTTTTCATCTGAGGATATTTCCTTTTTCACCATAGCCCTCTATGGGCTTCCAAATATCACTTTGCCAATTCCACAGGAACTGTCTTAGCGAAAGGCTTCTTGAGGGGAAAGCTGTAACTCTGTGAGATGATTTCACAGAACACAAAGAAGTTTCTCAGAAAGCTTCTTTCTCTTTGTTATCAGAGGATATTTCCTTTGGCCCTATAGTCTTCAAAGGGATCCGAAATATCTGTTCTCAGATTACACAGAAATAATGGTAGCAAAGAGATCCACGAAATACAGATGTAACTCTGTGAGTGGAAGTCACACATCACAGAGCAGTTTCTCAGAAATCTTGTTTCCAGATTTCATCTGAGGATATTTCCTTTTTCAACGTAGCCCTCTATGGGCTTCCAAATATCACTTTGCCAATTCCACAAGAACTTTCTTAGCGAAAGGTTTCTTGCGGAGAAAGCTGTAACTGTGTGAGATGATTTCACAGAACACAAAGAAGTTTCTCAGAAAGCTTCTTTCTCTTTGTTATCGGAGGATATTTCCTTTGGCCCTATAGTCTTCAAAGGGATCCGAAAAAACTGTTCTCAGATTCCACAGAAATAGGGCTAGCAAAGAGATCCACGAAATACAGATGTAACTCTGTGAGATGAATGAACAGAACACTAAGCTGTTTCTCAGAAAGCTTCGTTCCAGATTTCATCTGAGGATATTTCCTTTTTCACCCTAGCCCTCCATGGGCTTCCAATTATCACTTTGCCAATTCCACAAGAACTGTCTTAGCGAAAGGCTTCTTGAGGGGAAAGCTGTAACTCTGTGAGGTGATTTCACAGAACACAAAGAAGTTTCACAGAAAGCTTCCTTCTCTTTGTTATCGGAGGATATTTCCTTTGGCCTTTAGTCTTCAAAGGGATCAGAAATATCTGTTCTCAGATTCCAGAGAAATAAGGCTAGCAAAGAGATCCACAAAATACAGATGTAACTCTGTGAGATGAATGAACAGAACACTAAGCAGTTTCTCAGAAAGCTTCTTTCCAGATTTCATCTGAGGATATTTCCTGTTTCACCATAGCCCTCTAGGGGCTTCCAAATATCACTTTGCCAATTCCACAAGAACTGTCTTAGCGAAAGGCTTCTTCAGGGGAAAGCTGTAACTCTGTGAGATGATTTCACAGAACACAAAGAAGTTTCTCAGAAAGCTTCTTTCTCTTTGTTATCGGAGGATATTTCCTTTGGCCCTATCGTCCTCAAAGGGATCCGAAATATCTGTTCTCAGATTCCACAGAAATAAGGCTAGCAAAGAGATCCACGAAACACAGATGTAACTCTGTGAGATGAATGAACAGAACACTAAGCAGTTTCTCAGAAAGCTTCTTTCCAGATTTCATCTGAGGATATTTCCTTTTTCACCATAGCCCTCTATGGGCTTCCAAATATCACTTTGCGAATTTCACAAGAACTGTCTTAGCGAAAGGCTTCTTGAGGGGAAAGCTGTAACTCTGTGAGATGATTTCACAGAACACAAAGAAGTTTCTCAGAAAGCTCCTTCCTTTTTGTTATCGGAGGATCTTTCCTTTGGCCCTATAGTCTTCAAAGGGATCCGAAATATCTGTTCTCAGATTCCACAGAAATAAGGCTAGCAAAGAGATCCAGGAAATACAGATGTAACACTGTGAGAAGAATGAACAGAACACTAAGCAGTTTGTCAGAAAGCTTCCTTTCAGATTTCATATGAGGATATTTCCTTTTTCACCATAGCCCTCTATGGGCTTCCAAATATCACTTTGCCAATTTCACAAGAACTGTCTTAGAGAAAGGCTTCTTGAGGGGAAAGCTGTAACTCTGTGAGATGATTTCACAGAACACAAAGAAGTTTCTCAGAAAGCTTCTTTCTCTTTGTTATCGGAGGATATTTCCTTTGGCCCTATAGTCTTCAAAGGGATCCGAAATATCTGTTCTCAGATTCCACAGAAATAAGGCTAGCAAAGAGATCCACGAAATACAGATGTAACTCTGTGAGTGGAAATCACACATCACAGAGCAGTTTCTCAGAAAGCTTCCTTCCAAATTTCATCTGAGGATATTTCCTTTTTCACCGTAGCCCTCCATGGGCTTCCAAATATCACTTTGCCAATTCCACAAGAACTGTCTTAGCGAAAGGCTTCTTGAGGGGAAAGCTGTAACTCTGTGAGAGGATTTCACAGAACACAAAGAAGTTTCTCAGAAAGCTTCTTTCTCTTTGTTAACGGAGGATATTTCCTTTGGCCCTATAGTCTTCAAAGGGATCCGAAATATCTGTTCTCAGATTCCACAGAATTAAGGCTAGCAAAGAGATCCACGAAATACAGATGTAACTCTGTGAGACGAATGAACAGAACACTAAGCAGTTACCCACAAATCTTCTTTCCAGATTTCATCTGAGGATATTTCCTTTTTCACGATAGCCCTCTATGGGCTTCCAAATATCACTTTGCCAATTCCACAAGAAATGTCTTAGCGAAAGGCTTCCTGAGGGGAAAGCTGTAACCCTGTGTGATGATTTCACAGAACACAAAGAAGTTTCTCAGAAAGCCTCTTTCTCTTTGTTATCGGAGGATATTTCCTTTGGCCCTATAGTCTTCAAAGGGATCCGAAATATCTGTTCTCACATTCCACAGAAATAAGGCTAGCAAATAGAACCACGAAATACAGATGTAACTCTGTGAGTGGAAGTTACACATCACAGAGTAGTTTCTCAGAAAGCTTCTTTCCAGATATCATCTGAGGATATTTCCTTTTTCACCATAGCCCTCTATGGGCTTCCAAATATCACTTTGCCAATTCCACAAGAACGGTCTTAGCGAAAGGCTTCTTGTGGGGAAAGCTGTAACTCTGTGAGATGATTTCACCGAACACAAAGAAGTTTCTCAGAAAGCTTCTTTCTCTTTGTTATCGGAGGATATTTCCTTTGGCCCTATAGTCTTCAAAGGGATCCGAAATATCTGTTCTCAGATTCCACAAAAATAAGGCTAGCAATGAGATCCACAAAATACAGATGTAACTCTGTGAGATGAATGAACAGAACACTAAGCAGTTTCTCAGAAAGCTTCTTTCCAGATTTCATCTGAGGATATTTCCTTTTTCATCATAGCCCTCTATGGGCTTCCAAATATCACTTTGCCAATTCCACAAGAACGGTCTTAGCGAAAGGCTTCTTGTGGGGAAAGCTGTAACTCTGTGAGATGATTTCACAGAACACAAAGAAGTTTCTCAGAAAGCTTCTTTCTCTTTGTTATCGGAGGATATTTCCTTTGGCCCTATTGTCTTCAAAGGGATCCGATATATCTGTTCTCAGATTCCACAGAATTAAGGCTAGCAAAGAGTTACACGAAATACAGATGTAACTCTGTGAGATGAATGAACAGAACACTAAGCAGTTTCTCAGAAGGCTTCTTTCCAGATTTCATCTGAGGATATTTCCTTTTTCACCATAGCCCTCTATTGGCATCCAAATATCACTTTGCCAATTCCACAAGAACTGTCTTAGCGAAAGGCTTCTTGAGGGCAAAGCTGTAACTCTGTGAGATGATTTCACAGAACACAAAGAAGTTTCTCAGAAAGCTTCTTTCTCTTTGTTATCGGAGGATATTTCCTTTGGCCCTATAGTCTTCAAAGGGATCCGAAATATCTGTTCTCAGATTCCACAGAATTAAGGCAAGCAAAGAGTTCCACGAAATACCGACGTAACGCTGTGAATTGAATGAACAGAACACTAAGCAGTTTCCCACAAAGCTTCTTTCCAGATTTCATCTGAGGATATTTCCTTTTTCACCATAGCCCTCTATGGGCTTCCAAATATCACTTTGCCAATTCAACAAGAACTGTCTTAGCGAAAGGCTTCTTGAGGGGAAAGCTGTAACTCTGTGAGATGATTTCACAGAACACAAAGAAGTTTCTCAGAAAGCTTCTTTTTCTTTGTTATCGGAGGATATTTGCTTTGGACGTATAGTCTTCAAAGGGATCCGAAATATCTGTTCTCAGATTCCACAGAAATAAGGCTAGCAAAGAGATCCACGAAATACAGATGTAACTCTGTGAGATGAATGAACAGAACACTAAGCAGTTTCTCAGAAAGCTTCGTTCCAGATTTCATCTGAGGATATTTCCTTTTTCACCATAGCCTTGCATGGGCTTCCAAATATCACTTTGCCAATTCCACAAGAACTTTCTTAGAGAAAGGCTTCTTGAGGGGAAAGCTGTAACTCTGTGAGATGATTTCAGAGAACACAAAGAAGTTTCTCAGAAAGCTTCTTTCTCTTTGTTATCGGAGGATATTTCCTTTGGCCCTATAGTCTTCAAAGGGATCCGAAATATCTGTTCTCAGATTCCACAGAAATAAGGCTACTAAAGAGATCCACGAAATACAGATGTAACTCTGTGAGTGGAAATCACACATCACAGAGCAGTTTCTCAGAAAGCTTCCTTCCAGATTTCATCTGAGGATATTTCCTTTTTCACCATAGCAATCTATGGGCTTCCAAATATCACTTTGCCAATTCCACAAGAAACGTCTTAGCGAAAGGCTTCTTGAGGGGAAAGCTGTAACTCTGTGAGATGATTTCACAGAACACAAAGTAGTTTCTCAGAAAGCCTTTTTCTCTTTGTTATCGGAGGATATTTCCTTTGGCCCTATAGTCTTCAAAGGGATCCGAAATATCTGTTCTCAGATTCCACAGAAATAAGGCTAGCAAATAGAACCACGAAATACAGATGTAACTCTGTGAGTGGAAGTTACACATCACAGAGTAGTTTCTCAGAAAGCTTCTTTCCAGATATCATCTGAGGATATTTCCTTTTTCACTCTAGCCCTCTATGGGCTTCCAAATATCACTTTGCCAATTCCACAAGAACGGTCTTAGCGAAAGGCTTCTTGTGGGGAAAGCTGTAACTCTGTGAGATGATTTCACAGAACACAAAGAAGTTTCTCAGAAACCTTCTTTCTCTTTGTTATCGCAGGATATTTCCTTTGGCCCTATAGTCTTCAAAGGGATCCGAAATATCTGTTCTCAGATTCCACAAAAATAAGGCTAGCAATGAGATCCACGAAATACAGATGTAACTCTGTGAGATGAATGAACAGAACACTAAGCAGTTTCTCAGAAAGCTTCTTTCCAGATTTCATCTGAGGATATTTCCTTTTTCACCATAGCCCTCTATGGGCTTCCAAATATCACTTTGCCAATTCCACAAGAACGGTCTTAGCGAAAGGCTTCTTGTGGGGAAAGCTGTAACTCTGTGAGATGATTTCACAGAACACAAAGAAGTTTCTCAGAAAGCTTCTTTCTCTTTGTTATCGGAGGATATTTCCTTTGGCCCTATTGTCTTCAAAGGGATCCGAAATATCTGTTCTCAGATTCCACAGAATTAAGGCTAGCAAAGAGTTCCACGAAATACAGATGTAACTCTGTGAGATGAATGAACAGAACACTAAGCAGTTTCTCAGAAAGCTTCTTTCCAGATTTCATCTGAGGATACTTCCTTTTTCACCATAGCCCTCTAAGGGCATCCAAATATCACTTTGCCAATTCCACAAGAAATGTCTTAGCGAAAGGCTTCCTGAGGGGAAAGCTGTAACTCTGTGAGATGATTTCACAGAACACAAAGAAGTTTCTCAGAAAGCTTCTTTCTCTTTTTTATCGGAGGATATTTCCTTTGGCCCTATAGTCTTCAAAGGGATCCGAAATATCTGTTCTCAGATTCCACAGAAATAAGGCTAGCAAAGAGATCCACGAAACACAGATGTAACTCTCTGAGATGAATGAACAGAACACTAAGCAGTTTCCCACAAATCTTCTTTCCAGATTTCATGTGAGGATATTTCCTTTTTCACGATAGCCCTCTATGGGCTTCCAAATATCACTTTGCCAATTCCACAGGAACTGTCTTAGCGAAAGGCTTCTTGTGGGGAAAGCTGTAACTCTGTGAGATGATTTCACAGAACACAAAGAAGTTTCTCAGAAAGCTTCTTTCTCTTTGTTATCGGAGGATATTTCCTTTGGACCTATAGTCTTCAAAGGGATCCGAAATATCTGTTCTCAGATTCCACAGAAATAAGGCTAGCAAAGAGATCCACGAAATACAGATGTAACTCTGTGAGTGGAAGTCACACATCACAGAGCAGTTTCTCAGAAAGCTTCCTTCCAGATTTCATCTGAGGATATTATCTCTTTCACCATAGCCCTCTATGGGCTTCCAAATATCACTTTGCCAATTCCACAAGAACTGTCTTAGCGAAAGGCTTCTTGAGGGGAAAGCTGTAACTCTGTGAGATGATTTCACAGAACACAAAGATGTTTCTCAGAAAGATTCTTTCTCTTTGTTATGGGAGGATATTTCCTTTGGCCCTATAGTCTTCAAAAGGATCCGAAATATCTGTTCTCAGATTCCACAGAAATAAGGCTAGCAAAGAGATCCACGAAATACAGATGTAACTCTGTGAGATGAATGAACAGAACACTAAGCAGTTTCTCAGAAAGCTTCCTTGCAGATTTCATCTGAGGATATTTCCTTTTTCACCATAGCCCTCTATGGGCTTCCAAATATCAGTTTGCCAATTCCACAAGTACTGTCTTAGCGAAAGGCTTCTTGACGGGAAAGCTGTAACTCTGTGAGGTGATTTCACAGAACACAAAGAAGTTTCTCAGAAAGCTTCTTTCTCTTTGTTATCGGAGGATATTTCCTTTGGCCCTATAGTATTCAAAGGGATCCGCAATATCTGTTCTCAGATTCCACAGAAATAAGGCTAGGAAAGAGATCCACGAAATACAGATGTAACTCTGTGAGTGGAAATCACACATCACAGAGCAGTTTCTCAGAAAGCTTCCTTCCAGATTTCATCTGAGGATATTTCCTTTTTCACCGTAGCCCTCCATGGGCTTCCAAATATCACTTTGCCAATTCCACAAGAACTGTCTTAGCGAAAGGCTTCTTGAGGGGAAAGCTGTAACTCTGTGAGAGGATTTCACAGAACACCAAGAAGTTTCTCAGAAAGCTTCTTTCTCTTTGTTAACGGAGGATATTTCCTTTGGCCCTATAGTCTTCAAAGGGATCCGAAATATCTGTTCTCAGATTCCACAGAATTAAGGCTAGCAAAGAGATCTACGAAATACAGATGTAACTCTGTGAGATGAATGAACAGAACACTAAGCAGTTACCCACAAAGCTTCTTTCCAGATTTCATCTGAGGATATTTCCTTTTTCACCATAGCAATCTATGGGCTTCCAAATATCACTTTGTCAATTCCACAAGAAACGTCTTAGCGAAAGGCTTCTTGAGGGGAAAGCTGTAACTCTGTGAGATGATTTCACAGAACACAAAGTAGTTTCTCAGAAAGCCTTTTTCTCTTTGTTATCGGAGGATATTTCCTTTGGCCCTATAGTCTTCAAAGGGATCCGAAATATCTGTTCTCAGATTCCACAGAAATAAGGCTAGCAAATAGAACCACGAAATACAGATGTAACTCTGTGAGTGGAAGTTACACATCACAGAGTAGTTTCTCAGAAAGCTTCTTTCCAGATATCATCTGAGGATATTTCCTTTTTCACCCTAGCCCTCTATGGGCTTCCAAATATCACTTTGCCAATTCCACAAGAACGGTCTTAGCGAAAGGCTTCTTGTGGGGAAAGCTGTAACTCTGTGAGATGATTTCACAGAACACAAAGAAGTTTCTCAGAAAGCTTCTTTCTCTTTGTTATCGCAGGATATTTCCTTTGGCCCTATAGTCTTCAAAGGGATCCGAAATATCTGTTCTCAGATTCCACAAAAATAAGGCTACCAATGAGATCCACGAAATACAGATGTAACTCTGTGAGATGAATGAACAGAACACTAAGCAGTTTCTCAGAAAGCTTCTTTCCAGATTTCATCTGAGGATATTTCCTTTTTCAACATAGCCCTCTATGGGCTTCCAAATATCACTTTGCCAATTCCACAAGAACGGTCTTAGCGAAAGGCTTCTTGTGGGGAAAGCTGTAACTCTGTGAGATGATTTCACAGAACACAAAGAAGTTTCTCAGAAAGCTTCTTTCTCTTTTTTATCGGAGGATATTTCCTTTGGCCCTATTGTCTTCAAAGGGATCCGAAATATCTGTTCTCAGATTCCACAGAATTAAGGCTAGCAAAGAGTTCCACGAAATACAGATGTAACTCTGTGAGATGAATGAACAGAACACTAAGCAGTTTCTCAGAAAGCTTCTTTCCAGATTTCATCTGAGGATATTTCCTTTTTCACCATAGCCCTCTAAGGGCATACAAATATCACTTTGCCAATTCCACAAGAACTGTCTTAGCGAAAGGCTTCCTGAGGGGAAAGCTGTAACGCTGTGAGATGATTTCACAGAACACAAAGAAGTTTCTCAGAAAGCTTCTTTCTCTTTTTTATCGGAGGATATTTCCTTTGGCCCTATAGTCTTCAAAGGGATCCGAAATATCTGTTCTCAGATTCCACAGAAATAAGGCTAGCAAAGAGATCCACGAAACACAGATGTAACTCTCTGAGATGAATGAACAGAACACTAAGCAGTTTCCCACAAATCTTCTTTCCAGATTTCATGTGAGGATATTTCCTTTTTCACGATAGCCCTCTATGGGCTTCCAAATATCACTTTGCCAATTCCACAGGAACTGTCTTAGCGAAAGGCTTCTTGTGGGGAAAGCTGTAACTCTGTGAGATGATTTCACAGAACACAAAGAAGTTTCTCAGAAAGCTTCTTTCTCTTTGTTATCGGAGGATATTTCCTTTGGACCTATAGTCTTCAAAGGGATCCGAAATATCTGTTCTCAGATTCCACAGAAATAAGGCTAGCAAAGAGATCCACGAAATACAGATGTAACTCTGTGAGTGGAAGTCACACATCACAGAGCAGTTTCTCAGAAAGCTTCCATCCAGATTTCATCTGAGGATATTATCTCTTTCACCATAGCCCTCTATGGGCTTCCAAATATCACTTTGCCAATTCCACAAGAACTGTCTTAGCGAAAGGCTTCTTGAGGGGAAAGCTGTAACTCTGTGAGATGATTTCACAGAACACAAAGAAGTTTCTCAGAAAGATTCTTTCTCTTTGTTATGGGAGGATATTTCCTTTGGCCCTATAGTCTTCAAAAGGATCCGAAATATCTGTTCTCAGATTCCACAGAAATAAGGCTAGCAAAGAGATCCACGAAATGCAGATGTAACTCTGTGAGATGAATGAACAGAACACTAAGCAGTTTCTCAGAAAGCTTCTTTCCAGATTTCATCTGAGGAAATTTCCTTTTTCACCATAGCCCTCTATGGGCTTCCAAATATCACTTTGCGAATTTCACAAGAACTGTCTTAGAGAAAGGCTACTTGCGGGGAAAGCTGTAACTCTGTGAGATGATTTCACAGAACAAAAAGAAGTTTCTCAGAAAGCTTCTTTCTCTTTGTTATCGGAGGACATTTCCTTTGGCCCTATAGTCTTCAAAGGGATCCGAAATATCTGTTCTCAGATTCCACAGAATTAAGGCTAGCAAAGAGATCCACGAAATACAGATGTACATCTGTGAGATGAATGAACAGAACACTAAGCAGTTTCCCACAAAACTTCTTTCCAGATTTCATCTGAGGATATTTCCTTTTTCACCTTAGCCCTCTATGGGCTTCCAAATATCACTTTGCCAATTCCACAAGAACTGTCTTAGCGAAAGGCTTCTTGAGGGGAAAGCTGTAACTCTGTGAGATGATTTCACAGAACACAAAGAAGTTTCTCAGAAAGCTTCTTTCTCTTTGTTATCGGAGGATATTTCCTTTGGCCCTATAGTCTTCAAAGGGATCCGAAATATCTGTTCTCAGATTCCACAGAAATAAGGCTAGCAAAGAGATCCACGAAACACAGATGTAACTCTGTGAGTGGAAGTCACACATCACAGAGCAGTTTCTCAGAAAGCTTCTTTCCAGATTTCATCTGAGGATATTTCCTTTTTCACCATAGCCCTCTATGGGCTTCCAAATATCACTTTGCCAATTCCACAAGAACTGTCTTTGCGAAAGGCTTCTTGAGGGGAAAGCTGTAACTCTGTGAGATGATTTCACAGAACACAAAGAAGTTTCTCAGAAAGCTTCTTTCTCTTTGTTATCGGAGGATATTTCCTTTGGCCCTGTAGTCTTCAAAGGGATCGGAAATATCTGTTCTCAGATTCCACAGAAATAAGGCTAGCAAAGAGATCCACGAAATACAGATGTAACTCTGTGAGATGAATGAACAGAACACTAAGCAGTTTCTCAGAAAGCTTCCTTCCAGATTTCATCTGAGGATATTTCCTTTTTCACCATTGCCCTCTATGGGCTTCCAAATATCACTTTGCCAATTCCACAAGAACTGTCTTAGAGAAAGGCTTTTTGAGGGGAAAGCTGTAACTCTCTGATTTGATTTCACAGAACACAAAGAAGTTTCTCAGAAAGCTTCTTCTCTTTGTTATCGGAGGATATTTCCTTTGGCCCTATAGTCTTCAAAGGGATCCGAAATATCTGTTCTCAGATTCCACAGAAATAAGGCTAGCAAAGAGATCCACAAAACGCAGATGTAACTCTGTGAGTGAAAGTCACACATCACAGAGCAGTTTCTCAGAAAGCTTCTTTCTAGATTTCATCTGAGGATATTTCCTTTTTCACCATAGCACTCTATGGGCTTCCAAATATCACTTTGCCAATTCCACAAGAACTGTCTTTGCGAAAGGCTTCTTGAGGGGAAAGCTGTAACTCTGTGAGAGGATTTCACAGAACACAAAGAAGTTTCTCAGAATGCTTCTTTCTCTTTGTTATCGGAGGATATTTCCTTTGGCCCTATAGTCTTCAAAGGGATCCGAAATATCTGTTCTCAGATTCCACAGAAATAAGGCTAGCAAAGAGATCCACGAACCACAGATGTAACTCTGTGAGTGGAAGTCACACATCACAGAGCAGTTTCTCAGAAAGCTTCTTTCCAGATTTCATCTGAGGATATTTCCTTTTTCACCGTAGCCCTCTATGGGCTTCCAAATATCACTTTGCCAATTCCACAAGAACTGTCTTAGCGAAAGGCTTCTTGAGGGGAAAGGTGTAACTCTGTGAGATGATTTCACAGAACACAAAGAAGTTTCTCAGAAAGCTTCTTTCTCTTTGTTATCGGAGGATATTTCCTTTGGCCCTATAGTCTTCAAAGGGATCCGAAATATCTGTTCTCAGATTCCACAGAATTAAGGCTAGCAAAGAGATCCACGAAATACCGATGTAACGCTGTGAGATGAAAGAACAGAACACTAAGCAGTTTCCCACAAAGCTTCTTTCCAGATTTCATCTGATTATATTTCCTTTTTCACGATAGCCCTCTATGGGCTTCCAAATATCACTTTGCCAATTCCACAAGAACTGTCTTAGCGAAAGGCTTCTTGAGGGGAAAGCTGTAACTCTGTGAGATGATTTCACAGAACACAAAGAAGTTTCTCAGAAAGCTTCTTTCTCTTTGTTATCGGAGGATATTTCCTTTGAACCTATAGTCTTCAAAGGGATCCGAAATATCTGTTCTCAGATTCCGCAGAAATAAGGCTAGCAAAGAGATCCAGAAAATACAGATGTAACTCAGTGAGATGAATGAACAGAACACTAAGCAGTTACTCAGAAAGCTTCTTTCCAGATTTCATCTGAGGATATTTCCTTTTTCACCGTAGCCCTCTATGGGCTTCCAAATATCACTTTTCGAATTTCACAAGAACTGTCTTAACGAAAGGCTTCTTGAGGGGAAAGCTGTAACTCTGTGAGATGATTTCACAGAACACAAAGAAGTTTCTCAGAAAGCTTCTTTCTCTTTGTTATCGGAGGATATTTCCTTTGGCCCTATAGTCTTCAAAGGGATCCGAAATATCTGTTCTCAGATTCCACAGAAATAAGGCTAGCAAAGAGATCCACGAAACACAGATGTAACTCTGTGAGTGGAAGTCACACATCACAGAGCAGTTTCTCAGAAAGCTTCTTTCCAGATTTCATCTGAGGATATTTCCTTTTTCACCATAGCCCTCTATGGGCTTCCAAATATCACTTTGCCAATTCCACAAGAACTGTCTTTGCGAAAGGCTTCTTGAGGGGAAAGCTGTAACTCTGTGAGATGATTTCACAGAACACAAAGAAGTTTCTCAGAAAGCTTCTTTCTCTTTGTTATCGGAGGATATTTCCTTTGGCCCTGTAGTCTTCAAAGGGATCGGAAATATCTGTTCTCAGATTCCACATAAATAAGGCTAGCAAAGAGATCCACGAAATACAGATGTAACTCTGTGAGATGAATGAACAGAACACTAAGCAGTTTCTCAGAAGGCTTCCTTGCAGATTTCATCTGAGGAAATTTCCTTTTTCACCATAGCCCTCTATGGGCTTCCAAATATCTCTTTGACAATTCCACAAGAACTGTCTTAGCGAAAGGCTTCTTGATGGGAAAGCTGTAACTCTGTGAGGTGATTTCACAGAACACAAAGAAGTTTCTCAGAAAGCTTCTTTCTCTTTGTTATCGGAGGATATTTCCTTAGGCCCTATAGTCTTCAAAGGGATCCGAAATATCTGTTCTCAGATTCCACAGAAATAAGGCTAGCCAAGAGATCCACGAAACACAGATGTAACTCTGTGAGTGGAAGTCACACATCACAGAGCAGTTTCTCAGAAAGCTTCTTTCCAGATTTCATCTGAGGATATTTCCTTTTTCACCGTAGCCCTCTATGGGCTTCCAAATATCACTTTGCCAATGCCACAAGAACTGTCTTAGCGAAAGGCTTCTTGAGGGGAAAGTTGTAACTCTGTGAGATGATTTCACAGAACACAAAGAAGTTTCTCAGAAAGCTTCTTTCTCTTTGTTATCGGAGGATATTTCCTTTGGCCCTATAGTCTTCAAAGGGATCCGAAATATCTGTTCTCAGATTCCACAGAAATAAGGCTAGCAAAGAGATCCACGAAATACCGATGTAACGCTGTGAGATGAATGAACAGAACACTAAGCAGTTTCTCATAAAGCTTCCTTCCAGATTTCATCTGAGGATATTACCTCTTTCACCATAGCCCTCTATGGGCTTCCTAATATCACTTTGCCAATTCCAGAAGAACTGTCTTAGCGAAAGGCTTCTTGAGGGGAAAGCTGTAACTCTGTGAGATGATTTCACGGAACACAAAGAAGTTTCTCAGAAAGCTTCTTTCTCTTTGTTATGGGAGGATATTTCCTTTGGCCCTATAGTCTTCAAAGGGATCCGAAATATCTGTTCTCAGATTCCACAGAAATAAGGCTAGCAAAGAGATCCACGAAATACAGATGTAAATCTGTGAGACGAATGAGCAGAACACTAAGCAGTTTCTCAGAAAGCTTCCTTCCAGATTTCATCTGAGGATATTTCCTTTTTCACCATAGCCCTCTATGGGCTTCCAAATATCACTTTGCCAATTCCACAGGAAGTGTCTTAGCGAAAGGCTTCTTGAGGGGAAAGCTGTAACTCTGAGAGATGATTTCACAGAACACAAAGAAGTTTCTCAGAAAGCTTCTTTCTCTTTGTTATTGGAGGATAATTAGTTTGGACCTATAGTCTTCAAAGGGATCCGAAATATCTGTTCTCAGATTCCACAGAAATAAGGCTAGCAAAGAGATCCACAAAATACAGATGTAACTCTGTGAGTGGAAGTCACACATCACAGAGCAGTTTCTCAGAAAGCTTCCTTCCAGATTTCATCTGAGGATATTTCCTTTTTCACCATAGCCCTCTATGGGCTTCCAAATATCACTTTGCCGATTCCACAAGAGCTGTCTTAGCGAAAGACTTCTTGAGGGGAAAGCTGTAACTCTGTGAGATGATTTCACAGAACACAAAGAAGTTTCTCAGAAAGCTTCTTTCTCTTTGTTATCGGAGGATATTTCCTTTGGCCCTATAGTCTTCAAAGGGATCTGAAATATCTGTTCTCAGATTCCACAGAAATAAGGCTAGCAAAGAGATCCACGAAATACAGATGTAACTCTGTGAGATGAATGAACAGAACACTAAGCAGTTTCTCAGAAAGCTTCCTTCCAGATTTCATCTGAGGATATTACCTCTTTCACCATAGCCCTCTATGGGCTTCCTAATGTCACTTTGCCAATTCCAGAAGAACTGTTTTAGCGAAAGGCTTCTTGAGGGAAAAGCTGTAACTCTGTGCGGTGATTTCACAGAACACAAAGAAGTTTCTCAGAAAGTTTCTTTCTCTTTGTTATCGGAGGATATTTCCTTTGGCCCTATAGTCTTCAAAGGGATCAGATATATCTGTTCTCAGATTCCACAGAAATAAGGCTAGCAAAGAGATCCACAAAATACAGATGTAACTCTGTGAGATGAATGAACAGAACACTAAGCAGTTTCTCAGAAAGCTTCTTTCCAGATTTCATCTGAGGATATTTCCTTTTTCACCATAGCCCTCTATGGGCTTCCAAATATCAATTTGTCAATTCCACAAGAACTCTCTTAGCGAAAGGCTTCTTGAGGGGAAAGCTGTAACTCTGTGAGATGATTTCACAGAACACAAAGAAGTTTCTCAGATAGCTTCGTTCTCTTTGTTATGGGAGGATATTACCTTTGGCCCTATAGTCTTCAAAGCGATCTGAAATATCTGTTCTCAGATACCACAGAAATAAGGCTAGCCAAGACATCCACAAAATACAGATGTAACTCCGTGAGATGAATGAACAGAACACTAAGCAGTTTCTCAGAAAGCTTCTTTCCAGATTTCATCTGAGGATATTTCCTTTTTCACCATAGCCCCCTATGGGCTTCCAAATATCACTTTGCGAATTGCACAAGAACTGTCTTAGCGAAAGGCTTCTTGAGGGGAAAGCTGTAACTCTGTTAGATGATTTCACAGAACACAAAGAAGTTTCCCAGAAAGCTTCTTTCTCTTTGTTATCGGAGGATATTTCCTTTGGCCCTATATTCTTCAAAGGGATCCGAAATATCTGTTCTCAGATTCCACAGAAATAAGGCTAGCCAAGAGATCCACGAAACACAGATGTAACTCTGTGAGTGGAAGTCACACATCACAGAGCAGTTTCTCAGAATGCTTCCTTCCAGATTTCATCTGAGGATATTTCCTTTTTCACCATAGCCCTCTCTGGGCTTCCAAATATCACTTTGCCAATTCCACAAGAACTGTCTTAGCGAAAGGCTTCTTGAGGGGAAAGCTGTAACTCTGTGAGATGATTTCACAGAAGAGAAAGAAGTTTCTCAGAAAGCATCTTTCTCTTTGTTATCAGAGGATATTTCCTTTGGCCATATAGTCTTCAAAGGGATCCGAAATATCTGTTCTCAGATTCCACAGAAATAAGGATAGCAAAGAGATCCACGAAATACAGATGTAACTCTGTGAGATGAATGAACAGAACACTAACCAGTTTCTCAGAAAGCTTCCTTCCAGATTTCATCTGAGGATATTTCCTTTTTCACCATAGCCCTCTATGGGCATCCAAATATCACTTTGCCAATTCAACAAGAACTGTCTTAGCGAAAGTCTTCTTGAGGGGAAAGCTGTAACTCTGTGAGGTGATTTCACAGAACACAAAGAAGTTTCTCAGAAACATTCTTTCTCTTTGTTATCGGAGGATATTTCCTTTGGCCCTATAGTCTTCAAAGGGATCCGAAATATCTGTTCTCAGATTCCACAGAAATAAGGCTAGCAAAGAGATCCACGAAATACAGATGGAACTGTGTGAGTGGAAGTCACACATCACAAAGCAGTTTCTCAGAAAGCTTCTTTCCAGATTTCATCTGAGGATATTTCTTTTTTCACCTTAGCCCTCTTTGGGCTTCCAAATATCACTTTGCCAATTCCACAAGAACGGTCTTAGCGAAAGGCTTCTTGTGGGGAAAGCTGTAACTCTGTGAGATGATTTCACAGAACACAAAGAAGTTTCTCAGAAAGCTTCTTTCTCTTTGTTATCGGAGGATATTTCCTTTGGCCCTATAGTCTTCAAAGGGATCCGAAATATCTGTTCTCAGATTCCACAGAAATAAGGCTAGCAAAGAGATCCACGAAATACAGATGTAACTCTGTGAGTGGAAGTCACACATCACAGAGCAGTTTCTCAGAAAGCTTCCTTCCAGATTTCATCTGAGGATATTTCCTTTTTCACCATAGCCCTCTATGGGCTTCCAAATATCACTTTGCCGATTCCACAAGAACTGTCTTAGCGAAAGGCTTCTTGAGGGGAAAGCTGTAACTCTGTGAGATGATTTCACGGAACACAAAGAAGTTTCTCAGAAAGCTTCTTTCTCTTTGTTATGGGAGGATATTTCCTTTGGCCCTATAGTCTTCAAAGGGATCCGAAATATCTGTTCTCAGATTCCACAGAAATAAGGCTAGCAAAGAGATCCACGAAATACAGATGTAAATCAGTGAGACGAATGAACAGAACACTAAGCAGTTTCTCAGAAAGCTTCCTTCCAGATTTCATCTGAGGATATTTCCTTTTTCACCATAGCCCTCTAAGGGCTTCCAAATATCACTTTGCCAATTCCACAAGAACGGTCTTAGCGAAAGGCTTCTTGAGGGGAAAGCTGTAACTCTGTGAGGTGATTTCACAGAAGACAAAGAAGTTTCTCAGAAAGCTTCTTTCTCTTTGTTATCAGAGGATATTTCCTTTGGCCCTATAGTCTTCAAAGGGATCTGAAATATCTGTTCTCAGATTCCACAGAAATAAGGCTAGCAAAGAGATCCACGAAATACAGATGTAACTCTGTGAGATGAATGAACAGAACACTAAGCAGTTTCTCAGAAAGCTTCTTTCCAGATTTCATCTGAGGATATTTCCTTTTTCACCATAGCCCTCTATGGGCTTCCAAATATCACTTTGCCATTTCCACAAAAAATCTCTCAGCGAAAGTGTTCTTGAGGGGAAAGCTGTAACTCTGTGAGGTGATTTCACAGAACACAAAGAAGTTTCTCAGAAAGCTTCTTTCTCTTTGTTATCGTAGGATATTTCCTTTGGCCCTATAGTCTTCAAAGGGATCCGAAATATCTGTTCTCAGATTCCACAGAAATAAGGCTAGCAAAGAGATCCACAAAATACAGATGTAACTCTGTGAGATGAATGAACAGAACACTAAGCAGTTTCTCAGAAAGCTTCTTTCCAGATTTCATCTGAGGATATTTCCTTTTTCACCATAGCCCTCTATGGGCTTCCAAATATCACTTTGCGAATTTCACAAGAACTGTCTTAGAGAAAGGCTTCTTGAGGGGAAAGCTGTAACTCTGTGAGATGATTTCACAGAACACAAAGAAGTTTCTCAGAAAGCTTCTTTCTCTTTCTTATCAGAGGATATTTCCTTTGGCCCTATTGTCTTCAAAGGGATCCGAAATATCTGTTCTCAGATTCCACAGAAATAAGGCTAGCAAAGAGATCCACGAAATACAGAAGTAACTCTGTGAGTGGAAGTCACACATCACAGAGCAGTTTCTCAGAAAGCTTCTTTCCAGATTTCATTTGAGGATATTTCTTTTTTCACCTTAGCCCTCTATGGGCTTCCAAATATCACTTTGCCAATTCCACAAGAGCTGTCTTAGCGAAAGGCTTCATGAGGGTAAAGCTGTAACTCTATGAGAGGATTTCACAGAACTCAAAGAAGTTTCTCAGAAAGCTTCTTTCTCTTTGTTATGGGAGGATATTTCCTTTGGCCCTATAGTCTTCAAAGGGATCCGAAATATCTGTTCTCAGATTCCACAGAAATAAGGCTAGCAAAGAGATCCACGAAATACAGATGTAAATCAGTGAGACGAATGAACAGAACACTAAGCAGTTTCTCAGAAAGCTTCCTTCCAGATTTCATCTGAGGATATTTCCTTTTTCACCATAGCCCTCTAAGGGCTTCCAAATATCACTTTGCCAATTCCACAAGAACGGTCTTAGCGAAAGGCTTCTTGAGGGGAAAGCTGTATCTCTGTGAGGTGATTTCACAGAAGACAAAGAAGTTTCTCAGAAAGCTTCTTTCTCTTTGTTATCAGAGGATATTTCCTTTGGCCCTATAGTCTTCAAAGGGATCTGAAATATCTGTTCTCAGATTCCACAGAAATAAGGCTAGCAAAGAGATCCACGAAATACAGATGTAACTCTGTGAGATGAATGAACAGAACACTAAGCAGTTTCTCAGAAAGCTTCCTTCCAGATTTCATCTGAGGATATTTCCTTTTTCACCATAGCCCTCTATGGGCTTCCAAATATCACTTTGCCAATTCAACAAGAACTGTCTTAGCGAAAGGCTTCTTGAGGGGAAAGCTGTAACTCTGTGAGGTGATTTCACAAAACACAAAGAAGTTTCTCAGAAACATTCTTTCTCTTTGTTATCGGAGGATATTTCCTTTGGCCCTATAGTCTTCAAAGGGATCCGAAATATCTGTTCTCAGATTCCACAGAAATAAGGCTAGCAAAGAGATCCAGAAAATACAGATGTAACTCTGTGAGATGAATGAACAGAACACTAAGCAGTTTCTCAGAAAGCTTCTTTCCAGATTTCATCTGAGGATATTTCCTTTTTCACCATAGCCCTCTATGGGCTTCCAAATATCACTTTGCCATTTCCAAAAGAAATCTCTCAGCGAAAGTGTTCTTGAGGGGAAAGCTGTAACTCTGTGAGGTGATTTCACAGAACACAAAGAAGTTTCTCAGAAAGCTTCTTTCTCTTTGTTATCGTAGGATATTTCCTTTGGCCCTATAGTCTTCAAAGGGATCCGAAATATCTGTTCTCAGATTCCACAGAAATAAGGCTAGCAAAGAGATCCACAAAATACAGATGTAACTCTGTGAGATGAATGAACAGAACACTAAGCAGTTTCTCAGAAAGTTTCTTTCCAGATTTCATCTAAGGATATTTCCTTTTTCACCATAGCCCTCTATGGGCTTCCAAATATCACTTTGCAAATTTCACAAGAACTGTCTTAGAGAAAGGCTTCTTGAGGGGAAAGCTGTAACTCTGTGAGATGATTTCACAGAACACAAAGAAGTTTCTCAGAAAGCTTCTTTCTCTTTGTTATCAGAGGATATTTCCTTTGGCCCTATTGTCTTCAAAGGGATCCGAAATATCTGTTCTCAGATTCCACAGAAATAAGGCTAGCAAAGAGATCCACGAAACACAGATGTAACTCTGTGAGAGGAAGTCACACATCACAGAGCAGTTTCTCAGAAAGCTTCTTTCCAGATTTCATCTGAGGATATTTCCTTTTTCACCATAGCCCTCTATGGGCTTCCAAATATCACTTTGCCAATTCCACAAGAACTGTCTTAGCGAAAGGCTTCTTGAGGGTAAAGCTGTAACTCTATGAGAGGATTTCACAGAACTCAAAGAAGTTTCTCAGAAAGCTTCTTTCTCTTTGTTATCCGAGGATCTTTCCTTTGGCCCTATAGTCTTCAAAGGGATCCGAAATATCTGTTCTCAGATTCCACAGAAATAAGGCTAGCAAAGAGATTCACAAAATACAGATGTAACTCTGTCAGATGAATGAACAGAACACTAAGCAGTTTCTCAGAAAGCTTCTTTCCAGATTTCATCTGAGGATATTTCCTTTTTCACCATAGCCCTCAATGGGCTTCCAAATATTACTTTGCCAATTCCACAAGAACTGTCTTAGCGAAAGGCTTCTTGAGGGGAAAGCTGTAACTCTGTGAGGTGATTTCACAGAACAGAAAGAAGTTTCTCAGAAAGCTTCTTTCTCTTTGTTATCGGAGGATATTTCCTTTGGCCCTATAGTCTTCAAAGGGATACGAAATATCTGTTCTCAGATTCCACAGAAATAAGGCTTGCAAAGAGATCCACGAAATACAGATGTAACTCTGTGAGATGAATGAACAGAACACTAAGCAGTTTCTCAGAAAGCTTCTTTCCAGATTTCATCTGAGGATATTTCATTTTTCACCATAGCCCTTTATGGGCTTCCAAATATCACTTTGCCAATTCCACAAGAACGGTCTTAGCGAAAGGCTTCTTGTGGGGAAAGCTGTAACTCTGTGAGATGATTTCACAGAACACAAAGAAGTTTCTCAGAAAGCTTCTTTCTCTTTGTTATCGGAGGATATTTCCTTTGGCCCTATAGTCTTCAAAGGGATCCGAAATATCTGTTCTCAGATTCCACAGAAATAACGGTAGCAAAGAGATCCACGAAATACAGATGTAACTCTCTGAGATGAATGAACAGAACACTAAGCAGTTTCTCAGAAAGCTTCCTTCCAGTTTTCATCTGAGGATATTTCCTTTTTCACCATAGCCCTCTATGGGCTTCCAAATATCACTTTGCCAATTCCACAAGAACTGTCTTAGCGAAAGGCTTCTTGAGGGGAAAGCTGTAACTCTGTGAGATGATTTCACAGAACACAAAGAATTTTCTCAGAAAGCTTCTTTCTCTTTGTTATCGGAGGATATTTCCTTTGGCCGTTTAATCTTCACAGTGATCCGAAATATCTGTTCTCAGATTCCACAGAAATAAGGCTAGCAAAGAGATCCACGAAATACAGATGTAACTCTGTGAGTGGAAGTCACACATCACAGAGCAGTTTCTCAGAAAGCTTCTTTCCAGATTTCATCTGAGGATATTTCCTTTTTCACCTTAGCCCTCTATGGGCTTCCAAATATCACTTTGCCAATTCCACAAGAACGGTCTTAGCGAAAGGCTTCTTGTGGAGAAAGCTGTAACTCTGTGAGATGATTTCACAGAACACAAAGAAGTTTCTTAGAAAGCTTCTTTCTCTTTGTTATCGGAGGATATTTCCTTTGGCCCTATAGTCTTCAAAGGGATCGGAAATATCTGTTCTCAGATTCCACAGAAATAAGGCTAGCAAAGAGTTCCACGAAATACAGATGTAACTCTGTGAGATGAATGAACAGAACAGTAAATAGTTTCTCAGAAAGCTTCCTTCCAGATTTCATCTGAGGATATTTCCTTTTTCACCATAGCCCTCTATGGGCTTCCAAATATCACTTTGCCAATTCCACAAGAACTGTCTTAGCGAAAGGCTTCTTGAGGGGAAAGCTGTAACTCTGTGAGATGATTTCACAGAACACAAAGAAGTTTCTCAGAAAGCTTCTTTCTCTTTGTTATCGGAGGATATTTCCTTTGGCCCTATAATCTTCAAAGGGATCCGAAATATCTGTTCTCAGATTCCACAGAAATAAGGCTAGCAAAGAGATCCACGAAATACAGATGTAACTCTGTGAGATGAAATAACAGAACAGTAAGCAGTTTCTCAGAAAGCTTCCTTCCAGATTTCATCTGAGGATATTTCCTTTTTCACCATAGCCCTCTATGGGCTTCCAAATATCACTTTGCCAATTCCACAAGAACTGTCTTAGCGAAAGGCTCCTTGAGGGGAAAGCTTAACTCTGTGAGGTGATTTCACAGAACACAAACAAGTTTCTCAGAAAGCTTCTTTCTCTTTGTTATCGGAGGACATTTCCTTTGGCCCTGTGGTCTTCAAAGGGATCCGAAATATCTGTTCTCAGATTCCACAGAAATAAGGCTAAAAAGGAGATCCACGAAATACAGATGTAACTCTGTGAGTGGAAGTCACACATCACAGAGCAGTTTCTCAGAAAGCTTCCTTCCAGATTTCATCTGAGGATATTTCCTTTTTCACCATAGCCCTCTATGGGCTTCCAAATATCACTTTGCCAATTCCACAAGAACTGTCTTAGCGAAAGGCTTCTTGAGGGGAAAGCTGTAACTCTGTCAGATGATTTCACAGAACACAAAGAAGTTTCTCAGAAAGCTTCTTTCTCTTTGTTATCGGAGGACATTTCCTTTGGCCCTGTAGTCTTCAAAGGGATCCGAAATATCTGTTCTCAGATTCCACAGAATTAAGGCTAGCAAAGAGATCCACGAAATACATAGGTAACTCTGTTAGATGAATGAACAGAACACTAAGCAGTTTCCCACAAAGCTTCTTTCCAGATTTCATCTGAGCATATTTCCTTTTTCACCTTAGCCCTCTAAGGGCTTCCAAATATCACTTTGCCAATTCCACAAGAACTTTCTTAGCGAAAGGCTTCTTGAGGGGAAAGCTGTAACTCTGTGAGATGATTTCACAGAAAACAAAGAGGTTTCTCAGAAAGCTCCTTCCTCTTTATTATCGGAGGATCTTTCCTTTGGCCCTATAGTCTTCAAGGGGTCCGAAATATCTGTTCTCAGATTCCACAGAAATAAGGCTAGCAAGGAGATCCACGAAATACAGATGTAACTCTGTGAGTGGAAGTCACACATCATAGAGCAGTTTCTCAGAAAGCTTCCTTCCAGATTTCATCTGAGGATATTTCCTTTTTCACCATAGCCCTCTATGGGCTTCCAAATATCACTTTGCCAATTCCACAAGAACTGTCTTAGCGAAAGGCTTCTTGAGGGGAAAGCTGTAACTCTGTGAGATGATTTCACAGAACACAAAGAAGTTTCTCAGAAAGCTTCTTTTTCTTTGTTATCGGAGGATATTTCCTTTGGCCCTATAGTCTTCAAAGGGATCCGAAATATCTGATCTCAGATTCCACAAAATGAAGGCTAGCAAAGAGATCCACGAAATACCGATGTAACGCTGTGAGATGAATGAACAGAACACTAAGCAGTTTCCCACAAAGCTTCTTTCCAGATTTCATCTGACGATATTTCCTTTTTCACGATAGCCCTCTATGGGCTTCCAAATATCACTTTGCCAATTCCACAGGAAGTGTCTTAGCGAAAGGCTTCTTGAGGGGAAAGCTGTAACTCTGTGAGATGATTTCACAGAACACAAAGAAGTTTCTCAGATAGCTTCTTTCTCTTTGTTATCGGAGGATATTTCCTTTGGCCCTATAGTCTTCAAAGGGATACGAAATATCTGTTCTCAGATTCCACAGAAATAAGGCTAGCAAAGAGATCCACGAAACACAGATGTAACTCTGTGAGTGGAAGTCACACATCACAGAGCAGTTTCTCAGAAAGCTTCTTTCCAGATTTCATCTGAGGATATTTCCTTTTTCACCATAGCCCTCTATGGGCTTCCAAATATCACTTTGCCAATTCCACAAGAACTGTCTTTGCGAAAGGCTTCTTGAGGGGAAAGCTGTAACTCTGTGAGAGGATTTCACAGAACACAAAGAAGTTTTTCAGAAAGCTTCTTTCTCTTTTTTTCGGAGGACATTTCCTTTGGCCCTATAGTCTTCAAAGGGATCCGAAATATCTGTTCTCAGATTCCACAGAATTAAGGCTAGCAAAGAAATCCACGAAATACAGATGTAACTCTGTGAGATGAATGAAGAGAACACTAAGCAGTTTCTCAGGAAGCTTCCTTCCAGATTTCATCTGAGGATATATCCTGTTTCAGCATAGCCCTCTATGGGCTTCCAAATTTCACTTTGCCAATTCCAAAAGAACTGTCTTAGCGAAAGGCTTCTTGAGGGGAAAGCTGTAACTCTGTGAGATGATTTCACAGAACACAAACAAGTTTCTCAGAAAGCTTCTTTCTCTTTGTTATCGGAGGATATTTCCTTTGGCCCTATAGTCTTCAAAGGGATCCGAAATATCTGTTCTCAGATTCCACAGAAATAAGGCTAGCAAAGAGATCCCCGAAATACAGATGTAACTCTGTGACTGGAAGTCACATATCACAGAGCAGTTTCTCAGAAAGCTTCTTTCCAGATTTCATCTGAGGATATTTTCTTTCTCACCATAGCCCTCTATGGGCTTCCAAATATCACTTTGCAATTCCACAAGAACTGTCTTAGCGAAAGGCTTCTTGAGGGGAAAGCTGTAACTCTGTGAGAGGATATCACAGAACACAAAGAAGTTTCGCAGAAAACTTCTTTCTCTTTGTTATCGGAGGATATTTCCTTTGGCCCTTTAGTCTTCAAAGGGATCCGAAATATCTGTTCTCAGATTCCACAGAATTAAGGCTAGCAAAGAGATCCACGAAATACAGATGTAACTCTGAGAGATGAATGAACAGAACACTAAGCAGTTTCCCACAAAGCTTCTTTCCAGATTTCATCTGAGGATATTTCCTTTTTCACCATAACCCTCTATGGGCTTCCAAATATCAGTTTGCCAATTCCACAAGAAGTGTCTTAGCGAAAGGCTTCTTGAGGGGGAAGCTGTAACTCTGTGAGGTGATTTCACAGAACACAAAGACGTTTCTCAGAAAGCTTCTTTCTCTTTGTTATCGGAGGATATCTCCTTTGGCCCTATAGTCTTCGAAGGGATCCGAAATATCTGTTTTCAGATTCCACAGAAATAAGGCTAGCAAAGAGATCCAGAAAATACAGATGTAACCCTGTGAGATGAATGAACACAACACTAAGCAGTTTCTCAGAAAGCTTCTTTCCAGATTTCATCTGAGGATATTTCCTTTTTCACCATAGCCCTCTATGGGCTTCCAAATATCACTTTTCGAATTTCACAAGAACTGTCTTAGCGAAAGGCTTCTTGAGGGGAAAGCTGTAACTCTGTGAGATGATTTCACAGAACACAAAGAAGTTTCTCAGAAAGCTTCTTTCTCTTTGTTATCAGAGGATATTTCCTTTGGCCCTATAGTCTTCAAAGGGATCCGAAATATCTGTTCTTAGATTCCACAGAATTCAGGCTAGCAAAGAGATCCACGAAATACAGATGTAACTCTGTGAGAGGAATGAACAGAACACTAAGCAGTTTCTCAGAAAGCTTCTTTCCAGATTTCATGTGAGGATATTTCCTTTTTCACCATAGCCCTATATGGGATTCCAAATATCACTTTGCCAATTCCACAAGAACTCTCTTAGTGAAAGGCTTCTCGAGGGGAAAGCTGTAACTCTGTGAGGTGATTTCACAGAACACAAGGAAGTTTCTCAGAAAGCTTCTTTCTCTTTGTTATGGGAAGATGTTCCTTTGGCCCTAGAATCTTCAAAGGGATCCGAAATATCTGTTCTCAGATTCCACAGAAATAAGGCTAGCAAATAGATCCACAAAATACAGATGTAACTCTGTGAGATGAATGAACAGAACACAAAGCAGTTTCTCAGAAAGCTTCTTTCCAGATTTCATCTGAGGATATTTCCTTTTTCACCAGAGCCCTCTATGGGCTTCCAAATATCACTTTGCCAATTCCACAAGAACTGTCTTAGCGAAAGGCTTCTTGAGGGGAAAGCTGTAACTCTGTGAGGTGATTTCACAGAACACAAAGAAGTTTCTCAGAAAGCTTCTTTCTCTTTGTTATCGGAGGATATTTCCTTTGGCCCTATAGTCTTCTAAAGGATCCGAAATACCTGTTCTCAGATTCCACAGAATGAAGGCTAGCAAAGAGATCCACGAAATACCGATGTAACGCTGTGAGATGAATGAACAGAACACTAAGCAGTTTCCCACAAAGCTTCTTTCCAGATTTCATCTGACGATATTTCCTTTTTCACGATAGCCCTCTATGGGCTTCCAAATATCACTTTGCCAATTCCACAGGAAGTGTCTTAGCGAAAGGCTTCTTGACGGGAAAGCTGTAACTCTGTGAGATGATTTCACAGAACACAAAGAAGTTTCTCAGATAGCTTCTTTCTCTTTGTTATCGGAGGATATTTCCTTTGGCCCCATAGTCTTCAAAGGGATCCGAAATATCTGTTCTCAGATTCCACAGAAATAAGGCTAGCAAAGAGATCCACGAAACACAGATGTAACTCTGTGAGTGGAAGTCACACATCACAGAGCAGTTTCTCAGAAAGCTTCTTTCCAGATTTCATCTGAGGATATTTCCTTTTTCACCATAGCCCTCTATGGGCTTCCAAATATCACTTTGCCAATTCCACAAGAACTGTCTTAGCGAAAGGCTTCTTGAGGGGAAAGCTGTAACTCTGTGAGATGATTTCACAGAACACAAAGAAGTTTCTCAGAAAGCTTCTTTCTCTTTGTTATCGGAGGACATTTCCTTTGGCCCTGTAGTCTTCAAAGGGATCCGAAATATCTGTTCTCAGATTCCACAGAATTAAGGCTAGCAAAGAGATCCACGAAATACATAGGTAACTCTGTTAGATGAATGAACAGAACACTAAGCAGTTTCCCACAAAGCTTCTTTCCAGATTTCATCTGAGGATATTTCCTTTTTCACCTTAGCCCTCTAAGGGCTTCCAAATATCACTTTGCCAATTCCACAAGAACTGTCTTAGCGAAAGACTTCTTGAGGGGAAAGCTGTAACTCTGTGAGATGATTTCACAGAAAACAAAGAGGTTTCTCAGAAAGCTCCTTCCTCTTTATTATCGGAGGATCTTTCCTTTGGCCCTATAGTCTTCAAAGGGATCCGAAATATCTGTTCTCAGATTCCACAGAAATAAGGCTAGCAAAGAGATCCACAAAATACAGATGTAACTCTGTGAGATGAATGAACAGAACACTTCTTTCCAGATTTCATCTGAGGATATTTCCTTTTTCACCGTAGACCTCTATGGGCTTCCAAATATCACTTTGCCAATTCCACAAGAACTGTCTTAGCGAAAGGCTTCTTGTGGGGAAAGCTGTAACTCTGTGAGATGTTTTCACAGAACACAAAGAAGTTTCTCAGAAAGCCTCTTTCTCTTTGTTATCGTAGGATATTTCCTTTGGCCCTATAGTCTTCAAAGGGATCCGAAATATCAATTCTCAGATTCCACAGAAATAAGGCTAGCAAGGAGATCCACGAAATACAGATGTAAGTCTGTGAGTGGAAGTCACACATCATAGAGCAGTTTCTCAGAAAGCTTCCTTCCAGATTTCATCTGAGGATATTTCCTTTTTCACGATAGCCCTCAATGGGCTTCCAAATATCACTTTGACAATTCCACAAGAACTGTCTTAGCGACAGGCTTCTTGAGGGGAAAGCTGTAACTCTGTGAGATGATTTCACAGAACACAAAGAAGTTTCTCAGAAAGCTTCTTTCTCTTTGTTATCGCAGGATATTTCCTTTGGCCCTATAGTCTTCAAAGGGATCCGAAATATCTGTTCTCAGATTCCACAGAATTAAGACTAGCAAAGAGATCCACGAAATACAGATGTAACTCTGAGAGATGAATGAACAGAACACTAAGCAGTTTCCCACAAAGCTTCTTTCCAGATTTCATCTGAGGATATTTCCTTTTTCACCATAACCCTCATGGGCTTCCAAATATCAGTTTGCCAATTCCACAAGAACTGTCTTAGCGAAAGGCTTCTTGAGGGGGAAGCTGTAACTCTGTGAGGTGATTTCACAGAACACAAAGACGTTTCTCAGAACGCTTCTTTCTCTTTGTTATCGGAGGATATCTCCTTTGGCCCTATAGTCTTCAAAGGGATCCGAAATATCTGTTTTCAGATTCCACAGAAATAAGGCTAGCAAAGAGATCCAGAAAATACAGATGTAACTCTGTGAGATGAATGAACACAACACTAAGCAGTTTCTCAGAAAGCTTCTTTCCAGATTTCATCTGAGGATATTTCCTTTTTCACCATAGCCCTCTAAGGGCTTCCAAATATCACTTTTCGAATTTCACAAGAACTGTCTTAGCGAAAGGCTTCTTGAGGGGAAAGCTGTAACTCTGTGAGATGATTTCACAGAACACAAAGAAGTTTCTCAGAAAGCTTCTTTCTCTTTGTTATCGGAGGATATTTCCTTTGGCCCTATAGTCTTCAAAGGGATCCGAAATATCTGTTCTCAGATTCCACAGAATTCAGGCTAGCAAAGAGATCCACGAAACACAGATGTAACTCTGTGAGAGGAATGAACAGAACACTAAGCAGTTTCTCAGAAAGCTTCCTTGCAGATTTCATGTGAGGATATTTCCTTTTTCACCATAGCCCTCTATGGGCTTCCAAGTATCACTTTGCCAATTCCACAAGAACTCTCTTAGCGAAAGGCTTCTTGAGGGGAAAGCTGTAACTCTATGAGGTGATTTCACAGAACACAAAGAAGTTTCTCAGAAAGCTTCTTTCTCTTTGTTATGGGAAGATGTTTCCTTTGACCCTAGAATCTTCAAAGGGATCCGAAATATCTGTTCTCAGATTCCACAGAAATAAGGCTAGCAAAGAGATCCACAAAATAAAGATGTAACTCTGTGAGATGAATGAACAGAACACAAAGCAGTTTCTCAGAAAGCTTCTTTCCAGATTTCATCTGAGCATATTTCCTTTTTCACCATAGCCCTCTATGGGCTTCCAAATATCACTTTGCGAATTTCAGAAGAACTGTCTTAGAGAAAGGCTAGTTGCGGGGAAAGCTGTAACTCTGTGAGATGATTTCACAGAACACAAAGAATTTTCTCAGAAAGCTTCTTTCTCTTTGTTATCAGAGGATATTTCCTTTGGCCCTATAGTCTTCAAAGGGATCCGAAATAACTGTTCTCAGATTCCACAGAAATAAGGCTAGCAAAGAGATCCACGAAACAGAGATGTAACTCTGTGAGTGGAAGTCACACATCACAGAGCAGTTTCTCAGAAAGCTTCTTTCCAGATTTCATCTGAGGATATTTCCTTTTTCACCATAGCCCTCTATGGGCTTCCAAATATCACTTTGCCAATTCCACAAGAACTGTCTTTGCGAAAGGCTTCTTGAGAGGAAAGCTGTAACTCTGTGAGAGGATTTCACAGAACACAAAGAAGTTTTTCAGAAAGCTTCTTTCTCTTTGTTATCGGAGGACATTTCCTTTGGCCCTATAGTCTTCAAAGGGATCCGAAATATCTGTTCTCAGATTCCACAGAATTAAGGCTAGCAAAGAAATCCACGAAATACAGATGTAACTCTGTGAGATGAATGAATAGAACACTAAGCAGTTTCCCACAAAGCTTCTTTCCAGATTTCATCTGAGGATATTTCCTTTTTCACATTAGCCCTCTATGGGCTTCCAAATATCACTTTGCCAATTCCACAAGAACTGTCTTAGCGAAAGACTTCTTGAGGGGAAAGCTGTAACTCTGTGAGATGATTTCAAAGAAAACAAAGAAGTTTCTCAGAAAGCACCTTCCTCTTTGTTATCGGAGGATCTTTCCTTTGGGCCTGTAGTCTTCAAAGGGATCCGAAATATCTGTTCTCAGATTCCACAGAAATAAGGCTAGCAAAGAGATCCACGAAATACAGATGTAACTCTGTGAGTGGAAGTCACACATCACAGAGCAGTTTCTCAGAAAGCTTCTTTCCAGATTTCATCTGAGGATATTTCCTTTTTCACCATAGCCCTCTATGGCTTTCCAAATATCACTTTGCCAATTCCACAAGAACTCTCTTAGCGAAAGGCTTCTTGAGGGGAAAGCTGTAACGCTGTGAGATGATTTCACAGAACACAAACAAGTTTCTCAGAAAGCTTCTTTCTCTTTGTTATCGGAGGATATTTCCTTTGTCCCTATAGTCTTCAAAGGGATCTGAAATATCTGTTCTCAGATTCCACAGAAATAAGGCTAGCAAAGAGATCCACGAAATACAGATGTAACTCTGTGAGATGAATTAACAGAACACTAAGCAGTTTCTCAGAAAGCTTCTTTCCAGATTTCATCTGAGGATATTTCCTTTTTCACCATAGCCCTCTATGGGCTTCCAAATATCACTTTGCCAATTCCACAAGAACTTTCTTAGCGAAAGGCTTCTTGAGGGGAAAGCTGTAACTCTGTGAGATGATTTCACAGAACACAATGAAGTTTCTCAGAAAGCTTCTTTCTCTTTGTTATCGGAGGATATATCCTTTGGCCCTATAGTCTTCAAAGGGATCCGAAATATCTGTTCTCAGATTCCACAGAAATAAGGCTAGCCAAGAGATCCACGAAATACAGATGTAACTCTGTGAGTGGAAGTCCCACATCACAGAGCAGTTTCTCAGAAAGCTTCTTTCCAGATTTCATCTGAGGATATTTCCTTTTTCACCATAGCCCTCTAGGTGCTTCCAAATATCACTTTGCCAATTCCACAAGAACGTTCTTAGCGAAAGGCTTCTTTTGGGAAAGGTGTAACTCTGTGAGATGATTTCACAGAACACAAAGAAGTTTCTCAGAAATCTTCTTTCTCTTTGTTATCGGAGCATATTTCCTTTGGCCGTATAGTCTTCAAAGGGATCCGAAATATCTGTTCTCAGATTCCACAGAAATAAGGCTAGCAAAGAGATCCACGAAATACAGATGTAAATCTGTGAGACGAATGAACAGAACACTAAGCAGTTTCTCAGAACGCTTCCTTCCAGATTTCATCTGAGGATATTTCCTTTTTCACCATAGCGCTCTATGGGCTTCCAAATATCACTTTGCCAATTCCACAAGAACTGTCTTAGCGAAAGGCTTCTTGTGGGGAAAGCTGTAACTCTGTGAGGTGATTTCACAGAACACAGAGAAGTTTCTCAGAAACATTCTTTCTCTTTGTTATCGGAGGATATTTCCTTTGGCCCTATAGTCTTCAAAGGGATCCGAAATATCTGTTCTCAGATTCCACAGAAATAAGGCTAGCAAAGAGATCCACAAAAAAAAGATGTAACTCTGTGAGATGAATGAACAGAACACTAAGCAGTTTCTCAGAAAGCTTCTTTCCAGATTTCATATGAGGATATTTCCTTTTTCACCATAGCCCTCTAAGGGCTTCCAAATATCACTTTGCCAATTCCACAAGAAATCTCTTAGTGAAAGGCTTCTTGAGGGGAAAGCTGTAACTCTGTGAAGTGATTTCACAGAACACAAAGAAGTTTCTCAGAAAGCTTCGTTCTCTTTGTTATGGGAGGATATTTCCTTTGGCCCTATATTCTTCAAAGGGATCCGAAATATCTGTTCTCAGATTCCACAGAAATAAGGCTAGCCAAGAGATCCACAAAATACAGATGTAACTCCGTGAGATGAATGAACAGAACACTAAGCAGTTTCTCAGAAAGCTTCTTTCCAGATTTCATCTGAGGATATTTCCTTTTTCACCATAGCCCTCTATGGGCTTCCAAATATCACTTTGCGAATTTCAAAAGAACTGTCTTAGCGAAAGGCTTCTTGAGGGGATAGCTGTAACTCTGTGAGATGATTTCACAGAACACAAAGAAGTTTCTCAGAAAGCTTCTTTCTCTTTGTTATCGGAGGATATTTCCTTTGGCCCTATAGTCTTCAAAGCGATCCGAAATATCTGTTCTCAGATTTCACAGAAATAAGGCTAGCCAAGAGATCGACGAAACACAGATGTAACTCTGTGAGTGGAAGTCACACATCACAGAGCAGTTTCTCAGAAAGCATCTTTCCAGATTTCATCTGAGTATATTTCCTTTTTCACCATAGCCCTCTATGGGCTTCCAAATATCACTTTGCCAATTCCACAAGAACTGTCTTAGGGAAAGGCTTCTTGAGGGGAAAGCTGTAACTCTGTGAGATGATTTCACAGAACACAAAGAAGTTTCTCAGAAAGCTTCTTTCTCTTTGTTATCGGAGGATATTTCCTTTGGCCCTATAGTCTTCAAAGGGATCCGAAATATCTATTCTCAGATTCCACAGAATTAAGGCTAGCAAAGAGATCCACGAAATACCGATGTAACGCTGTGAGATGAATGAACAGAACACTAAGCCGTTTCCCACAAAGCTTCTTTCCAGATTTCATCTGAGGATATTTCCTTTTTCACGATGGCCCTCTATGGGCTTCCAAATATCACTTTGCCAAATCCACAGGAACTGTCTTAGCGAAAGGCTTCTTGAGGGTAATGCTGTAACTCTGTGAGATGATTTCACAGAACACGAAGAAGATTCTCAGAAAGCTTCTTTCTCTTTGTTATCGGAGGATATTTCCTTTGGACCTATAGTCTTCAAAGGGATCCGAAATATCTGTTCTCAGATTCCACAGAAATAAGGCTAGCAAAGAGATCCACGAAATACAGATGTAACTCTGTGAGTGGAAGTCACCTATCACAGAGCAGTTTCTCAGAAAGCTTCCTTCCAGATTTCATCTGAGGATATTTCCTTTTTCACCATTGCCCTCTATGGGCTTCCAAATATCACTTTGCTGATTCCACAAGAACTGTCTTAGCGAAAGGCTTCTTGAGGGGAAAGCTGTAACTCTGTGAGATGATTTCACAGAACACAAAGAAGTTTCTCAGAAACCTTCTTTCTCTTTGATATCGGAGGATATTTCCTTTGGCCCTATAGTCTTCAAAGGGATCAGAAATATCTGTTCTCAGATTCCACAGAAATAAGGCTAGCAAAGAGATCCACAAAATACAGATGTAACTCTGTGAGATGAATGAACAGAACACTAAGCAGTTTCTCAGAAAGCTTCTTTCCAGATTTCATCTGAGGATATTTCCTTTTTCACCGTAGCCCTCTAAGGGCTTCCATATATCACTTTGCCAAGTCCACAAGAAATCTCTTAGCGAAAGGCTTCTTGAGGGGAAAGCTGTAACTCTGTGAGGTGATTTCACAGAACACAAAGAAGTTTCTCAGAAAGCTTCGTTCTCTTTGTTATGGGAGGATATTTCCTTTGGCCCTATATTTTTCAAAGGGATCCGAAATATCTGTTCTCAGATTCCACAGAAATAAGGCTAGCCAAGAGATCCACAAAATACAGATGTAACTCCGTGAGATGAATGAACAGAACACTAAGCAGTTTCTCAGAAAGTTTCTTTCCAGATTTCATCTGAGGATATTTCCTTTTTCACCATAGCCCTCTATGGGCTTCCAAATATCACTTTGCGAATTTCACAAGAACTGTCTTAGCGAAAGGCTTCTTGAGGGGAAAGCTGTAACTCTGTGAGATGATTTCACAGAACACAAAGAAGTTTCTCAGAAAGCTTCTTTCTCTTTGTTATCGGAGGATATTTCCTTTGGCCCTATAGTCTTCAAAGCGATCCGAAATATCTGTTCTCAGATTTCACAGAAATAAGGCTAGCCAAGAGATCCACGAAACACAGATGTAACTCTGTGAGTGGAAGTCACACATCACAGAGCAGTTTCTCAGAAAGCTTCTTTCCAGATTTCATCTGAGGATATTTCCTTTTTCACCATAGCCCTCTATGGGCTTCCAAATATCACTTTGCCAATTCCACAAGAACTGTCTTAGGGAAAGGCTTCTTGAGGGGAAACCTGTAACTCTGTGAGATGATTTCACAGAACACAAAGAAGTTTCTCAGAAAGCTTCTTTCTCTTTGTTATCGGAGGATATTTCCTTTGGCCCTATAGTCTTCAAAGGGATCCGAAATATCTGTTCTCAGATTCCACAGAAATAAGGCTAGCAAAGAGGTCCACGAAATACAGATGTAACTCTGTGAGATGAATGAACAGAACAGTAAACAGTTTCTCAGAAAGCTTCCTTCCAGATTTCATCTGATGATATTTCCTTTTTCACCATAGCCCTCTATGGGCATCCAAATATCACTTTGCCAATTCCACAAGAACTGTCTTAGCGAAAGGCTTCTTGAGGGGAAAGCTGTAACTCTGTGAGATGATTTCACAGAACACAAAGAAGTTTCCCAGAAACCTTCTTTCTCTTTGTTATCGGAGGATATTTCCTTTGGCCCTATAGTCTTCAAAGGGATCCGAAATATCTGTTCTCAGATTCCACAGAAATAAGGCTAGCAAAGAGATCCACGAAATACAGATGTAACTCTGTGAGTGGAAGTCACACATCACAGAGCAGTTTCTCAGAAAGCTTCCTTCCAGATTTCATCTCATGATATTTCCTTTTTCACCATAGCCCTCTATGGGCTTCCAAATATCACTTTGCCAATTCCACAAGAACTGTCTTAGCGAAAGGCTTCTTGAGGGGAAAGCTGTAACTCTGTGAGATGATTTCACAGAACACAAAGAAGTTTCTCAGAAAGCTTCTTTCTCTTTGTTATCGGAGGATATTTCCTTTGGCCCTAGAGTCTTCAAAGGGATCCGAAATATCTGTTCTCAGATTCCAAGGAAATAAAGCTAGCAAAGAGATCCACGAAATACAGATGTAACTCTGTGAGATGAATGAACAGAACACTAAGCAGTTTCTCAGAAAGCTTCCTTCCAGATTTCATCTGAGGATATTTCCTTTTTCACCATAGCCCTCTATGGGCTTCCAAATATCACTTTGCCAATTCCACAAGAACGGTGTTAGCGAAAGGCTTCTTGAGGGGAAAGCTGTAACTCTGTGAGGTGATTTCACAGAAGACAAAGAAGTTTCTCAGAAAGCTTCTTTCTCTTTGTTATCAGAGGATATTTCCTTTGGCCCTATAGTCTTCAAAGGGATCAGAAATATCTGTTCTCAGATTCCACAGAAATAAGGCTAGCAAAGAGATCCACGAAATACAGATGTAACTCTGTGAGATGAATGAACAGAACACTAAGCAGTTTCTCAGAAAGCTTCTTTCCAGATTTCATCTGAGGATATTTCCTTTTTCACCATAGCCCTCTATGGGCTTCCAAATATCAATTTGCCAATTCCACAAGAACGGTCTTAGCGAAAGGCTTCTTGAGGGGAAAGCTGTAACTCTGTGAGATGATTTCACAGAACACAAAGAAGTTTCTCAGAAAGCTTCGTTCTCTTTGTTATGGGAGGATATTTCCTTTGGCCCTATATTCTTCAAAGGGATCCGAAATATCTGTTCTCACATTCCACAGAAATAAGGGTAGCCAAGAGATCCCCAAAATACAGATGTAACTCCGTGAGATGAATGAACAGAACACTAAGCAGTTTCTCAGAAAGTTTCTTTCAGATTTCATCTGAGGATATTTCCTTTTTCACCATAGCCCTCTAAGGGCTTCCAAATATCAATTTGCCAATTCCACAAGAACTCTCTTAGCGAAAGGCTTCTTGAGGGGAAAGCTGTAACTCTGTGAGATGATTTCACAGAACACAAAGAAGTTTCTCAGAAAGCTTCTTTCTCTTTGTTATCGGAGGATATTTCCTTTGGCCCTATAGTCTTCAAAGGGATCCGAAATATCTCTTCTCAGATTCCACAGAAATAAGGCTAGCCAAGAGATCCACGAAACACAGATGTAACTCTGTCAGTGGAACTCACACATCACAGAGCAGTTTCTCAGAAAGCTTCCTTCCAGATTTCATCTGAGGATATTTCCTTTTTCACCATAGCCCTCTATGGGCTTCCAAATATCACTTTGCCAATTCCACAAGAACTGTCTTAGCGAAAGGCTTCTTGAGGGGAAAGCTGTAACTCTGTGAGATGATTTCACAGAACACAAAGAAGTTTCTCAGAAAGCATCTTTCTCTTTGTTATCAGAGGATATTTCCTTTGGCCCTATAGTCTTCAAAGGGATCCGAAATATCTGTTCTCAGATTCCACAGAAATAAGGCTAGCAAAGAGATCCACGAAATACAGATGTAACTCTGTGAGATGAATGAACAGAACACTAAGCAGTTTCTCAGAAAGCTTCCTTCCAGATTTCATCTGAGGATATTTCCTTTTTCACCATAGCCCTCTATGGGCTTCCAAATATCACTTTGCCAATTCAAAAAGAACTGTCTTAGCGAAAGGCTTCTTGAGGGGAAAGCTGTAACTCTGTGAGGTGATTTCACAGAACACAAAGAAGTTTCTCAGAAACATTCTTTCTCTTTGTTATCGGAGGATATTTCCTTTGGCCCTATAGTCTTCAAAGGGATCCGAAATATCTGTTCTCAGATTCCACAGAAATAAGGCTAGCAAAGAGATCCAGAAAATACAGATGTAACTCTGTGAGATGAATGAACAGAACACTAAGCAGTTTTTGAGAAAGCTTCTTTCCAGATTTCATATGAGGATATTTCCTTTTTCACCATAGCCCTCTAAGGGCTTCCAAATATCACTTTGCCAATTCCACAAGAAATCTCTTAGCGAAAGGCTTCTTGAGGGGAAAGCTGTAACTCTGTGAGGTGATTTCACAGAACACAAAGAAGTTTCTCAGAAAGCTTCGTTCTCTTTGTTATGGGAGGATATTTCCTTTGGCCCTATATTCTTCAAAGGGATCCGAAATATCTGTTGTCAGATTCCACAGAAATAATGCTAGCCAAGAGATCCACAAAATACAGATGTAACTCCGTGAGATGAATGAACAGAACACTAAGCAGTTTCTCAGACAGTTTCTTTCCAGATTTCATCTGAGGATATTTCCTTTTTCACGATAGCCCTCTATGGGCTTCCAAATATCACTTTGCGAATTTCACAAGAACTGTCTTAGCGAAAGGCTTCTTGAGGGGAAAGCTGTAACTCTGTGAGATGATTTCACAGAACACAAAGAACTTTCTCAGAAAGCTTCTTTCTCTTTGTTATCGGAGGATATTTCCTTTGGACCTATAGTCTTCAAAGGGATCCGAAATATCTGTTCTCAGATTCCACAGAAATAAGGCTAGCAAAGAGATCCACGAAATACAGATGTAACTCTGTGAGTGGAAGTCACCTATCACAGAGCAGTTTCTCAGAAAGCTTCCTTCCAGATTTCATCTGAGGATATTTCCTTTTTCACCATTGCCCTCTATGGGCTTCCAAATATCACTTTGCCGATTCCACAAGAACTGTCTTAGCGAAAGGTTTCTTGAGGGGAAAGCTGTAACTCTGTGAGATGATTTCACAGAACACAAAGAAGTTTCTCAGAAAGCTTCTTTCTCTTTGATATCGGAGGATATTTCCTTTGGCCCTATAGTCTTCAAAGGGATCAGAAATATCTGTTCTCAGATTCCACAGAAATAAGGCTAGCAAAGAGATCCACAAAATACAGATGTAACTCTGTGAGATGAATGAACAGAACACTAAGCAGTTTCTCAGAAAGCTTCCTTCCAGATTTCATCTGAGGATATTTCCTTTTTCACCATAGCCCTCTATGGGCTTCCAAATATCACTTTGCCAATTCAACAAGAACTGTCTTAGCGAAAGGCTTCTTGAGGGGAAAGCTGTAACTCTGTGAGGTGATTTCACAGAACACAAAGAAGTTTCTCAGAAACATTCTTTCTCTTTGTTTTCGGAGGATATTTTCTTTGGCCCTATAGTCTTCAAAGGGATCCGAAATATCTGTTCTCAGATTCCACAGAAATAAGGCTAGCAAAGAGATCCACGAAATACAGAAGTCACTCTGTGAGTGGAAGTCACACATCACAAAGCAGTTTCTCAGAAAGCTTCTTTCCAGATTTCATCTGAGTATATTTCTTTTTTCACCTTAGCCCTCTATGGGCTTCAAATATCACTTTTCCAATTCCACAAGAACGGTCTTAGCGAAAGGCTTCTTGTGGGGAAAGCTGTAACTCTGTGAGATGATTTCACAGAACACAAAGAAGTTTCTCAGAAACCTTCTTTCTCTTTGTTATCGGAGGATATTTCCTTTGGCCCTATAGTCTTCAAAGGGATCCGAAATATCTGTTCTCAGATTCCACAGAAATAAGGCTAGCAAAGAGGTCCACGAAATACAGATGTAACTCTGTGAGATGAATGAACAGAACAGTAAACAGTTTCTCAGAAAGCTTCCTTCCAGATTTCATCTGATGATATTTCCTTTTTCACCATAGCCCTCTATGGGCATCCAAATATCACTTTGCCAATTCCACAAGAACTGTCTTAGCGAAAGGCTACTTGAGGGGAAAGCTGTAACTCTGTGAGATGATTTCACAGAACACAAAGAAGTTTCCCAGAAACCTTCTTTCTCTTTGTTATCGGAGGATATTTCCTTTGGCCCTATAGTCTTCAAAGGGATCCGAAATATCTGTTCTCAGATTCCACAGAAATAAGGCTAGCAAAGAGATCCACGAAATACAGATGTAACTCTGTGAGTGGAAGTCACACATCACAGAGCAGTTTCTCAGAAAGCTTCCTTCCAGATTTCATCTCATGATATTTCCTTTTTCACCATAGCCCTCTATGGGCTTCCAAATATCACTTTGCCAATTCCACAAGAACTGTCTTAGCGAAAGGCTTCTTGAGGGGAAAGCTGTAACTCTGTGAGATGATTTCACAGAACACAAAGAAGTTTCTCAGAAAGCTTCTTTCTCTTTGTTATCGGAGGATATTTCCTTTGGCCCTAGAGTCTTCAAAGGGATCCGAAATATCTGTTCTCAGATTCCAAGGAAATAAAGCTAGCAAAGAGATCCACGAAATACAGATGTAACTCTGTGAGATGAATGAACAGAACACTAAGCAGTTTCTCAGAAAGCTTCCTTCCAGATTTCATCTGAGGATATTTCCTTTTTCACCATAGCCCTCTATGGGCTTCCAAATATCACTTTGCCAATTCCACAAGAACGGTGTTAGCGAAAGGCTTCTTGAGGGGAAAGCTGTAACTCTGTGAGGTGATTTCACAGAAGACAAAGAAGTTTCTCAGAAAGCTTCTTTCTCTTTGTTATCAGAGGATATTTCCTTTGGCCCTATAGTCTTCAAAGGGATCAGAAATATCTGTTCTCAGATTCCACAGAAATAAGGCTAGCAAAGAGATCCACGAAATACAGATGTAACTCTGTGAGATGAATGAACAGAACACTAAGCAGTTTCTCAGAAAGCTTCTTTCCAGATTTCATCTGAGGATATTTCCTTTTTCACCATAGCCCTCTATGGGCTTCCAAATATCAATTTGCCAATTCCACAAGAACGGTCTTAGCGAAAGGCTTCTTGAGGGGAAAGCTGTAACTCTGTGAGATGATTTCACAGAACACAAAGAAGTTTCTCAGAAAGCTTCGTTCTCTTTGTTATGGGAGGATATTTCCTTTGGCCCTATATTCTTCAAAGGGATCCGAAATATCTGTTCTCACATTCCACAGAAATAAGGGTAGCCAAGAGATCCCCAAAATACAGATGTAACTCCGTGAGATGAATGAACAGAACACTAAGCAGTTTCTCAGAAAGTTTCTTTCAGATTTCATCTGAGGATATTTCCTTTTTCACCATAGCCCTCTAAGGGCTTCCAAATATCAATTTGCCAATTCCACAAGAACTCTCTTAGCGAAAGGCTTCTTGAGGGGAAAGCTGTAACTCTGTGAGATGATTTCACAGAACACAAAGAAGTTTCTCAGAAAGCTTCTTTCTCTTTGTTATCGGAGGATATTTCCTTTGGCCCTATAGTCTTCAAAGGGATCCGAAATATCTCTTCTCAGATTCCACAGAAATAAGGCTAGCCAAGAGATCCACGAAACACAGATGTAACTCTGTCAGTGGAACTCACACATCACAGAGCAGTTTCTCAGAAAGCTTCCTTCCAGATTTCATCTGAGGATATTTCCTTTTTCACCATAGCCCTCTATGGGCTTCCAAATATCACTTTGCCAATTCCACAAGAACTGTCTTAGCGAAAGGCTTCTTGAGGGGAAAGCTGTAACTCTGTGAGATGATTTCACAGAACACAAAGAAGTTTCTCAGAAAGCATCTTTCTCTTTGTTATCAGAGGATATTTCCTTTGGCCCTATAGTCTTCAAAGGGATCCGAAATATCTGTTCTCAGATTCCACAGAAATAAGGCTAGCAAAGAGATCCACGAAATACAGATGTAACTCTGTGAGATGAATGAACAGAACACTAAGCAGTTTCTCAGAAAGCTTCCTTCCAGATTTCATCTGAGGATATTTCCTTTTTCACCATAGCCCTCTATGGGCTTCCAAATATCACTTTGCCAATTCAAAAAGAACTGTCTTAGCGAAAGGCTTCTTGAGGGGAAAGCTGTAACTCTGTGAGGTGATTTCACAGAACACAAAGAAGTTTCTCAGAAACATTCTTTCTCTTTGTTATCGGAGGATATTTCCTTTGGCCCTATAGTCTTCAAAGGGATCCGAAATATCTGTTCTCAGATTCCACAGAAATAAGGCTAGCAAAGAGATCCAGAAAATACAGATGTAACTCTGTGAGATGAATGAACAGAACACTAAGCAGTTTTTGAGAAAGCTTCTTTCCAGATTTCATATGAGGATATTTCCTTTTTCACCATAGCCCTCTAAGGGCTTCCAAATATCACTTTGCCAATTCCACAAGAAATCTCTTAGCGAAAGGCTTCTTGAGGGGAAAGCTGTAACTCTGTGAGGTGATTTCACAGAACACAAAGAAGTTTCTCAGAAAGCTTCGTTCTCTTTGTTATGGGAGGATATTTCCTTTGGCCCTATATTCTTCAAAGGGATCCGAAATATCTGTTGTCAGATTCCACAGAAATAATGCTAGCCAAGAGATCCACAAAATACAGATGTAACTCCGTGAGATGAATGAACAGAACACTAAGCAGTTTCTCAGACAGTTTCTTTCCAGATTTCATCTGAGGATATTTCCTTTTTCACGATAGCCCTCTATGGGCTTCCAAATATCACTTTGCGAATTTCACAAGAACTGTCTTAGCGAAAGGCTTCTTGAGGGGAAAGCTGTAACTCTGTGAGATGATTTCACAGAACACAAAGAACTTTCTCAGAAAGCTTCTTTCTCTTTGTTATCGGAGGATATTTCCTTTGGACCTATAGTCTTCAAAGGGATCCGAAATATCTGTTCTCAGATTCCACAGAAATAAGGCTAGCAAAGAGATCCACGAAATACAGATGTAACTCTGTGAGTGGAAGTCACCTATCACAGAGCAGTTTCTCAGAAAGCTTCCTTCCAGATTTCATCTGAGGATATTTCCTTTTTCACCATTGCCCTCTATGGGCTTCCAAATATCACTTTGCCGATTCCACAAGAACTGTCTTAGCGAAAGGTTTCTTGAGGGGAAAGCTGTAACTCTGTGAGATGATTTCACAGAACACAAAGAAGTTTCTCAGAAAGCTTCTTTCTCTTTGATATCGGAGGATATTTCCTTTGGCCCTATAGTCTTCAAAGGGATCAGAAATATCTGTTCTCAGATTCCACAGAAATAAGGCTAGCAAAGAGATCCACAAAATACAGATGTAACTCTGTGAGATGAATGAACAGAACACTAAGCAGTTTCTCAGAAAGCTTCCTTCCAGATTTCATCTGAGGATATTTCCTTTTTCACCATAGCCCTCTATGGGCTTCCAAATATCACTTTGCCAATTCAACAAGAACTGTCTTAGCGAAAGGCTTCTTGAGGGGAAAGCTGTAACTCTGTGAGGTGATTTCACAGAACACAAAGAAGTTTCTCAGAAACATTCTTTCTCTTTGTTTTCGGAGGATATTTTCTTTGGCCCTATAGTCTTCAAAGGGATCCGAAATATCTGTTCTCAGATTCCACATAAATAAGGCTAGCAAAGAGATCCACGAAATACAGAAGTCACTCTGTGAGTGGAAGTCACACATCACAAAGCAGTTTCTCAGAAAGCTTCTTTCCAGATTTCATCTGAGTATATTTCTTTTTTCACCTTAGCCCTCTATGGGCTTCAAATATCACTTTTCCAATTCCACAAGAACGGTCTTAGCGAAAGGCTTCTTGTGGGGAAAGCTGTAACTCTGTGAGATGATTTCACAGAACACAAAGAAGTTTCTCAGAAACCTTCTTTCTCTTTGTTATCGGAGGATATTTCCTTTGGCCCTATAGTCTTCAAAGGGATCCGAAATATCTGTTCTCAGATTCCACAGAAATAAGGCTAGCAAAGAGGTCCACGAAATACAGATGTAACTCTGTGAGATGAATGAACAGAACAGTAAACAGTTTCTCAGAAAGCTTCCTTCCAGATTTCATCTGATGATATTTCCTTTTTCACCATAGCCCTCTATGGGCATCCAAATATCACTTTGCCAATTCCACAAGAACTGTCTTAGCGAAAGGCTACTTGAGGGGAAAGCTGTAACTCTGTGAGATGATTTCACAGAACACAAAGAAGTTTCCCAGAAACCTTCTTTCTCTTTGTTATCGGAGGATATTTCCTTTGGCCCTATAGTCTTCAAAGGGATCCGAAATATCTGTTCTCAGATTCCACAGAAATAAGGCTAGCAAAGAGATCCACGAAATACAGATGTAACTCTGTGAGTGGAAGTCACACATCACAGAGCAGTTTCTCAGAAAGCTTCCTTCCAGATTTCATCTCATGATATTTCCTTTTTCACCATAGCCCTCTATGGGCTTCCAAATATCACTTTGCCAATTCCACAAGAACTGTCTTAGCGAAAGGCTTCTTGAGGGGAAAGCTGTAACTCTGTGAGATGATTTCACAGAACACAAAGAAGTTTCTCAGAAAGCTTCTTTCTCTTTGTTATCGGAGGATATTTCCTTTGGCCCTAGAGTCTTCAAAGGGATCCGAAATATCTGTTCTCAGATTCCAAGGAAATAAAGCTAGCAAAGAGATCCACGAAATACAGATGTAACTCTGTGAGATGAATGAACAGAACACTAAGCAGTTTCTCAGAAAGCTTCCTTCCAGATTTCATCTGAGGATATTTCCTTTTTCACCATAGCCCTCTATGGGCTTCCAAATATCACTTTGCCAATTCCACAAGAACGGTGTTAGAGAAAGGCTTCTTGAGGGGAAAGCTGTAACTCTGTGAGGTGATTTCACAGAAGACAAAGAAGTTTCTCAGAAAGCTTCTTTCTCTTTGTTATCAGAGGATATTTCCTTTGGCCCTATAGTCTTCAAAGGGATCAGAAATATCTGTTCTCAGATTCCACAGAAATAAGGCTAGCAAAGAGATCCACGAAATACAGATGTAACTCTGTGAGATGAATGAACAGAACACTAAGCAGTTTCTCAGAAAGCTTCTTTCCAGATTTCATCTGAGGATATTTCCTTTTTCACCATAGCCCTCTATGGGCTTCCAAATATCAATTTGCCAATTCCACAAGAACGGTCTTAGCGAAAGGCTTCTTGAGGGGAAAGCTGTAACTCTGTGAGATGATTTCACAGAACACAAAGAAGTTTCTCAGAAAGCTTCGTTCTCTTTGTTATGGGAGGATATTTCCTTTGGCCCTATATTCTTCAAAGGGATCCGAAATATCTGTTCTCACATTCCACAGAAATAAGGGTAGCCAAGAGATCCCCAAAATACAGATGTAACTCCGTGAGATGAATGAACAGAACACTAAGCAGTTTCTCAGAAAGTTTCTTTCCAGATTTCATCTGAGGATATTTCCTTTTTCACCATAGCCCTCTAAGGGCTTCCAAATATCAATTTGCCAATTCCACAAGAACTCTCTTAGCGAAAGGCTTCTTGAGGGGAAAGCTGTAACTCTGTGAGATGATTTCACAGAACACAAAGAAGTTTCTCAGAAAGCATCTTTCTCTTTGTTATCAGAGGATATTTCCTTTGGCCCTATAGTCTTCAAAGGGATCCGAAATATCTGTTCTCAGATTCCACAGAAATAAGGCTAGCAAAGAGATCCACGAAATACAGATGTAACTCTGTGAGATGAATGAACAGAACACTAAGCAGTTTCTCAGAAAGCTTCCTTCCAGATTTCATCTGAGGATATTTCCTTTTTCACCATAGCCCTCTATGGGCTTCCAAATATCACTTTGCCAATTCAAAAAGAACTGTCTTAGCGAAAGGCTTCTTGAGGGGAAAGCTGTAACTCTGTGAGGTGATTTCACAGAACACAAAGAAGTTTCTCAGAAACATTCTTTCTCTTTGTTATCGGAGGATATTTCCTTTGGCCCTATAGTCTTCAAAGGGATCCGAAATATCTGTTCTCAGATTCCACAGAAATAAGGCTAGCAAAGAGATCCAGAAAATACAGATGTAACTCTGTGAGATGAATGAACAGAACACTAAGCAGTTTTTGAGAAAGCTTCTTTCCAGATTTCATATGAGGATATTTCCTTTTTCACCATAGCCCTCTAAGGGCTTCCAAATATCACTTTGCCAATTCCACAAGAAATCTCTTAGCGAAAGGCTTCTTGAGGGGAAAGCTGTAACTCTGTGAGGTGATTTCACAGAACACAAAGAAGTTTCTCAGAAAGCTTCGTTCTCTTTGTTATGGGAGGATATTTCCTTTGGCCCTATATTCTTCAAAGGGATCCGAAATATCTGTTGTCAGATTCCACAGAAATAATGCTAGCCAAGAGATCCACAAAATACAGATGTAACTCCGTGAGATGAATGAACAGAACACTAAGCAGTTTCTCAGACAGTTTCTTTCCAGATTTCATCTGAGGATATTTCCTTTTTCACGATAGCCCTCTATGGGCTTCCAAATATCACTTTGCGAATTTCACAAGAACTGTCTTAGCGAAAGGCTTCTTGAGGGGAAAGCTGTAACTCTGTGAGATGATTTCACAGAACACAAAGAACTTTCTCAGAAAGCTTCTTTCTCTTTGTTATCGGAGGATATTTCCCTTGGACCTATAGTCTTCAAAGGGATCCGAAATATCTGTTCTCAGATTCCACAGAAATAAGGCTAGCAAAGAGATCCACGAAATACAGATGTAACTCTGTGAGTGGAAGTCACCTATCACAGAGCAGTTTCTCAGAAAGCTTCCTTCCAGATTTCATCTGAGGATATTTCCTTTTTCACCATTGCCCTCTATGGGCTTCCAAATATCACTTTGCCGATTCCACAAGAACTGTCTTAGCGAAAGGTTTCTTGAGGGGAAAGCTGTAACTCTGTGAGATGATTTCACAGAACACAAAGAAGTTTCTCAGAAAGCTTCTTTCTCTTTGATATCGGAGGATATTTCCTTTGGCCCTATAGTCTTCAAAGGGATCAGAAATATCTGTTCTCAGATTCCACAGAAATAAGGCTAGCAAAGAGATCCACAAAATACAGATGTAACTCTGTGAGATGAATGAACAGAACACTAAGCAGTTTCTCAGAAAGCTTCTTTACAGATTTCATCTGAGGATATTTCCTTTTTCACCATAGCCCTCTATGGGCTTCCAAATATCAATTTGCCAATTCCACAAGAACTCTCTTAGCGAAAGGCTTCTTGAGGGGAAAGCTGTAACTCTGTGAGATGATTTCACAGAACACAAAGAAGTTTCTCAGAAAGCTTCGTTCTCTTTGTTATGGGAGGATATTTCCTTTGGCCCTATATTCTTCAAAGGGATCCGAAATATCTGTTCTCAGATTCCACAGAAATAAGGCTAGCCAAGAGTTCCACAAAATACAGATGTAACTCCGTGAGATGAATGAACAGAACACTAAGCAGTTTCTCAGAAAACTTCTTTCCAGATTTCATCTGAGGATATTTCCTTTTTCACCATAGCCCTCTATGAGCTTCCAAATATCACTTTGCGAATTTCACAAGAACTGTCTTAGCGAAAGGCTTCTGGAGGGGAAAGCTGTAACTCTGTGAGATGATTTCACAGAACACAAAGAAGTTTCTCAGAAAGCTTCTTTCTCTTTGTTATCGGAGGATATTTCCTTTGGCCCTATAGTCTTCAAAGGGATCCGAAATATCTGTTCTCAGATTCCACAGAAATAAGGCTAGCCAAGAGATCCACGAAATACAGATGTAACTCTGTGAGTGGAAGTCACACATCACAGAGCAGTTTCTCAGAAAGCGTCCTTCCAGATTTCATCTGATGATATTTCCTTTTTCACCATAGCCCTCTATGGGCTTCCAAATATCACTTTGCCAATTCCACAAGAACTGTCTTAGCGAAAGGCTTCTTGAGGGGAAAGCTGTAACTCTGTGAGATGATTTCACAGAACACAAAGAAGTTTCTCAGAAAGCATCTTTCTCTTTGTTATCAGAGGATATTTCCTTTGGCCCTATAGTCTTCAAAGGGATCCGAAATATCTGTTCTCAGATTCCACAGAAATAAGGCTAGCAAAGAGATCCACGAAATACAGATGTAACTCTGTGAGATGAATGAACAGAACACTAAGCAGTTTCTCAGAAAGCTTCCTTCCAGATTTCATCTGAGGATATTTCCTTTTTCACCATAGCCCTCTATGGGCTTCCAAATATCACTTTGCCAATTCAACAAGAACTGTCTTAGCGAAAGGCTTCTTGAGGGGAAAGCTGTAACTCTGTGAGGTGATTTCACAGAACACAAAGAAGTTTCTCAGAAACATTCTTTCTCTTTGTTTTCGGAGGATATTTTCTTTGGCCCTATAGTCTTCAAAGGGATCCGAAATATCTGTTCTCAGATTCCACAGAAATAAGGCTAGCAAAGAGATCCACGAAATACAGAAGTAACTCTGTGAGTGGAAGTCACACATCACAAAGCAATTTCTCAGAAAGCTTCTTTCCAGATTTCATTTGAGGATATTTCTTTTTTCACCTTAGCCCTCTATGGGCTTCAAATATCACTTTGCCAATTCCACAAGAACGGTCTTAGCGAAAGGCTTCTTGTGGGGAAAGCTGTAACTCTGTGAGATGATTTCACAGAACACAAAGAAGTTTCTCAGAAACCTTCTTTCTCTTTGTTATCGGAGGATATTTCCTTTGGCCCTATAGTCTTCAAAGGGATCCGAAATATCTGTTCTCAGATTCCACAGAAATAAGGCTAGCAAAGAGGTCCACGAAATACAGATGTAACTCTGTGAGATGAATGAACAGAACAGTAAACAGTTTCTCAGAAAGCTTCCTTCCAGATTTCATCTGATGATATTTCCTTTTTCACCATAGCCCTCTATGGGCATCCAAATATCACTTTGCCAATTCCACAAGAACTGTCTTAGCGAAAGGCTTCTTGAGGGGAAAGCTGTAACTCTGTCAGATGATTTCACAGAACACAAAGAAGTTTCCCAGAAACCTTCTTTCTCTTTGTTATCGGAGGATATTTCCTTTGGCCCTATAGTCTTCAAAGTGATCCGAAATATCTGTTCTCAGATTCCACAGAAATAAGGCTAGCAAAGAGATCCACGAAATACAGATGTAACTCTGTGAGTGGAAGTCACACATCACAGAGCAGTTTCTCAGAAAGCTTCCTTCCAGATTTCATCTCATGATATTTCCTTTTTCACCATAGCCCTCTATGGGCTTCCAAATATCACTTTGCCAATTCCACAAGAACTGTCTTAGCGAAAGGCTTCTTGAGGGGAAAGCTGTAACTCTGTGAGATGATTTCACAGAACACAAAGAAGTTTCTCAGAAAGCTTCTTTCTCTTTGTTATCGGAGGATATTTCCTTTGGCCCTAGAGTCTTCAAAGGGATCCGAAATATCTGTTCTCAGATTCCAAGGAAATAAAGCTAGCAAAGAGATCCACGAAATACAGATGTAACTCTGTGACATGAATGAACAGAACACTAAGCAGTTTCTCAGAAAGCTTCCTTCCAGATTTCATCTGAGGATATTTCCTTTTTCACCATAGCCCTCTATGGGCTTCCAAATATCACTTTGCCAATTCCACAAGAACGGTGTTAGCGAAAGGCTTCTTGAGGGGAAAGCTGTAACTCTGTGAGGTGATTTCACAGAAGACAAAGAAGTTTCTCAGAAAGCTTCTTTCTCTTTGTTATCAGAGGATATTTCCTTTGGCCCTATAGTCTTCAAAGGGATCAGAAATATCTGTTCTCAGATTCCACAGAAATAAGGCTAGCAAAGAGATCCACGAAATACAGATGTAACTCTGTGAGATGAATGAGCAGAACACTAAGCAGTTTCTCAGAAAGCTTCTTTCCAGATTTCATCTGAGGATATTTCCTTTTTCACCATAGCCCTCTATGGGCTTCCAAATATCAATTTGCCAATTCCACAAGAACGGTCTTAGCGAAAGGCTTCTTGAGGGGAAAGCTGTAACTCTGTGAGATGATTTCACAGAACACAAAGAAGTTTCTCAGAAAGCTTCGTTCTCTTTGTTATGGGAGGATATTTCCTTTGGCCCTATATTCTTCAAAGGGATCCGAAATATCTGTTCTCACATTCCACAGAAATAAGGGTAGCCAAGAGATCCCCAAAATACAGATGTAACTCCGTGAGATGAATGAACAGAACACTAAGCAGTTTCTCAGAAAGTTTCTTTCCAGATTTCATCTGAGGATATTTCCTTTTTCACCATAGCCCTCTAAGGGCTTCCAAATATCAATTTGCCAATTCCACAAGAACTCTCTTAGCGAAAGGCTTCTTGAGGGGAAAGCTGTAACTCTGTGAGATGATTTCACAGAACACAAAGAAGTTTCTCAGAAAGCTTCTTTCTCTTTGTTATCGGAGGATATTTCCTTTGGCCCTATAGTCTTCAAAGGGATCCGAAATATCTGTTCTCAGATTCCACAGAAATAAGGCTAGCCAAGAGATCCACGAAACACAGATGTAACTCTGTCAGTGGAACTCACACATCACAGAGCAGTTTCTCAGAAAGCTTCCTTCCAGATTTCATCTGAGGATATTTCCTTTTTCACCATAGCCCTCTATGGGCTTCCAAATATCACTTTGCCAATTCCACAAGAACTGTCTTAGCGAAAGGCTTCTTGAGGGGAAAGCTGTAACTCTGTGAGATGATTTCACAGAACACAAAGAAGTTTCTCAGAAAGCATCTTTCTCTTTGTTATCAGAGGATATTTCCTTTGGCCCTATAGTCTTCAAAGGGATCCGAAATATCTGTTCTCAGATTCCACAGAAATAAGGCTAGCAAAGAGATCCACGAAATACAGATGTAACTCTGTGAGATGAATGAACAGAACACTAAGCAGTTTCTCAGAAAGCTTCCTTCCAGATTTCATCTGAGGATATTTCCTTTTTCACCATAGCCCTCTATGGGCTTCCAAATATCACTTTGCCAATTCAACAAGAACTGTCTTAGCGAAAGGCTTCTTGAGGGGAAAGCTGTAACTCTGTGAGGTGATTTCACAGAACACAAAGAAGTTTCTCAGAAACATTCTTTCTCTTTGTTATCGGAGGATATTTCCTTTGGCCCTATAGTCTTCAAAGGGATCCGAAATATCTGTTCTCAGATTCCACAGAAATAAGGCTAGCCAAGAGATCCACGAAATACAGATGTAACTCTGTGAGTGGAAGTCACACATCACAGAGCAGTTTCTCAGAAAGCGTCCTTCCAGATTTCATCTGATGATATTTCCTTTTTCACCATAGCCCTCTATGGGCTTCCAAATATCACTTTGCCAATTCCACAAGAACTGTCTTAGCGAAAGGCTTCTTGAGGGGAAAGCTGTAACTCTGTGAGATGATTTCACAGAAGACAAAGAAGTTTCTCAGAAAGCATCTTTCTCTTTGTTATCAGAGTATATTTCCTTTGGCCCTATAGTCTTCAAAGGGATCCGAAATATCTGTTCTCAGATTCCACAGAAATAAGGCTAGCAAAGAGATCCACGAAATACAGATGTAACTCTGTGAGATGAATGAACAGAACACTAAGCAGTTTCTCAGAAAGCTTCCTTCCAGATTTCATCTGAGGATATTTCCTTTTTCACCATAGCCCTCTATGGGCTTCCAAATATCACTTTGCCAATTCAACAAGAACTGTCTTAGCGAAAGGCTTCTTGAGGGGAAAGCTGTAACTCTGTGAGGTGATTTCACAGAACACAAAGAAGTTTCTCAGAAACATTCTTTCTCTTTGTTTTCGGAGGATATTTTCTTTGGCCCTATAGTCTTCAAAGGGATCCGAAATATCTGTTCTCAGATTCCACAGAAATAAGGCTAGCAAAGAGATCCACGAAATACAGAAGTAACTCTGTGAGTGGAAGTCACACATCACAAAGCAGTTTCTCAGAAAGCTTCTTTCCAGATTTCATTTGAGGATATTTCTTTTTTCACCTTAGCCCTCTATGGGCTTCAAATATCACTTTGCCAATTCCACAAGAACTGTCTTAGCGAAAGGCTTCTTGAGGGGAAAGCTGTAACTCTGTGAGGTGATTTCACAGAACACAAAGAAGTTTCTCAGAAAGCATCTTTCTCTTTGTTATCAGAGGATATTTCCTTTGGCCCTATAGTCTTCAAAGGGATCCGAAATATCTGTTCTCAGATTCCACAGAAATAAGGCTAGCAAAGAGATCCACGAAATACAGATGTAACTCTGTGAGATGAATGAACAGAACACTAAGCAGTTTCTCAGAAAGCTTCCTTCCAGATTTCATCTGAGGATATTTCCTTTTTCACCATAGCCCTCTATGGGCTTCCAAATATCACTTTGCCAATTCCACAAGAACTGTCTTAGCGAAAGGCTTCTTGAGGGGAAAGCTGTAACTCTGTGAGGTGATTTCACAGAACACAAAGAAGTTTCTCAGAAACATTCTTTCTCTTTGTTATCGGAGGATATTTCCTTTGGCCCTATAGTCTTCAAAGGGATCCGAAATATCTGTTCTCAGATTCCACAGAAATAAGGCTAGCCAAGAGATCCACGAAATACAGATGTAACTCTGTGAGTGGAAGTCACACATCACAGAGCAGTTTCTCAGAAAGCGTCCTTCCAGATTTCATCTGATGATATTTCCTTTTTCACCATAGCCCTCTATGGGCTTCCAAATATCACTTTGCCAATTCCACAAGAACTGTCTTAGCGAAAGGCTTCTTGAGGGGAAAGCTGTAACTCTGTGAGGTGATTTCACAGAAGACAAAGAAGTTTCTCAGAAAGCATCTTTCTCTTTGTTATCAGAGTATATTTCCTTTGGCCCTATAGTCTTCAAAGGGATCCGAAATATCTGTTCTCAGATTCCACAGAAATAAGGCTAGCAAAGAGATCCACGAAATACAGATGTAACTCTGTGAGATGAATGAACAGAACACTAAGCAGTTTCTCAGAAAGCTTCCTTCCAGATTTCATCTGAGGATATTTCCTTTTTCACCATAGCCCTCTATGGGCTTCCAAATATCACTTTGCCAATTCAACAAGAACTGTCTTAGCGAAAGGCTTCTTGAGGGGAAAGCTGTAACTCTGTGAGGTGATTTCACAGAACACAAAGAAGTTTCTCAGAAACATTCTTTCTCTTTGTTTTCGGAGGATATTTTCTTTGGCCCAATAGTCTTCAAAGGGATCCGAAATATCTGTTCTCAGATTCCACAGAAATAAGGCTAGCAAAGAGATCCACGAAATACAGAAGTAACTCTGTGAGTGGAAGTCACACATCACAAAGCAGTTTCTCAGAAAGCTTCTTTCCAGATTTCATTTGAGGATATTTCTTTTTTCACCTTAGCCCTCTATGGGCTTCAAATATCACTTTGCCAATTCCACAAGAACGGTCTTAGCGAAAGGCTTCTTGTGGGGAAAGCTGTAACTCTGTGAGATGATTTCACAGAACACAAAGAAGTTTCTCAGAAACCTTCTTTCTCTTTGTTATCGGAGGATATTTCCTTTGGCCCTATAGTCTTCAAAGGGATCCGAAATATCTGTTCTCAGATTCCACAGAAATAAGGCTAGCAAAGAGGTCCACGAAATACAGATGTAACTCTGTGAGATGAATGAACAGAACAGTAAACAGTTTCTCAGAAAGCTTCCTTCCAGATTTCATCTGATGATATTTCCTTTTTCACCATAGCCCTCTATGGGCATCCAAATATCACTTTGCCAATTCCACAAGAACTGTCTTAGCGAAAGGCTTCTTGAGGGGAAAGCTGTAACTCTGTCAGATGATTTCACAGAACAAAAAGAAGTTTCCCAGAAACCTTCTTTCTCTTTGTTATCGGAGGATATTTCCTTTGGCCCTATAGTCTTCAAAGGGATGCGAAATATCTGTTCTCAGATTCCACAGAAATAAGGCTAGCAAAGAGATCCACGAAATACAGATGTAACTCTGTGAGTGGAAGTCACACATCACAGAGCAGTTTCTCAGAAAGCTTCCTTCCAGATTTCATCTCATGATATTTCCTTTTTCACCATAGCCCTCTATGGGCTTCCAAATATCACTTTGCCAATTCCACAAGAACTGTCTTAGCGAAATGCTTCTTGAGGGGAAAGCTGTAACTCTGTGAGATGATTTCACAGAACACAAAGAAGTTTCTCAGAAAGCTTCTTTCTCTTTGTTATCGGAGGATATTTCCTTTGGCCCTAGAGTCTTCAAAGGGATCCGAAATATCTGTTCTCAGATTCCAAGGAAATAAAGCTAGCAAAGAGATCCACGACATACAGATGTAACTCTGTGAGATGAATGAACAGAACACTAAGCAGTTTCTCAGAAAGCTTCCTTCCAGATTTCATCTGAGGATATTTCCTTTTTCACCATAGCCCTCTATGGGCTTCCAAATATCACTTTGCCAATTCCACAAGAACGGTGTTAGCGAAAGGCTTCTTGAGGGGAAAGCTGTAACTCTGTGAGGTGATTTCACAGAAGACAAAGAAGTTTCTCAGAAAGCTTCTTTCTCTTTGTTATCAGAGGATATTTCCTTTGGCCCTATAGTCTTCAAAGGGATCAGAAATATCTGTTCTCAGATTCCACAGAAATAAGGCTAGCAAAGAGATCCACGAAATACAGATGTAACTCTGTGAGATGAATGAACAGAACACTAAGCAGTTTCTCAGAAAGCTTCTTTCCAGATTTCATCTGAGGATATTTCCTTTTTCACCATAGCCCTCTATGGGCTTCCAAATATCAATTTGCCAATTCCACAAGAACGGTCTTAGCGAAAGGCTTCTTGAGGGGAAAGCTGTAACTCTGTGAGATGATTTCACAGAACACAAAGAAGTTTCTCAGAAAGCTTCGTTCTCTTTGTTATGGGAGGATATTTCCTTTGGCCCTATATTCTTCAAAGTGATCCGAAATATCTGTTCTCACATTCCACAGAAATAAGGGTAGCCAAGAGATCCCCAAAATACAGATGTAACTCCGTGAGATGAATGAACAGAACACTAAGCAGTTTCTCAGAAAGTTTCTTTCCAGATTTCATCTGAGGATATTTCCTTTTTCACCATAGCCCTCTAAGGGCTTCCAAATATCAATTTGCCAATTCCACAAGAACTCTCTTAGCGAAAGGCTTCTTGAGGGGAAAGCTGTAACTCTGTGAGATGATTTCACAGAACACAAAGAAGTTTCTCAGAAAGCTTCTTTCTCTTTGTTATCGGAGGATATTTCCTTTGGCCCTATAGTCTTCAAAGGGATCCGAAATATCTGTTCTCAGATTCCACAGAAATAAGGCTAGCCAAGAGATCCACGAAACACAGATGTAACTCTGTCAGTGGAACTCACACATCACAGAGCAGTTTCTCAGAAAGCTTCCTTCCAGATTTCATCTGAGGATATTTCCTTTTTCACCATAGCCCTCTATGGGCTTCCAAATATCACTTTGCCAATTCCACAAGAACTGTCTTAGCGAAAGGCTTCTTGAGGGGAAAGCTGTAACTCTGTGAGATGATTTCACAGAACACAAAGAAGTTTCTCAGAAAGCATCTTTCTCTTTGTTATCAGAGGATATTTCCTTTGGCCCTAGAGTCTTCAAAGGGATCCGAAATATCTGTTCTCAGATTCCACAGAAATAAGGCTAGCAAAGAGATCCACGAAATACAGATGTAACTCTGTGAGATGAATGAACAGAACACTAAGCAGTTTCTCAGAAAGCTTCCTTCCAGATTTCATCTGAGGATATTTCCTTTTTCACCATAGCCCTCTATGGGCTTCCAAATATCACTTTGCCAATTCAACAAGAACTGTCTTAGCGAAAGGCTTCTTGAGGGGAAAGCTGTAACTCTGTGAGGTGATTTCACAGAACACAAAGAAGTTTCTCAGAAACATTCTTTCTCTTTGTTATCGGAGGATATTTCCTTTGGCCCTATAGTCTTCAAAGGGATCCGAAATATCTGTTCTCAGATTCCACAGAAATAAGGCTAGCAAAGAGATCCAGAAAATACAGATGTAACTCTGTGAGATGAATGAACAGAACACTAAGCAGTTTCTGAGAAAGCTTCTTTCCAGATTTCATATGAGGATATTTCCTTTTTCACCATAGCCCTCTAAGGGCTTCCAAATATCACTTTGCCAATTCCACAAGAAATCTCTTAGCGAAAGGCTTCTTGAGGGGAAAGCTGTAACTCTGTGAGGTGATTTCACAGAACACAAAGAAGTTTCTCAGAAAGCTTCGTTCTCTTTGTTATGGGAGGATATTTCCTTTGGCCCTATATTCTTCAAAGGGATCCGAAATATCTGTTGTCAGATTCCACAGAAATAATGCTAGCCAAGAGATCCACAAAATACAGATGTAACTCCGTGAGATGAATGAACAGAACACTAAGCAGTTTCTCAGACAGTTTCTTTCCAGATTTCATCTGAGGATATTTCCTTTTTCACGATAGCCCTCTATGGGCTTCCAAATATCACTTTGCGAATTTCACAAGAACTGTCTTAGCGAAAGGCTTCTTGAGGGGAAAGCTGTAACTCTGTGAGATGATTTCACAGAACACAAAGAACTTTCTCAGAAAGCTTCTTTCTCTTTGTTATCGGAGGATATTTCCTTTGGACCTATAGTCTTCAAAGGGATCCGAAATATCTGTTCTCAGATTCCACAGAAATAAGGCTAGCCAAGAGATCCACGAAATACAGATGTAACTCTGTGAGTGGAAGTCACACATCACACAGCAGTTTCTCAGAAAGCTTCCTTCCAGATTTCATCTGAGGATATTTCCTTTTTCACCATAGCCCTCTATGGGCTTCCAAATATCACTTTGCCGATTCCACAAGAACTGTCTTAGCGAAAGGCTTCTTGAGGGGAAAGCTGTAACTCTGTGAGATGATTTCACAGAACACAAAGAAGTTTCTCAGAAAGCTTCTTTCTCTTTGTTATCGGAGGATATTTCCTTTGGCCCTATAGTCTTCAAAGGGATCCGAAATATCTCTTCTCAGATTCCACAGAAATAAGGCTAGCAAAGAGATCCACGAAATACAGATGTAACTCTGTGAGATTAATGAACAGAACACTAAGCAGTTTCTCAGAAAGCTTCCTTCCAGATTTCATCTGAGGATATTACCTCTTTCACCATAGCCCTCTAAGGGCTTCCAAATATCACTTTGCCAATTCCACAAGAACTGTCTTAGCGAAAGGCTTCTTTAGGGGAAAGCTGTAACTCTGTGAGGTGATTTCACAGAACACAAAGAAGTTTCTCAGAAAGTTTCTTTCTCTTTGTTATCGGAGGATATTTCCTTAGGCCCTATAGTCTTCAAAGGGATCAGAAATATCTGTTCTCAGATTCCACAGAAATAAGGCTAGCAAAGAGATCCACAAAATACAGATGTAACTCTGTGAGATGAATGAACAGAACACTAAGCAGTTTCTCAGAAAGCTTCTTTCCAGATTTCATCTGAGGATATTTCCTTTTTCACCATAGCCCTCTAAGGGCTTCCAAATATCAATTTGCCAATACCACAAGAACTCTCTTAGCGAAAGGCTTCTTGAGGGGAAAGCTGTAACTCTGTGAGATGATTTCACAGAAGACAAAGAAGTTTCTCAGAAAGCTTCGTTCCCTTTGTTATGGGAGGATATTTCCTTTGGCCCTATAGTCTTCAAAGGGATCCGAAATATCTGTTCTCAGATTCCACAGAAATAAGGCTAGCAAAGAGATCCACGAAATACAGATGTAACTCTGTGAGTGGAAGTCCCACATCACAGAGCAGTTTCTCAGAAAGCTTCTTTCCAGATTTCATCTGAGGATATTTCCTTTTTCACCATAGCCCTCTATGGGCTTCCAAATATCACTTTGCCAATTCCACAAGAACTGTCTTAGCGAAAGGCTTCTTGAGGGGAAAGCTGTAACTCTGTGAGATGATTACACAGAACACAAAGAAGTTTCTCAGAAAGCTTCTTTCTCTTTGTTATCGGAGGATATTTCCTTTGGCCCTATAGTCTTCAAAGGGATCCGAAATATCTGTTCTCAGGCTCCACAGAAATAAGGCTAGCCAAGAGATCCACGAAACACAGATGTAACTCTGTCAGTGGAAGTCACACATCACAGAGCAGTTTCTCAGAAAGCTTCCTTCCAGATTTCATCAGAGGATATTTCCTTTTTCACCATAGCCCTCTATGGGCTTCCAAATATCACTTTGCCAATTCCACAAGAACTGTCTTAGCGAAAGGCTTCTTGAGGGGAAAGCTGTAACTCTGTGAGATGATTTCACAGAACACAAAGAAGTTTCTCAGAAACATTCTTTCTCTTTGTTATCGGAGGATATTTCCTTTGGCCCTATAGTCTTCAAAGGGATCCGAAATATCTGTTCTCAGATTCCACAGAAATAAGGCTAGCAAAGAGATCCACAAAATACAGATGTAACTCTGTGAGATGAATGAACAGAACACTAAGCAATTTCTCAGAAAGCTTCTTTCCAGATTTCATATGAGGATATTTCCTTTTTCACCATAGCCGTCTAAGGGCTTCCAAATATCACTTTGCCAATTCCACAAGAAATCTCTTAGCGAAAGGCTTCTTGAGGGGAAAGCTGTAACTCTGTGAGGTGATTTCACAGAACACAAAGAAGTTTCTCAGAAAGCTTCGTTCTCTTTGTTATGGGAGGATATTTCCTTTGGCCCTTATTCTTCAAAGGGATCCGAAATATCTGTTCTCAGATTCCACAGAAATAAGGCTAGCCAAGAGATCCACAAAATACAGATGTAACTCCGTGAGATGAATGAACAGAACACTAAGCAGTTTCTCAGAAAGTTTCTTTCCAGATTTCATCTGAGGATATTTCCTTTTTCACGATAGCCCTCTATGGGCTTCCAAATATCACTTTGCGAATTTCACAAGAACTGTCTTAGCGAAAGGCTTCTTGAGGGGAAAGCTGTAACTCTGTGAGATGATTTCACAGAACACAAAGAAGTTTCTCAGAAAGCTTCTTTCTCTTTGTTATCGGAGGATATTTCCTTTGGCCCTATAGTCTTCAAAGCGATCCGAAATATCTGTTCTCAGATTTCACAGAAATAAGGCTAGCCAAGAGATCCACGAAACACAGATGTAACTCTGTGAGTGGAAGTCACACATCACAGAGCAGTTTCTCAGAAAGCTTCTTTCCAGATTTCATCTGAGGATATTTCCTTTTTCACCATAGCCCTCTATGGGCTTCCAAATATCACTTTGCCAATTCCACAAGAACTGTCTTAGGGAAAGGCTTCTTGAGGGGAAAGCTGTAACTCTGTGAGATGATTTCACAGAACACAAAGAAGTTTCTCAGAAAGCTTCTTTCTCTTTGTTATCGGAGGATATTTCCTTTGGCCCTATAGTCTTCAAAGGGATCCGAAATATCTGTTCTCAGATTCCACAGAATTAAGGCTAGCAAAGAGATCCACGAAATACCGATGTAACGCTGTGAGATGAATGAACAGAACACTAAGCAGTTTCCCACAAAGCTTCTTTCCAGATTTCATCTGAGGATATTTCCTTTTTCACGATAGCCCTCTAGGGGCTTCCAAATATCACTTTGCCAAATCCACAGGAACTGTCTTAGCGAAAGGCTTCTTGAGGGGAAAGCTGTAAACCTGTGAGATGATTTCACAGAACACAAAGAAGATTCTCAGAAAGCTTCTTTCTCTTTGTTATCGGAGGATATTTCCTTTGGACGTATAGTCTTCAAAGGGATCCGAAATATCTGTTCTCAGATTCCACAGAAATAAGGCTAGCAAAGAGATCCACGAAATACAGATGTAACTCTGGAGTGGAAGTCACCTATCACAGAGCAGTTTCTCAGAAAGCTTCCTTCCAGATTTCATCTGAGGATATTTCCTTTTTCACCATTGCCCTCTATGGGCTTCCAAATATCACTTTGCCGATACCACAAGAACTGTCTTAGCGAAAGGCTTCTTGAGGGGAAAGCTGTAACTCTGTGAGATGATTTCACAGAACACAAAGAAGTTTCTCAGAAAGCTTCTTTCTCTTTGATATCGGAGGATATTTCCTTTGGCCCTATAGTCTTCAAAGGGATCAGAAATATCTGTTCTCAGATTCCACAGAAATAAGGCTAGCAATGAGATCCACAAAATACAGATGTAACTCTGTGAGATGAATGAACAGAACACTAAGCAGTTTCTCAGAAAGCTTCTTTCCAGATTTCATCTGAGGATATTTCCTTTTTCACCATAGCCCTCTATGGGCTTCCAAATATCAATTTGCCAATTCCACAAGAACTGTCTTAGCGAAAGGCTTCTTGAGGGGAAAGCTGTAACTCTGTGAGGTGATTTCACAGAACACAAAGAAGTTTCTCAGAAACATTCTTTCTCTTTGTTATCGGAGGATATTTCCTTTGGCCCTATAGTCTTCAAAGGGATCCGAAATATCTGTTCTCAGATTCCACAGAAATAAGGCTAGCAAAGAGATCCACGAAATACAGATGTATCTCTGTGAGTGGAAGTCACACATCACAAAGCAGTTTCTCAGAAAGCTTCTTTCCAGATTTCATCTGAGGATATTTCTTTTTTCACCTTAGCCCTCTATGGGCTTCAAATATCACTTTGCAATTCAACAAGAACGGTCTTAGCGAAAGGCTTCTTGTGGGGAAAGCTGTAACTCTGTGAGATGATTTCACAGAACACAAAGAAGTTTCTCAGAAACCTTCTTTCTCTTTGTTATCGGAGGATATTTCCTTTGGCCCTATAGTCTTCAAAGGGATCCGAAATATCTGTTCTCAGATTCCACAGAAATAAGGCTAGCAAAGAGGTCCACGAAATACAGATGTAACTCTGTGAGATGAATGAACAGAACAGTAAACAGTTTCTCAGAAAGCTTCCTTCCAGATTTCATCTGATGATATTTCCTTTTTCACCATAGCCCTCTATGGGCTTCCAAATATCACTTTGCCAATTCCACAAGAACTGTCTTAGCGAAAGGCTTCTTGAGGGGAAAGCTGTAACTCTGTGAGATGATTTCACAGAACACAAAGAAGTTTCCCAGAAACCTTCTTTCTCTTTGTTATCGGAGGATATTTCCTTTGGCCCTATAGTCTTCAAAGGGATCCGAAATATCTGTTCTCAGATTCCACAGAAATAAGGCTAGCAAAGAGATCCACGAAATACAGATGTAACTCTGTGAGATGAATGAACAGAACACTAAGCAGTTTCTCAGAAAGCTTCCTTCCAGATTTCATCTGAGGATATTTCCTTTTTCACCATAGCCCTCTATGGGCTTCCAAATATCACTTTGCCAATTCCACAAGAACTGTCTTAGCGAAAGGCTTCTTGAGGGGAAAGCTGTAACTCTGTGAGGTGATTTCACAGAACACAAAGAAGTTTCTCAGAAAGCTTCTTTCTCTTTGTTATCGGAGGATATTTCCTTTGGCCCTATAGTCTTCAAAGGGATCCGAAATATCTGTTCTCAGATTCCACAGAAATAAGGCTAGCAAAGAGATCCACAAAATACAGATGTAACTCTGTGAGATGAATGAACAGAACACTAAGCAATTTCTCAGAAAGCTTCTTTCCAGATTTCATATGAGGATATTTCCTTTTTCACCATAGCCGTCTAAGGGCTTCCAAATATCACTTTGCCAATTCCACAAGAAATCTCTTAGCGAAAGGCTTCTTGAGGGGAAAGCTGTAACTCTGTGAGGTGATTTCACAGAACACAAAGAAGTTTCTCAGAAAGCTTCGTTCTCTTTGTTATGGGAGGATATTTCCTTTGGCCCTTATTCTTCAAAGGGATCCGAAATATCTGTTCTCAGATTCCACAGAAATAAGGCTAGCCAAGAGATCCACAAAATACAGATGTAACTCCGTGAGATGAATGAACAGAACACTAAGCAGTTTCTCAGAAAGTTTCTTTCCAGATTTCATCTGAGGATATTTCCTTTTTCACGATAGCCCTCTATGGGCTTCCAAATATCACTTTGCGAATTTCACAAGAACTGTCTTAGCGAAAGGCTTCTTGAGGGGAAAGCTGTAACTCTGTGAGATGATTTCACAGAACACAAAGAAGTTTCTCAGAAAGCTTCTTTCTCTTTGTTATCGGAGGATATTTCCTTTGGCCCTATAGTCTTCAAAGCGATCCGAAATATCTGTTCTCAGATTTCACAGAAATAAGGCTAGCCAAGAGATCCACGAAACACAGATGTAACTCTGTGAGTGGAAGTCACACATCACAGAGCAGTTTCTCAGAAAGCTTCTTTCCAGATTTCATCTGAGGATATTTCCTTTTTCACCATAGCCCTCTATGGGCTTCCAAATATCACTTTGCCAATTCCACAAGAACTGTCTTAGGGAAAGGCTTCTTGAGGGGAAAGCTGTAACTCTGTGAGATGATTTCACAGAACACAAAGAAGTTTCTCAGAAAGCTTCTTTCTCTTTGTTATCGGAGGATATTTCCTTTGGCCCTATAGTCTTCAAAGGGATCCGAAATATCTGTTCTCAGATTCCACAGAATTAAGGCTAGCAAAGAGATCCACGAAATACCGATGTAACGCTGTGAGATGAATGAACAGAACACTAAGCAGTTTCCCACAAAGCTTCTTTCCAGATTTCATCTGAGGATATTTCCTTTTTCACGATAGCCCTCTAGGGGCTTCCAAATATCACTTTGCCAAATCCACAGGAACTGTCTTAGCGAAAGGCTTCTTGAGGGGAAAGCTGTAAACCTGTGAGATGATTTCACAGAACACAAAGAAGATTCTCAGAAAGCTTCTTTCTCTTTGTTATCGGAGGATATTTCCTTTGGACGTATAGTCTTCAAAGGGATCCGAAATATCTGTTCTCAGATTCCACAGAAATAAGGCTAGCAAAGAGATCCACGAAATACAGATGTAACTCTGTGAGTGGAAGTCACCTATCACAGAGCAGTTTCTCAGAAAGCTTCCTTCCAGATTTCATCTGAGGATATTTCCTTTTTCACCATTGCCCTCTATGGGCTTCCAAATATCACTTTGCCGATACCACAAGAACTGTCTTAGCGAAAGGCTTCTTGAGGGGAAAGCTGTAACTCTGTGAGATGATTTCACAGAACACAAAGAAGTTTCTCAGAAAGCTTCTTTCTCTTTGTTATCGGAGGATCTTTCCTTTGGCCCTATAGTCTTCAAAGGGATCCGAAATATCTGTTCTCAGATTCCACAGAAATAAGGCTAGCCAAGAGATCCACAAAATACAGATGTAACTCCGTGAGATGAATGAACAGAACACTAAGCAGTTTCTCAGAAAGTTTCTTTCCAGATTTCATCTGAGGATATTTCCTTTTTCACGATAGCCCTCTATGGGCTTCCAAATATCACTTTGCGAATTTCACAAGAACTGTCTTAGCGAAAGGCTTCTTGAGGGGAAATCTGTAACTCTGTGAGATGATTTCACAGAACACAAAGAAGTTTCTCAGAAAGCTTCTTTCTCTTTGTTATCGGAGGATATTTCCTTTGGCCCTATAGTCTTCAAAGCGATCCGAAATATCTGTTCTCAGATTTCACAGAAATAAGGCTAGCCAAGAGATCCACGAAACACAGATGTAACTCTGTGAGTGGAAGTCACACATCACAGAGCAGTTTCTCAGAAAGCTTCTTTCCAGATTTCATCTGAGGATATTTCCTTTTTCACCATAGCCCTCTATGGGCTTCCAAATATCACTTTGCCAATTCCACAAGAACTGTCTTAGGGAAAGGCTTCTTGAGGGGAAAGCTGTAACTCTGTGAGATGATTTCACAGAACACAAAGAAGTTTCTCAGAAAGCTTCTTTCTCTTTGTTATCGGAGGATATTTCCTTTGGCCCTATAGTCTTCAAAGGGATCCGAAATATCTGTTCTCAGATTCCACAGAATTAAGGCTAGCAAAGAGATCCACGAAATACCGATGTAACGCTGTGAGATGAATGAACAGAACACTAAGCAGTTTCCCACAAAGCTTCTTTCCAGATTTCATCTGAGGATATTTCCTTTTTCACGATAGCCCTCTAGGGGCTTCCAAATATCACTTTGCCAAATCCACAGGAACTGTCTTAGCGAAAGGCTTCTTGAGGGGAAAGCTGTAAACCTGTGAGATGATTTCACAGAACACAAAGAAGATTCTCAGAAAGCTTCTTTCTCTTTGTTATCGGAGGATATTTCCTTTGGACGTATAGTCTTCAAAGGGATCCGAAATATCTGTTCTCAGATTCCACAGAAATAAGGCTAGCAAAGAGATCCACGAAATACAGATGTAACTCTGTGAGTGGAAGTCACCTATCACAGAGCAGTTTCTCAGAAAGCTTCCTTCCAGATTTCATCTGAGGATATTTCCTTTTTCACCATTGCCCTCTATGGGCTTCCAAATATCACTTTGCCGATACCACAAGAACTGTCTTAGCGAAAGGCTTCTTGAGGGGAAAGCTGTAACTCTGTGAGATGATTTCACAGAACACAAAGAAGTTTCTCAGAAAGCTTCTTTCTCTTTGATATCGGAGGATATTTCCTTTGGCCCTATAGTCTTCAAAGGGATCAGAAATATCTGTTCTCAGATTCCACAGAAATAAGGCTAGCCAAGAGATCCACAAAATACAGATGTAACTCTGTGAGATGAATGAACAGAACACTAAGCAGTTTCTCAGAAAGCTTCTTTCCAGATTTCATCTGAGGATATTTCCTTTTTCACCATAGCCCTCTATGGGCTTCCAAATATCAATTTGCCAATTCCACAAGAACTGTCTTAGCGAAAGGCTTCTTGAGGGGAAAGCTGTAACTCTGTGAGGTGATTTCACAGAACACAAAGAAGTTTCTCAGAAACCTTCTTTCTCTTTGTTATCGGAGGATATTTCCTTTGGCCCTATAGTCTTCAAAGGGATCCGAAATATCTGTTCTCAGATTCCACAGAAATAAGGCTAGCAAAGAGATCCACGAAATACAGATGTATCTCTGTGAGTGGAAGTCACACATCACAAAGCAGTTTCTCAGAAAGCTTCTTTCCAGATTTCATCTGAGGATATTTCTTTTTTCACCTTAGCCCTCTATGGGCTTCAAATATCACTTTGCCAATTCCACAAGAACGGTCTTAGCGAAAGGCTTCTTGTGGGGAAAGCTGTAACTCTGTGAGATGATTTCACAGAACACAAAGAAGTTTCTCAGAAACCTTCTTTCTCTTTGTTATCGGAGGATATTTCCTTTGGCCCTATAGTCTTCAAAGGGATCCGAAATATCTGTTCTCAGATTCCACAGAAATAAGGCTAGCAAAGAGGTCCACGAAATACAGATGTAACTCTGTGAGATGAATGAACAGAATAGTAAACAGTTTCTCAGAAAGCTTCCTTCCAGATTTCATCTGATGATATTTCCTTTTTCACCATAGCCCTCTATGGGCTTCCAAATATCACTTTGCCAATTCCACAAGAACTGTCTTAGCGAAAGGCTTCTTGAGGGGAAAGCTGTAACTCTGTGAGATGATTTCACAGAACACAAAGAAGTTTCCCAGAAACCTTCTTTCTCTTTGTTATCGGAGGATATTTCCTTTGGCCCTATAGTCTTCAAAGGGATCCGAAATATCTGTTCTCAGATTCCACAGAAATAAGGCTAGCAAAGAGATCCACGAAATACAGATGTAACTCTGTGAGATGAATGAACAGAACACTAAGCAGTTTCTCAGAAAGCTTCCTTCCAGATTTCATCTGAGGATATTTCCTTTTTCACCATAGCCCTCTATGGGCTTCCAAATATCACTTTGCCAATTCCACAAGAACTGTCTTAGCGAAAGGCTTCTTGAGGGGAAAGCTGTAACTCTGTGAGGTGATTTCACAGAACACAAAGAAGTTTCTCAGAAAGCTTCTTTCTCTTTGTTATCGGAGGATATTTCCTTTGGCCCTATAGTCTTCAAAGGGATCCGAAATATCTGTTCTCAGATTCCACAGAAATAAGGCTAGCAAAGAGATCCACGAAATACAGATGTAACTCTGTGAGTGGAAGTCACACATCACAGAGCAGTTTCTCAGAAAGCTTCCTTCCAGATTTCATCTCATGATATTTCCTTTTTCACCATAGCCCTCTATGGGCTTCCAAATATCACTTTGCCAATTCCACAAGAACTGTCTTAGCGAAAGGCTTCTTGAGGGGAAAGCTGTAACTCTGTGAGATGATTTCACAGAACACAAAGAAGTTTCTCAGAAAGCTTCTTTCTCTTTGTTATCGGAGGATATTTCCTTTGGCCCTATAGTCTTCAAAGGGATCCGAAATATCTGTTCTCAGATTCCAAGGAAATAAAGCTAGCAAAGAGATCCACGAAATACAGATGTAACTCTGTGAGATGAATGAACAGAACACTAAGCAGTTTCTCAGAACGCTTCCTTCCAGATTTCATCTGAGGATATTTCCTTTTTCACCATAGCCCTCTATGGGCTTCCAAATATCACTTTGCCAATTCCACAAGAACGGTGTTAGCGAAAGGCTTCTTGAGGGGAAAGCTGTAACTCTGTGAGGTGATTTCACAGAAGACAAAGAAGTTTCTCAGAAAGCTTCTTTCTCTTTGTTATCAGAGGATATTTCCTTTGGACCTATAGTCTTCAAAGGGATCCGAAATATCTGTTCTCAGATTCCACAGAAATAAGGCTAGCCAAGAGATCCACAAAATACAGATGTAACTCCGTGAGATGAATGAACAGAACACTAAGCAGTTTCTCAGAAAGCTTCTTTCCAGATTTCATCTGAGGATATTTCCTTTTTCACCATAGCCCTCTATGAGCTTCCAAATATCACTTTGCGAATTTCACAAGAACTGTCTTAGCGAAAGGCTTCTGGAGGGGAAAGCTGTAACTCTGTGAGATGATTTCACAGAACACAAAGAAGTTTCTCAGAAAGCTTCTTTCTCTTTGTTATCGGAGGATATTTCCTTTGGCCCTATAGTCTTCAAAGGGATCCGAAATATCTGTTCTCAGGCTCCACAGAAATAAGGCTAGCCAAGAGATCCACGAAACACAGATGTAACTCTGTCAGTGGAAGTCACACATCACAGAGCAGTTTCTCAGAAAGCTTCCTTCCAGATTTCATCAGAGGATATTTCCTTTTTCACCATAGCCCTCTATGGGCTTCCAAATATCACTTTGCCAATTCCACAAGAACTGTCTTAGCGAAAGGCTTCTTGAGGGGAAAGCTGTAACTCTGTGAGATGATTTCACAGAACACAAAGAAGTTTCTCAGAAACATTCTTTCTCTTTGTTATCGGAGGATATTTCCTTTGGCCCTATAGTCTTCAAAGGGATCCGAAATATCTGTTCTCAGATTCCACAGAAATAAGGCTAGCAAAGAGATCCACAAAATACAGATGTAACTCTGTGAGATGAATGAACAGAACACTAAGCAATTTCTCAGAAAGCTTCTTTCCAGATTTCATATGAGGATATTTCCTTTTTCACCATAGCCGTCTAAGGGCTTCCAAATATCACTTTGCCAATTCCACAAGAAATCTCTTAGCGAAAGGCTTCTTGAGGGGAAAGCTGTAACTCTGTGAGGTGATTTCACAGAACACAAAGAAGTTTCTCAGAAAGCTTCGTTCTCTTTGTTATGGGAGGATATTTCCTTTGGCCCTTATTCTTCAAAGGGATCCGAAATATCTGTTCTCAGATTCCACAGAAATAAGGCTAGCCAAGAGATCCACAAAATACAGATGTAACTCCGTGAGATGAATGAACAGAACACTAAGCAGTTTCTCAGAAAGTTTCTTTCCAGATTTCATCTGAGGATATTTCCTTTTTCACGATAGCCCTCTATGGGCTTCCAAATATCACTTTGCGAATTTCACAAGAACTGTCTTAGCGAAAGGCTTCTTGAGGGGAAAGCTGTAACTCTGTGAGATGATTTCACAGAACACAAAGAAGTTTCTCAGAAAGCTTCTTTCTCTTTGTTATCGGAGGATATTTCCTTTGGCCCTATAGTCTTCAAAGCGATCCGAAATATCTGTTCTCAGATTTCACAGAAATAAGGCTAGCCAAGAGATCCACGAAACACAGATGTAACTCTGTGAGTGGAAGTCACACATCACAGAGCAGTTTCTCAGAAAGCTTCTTTCCAGATTTCATCTGAGGATATTTCCTTTTTCACCATAGCCCTCTATGGGCTTCCAAATATCACTTTGCCAATTCCACAAGAACTGTCTTAGGGAAAGGCTTCTTGAGGGGAAAGCTGTAACTCTGTGAGATGATTTCACAGAACACAAAGAAGTTTCTCAGAAAGCTTCTTTCTCTTTGTTATCGGAGGATATTTCCTTTGGCCCTATAGTCTTCAAAGGGATCCGAAATATCTGTTCTCAGATTCCACAGAATTAAGGCTAGCAAAGAGATCCACGAAATACCGATGTAACGCTGTGAGATGAATGAACAGAACACTAAGCAGTTTCCCACAAAGCTTCTTTCCAGATTTCATCTGAGGATATTTCCTTTTTCACGATAGCCCTCTAGGGGCTTCCAAATATCACTTTGCCAAATCCACAGGAACTGTCTTAGCGAAAGGCTTCTTGAGGGGAAAGCTGTAAACCTGTGAGATGATTTCACAGAACACAAAGAAGATTCTCAGAAAGCTTCTTTCTCTTTGTTATCGGAGGATATTTCCTTTGGACGTATAGTCTTCAAAGGGATCCGAAATATCTGTTCTCAGATTCCACAGAAATAAGGCTAGCAAAGAGATCCACGAAATACAGATGTAACTCTGGAGTGGAAGTCACCTATCACAGAGCAGTTTCTCAGAAAGCTTCCTTCCAGATTTCATCTGAGGATATTTCCTTTTTCACCATTGCCCTCTATGGGCTTCCAAATATCACTTTGCCGATACCACAAGAACTGTCTTAGCGAAAGGCTTCTTGAGGGGAAAGCTGTAACTCTGTGAGATGATTTCACAGAACACAAAGAAGTTTCTCAGAAAGCTTCTTTCTCTTTGATATCGGAGGATATTTCCTTTGGCCCTATAGTCTTCAAAGGGATCAGAAATATCTGTTCTCAGATTCCACAGAAATAAGGCTAGCAAAGAGATCCACAAAATACAGATGTAACTCTGTGAGATGAATGAACAGAACACTAAGCAGTTTCTCAGAAAGCTTCTTTCCAGATTTCATCTGAGGATATTTCCTTTTTCACCATAGCCCTCTATGGGCTTCCAAATATCAATTTGCCAATTCCACAAGAACTGTCTTAGCGAAAGGCTTCTTGAGGGGAAAGCTGTAACTCTGTGAGGTGATTTCACAGAACACAAAGAAGTTTCTCAGAAACATTCTTTCTCTTTGTTATCGGAGGATATTTCCTTTGGCCCTATAGTCTTCAAAGGGATCCGAAATATCTGTTCTCAGATTCCACAGAAATAAGGCTAGCAAAGAGATCCACGAAATACAGATGTATCTCTGTGAGTGGAAGTCACACATCACAAAGCAGTTTCTCAGAAAGCTTCTTTCCAGATTTCATCTGAGGATATTTCTTTTTTCACCTTAGCCCTCTATGGGCTTCAAATATCACTTTGCAATTCAACAAGAACGGTCTTAGCGAAAGGCTTCTTGTGGGGAAAGCTGTAACTCTGTGAGATGATTTCACAGAACACAAAGAAGTTTCTCAGAAACCTTCTTTCTCTTTGTTATCGGAGGATATTTCCTTTGGCCCTATAGTCTTCAAAGGGATCCGAAATATCTGTTCTCAGATTCCACAGAAATAAGGCTAGCAAAGAGGTCCACGAAATACAGATGTAACTCTGTGAGATGAATGAACAGAACAGTAAACAGTTTCTCAGAAAGCTTCCTTCCAGATTTCATCTGATGATATTTCCTTTTTCACCATAGCCCTCTATGGGCTTCCAAATATCACTTTGCCAATTCCACAAGAACTGTCTTAGCGAAAGGCTTCTTGAGGGGAAAGCTGTAACTCTGTGAGATGATTTCACAGAACACAAAGAAGTTTCCCAGAAACCTTCTTTCTCTTTGTTATCGGAGGATATTTCCTTTGGCCCTATAGTCTTCAAAGGGATCCGAAATATCTGTTCTCAGATTCCACAGAAATAAGGCTAGCAAAGAGATCCACGAAATACAGATGTAACTCTGTGAGATGAATGAACAGAACACTAAGCAGTTTCTCAGAAAGCTTCCTTCCAGATTTCATCTGAGGATATTTCCTTTTTCACCATAGCCCTCTATGGGCTTCCAAATATCACTTTGCCAATTCCACAAGAACTGTCTTAGCGAAAGGCTTCTTGAGGGGAAAGCTGTAACTCTGTGAGGTGATTTCACAGAACACAAAGAAGTTTCTCAGAAAGCTTCTTTCTCTTTGTTATCGGAGGATATTTCCTTTGGCCCTATAGTCTTCAAAGGGATCCGAAATATCTGTTCTCAGATTCCACAGAAATAAGGCTAGCAAAGAGATCCACAAAATACAGATGTAACTCTGTGAGATGAATGAACAGAACACTAAGCAATTTCTCAGAAAGCTTCTTTCCAGATTTCATATGAGGATATTTCCTTTTTCACCATAGCCGTCTAAGGGCTTCCAAATATCACTTTGCCAATTCCACAAGAAATCTCTTAGCGAAAGGCTTCTTGAGGGGAAAGCTGTAACTCTGTGAGGTGATTTCACAGAACACAAAGAAGTTTCTCAGAAAGCTTCGTTCTCTTTGTTATGGGAGGATATTTCCTTTGGCCCTTATTCTTCAAAGGGATCCGAAATATCTGTTCTCAGATTCCACAGAAATAAGGCTAGCCAAGAGATCCACAAAATACAGATGTAACTCCGTGAGATGAATGAACAGAACACTAAGCAGTTTCTCAGAAAGTTTCTTTCCAGATTTCATCTGAGGATATTTCCTTTTTCACGATAGCCCTCTATGGGCTTCCAAATATCACTTTGCGAATTTCACAAGAACTGTCTTAGCGAAAGGCTTCTTGAGGGGAAAGCTGTAACTCTGTGAGATGATTTCACAGAACACAAAGAAGTTTCTCAGAAAGCTTCTTTCTCTTTGTTATCGGAGGATATTTCCTTTGGCCCTATAGTCTTCAAAGCGATCCGAAATATCTGTTCTCAGATTTCACAGAAATAAGGCTAGCCAAGAGATCCACGAAACACAGATGTAACTCTGTGAGTGGAAGTCACACATCACAGAGCAGTTTCTCAGAAAGCTTCTTTCCAGATTTCATCTGAGGATATTTCCTTTTTCACCATAGCCCTCTATGGGCTTCCAAATATCACTTTGCCAATTCCACAAGAACTGTCTTAGGGAAAGGCTTCTTGAGGGGAAAGCTGTAACTCTGTGAGATGATTTCACAGAACACAAAGAAGTTTCTCAGAAAGCTTCTTTCTCTTTGTTATCGGAGGATATTTCCTTTGGCCCTATAGTCTTCAAAGGGATCCGAAATATCTGTTCTCAGATTCCACAGAATTAAGGCTAGCAAAGAGATCCACGAAATACCGATGTAACGCTGTGAGATGAATGAACAGAACACTAAGCAGTTTCCCACAAAGCTTCTTTCCAGATTTCATCTGAGGATATTTCCTTTTTCACGATAGCCCTCTAGGGGCTTCCAAATATCACTTTGCCAAATCCACAGGAACTGTCTTAGCGAAAGGCTTCTTGAGGGGAAAGCTGTAAACCTGTGAGATGATTTCACAGAACACAAAGAAGATTCTCAGAAAGCTTCTTTCTCTTTGTTATCGGAGGATATTTCCTTTGGACGTATAGTCTTCAAAGGGATCCGAAATATCTGTTCTCAGATTCCACAGAAATAAGGCTAGCAAAGAGATCCACGAAATACAGATGTAACTCTGTGAGTGGAAGTCACCTATCACAGAGCAGTTTCTCAGAAAGCTTCCTTCCAGATTTCATCTGAGGATATTTCCTTTTTCACCATTGCCCTCTATGGGCTTCCAAATATCACTTTGCCGATACCACAAGAACTGTCTTAGCGAAAGGCTTCTTGAGGGGAAAGCTGTAACTCTGTGAGATGATTTCACAGAACACAAAGAAGTTTCTCAGAAAGCTTCTTTCTCTTTGTTATCGGAGGATCTTTCCTTTGGCCCTATAGTCTTCAAAGGGATCCGAAATATCTGTTCTCAGATTCCACAGAAATAAGGCTAGCCAAGAGATCCACAAAATACAGATGTAACTCCGTGAGATGAATGAACAGAACACTAAGCAGTTTCTCAGAAAGTTTCTTTCCAGATTTCATCTGAGGATATTTCCTTTTTCACGATAGCCCTCTATGGGCTTCCAAATATCACTTTGCGAATTTCACAAGAACTGTCTTAGCGAAAGGCTTCTTGAGGGGAAAGCTGTAACTCTGTGAGATGATTTCACAGAACACAAAGAAGTTTCTCAGAAAGCTTCTTTCTCTTTGTTATCGGAGGATATTTCCTTTGGCCCTATAGTCTTCAAAGCGATCCGAAATATCTGTTCTCAGATTTCACAGAAATAAGGCTAGCCAAGAGATCCACGAAACACAGATGTAACTCTGTGAGTGGAAGTCACACATCACAGAGCAGTTTCTCAGAAAGCTTCTTTCCAGATTTCATCTGAGGATATTTCCTTTTTCACCATAGCCCTCTATGGGCTTCCAAATATCACTTTGCCAATTCCACAAGAACTGTCTTAGGGAAAGGCTTCTTGAGGGGAAAGCTGTAACTCTGTGAGATGATTTCACAGAACACAAAGAAGTTTCTCAGAAAGCTTCTTTCTCTTTGTTATCGGAGGATATTTCCTTTGGCCCTATAGTCTTCAAAGGGATCCGAAATATCTGTTCTCAGATTCCACAGAATTAAGGCTAGCAAAGAGATCCACGAAATACCGATGTAACGCTGTGAGATGAATGAACAGAACACTAAGCAGTTTCCCACAAAGCTTCTTTCCAGATTTCATCTGAGGATATTTCCTTTTTCACGATAGCCCTCTAGGGGCTTCCAAATATCACTTTGCCAAATCCACAGGAACTGTCTTAGCGAAAGGCTTCTTGAGGGGAAAGCTGTAAACCTGTGAGATGATTTCACAGAACACAAAGAAGATTCTCAGAAAGCTTCTTTCTCTTTGTTATCGGAGGATATTTCCTTTGGACGTATAGTCTTCAAAGGGATCCGAAATATCTGTTCTCAGATTCCACAGAAATAAGGCTAGCAAAGAGATCCACGAAATACAGATGTAACTCTGTGAGTGGAAGTCACCTATCACAGAGCAGTTTCTCAGAAAGCTTCCTTCCAGATTTCATCTGAGGATATTTCCTTTTTCACCATTGCCCTCTATGGGCTTCCAAATATCACTTTGCCGATACCACAAGAACTGCCTTAGCGAAAGGCTTCTTGAGGGGAAAGCTGTAACTCTGTGAGATGATTTCACAGAACACAAAGAAGTTTCTCAGAAAGCTTCTTTCTCTTTGATATCGGAGGATATTTCCTTTGGCCCTATAGTCTTCAAAGGGATCAGAAATATCTGTTCTCAGATTCCACAGAAATAAGGCTAGCAAAGAGATCCACAAAATACAGATGTAACTCTGTGAGATGAATGAACAGAACACTAAGCAGTTTCTCAGAAAGCTTCTTTCCAGATTTCATCTGAGGATATTTCCTTTTTCACCATAGCCCTCTATGGGCTTCCAAATATCAATTTGCCAATTCCACAAGAACTGTCTTAGCGAAAGGCTTCTTGAGGGGAAAGCTGTAACTCTGTGAGGTGATTTCACAGAACACAAAGAAGTTTCTCAGAAACCTTCTTTCTCTTTGTTATCGGAGGATATTTCCTTTGGCCCTATAGTCTTCAAAGGGATCCGAAATATCTGTTCTCAGATTCCACAGAAATAAGGCTAGCAAAGAGATCCACGAAATACAGATGTATCTCTGTGAGTGGAAGTCACACATCACAAAGCAGTTTCTCAGAAAGCTTCTTTCCAGATTTCATCTGAGGATATTTCTTTTTTCACCTTAGCCCTCTATGGGCTTCAAATATCACTTTGCCAATTCCACAAGAACGGTCTTAGCGAAAGGCTTCTTGTGGGGAAAGCTGTAACTCTGTGAGATGATTTCACAGAACACAAAGAAGTTTCTCAGAAACCTTCTTTCTCTTTGTTATCGGAGGATATTTCCTTTGGCCCTATAGTCTTCAAAGGGATCCGAAATATCTGTTCTCAGATTCCACAGAAATAAGGCTAGCAAAGAGGTCCACGAAATACAGATGTAACTCTGTGAGATGAATGAACAGAATAGTAAACAGTTTCTCAGAAAGCTTCCTTCCAGATTTCATCTGATGATATTTCCTTTTTCACCATAGCCCTCTATGGGCTTCCAAATATCACTTTGCCAATTCCACAAGAACTGTCTTAGCGAAAGGCTTCTTGAGGGGAAAGCTGTAACTCTGTGAGATGATTTCACAGAACACAAAGAAGTTTCCCAGAAACCTTCTTTCTCTTTGTTATCGGAGGATATTTCCTTTGGCCCTATAGTCTTCAAAGGGATCCGAAATATCTGTTCTCAGATTCCACAGAAATAAGGCTAGCAAAGAGATCCACGAAATACAGATGTAACTCTGTGAGATGAATGAACAGAACACTAAGCAGTTTCTCAGAAAGCTTCCTTCCAGATTTCATCTGAGGATATTTCCTTTTTCACCATAGCCCTCTATGGGCTTCCAAATATCACTTTGCCAATTCCACAAGAACTGTCTTAGCGAAAGGCTTCTTGAGGGGAAAGCTGTAACTCTGTGAGGTGATTTCACAGAACACAAAGAAGTTTCTCAGAAAGCTTCTTTCTCTTTGTTATCGGAGGATATTTCCTTTGGCCCTATAGTCTTCAAAGGGATCCGAAATATCTGTTCTCAGATTCCACAGAAATAAGGCTAGCAAAGAGATCCACGAAATACAGATGTAACTCTGTGAGTGGAAGTCACACATCACAGAGCAGTTTCTCAGAAAGCTTCCTTCCAGATTTCATCTCATGATATTTCCTTTTTCACCATAGCCCTCTATGGGCTTCCAAATATCACTTTGCCAATTCCACAAGAACTGTCTTAGCGAAAGGCTTCTTGAGGGGAAAGCTGTAACTCTGTGAGATGATTTCACAGAACACAAAGAAGTTTCTCAGAAAGCTTCTTTCTCTTTGTTATCGGAGGATATTTCCTTTGGCCCTATAGTCTTCAAAGGGATCCGAAATATCTGTTCTCAGATTCCAAGGAAATAAAGCTAGCAAAGAGATCCACGAAATACAGATGTAACTCTGTGAGATGAATGAACAGAACACTAAGCAGTTTCTCAGAAAGCTTCCTTCCAGATTTCATCTGAGGATATTTCCTTTTTCACCATAGCCCTCTATGGGCTTCCAAATATCACTTTGCCAATTCCACAAGAACGGTGTTAGCGAAAGGCTTCTTGAGGGGAAAGCTGTAACTCTGTGAGGTGATTTCACAGAAGACAAAGAAGTTTCTCAGAAAGCTTCTTTCTCTTTGTTATCAGAGGATATTTCCTTTGGACCTATAGTCTTCAAAGGGATCCGAAATATCTGTTCTCAGATTCCACAGAAATAAGGCTAGCCAAGAGATCCACAAAATACAGATGTAACTCCGTGAGATGAATGAACAGAACACTAAGCAGTTTCTCAGAAAGCTTCTTTCCAGATTTCATCTGAGGATATTTCCTTTTTCACCATAGCCCTCTATGAGCTTCCAAATATCACTTTGCGAATTTCACAAGAACTGTCTTAGCGAAAGGCTTCTGGAGGGGAAAGCTGTAACTCTGTGAGATGATTTCACAGAACACAAAGAAGTTTCTCAGAAAGCTTCTTTCTCTTTGTTATCGGAGGATATTTCCTTTGGCCCTATAGTCTTCAAAGGGATCCGAAATATCTGTTCTCAGATTCCACAGAAATAAGGCTAGCCAAGAGATCCACGAAATACAGATGTAACTCTGTGAGTGGAAGTCACACATCACAGAGCAGTTTCTCAGAAAGCGTCCTTCCAGATTTCATCTGATGATATTTCCTTTTTCACCATAGCCCTCTATGGGCTTCCAAATATCACTTTGCCAATTCCACAAGAACTGTCTTAGCGAAAGGCTTCTTGAGGGGAAAGCTGTAACTCTGTGAGATGATTTCACAGAAGACAAAGAAGTTTCTCAGAAAGCATCTTTCTCTTTGTTATCAGAGGATATTTCCTTTGGCCCTATAGTCTTCAAAGGGATCCGAAATATCTGTTCTCAGATTCCACAGAAATAAGGCTAGCAAAGAGATCCACGAAATACAGATGTAACTCTGTGAGATGAATGAACAGAACACTAAGCAGTTTCTCAGAAAGCTTCCTTCCAGATTTCATCTGAGGATATTTCCTTTTTCACCATAGCCCTCTATGGGCTTCCAAATATCACTTTGCCAATTCAACAAGAACTGTCTTAGCGAAAGGCTTCTTGAGGGGAAAGCTGTAACTCTGTGAGGTGATTTCACAGAACACAAAGAAGTTTCTCAGAAACATTCTTTCTCTTTGTTTTCGGAGGATATTTTCTTTGGCCCTATAGTCTTCAAAGGGATCCGAAATATCTGTTCTCAGATTCCACAGAAATAAGGCTAGCAAAGAGATCCACGAAATACAGAAGTAACTCTGTGAGTGGAAGTCACACATCACAAAGCAGTTTCTCAGAAAGCTTCTTTCCAGATTTCATCTGAGTATATTTCTTTTTTCACCTTAGCCCTCTATGGGCTTCAAATATCACTTTTCCATTTCCACAAGAACGGTCTTAGCGAAAGGCTTCTTGTGGGGAAAGCTGTAACTCTGTGAGATGATTTCACAGAACACAAAGAAGTTTCTCAGAAACCTTCTTTCTCTTTGTTATCGGAGGATATTTCCTTGGGCCCTATAGTCTTCAAAGGGATCCGAAATATCTGTTCTCAGATTCCACAGAAATAAGGCTAGCAAAGAGGTCCACGAAATACAGATGTAACTCTGTGAGATGAATGAACAGAACAGTAAACAGTTTCTCAGAAAGCTTCCTTCCAGATTTCATCTGATGATATTTCCTTTTTCACCATAGCCCTCTATGGGCATCCAAATATCACTTTGCCAATTCCACAAGAACTGTCTTAGCGAAAGGCTTCTTGAGGGGAAAGCTGTAACTCTGTGAGATGATTTCACAGAACACAAAGAAGTTTCCCAGAAACCTTCTTTCTCTTTGTTATCGGAGGATATTTCCTTTGGCCCTATAGTCTTCAAAGGGATCCGAAATATCTGTTCTCAGATTCCACAGAAATAAGGCTAGCAAAGAGATCCACGAAATACAGATGTAACTCTGTGAGTGGAAGTCACACATCACAGAGCAGTTTCTCAGAAAGCTTCCTTCCAGATTTCATCTCATGATATTTCCTTTTTCACCATAGCCCTCTATGGGCTTCCAAATATCACTTTGCCAATTCCACAAGAACTGTCTTAGCGAAAGGCTTCTTGAGGGGAAAGCTGTAACTCTGTGAGATGATTTCACAGAACACAAAGAAGTTTCTCAGAAAGCTTCTTTCTCTTTGTTATCGGAGGATATTTCCTTTGGCCCTAGAGTCTTCAAAGGGATCCGAAATATCTGTTCTCAGATTCCAAGGAAATAAAGCTAGCAAAGAGATCCACGAAATACAGATGTAACTCTGTGAGATGAATGAACAGAACACTAAGCAGTTTCTCAGAAAGCTTCCTTCCAGATTTCATCTGAGGATATTTCCTTTTTCACCATAGCCCTCTATGGGCTTCCAAATATCACTTTGCCAATTCCACAAGAACGGTGTTAGCGAAAGGCTTCTTGAGGGGAAAGCTGTAACTCTGTGAGGTGATTTCACAGAAGACAAAGAAGTTTCTCAGAAAGCTTCTTTCTCTTTGTTATCAGAGGATATTTCCTTTGGCCCTATAGTCTTCAAAGGGATCAGAAATATCTGTTCTCAGATTCCACAGAAATAAGGCTAGCAAAGAGATCCACGAAATACAGATGTAACTCTGTGAGATGAATGAACAGAACACTAAGCAGTTTCTCAGAAAGCTTCTTTCCAGATTTCATCTGAGGATATTTCCTTTTTCACCATAGCCCTCTATTGGCTTCCAAATATCACTTTGCCAATTCCACAAGAACGGTCTTAGCGAAAGGCTTCTTGACGGGAAAGCTGTAACTCTGTGAGATGATTTCACAGAACACAAAGAAGTTTCTCAGAAAGCTTCGTTCTCTTTGTTATGGGAGGATATTTCCTTTGGCCCTATATTCTTCAAAGGGATCCGAAATATCTGTTCTCACATTCCACAGAAATAAGGGTAGCCAAGAGATCCCCAAAATACAGATGTAACTCCGTGAGATGAATGAACAGAACACTAAGCAGTTTCTCAGAAAGTTTCTTTCCAGATTTCATCTGAGGATATTTCCTTTTTCACCATAGCCCTCTATGGGCTTCCAAATATCACTTTGCGAATTTCACAAGAACTGTCTTAGCGAAAGGCTTCTTGAGGGGAAAGCTGTAACTCTGTGAGATGATTTCACAGAACACAAAGAAGTTTCTCAGAAAGCTTCTTTCTCTTTGTTATCGGAGGATATTTCCTTTGGCTCTATAGTCTTCAAAGGGATCCGAAATATCTGTTCTCAGATTACACAGAAATAAGGCTAGCAAAGAGATCCACGAAATACAGATGTAACTCTGTGAGATGAATGAACAGAACACTAAGCAGTTTTTCAGAAAGCTTCCTTCCAGATTTCATCAGAGGATATTACCTCTTTCACCAGAGCCCTCTATGGGCTTCCAAATATCACTTTGCCAATTCCACAAGAACTGTCTTAGCGAAAGGCTTCTTGAGGGGAAAGCTGTAACTCTGTGAGGTGATTTCACAGAACACAAAGAAGTTTCTCAGAAAGTTTCTTTCTCTTTGTTATCGGAGGATATTTCCTTTGGCCCTATAGTCTTCAAAGGGATCAGAAATATCTGTTCTCAGATTCCACAGAAATAAGGCTAGCAAAGAGATCCACAAAATACAGATGTAACTCTGTGAGATGAATGAACAGAACACTAAGCAGTTTCTGAGAAAGCTTCTTTCCAGATTTCATCTGAGGATATTTCCTTTTTCACCATAGCCCTCTAAGGGCTTCCAAATATCAATTTGACAATTCCACAAGAACTCTCTTAGCGAAAGGCTTCTTGAGGGGAAAGCTGTAACTCTGTGAGATGATTTCACAGAACACAAAGAAGTTTCTCAGAAAGCTTCTTTCTCTTTGTTATCGGAGGATATTTCCTTTGGCCCTATAGTCTTCAAAGGGATCCGAAATATCTGTTCTCAGATTCCACAGAAATAAGGCTAGCCAAGAGATCCACGAAACACAGATGTAACTCTGTCAGTGGAAGTGACACATCACAGAGCAGTTTCTCAGAAAGCTTCCTTCCAGATTTCATCTGGGGATATTTCCTTTTTCACCATAGCCCTCTATGGGCTTCCAAATATCACTTTGCCAATTCCACAAGAACTGTCTTAGCGAACGGCTTCTTGAGGGGAAAGCTGTAACTCTGTGAGATGATTTCACAGAAGACAAAGAAGTTTCTCAGAAAGCATCTTTCTCTTTGTTATCAGAGGATATTTCCTTTGGCCCTATAGTCTTCAAAGGGATCCGAAATATCTGTTCTCAGATTCCAAAGAAATAAGGCTAGCAAAGAGATCCACGAAATACAGATGTAACTCTGTGAGATGAATGAACAGAACACTTAGCAGTTTCTCAGAAAGCTTCCTTCCATATTTCATCTGAGGATATTTCCTTTTTCACCGTAGCCCTCTATGGGCTTCCAAATATCACTTTGCCAATTCCACAAGAACTGTCTTAGCGAAAGGCTTCTTGAGGGGAAAGCTGTAACTCTGTGAGGTGATTTCACAGAACACAAAGAAGTTTCTCAGAAACATTCTTTCTCTTTGTTATCGGAGGATATTTCCTTTGGCCCTATAGTCTTCAAAGGGATCCGAAATATCTGTTCTCAGATTCCACAGAAATAAGGCTAGCAAAGAGATCCAGAAAATACAGATGTAACTCTGTGAGATGAATGAGCAGAACACTAAGCAGTTTCTGAGAAAGCTTCTTTCCAGATTTCATATGAGGATATTTCCTTTTTCACCATAGCCCTCTAAGGGCTTCCAAATATCACTTTGCCAATTCCACAAGAAATCTCTTAGCGAAAGGCTTCTTGAGGGGAAAGCTGTAACTCTGTGAGGTGATTTCACAGAACACAAAGAAGTTTCTCAGAAAGCTTCGTTCTCTTTGTTATGGGAGGATATTTCCTTTGGCCCTATATTCTTCAAAGGGATCCGAAATATCTGTTGTCAGATTCCACAGAAATAATGCTAGCCAAGAGATCCACAAAATACAGATGTAACTCCGTGAGATGAATGAACAGAACACTAAGCAGTTTCTCAGACAGTTTCTTTCCAGATTTCATCTGAGGATATTTCCTTTTTCACGATAGCCCTCTATGGGCTTCCAAATATCACTTTGCGAATTTCACAAGAACTGTCTTAGCGAAAGGCTTCTTGAGGGGAAAGCTGTAACTCTGTGAGATGATTTCACAGAACACAAAGAACTTTCTCAGAAAGCTTCTTTCTCTTTGTTATCGGAGGATATTTCCTTTGGACCTATAGTCTTCAAAGGGATCCGAAATATCTGTTCTCAGATTCCACAGAAATAAGGCTAGCAAAGAGATCCACGAAATACAGATGTAACTCTGTGAGTGGAAGTCACACATCACAGAGCAGTTTCTCAGAAAGCTTCCTTCCAGATTTCATCTGAGGATATTTCCTTTTTCACCATAGCCCTCCATGGGCTTCCAAATATCACTTTGCCGATTCCACAAGAACTGTCTTAGCGAAAGGCTTCTTGAGGGGAAAGCTGTAACTCTGTGAGATGATTTCACAGAACACAAAGAAGTTTCTCAGAAAGCTTCTTTCTCTTTGTTATCGGAGGATATTTCCTTTGGCCCTATAGTCTTCAAAGGGATCCGAAATATCTGTTCTCAGATTCCACAGAAATAAGGCTAGCAAAGAGATCCACGAAATACAGATGTAACTCTGTGAGATTAATGAACAGAACACTAAGCAGTTTCTCAGAAAGCTTCCTTCCAGATTTCATCTGAGGATATTACCTCTTTCACCATAGCCCTCTAAGGGCTTCCAAATATCACTTTGCCAATTCCACAAGAACTGTCTTAGCGAAAGGCTTCTTTAGGGGAAAGCTGTAACTCTGTGAGGTGATTTCACAGAACACAAAGAAGTTTCTCAGAAACTTTCTTTCTCTTTGTTATCGGAGGATATTTCCTTAGGCCCTATAGTCTTCAAAGGGATCCGAAATATCTGTTCTCAGATTCCACAGAAATAAGGCTAGCAAAGAGATCCACGAAATACAGATGTAACTCTGTGAGTGGAAGTCACACATCACAGAGCAGTTTCTCAGAAAGCTTCCTTCCAGATTTCATCTCATGATATTTCCTTTTTCACCATAGCCCTCTATGGGCTTCCAAATAATACTTTGCCAATTCCACAAGAACTGTCTTAGCGAAAGGCTTCTTGAGGGGAAAGCTGTAACTCTGTGAGATGATTTCACAGAACACAAAGAAGTTTCTCAGAAAGCTTCTTTCTCTTTGTTATCGGAGGATATTTCCTTTGGCCCTAGAGTCTTCAAATGGATCCGAAATATCTGTTCTCAGATTCCAACGAAATAAAGCTAGCAAAGAGATCCACGAAATACAGATGTAACTCTGTGAGATTAATGAACAGAACACTAAGCAGTTTCTCAGAAAGCTTCCTTCCAGATTTCATCTGAGGATATTTCCTTTTTCACCATAGCCCTCTATGGGCTTCCAAATATCACTTTGCCAATTCCACAAGAACGGTGTTAGCGAAAGGCTTCTTGAGGGGAAAGCTGTAACTCTGTGAGGTGATTTCACAGAAGACAAAGAAGTTTCTCAGAAAGCTTCTTTCTCTTTGTTATCAGAGGATATTTCCTTTGGCCCTATAGTCTTCAAAGGGATCCGAAATATCTGTTCTCAGATTCCACAGAAATAAGGCTAGCAAAGAGATCCACGAAATACAGATGTAACTCTGTGAGATGAATGAACAGAACACTAAGCAGTTTCTCAGAAAGCTTCTTTCCAGATTTCCTCTGAGGATATTTCCTTTTTCACCATAGCCCTCTATGGGCTTCCAAATATCAATTTGCCAATTCCACAAGAACGGTCTTAGCGAAAGGCTTCTTGAGGGGAAAGCTGTAACTCTGTGAGATGATTTCACAGAACACAAAGAAGTTTCTCAGAAAGCTTCGTTCTCTTTGTTATCGGAGGATATTTCCTTTGGCCCTATATTCTTCAAAGGGATCCGAAATATCTGTTCTCACATTCCACAGAAATAAGGCTAGCAAAGAGATCCACGAAATACAGATGTAACTCTGTGAGTGGAAGTCACACATCACAGAGCAGTTTCTCAGAAAGCGTCCTTCCAGATTTCATCTGATGATATTTCCTTTTTCACCATAGCCCTCTATGGGCTTCCAAATATCACTTTGCCAATTCCACAAGAACTGTCTTAGCGAAAGGCTTCTTGAGGGGAAAGCTGTAACTCTGTGAGATGATTTCACAGAAGACAAAGAAGTTTCTCAGAAAGCATCTTTCTCTTTGTTATCAGAGGATATTTCCTTTGGCCCTATAGTCTTCAAAGGGATCCGAAATATCTGTTCTCAGATTCCACAGAAATAAGGCTAGCAAAGAGATCCACGAAATACAGATGTAACTCTGTGAGATGAATGAACAGAACACTAAGCAGTGTCTCAGAAAGCTTCCTTCCAGATTTCATCTGAGGATATTTCCTTTTTCTCCATAGCCCTCTATGGGCTTCCAAATATCACTTTGCCAAATCAACAAGAACTGTCTTAGCGAAAGGCTTCTTGAGGGGAAAGCTGTAACTCTGTGAGGTGATTTCACAGAACACAAAGAAGTTTCTCAGAAACATTCTTTCTCTTTGTTATCGGAGGATATTTCCTTTGGCCCTATAGTCTTCAAAGGGATCCGAAATATCTGTTCTCAGATTCCACAGAAATAAGGCTAGCAAAGAGATCCACGAAATACAGATGTAACTCTGTGAGTGGAAGTCACACATCACAAAGCAGTTTCTCAGAAAGCTTCTTTCCAGATTTCATCTGAGGATATTTCTTTTTTCACCTTAGCCCTCTATGGGCTTCAAATATCACGTTGCCAATTCCACAAGAACGGTCTTATCGAAAGGCTTCTTGTGGGGAAAGCTGTAACTCTGTGAGATGATTTCACAGAACACAAAGAAGTTTCTCAGAAACCTTCTTTCTCTTTGTTATCGGAGGATATTTCCTTTGGCCCTATAGTCTTCAAAGGGATCCGAAATATCTGTTTTCAGATTCCACAGAAATAAGGCTAGCAAAGAGGTCCACGAAATACAGATGTAACTCTGTGAGATGAATGAACAGAACAGTAAACAGTTTCTCAGAAAGCTTCCTTCCAGATTTCATCTGAGGATATTTCCTTTTTCACCATAGCCCTCTATGGGCTTCCAAATATCACTTTGCCAATTCCACAAGAACTGTCTTAGCGAAAGGCTTCTTGAGGGGAAATCTGTAACTCTGTGAGGTGATTTCACAGAACACAAAGAAGTTTCTCAGAAAGCTTCTTTCTCTTTGTTATCGGAGGATATTTCCTTTGGCCCTATAGTCTTCAAAGGGATCCGAAATATCTGTTCTCAGATTCCACAGAAATAAGGCTAGCAAAGAGATCCACGAAATACAGATGTAACTCTGTGAGATGAATGAACAGAGCACTAAGCAGTTTCTCAGAAAGCTTCTTTCCAGATTTCATCTGAGGATATTTCCTTTTTCACCATAGCCCTCTATGGGCTTCCAAATATCAATTTGCCAATTCCACAAGAACGGTCTTAGCGAAAGGCTTCTTGAGGGGAAAGCTGTAACTCTGTGAGATGATTTCACAGAACACAAAGAAGTTTCTCAGAAAGCTTCGTTCTCTTTGTTATGGGAGGATATTTCCTTTGGCCCTATAGTCTTCAAAGGGATCCGAAATATCAGTTCTCACATTCCACAGAAATAAGGGTAGCCAAGAGATCCCCAAAATACAGATGTAACTCCGTGAGATGAATGAACAGAACACTAAGCAGTTTCTCAGAAAGTTTCTTTCCAGATTTCATCTGAGGATATTTCCTTTTTCACCATAGCCCTCTATGGGCTTCCAAATATCACTTTGCCAATTCCACAAGAACTGTCTTAGCGAAAGGCTTCTTGAGGGGAAAGCTGTACCTCTGTGAGGTGATTTCACAGAACACAAAGAAGTTTCTCAGAAAGTTTCTTTCTCTTTGTTATCGGAGGATATATCCTTTGGCCCTATAGTCTTCAAAGGGATCCGAAATATCTGTTCTCAGATTCCACAGAAATAAGGCTAGCAAAGAGATCCACGAAATACAGATGTAACTCTGTGAGTGGAAGTCCCACATCACAGAGCAGTTTCTCAGAACGCTTCTTTCCAGATTTCATCTGAGGATATTTACTTTTTCACCATAGCCCTCTATGGGCTTCCAAATATAACTTTGCCAATTCCACAAGAACTGTCTTAGCGAACGGCTTCTTGAGGGGAAAGCTGTAACTCAGTGAGATGATTTCACAGAACACAAAGAAGTTTCTCAGAAAGCTTCTTTCTCTTTGTTATCGGAGGATATTTCCTTTGGCCCTATAGTCTTCAAAGGGATCCGAAATATCTGTTCTCAGATTCCACAGAAATAAGGCTAGCCAAGAGATCCACGAAATACAGATGTAACTCTGTGAGTGGAAGTCACACATCACAGAGCAGTTTCTCAGAAAGCTTCCTTCCAGATTTCATCTGATGATATTTCCTTTTTCACCATAGCCCTCTATGGGCTTCCAAATATCACTTTGCCAATTCCACAAGAACTGTCTTAGCGAAAGGCTTCTTGAGGGGAAAGCTGTAACTCTGTGAGATGATTTCACAGAAGACAAAGAAGTTTCTCAGAAAGCATCTTTCTCTTTGTTATCAGAGGATATTTCCTTTGGCCCTATAGTCTTCAAAGGGATCCGAAATATCTGTTCTCAGATTCCACAGAAATAAGGCTAGCAAAGAGATCCACGAAATACAGATGTAACTCTGTGAGATGAATGAACAGAACACTAAGCAGTTTCTCAGAAAGCTTCCTTCCAGATTTCATCTGAGGATATTTCCTTTTTCACCATAGCCCTCTATGGGCTTCCAAATATCACTTTGCCAATTCAACAAGAACTGTCTTAGCGGAAGGCTTCTTGAGGGGAAAGCTGTAACTCTGTGAGGTGATTTCACAGAACACAAAGAAGTTTCTCAGAAAGCTTCTTTCTCTTTGTTATCGGAGGATATTTCCTTTGGCCCTATAGTCTTCAAAGGGATCCGAAATATCTGTTCTCAGATTCCACAGAAATAAGGCTAGCAAAGAGATCCACGAAATACAGATGTAACTCTGTGAGTGGAAGTCACACATCACAAAGCAGTTTCTCAGAAAGCTTCTTTCCAGATTTCATCTGAGGATATTTCTTTTTTCACCTTAGCCCTCTATGGGCTTCAAATATCACTTTGCCAATTCCACAAGAACGGTCTTAGCGAAAGGCTTCTTGTGGGGAAAGCTGTAACTCTGTGAGATGATTTCACAGAACACAAAGAAGTTTCTCAGAAAGCTTGTTTCTCTTTGATATCGGAGGATATTTCCTTTGGCCCTATAATCTTCAAAGGGATCCGAAATATCTGTTCTCAGATTCCACAGAAATAAGGCTAGCAAAGAGATCCACAAAATACAGATGTAACTCTGTGAGATGAATGAACAGAACACTAAGCAGTTTCTCAGAAAGCTTCTTTCCAGATTTCATCTGAGGATATTTCCTTTTTCACCATAGCCCTCTATGGGCTTCCGAATATCAATTTGCCAATTCCACAAGAACTCTCTTAGCGAAAGGCTTCTTGAGGGGAAAGCTGTAACTCTGTGAGATGATTTCACAGAACACAAAGAAGTTTCTCAGAAAGCTTCGTTCTCGTTGTTATGGGAGGATATTTCCTTTGGCCCTATAGTCTTCAAAGGGATCCGAAATATCTGTACTCAGATTCCACAGAAATAAGGCTAGCCAAGAGATCCACAAAATACAGATGTAACTCCGTGAGATGAATGAACAGAACACTAAGCAGTTTCTCAGAAAGCTTCTTTCCAGATTTCATCTGAGGATATTTCCTTTTTCACCATAGCCCTCTATGAGCTTCCAAATATCACTTTGCGAATTTCACAAGAACTGTCTTAGCGAAAGGCTTCTGGAGGGGAAAGCTGTAACTCTGTGAGATGATTTCACAGAACACAAAGAAGTTTCTCAGAAAGCTTCTTTCTCTTTGTTATCGTAGGATATTTCCTTTGGCCCTATAGTCTTCAAAGGGATCCGAAATATCTGTACTCAGATTCCACAGAAATAAGGCTAGCCAAGAGATCCACGAAATACAGATGTAACTCTGTGAGTGGAAGTCACACATCACAGAGCAGTTTCTCAGAAAGCTTCCTTCCAGATTTCATCTGATGATATTTCCTTTTTCACCATAGCCCTCTATGGGCTTCCAAATATCACTTTGCCAATTCCACAAGAACTGTGTTAGCGAAAGGCTTCTTGAGGGGAAAGCTGTAACTCTGTGAGATGATTTCACAGAACACAAAGAAGTTTCTCAGAAAGCATCTTTCTCTTTGTTATCAGAGGATATTTCCTTTGGCCCTATAGTCTTCGAAGGGATCCGAAATATCTGTTCTCAGATTCCACAGAAATAAGGCTAGCAAAGAGATCCACGAAATAGAGATGTAACTCTGTGAGATGAATGAACAGAACACTAAGCAGTTTCTCAGAAAGCTTCCTTCCAGATTTCATCTGAGGATATTTCCTTTTTCACCATAGCCCTCTATGGGATTCCAAATATCACTTTGCAAATTCAACAAGAACTGTCTTAGCGATAGGCTTCTTGAGGGGAAAGCTGTAACTCTGTGAGGTGATTTCACAGAACACAAAGAAGTTTCTCAGAAAGCTTCTTTCTCTTTGTTATCGGAGGATATTTCCTTTGGCCCTATAGTCTTCAAAGGGATCCGAAATATCTGTTCTCAGATTCCACAGAAATAAGGCTAGCAAAGAGATCCACGAAATACAGATGTAACTCTGTGAGTGGAAGTCCCACATCACAGAGCAGTTTCTCAGAAAGCTTCTTTCCAGATTTCATCTGAGGATATTTACTTTTTCACCATAGCCCTCTATGGGCTTCCAAATATAACTTTGCCAATTCCACAAGAACTGTCTTAGCGAACGGCTTCTTGAGGGGAAAGCTGTAACTCTGTGAGATGATTTCACAGAACACAAAGAAGTTTCTCAGAAAGCTTCTTTCTCTTTGTTATCGGAGGATATTTCCTTTGGCCCTATAGTCTTCAAAGGGATCCGAAATATCTGTTCTCAGATTCCACAGAAATAAGGCTAGCCAAGAGATCCACGAAATACAGATGTAACTCTGTGAGTGGAAGTCACACATCACAGAGCAGTTTCTCAGAAAGCTTCCTTCCAGATTTCATCTGATGATATTTCCTTTTTCACCATAGCCCTCTATGGGCTTCCAAATATCACTTTGCCAATTCCACAAGAACTGTCTTAGCGAAAGGCTTCTTGAGGGGAAAGCTGTAACTCTGTGAGATGATTTCACAGAAGACAAAGAAGTTTCTCAGAAAGCATCTTTCTCTTTGTTATCAGAGGATATTTCCTTTGGCCCTATAGTCTTCAAAGGGATCCGAAATATCTGTTCTCAGATTCCACAGAAATAAGGCTAGCAAAGAGATCCACGAAATACAGATGTAACTCTGTGAGATGAATGAACAGAACACTAAGCAGTTTCTCAGAAAGCTTCCTTCCAGATTTCATCTGAGGATATTTCCTTTTTCACCATAGCCCTCTATGGGCTTCCAAATATCACTTTGCCAATTCAACAAGAACTGTCTTAGCGGAAGGCTTCTTGAGGGGAAAGCTGTAACTCTGTGAGGTGATTTCACAGAACACAAAGAAGTTTCTCAGAAAGCTTCTTTCTCTTTGTTATCGGAGGATATTTCCTTTGGCCCTATAGTCTTCAAAGGGATCCGAAATATCTGTTCTCAGATTCCACAGAAATAAGGCTAGCAAAGAGATCCACGAAATACAGATGTAACTCTGTGAGTGGAAGTCACACATCACAAAGCAGTTTCTCAGAAAGCTTCTTTCCAGATTTCATCTGAGGATATTTCTTTTTTCACCTTAGAACTCTATGGGCTTCAAATATCACTTTGCCAATTCCACAAGAACGGTCTTAGCGAAAGGCTTCTTGTGGGGAAAGCTGTAACTCTGTGAGATGATTTCACAGAACACAAAGAAGTTTCTCAGAAAGCTTCTTTCTCTTTGATATCGGAGGATATTTCCTTTGGCCCTATAATCTTCAAAGGGATCCGAAATATCTGTTCTCAGATTCCACAGAAATAAGGCTAGCAAAGAGATCCACAAAATACAGATGTAACTCTGTGAGATGAATGAACAGAACACTAAGCAGTTTCTCAGAAAGCTTCTTTCCAGATTTCATCTGAGGATATTTCCCTTTTCACCATAGCCCTCTATGGGCTTCCGAATATCAATTTGCCAATTCCACAAGAACTCTCTTAGCGAAAGGCTTCTTGAGGGGAAAGCTGTAACTCTGTGAGATGATTTCACAGAACACAAAGAAGTTTCTCAGAAAGCTTCGTTCTCGTTGTTATGGGAGGATATTTCCTTTGGCCCTATAGTCTTCAAAGGGATCCGAAATATCTGTACTCAGATTCCACAGAAATAAGGCTAGCCAAGAGATCCACAAAATACAGATGTAACTCCGTGAGATGAATGAACAGAACACTAAGCAGTTTCTCAGAAAGCTTCTTTCCAGATTTCATCTGAGGATATTTCCTTTTTCACCATAGCCCTCTATGAGCTTCCAAATATCACTTTGCGAATTTCACAAGAACTGTCTTAGCGAAAGGCTTCTGGAGGGGAAAGCTGTAACTCTGTGAGATGATTTCACAGAACACAAAGAAGTTTCTCAGAAAGCTTCTTTCTCTTTGTTATCGTAGGATATTTCCTTTGGCCCTATAGTCTTCAAAGGGATCCGAAATATCTGTACTCAGATTCCACAGAAATAAGGCTAGCCAAGAGATCCACGAAATACAGATGTAACTCTGTGAGTAGAAGTCACACATCACAGAGCAGTTTCTCAGAAAGCTTCCTTCCAGATTTCATCTGATGATATTTCCTTTTTCACCATAGCCCTCTATGGGCTTCCAAATATCACTTTGCCAATTCCACAAGAACTGTCTTAGCGAAAGGCTTCTTGAGGGGAAAGCTGTAACTCTGTGAGATGATTTCACAGAACACAAAGAAGTTTCTCAGAAAGCATCTTTCTCTTTGTTATCAGAGGATATTTCCTTTGGCCCTATAGTCTTCGAAGGGATCCGAAATATCTGTTCTCAGATTCCACAGAAATAAGGCTAGCAAAGAGATCCACGAAATAGAGATGTAACTCTGTGAGATGAATGAACAGAACACTAAGCAGTTTCTCAGAAAGCTTCCTTCCAGATTTCATCTGAGGATATTTCCTTTTTCACCATAGCCCTCTATGGGATTCCAAATATCACTTTGCCAATTCAACAAGAACTGTCTTAGCGATAGGCTTCTTGAGGGGAAAGCTGTAACTCTGTGAGATGATTTCACAGAACACAAAGAAGTTTCTCAGAAAGCTTCTTTCTCTTTGTTATCGGAGGATATTTCCTTTGGCCCTATAGTCTTCAAAGGGATCCGAAATATCTGTTCTCAGATTCCACAGAAATAAGGCTAGCAAAGAGATCCACGAAATACAGATGTAACTCTGTGAGTGGAAGTCACACATCACAAAGCAGTTTCTCAGAAAGCTTCTTTCCAGATTTCATCTGAGGATATTTCTTTTTTCACCTTAGACCTCTATGGGCTTCAAATATCACTTTGCCAATTCCACAAGAACGGTCTTAGCGAAAGGCTTCTTGTGGGGAAAGCTGTAACTCTGTGAGATGATTTCACAGAACACAAAGAAGTTTCTCAGAAACCTTCTTTCTCTTTGTTATCGGAGGATATTTCCTTTGGCCCTATAGTCTTCAAAGGGATCCGAAATATCTGTTCTCAGATTCCACAGAAATAAGGCTAGCAAAGAGGTCCACGAAATACAGATGTAACTCTGTGAGATGAATGAACAGAACAGTAAACAGTTTCTCAGAAAGCTTCCTTCCAGATTTCATCTGATGATATTTCCTTTTTCATCATAGCCCTCTAAGGGCATCCAAATATCACTTTGCCAATTCCACAAGAACTGTCTTAGCGAAACGCTTCTTGAGGGGAAAGCTGTAACTCTGTGAGATGATTTCACAGAACACAAAGAAGTTTCCCAGAAAGCTTCTTTCTCTTTGTTATCGGAGGATATTTCCTTTGGCCCTATAGTCTTCAAAGGGATCCGAAATATCTGTTCTCAGATACCACAGAAATAAGGCTAGCAAAGAGATCCACGAAATACAGATGTAACTCTGTGAGATGAATGAACAGAACACTAAGCAGTTTCTCAGAAAGCTTCCTTCCAGATTTCATCTGAGGATATTTCCTTTTTCACCATAGCCCTCTATGGGCTTCCAAATATCACTTTGCCAATTCCACAAGAACTGTCTTAGCGAAAGGCTTCTTGAGGGGAAAGCTGTAACTCTGTGTGGTGATTTCACAGAACACAAAGAAGTTTCTCAGAAAGCTTCTTTCTCTTTGTTATCGGAGGATATTTCCTTTGGCCCTATAGTCTTCAAAGGGATCCGAAATACCTGTTCTCAGATTCCACAGAAATAAGGCTAGCAAAGAGATCCACGAAATACAGATGTAACTCTGTGAGTGGAAGTCACACATCACAGAGCAGTTTCTCAGAAAGCTTCCTTCCAGATTTCATCTCATGATATTTCCTTTTTCACCATAGCTCTCTATGGGCTTCCAAATATCACTTTGCCAATTCCACAAGAACTGTCTTAGCGAAAGGCTTCTTGAGGGGAAAGCTGTAACTCTGTGAGATGATTTCACAGAACACAAAGAAGTTTCTCAGAAACCTTCTTTCTCTTTGTTATCGGAGGATATTTCCTTTGGCCCTGTAGTCTTCAAAGGGATCCGAAATATCTGTTCTCAGATTCCACAGAAATAAGGCTAGCAAAGAGATCCACGAAACACAGATGTAACTCTGTGAGAGGAAGTCACACATCACAGAGCAGTTTCTCAGAAAGCTTCTTTCCAGATTTCATCTGAGGATATTTCCTTTTTCACCATAGCCCTCTATGGGCTTCCAAATATCACTTTGCCAATTCCACAATAACTGTCTAAGCGAAAGGCTTCTTGAGGGGAAAGCTGTAACTCTGTGAGGTGATTTCACAGAACACAAAGAAGTTTCTCAGAAAGCTTCTTTCTCTTTGTTATCGGAGGATATTTCCTTTGGCCCTATAGTCTTCAAAGGGATCCGAAATACCTGTTCTCAGATTCCACAGAAATAAGGCTAGCAAAGAGATCCACGAAATACAGATGTAACTCTGTGAGATGAATGAACAGAACACTAAGCAGTTTCTCAGAAAGCTTCCTTCCACATTTCATCTGAGGATATTTCCTTTTTCACCATAGCCCTCTATGGGCTTCCAAATATCACTTTGCCAATTCAACAAGAACTGTCTTAGCGAAAGGCTTCTTGAGGGGAAAGCTGTAACTCTGTGAGGTGATTTCACAGAACACAAAGAAGTTTCTCAGAAAGCTTCTTTCTCTTTGTTATCGGAGGATATTTCCTTTGGCCCTATAGTCTTCAAAGGGATCCGAAATATCTGTTCTCAGATTCCACAGAAATAAGGCTAGCAAAGAGATCCAGAAAATACAGATGTAACTCTGTGAGATGAATGAACGGAACACTAAGCAGTTTCTCAGAAAGCTTCTTTCCAGATTTCATATGAGGATATTTCCTTTTTCACCATAGCCCTCTATGGGCTTCCAAATATCACTTTGCCAATTCCACAAGAAATCTCTTAGCGAAAGGCTTCTTGAGGGGAAAGCTGTAACTCTGTGAGGTTATTTCACAGAACACAAAGAAGTTTCTCAGAAAGCTTCTTTCTCTTTGTTATGGGAGGATATTTCCTTTGGCCCTATAGTCTTCAAAGGGATCCGAAATATCTGTTCTCAGATTCCACAGAAATAAGGCTAGCAAAGAGATCCACAAAATACAGATGTAACTCTGTGAGATGAATGAACAGAACACTAAGCAGTTTCTCAGAAAGCTTCTTTCCAGATTTCATCTGAGGATATTTCCTTTTTCACCGTAGCCCTCTATGGGCTTCCAAATATCACTTTGCGAATTTCACAAGAACTGTCTTAGAGAAAGTCTTCTTCAGGGGAAAGCTGTAACTCTGTGAGATGATTTCACAGAACACAAAGAAGTTTCTCAGAAAGCTTCTTTCTCTTTGTTATCAGAGGATATTTCCTTTGGCCCTATAGTCTTAAAAGGGATCCGAAATTTCTGTTCTCAGATTCCACAGAAATAACGCTAGCAAAGAGATCGACGAAATACAGATGTAACTCTGTGAGATGAATGAACAGAACACTAAGCAGTTTCTCAGAAAGCTTCCTTCCAGATTTCATCTGAGGATATTTCCTTTTTCACCATAGCCCTCTATGGGCTTCCAAATATCACTTTGCCAATTCCACAAGAACAGTCTTAGCGAAAGGATTCTTGAGGGGAAAGCTGTAACTCTGTGAGATGATTTCACAGAACACAAAGAAATTTCTCAGAAAGCTTCTTTCCCTTTGTTATCGGAGGATATTTCCTTTGGCCGTATAATCTTCACAGGGATCCGAAATATCTGTTCTCAGAATCAACAGAAATAAGGCTAGCAAAGAGATCCACGAAATACAGATGTAACTCTGTGAGTGGAAGTCACACATCACAAAGCAGTTTCTCAGAAAGCTTCCTTCCAGTTTTCATCTGAGGATATTTCCTTTTTCACCATAGCCCTCTATGGGCTTCCAAATATCACTTTGCCGATTCCACAAGAACTGTCTTAGGGAAAGGCTTCTTGAGGGGAAAGCTGTAACTCTGTGAGATGATTTCACAGAACACAAAGTAGTTTCTCAGAAAGCTTCTTTCTCTTTGTTATCGGAGGATATTTCCTTTGGCCGTATAGTCTTCAAAGGGATCCGAAATATCTGTTCTCAGATTCCACAGAATTAAGGCTAGCAAAGAGATCCACGAAATACCGATGTAACGCTGTGAGATGAATGAACAGAACACTAAGCAGTTTCCCACAAAGCTTCTTTCAAGATTTCATCTGAGGATATTTCCTTTTTCACGATAGACCTCTATGGGCTTCCAAATATCACTTTGCCAATTCCACAGGAACTGTCTTAGCGAAAGGCTTCTTGAGGGGAAAGCTGTAACTCTGTGAGATGATTTCACAGAACACAAAGAAGTTTCTCAGAAAGCTTCTTTCTCTTTGTTATCGGAGGATATTTCCTTTGGACCTATAGTCTTCAAAGGGATCCAAAATATCTGTTCTCAGATTCCACAGAAATAAGGCTAGCAAAGAGTTCCACGAAATACAGATGTAACTCTGTGAGTGGAAGTCACACATCACAGAGCAGTTTCTCAGAAAGCTTCCTTCCAGATTTCATCTGAGGATATTTCCTTTTTCACCATAGCCCTCTATGAGCTTCCAAATATCACTTTGCCGATTCCACAAGAACTGTCTTAGCGAAAGGCTTCTTGAGGGGAAAGCTGTAACTCTGTGAGATGATTTCACAGAACACAAAGAAGTTTCTCAGAAAGCTTCTTTCTCTTTGATATCGGAGGATATTTCCTTTGGCCCTATAGTCTTCAAAGGGATCAGAAATATCTGTTCTCAGATTCCACAGAAATAAGGCTAGCAAAGAGATCCAGAAAATACAGATGTAACTCTGTGAGATGAATGAACAGAACACTAAGCAGTTTCTCAGAAAGCTTCTTTCCAGATTTCATATGAGGATATTTCCTTTTTCACCATAGCCCTCTATGGGCTTCCAAATATCACTTTGCCAATTCCACAAGAAATCTCTTAGCGAAAGGCTTCTTGAGGGGAAAGCTGTAACTCAGTGAGGTGATTTCACAGAACACAAAGAAGTTTCTCAGAAAGCTTCTTTCTCTTTGTTATCGTAGGATATTTCCTTTGGCCCTATAGTCTTCAAAGGGATCCGAAATATCTGTACTCAGATTCCACAGAAATAAGGCTAGCCAAGAGATCCACGAAATACAGATGTAACTCTGTGAGTGGAAGTCACACATCACAGAGCAGTTTCTCAGAAAGCTTCCTTCCAGATTTCATCTGATGATATTTCCTTTTTCACCATAGCCCTCTATGGGCTTCCAAATATCACTTTGCCAATTCCACAAGAACTGTCTTAGCGAAAGGCTTCTTGAGGGGAAAGCTGTAACTCTGTGAGATGATTTCACAGAACACAAAGAAGTTTCTCAGAAAGCATCTTTCTCTTTGTTATCAGAGGATATTTCCTTTGGCCCTATAGTCTTCGAAGGGATCCGAAATATCTGTTCTCAGATTCCACAGAAATAAGGCTAGCAAAGAGATCCACGAAATAGAGATGTAACTCTGTGAGATGAATGAACAGAACACTAAGCAGTTTCTCAGAAAGCTTCCTTCCAGATTTCATCTGAGGATATTTCCTTTTTCACCATAGCCCTCTATGGGATTCCAAATATCACTTTGCCAATTCAACAAGAACTGTCTTAGCGATAGGCTTCTTGAGGGGAAAGCTGTAACTCTGTGAGGTGATTTCACAGAACACAAAGAAGTTTCTCAGAAAGCTTCTTTCTCTTTGTTATCGGAGGATATTTCCTTTGGCCCTATAGTCTTCAAAGGGATCCGAAATATCTGTTCTCAGATTCCACAGAAATAAGGCTAGCAAAGAGATCCACGAAATACAGATGTAACTCTGTGAGTGGAAGTCACACATCACAAAGCAGTTTCTCAGAAAGCTTCTTTCCAGATTTCATCTGAGGATATTTCTTTTTTCACCTTAGACCTCTATGGGCTTCAAATATCACTTTGCCAATTCCACAAGAACGGTCTTAGCGAAAGGCTTCTTGTGGGGAAAGCTGTAACTCTGTGAGATGATTTCACAGAACACAAAGAAGTTTCTCAGAAACCTTCTTTCTCTTTGTTATCGGAGGATATTTCCTTTGGCCCTATAGTCTTCAAAGGGATCCGAAATATCTGTTCTCAGATTCCACAGAAATAAGGCTAGCAAAGAGGTCCACGAAATACAGATGTAACTCTGTGAGATGAATGAACAGAACAGTAAACAGTTTCTCAGAAAGCTTCCTTCCAGATTTCATCTGATGATATTTCCTTTTTCACCATAGCCCTCTAAGGGCATCCAAATATCACTTTGCCAATTCCACAAGAACTGTCTTAGCGAAAGGCTTCTTGAGGGGAAAGCTGTAACTCTGTGAGATGATTTCACAGAACACAAAGAAGTTTCCCAGAAAGCTTCTTTCTCTTTGTTATCGGAGGATATTTCCTTTGGCCCTATAGTCTTCAAAGGGATCCGAAATATCTGTTCTCAGATTCCACAGAAATAAGGCTAGCAAAGAGATCCACGAAATACAGATGTAACTCTGTGAGATGAATGAACAGAACACTAAGCAGTTTCTCAGAAAGCTTCCTTCCAGATTTCATCTGAGGATATTTCCTTTTTCACCATAGCCCTCTATGGGCTTCCAAATATCACTTTGCCAATTCCACAAGAACTGTCTTAGCGAAAGGCTTCTTGAGGGGAAAGCTGTAACTCTGTGAGGTGATTTCACAGAACACAAAGAAGTTTCTCAGAAAGCTTCTTTCTCTTTGTTATCGGAGGATATTTCCTTTGGCCCTATAGTCTTCAAAGGGATCCGAAATACCTGTTCTCAGATTCCACAGAAATAAGGCTAGCAAAGAGATCCACGAAATACAGATGTAACTCTGTGAGTGGAAGTCACACATCACAGAGCAGTTTCTCAGAAAGCTTCCTTCCAGATTTCATCTCATGATATTTCCTTTTTCACCATAGCTCTCTATGGGCTTCCAAATATCACTTTGCCAATTCCACAAGAACTGTCTTAGCGAAAGGCTTCTTGAGGGGAAAGCTGTAACTCTGTGAGATGATTTCACAGAACACAAAGAAGTTTCTCAGAAACCTTCTTTCTCTTTGTTATCGGAGGATATTTCCTTTGGCCCTATAGTCTTCAAAGGGATCCGAAATATCTGTTCTCAGATTCCACAGAAATAAGGCTAGCAAAGAGATCCACGAAACACAGATGTAACTCTGTGAGAGGAAGTCACACATCACAGAGCAGTTTCTCAGAAAGCTTCTTTCCAGATTTCATCTGAGGATATTTCCTTTTTCACCATAGCCCTCTATGGGCTTCCAAATATCACTTTGCCAATTCCACAAGAACTGTCTAAGCGAAAGGCTTCTTGAGGGGAAAGCTGTAACTCTGTGAGGTGATTTCACAGAACACAAAGAAGTTTCTCAGAAAGCTTCTTTCTCTTTGTTATCGGAGGATATTTCCTTTGGCCCTATAGTCTTCAAAGGGATCCGAAATACCTGTTCTCAGATTCCACAGAAATAAGGCTAGCAAAGAGATCCACGAAATACAGATGTAACTCTGTGAGATGAATGAACAGAACACTAAGCAGTTTCTCAGAAAGCTTCCTTCCACATTTCATCTGAGGATATTTCCTTTTTCACCATAGCCCTCTATGGGCTTCCAAATATCACTTTGCCAATTCAACAAGAACTGTCTTAGCGAGAGGCTTCTTGAGGGGAAAGCTGTAACTCTGTGAGGTGATTTCACAGAACACAAAGAAGTTTCTCAGAAAGCTTCTTTCTCTTTGTTATGGGAGGATATTTCCTTTGGCCCTATAGTCTTCAAAGGGATCCGAAATATCTGTTCTCAGATTCCACAGAAATAAGGCTAGCAAAGAGATCCAGAAAATACAGATGTAACTCTGTGAGATGAATGAACGGAACACTAAGCCGTTTCTCAGAAAGCTTCTTTCCAGTTTTCATATGAGGATATTTCCTTTTTCACCATAGCCCTCTATGGGCTTCCAAATATCACTTTGCCAATTCCACAAGAAATCTCTTAGCGAAAGGCTTCTTGAGGGGAAAGCTGTAACTCTGTGAGGTTATTTCACAGAACACAAAGAAGTTTCTCAGAAAGCTTCTTTCTCTTTGTTATGGGAGGATATTTCCTTTGGCCCTATAGTCTTCAAAGGGATCCGAAATATCTGTTCTCAGATTCCACAGAAATAAGGCTAGCAAAGAGATCCACAAAATACAGATGTAACTCTGTGAGATGAATGAACAGAACACTAAGCAGTTTCTCAGAAAGCTTCTTTCCAGATTTCATCTGAGGATATTTCCTTTTTCACCGTAGCCCTCTATGGGCTTCCAAATATCACTTTGCGAATTTCACAAGAACTGTCTTAGAGAAAGTCTTCTTGAGGGGAAAGCTGTAACTCTGTGAGATGATTTCACAGAACACAAAGAAGTTTCTCAGAAAGCTTCTTTCTCTTTGTTATCAGAGGATATTTCCTTTGGCCCTATAGTCTTCAAAGGGATCCGAAATATCTGTTCTCAGATTCCACAGAATTAAGGCTAGCAAAGAGATCCACGAAATACAGATGTAAGTCTGTGAGATGAATGAACAGAACACTAAGCAGTTTCCCACAAAGCTTCTTTCCAGATTTCATCTGAGGATATTTCCTTTTTCACCTTGCCCTCTATGGGCTTCCAAATATCACTTTGCCAATTCCACAAGAACTGTCTTAGCGAAAGGCTTCTTGAGGGGAAAGCTGTAACTCTGTGAGATGATTTCACAGAACACAAAGAAGTTTCTCAGAAAACTTATTTCTCTTTGTTATCGGAGGATATTTCCTTTGGCCCTATAGTCTTCAAAGGGATCCGAAATATCTGTTCTCAGATTCCACAGAAATAAGGCTAGCAAAGAGATCCACGAAATACAGATGTAACTCTGTGAGTGGAAGTCACACATCACAGAGCAGTTTCTCAGAAAGCTTCCTTCCAGATTTCATCTGAGGTTATTTCCTTTTTCTCCATAGCCCTCTATGGGCTTCCAAATATCACTTTGCCAATTCCACAAGAACTGTCTTAGCGAAACGCTTCTTCAGGGGAAAGCTGTAACTCTGTGAGATGATTTCACAGAACACAAAGAAGTTTCTCAGAAAGCTTCTTTCTCTTTTGTTATCGGAGGATATTTCCTTTGGCCCTATAGTCTTCAAAGGGATCCGAAATATCAGTTCTCAGATTCCACAGAAATAAGGCTAGCAAAGAAATCCACGAAATACAGATGTAACTCTGTGAGATGAATGAACAGAACACTAAGCAGTTTCTCTGAAAGCTTCTTTCCAAATTTCATCTGAGGATATTTCCTTTTTCACCTTAGCCCTCTATGGGCTTCCAAATATCACTTTGCCAATTCCACACGAACGGTCTTAGCGAAAGGCTTCTTGTGGGGAAAGCTGTAACTCTGTGAGATGATTTCACAGAACACGAAGAAGTTTCTCAGAAAGCTTCTTTCTCTTTGTTATCGGAGGATATTTCCTTTGGCCCTATAGTCTTCAAAGGGATCAGAATGTCTGTTCTCAGATTCCACAGAAATAAGGCTAGCAAAGAGATCTACGAAATACAGATGTAACTCTGTGAGATGAATGAACAGAACAGTAAGCAGTTTCTCAGAAAGCTTCCTTCCAGATTTCATCTGAGGATATTTCCTTTTTCACCATAGCCCTCTATGGGCTTCCAAATATCACTTTGCCAATTCCACAAGAACTGTCTTAGCGAAAGGCTTCTTGAGGGGAAAGCTGTAACTCTGTGAGGTGATTTCACAGAACACAAACAAGTTTCTCAGAAAGCTTCTTTCTCTTGTTATCGGAGGATATTTCCTTTGGACCTATAGTCTTCAAAGGGATCCGAAATATCTGTTCTCAGATTCCACAGAAATAAGGCTAGCAAGGAGATCCACGAAATACGGATGTAACTCTGTGAGTGGAAGTCACACATCACAGAGCAGTTTCTCAGAAAGCTTCCTTCCAGATTTAATCTGAGGATATTTCCTTTTTCACCATAGCCCTATATGGGCTTCCAAATATCACTTTGCCAATTCCACAAGAACTGTCTTAGCGAAAGGCTTCTTGAGGGGAAAGCTGTAACTCTGTGAGATGATTTCACAGAACACAAAGAAGTTTCTCAGAAAGCTTCTTTCTCTTTGTTATCGGAGGACATTTCCTTTGGCCCTATAGTCTTCAAAGGGATCCGAAATATCTCTTCTCAGATTCCACAGAAATAAGGCTAGCAAAGAGATCCACGAAATACAGATGTAACTCTGTGAGATGAATGAACAGAACACTGAGCAGTGTCTCAGAAAGCTTCCTTCCAGATTTCATCTGAGGATATTTCCTTTTTCACCTTAGCCCTCTATGGGCTTCCAAATATCACTTTGCCAATTCCACAAGAACTGTCTTTGCGAAAGTCTTCTTGAGGTGAAAGCTGTAACTCTGTGAGATGATTTCACAGAACACAAAGAAGTTTCTCAGAAAGCTTCGTTCTCTTTGTTATGGGAGGTATTTCCTTTGGCCCTATAGTCTTCAAAGGGATCCGAAATATCTGTTCTCAGATTCCACAGAAATAAGGCTAGCAAAGAAATCCACAAAATACAGATGTAACTCTGTGAGATGAATGAACAGAACACTAAGCAGTTTCTCAGAAATCTTCTTTCCAGATTTCATCTGAGGATATTTCCTTTTTCACCATACCCCTCTATGGGCTTCCAAATATCACAGTGCGAATTTCACAAGAACTGTCTTAGCGAAAGGCTTCTTGAGGGGAAGGTGTAACTCTGTGAGATGATTTCACAGAACACAAAGAAGTTTCTCAGAAAGCTTCTTTCTCTTTGTTATCGGAGGATATTTCCTTTGGCCCTATAGTCTTCAAAGGGATCTGAAATATCTGTTCTCAGATTCCACAGAAATAAGGCTAGCAAAGAGATCCACAAAATACAGATGTAACTCTGTGAGATGAATGAACAGAACACTAAGCAGTTTCTCAGAAAGCTTCTTTCCAGATTTCATCTGAGGATATTTCCTTTTTCACCATAGCCCTCTATGGGCTTCCAAATATCACTTTGCCAATTCCACAAGAACTGTCTTAGCGAAAGGCTTCTTGAGGGGAAAGCTGTAACTCTGTGAGATGATTTCACAGAACACAAAGAAGTTTCTCAGAAAGCTTCTTTCTCTTTGTTATCGGAGGATATTTCCTTTGGCCCTATAGTCTTCAAAGGGATCCGAAATATCTGTTCTCAGATTCCACAGAAATAAGGCTAGCAAGGAGATCCACGAAATACAGATGTAACTCTGTGAGTGGAAGTCACACATCATAGAGCAGTTTCTCAGAAAGCTTCCTTCCAGATTTCATCTGAGGATATTTCCTTTTTCACCATAGCCCTCTATGGGCTTCCAAATATCACTTTGCCATTTCCACAAGAACTGTCTTAACGAAAGGCTTCTTGAGAGGAAAGCTGTAACTCTGTGAGATGATTTCACAGAACACAAAGAAGTTTCTCAGAAAGCTTCGTTCTCTTTGTTATGGGAGGATATTTCCTTTGGCCCTATAGTCTTCAAAGGGATCCGAAATATCTGTTCTCAGATTCCACAGAATTAAGGCTAGCCAAGAGATCCACAAAATACAGATGTAACTCTGTGAGATGAATGAACAGAACACTAAGCAGTTTCTCAGAAAGCTTCCTTCCAGATTTCATCTGAGGATATTTCCTTTTTCACCATAGCCCTCTATGGGCTACCAAATATCACTTTGCCAATTCCACACAAACTGTCTTAGCGAAAGGCATCTTGAGGGGAAAGCTGTAACTCTGTGAGATGATTTCACAGAACACAAAGAAGTTTCTCAGAAAGCTTCCTTCTCTTTGTTATCGGAGGATATTTCCTTTGGACCTGTAGTCTTCAAAGGGATCCGAAATATCTGTTCTCAGATTCCACAGAAATAAGGCTAGCAAAGAGATCCACGAAATACAGATGTAACTCTGTGAGTGGAAGTCACACATCACAGAGCAGTTTCTCAGAAAGCTTCCTTCCAGATTTCATCTGAGGATATTTCCTTTTTCACCATAGCCCTCTCTGGGCTTCCAAATATCACTTTGCCGATTCCACAAGAACTGTCTTAGCGAAAGGCTTCTTGAGGGGAAAGCTGTAACTCTGTGAGATGATTTCACAGAACACAAAGAAGTTTCTCAGAAAGCTTCTTTCTCTTTGTTATCGGAGGATATTTCCTTTGGCCCTATAGTCTTCAAAGGGATCTGAAATATCTGTTCTCAGATTCCACAGAAATAAGGCTAACAAAGAGTTCCACGAAACACAGATGTAACTCTGTGAGTGGAAGTCACACATCACAGAGCAGTTTCTCAGAAATCTTCTTTCCAGATTTCATCTGAGGATATTTCCTTTTTCACCATAGCCCTCTATGGGCTTCCAAATATCACTTTGCCAATTCCACAACAACTGTCTTAGCGAAAGGCTTCTTGAGGGGAAAGCTGTAACTCTGTGAGAGGATATCACAGAACAAAAAGAAGTTTCTCAGAAAGCTTCTTTCTCTTTGTTATCGGAGGACATTTCCTTTGGCCCTATAGTCTTCAAAGGGATCCGAAATATCTGTTCTCAGAATCCACAGAATTAAGGCTAGCAAAGAGATCCACGAAATACAGATGTAACTCTGTGAGATGAATGAACAGAACACTAAGCAGTTTCCCACAAAGCTTCTTTCCAGATTTCATCTGAGGATATTTCCTTTTTCACCTTAGCCCTCTATGGGCTTCCAAATATCACTTTGCCAATTCCACAAGAACTGTCTTAGCGAAAGGCTTCTTGAGGGGGAAAGCTGTAACTCTGTGAGATGATTTCACAGAACACAAAGAAGTTTCTCAGAAAACTTCTTTCTCTTTGTTATCGGAGGATATTTCCTTTGGCCCTATAGTCTTCAAAGGGATCCGAAATATCTGTTCTCAGATTCCACAGAAATAAGGCTAGCAAAGAGATCCACGAAACACAGATGTAAATCTGTGAGATGAATGAACAGAACACTAAGCAGTTTCTCAGAAAGCTTCCTTCCAGATTTCATCGGATGATATTTCCTTTTTCACCATAGCCCTCTAGGGGCTTCCAAATATCACTTTGCCAATTCCACAAGAACTGTGTTAGCGAAAGGCTTCTTGAGGGGAAAGCTGTAACTCTGTGAGGTGATTTCACAGAACACAAAGAAGTTTCTCAGAATCATTCTTTCTCTTTGTTATAGGAGGATATTTCCTTTGGCCCTATAGTCTTCAAAGGGATCCGAAATATCTTTTCTCAGATTCCACAGAAATAAGCCTAGCAAAGAGATCCACAAAATACAGATGTAACTCTGTGAGATGAATGAACAGAACACTAAGCAGTTTCTCAGAAAGCTTCTTTCCAGATTTCATGTGAGGTTATTTCCTTTTTCACCATAGCCCTCTATGGGCTTCCAAAAATCACTTTGCGAATTTCACAAGAACTGTCTTAGAGAAAGGCTTTTTGAGGGGAAAGCTGTAACTCTGTGAGATGATTTCACAGAACACAAAGAAGTTTCTCAGAGAGCTTCTTTCTCTTTGTTATCAGAGGATATTTCCTTTGGCCCTATAGTCTTCAAAGGGATCCGAAATATCTGTTCTCAGATTCCACAGAAATAAGGCTAGCAAAGAGATCCACGAAACACAGATGTAACTCTGTGAGTGGAAGTCACACATCACAGAGCAGTTTCTCAGAAAGCTTCTTTCCAGATTTCATCTGAGGATATTTCCTTTTTCACCATAGCCCTCTAGGGGCTTCCAAATATCACTTTGCCAATTACACAAGAACTGTCTTAGCGAAAGGCTTCTTGAGGGGAAAGCTGTAACTCTGTGAGATGATTTCACAGAACACAAAGAAGTTTCTCAGAAAGCTTCTTTCTCTTTGATATCGGAGGATATTTCCTTAGGCCCTATATTCTTCAAAGGGATCCGAAATATCTGTTCTCATATTCCACAGAAATAAGGCTAGCAAACAGATCCACGAAATACAGATGTAACTCTGTGAGATGAATGAACAGAACACTAAGCAGTTTCTCAGAAAGCTTCTTTCCAGATTTCATCTGAGGATATTTCCTTTTTCACCTTAGCCCTCTATGGGCTTCCAAATATCACTTTGCCAATTCCACAAGAACGGTCTTAGTGAAAGGCTTCTTGTGGGGAAAGCTGTAACTCTGTGAGATGATTTCACAGAACACAAAGAAGTTTCTCAGAAAGCTTCTTTCTCTTTGTTATCGGAGGATATTTCCTTTGGTCCTATAGGCTTCAAAGGGATCCGAAATATCTGTTCTCAGATTCCACAGAAATAAGGCTAGCAAAGAGATCCACGAAATACAGATGTAACTCTGTGACATGAATGTACAGAACAGTAAGCAGTTTCTCAGAAAGCTTCCTTCCAGATTTCATCTGAGGATATTTCCTTTTTCACCATAACCCTCTATGGGCTTCCAAATATCACTTTGCCAATTCCACAAGAACTGTCTTAGAGAAAGGCTTCTTGAGGGGAAAGCTATAAATCTGTGAGGAGATTTCACAGAACACAAACAAGTTTCTCAGAAAGCTTCTTTCTCTTTGTTATCGGAGGATATTTCCTTTGGACCTATAGTCTTCAAAGGGATCCGAAATATCTGTTCTCAGATTCCACAGAAATACGGCTAGCAAGGAGATCCACGAAATACAGATGTAACTCTGTGAGTGGAAGTCACACATCACAGAGCAGTTTCTCAGAAAGCTTCCTTACAGATTTCATCTGATGATATTTCCTTTTTCACCATAGCCCTCCATGGGCTTCCAAATATCACTTTGCCAATTCCACAAGAACGGTCTTAGCGAAAGGCTTCTTGTGGGGAAAGCTGTAACTCTGTGATATGATTTCACAGAACACAAAGAAGTTTCTCAGAAAGCTTCTTTCTCTTTGTTATCGGAGGATATTTCCTTTGGCCCAATAGTCTTCAAATGGATCCGAAATATCTGTTCTCAGATTCCACAGAAATAAGGCTAGCAAAGAGGTCCACGAAATACAGATGTAACTCTGTGAGATGAATGAACAGAACACTAAGCAGTTTCTCAGAAAACTTCCTTCCAGATTTCATCTGAGGATATTTCCTTTTTCACCATAGCCCTCTATGGGCTTTCAAATATCACTTTGCCAATTCCACAAGAACTGTCTTAGCGAAAGGCTTCTTGAGGGGAAAGCTGTAACTCTATGAGGTGATTTCACAGAACACAAACAAGTTTCTCAGAAAGCTTCTTTCTCTTTGTTATCAGAGGATATTTCCTTTGGCCCTATAGTCTTCAAAGGGATCCGAAATATCTGTTCTCAGATTCCACAGAAATAAGGCTAGCAAAGAGATCCACGAAATACAGATGTAACTCTGTGAGTGGAAGTCACACATCACAGAGCAGTTTCTCAGAAAGCTTACTTCCAGATTTCATCTGATGATATTTCCTTTTTCACCATAGCCCTCTAGGGGCTTCCAAATATCACTTTGCCAATTCCACAAGAACTGTCTTAGCGAAAGGCTTCTTGAGGGGAAAGCTGTAACTCTGTGAGATGATTTCACAGAACACAAAGAAGTTTCTCAGAAAGCTTCTTTCTCTTTGATATCGGAGGATATTTCCTTAGGCCCTATATTCTTCAAAGGGATCCGAAATATCTGTTCTCATATTCCACAGAAATAAGGCTAGCAAACAGATCCACGAAATACAGATGTAACTCTGTGAGATGAATGAACAGAACACTAAGCAGTTTCTCAGAAAGCTTCTTTCCAGATTTCATCTGAGGATATTTCCTTTTTCACCTTAGCCCTCTATGGGCTTCCAAATATCACTTTGCCAATTCCACAAGAACGGTCTTAGTGAAAGGCTTTTTGTGGGGAAAGCTGTAACTCTGTGAGATGATTTCACAGAACACAAAGAAGTTTCTCAGAAAGCTTCTTTCTCTTTGTTATCGGAGGATATTTCCTTTGGTCCTATAGTCTTCAAAGGGATCCGAAATATCTGTTCTCAGATTCCACAGAAATAAGGCTAGCAAAGAGATCCACGAAATACAGATGTAACTCTGTGACATGAATGTACAGAACAGTAAGCAGTTTCTCAGAAAGCTTCCTTCCAGATTTCATCTGAGGATATTTCCTTTTTCACCATAACCCTCTATGGGCTTCCAAATATCACTTTGCCAATTCCACAAGAACTGTCTTAGAGAAAGGCTTCTTGAGGGGAAAGCTATAAATCTGTGAGGAGATTTCACAGAACACAAACAAGTTTCTCAGAAAGCTTCTTTCTCTTTGTTATCGGAGGATATTTCCTTTGGACCTATAGTCTTCAAAGGGATCCGAAATATCTGTTCTCAGATTCCACAGAAATACGGCTAGCAAGGAGATCCACGAAATACAGATGTAACTCTGTGAGTGGAAGTCACACATCACAGAGCAGTTTCTCAGAAAGCTTCCTTACAGATTTCATCTGATGATATTTCCTTTTTCACCATAGCCCTCCATGGGCTTCCAAATATCACTTTGCCAATTCCACAAGAACGGTCTTAGCGAAAGGCTTCTTGTGGGGAAAGCTGTAACTCTGTGATATGATTTCACAGAACACAAAGAAGTTTCTCAGAAATCTTCTTTCTCTTTGTTATCGGAGGATATTTCCTTTGGCCCAATAGTCTTCAAATGGATCCGAAATATCTGTTCTCAGATTCCACAGAAATAAGGCTAGCAAAGAGGTCCACGAAATACAGATGTAACTCTGTGAGATGAATGAACAGAACACTAAGCAGTTTCTCAGTAAACTTCCTTCCAGATTTCATCTGAGGATATTTCCTTTTTCACCATAGCCCTCTATGGGCTTTCAAATATCACTTTGCCAATTCCACAAGAACTGTCTTAGCGAAAGGCTTCTTGAGGGGAAAGCTGTAACTCTATGAGGTGATTTCACAGAACACAAACAAGTTTCTCAGAAAGCTTCTTTCTCTTTGTTATCAGAGGATATTTCCTTTGGCCCTATAGTCTTCAAAGGGATCCGAAATATCTGTTCTCAGATTCCACAGAAATAAGGCTAGCAAAGAGATCCACGAAATACAGATGTAACTCTGTGAGTGGAAGTCACACATCACAGAGCAGTTTCTCAGAAAGCTTACTTCCAGATTTCATCTGATGATATTTCCTTTTTCACCATAGCCCTCTAAGGGCATCCAAATATCACTTTGCCAATTCCACAAGAACTGTCTTAGCGAAAGGCTTCTTGAGGGGAAAGCTGTAACTCTGTGAGATGATTTCACAGAACACAAAGAAGTTTCTCAGAAAGCTTCTTTCTCTTTGTTATCGGAGGATATTTACTTTGGCCCTATAGTCTTCAAAGGGATCCGAAATATCTGTTCTCAGATTCCAAGGAAATAAGGCTAGCAAAGAGATCCACGAAATACAGATGTAACGCTGTGAGATGAATGAACAGAACAGTAGGCAGTTTCTCAGAAAGCATCCTTCCAGATTTCATCTGAGGATATTTCCTTTTTCACCATAGCCCTCTATGGGCTTCCAAATATCACTTTGCCAATTCCACAAGAACTCTCTTAGCCAAAGGCTTCTTGAGGGGAAAGCTGTAACTCTGTGAGGTGATTTCACAGAACACAAAGAAGATTCTCAGAAAGCTTCTTTCTCTTTGTTATGGGAGGATATTTCCTTTGGCCCTATAGTCTTCAAAGGGATCCGAAATATCTGTTCTCAGATTCCACAGAAATAAGGCTAGCAAAGAGATCCACAAAATACAGATGTAACTCTGTGAGATGAATGAACAGAACACTAAGCAGTTTTTCAGAAAGCTTCTTTCCAGATTTCATCTGAGGATATTTCCTTTTTCACCATAGCCCTCTATGGGCTTCCAAATATCACTTTGCGAATTTCACAAGAACTGTCTTAGAGAAAGGCTTCTTGAGGGGAAAGCTGTAACTCTGTGAGATGATTTCACAGAACACAAAGAAGTTTCTCAGAAAGCTTCTTTCTCTTTGTTATCAGAGGATATTTCCTTTGTCCCTATAGTCTTCTAAGGGATCCGAAATATCTGTTCTCAGATTCCACAGAATTAAGGCTAGCAAAGAGATTCACGAAATACAGATGTAACTCTGTGAGTGGACGTCACACATCACAAAGCAGTTTCTCAGAAAGCTTCCTTCCAGATTTCATCTGAGGATATTTCCTTTTTCACCATAGCCCTCAAAGGGCTTCCAAATATCACTTTGCCAATTCCACAAGAACTGTCTTAGCGAAAGGCTTCTTGAGGGGAAAGCTGTAACTCTGTGAGATGATTTCACAAAACACAAAGAAGTTTCTCAGAAAGCTTCTTTCTCTTTGTTATCGGAGGATATTTTCTTTGGCCCTATAGTCTTCAAAGGGATCCGAAATATCTGTTCTCAGATTCCACAGAAATAAGGCTAGCAAAGAGATCCACGAAATACAGATGTAACTCTGTGAGATGAATGAACAGAACACTAAGCAGTTTCTCAGAAAGCTTCTTTCCAGATTTCATCTGAGGATATTTCCTTTTTCACCATAGCCCTCTATGGGCTTCCAAATATCACTTTGCCAATTCCACAAGAACTGTCTTTGCGAAAGTCTTCTTGAGGGGAAAGCTGTAACTCTGTGAGATGATTTCACAGAACACAAAGAAGTTTCTCAGAAAGCTTCGTTCTCTTTGTTATGGGAGGATATTTCCTTTGGCCCTATAGTCTTCAAAGGGATCCGAAATATCTGTTCTCAGATACCACAGAAATAAGGCTAGCCAAGAGATCCACAATATACAGATGTAACTCTGTGAGATGAATGAACAGAACACTAAGCAGTTTCTCAGAAAGCTTCTTTCCAGATTTCATCTGAGGATATTTCCTTTTTCACCATAGCCGTCTATGGGCTTCCAAATATCACTTTGCGAATTTCACAAGAACTGTCTTAGCGAAAGGCTTCTTGAGGGGAAAGCTGTAACTCTGTGAGATGATTTCACAGAACACAAAGAAGTTTCTCAGAAAGCTTCTTTCTCTTTGTTATCGGAGGATATTTCCTTTGGCCCTATAGTCTTCAAAGGGATCTGAAATATCTGTTCTCAGATTCCACAGAAATAAGGCTAGCAAAGAGATCCACAAAATACAGATGTAACTCTGTGAGATGAATGAACAGAACACTAAGCAGTTTCTCAGAAAGCTTCTTTCCAGATTTCATCTGAGGATATTTCCTTTTTCACCATAGCCCTCTAAGGGCTTCCAAATATCACTTTGCCAATTCCACAAGAACTGTCTTAGCGAAAGGCTTCTTGAGGGGAAAGCTGTAACTCTGTGAGAGGATTTCACAGAACACAAAGAAGTTTCTCAGAAAGCTTCTTTCTCTTTGTTATCGGAGGACATTTCCTTTGGCCCTATACTCTTCAAAGGGATCCGAAATATCTGTTCTCCGATTCCACAGAATTAAGGCTAGCAAAGAGATCCACGAAATACAGATGTAAGTCTGTGAGATGAATGAACAGAACACTAAGCAGTTTCCCACAAAGCTTCCTTCCAGATTTCATCTGAGGATATTTCCTTTTTCACCATAGCCCTCTATGGGCTTCCAAATATCACTTTGCCAATTCCACAAGAACTGTCTTAACGAAAGGCTTCTTGAGAGGAAAGCTGTAACTCTGTGAGATGATTTCACAGAACACAAAGAAGTTTCTCAGAAAGCTTCGTTCTCTTTGTTATGGGAGGATATTTCCTTTGGCCCTATAGTCTTCAAAGGGATCCGAAATATCTGTTCTCAGATTCCACAGAATTAAGGCTAGCCAAGAGATCCACAAAATACAGATGTAACTCTGTGAGATGAATGAACAGAACACTAAGCAGTTTCTCAGAAAGCTTCCTTCCAGATTTCATCTGAGGATATTTCCTTTTTCACCATAGCCCTCTATGGGCTACCAAATATCACTTTGCCAATTCCACACAAACTGTCTTAGCGAAAGGCATCTTGAGGGGAAAGCTGTAACTCTGTGAGATGATTTCACAGAACACAAAGAAGTTTCTCAGAAAGCTTCCTTCTCTTTGTTATCGGAGGATATTTCCTTTGGACCTGTAGTCTTCAAAGGGATCCGAAATATCTGTTCTCAGATTCCACAGAAATAAGGCTAGCAAAGAGATCCACGAAATACAGATGTAACTCTGTGAGTGGAAGTCACACATCACAGAGCAGTTTCTCAGAAAGCTTCCTTCCAGATTTCATCTGAGGATATTTCCTTTTTCACCATAGCCCTCTCTGGGCTTCCAAATATCACTTTGCCGATTCCACAAGAACTGTCTTAGCGAAAGGCTTCTTGAGGGGAAAGCTGTAACTCTGTGAGATGGTTTCACAGAACACAAAGAAGTTTCTCAGAAAGCTTCTTTCTCTTTGTTATCGGAGGATATTTCCTTTGGCCCTTTAGTCTTCAAAGGGATCTGAAATATCTGTTCTCAGATTCCACAGAAATAAGGCTAACAAAGAGTTCCACGAAACACAGATGTAACTCTGTGAGTGGAAGTCACACATCACAGAGCAGTTTCTCAGAAATCTTCTTTCCAGATTTCATCTGAGGATATTTCCTTTTTCACCATAGCCCTCTATGGGCTTCCAAATATCACTTTGCCAATTCCACAACAACTGTCTTAGCGAAAGGCTTCTTGAGGGGAAAGCTGTAACTCTGTGAGAGGATATCACAGAACACAAAGAAGTTTCTCAGAAAGCTTCTTTCTCTTTGTTATCGGAGGACATTTCCTTTGGCCCTATAGTCTTCAAAGGGATCCGAAATATCTGTTCTCAGATTCCACAGAATTAAGGCTAGCAAAGAGATCCACGAAATACAGATGTAACTCTGTGAGATGAATGAACAGAACACTAAGCAGTTTCCCACAAAGCTTCTTTCCAGATTTCATCTGAGGATATTTCCTTTTTCACCTTAGCCCTCTATGGGCTTCCAAATATCACTTTGCCAATTCCACAAGAACTGTCTTAGCGAAAGGCTTCTTGAGGGGGAAAGCTGTAACTCTGTGAGATGATTTCACAGAACACAAAGAAGTTTCTCAGAAAACTTCTTTCTCTTTGTTATCGGAGGATATTTCCTTTGGCCCTATAGTCTTCAAAGGGATCCGAAATATCAGTTCTCAGATTCCACAGAAATAAGGCTAGCAAAGAGATCCACGAAATACAGATGTAAATCTGTGAGATGAATGAACAGAACACTAAGCATTTTCTCAGAAAGCTTCCTTCCAGATTTCATCTGAGGATATTTCCTTTTTCACCATAGCCCTCTACGGGCTTCCAAATATCACTTTGCCAATTCCACAAGAACTGTCTTAGCGAAAGGCTTCTTGAGGGGAAAGCTGTAACTCTGTGAGGTGATTTCACAGAACACAAAGAAGTTTCTCAGAAAGCTTCCTTCTCTTTGTTGTCGGAGGATATTTCCTTTGGCCCTATAGTCTGCAAAGGGATCCGAAATATCTGTTCTCAGATTCCACAGAAATAAGGCTAGCAAAGAGATCCACGAAATACAGATGTAACTCTGTGAGTGGAAGTCACACATCACAGAGCAGTTTCCCAGAAAGCTTCCTTACACATTTCATCTGATGATATTTCCTTTTTCACCATAGCCCTCTAAGGGCTTCCAAATATCACTTTGCCAATTCCACAAGAACTGTCTTAGCGAAAGGCTTCTTGAGGGGAAAGCTGTAACTCTGTGAGATGATTTCACAGAACACAAAGAAGTTTCTCAGAAAGCTTCTTTCTCTTTGTTATCGGAGGATATTTCCTTTGGCCCTATAGTCTTCAAAGGGATCTGAAATATCTGTTCTCAGATTCCACAGAAATAAGGCTAGCAAAGAGATCCACGATATACAGATGTAACTCTGTGAGATGAATGAACAGAACACTAAGCAGTTTCTCAGAAAGCTTCTTTCCAGATTTCATCTGAGGATATTTCCTTTTTCACCTTAGCCCTCAATGGGCTTCCAAATATTACTTTGCCAATTCCACAAGAACTGTCTTAGCGAAAGGCTTCTTGAGGGGAAAGCTGTAACTCTGTGAGATGATTTCACAGAACAGAAAGAAGTTTCTCAGAAAGCTTCTTTCTCTTTGTTATCGGAGGATATTTCCTTTGGCCCTATAGTCTTCAAAGGGATCCGAAATATCTGTTCTCAGATTCCACAGAAATAAGGCTAGCAAAGAGATCCACGAAATACAGATGTAACTCTGTGAGATGAATGAACAGAACACTAAGCAGTTTCTCAGAAAGCTTCTTTCCAGATTTCATCTGACGATATTTCCTTTTTCACCTTAGCCGTCTATGGGCTTCCAAGTATCACTTTGCCAATTCCACAAGAACGGTCTTAGCGAAAGGCTTCTTGAGGGGAAAGCTGTAACTCTGTGAGAGGATTTCACAGAACACAAAGAAGTTTCTCAGAAAGCTTCTTTCTCTTTGTTATCAGAGGATCTTACCTTTGGCCCTATAGTCTTCAAAGGAATCCGAAATATCTCTTCTCAGATTCCACAGAAATAAGGCTAGCAAATAGATTCACAAAATACAGATGTAACTCTGTGAGATGAATGAACAGAACACTAAGCAGTTTCTCAGAAAGCTTCTTTCCAGATTTCATCTGAGGATATTTCCTTTTTCACCATAGCCCTCAATGGGCTTCCAAATATTACTTTGCCAATTCCACAAGAACTGTCTTAGCGAAAGGCTTCTTGAGGGGAAAGCTGTAACTCTGTGAGATGATTTCACAGAACAGAAAGAAGTTTCTCAGAAAGCTTCTTTCTCTTTGTTATCGGAGGATATTTCCTTTGGCCCTATAGTCTTCAAAGGGATCCGAAATATCTGTTCTCAGATTCCACAGAAATAAGGCTAGCAAAGAGATCCACGAAATACAGATGTAACTGTGTGAGATGAATGAACAGAACACTAAGCAGTTTCTCAGAAAGCTTCTTTCCAGATTTCATCTGAGGATATTTCCTTTTTCCCCTTAGCCCTCTATGGGCTTCCAAGTATCACTTTGCTAATTCCACAAGAACGGTCTTAGCGAAAGGCTTCTTGTGGGGAAAGCTGTAACTCTGTGAGATGATTTCACAGAACACAAAGAAGTTTCTCAGAAAGCTAATTTCTCTTTGTTATCGGAGGATATTTCCTTTGGCCCTATAGTCTTCAAAGGGATCCGAAATATCTCTTCTCAGATTCCACAGAAATAACGTTAGCAAAGAGATCCACGAAATACAGATGTAACTCTGTGAGATGAATGAACAGAACACTAAGCAGTTTCTCAGAAAGCTTCCTTCCAGATTTCATCTGAGGATATTTCCTTTTTCACCATAGCCCTCTATGGGCTTCCAAATATCACTTTGCCAATTCCACAAGAACTGTCTTAGCGAAAGGCTTCTTGAGGGGAACGCTGTAACTCTGTGAGATGATTTCACACAACACAAAGAAATTTCTCAGAAAGCTTCTTTCTCTTTGTTATCGGAGGATATTTCCTTTGGTCCTATAGTCTTCAAAGGGATCCGAAATATCTGTTCTCAGATTCCACAGAAATAAGGCTAGCAAAGAGATCCAGGAAATACAGATGTAACTCTGTGATTGGAAGTCACACATCACAAAGCAGTTTCTCAGAAAGCTTCTTTCCAAATTTCATCTGAGGATATTTCCTTTTTCACCTTAGCCCTCTATGGGCTTCCAAATATCACTTTGCCAATTCCACAAGAACGGTCTTAGCGAAAGGCTTCTTGTGGGGAAAGCTGTAACTCTGTGATATGATTTCACAGAACACAAAGAAGTTTCTCAGAAAGCTTCTTTCTCTTTGTTATCGGAGGATATTTCCTTTGGCCCAATAGTCTTCAAAGGGATCCGAAATATCTGTTCTTAGATTCCACAGAAATAAGGCTAGCAAAGAGGTCCACGAAATACAGATGTAACTCTGTGAGATGAATGAACAGAACAGTAAGCAGTTTCTCAGAAAGCTTCCTTCCCGATTTCATCTGATGATATTTCCTTTTTCACCATAGCCATTTATGGGCTTCCAAATATCACTTTGCCAATTCCACAAGAACTGTCTTAGCGAAAGGCTTCTTGAGGGGAAAGCTGTAACTCTGTGAGATGATTTCACAGAACACAAAGAAGTTTCTCAGAAAGCTTCTTTCTCTTTGTTATCGGAGGATATTTCCTTTGGCCCTATAGTCTTCAAAGGGATCCGAAATATCTGTTCTCAGATTCCACAGAAATAAGGCTAGCAAAGAGATCCACGAAATACAGATGTAACTCTGTGAGATGAATGAACAGAACACTAAGCAGTTTCTCAGAAAACTTCCTTCCAGATTTCATCTGAGGATATTTCCTTTTTCATCATAGCCCTCTATGGGCTTTCAAATATCACTTTGCCAATTCCACAAGAACGGTCTTAGCGAAAGGCTTCTTTTGGGGAAAGCTGTAACTCTGTGAGATGATTTCACAGAACACAAAGAAGTTTCTCAGAAAGCTTCTTTCTCTTTGTTATCGGAGGATATTTCCTTTGGCCCTATAGTCTTCAAAGGGATCCGAAATATCTGTTCTCAGATTCCACAGAAATAAGGCCAGCAAAGAGATCCACAAAATACAGATGTAACTCTGTGAGATGAATGAACAGAACACTAAGCAGTTTCTCAGAAAGCTTCTTTCCAGATTTCATCTGAGGATATTTCCTTTTTCACCATAGCCCTCTATGGGCTTCCAAATATCACTTGCGAATTTCACAAGAACTGTCTTAGAGAAAGGCTTCTTGAGGGGAAAGCTGTAACTCTGTGAGATGATTTCACAGAACACAAAGAAGTTTCTCAGAAAGCTTCTTTCTCTTTGTTATCAGAGGATATTTCCTTTGTCCCTATAGTCTTCTAAGGGATCCGAAATATCTGTTCTCAGATTCCACAGAATTAAGGCTAGCAAAGAGATCCACGAAACACAGATGTAAGTCTGTGAGTGGAAGTCACACATCACAGAGCAGTTTCTCAGAAAGCTTCTTTCCAGATTTCATCTGAGGATATTTCCTTTTTCTCCATAGCCCTCTATGGGCTTCCAAATATCACTTTGCCAATTCCACAAGAACTGTCTTAGCGAAAGGCTTCTTGAGGGGAAAGCTGTAACTCTGTGAGATGATTTCACAGAACACAAAGAAGTTTCTCAGAAAGCTTCTTTCTCTTTTGTTATCGGAGGATATTTCCTTTGGCCCTATAGTCTTCAAAGGGATCCGAAATATCAGTTCTCAGATTCCACAGAAATAAGGCTAGCAAAGAGATCCACGAAATACAGATGTAACTCTGTGAGATGAATGAACAGAACACTAAGCAGTTTCTCTGAAAGCTTCTTTCCAAATTTCATCTGAGGATATTTCCTTTTTCACCTTAGCCCTCTATGGGCTTCCAAATATCACTTTGCCAATTCCACAAGAACGGTCTTAGCGAAAGGCTTCTTGTGGGGAAAGCTGTAACTCTGTGAGATGATTTCACAGAACACGAAGAAGTTTCTCAGAAAGCTTCTTTCTCTTTGTTATCGGAGGATATTTCCTTTGGCCCTATAGTCTTCAAAGGGATCAGAATGTCTGTTCTCAGATTCCACAGAAATAAGGCTAGCAAAGAGATCTACGAAATACAGATGTAACTCTGTGAGATGAATGAACAGAACAGTAAGCAGTTTCTCAGAAAGCTTCCTTCCAGATTTCATCTGAGGATATTTCCTTTTTCACCGTAGCCCTCTATGGGCTTCCAAATATCACTTTGCCAATTCCACAAGAACTGTCTTAGCGAAAGGCTTCTTGAGGGGAAAGCTGTAACTCTGTGAGGTGATTTCACAGAACACAAACAAGTTTCTCAGAAAGCTTCTTTCTCTTGTTATCGGAGGATATTTCCTTTGGACCTATAGTCTTCAAAGGGATCCGAAATATCTGTTCTCAGATTCCACAGAAATAAGGCTAGCAAGGAGATCCACGAAATACGGATGTAACTCTGTGAGTGGAAGTCACACATCACAGAGCAGTTTCTCAGAAAGCTTCCTTCCAGATTTAATCTGAGGATATTTCCTTTTTCACCATAGCCCTCTATGGGCTTCCAAATATCACTTTGCCAATTCCACAAGAACTGTCTTAGCGAAAGGCTTCTTGAGGGGAAAGCTGTAACTCTGTGAGATGATTTCACAGAACACAAAGAAGTTTCTCAGAAAGCTTCTTTCTCTTTGTTATCGGAGGACATTTCCTTTGGTCCTATAGTCTTCAAAGGGATCCGAAATATCTGTTCTCAGATTCCACAGAAATAAGGCTAGCAAAGAGATCCACGAAATACAGATGTAACTCTGTGAGATGAATGAACAGAACACTGAGCAGTGTCTCAGAAAGCTTCCTTCCAGATTTCATCTGAGGATATTTCCTTTTTCACCTTAGCCCTCTATGGGCTTCCAAATATCACTTTGCCAATTCCACAAGAACTGTCTTTGCGAAAGTCTTCTTGAGGTGAAAGCTGTAACTCTGTGAGATGATTTCACAGAACACAAAGAAGTTTCTCAGAAAGCTTCGTTCTCATTGTTATGGGAGGTATTTCCTTTGGCCCTATAGTCTTCAAAGGGATCCGAAATATCTGTTCTCAGATTCCACAGAAATAAGGCTAGCAAAGAAATCCACAAAATACAGATGTAACTCTGTGAGATGAATGAACAGAACACTAAGCAGTTTCTCAGAAATCTTCTTTCCAGATTTCATCTGAGGATATTTCCTTTTTCACCATAGCCCTCTATGGGCTTCCAAATATCACTTTGCGAATTTCACAAGAACTGTCTTAGCGAAAGGCTTCTTGAGGGGAAGGTGTAACTCTGTGAGATGATTTCACAGAACACAAAGAAGTTTCTCAGAAAGCTTCTTTCTCTTTGTTATCGGGGGATATTTCCTTTAGCCCTATAGTCTTCAAAGGGATCTGAAATATCTGTTCTCAGATTCCACAGAAATAAGGCTAGCAAAGAGATCCACAAAATACAGATGTAACTCTGTGAGATGAATGAACAGAACACTAAGCAGTTTCTCAGAAAGCTTCTTTCCAGATTTCATCTGAGGATATTTCCTTTTTCACCATAGCCCTCTATGGGCTTCCAAATATCACTTTGCCAATTCCACAAGAACTGTCTTAGCGAAAGGCTTCTTGAGGGGAAAGCTGTAACTCTGTGAGATGATTTCACAGAACACAAAGAAGTTTCTCAGAAAGCTTCTTTCTCTTTGTTATCGGAGGATATTTCCTTTGGCCCTATAGTCTTCAAAGGGATCCGAAATATCTATTCTCAGATTCCACAGAAATAAGGCTAGCAAGGAGATCCACGAAATACAGATGTAACTCTGTGAGTGGAAGTCACACATCATAGAGCAGTTTCTCAGAAAGCTTCCTTCCAGATTTCATCTGAGGATATTTCCTTTTTCACCAAAGCCCTCTATGGGCTTCCAAATATCACTTTGCCAATTCCACAAGAACTGTCTTAACGAAAGGCTTCTTGAGAGGAAAGCTGTAACTCTGTGAGATGATTTCACAGAACACAAAGAAGTTTCTCAGAAAGCTTCGTTCTCTTTGTTATGGGAGGATATTTCCTTTGGCCCTATAGTCTTCAAAGGGATCCGAAATATCTGTTCTCAGATTCCACAGAATTAAGGCTAGCCAAGAGATCCACAAAATACAGATGTAACTCTGTGAGATGAATGAACAGAACACTAAGCAGTTTCTCAGAAAGCTTCCTTCCAGATTTCATCTGAGGATATTTCCTTTTTCACCATAGCCCTCTATGGGCTACCAAATATCACTTTGCCAATTCCACACAAACTGTCTTAGCGAAAGGCATCTTGAGGGGAAAGCTGTAACTCTGTGAGATGATTTCACAGAACACAAAGAAGTTTCTCAGAAAGCTTCCTTCTCTTTGTTATCGGAGGATATTTCCTTTGGACCTGTAGTCTTCAAAGGGATCCGAAATATCTGTTCTCAGATTCCACAGAAATAAGGTTAGCAAAGAGATCCACGAAATACAGATGTAACTCTGTGAGTGGAAGTCACACATCACAGAGCAGTTTCTCAGAAAGCTTCCTTCCAGATTTCATCTGAGGATATTTCCTTTTTCACCATAGCCCTCTCTGGGCTTCCAAATATCACTTTGCCGATTCCACAAGAACTGTCTTAGCGAAAGGCTTCTTGAGGGGAAAGCTGTAACTCTGTGAGATGATTTCACAGAACACAAAGAAGTTTCTCAGAAAGCTTCTTTCTCTTTGTTATCGGAGGATATTTCCTTTGGCCCTATAGTCTTCAAAGGGATCTGAAATATCTGTTCTCAGATTCCACAGAAATAAGGCTAACAAAGAGTTCCACGAAACACAGATGTAACTCTGTGAGTGGAAGTCACACATCACAGAGCAGTTTCTCAGAAATCTTCTTTCCAGATTTCATCTGAGGATATTTCCTTTTTCACCATAGCCCTCTATGGGCTTCCAAATATCACTTTGCCAATTCCACAACAACTGTCTTAGCGAAAGGCTTCTTGAGGGGAAAGCTGTAACTCTGTGAGCGGATATCACAGAACACAAAGAAGTTTCTCAGAAAGCTTCTTTCTCTTTGTTATCGGAGGACATTTCCTTTGGCCCTATAGTCTTCAAAGGGATCCGAAATATCTGTTCTCAGATTCCACAGAATTAAGGCTAGCAAAGAGATCCACGAAATACAGATGTAACTCTGTGAGATGAATGAACAGAACACTAAGCAGTTTCCCACAAAGCTTCTTTCCAGATTTCATCTGAGGATATTTCCTTTTTCACCTTAGCCCTCTAAGGGCTTCCAAATATCACTTTGCCAATTCCACAAGAACTGTCTTAGCGAAAGGCTTCTTGAGGGGGAAAGCTGTAACTCTGTGAGATGATTTCACAGAACACAAAGAAGTTTCTCAGAAAACTTCTTTCTCTTTGTTATCGGAGGATATTTCCTTTGGCCCTATAGTCTTCAAAGGGATCCGAAATATCAGTTCTCAGATTCCACAGAAATAAGGCTAGCAAAGAGATCCACGAAATACAGATGTAAATCTGTGAGATGAATGAACAGAACACTAAGCAGTTTCTCAGAAAGCTTCCTTCCAGATTTCATCTGAGGATATTTCCTTTTTCACCATAGCCCTCTACGGGCTTCCAAATATCACTTTGCCAATTCCACAAGAACTGTCTTAGCGAAAGGCTTCTTGAGGGGAAAGCTGTAACTCTGTGAGGTGATTTCACAGAACACAAAGAAGTTTCTCAGAAAGCTTCCTTCTCTTTGTTGTCGGAGGATATTTCCTTTGGCCCTATAGTCTTCAAAGGGATCCGAAATATCTGTTCTCAGATTCCACAGAAATAAGGCTAGCAAAGAGATCCACGAAATACAGATGTAACTCTGTGAGTGGAAGTCACACATCACAGAGCAGTTTCACAGAAAGCTTCCTTACACATTTCATCTGATGATATTTCCTTTTTCACCATAGCCCTCTAAGGGCTTCCAAATATCACTTTGCCAATTCCACAAGAACTGTCTTAGCGAAAGGCTTCTTGAGGGGAAAGCTGTAACTCTGTGAGATGATTTCACAGAACACAAAGAAGTTTCTCAGAAAGCTTCTTTCTCTTTGTTATCGGAGGATATTTCCTTTGGCCCTATAGTCTTCAAAGGGATCCGAAATATCTGTTCTCAGATTCCACAGAAATGAGGCTAGCAAAGAGATCCACGAAATACAGATGTAACTCTGTGAGATGAATGAACAGAACACTGAGCAGTGTCTCAGAAAGCTTCCTTCCAGATTTCATCTGAGGATATTTCCTTTTTCACCATAGCCCTCTATGGGCTTCCAAATATCACTTTGACAATTCCACAAGAACTGTCTTTGCGAAAGGCTTCTTGAGGGGAAAGCTGTAACTCTGTGAGATGATTTCACAGAACACAAAGAAGTTTCTCAGAAAGCTTCGTTCTCTTTGTTATGGTAGGTATTTCCTTTGGCCCTATAGTCTTCAAAGGGATCCGAAATATCTGTTCTCAGATTCCACAGAAATAAGGCTAGCAAAGAGATCCATAAAATACAGATGTAACTCGGTGAGATGAATGAACAGAACACTAAGCAGTTTCTCAGAAATCTTCTTTCCAGATTTCATCTGAGGATATTTCCTTTTTCACCATAGCCCTCTATGGGCTTCCAAATATCACTTTGCGAATTTCACAAGAACTGTCTTAGCGAAAGGCTTCTTGAGGGGAAGGTGTAACTCTGTGAGATGATTTCACAGAACACAAAGAAGTTTCTCAGAAAGCTTCTTTCTCTTTGTTATCGGAGGATATTTCCTTTGGCCCTATAGTCTTCAAAGGGATCTGAAATATCTGTTCTCAGATTCCACAGAAATAAGGCTAGCAAAGAGATCCACAAAATACAGATGTAACTCTGTGAGATGAATGAACAGAACACTAAGCAGTTTCTCAGAAAGCTTCTTTCCAGATTTCATCTGAGGATATTTCCTTTTTCACCATAGCCCTCTATGGGCTTCCAAATATCACTTTGCCAATTCCACAAGAACTGTCTTAGCGAAAGGCTTCTTGAGGCGAAAGCTGTAACTCTGTGAGATGATTTCACAGAACACAAAGAAGTTTCTCAGAAAGCTTCTTTCTCTTTGTTATCGGAGGATATTTCCTTTGACCCTATAGTCTTCAAAGGGATCCGAAATATCTGTTCTCAGATTCCACAGAAATAAGGCTAGCAAAGAGATCCACGAAATACAGATGTAACTCTGTGAGTGGAAGTCACACATCATAGAGCAGTTTCTCAGAAAGCTTCCTTCCAGATTTCATCTGAGGATATTTCCTTTTTCACCATAGCCCTCTATGGGGTTCCAAATATCACTTTGCCAATTCCACAAGAACTGTCTTAGCGAAAGGCTTCTTGAGAGGAAAGCTGTAACTCTGTGAGATGATTTCACAGAACACAAAGAAGTTTCTCAGAAATCTTCGTTCTCTTTGTTATGGGAGGATATTTCCTTTGGCCCTATAGTCTTCAAAGGGATCCGAAATATCTGTTCTCAGATTCCACAGAATTAAGGCTAGCCAAGAGATCCACAAAATACAGATGTAACTCTGTGAGATGAATGAACAGAACACTAAGCAGTTTCTCAGAAAGCTTCCTTCCAGATTTCATCTGAGGATATTTCCTTTTTCACCATAGCCCTCTATGGGCTACCAAATATCACTTTGCCAATTCCACACAAACTGTCTTAGCGAAAGGCATCTTGAGGGGAAAGCTGTAACTCTGTGAGATGATTTCACAGAACACAAAGTAGTTTCTCAGAAAGCTTCCTTCTCTTTGTTATCAGAGGATATTTCCTTTGGACCTGTAGTCTTCAAAGGGATCCGAAATATCTGTTCTCAGATTCCACAGAAATAAGGCTAGCAAAGAGATCCACGAAATACAGATGTAACTCTGTGAGTGGAAGTCACACATCACAGAGCAGTTTCTCAGAAAGCTTCCTTCCAGATTTCATCTGAGGATATTTCCTTTTTCACCATAGCCCTCTCTGGGCTTCCAAATATCACTTTGCCGATTCCACAAGAACTGTCTTAGCGAAAGGCTTCTTGAGGGGAAAGCTGTAACTCTGTGAGATGATTTCACAGAACACAAAGAAGTTTCTCAGAAAGCTTCTTTCTCTTTGTTATCGGAGGATATTTCCTTTGGCCCTATAGTCTTCAAAGGGATCTGAAATATCTGTTCTCAGATTCCACAGATATAAGGCTAACAAAGAGTTCCACGAAACACAGATGTAACTCTGTGAGTGGAAGTCACACATCACAGAGCAGTTTCTCAGAAATCTTCTTTCCAGATTTCATCTGAGGATATTTCCTTTTTCACCATAGCCCTCTATGGGCTTCCAAATATCACTTTGCCAATTCCACAACAACTGTCTTAGCGAAAGGCTTCTTGAGGGGAAAGCTGTAACTCTGTGAGAGGATATCACAGAACACAAAGAAGTTTCTCAGAAAGCTTCTTTCTCTTTGTTATCGGAGGACATTTCCTTTGGCCCTATAGTCTTCAAAGGGATCCGAAATATCTGTTCTCAGATTCCACAGAATTAAGCCTAGCAAAGAGATCCACGAAATACAGATGTAACTCTGTGAGATGAATGAACAGAACACTAAGCAGTTTCCCACAAAGCTTCTTTCCAGATTTCATCTGAGGATATTTCCTTTTTCACCTTAGCCCTCTATGGGCTTCCAAATATCACTTTGCCAATTCCACAAGAACTGTCTTAGCGAAAGGCTTCTTGAGGGGGAAAGCTGTAACTCTGTAAGATGATTTCACAGAACACAAAGAAGTTTCTCAGAAAACTTCTTTCTCTTTGTTATCGGAGGATATTTCCTTTGGCCCTATTGTCTTCAAAGGGATCCGAAATATCAGTTCTTAGATTCCACAGAAATAAGGCTAGCAAAGAGATCCACGAAATACAGATGTAAATCTGTGAGATGAATGAACAGAACACTAAGCAGTTTCTCAGAAAGCTTCCTTCCAGATTTCATCTGAGGATATTTCCTTTTTCACCATAGCCCTCTACGGGCTTCCAAATATCACTTTGCCAATTCCACAAGAACTGTCTTAGCGAAAGGCTTCTTGAGGGGAAAGCTGTAACTCTGTGAGGTGATTTCACAGAACACAAAGAAGTTTCTCAGAAAGCTTCCTTCTCTTTGTTGTCGGAGGATATTTCCTTTGGCCCTATAGTCTTCAAAGGGATCCGAAATATCTGTTCTCAGATTCCACAGAAATAAGGCTAGCAAAGAGATCCACGAAATACAGATGTAACTCTGTGAGTGGAAGTCACACATCACAGAGCAGTTTCCCAGAAAGCTTCCTTACACATTTCATCTGATGATATTTCCTTTTCACCATAGCCCTCTAAGGGCTTCCAAATATCACTTTGCCAATTCCACAAGAACTGTCTTAGCGAAAGGCTTCTTGAGGGGAAAGCTGTAACTCTGTGAGATGATTTCACAAAACACAAAGAAGTTTCTCAGAAAGCTTCTTTCTCTTTGTTATCGGAGGATATTTCCTTTGGCCCTATAGTCTTCAAAGGGATCCGAAATATCTGTTCTCAGATTCCACAGAAATAAGGCTAGCAAAGAGATCCACGATATACAGATGTAACTCTGTGAGATGAATGAACAGAACACTAAGCAGTTTCTCAGAAAGCTTCCTTCCAGATTTCATCTGAGGATATTTCCTTTTTCACCATAGCCCTCTATGGGCTTCCAAATATCACTTTGCCAATTCCACAATAACTGTCTTAGCGAAAGGCTTCTTGAGGGGAAAGCTGTAACTCTGTCAGAGGATTTTACAGAACACAAAGAAGTTTCTCAGAAAGCTTCTTTCTCTTTGTTATCGGAGGATCTTTCCTTTGGCCCTATAGTCTTCAAAGGAATCCGAAATATCTGTTCTCAGATTCCACAGAAATAAGGCTAGCAAAGAGATTCACAAAATACAGATGTAACTCTGTGAGATGAATGAACAGAACACTAAGCAGTTTCTCAGAAAGCTTCTTTCCAGATTTCATCTGAGGATATTTCCTTTTTCACCATAGCCCTCAATGGGCTTCCAAATATTACTTTGCCAATTCCACAAGAACTGTCTTAGCGAAAGGCTTCTTGAGGGGAAAGCTGTAACTCTGTGAGATGATTTCACAGAACAGAAAGAAGTTTCTCAGAAAGCTTCTTTCTCTTTGTTATCGGAGGATATTTCCTTTGGCCCTATAGTCTTCAAAGGGATCCGAAATATCTGTTCTCAGATTCCACAGAAAAAAGGCTAGCAAAGAGATCCACGAAATACAGATGTAACTCTGTGAGATGAATGAACAGAACACTAAGCAGTTTCTCAGAAAGCTTCTTTCCAGATTTCATCTGAGGATATTTCCTTTTTCACCTTAGCCGTCTATGGGCTTCCAAGTATCACTTTGCCAATTCCACAAGAACGGTCTTAGCGAAAGGCTTCTTGAGGGGAAAGCTGTAACTCTGTGAGAGGATTTCACAGAACACAAAGAAGTTTCTCAGAAAGCTTCTTTCTCTTTGTTATCAGAGGATCTTTCCTTTGGCCCTATAGTCTTCAAATGGATCCGAAATATCTGTTCTCAGATTCCACAGAAATAAGGCTAGCAAAGAGATTCACAAAATGCAGATTTAACTCTGTGAGATGAATGAACAGAACACTAAGCAGTTTCTCAGAAAGCTTCTTTCCAGATTTCATCTGAGGATATTTCCTTTTTCACCATAGCCCTCAATGGGCTTCCAAATATTACTTTGCCAATTCCACAAGAACTGTCTTAGCGAAAGGCTTCTTGAGGGGAAAGCTGTAACTCTGTGAGATGATTTCACAGAACAGAAAGAAGTTTCTCAGAAAGCTTCTTTCTCTTTGTTATCGGAGGATATTTCCTTTGGCCCTATAGTCTTCAAAGGGATCCGAAATATCTGTTCTCAGATTCCACAGAAATAAGGCTAGCAAAGAGATCCACGAAATACAGATGTAACTGTGTGAGATGAATGAACAGAACACTAAGCAGTTTCTCAGAAAGCTTCTTTCCAGATTTCATCTGAGGATATTTCCTTTTTCACCTTAGCCCTCTATGGGCTTCCAAGTATCACTTTGCTAATTCCACAAGAACGGTCTTAGCGAAAGGCTTCTTGTGGGGAAAGCTGTAACTCTGTGAGATGATTTCACAGAACACAAAGAAGTTTCTCAGAAAGCTTCTTTCTCTTTGTTATCGGAGGATATTTCCTTTGGCCCTATAGTCTTCAAAGGGATCCGAAATATCTCTTCTCAGATTCCACAGAAATAACGTTAGCAAAGAGATCCACGAAATACAGATGTAACTCTGTGAGATGAATGAACAGAACACTAAGCAGTTTCTCAGAAAGCTTCCTTCCAGATTTCATCTGAGAATATTTCCTTTTTCACCATAGCCCTCTATGGGCTTCCAAATATCACTTTGCCAATTCCACAAGAACTGTCTTAGCGAAAGGCTTCTTGAGGGGAAAGCTGTAACTCTGTGAGATGATTTCACAGAACACAAAGAAGTTTCTCAGAAAGCTTCTTTCTCTTTGTTATCGGAGGATATTTCCTTTGGCCCTATAGTCTTCAAAGGGATCCGAAATATCTGTTCTCAGATTCCACAGAAATAAGGCTAGCAAAGAGATCCAGGAAATACAGATGTAACTCTGTGAGTGGAAGTCACACATCACAAAGCAGTTTCTCATAAAGCTTCTTTCCAAATTTCATCTGAGGATATTTCCTTTTTCACCTTAGCCCTGTATGGGCTTCCAAATATCACTTTGCCAATTCCACAAGAACGGTCTTAGCGAAAGGCTTCTTGTGGGGAAAGCTGTAACTCTGTGATATGATTTCACAGAACACAAAGAAGTTTCTCAGAAAGCTTCTTTCTCTTTGTTATCGGAGGATATTTCCTTTGGCCCAATAGTCTTCAAAGGGATCCGAAATATCTGTTCTTAGATTCCACAGAAATAAGGCTAGCAAAGAGGTCCACGAAATACAGATGTAACTCTGTGAGATGAATGAACAGAACAGTAAGCAGTTTCTCAGAAAGCTTCCTTCCAGATTTCATCTGATGATATTTCCTTTTTCACCATAGCCATTTATGGGCTTCCAAATATCACTTTGCCAATTCCACAAGAACTGTCTTAGCGAAAGGCTTCTTGAGGGGAAAGCTGTAACTCTGTGAGATGATTTCACAGAACACAAAGAAGTTTCTCAGAAAGCTTCTTTCTCTTTGTTATCGGAGGATATTTCCTTTGGCCCTATAGTCTTCAAAGGGATCCGAAATATCTGTTCTCAGATTCCACAGAAATAAGGCTAGCAAAGAGATCCACGAAATACAGATGTAACTCTGTGAGATGAATGAACAGAACACTAAGCAGTTTCTCAGAAAACTTCCTTCCAGATTTCATCTGAGGATATTTCCTTTTTCACCATAGCCCTCTATGGGCTTCCAAATATCACTTTGCCAATTCCACAAGAACGGTCTTAGCGAAAGGCATCTTGTGGGGAAAGCTGTAACTCTGTGAGATGATTTCACAGAACACAAAGAAGTTTCTCAGAAAGCTTCTTTCTCTTTGTTATCGGAGCATATTTCCTTTGGCCCTATAGTCTTCAAAGGGATCCGAAATATCTGTCCTCAGATTGCACAGAATTAAGGCGAGTAAAGAGATCCACGAAATACCGATGTAACTCTGTGAGATGAATAAACAGAAGACTAAGCAGTTTCCCACAAATCTTCTTTCCAGAATTCATCTGAGGATATTTCCTTTTTCACCATAGCCCTCTATGGGCTTCCAAATATCACTTTGCCAATTCCACAGGAACTGTCTTAGCGAAAGGCTTCTTGAGGGGAAAGCTGTAACTCTGTGAGATGATTTCACAGAACACAAAGAAGTTTCTCAGAAAGCTTCTTTCTCTTTCTTATCGGAGGATATTTCCTTTGGACCTATAGTCTTCAAAGGGATCCGAAATATCTGTTCTCAGATTCCACAGAAATAAAGCTAGCAAAGAGATCCACGAAATACAGATGTAACTCTGTGAGTGGAAGTCACACATCACAGAGCAGTTTCTCAGAAAGCTTCCTTCCAGATTTCATCGGAGGATATTTCCTTTTTCACCATAGCCCTCTATGGGCTTCCAAATATGACTTTGCCAATTCCACAAGAACTGTCTTAGCGAAAGGCTTCTTGAGGGGAAAGCTGTAAATCTGTGAGGTGATTTCACAGAACACAAACAAGTTTCTCAGAAAGCTTCTTTCTCTTTGTTATCGGAAGATATTTCCTTTGGCCCTATAGTCTTCAAAGGGATCCGAAATATCTGTTCTCAGATTCCACAGAAATAAGGCTAGCAAAGAGATCCACGAAATACAGATGTAACTCTGTGAGTGGAAGTCCCACGTCACAGAGCAGTTTCTCAGAAAGCTTCTTTCCAGATTTTATCTGAGGATATTTCCTTTATCACCATAGCCATCTATGGGCTTCCAAATATCACTTTGCCAATTCCACAAGAACGGTCTTAGCGAAAGGCTTCTTGTGGGGAAAGCTGTAACTCTGTGAGATGATTTCACAGAACACAAAGAAGTTTCTCAGAAAGCTTCTTTCTCTTTGTTATCGGAGGATATTTCCTTTGGCCCTATAGTCTTCAAAGGGATCTGAAATATCTGTTCTCAGATTCCACAGATATAAGGCTAACAAAGAGTTCCACGAAACACAGATGTAACTCTGTGAGTGGAAGTCACACATCACAGAGCAGTTTCTCAGAAATCTTCTTTCCAGATTTCATCTGAGGATATTTCCTTTTTCACCATAGCCCTCTATGGGCTTCCAAATATCACTTTGCCAATTCCACAACAACTGTCTTAGCGAAAGGCTTCTTGAGGGGAAAGCTGTAACTCTGTGAGAGGATATCACAGAACACAAAGAAGTTTCTCAGAAAGCTTCTTTCTCTTTGTTATCGGAGGACATTTCCTTTGGCCCTATAGTCTTCAAAGGGATCCGAAATATCTGTTCTCAGATTCCACAGAATTAAGCCTAGCAAAGAGATCCACGAAATACAGATGTAACTCTGTGAGATGAATGAACAGAACACTAAGCAGTTTCCCACAAAGCTTCTTTCCAGATTTCATCTGAGGATATTTCCTTTTTCACCTTAGCCCTCTATGGGCTTCCAAATATCACTTTGCCAATTCCACAAGAACTGTCTTAGCGAAAGGCTTCTTGAGGGGGAAAGCTGTAACTCTGTAAGATGATTTCACAGAACACAAAGAAGTTTCTCAGAAAACTTCTTTCTCTTTGTTATCGGAGGATATTTCCTTTGGCCCTATTGTCTTCAAAGGGATCCGAAATATCAGTTCTCAGATTCCACAGAAATAAGGCTAGCAAAGAGATCCACGAAATACAGATGTAAATCTGTGAGATGAATGAACAGAACACTAAGCAGTTTCTCAGAAAGCTTCCTTCCAGATTTCATCTGAGGATATTTCCTTTTTCACCATAGCCCTCTACGGGCTTCCAAATATCACTTTGCCAATTCCACAAGAACTGTCTTAGCGAAAGGCTTCTTGAGGGGAAAGCTGTAACTCTGTGAGGTGATTTCACAGAACACAAAGAAGTTTCTCAGAAAGCTTCCTTCTCTTTGTTGTCGGAGGATATTTCCTTTGGCCCTATAGTCTTCAAAGGGATCCGAAATATCTGTTCTCAGATTCCACAGAAATAAGGCTAGCAAAGAGATCCACGAAATACAGATGTAACTCTGTGAGTGGAAGTCACACATCACAGAGCAGTTTCCCAGAAAGCTTCCTTACACATTTCATCTGATGATATTTCCTTTTTCACCATAGCCCTCTAAGGGCTTCCAAATATCACTTTGCCAATTCCACAAGAACTGTCTTAGCGAAAGGCTTCTTGAGGGGAAAGCTGTAACTCTGTGAGATGATTTCACAAAACACAAAGAAGTTTCTCAGAAAGCTTCTTTCTCTTTGTTATCGGAGGATATTTCCTTTGGCCCTATAGTCTTCAAAGGGATCCGAAATATCTGTTCTCAGATTCCACAGAAATAAGGCTAGCAAAGAGATCCACGATATACAGATGTAACTCTGTGAGATGAATGAACAGAACACTAAGCAGTTTCTCAGAAAGCTTCCTTCCAGATTTCATCTGAGGATATTTCCTTTTTCACCATAGCCCTCTATGGGCTTCCAAATATAACTTTGCCAATTCCACAATAACTGTCTTAGCGAAAGGCTTCTTGAGGGGAAAGCTGTAACTCTGTCAGAGGATTTTACAGAACACAAAGAAGTTTCTCAGAAAGCTTCTTTCTCTTTGTTATCGGAGGATCTTTCCTTTGGCCCTATAGTCTTCAAAGGAATCCGAAATATCTGTTCTCAGATTCCACAGAAATAAGGCTAGCAAAGAGATTCACAAAATACAGATGTAACTCTGTGAGATGAATGAACAGAACACTAAGCAGTTTCTCAGAAAGCTTCTTTCCAGATTTCATCTGAGGATATTTCCTTTTTCACCATAGCCCTCAATGGGCTTCCAAATATTACTTTGCCAATTCCACAAGAACTGTCTTAGCGAAAGGCTTCTTGAGTGGAAAGCTGTAACTCTGTGAGATGATTTCACAGAACAGAAAGAAGTTTCTCAGAAAGCTTCTTTCTCTTTGTTATCGGAGGATATTTCCTTTGGCCCTATAGTCTTCAAAGGGATCCGAAATATCTGTTCTCAGATTCCACAGAAAAAAGGCTAGCAAAGAGATCCACGAAATACAGATGTAACTCTGTGAGATGAATGAACAGAACACTAAGCAGTTTCTCAGAAAGCTTCTTTCCAGATTTCATCTGAGGATATTTCCTTTTTCACCTTAGCCGTCTATGGGCTTCCAAGTATCACTTTGCCAATTCCACAAGAACGGTCTTAGCGAAAGGCTTCTTGAGGGGAAAGCTGTAACTCTGTGAGAGGATTTCACAGAACACAAAGAAGTTTCTCAGAAAGCTTCTTTCTCTTTGTTATCAGAGGATCTTTCCTTTGGCCCTATAGTCTTCAAATGGATCCGAAATATCTGTTCTCAGATTCCACAGAAATAAGGCTAGCAAAGAGATTCACAAAATGCAGATGTAACTCTGTGAGATGAATGAACAGAACACTAAGCAGTTTCTCAGAAAGCTTCTTTCCAGATTTCATCTGAGGATATTTCCTTTTTCACCATAGCCCTCAATGGGCTTCCAAATATTACTTTGCCAATTCCACAAGAACTGTCTTAGCGAAAGGCTTCTTGAGGGGAAAGCTGTAACTCTGTGAGATGATTTCACAGAACAGAAAGAAGTTTCTCAGAAAGCTTCTTTCTCTTTGTTATCGGAGGATATTTCCTTTGGCCCTATAGTCTTCAAAGGGATCCGAAATATCTGTTCTCAGATTCCACAGAAATAAGGCTAGCAAAGAGATCCACGAAATACAGATGTAACTGTGTGAGATGAATGAACAGAACACTAAGCAGTTTCTCAGAAAGCTTCTTTCCAGATTTCATCTGAGGATATTTCCTTTTTCACCTTAGCCCTCTATGGGCTTCCAAGTATCACTTTGCTAATTCCACAAGAACGGTCTTAGCGAAAGGCTTCTTGTGGGGAAAGCTGTAACTCTGTGAGATGATTTCACAGAACACAAAGAAGTTTCTCAGAAAGCTTCTTTCTCTTTGTTATCGGAGGATATTTCCTTTGGCCCTATAGTCTTCAAAGGGATCCGAAATATCTCTTCTCAGATTCCACAGAAATAACGTTAGCAAAGAGATCCACGAAATACAGATGTAACTCTGTGAGATGAATGAACAGAACACTAAGCAGTTTCTCAGAAAGCTTCCTTCCAGATTTCATCTGAGAATATTTCCTTTTTCACCATAGCCCTCTATGGGCTTCCAAATATCACTTTGCCAATTCCACAAGAACTGTCTTAGCGAAAGGCTTCTTGAGGGGAAAGCTGTAACTCTGTGAGATGATTTCACAGAACACAAAGAAGTTTCTCAGAAAGCTTCTTTCTCTTTGTTATCGGAGGATATTTCCTTTGGCCCTATAGTCTTCAAAGGGATCCGAAATATCTGTTCTCAGATTCCACAGAAATAAGGCTAGCAAAGAGATCCAGGAAATACAGATGTAACTCTGTGAGTGGAAGTCACACATCACAAAGCAGTTTCTCATAAAGCTTCTTTCCAAATTTCATCTGAGGATATTTCCTTTTTCACCTTAGCCCTCTATGGGCTTCCAAATATCACTTTGCCAATTCCACAAGAACGGTCTTAGCGAAAGGCTTCTTGTGGGGAAAGCTGTAACTCTGTGATATGATTTCACAGAACACAAAGAAGTTTCTCAGAAAGCTTCTTTCTCTTTGTTATCGGAGGATATTTCCTTTGGCCCAATAGTCTTCAAAGGGATCCGAAATATCTGTTCTTAGATTCCACAGAAATAAGGCTAGCAAAGAGGTCCACGAAATACAGATGTAACTCTGTGAGATGAATGAACAGAACAGTAAGCAGTTTCTCAGAAAGCTTCCTTCCAGATTTCATCTGATGATATTTCCTTTTTCACCATAGCCATTTATGGGCTTCCAAATATCACTTTGCCAATTCCACAAGAACTGTCTTAGCGAAAGGCTTCTTGAGGGGAAAGCTGTAACTCTGTGAGATGATTTCACAGAACACAAAGAAGTTTCTCAGAAAGCTTCTTTCTCTTTGTTATCGGAGGATATTTCCTTTGGCCCTATAGTCTTCAAAGGGATCCGAAATATCTGTTCTCAGATTCCACAGAAATAAGGCTAGCAAAGAGATCCACGAAATACAGATGTAACTCTGTGAGATGAATGAACAGAACACTAAGCAGTTTCTCAGAAAACTTCCTTCCAGATTTCATCTGAGGATATTTCCTTTTTCACCATAGCCCTCTATGGGCTTCCAAATATCACTTTGCCAATTCCACAAGAACGGTCTTAGCGAAAGGCATCTTGTGGGGAAAGCTGTAACTCTGTGAGATGATTTCACAGAACACAAAGAAGTTTCTCAGAAAGCTTCTTTCTCTTTGTTATCGGAGCATATTTCCTTTGGCCCTATAGTCTTCAAAGGGATCCGAAATATCTGTCCTCAGATTGCACAGAATTAAGGCGAGCAAAGAGATCCACGAAATACCGATGTAACTCTGTGAGATGAATAAACAGAAGACTAAGCAGTTTCCCACAAATCTTCTTTCCAGAATTCATCTGAGGATATTTCCTTTTTCACCATAGCCCTCTATGGGCTTCCAAATATCACTTTGCCAATTCCACAGGAACTGTCTTAGCGAAAGGCTTCTTGAGGGGAAAGCTGTAACTCTGTGAGATGATTTCACAGAACACAAAGAAGTTTCTCAGAAAGCTTCTTTCTCTTTCTTATCGGAGGATATTTCCTTTGGACCTATAGTCTTCAAAGGGATCCGAAATATCTGTTCTCAGATTCCACAGAAATAAAGCTAGCAAAGAGATCCACGAAATACAGATGTAACTCTGTGAGTGGAAGTCACACATCACAGAGCAGTTTCTCAGAAAGCTTCCTTCCAGATTTCATCGGAGGATATTTCCTTTTTCACCATAGCCCTCTATGGGCTTCCAAATATGACTTTGCCAATTCCACAAGAACTGTCTTAGCGAAAGGCTTCTTGAGGGGAAAGCTGTAAATCTGTGAGGTGATTTCACAGAACACAAACAAGTTTCTCAGAAAGCTTCTTTCTCTTTGTTATCGGAAGATATTTCCTTTGGCCCTATAGTCTTCAAAGGGATCCGAAATATCTGTTCTCAGATTCCACAGAAATAAGGCTAGCAAAGAGATCCACGAAATACAGATGTAACTCTGTGAGTGGAAGTCCCACGTCACAGAGCAGTTTCTCAGAAAGCTTCTTTCCAGATTTTATCTGAGGATATTTCCTTTATCACCATAGCCATCTATGGGCTTCCAAATATCACTTTGCCAATTCCACAAGAACGGTCTTAGCGAAAGGCTTCTTGTGGGGAAAGCTGTAACTCTGTGAGATGATTTCACAGAACACAAAGAAGTTTCTCAGAAAGCTTCTTTCTCTTTGTTATCGGAGGATATTTCCTTTGGCCCTATAGTCTTCAAAGGGATCTGAAATATCTGTTCTCAGATTCCACAGATATAAGGCTAACAAAGAGTTCCACGAAACACAGATGTAACTCTGTGAGTGGAAGTCACACATCACAGAGCAGTTTCTCAGAAATCTTCTTTCCAGATTTCATCTGAGGATATTTCCTTTTTCACCATAGCCCTCTATGGGCTTCCAAATATCACTTTGCCAATTCCACAACAACTGTCTTAGCGAAAGGCTTCTTGAGGGGAAAGCTGTAACTCTGTGAGAGGATATCACAGAACACAAAGAAGTTTCTCAGAAAGCTTCTTTCTCTTTGTTATCGGAGGACATTTCCTTTGGCCCTATAGTCTTCAAAGGGATCCGAAATATCTGTTCTCAGATTCCACAGAATTAAGCCTAGCAAAGAGATCCACGAAATACAGATGTAACTCTGTGAGATGAATGAACAGAACACTAAGCAGTTTCCCACAAAGCTTCTTTCCAGATTTCATCTGAGGATATTTCCTTTTTCACCTTAGCCCTCTATGGGCTTCCAAATATCACTTTGCCAATTCCACAAGAACTGTCTTAGCGAAAGGCTTCTTGAGGGGGAAAGCTGTAACTCTGTAAGATGATTTCACAGAACACAAAGAAGTTTCTCAGAAAACTTCTTTCTCTTTGTTATCGGAGGATATTTCCTTTGGCCCTATTGTCTTCAAAGGGATCCGAAATATCAGTTCTCAGATTCCACAGAAATAAGGCTAGCAAAGAGATCCACGAAATACAGATGTAAATCTGTGAGATGAATGAACAGAACACTAAGCAGTTTCTCAGAAAGCTTCCTTCCAGATTTCATCTGAGGATATTTCCTTTTTCACCATAGCCCTCTACGGGCTTCCAAATATCACTTTGCCAATTCCACAAGAACTGTCTTAGCGAAAGGCTTCTTGAGGGGAAAGCTGTAACTCTGTGAGGTGATTTCACAGAACACAAAGAAGTTTCTCAGAAAGCTTCCTTCTCTTTGTTGTCGGAGGATATTTCCTTTGGCCCTATAGTCTTCAAAGGGATCCGAAATATCTGTTCTCAGATTCCACAGAAATAAGGCTAGCAAAGAGATCCACGAAATACAGATGTAACTCTGTGAGTGGAAGTCACACATCACAGAGCAGTTTCCCAGAAAGCTTCCTTACACATTTCATCTGATGATATTTCCTTTTTCACCATAGCCCTCTAAGGGCTTCCAAATATCACTTTGCCAATTCCACAAGAACTGTCTTAGCGAAAGGCTTCTTGAGGGGAAAGCTGTAACTCTGTGAGATGATTTCACAAAACACAAAGAAGTTTCTCAGAAAGCTTCTTTCTCTTTGTTATCGGAGGATATTTCCTTTGGCCCTATAGTCTTCAAAGGGATCCGAAATATCTGTTCTCAGATTCCACAGAAATAAGGCTAGCAAAGAGATCCACGATATACAGATGTAACTCTGTGAGATGAATGAACAGAACACTAAGCAGTTTCTCAGAAAGCTTCCTTCCAGATTTCATCTGAGGATATTTCCTTTTTCACCATAGCCCTCTATGGGCTTCCAAATATAACTTTGCCAATTCCACAATAACTGTCTTAGCGAAAGGCTTCTTGAGGGGAAAGCTGTAACTCTGTCAGAGGATTTTACAGAACACAAAGAAGTTTCTCAGAAAGCTTCTTTCTCTTTGTTATCGGAGGATCTTTCCTTTGGCCCTATAGTCTTCAAAGGAATCCGAAATATCTGTTCTCAGATTCCACAGAAATAAGGCTAGCAAAGAGATTCACAAAATACAGATGTAACTCTGTGAGATGAATGAACAGAACACTAAGCAGTTTCTCAGAAAGCTTCTTTCCAGATTTCATCTGAGGATATTTCCTTTTTCACCATAGCCCTCAATGGGCTTCCAAATATTACTTTGCCAATTCCACAAGAACTGTCTTAGCGAAAGGCTTCTTGAGGGGAAAGCTGTAACTCTGTGAGATGATTTCACAGAACAGAAAGAAGTTTCTCAGAAAGCTTCTTTCTCTTTGTTATCGGAGGATATTTCCTTTGGCCCTATAGTCTTCAAAGGGATCCGAAATATCTGTTCTCAGATTCCACAGAAAAAAGGCTAGCAAAGAGATCCACGAAATACAGATGTAACTCTGTGAGATGAATGAACAGAACACTAAGCAGTTTCTCAGAAAGCTTCTTTCCAGATTTCATCTGAGGATATTTCCTTTTTCACCTTAGCCGTCTATGGGCTTCCAAGTATCACTTTGCCAATTCCACAAGAACGGTCTTAGCGAAAGGCTTCTTGAGGGGAAAGCTGTAACTCTGTGAGAGGATTTCACAGAACACAAAGAAGTTTCTCAGAAAGCTTCTTTCTCTTTGTTATCAGAGGATCTTTCCTTTGGCCCTATAGTCTTCAAATGGATCCGAAATATCTGTTCTCAGATTCCACAGAAATAAGGCTAGCAAAGAGATTCACAAAATGCAGATGTAACTCTGTGAGATGAATGAACAGAACACTAAGCAGTTTCTCAGAAAGCTTCTTTCCAGATTTCATCTGAGGATATTTCCTTTTTCACCATAGCCCTCAATGGGCTTCCAAATATTACTTTGCCAATTCCACAAGAACTGTCTTAGCGAAAGGCTTCTTGAGGGGAAAGCTGTAACTCTGTGAGATGATTTCACAGAACAGAAAGAAGTTTCTCAGAAAGCTTCTTTCTCTTTGTTATCGGAGGATATTTCCTTTGGCCCTATAGTCTTCAAAGGGATCCGAAATATCTGTTCTCAGATTCCACAGAAATAAGGCTAGCAAAGAGATCCACGAAATACAGATGTAACTGTGTGAGATGAATGAACAGAACACTAAGCAGTTTCTCAGAAAGCTTCTTTCCAGATTTCATCTGAGGATATTTCCTTTTTCACCTTAGCCCTCTATGGGCTTCCAAGTATCACTTTGCTAATTCCACAAGAACTGTCTTAGCGAAAGGCTTCTTGTGGGGAAAGCTGTAACTCTGTGAGATGATTTCACAGAACACAAAGAAGTTTCTCAGAAAGCTTCTTTCTCTTTGTTATCGGAGGATATTTCCTTTGGCCCTATAGTCTTCAAAGGGATCCGAAATATCTCTTCTCAGATTCCACAGAAATAACGTTAGCAAAGAGATCCACGAAATACAGATGTAACTCTGTGAGATGAATGAACAGAACACTAAGCAGTTTCTCAGAAAGCTTCCTTCCAGATTTCATCTGAGAATATTTCCTTTTTCACCATAGCCCTCTATGGGCTTCCAAATATCACTTTGCCAATTCCACAAGAACTGTCTTAGCGAAAGGCTTCTTGAGGGGAAAGCTGTAACTCTGTGAGATGATTTCACAGAACACAAAGAAGTTTCTCAGAAAGCTTCTTTCTCTTTGTTATCGGAGGATATTTCCTTTGGCCCTATAGTCTTCAAAGGGATCCGAAATATCTGTTCTCAGATTCCACAGAAATAAGGCTAGCAAAGAGATCCAGGAAATACAGATGTAACTCTGTGAGTGGAAGTCACACATCACAAAGCAGTTTCTCATAAAGCTTCTTTCCAAATTTCATCTGAGGATATTTCCTTTTTCACCTTAGCCCTCTATGGGCTTCCAAATATCACTTTGCCAATTCCACAAGAACGGTCTTAGCGAAAGGCTTCTTGTGGGGAAAGCTGTAACTCTGTGATATGATTTCACAGAACACAAAGAAGTTTCTCAGAAAGCTTCTTTCTCTTTGTTATCGGAGGATATTTCCTTTGGCCCAATAGTCTTCAAAGGGATCCGAAATATCTGTTCTTAGATTCCACAGAAATAAGGCTAGCAAAGAGGTCCACGAAATACAGATGTAACTCTGTGAGATGAATGAACAGAACAGTAAGCAGTTTCTCAGAAAGCTTCCTTCCAGATTTCATCTGATGATATTTCCTTTTTCACCATAGCCATTTATGGGCTTCCAAATATCACTTTGCCAATTCCACAAGAACTGTCTTAGCGAAAGGCTTCTTGAGGGGAAAGCTGTAACTCTGTGAGATGATTTCACAGAACACAAAGAAGTTTCTCAGAAAGCTTCTTTCTCTTTGTTATCGGAGGATATTTCCTTTGGCCCTATAGTCTTCAAAGGGATCCGAAATATCTGTTCTCAGATTCCACAGAAATAAGGCTAGCAAAGAGATCCACGAAATACAGATGTAACTCTGTGAGATGAATGAACAGAACACTAAGCAGTTTCTCAGAAAACTTCCTTCCAGATTTCATCTGAGGATATTTCCTTTTTCACCATAGCCCTCTATGGGCTTCCAAATATCACTTTGCCAATTCCACAAGAACGGTCTTAGCGAAAGGCATCTTGTGGGGAAAGCTGTAACTCTGTGAGATGATTTCACAGAACACAAAGAAGTTTCTCAGAAAGCTTCTTTCTCTTTGTTATCGGAGCATATTTCCTTTGGCCCTATAGTCTTCAAAGGGATCCGAAATATCTGTTCTCAGATTGCACAGAATTAAGGCGAGCAAAGAGATCCACGAAATACCGATGTAACTCTGTGAGATGAATAAACAGAAGACTAAGCAGTTTCCCACAAATCTTCTTTCCAGAATTCATCTGAGGATATTTCCTTTTTCACCATAGCCCTCTATGGGCTTCCAAATATCACTTTGCCAATTCCACAGGAACTGTCTTAGCGAAAGGCTTCTTGAGGGGAAAGCTGTAACTCTGTGAGACGATTTCACAGAACACAAAGAAGTTTCTCAGAAAGCTTCTTTCTCTTTGTTATCGGAGGATATTTCCTTTGGACCTATAGTCTTCAAAGGGATCCGAAATATCTGTTCTCAGATTCCACAGAAATAAAGCTAGCAAAGAGATCCACGAAATACAGATGTAACTCTGTGAGTGGAAGTCACACATCACAGAGCAGTTTCTCAGAAAGCTTCCTTCCAGATTTCATCGGAGGATATTTCCTTTTTCACCATAGCCCTCTATGGGCTTCCAAATATGACTTTGCCAATTCCACAAGAACTGTCTTAGCGAAAGGCTTCTTGAGGGGAAAGCTGTAAATCTGTGAGGTGATTTCACAGAACACAAACAAGTTTCTCAGAAAGCTTCTTTCTCTTTGTTATCGGAAGATATTTCCTTTGGCCCTATAGTCTTCAAAGGGATCCGAAATATCTGTTCTCAGATTCCACAGAAATAAGGCTAGCAAAGAGATCCACGAAATACAGATGTAACTCTGTGAGTGGAAGTCCCACGTCACAGAGCAGTTTCTCAGAAAGCTTCTTTCCAGATTTTATCTGAGGATATTTCCTTTATCACCATAGCCATCTATGGGCTTCCAAATATCACTTTGCCAATTCCACAAGAACGGTCTTAGCGAAAGGCTTCTTGTGGGGAAAGCTGTAACTCTGTGAGATGATTTCACAGAACACAAAGAAGTTTCTCAGAAAACTTCTTTCTCTTTGTTATCGGAGCATATTTCCTTTGGCCGTATAGTCTTCAAAGGGATCCGAAATAGCTGTTCTCAGATTGCACAGAATTAAGGCTAGCAAAGAGATCCACGAAATACCGATGTAACTCTGTGAGATGAATAAAGAGAAGACTAAGCAGTTTCCCACAAATCTTCTTTCCAGATTTCATCTGAGGATATTTCCTTTTTCACGATAGCCCTCTATGGGCTTCCAAATATCACTTTGCCAATTCCACAGGAACTGTCTTCGCGAAAGGCTTCTTGAGGGGAAAGCTGTAACTCTGTGAGGTGATTTCACAGAACACAACAAGTTTCTCAGAAAGCTTCTTTCTCTTTGTTATCGGATGATATTTCCTTTGGCCCTATAGTCTTCAAAGGGATCCGAAATATCTGTTCTGAGATTCCACGGAAATAAGGCTAGCAAAGAGATCCACGAAATACAGATGAAACTCTGTGAGATGAATGAACAGAACACTTAGCAGTTTCTCAGAAAGCTTCTTTCCAGATTTCATCTGAGGATATTTCCTTTTTCACCTTAGCCCTTTATGGGCTTCCAAATATCACTTTGCCAATTCCACAAGAACGGTCTTAGTGAAAGGCTTCTTGTGGGGAAAGCTGTAACTCTGTGAGATGATTTCACAGAACACAAAGAAGTTTCTCAGAAAGCTTCTTTCTCTTTGTGATCGGAGGCTATTTCCTTTGGCCCTAAAGTCTTCAAAGGGATCCGAAATATCTGTTCTCAGATTCCACAGAAATAAGACTAGCAAAGAGATCCACAAAATAGAGATGTAACACTGTGAGATGAATGAACAGAATACTAAGCAGTTTCTCAGAAAGCTTCTTTCCAGATTTCATCTGAGGATATTTTCTTTTTCACCATAGCCCTCTATGGGCTTCCAAATATCACTTTGGCAATTCCACAAGAACTCTCTTAGCGAAAGGCTTCTTGAGGGGAAAGCTGTAACTCTGTGAGATGATTTCACAGAACACAAAGACGTTTCTCAGAAAGCTTCTTTCTCTTTGTTATGGGAGGATAATTCCTTTGGCCCTATAGTCTTCAAAGGGATCCGAAATATCTGTTCTCAGATTCCACAGAAATAAGGCTAGCAAAGAGATCCACAAAATACAGATGTAACTGTGTGAGATGAATGAACAGAACACTAAGCAGTTTCTCAAAAAGCTTCTTTCCAGATTTCATCTGAGGATATTTCCTTTTTCACCATAACCCTCTATGGGCTTCCAAATATCACTTTGCCAATTCCACAAGAACTGTCTTAGCGAAAGGCTTCTTGAGGAGAAAGCTGTAAATCTGTGAGATGATTTCACAGAACACAAAGAAGTTTCTCAGAAAGCTTCTTTGTCTTTGTTATCGGAGGATATTTCCTTTGGCCCTATAGTCTTCAAAGGGATCCGAAATATCTGTTCTCAGATTAAACAAAAAGAAGGCTAGCAAAGAGATCCACGAAATACAGATGTAACTCTGTGAGTGGAAGTTCCACATCACAGAGCAGTTTCTCAGAAAGCTTCTTTCCAGATTTCATCTGAGGATATTTCCTTTTTCACCATAGCCCTCTATGGGCTTCCAAGTATCACTTTGCCAAATCCACAAGAACTGTCTTAGCGAAAGGCTTCTTGAGGGGAAAGCTGTAACTCTGTGAGATGATTTCACAGAACACAAAGAAGTTTCTCAGAAAGCTTCTTTCTCTTTGTTATGGGAGCATATTTCCTTTGGCCCTATAGTCTTCAAAGGGATCAGAAATATCTGTTCTCAGATTCCACAGAAATAAGGCTAGCAAAGAGATCCACAAAATAGAGATGTAACTCTGTGAGATGAATGAGCAGAACACTAAGCAGTTTCTCAGAAAGCTTCTTTCCAGATTTCATCTTAGGTTATTTCCTTTTTCAGCATAGCCCTCTATGGGCTTCCAAATATCACGTTGCAAATTCCACAAGAACTCTCTTAGCGAAAGGCTTCTTGAGGAGAAAGCTGTAACTCTGTGAGATGATTTCACAGAACACAAAGAAGTTTCTCAGAAAGCTTCTTTCTCTTTGTTATCGGAGGACATTTCCTTTGGCCCTATAGTCTTCAAAGGGATCCGAAATATCTGTTCTCAGATTCCACAGAAATAAGGCTAGCAAAGAGATACACGAAATACTGATGTAACTCTGTGAGATGAATGAACAGAACACTAAGCAGTTTCCCACAAAGCTTCTTTCCAGATTTCATCTGAGGATATTTCCTTTTTCACCTTAGCCCTCTATGGGCTTCCAAATATCACTTTGCCAATTCCACAAGAACGGTCTTAGAGAAAGGCTTCTTGAGGGGAAAGCTGTAACTCTGTGAGATGATTTCACAGAACACAAAGAAGTTTCTCAGAAAGCTTCTTTCTCTTTGTTATCGGAGGATCTTTCCTTTGGCCCTATAGTCTTCAAAGGGATCCGAAATATCTGTTCTCAGATTACACAGAAATAATGGTAGCAAAGAGATCCACGAAATACAGATGTAATTCTGTGAGTGGAAGTCACACATCACAGAGCAGTTTCTCAGAAAGCTTCTTTCCAGATTTCATCTGAGGATATTTCCTTTTTCAACGTAGCCCTCTATGGGCTTCCAAATATGACTTTGCCAATTCCACAAGAACTGTCTTAGCGAAAGGCTTCTTGAGGGGAAAGCTGTAACTCTGTGAGATGATTTCACAGAACACAAAGAAGTTTCTCAGAAAGCTTCTTTCTCTTTGTTATCGGAGGATATTTCCTTTGGCCCTATAGTCTTCAAAGGGATCCGAAATATCTGTTCTCAGATTCCACAGAAATAAGGGTAGCAAAGAGATCCACGAAATACAGATGTAACTGTGTGAGATGAATGAACAGAACACTAAGCAGTTTCTCAGAAAGCTTCCTTCCAGATTTCATCTGAGGATATTTCCTTTTTCACCATAGCCCTCTATGGGCTTCCAAATATCACTTTGCCAATTCCACAAGAACTGTGTTAGCGAAAGGCTTCTTGAGGGGAAAGCTGTAACTCTGTGAGGTGATTTCGCAGAACACAAAGAAGTTTCTCAGAAACGTTCTTTCTCTTTGTTATCGGAGGATATTTCCTTTGGCCATATAGTCTTCAAAGGGATCCGAAATATCTGTTCTCAGATTCCACAGAAATAAGGCTAGCAAAGAGATCCACAAAATACAGATGTAACTCTGTGAGATGAATGAACAGAACACTAAGCAGTTTCTCAGAAAGCTTCTTTCCAGATTTCATGTGAGGTTATTTCCTTTTTCACCATAGCCCTCTGTGGGCTTCCAAATATCACTTTGCGAATTTCACAAGAACTGTCTTAGAGAAAGGCTTCTTGAGGGGAAAGCTGTAACTCTGTGAGATGATTTCACAGAACACAAAGAAGTTTCTCAGAAAGCTTGTTTCTGTTTGTTATCAGAGGATATTTCCTTTGGCCCTATAGTCTTCAAAGGGATCCGAAATATCTGTTCTCAGATTCCACAGAAATAAGGCTAGCAAAGAGATCCACGAAACACAGATGTAATTCTGTGAGTGGAAGTCACACATCACAGAGCAGTTTCTCAGAAAGCTTCTTTCCAGATTTCATCTGAGGATATTTCCTTTTTCACCATAGCCCTCTAGGGGCGTCCAAATATCACTTTGCCAATTTCACAAGTACTGTCTTAGCGAAAGGCTCCTTGAGGTGAAAGCTGTAACTCTGTGAGATGATTTCACAGAACACAAAGAAGTTTCTCAGAAAGCTTCTTTCTCTTTGTTATCGGAGGATCGTTCCTTTTGCCCTATAGTCTTCAAAGGGATCCGAAATATCTGTTCTCAGATTCCACAGAAATAAGGCTAGCAAAGAGATCCACAAAATACAGATGTAACTCTGTGAGATGAATGAACAGAACACTAAGCAGTTTCTCAGAAAGCTTCTTTCCAGAATTCATCTGAGGATATTTCCTTTTTCACCATAGTCCTCTATGGGCTTCCAAATATCACTTTGCCAATTCCACAAGAACTGTCTTAGCGAAAGGCTTCTTGAGGGGAAAGCTGTAACTCTGTGAGATGATTTCACAGAACACAAAGAAGTTTCTCAGAAAGCTTCTTTCTCTTTGTTATCGGAGGATATTTCCTTTGGCCCTATAGTCTTCAAATGGATCCGAAATATCTGTTCTCATATTCCACAGAAATAAGGCTAGCAAAGAGATCCACGAAATACAGATGTAACTGTGTGAGATGAATGAACAGAACACTAAGCAGTTTCTCAGAAAGCTTCTTTCCAGATTTCATCTGAGGATATTTCCTTTTTCACCTTAGCCCTCTATGGGCTTCCAAATATCACTTTGCCAATTCCACAAGAACGGTCTTAGCGAAAGGCTTCTTGTGGGGAAAGCTGTAACTCTGTGAGATGATTTCACAGAACACAAAGAAGTTTCTCAGAAAGCTTCTTTCTCTTTGTTATCGGAGGATATTTCCTTCGGCCCTATAGTCTTCAAAGGGATCCGAAATATCTGTTCTCAGATTCCACAGAAATAAGGCTAGCAAAGAAATCCACGAAATACAGATGTAACTCTGTGAGATGAATGTACAGAACAGTAAGCAGTTTCTCAGAAAGCTTCCTTCCAGATTTCATCTGAGGATATTTCCTTTTTCACCATAGCCCTCTATGGGCTTCCAAATATCACTTTGCCAATTCCACAAGAACTCTCTTAGCGAAAGGCTTCTTGAGGGGAAAGCTGTAACTCTGTGAGATGATTTCACAGAACACAAAGAAGTTTCTCAGAAAGCTTCTTTCTCTTTGTTATCGGAGGATCTTTCCTTTGGCCCTATAGTCTTCAAAGGGATCCGAAATATCTGTTCTCAGATTCCACAGAAATAAGGCTAGCAAAGAGATCCACAAAATACAGATGTAACTCTGTGAGATGAATGAACAGAACACTAAAAGTTTCCCACAAAGCTTCTTTCCAGATTTCATCTGAGGATATTTCCTTTTTCAACATAACCCTCTATGGGCTTCCAAATATCACTTTGGCAATTCCACAAGAACTGTCTTAGCGAAAGGCTTCTTGAGGGGAAAGCTGTAACTCTCTGAGATGATTTCACAGAACACAAAGAAGTTTCTCAGAAAGCTTCTTTGTCTTTGTTATCGGAGGATATTTCCTTTGACCCTATAGTCTTCAAAGGGATCCGAAATATCTGTTCTCATATTCCACAGAAATAAGGCTAGCAAAGAGATCCACAAAATGGAGATGTAACACTGTGAGATGAATGAACAGAACACTAAGCAGTTTCTCAGAAAACTTCTTTCCAGATTTCATCTGAGGATATTTCCTTTTTCACCATAGCCCTCTATGGGCTTCCAAATATCACTTTGTCAATTCCACAAGAACTGTCTTAGTTAAAGGCTTCTTGAGGGGAAAGCTGTAACTCTGTGAGAGGATTTCACAGAACACAAAGAAGCTTCTCAGAAAGCTTCTTTCTCTTTGTTATCGGAGGATCTTTCCTTTGGCCCTATAGTCTTCAAAGGGATCCGAAATATCTGTTCTCAGATTCCACAGAAATAATGGTAGCAAAGAGATCCACGAAATACAGATGTAACTCTGTGAGTGGAAGTCACACATCACAGAGCAGTTTCTCAGAAAGCTTCCTTCCAGATTTCATCTGAGGATATTTCCTTTTTCACCATATCCCTCCATGGGCTTCCAAATATCACTTTGCGAATTTCACAAGAACTGTCTTAGAGAAAGGCTTCTTGAGGGGAAAGCTGTAACTCTGTGAGATGATTTCACAGAACACAAAGAAGTTTCTCAGAATGCTTCTTTCTCTTTGTTATCAGAGGATATTTCCTTTGGCCCTATAGTCTTCAAAGGGATCCGAAATATCTGTTCTCAGATTCCACAGAAATAAGGCTAGCAAAGAGATCCACGAAACACAGATGAAACTCTGTGAGTGGAAGTCACAAATCACAGAGCAGTTTCTCAGAAAGCTTCTTTCCAGATTTCATCTGAGGATATTTCCTTTTTCACCATAGCCCTCTAGGGGCTTCCAAATATCACTTTGCCAATTCCACAAGAACTGTCTTAGCGAAAGGCTCCTTGAGGTGAAAGCTGTAACTCTGTGAGAGGATTTCACAGAACACCAAGAAGTTTCTCAGAAAGCTTCTTTCTCTTTGTTATCGGAGGATCTTTCCTTTGGCCCTATAGTCTTCAAAGGGATCCGAAATATCTGTTCTCAGATTCCACAGAAATAAGGCTAGCAAAGAGATCCACAAAATACAGATGTAACTCTGTGAAATGAATGAACAGAACACTAAGCAGTTTCTCAGAAAGCTTCCTTCCAGATTTCATCTGAGGATATTTCCTTTCTCACCATAGCCCTCTATGGGCTTCCAAATATCACTTTGCCAATTCCACAAGAACTGTCTTAGCGAAAGGCTTCTTGAGGGGAAAGCTGTAACTCTGTGAGAGGATTTCACAGAACACAAAGAAGTTTCTCAGAAAGCTTCGTTCTCTTTGTTATGGGAGGATATTTCCTTTGGCCCTATAGTCTTCAAAGGGATCCGAAATATCTGTTCTCAGATTCCACAGAATTAAGGCTAGCCAAGAGATCCACAAAATACAGATGTAACTCTGTGAGATGAATGAACAGAACACTAAGCAGTTTCTCAGAAAGCTTCTTTCCAGATTTCATCTGAGGATATTTCCTTTTTCACCATAGCCCTCCATGGGCTACCAAATATCACTTTGCCAATTCCACACAAACTGTCTTAGCGAAAGGCTTCTTGAGGGGAAAGCTGTAACTCTGTGAGATGATTTCACAGAACACAAAGAAGTTTCTCAGAAAGCTTCTTTCTCTTTGTTATCGGAGGATATTTCCTTTGGCCCTATTGTCTTCAAAGGGATCTGAAATATCTGTTCTCAGATTCCACAGAAATAAGGCTAGCAAAGAGTTCCACGAAACACAGATGTAACTCTGTGAGTGGAAGTCACACATCACAGAGCAGTTTCTCAGAAAGCTTCTTTCCAGATTTCATCTGAGGATATTTCCTTTTTCACCATAGCCCTCTAAGGGCTTCCAAATATCACTTTGCCAATTCCACAAGAACGGTCTTAGCGAAAGGCTTCTTGTGGGGAAAGCTGTAACTCTGTGAGATTATTTCACAGAACACAAAGAAGTTTCTCAGAAAGCTTCTTTCTTTGTTATCGGAGGATATTTCCTTTGGACTTATACTCTTCACAGTGATCCGAAATATCCGTTCTCAGATTCCACAGAAATAAGGCTAGCAAAGAGATTCACGAAATACAGATGTAACTCTGTGAGTGGAAGACACACATCACAAAGCAGTTTCTCAGAAAGCTCCCTTCCAGATTTCATCTGAGGATATTTACTTTTTCACCGTAGCCCTCAAAGGGCTTCCAAGTATCACTTTGCCAATTCCACAAGAACTGTCTTAGCGAAAGGCTTCTTGAGGGGAAAGCTGTAACTCTGTGAGATGATTTCACAAAACACAAAGAAGTTTCTTAGAAAGCTTCTTTCCCTTTGTTATCGGAGGATATTTCCTTTGGCCCTATAGTCTTCAAAGGGATCCGAAATATCTGTTCTCAGATTCCACAGAAATAAGGCTAGCAAAGAGATCCACGAAATACAGATGTAACTCTGTGAGATGAATGAACAGAACACTAAGCAGTTTCTCAGAAAGCTTCCTTCCAGATTTCATCTGAGAATATTTCCTTTTTCACCATAGCCCTCTATGGGCTTCCAAATATCACTTTGCCAATTCCACAAGAACTGTCTTTGCGAAAGTCTTCTTGAGGGGAAAGCTGTAACTCTGTGAGATGATTTCACAGAACACAAAGAAGTTTCTCAGAAAGCTTCGTTCTCTTTGTTATGGGAGGATATTTCCTTTGGCCCTATAGTCTTCAAAGGGATCCGAAATATCTGTTTTCAGATTCCACAGAAATAAGGCTAGCCAAGAGATCCACAAAATACAGATGTAACTCTGTGAGATGAATGAACAGAACACTAAGCAGTTTCTCAGAAAGCTTCTTTCCATATTTCATCTGACGATATTTCCGTTTTCACCATAGCCCTCTATGGGCTTCCAAATATCACTTTACGAATTTCAGAAGAACTGTCTTAGCGAAAGGCTTCTTGAGGGGAAAGCTGTAACTCTGTGAGATGATTTCACAGAACACAAAGAAGTTTCTCAGAAAGCTTCTTTCTCTTTGTTATCGGAGGATATTTCCTTTGACCCTATAGTCTTCAAAGGGATCCGAAATATCTGTTCTCAGATTCCACAGAAATAAGGCTAGCAAAGAGATCCACGAAACACAGATGTAACTCTGTGAGTGGAAGTCACACATCACTGTGCAGTTTCTCAGAAAGCTTCTTTCCAGATTTCATCTGAGGATATTTCCTTTTTCACCATAGCCCTCTATGGGCTTCCAAATATCACTTTGCCAATTCCACAAGAACTGTCTTAGCGAAAGGCTTCTTGAGGGGGAAAGCTGTAACTCTGTGAGAGGATTTCACAGAACACAAAGAAGTTTCTCAGAGAGCTTCTTTCTCTTTGTTATCGGAGGACATTTCCTTTGGCCCTATATTCTTCAAAGGGATCCGAAATATCTGTTCTCAGATTCCACAGTATTAAGGCTAGCAAAGAGATCCACGAAATACAGATGTAACTCTCTGAGATGAATGAACAGAACACTAAGCAGTTTCCCACAAAGCTTCTTTCCAGATTTCATCTGAGGATATTTCCTTTTTCACCTTAGCCCTCTATGGGCTTCCAAATATCACTTTTCCAATTCCACAAGAACTGTCTTAGCGAAAGGCTTCTTGAGGGGAAAGCTGTAACTCTGTGAGATGATTTCACAGAAAACAAAGAAGTTTCCAGAAAGCTCCTTCCTCTTTGTTATCGGAGGATCTTTCCTTTGGCCCTATAGTCTTCAAAGGGATCCGAAATATCTGTTCCCAGATTCCACAGAAATAAGGCTAGCAAAGAGATCCACGAAACACAGATGTAACTCTGTGAGTGGAAGTCACACATCACAGAGCAGTTTCTCAGAAAGCTTCTTTCCAGATTTCATCTGAGGATATTTCCTTTTTCACCATAGCCCTCTATGGGCTTCCAAATATCACTTTGCCAATTCCACAAGAACTGTCTTAGCGAAAGGCTTCTTGAGGGGAAAGCTGTAACTCTGTGAGATGATTTCACAAAACACAAAGAAGTTTCTCAGAAAGCTTCTTTCTCTTTGTTATCGGAGGATATTTCCTTTGGCCCTGTAGTCTTCAAAGGGATCCGAAATATCTGTTCTCAGATTCCACAGAAATAAGGCTAGCAAAGAGATCCATGAAATACAGATGTAACTCTGTGAGTGGAAGTCCCACTTCACAGAGCAGTTTCTCAGAAAGCTTCTTTCCAGATTTCATCTGAGGATATTTCCTTTTTCACCATAGCCCTCTATGGGCTTCCAAATATCACTTTGCCAATTCCACAAGAACGGTCTTAGCGAAAGGCATCTTGTGGGGAAAGCTGTAACTCTGTGAGATGATTTCACAGAACACAAAGAAGTTTCTCAGAAAGCTTCTTTCTCTTTGTTATCGGAGCATATTTCCTTTGGCCCTATAGTCTTCAAAGGGATCCGAAATATCTGTTCTCAGATTGCACAGAATTAAGGCGAGCAAAGAGATCCACGAAATACCGATGTAACTCTGTGAGATGAATAAACAGAAGACTAAGCAGTTTCCCACAAATCTTCTTTCCAGAATTCATCTGAGGATATTTCCTTTTTCACCATAGCCCTCTATGGGCTTCCAAATATCACTTTACCAATTCCACAGGAACTGTCTTAGCGAAAGGCTTCTTGAGGGGAAAGCTGTAACTCTGTGAGATGATTTCACAGAACACAAAGACGTTTCTCAGAAAGCTTCTTTCTCTTTGTTATCGGGGGATATTTCCTTTGGCCCTATAGTCTTCAAAGGGATCTGAAATATCTGTTCTCAGATTCCACAGAAATAAGGCTAGCAAAGAGATCCACAAAATACAGATGTAACTCTGTGAGATGAATGAACAGAACACTAAGCAGTTTCTCAGAAAGCTTCTTTCCAGATTTCATGTGAGGTTATTTCCTTTTTCACCATAGCCCTCTATGGGCTTCCAAATATCACTTTGCCAATTCCACAAGAACTGTGTTAGCGAAAGGCTTCTTGAGGGGAAAGCTGTAACTCTGTGAGGTGATTTCACAGAACACAAAGAAGTTTCTCAGAAACGTTCTTTCTCTTTGTTATCGGAGGATATTTCCTTTGGCCATAGAGTCTTCAAAGGGATCCGAAATATCTGTTCTCAGATTCCACAGAAATAAGGCTAGCAAAGAGATCCACGAAACACAGATGTAACTCTGTGAGTGGAAGTCACACATCACAGAGCAGTTTCTCAGAAAGCTTCTTTCCAGATTTCATCTGAGGATATTTCCTTTTTCACCATAGCCCTCTAGGGGCGTCCAAATATCACTTTGCCAATTCCACAAGAACTGTCTTAGCGAAAGGCTCCTTGAGGTGAAAGCTGTAACTCTGTGAGAGGATTTCACAGAACACAAAGAAGTTTCTCAGAAAGCTTCTTTCTCTTTGTTATCGGAGGATCGTTCCTTTGGCCCTATAGTCTTCAAAGGGATCCGAAATATCTGTTCTCAGATTCCACAGAAATAAGGCTAGCAAAGAGATCCACAAAATACAGATGTAACTCTGTGAGATGAATGAACAGAACACTAAGCAGTTTCTCAGAAAGCTTCTTTCCAGATTTCATCTGAGGATATTTCCTTTTTCACCATAGTCCTCTATGGGCTTCCAAATATCACTTTGCCAATTCCACAAGAACTGTCTTAGCGAAAGGCTTCTTGAGGGGAAAGCTGTAACTCTGTGAGATGATTTCACAGAACACAAAGAAGTTTCTCAGAAAGCTTCTTTCTCTTTGTTATCGGAGGATATTTCCTTTGGCCCTATAGTCTTCAAAGGGATCCGAAATATCTGTTCTCATATTCCACAGAAATAAGGCTAGCAAAGAGATCCACGAAATACAGATGTAACTGTGTGAGATGAATGAACAGAACACTAAGCCGTTTCTCAGAAAGCTTCTTTCCAGATTTCATCTGAGGATATTTCCTTTTTCACCTTAGCCCTCTATGGGCTTCCAAATATCACTTTGCCAATTCCACAAGAACGGTCTTAGCGAAAGGCTTCTTGTGGGGAAAGCTGTAACTCTGTGAGATGATTTCACAGAACACAAAGAAGTTTCTCAGAAAGCTTCTTTCTCTTTGTTATCGGAGGATATTTCCTTTGGCCCTATAGTCTTCAAAGGGATCCGAAATATCTGTTCTCAGATTCCACAGAAATAAGGCTAGCAAAGAAATCCACGAAATACAGATGTAACTCTGTGAGATGAATGTACAGAACAGTAAGCAGTTTCTCAGAAAGCTTCCTTCCAGATTTCATCTGAGGATATTTCCTTTTTCACCATAGCCCTCTATGGGCTTCCAAATATCACTTTGCCAATTCCACAAGAACTCTCTTAGCGAAAGGCTTCTTGAGGGGAAAGCTGTAACTCTGTGAGATGATTTCACAGAACACAAAGAAGTTTCTTAGAAAGCTTCTTTCTCTTTGTTATCGGAGGATCTTTCCTTTGGCCCTATAGTCTTCAAAGGGATCCGAAATATCTGTTCTCAGATTCCACAGAAATAAGGCTAGCAAAGAGATCCACAAAATACAGATGTAACTCTGTGAGATGAATGAACAGAACACTAAAAGTTTCCCACAAAGCTTCTTTCCAGATTTCATCTGAGGATATTTCCTTTTTCAACATAACCCTCTATGGGCTTCCAAATATCACTTTGGCAATTCCACAAGAACTGTCTTAGCGAAAGGCTTCTTGAGGGGAAAGCTGTAACTCTGTGAGATGATTTCACAGAACACAAAGAAGTTTCTCAGAAAGCTTCTTTGTCTTTGTTATCGGAGGATATTTCCTTTGACCCTATAGTCTTCAAAGGGATCCGAAATATCTGTTCTCAGATTCCACAGAAATAAGGCTAGCAAAGAGATCCACAAAATGGAGATGTAACACTGTGAGATGAATGAACAGAACACTAAGCAGTTTCTCAGAAAACTTCTTTCCAGATTTCATCTGAGGATATTTCCTTTTTCACCATAGCCCTCTATGGGCTTCCAAATATCACTTTGTCAATTCCACAAGAACTGTCTTAGTTAAAGGCTTCTTGAGGGGAAAGCTGTAACTCTGTGAGAGGATTTCACAGAACACAAAGAAGCTTCTCAGAAAGCTTCTTTCTCTTTGTTATCGGAGGATCTTTCCTTTGGCCCTATAGTCTTCAAAGGGATCCGAAATATCTGTTCTCAGATTCCACAGAAATAATGGTAGCAAAGAGATCCACGAAATACAGATGTAACTCTGTGAGTGGAAGTCACACATCACAGAGCAGTTTCTCAGAAAGCTTCCTTCCAGATTTCATCTGATGATATTTCCTTTTTCACCATAGCCCTCCATGGGCTTCCAAATATCACTTTGCCAATTCCACAAGAACTGTCTTAGCGAAAGGCTTCTTGAGGAGAAAGCTGTAACTCTGTGTGATGATTTCACAGAACACAAAGAAGTTTCTCAGAAAGCTTCTTTCTCTTTGTTATCGGAGGATATTTCCTTTGGCCATATAGTCTTCAAAGGGATCCGAAATATCTGTTCTCAGATTCCACAGAAATAAGGCTAGCAAAGAGATCCACAAAATACAGATGTAACTCTGTGAGATGAAAGAACAGAACACTAAGCAGTTTCTCAGAAAGCTTGTTTCCAGATTTCATCTGAGGATATTTCCTTTTTCACCATAGCCCTCCACGGGCTTCCAAATATCACTTTGCGAATTTCACAAGAACTGTCTTAGAGAAAGGTTTCTTGAGGGGAAAGCTGTAACTCTGTGAGATGATTTCACAGAACACAAAGAAGTTTCTCAGAATGCTTCTTTCTCTTTGTTATCAGAGGATATTTCCTTTGGCCCTATAGTCTTCAAAGGGATCCGAAATATCTGTTCTCAGATTCCACAGAAATAAGGCTAGCAAAGAGATCCACGAAACACAGATGAAACTCTGTGAGTGGAAGTCACACATCACAGAGCAGTTTCTCAGAAAGCTTCTTTCCAGATTTCATCTGAGGATATTTCCTTTTTCACCATAGCCCTCTAGGGGCTTCCAAATATCACTTTGCCAATTCCACAAGAACTGTCTTAGCGAAAGGCTCCTTGAGGTGAAAGCTGTAACTCTGTGAGAGGATTTCACAGAACACAAAGAAGTTTCTCAGAAAGCTTCTTTCTCTTTGTTATCGGAGGATCTTTCCTTTGGCCCTACAGTCTTCAAAGGGATCCGAAATATCTGTTCTCAGATTCCACAGAAATAAGGCTAGCAAAGAGATCCACAAAATACAGATGTAACTCTGTGAAATGAATGAACAGAACACTAAGCAGTTTCTCAGAAAGCTTCCTTCCAGATTTCATCTGAGGATATTTCCTTTCTCACCATAGCCCTCTATGGGCTTCCAAATATCACTTTGCCAATTCCACAAGAACCGTCTTAGCGAAAGGCTTCTTGAGGGGAAAGCTGTAACTCTGTGAGATGATTTCACAGAACACAAAGAAGTTTCTCAGAAAGCTTCTTTCTCTTTGTTATCGGAGGATTTTTCCTTTGGCCCTATAGTCTTCAAAGGGATCTGAAATATCTGTTCTCAGATTACACAGAAATAAGGGTAGCAAAGAGATCCACGAAATACAGATGTAACTCTGCGAGAGGAAGTCACACATCACAGAGCAGTTTCTCAGAAAGCTTCTTTCCAGATTTCAACTGAGGATATTTCCTTTTTCAACGTAGCCCTCTAAGGGCTTCCAAATATCACTTTGCCAATTCCACAGGAACTGTCTTAGCGAACGGCTTCTTGAGGGGAAAGCTGTAACTCTGTGAGATGATTTCACGGAACACAAAGGAGTTACTCAGAAAGCTTCTTTCTCTTTGTTATCGGAGGATATTTCCTTTGGCCCTATAGTCTTCAAAGGGATCCGAAATATCTGTTCTCAGATTCCACAGAAATAAGGCTAGCAAAAGGATCCACGAAATACAGATGTAACTCTGTGAGATGAATGAAAAGAACAGTAAGCAGTTTCTCAGAAAGCTTCCTTCCAGATTTCATCTGAGGATATTTCCTTTTTCACCATAGCCCTCTATGGGCTTCCAAATATCACTTTGCCAATTCCACAATAACTGTCTTAACGAAAGGCTTCTTGAGGGGAAAGCTGTAACTCTGTGAGGTGATTTCACAGAACACAAACAAGTTTCTCAGAAAGCTTCTTTCTCTTCGTTATCGGAGGATATTTCCTTTGGTCCTATAGTCTTCAAAGGGATCCGAAATATCTGTTCTCAGATTCCACAGAATTAAGGCTAGCAAAGAGATCCACGAAATACTGATGTAACTCTGTGAGATGAATGAACGGAACACTAAGCAGTTTCCCACAAAGCTTCTTTCCAGATTTCATCTGAGGATATTTCCTTTTTCACCTTAGCCCTCTATGGGCTTCCAAATATCACTTTGCCAATTCCACAAGAACTGTCTTAGCGAAAGGCTTCTTGAGGGGAAAGCTGCAACACTGTGAGATGATTTCACAGAACACAAAGAAGATTCTCAGAAAGCTTCTTTCTCTTTGTTATCGGAGGATATTTCCTTTGGCCCTATCGTCTTCAAAGGGATCCGAAATATCTGTTCTCAGATTACACAGAAATAAGGGTAGCAAAGAGATCCACGAAATACAGATGTAACTCTGCGAGAGGAAGTCACACATCACAGAGCAGTTTCTCAGAAACCTTCTTTCCAGATTTCATCTGAGGATATTTCCTTTTTCAACGTAGCCCTCTATGGGCTTCCAAATATCACTTTGCCAATTCCACAAGAACTGTCTTAGCGAACCGCTTCTTGAGGGGAAAGCTGTAACTCTGTGAGATGATTTCACAGAACACAAAAAAGTTTCTCAGAAAGCTTCTTTCTCTTTGTTATCGGAGGATATTTCCTTTGGCCCTATAGTCTTCAAAGGGATCCGAAATATCTGTTCTCAGATTCCACAGAAATAAGGCTAGCAAAAGGATCCACGAAATACAGATGTAACTCTGTGAGATGAATGAACAGAACAGTAAGCAGTTTCTCAGAAAGCTTCCTTCCAGATTTCATCTGAGGATATTTCCTTTTTCACCCTAGCCCTCAATGGGCTTCCAAATATCACTTTGCCAATTCCACAATAACTGTCTTAGCGAAAGGCTTCTTGAGGGGAATGCTGTAACTCTGTGAGGTGATTTCACAGAACACAAACAAGTTTCTCAGAAAGCTTCTTTCTCTTTGTTATCGGAGGATATTTCCTTTGGACCTATAGTCTTCAAAGGGATCCGAAATATCTGTTCTCAGATTCCACAGAATTAAGGCTATCAAAGAGATCCACGAAATACTGATGTAACTCTGTGAGATGAATGATCAGAACACTAAGCAGTTTCCCACAAAGCTTCTTTCCAGATTTCATCTGAGGATATTTCCCCTTTCACCTTAGCCCTCTATGGGCTTCCAAATATCACTTTGCCAATTCCACAAGAACTGTCTTAGCGAAAGGCTTCTTGGGGGGAAAGCTGTAACACTGTGAGATGATTTCACAGAACACAAAGAAGTTTCTCAGAAAGCTTCTTTCTCTTTGTTATCGGAGGATATTTCCTTTGGCCCTATCGTCTTCAAAGTGATCCGAAATATCTGTTCTCAGATTACACAGAAATAATGGTAGCAAAGAGATCCACGAAATACAGATGTAACTCTGTGAGTGGAAGTCACACATCACAGAGCAGTTTGTCAGAAAGCTTCTTTCCAGATTTCATCTGAGGATATTTCCTTTTTCAACGTAGCCCTTTATGGGCTTCCAATATGACTTTGCCAATTCCACAAGAACTGTCTTAGCGAAGGGCTTCTTGAGGGGAAAGCTGTAACTCTGTGAGATGATTTCACAGAACACAAAGAAGTTTCTCAGAAAGCTTCTTTCTCTTTGTTATCAGAGGATATTTCCTTTGGCCCTATAGTCTTCAAAGGGATCCGAAATATCTGTTCTCAGATTCCACAGAAATAAGGCTAGCAAGGAGATCCACGAAATACAGATGTAACTCTGTGAGTGGAAGTCACACATCACAGAGCAGTTTCTCATAAAGCTTCTTTCCAGATTTCATCTGAGGATATTTCCTTTTTCACCATAGCCCTCCATGGGCTTCCAAATATCACTTTGCCAATTCCACAAGAACTGTCTGAGAGATAGGATTCTTGAGGGGAAAGCTGTAACTCTGTGAGGTGATTTCACAGAACACAAACAAGTTTCTCAGAAAGCTTCTTTCTCTTTGTTATCGGAGGATATTTCCTTTGGACCTACAGTCTTCAAAGGGATCCGAAATATCTGTTCTCAGATTCCACAGAAATAAGGCTAGCAAGGAGATCCACGAAATACAGATGTAACTCTGTGAGTGGAAGTCACACATAACAGAGCAGTTTCTCAGAAAGCTTCCTTCCAGATTTCATCTGAGGATATTTCCTTTTTCACCATAGCCCTCTATGGGCTTCCAAATATCACATTGCCAATTCCAGAAGAACTGTCTTAGCGAAAGGCTTCTTGAGGGGAAAGCTGTAACTCTGTGAGATGATTTCACAGAACACAAAGAAGTTTCTCAGAAAGCTTCTTTCTCTTTGTTATCGGAGGATATTTCCTTTGGCCCTATTGTCTTCAAAGGGATCCGAAATATCTATTCTCAAATTCCACAGAAATAAGGCTAGCAAAGAGATCCACGAAATACAGATGTAACTCTGTGAGATGAATGAACAGAACACTAAGCAGTTTCTCAGAAAGCTTCCTTCCAGATTTCATCTGAGAATATTTCCTTTTTCACCATAGCCCTCTATGGGCTTCCAAATATCACTTTGCCAATTCCACAAGAACTGTCTTAGCGAAAGCCTTCTTGAGAGGAAAGCTGAAACTCTGTGAGGTGATTTCACAGAACACAAAGAAGTTTCTCAGAAAGCTTCTTTCTCTTTGTTATCGGAGGATATTTCCTTTGGCCCTATAGTCTTCAAAGGGATCCGAAATATCTGTTCTCAGATTCCACAGAAATAAGGCTAGCAAAGAGATCCACAAAATAGAGATGTAACACTGTGAGATGAATGAACAGAACACTAAGCAGTTTCTCAGAAAACTTCTTTCCAGATTTCATCTGAGGATATTTCCTTTTTCACCATACCCCTCTATGGGCTTCCAAATATCACTTTGCCAATTCCACAAGAACACTCTTAGCGAAAGGCTTCTTGAGGGGAACGCTGTAACTCCGTGAGATGATTTCACAGAACACAAAGAAGTTTCTCAGAAAGCTTCTTTCTCTTTGTTATGGGAGAATATTTCCTATGGCCCTATAGTCTTCAAAGGGATCCGAAATATCTGTTCTCAGATTCCACAGAAATAAGGCTAGCAAAGAGATCCACAAAACACAGATGTAACTCTGTGAGATGAATGAACAGAACACTAAGCAGTTTCTCAGAAAGCTTCCTTCCAGATTTCATCTGAGGATATTTCCTTTTTCACCATAACCCTCTATGGGCTTCCAAATATCACTTTGCCAATTCCACAAGAACTGTCTTAGCGAAAGGCTTCTTGAGGGGAAAGCTGTAACTCTGTGAGATGATTTCACAGAACACAAAGAAGTTTCTCAGAAAGCTTCTTTGTCTTTGTTATCGGAGGATATTTCCTTTGGCCCTATAGTCTTCAAAGCGATCCGAAATATCTGTTCTCAGATTAAACAAAAATAAGGCTAGCAAAGATATCCACGAAATACAGATGTAACTCTGTGAGTGGAAGTCACACATCACAGAGCAGTTTCTCAGAAAGCTTCTTTCCAGATTTCATCTGAGGATATTTCCTTTTTCACCATAGCCCTCTATGGACTTCCAAATATCACTTTGCCAATTCCACAAGAACTGTCTTAGCGAAAGGCTTCTTGAGGGGAAAGCTGTAACTCTGTGAGATGATTTCACAGAACACAAAGAAGTTTCTCAGAAAGCTTCTTTCTCTTTGTTATCGGAGGATATTTCCTTTGGCCCTATACTCTTCAAAGGGATCCGAAATATCTGTTCTCAGATTCCACAGAAATAAGGCTAGCAAAGAGATCCACGAAATACAGATGTAACTCTGTGAGATGAATGAACAGAACACTAAGCAGTTTTTCAGAAAGCTTCCTTCCAGATTTCATCTGAGGATATTTCCTTTTTCACCATAGCCCTCTATGGGCTTCCAAATATCACTTTGCCAATTCCACAAGAACTGTCTTAGCGAACGGCTTCTTGAGGGGAAAGCTGTAACTCTGTGAGGTGATTTCACAGAACACAAAGAAGTTTCTCAGAAAGCTTCTTTCTCTTTGTTATCGGAGGATATTTCCTTTGGCCCTATAGTCTTCAAAGGGATCCGAAATATCTGTTCTCAGATTCCACAGAAATAAGGCTAGCAAAGAGATCCACAAAACAGAGATGTAACTCTGTGAGATGAATGAACAGAACACTAAGCAGTTTCTCAGAAAGCTTCTTTCCAGATTTCTTCTAAGGATATTTCCTTTTTCAGCATAGCCCTCTATGGGCTTCCAAATATCACTTTGCCAATTCCACAAGAACTCTCTTAGCGAAAGGCTTCTTGAGGGGAAAAATGTAACTCTGTGAGATGATTTCACAGAACACAAAGAAGTTTCTCAGAAAGCTTTTTTCTCTTTGTTATGGGAGGATATTTCCTTTGGCCCTATAGTCTTCAAAGGGATCCGAAATATCAGTTCTCAGATTCCACAGAAATGAGGCTTGCAAAGAGATCCACAAAATACAGATGTAACTCTGTGAGATGAATGAACAGAACACTAAGCAGTTTCTCAGAAAGCTTCCTTCCACATTTCATCTGAGGATATTTCCTTTTTCACCATAGCCCTCTATGGGCTTCCAAATATCACTTTGCCAATTCCACAAGAACTGCCTTAGCGAAAGGCTTCTTGAGAGGAAAGCTGAAACTCTGTGAGGTGATTTCACAGAACACAAAGAAGTTTCTCAGAAAGCTTCTTTCTCTTTGTTATCGGATTATATTTCCTTTGGCCCTATAGTCTTCAAAGGGATCCGAAATATCTGTTCTCAGATTCCACAGAAATAAGGCTAGCAAAGAGATCCACAAAATAGAGATGTAACACTGTGAGATGAATGAACAGAACACTAAGCAGTTTCTCAGAAAACTTATTTCCAGATTTCATCTGAGAATATTTCCTTTTTCACCATAGCCCTCTATGGGCTTCCAAATATCACTTTGCCAATTCCACAAGAACTCTCTTAGGGAAAGGCTTCTTGAGGGGAAAGCTGTAACTCTGTGAGATGATTTCCCAGAACACAAAGAAGTTTCTCAGAAAGCTTCTTTCTCTTTGTTATGGGAGGATATTTCCTTTGGCCCTATAGTCTTCAAAGGGATCCGAAATATCTGTTCTCAGATTCCACAGAAATAAGGCTAGCAAAGAGATACACGAAATACTGATGTAACTCTGTGAGATGAATGAACAGAACACTAAGCAGTTTCCCACAAAGCTTCTTTCCAGATTTCATCTGAGGATATTTCCTTTTTCACCATAACCCTCTATGGGCTTCCAAATATCACTTTGCCAATTCCACAAGAACTGTCTTAGCGAAAGGCTTCTTGAGGGGAAAGCTGTAACTCTGTGAGATGATTTCACAGAACACAAAGAAGTTTCTCAGAAAGCTTCTTTCTCTTTGTTATCGGAGGATATTTCCTTTGGCCATATAGTCTTCAAAGGGATCCGAAATATCTGTTCTCAGATTCCACAGAAATAAGGCTAGCAAAGAGATCCACAAAATACAGATGGAACTCTGTGAGATGAATGAACAGAACACTAAGCAGTTTCTCAGAAAGCTTGTTTCCAGATTTCATCTGAGGATATTTCCTTTTTCACCATAGCCCTCCATGGCCTTCCAAATATCACTTTGCGAATTTCACAAGAACTGACTTAGAGAAAGGCTTCTTGAGGGGAAAGCTGTAACTCTGTGAGATGATTTCACAGAACACAAAGAAGTTTCTCAGAATGCTTCTTTCTCTTTGTTATCAGAGGATATTTCCTTTGGCCCTATAGTCTTCAAAGGGATCCGAAATATCTGTTCTCAGATTCCACAGAAATAAGGCTAGCAAAGAGATCCACGAAACACAGATGAAACTCTGTGAGTGGAAGTCACACATCACAGAGCAGTTTCTCAGAAAGCTTCTTTCCAGATTTCATCTGAGGATATTTCCTTTTTCACCATAGCCCTCTAGGGGCTTCCAAATATCACTTTGCCAATTCCACAAGAACTGTCTTAGCGAAAGGCTCCTTGAGGTGAAAGCTGTAACTCTGTGAGAGGATTTCACAGAACACAAAGAAGTTTCTCAGAAAGCTTCTTTCTCTTTGTTATCGGAGGATCTTTCCTTTGGCCCTATAGTCTTCAAAGGGATCCGAAATATCTGTTCTCAGATTCCACAGAAATAAGGCTAGCAAAGAGATCCACAAAATAGAGATGTAACACTGTGAGATGAATGAACAGAACACTAAGCAGTTTCTCAGAAAGCTTCCTTCCAGATTTCATCTGAGGATATTTCCTTTCTCACCATAGCCCTCTATGGGCTTCCAAATATCACTTTGCCAATTCCACAAGAACTGTCTTAGCGAAAGGCTTCTTGAGGGGAAAGCTGTAACTCTGTGAGGTGATTTCACAGAACACAAACAAGTTTCTCAGAAAGCTTCTTTCTCTTTGTTATCGGAGGATATTTCCTTTGGCCCTATAGTCTTCAAAGGGATCCGAAATATCTGTTCTCAGATTCCACAGAAAAAAGGCTAGCAAAGAGATCCACAAAATAGAGATGTAACTCTGTGAGATGAATGAACAGAACACTAAGCAGTTTCTCAGAAAACTTCTTTCCAGATTTCATCTGAGGATATTTCCTTTTTCACCATAGCCCTCTATGGGCTTCCAAATATCACTTTGCCAATTCCACAAGAACTCTCTTAGCGAAAGGCTTCTTGAGGGGAAAGCTGTAACTCTGTGAGATGATTTCCCAGAACACAAAGAAGTTTCTCAGAAAGCTTCTTTCTCTTTGTTATGGGAGGATATTTCCTTTGGCCCTATAGTCTTCAAAGGGATCCGAAATATCTGTTCTCAGATTCCACAGAAATAAGGCTAGCAAAGAGATACACGAAATACTGATGTAACTCTGTGAGATGAATGAACAGAACACTAAGCAGTTTCCCACAAAGCTTCTTTCCAGATTTCATCTGAGGATATTTCCTTTTTCACCATAACCCTCTATGGGCTTCCAAATATCACTTTGCCAATTCCACAAGAACTGTCTTAGCGAAAGGCTTCTTGAGGGGAAAGCTGTAACTCTGTGAGATGATTTCACAGAACACAAAGAAGTTTCTCAGAAAGTTTCTTTGTCTTTGTTATCGGAGGATATTTCCTTTGGCCCTATAGTCTTCAAAGGGATCCGAAATATCTGTTCTCAGATTAAACAAAAATAAGGCTAGCAAAGAGATCCACGATATACAGATGTAACTCTGTGAGTGGAAGTCACACATCACAGAGCAGTTTCTCAGAAAGCTTCTTTCCAGATTTCATCTGAGGATATTTCCTTTTTCACCATAGCCCTCTATGGACTTCCAAATATCACTTTGCCAATTCCACAAGAACTGTCTTAGCGAAAGGCTTCTTGAGGGGAAAGCTGTAACTCTGTGAGATGATTTCACAGAACACAAAGAAGTTTCTCAGAAAGCTTCTTTCTCTTTGTTATCGGAGGATATTTCCTTTGGCCCTATAGTCTTCAAAGGGATCCGAAATATCTGTTCTCAGATTCCACAGAAATAAGGCTAGCAAAGAGATCCACGAAATACAGATGTAACTCTGTGAGATGAATGAACAGAACACTAAGCAGTTTCTCAGAAAGCTTCCTTCCTGATTTCATCTGAGGATATTTCCTTTTTCACCATAGCCCTCTATGGGCTTCCAAATATCACTTTGCCAATTCCACAAGAACTGTCTTAGCGAACAGCTACTTGAGGTGAAAGCTGTAACTCTGTGAGGTGATTTCACAGAACACAAACAAGTTTCTCAGAAAGCTTCTTTCTCTTTGTTATCGGAGGATATTTCCTTTGGCCCTATAGTCTTCAAAGGGATCCGAAATATCTGTTCTCAGATTCCACAGAAATAAGGCTAGCAAGGGGATCCACAAAATAGAGATGTAACTCTGTTAGATGAATGAACAGAACACTAAGCAGTTTCTCAGAAAGCTTCTTTCCAGATTTCATCTAAGGATATTTCCTTTTTCAGCATAGCCCTCTATGGGCTTCCAAATATCACTTTGCCAATTCCACAAGAACTCTCTTAGCGAAAGGCTTCTTGAGGGGAAAGCTGTAACTCTGTGAGATGATTTCACAGAACACAAAGAAGTTTCTCAGAAAGCTTCTTTCTCTTTGTTATCGGAGGATATTTCCTTTGGCCCTATAGTCTTCAAAGGGATCCGAAATATCAGTTCTCAGATTCCACAGAAATGAGGCTTGCAAAGAGATCCACAAAATACAGATGTAACTCTGTGAGATGAATGAACAGAACACTAAGCAGTTTCCCACAAAGCTTCTTTCCAGATTTCATCTGAGGATATTTCCTTTTTCACCATAACCCTCTATGGGTTTCCAAATATCACTTTGCCAATTCCACAAGAACTGTCTTAGCGAAAGGCTTCTTGAGGGGAAAGCTGTAACTCTGTGAGATGATTTCACAGAACACAAAGAAGTTTCTCAGAAAGCTTCTTTCTCTTTGTTATCGGAGGATATTTCCTTTGGCCCTATAGTCTTCAAAGGGATCCGAAATATCTGTTCTCAGATTAAACAAAAATAAGGCTAGCAAAGAGATCCACGACATACAGATGTAACTCTGTGAGTGCAAGTCATACATCACAGAGCAGTTTCTCAGAAAGCTTCTTTCCAGATTTCATCTGAGGATATTTCCTTTTTCACCATAGCCCTCTATGGGCTTCCAAATATCACTTTGCCAATTCCACAAGAACTGTCTTAGTGAAAGGCTTCTTGAGGGGAAAGCTGTAACTCTGTGAGAGGATTTCACAGAACACAAAGAAGTTTCTCAGAAAGCTTCTTTCTTTTGGTATCGGAGGATCTTTACTTTGGCCCTATAGTTTTCAAAGGGATCCGAAATATCTGTTCTCAGATTCCACAGAAATAATGGTAGCAAAGAGATCCACGAAATACAGATGTTACTCTGTGAGAGGAAGTCACACATCACAGAGCAGTTTCTCAGAAAGCTTCTTTCCAGATTTCATCTGAGGATATTTCCTTTTTCAACGTAGCCCTCTATGGGCTTCCAAATATGACTTTGCCAATTCCACAAGAACTGTCTTAGCGAAAGGCTTCTTGAGGGGAAAGCTGTAACTCTGTGAGATGATTTCACAGAACACAAAGAAGTTTCTCAGAAAGCTTCTTTCTCTTTGTTATCGGAGGATATTTCCTTTGGCCCTATAGTCTTCAAAGGGATCCGAAATATCTGTTCTCAGATTCCACGGAAACAAGGCTAGCAAAGAGATCCACGAAATACAGATGTAACTCTGTGAGATGAATGAACAGAACACTAAGCAGTTTCTCAGAAAGCTTCCTTCCAGATTTCATCTGAGGATATTTCCTTTTTCACCATAGCCCTCCCTGGGCTTCCAAATATCACTTTTCCAATTCCACAAGAACTGTCTTAGCGAAAGTCTTCTTGAGGGAAAAGCTGTAACTCTGTGAGGTGATTTCACAGAACACAAACAAGTTTCTCAGAAAGCTTCTTTCTCTTTGTTATCGGAGGATATTTCCTTTGGCCCTATAGTCTTCAAAGGGATCCGAAATATCTGTTCTCAGATTCCACAGGAATAAGGCTAGCAAAGAGATCCACAAAATAGAGATGTAACTCTGTGAGATGAATGAACAGAACACTAAGCAGTTTCTCAGAAAGCTTCTTTCCAGATTTCATCTAAGGATATTTCCTTTTTCAGCATAGCCCTCTATGGGCTTCCAAATATCACTTTGCCCATTCCACAAGAACTCTCTTAGCGAAAGGCTTCTTGAGGGGAAAGCTGTAACTCTGTGAGATGATTTCACAGAACAAAAGAAGTTTCTCAGAAAGCTTCTTTCTCTTTGTTATGGGAGGATATTTCCTTTGGCCCTATAGTCTTCAAAGGGATCCGAAATATCAGCTCTCAGATTCCACAGAAATAAGGCTAGCAAAGAGATCCACAAAACACAGATGTAACACTGTGAGATGAATGAACAGAACACTAAGCAGTTTCCCACAAAGCTTCTTTCCAGATTTCATCTGAGGATATTTCCTTTTTCACCATAACCCTCTATGGGTTTGCAAATATCACTTTGCCAATTCCACAAGAACTGTTTTAGCGAAAGGCTTCTTGAGGGGTTAGCTGTAACTCTGTGAGATGATTTCACAGAACACAAAGAAGTTTCTCAGAAAGCTTCTTTCTCTTTGTTATCGGAGGATATTTCCTTTGGACCTATAGACTTCAAAGGGATCCGAAATATCTGTTCTCAGATTCCACAGAATTAAGGCTAGCAAAGAGATTCACGAAATACTGATGTAACTCTGTGAGATGAATGAACAGAACACTAAGCAGTTTCCCACAAATCTTCTTTCCAGATTTCATCTGAGGATATTTCCTTTTTCACCTTAGCCCTCTATGGGCTTCCAAATATCATTTTGCCAATTCCACAAGAACTGTCTTAGCGAAAGGCTTCTTGAGGGGAAAGCTGTAACACTGTGAGATGATTTCACAGAACACAAAGAAGTTTCTCAGAAAGCTTCTTTCTCTCTGTTATCGGAGGATATTTCCTTTGGCCCTATCGTCTTCAAAGGGATCCGAAATATCTGTTCTCAGATTACACAGAAATAAGGGTAGCAAAGAGATCCACGAAATACAGATGTAACTCTGCGAGAGGAAGTCACACATCACAGAGCAGTTTCTCAGAAACCTTCTTTCCAGATTTCATCTGAGGATATTTCCTTTTTCAACGTAGCCCTCTATGGGCTTCCAAATATCACTTTGCCAATTCCACAAGAACTGTCTTAGCGAACCGCTTCTTGAGGGGAAAGCTGTAACTCTGTGAGATGATTTCACAGAACACAAAAAAGTTTCTCAGAAAGCTTCTTTCTCTTTGTTATCGGAGGATATTTCCTTTGGCCCTATAGTCTTCAAAGGGATCCGAAATATCTGTTCTCAGTTTCCACAGAAATAAGGCTAGCAAAAGGATCCACGAAATACAGATGTAACACAGTGAGATGAATGAACAGAACAGTAAGCAGTTTCTCAGAAAGCTTCCTTCCAGATTTCATCTGAGGATATTTCCTTTTTCACCATAGCCCTCAATGGGCTTCCAAATATCACTTTGCCAATTCCACAATAACTGTCTTAGCGAAAGGCTTCTTGAGGGGAATGCTGTAACTCTGTGAGGTGATTTCACAGAACACAAACAAGTTTCTCAGAAAGCTTCTTTCTCTTTGTTATCGGAGGATATTACCTTTGGACCTATAGTCTTCAAAGGGATCCGAAATATCTGTTCTCAGATTCCACAGAAATAAGGCTAGCAAAAGGATCCACGAAATACAGATGTAACACAGTGAGATGAATGAACAGAACAGTAAGCAGTTTCTCAGAAAGCTTCCTTCCAGATTTCATCTGAGGATATTTCCTTTTTCACCATAGCCCTCTATGGGCTTCCAATATGACTTTGCCAATTCCACAAGAACTGTCTTAGCGAAAGGCTTCTTGAGGGGAAAGCTGTAACTCTGTGAGATGATTTCACAGAACACAAAGAAGTTTCTCAGAAAGCTTCTTTCTCTTTGTTATCGGAGGATATTTCCTTTGGCCCTATAGTCTTCAAAGGGATCCGAAATATCTGTTCTCAGATTCCACAGAAATAAGGCTAGCAAGGAGATCCACGAAATACAGATGTAACTCTGTGAGTGGAAGTCACACATCACAGAGCAGTTTCTCAGAAAGCTTCTTTCCAGATTTCATCTGAGGATATTTCCTTTTTAACCTTAGCCCTCTATGGGCTTCCAAATATCACTTTGCCAATTCCACAAGAACTGTCTTAGCGAAAGTCTTCTTGAGGGAAAAGCTGTAACTCTGTGAGGTGATTTCAAAGAACACAAACAAGTTTCTCAGAAAGCTTCTTTCTCTTTGTTATCGGAGGATATTTCCTTTGGCCCTATAGTCTTCAAAGGGATCCGAAATATCTGTTCTCAGATTCCACAGGAATAAGGCTAGCAAAGAGATCCACAAAATAGAGATGTAACTCTGTGAGATGAATGAACAGAACACTAAGCAGTTTCTCAGAAAGCTTCTTTCCAGATTTCATCTAAGGATATTTCCTTTTTCAGCATAGCCCTCTATGGGCTTCCAAATATCACTTTGCCCATTCCACAAGAACTCTCTTAGCGAAAGGCTTCTTGAGGGGAAAGCTGTAACTCTGTGAGATGATTTCACAGAACAAAAGAAGTTTCTCAGAAAGCTTCTTTCTCTTTGTTATGGGAGGATATTTCCTTTGGCCCTATAGTCTTCAAAGGGATCCGAAATATCAGCTCTCAGATTCCACAGAAATAATGCTAGCAAAGAGATCCACAAAACACAGATGTAACACTGTGAGATGAATGAACAGAACACTAAGCAGTTTCCCACAAAGCTTCTTTCCAGATTTCATCTGAGGATATTTCCTTTTTCACCATAACCCTCTATGGGTTTCCAAATATCACTTTGCCAATTCCACAAGAACTGTCTTAGCGAAAGGCTTCTTGAGGGGTAAGTTGTAACTCTGTGAGATGATTTCACAGAACACAAAGAAGTTTCTCAGAAAGCTTCTTTCTCTTTGTTATCGGAGGATATTTCCTTTGGACCTATAGCCTTCAAAGGGATCCGAAATATCTGTTCTCAGATTCCACAGAATTAAGGCTAGCAAAGAGATTCACGAAATACTGATGTAACTCTGTGAGATGAATGAACAGAACACTAAGCAGTTTCCCACAAATCTTCTTTCCAGATTTCATCTGAGGATATTTCCTTTTTCACCTTAGCCCTCTATGGGCTTCCAAATATCATTTTGCCAATTAAACAAGAACTGTCTTAGCGAAAGGCTTCTTGAGGGGAAAGCTGTAACACTGTGAGATGATTTCACAGAACACAAAGAAGTTTCTCAGAAAGCTTCTTTCTCTTTGTTATCGGAGGATATTTCCTTTGGCCCTATCGTCTTCAAAGGGATCCGAAATATCTGTTCTCAGATTACACAGAAATAAGGGTAGCAAAGAGATCCACGAAATACAGATGTAACTCTGCGAGAGGAAGTCACACATCACAGAGCAGTTTCTCAGAAACCTCCTTTCCAGATTTCATCTGAGGATATTTCCTGTTTCAACGTAGCCCTCTATGGGCTTCCAAATATCACTTTGCCAATTCCACAAGAACTGTCTTAGCGAACCGCTTCTTGAGGGGAAAGCTGTAACTCTGTGAGATGATTTCACAGAACACAAAAAAGTTTCTCAGAAAGCTTCTTTCTCTTTGTTATCGGAGGATATTTCCTTTGGCCCTATAGTCTTCAAAGGGATCCGAAATATCTGTTCTCAGATTCCACAGAAATAAGGCTAGCAAAAGGATCCACGAAATACAGATGTAACACAGTGAGATGAATGAACAGAACAGTAAGCAGTTTCTCAGAAAGCTTCCTTCCAGATTTCATCTGAGGATATTTCCTTTTTCACCATAGCCCTCAATGGGCTTCCAAATATCACTTTGCCAAATCCAGAATAACTGTCTTAGCGAAAGGCTTCTTGAGGGGAATGCTGTAACTCTGTGAGGTGATTTCACAGAACACAAACAAGTTTCTCAGAAAGCTTCTTTCTCTTTGTTATCGGAGGATATTTCCTTTGGACCTATAGTCTTCAAAGGGATCCGAAATATCTGTTCTCAGATTCCACAGAATTAAGGCTATCAAAGAGATCCACGAAATACTGATGTAACTCTGTGAGATGAATGATCAGAACACTAAGCAGTTTCCCACAAAGCTTCTTTCCAGATTTCATCTGAGGATATTTCCCCTTTCACCTTAGCCCTCTATGGGCTTCCAAATATCACTTTGCCAATTCCACAAGAACTGTCTTAGCGAAAGGCTTCTTGGGGGGAAAGCTGTAACACTGTGAGATGATTTCACAGAACACAAAGAAGTTTCTCAGAAAGCTTCTTTCTCTTTGTTATCGGAGGATATTTCCTTTGGCCCTATCGTCTTCAAAGGGATCCGAAATATCTGTTCTCAGATTACACAGAAATAATGGTAGCAAAGAGATCCACGAAATACAGATGTAACTCTGTGAGTGGAAGTCACACATCACAGAGCAGTTTCTCAGAAAGCTTCTTTCCAGATTTCATCTGAGGATATTTCCTTTTTCAACGTAGCCCTCTATGGGCTTCCAATATGACTTTGCCAATTCCACAAGAACTGTCTTAGCGAAAGGCTTCTTGAGGGGAAAGCTGTAACTCTGTCAGATGATTTCACAGAACACAAAGAAGTTTCTCAGAAAGCTTCTTTCTCTTTGTTATCGGAGGATATTTCCTTTGGCCCTATAGTCTTCAAAGGGATCCGAAATATCTGTTCTCAGATTCCACAGAAATAAGTCTAGCAAGGAGATCCACGAAATACAGATGTAACTCTGTGAGTGGAAGTCACACATCACAGAGCAGTTTCTCAGAAAGCTTCTTTCCAGATTTCATCTGAGGATATTTCCTTTTTCACCATAGCCCTCCATGGGCTTCCAAATATCACTTTGCCAATTCCACAAGAACTGTCTTAGAGAAAGGATTCCTGAGGGGATAGCTGTAACTCTGTGAGGTGATTTCACAGAACACAAACAAGTTTCTCAGAAAGCTTCTTTCTCTTTGTTATCGGAGGATATTTCCTTTGGACCTACAGTCTTCAAAGGGATCCGAAATATCTGTTCTCAGATTCCACAGAAATAAGGCTAGCAAGGAGATCCACGAAATACACATGTAACTCTGTGAGTGGAAGTCACACATCACAGAGCAGTTTCTCAGAAAGCTTCCTTCCAGATTTCATCTGAGGATATTTCCTTTTTCACCATAGCCCTCTATGGGCTTCCAAATATCACTTTGCCAATTCCAGAAGAACTGTCTTAGCGAAAGGCTTCTTGAGGGGAAAGCTGTAACTCTGTGAGATGATTTCACAGAACACAAAGAAGTTTCTCAGAAAGCTTCTTTCTCTTTGTTATCGGAGGATATTTCCTTTGGCCCTATTGTCTTCAAAGGGATCCGAAATATCTGTTCTCAGATTCCACAGAAATAAGGCTAGCAAAGAGATCCACGAAATACAGATGTAACTCTGTGAGATGAATGAACAGAACACTAAGCAGTTTCTCAGAAAGCTTCCTTCCAGATTTCATCTGAGGATATTTCCTTTTTCACCATAGCCCTCTATGGGCTTCCAAATATCACTTTGCCAATTCCACAAGAACTGTCTTAGCGAAAGGCTTCTTGAGAGGAAAGCTGAAACTCTGTGAGGTGATTTCACAGAACACAAAGAAGTTTCTCAGAAACCTTCTTTCTCTTTGTTATCGGAGGATATTTCCTTTGGCCCTATAGTCTTGAAAGGGATCCGAAATATCTGTTCTCAGATTCCACAGAAATAAGGCTAGCAAAGAGATCCACAAAATAGAGATGTAACACTGTGAGATGAATGAACAGAACACTAAGCAGTTTCTCAGAAAACTTCTTTCCAGATTTCATCTGAGGATATTTCCTTTTTCACCATAGCCCTCTATGGGCTTCCAAATATCACTTTGCCAATTCCACAAGAACTCTCTTAGCGAAAGGCTTCTTGAGGGGAAAACTGTAACTCTGTGAGATGATTTCACAGAACACAAAGAAGTTTCTCAGAAAGCTTTTTTCTCTTTGTTATGGGAGGATATTTCCTTTGGCCCTATAGTCTTCAAAGGGATCAGAAATATCAGTTCTCAGATTCCACAGAAATGAGGCTTGCAAAGAGATCCACAAAATACAGATGTAACTCTGTGAGATGAATGAACAGAACACTAAGCAGTTTCTCAGAAAGCTTCCTTCCACATTTCATCTGAGGATATTTCCTTTTTCACCATAGCCCTCTATGGGCTTCCAAATATCACTTTGCCAATTCCACAAGAACTGTCTTAGCGAAAGGCTTCTTGAGAGGAAAGCTGAAACTCTGTGAGGTGATTTCACAGAACACAAAGAAGTTTCTCAGAAAGCTTCTTTCTCTTTGTTATCGGAGTATATTTCCTTTGGCCCTATAGTCTTCAAAGGGATCCGAAATATCTGTTCTCAGATTCCACAGAAATAAGGCTAGCAAAGAGATCCACAAAATAGAGATGTAACACTGTGAGATGAATGAACAGAACACTAAGCAGTTTCTCAGAAAACTTCTTTCCAGATTTCATCTGAGGATATTTCCTTTTTCACCATAGCCCTCTATGGGCTTCCAAATATCACTTTGCCAATTCCACAAGAACTCTCTTAGCGAAAGGCTTCTTGAGGGGAAAGCTGTAACTCTGTGAGATGATTTCCCAGAACACAAAGAAGTTTCTCAGAAAGCTTCTTTCTCTTTGTTATGGGAGGATATTTCCTTTGGCCCTATAGTCTTCAAAGGGATCGGAAATATCTGTTCTCAGATTCCACAGAAATAAGGCTAGCAAAGAGATACACGAAATACTGATGTAACTCTCTGAGATGAATGAACAGAACTCTAAGCAGTTTCCCACAAAGCTTCTTTCCAGATTTCATCTGAGGATATTTCCTTTTTCACCATAACCCTCTATGGGCTTCCAAATATCACTTTGCCAATTCCACAAGAACTGTCTTAGCGAAAGGCTTCTTGAGGGGAAAGCTGTAACTCTGTGAGATGATTTCACAGAACACAAAGAAGTTTCTCAGAAAGCTTCTTTGTCTTTGTTATCGGAGGATATTTCCTTTGGCCCTATAGTCTTCAAAGGGATCCGAAATATCTGTTCTCAGATTAAACAAAAATAAGGCTAGCAAAGAGATCCTCGATATACAGATGTAACTCTGTGAGTGGAAGTCACACATCAAAGAGCAGTTTCTCAGAAAGCTTCTTTCCAGATTTCATCTGAGGATATTTCCTTTTTCACCATAGCCCTCTATGGACTTCCAAATATCACTTTGCCAATTCCACAAGAACTGTCTTAGCGAAAGGCTTCTTGAGGGGAAAGCTGTAACTCTGTGAAATGATTTCACAGAACACAAAGAAGTTTCTCAGAAAGCTTCTTTCTCTTTGTTATCGGAGGATATTTCCTTTGGCCCTATAGTCTTCAAAGGGATCCGAAATATCTGTTCTCAGATTCCACAGAAATAAGGCTAGCAAAGAGATCCACGAAATACAGATGTAACTCTGTGAGATGAATGAACAGAACACTAAGCAGTTTCTCAGAAAGCTTCCTTCCAGATTTCATCTGAGGATATTTCCTTTTTCACCATAGCCCTCTATGGGATTCCAAATATCACTTTGCCAATTCCACAAGAACTGTCTTAGCGAACGGCTACTTGAGGGGAAAGCTGTAACTCTGTGAGGTGATTTCACAGAACACAAACAAGTTTCTCAGAAAGCTTCTTTCTCTTTGTTATCGGAGGATATTTCCTTTGGCCCTATAGTCTTCAAAGGGATCCGAAATATCTGTTCTCAGTTTCCACAGAAATAAGGCTAGCAAGGAGATCCACAAAATAGAGATGTAACTCTGTGAGATGAATGAACAGAACACTAAGCAGTTTCTCAGAAAGCTTCTTTCCAGATTTCATCTAAGGATATTTCCTTTTTCACCATAGCCCTCTATGGGCTTCCAAATATCACTTTGCCAATTCCACAAGAACTCTCTTAGCGAAAGTCTTCTTGAGGGGAAAGCTGTAACTCTGTGAGATGATTTCACAGAACACAAAGAAGTTTCTCAGAAAGCTTCTTTCTCTTTGTTATGGGAGGATATTTCCTTTGGCCCTATAGTCTTCAAAGGGATCCGAAATATCAGTTCTCAGATTCCACAGAAATGAGGCTTGCAAAGAGATCCACAAAATACAGATGTAACTCTGTGAGATGAATGAACAGAACACTAAGCAGTTTCCCACAAAGCTTCTTTCCAGATTTCATCTGAGGATATTTCCTTTTTCACCATAACCCTCTATGGGTTTCCAAATATCACTTTGCCAATTCCACAAGAACTGTCTTAGCGAATGGCTTCTTGAGGGGAAAGCTGTAACTCTGTGAGATGATTTCACAGAACACAAAGAAGTTTCTCAGAAAGCTTCTTTCTCTTTGTTATCGGAGGATATTTCCTTTGGCCCTATAGTCTTCAAAGGGATCCGAAATATCTGTTCTCAGATTAAACAAAAATAAGGCTAGCAAAGAGATCCACGACATACAGATGTAACTCTGTGAGTGCAAGTCATATCACAGAGCAGTTTCTCAGAAAGCTTCTTTCCAGATTTCATCTGAGGATATTTCCTTTTTCACCATAGCCCTCTATGGGCTTCCAAATATCACTTTGCCAATTCCACAAGAACTGTCTTAGTGAAAGGCTTCTTGAGGGGAAAGCTGTAACTCTGTGAGAGGATTTCACAGAACACAAAGAAGTTTCTCAGAAAGCTTCTTTCTCTTTGTTATCGGAGGATCTTTCCTTTGGCCCTATAGTTTTCAAAGGGATCCGAAATATCTGTTCTCAGATTCCACAGAAATTATGGTAGCAAAGAGATCCACGAAATACAGATGTAACTCTGTGAGAGGAAGTCACACATCACAGAGCAGTTTCTCAGAAAGCTTCTTTCCAGATTTCATCTGAGGATATTTCCTTTTTCAATGTAGCCCTCTATGGGCTTCCAAATATCACTTTGCCCATTCCACAAGAGCTCTCTTAGCGAAAGGCTTCTTGAGGGGAAAGCTGTAACTCTGTGAGATGATTTCACAGAACACAAAGAAGTTTCTCAGAAAGCTTCTTTCTCTTTGTTATCGGAGGATATTTCCTTTGGCCCTATAGTCTTCAAAGGGATCCGAAATATCAGCTCTCAGATTCCACAGAAATAAGGCTAGCAAAGAGATCCACAAAACACAGATGTAACTCTGTGAGATGAATGAACAGAACACTAAGCAGTTTCCCACAAAGCTTCTTTCCAGATTTCATCTGAGGATATTTCCTTTTTCACCATAACCCTCAATGGGTTTCCAAATATCACTTTGCCAATTCCACAAGAACTGTCTTAGCGAAAGGCTTCTTGAGGGGTAAGCTGTAACTCTGTGAGATGATTTCACAGAACACAAAGAAGTTTCTCAGAAAGCTTCTTTCTCTTTGTTATCGGAGGATATTTCCTTTGGCCCTATAGTCTTCAAAGGGATCCGAAATATCTGTTCTCAGATTAAACAAAAATAAGGCTAGCAAAGAGATCCACGAAATACAGATGTAACTCTGTGAGTGGAAGTCACACATCACAGAGCAGTTTCTCAGAAAGCTTCTTTCCAGATTTTATCTGAGGATATTTCCTTTTTCACCATAGCCCTCTATGGGCTTCCAAATATCTCTTTGCCAATTCCACAAGAACCGTCTTAGCGAAAGGCTTCTTGAGGGGAAAGCTGTAACTCTGTGAGATGATTTCACAGAACACAAAGAAGTTTCTCAGAATGCTTCTTTCTCTTTTTTATCGGAGGATATTTCCTTTGGCCCTATAGTCTTCAAAGGGATCTGAAATATCTGTTCTCAGATTACACAGAAACAAGGGTAGCAAAGAGATCCACGAAATACAGATGTAACTCTGCGAGAGGAAGTCACACATCACAGAGCAGTTTCTCAGAAAGCTTCTTTCCAGATTTCATCTGAGGATATTTCCTTTTTCAACGTAGCCCTCTATGGGCTTCCAAATATCACTTTGCCAATTCCACAAGAACTGTCTTAGCGAACGGCTTCTTAAGGGGAAAGCTGTAACTCTGTGAGATGATTTCACAGAACACAAAAAAGTTTCTCAGAAAGCTTCTTTCTCTTTGTTATCGGAGGATATTTCCTTTGGCCCTATAGTCTTCAAAGGGATCCAAAATATCTGTTCTCAGATTCCACAGAAATAAGGCTAGCAAAAGGATCCACGAAATACAGATGTAACTCTGTGAGATGAATGAACAGAACAGTAAGCAGTTTCTCAGAAAGCTTCCTTCCAGATTTCATCTGAGGATATTTCCTTTTTCACCATAGCCCTCTATGGGCTTCCAAATATCACTTTGCCAATTCCACAAGAACTGTCTTAGCGAAAGGCTTCTTGAGGGGAAAGCTGTAACTCTGTGAGGTGATTTCACAGAACACAAACAAGTTTCTCAGAAAGCTTCTTTCTCTTTGTTATCGGAGGATCTTTCCTTTGGCCCTATAGTCTTCAAAGGAATCCGAAATATCTGTTCTCAGATTCCACAGAATTAAGGCTAGCAAAGAGATTCACAAAATACAGATGTAACTCTGTGAGATGAATGAACAGAACACTAAGCAGTTTCTCAGAAAGCTTCTTTCCAGATTTCATCTGAGGATATTTCCTTTTTCACCATAGCCCTCTATGGGCTTCCAAATATTACTTTGCCAATTCCACAAGAACTGTCTTAGCGAAAGGCTTCTTGAGGGGAAAGCTGTAACTCTGTGAGATGATTTCACAGAACAGAAAGAAGTTTCTCAGAAAGCTTCTTTCTCTTTGTTATCGGAGGATATTTCCTTTGGCCCTATAGTCTTCAAAGGGATCGGAAATATCTGTTCTCAGATTCCACAGAAATAAGGCTAGCAAAGAGATCCACGAAATACAGATGTAACTCTGTGAGATGAATGAACAGAACACTAAGCAGTTTCTCAGAAAGCTTCTTTCCAGATTTCATCTGAGGATATTTCCTTTTTCACCTTAGCCCTCTATGGGCTTCCAAGTATCACTTTGCCAATTCCACAAGAACGGTCTTAGCGAAAGGCTTCTTGTGGGGGAAGCTGTAACTCTGTGAGATGATTTTACGGAACACAAAGAAGTTTCTCAGAAAGCTTCTTTCTCTTTGTTATCGGAGGATATTTCCTTTGGCCCTATAGTCTTCAAAGGGATCCGAAATATCTCTTCTCAGATTCCACAGAAATAACGTTAGCAAAGAGATCCACGAAATACCGATGTAACTCTGTGAGATGAATGAACAGAACACTAAGCAGTTTCTCAGAAAGCTTCCTTCCAGATTTAATCTGAGGATATTTCCTTTTTCACCATAGCCCTCTATGGGCTTCCAAATATCACTTTGTCAATTCCACAAGAACTGTCTTAGTGAAAGGCTTCTTGAGGGGAAAGCTGTAACTCTGTGAGAGGATTTCACAGAACACAAAGAAGTTTTTCAGAAAGCTTCTTTCTCTTTGTTATCGGAGGATCTTTCCTTTGGCCCTATAGTCTTCAAAGGGATCCGAAATATCTGTTCTCAGATTCCACAGAAATAATGGTAGCAAAGAGATCCACGAAATACAGATGTAACTCTGTGAGAGGAAGTCACACATCACAGAGCAGTTTCTCAGAAAGCTTCTTTCCAGATTTCATCTGAGGATATTTCCTTTTTCAACGTAGCCCTCTATGGGCTTCCAAATATGACTTTGCCAATTCCACAAGAACTGTCTTAGCGAAAGGCTTCTTGAGGGGAAAGCTGTAACTCTGTGAGATGATTTCACAGAACACAAAGAAGTTTCTCAGAAAGCTTCTTTCTCTTTGTTATCGGAGGATATTTCCTTTGGCCCTATAGTCTTCAAAGGGATCCGTAATATCTGTTCTCAGATTCCACAGAAACAAGGCTAGCAAAGAGATCCACGAAATACAGATGTAACTCTGTGAGATGAATGAACAGAACACTAAGCAGTTTCTCAGAAAGCTTCCTTCCAGATTTCATCTGAGGATATTTCCTTTTTCACCATAGCCCTCCATGGGCTTCCAAATATCCCTTTGCCAATTCCTCAAGAACTGTCTTAGCGAAAGGCTTCTTGAGGGGAAAGCTGTAACTCTGTGAGGTGATTTCACAGAATACAAACAAGTTTCTCAGAAAGCGTCTTTCTCTTTGTTATCGGAGGATATTTCCTTTGGCCCTATAGTCTTCAAAGGGATCCGAAATATCTGTTCTCAGATTACACAGAAATAAGGCTAGCAAAGAGATCCACGAAATACAGATGTAACTCTGTGAGTGGAAGTCACACATCACAGAGCAGTTTCTCAGAAAGCTTCCTTCCAGATTTCATCTGATGATATTTCCTTTTTCACCATAGCCCTCTATGGGCTTCCAAATATCACTTTGCCAATTCCACAAGAACTCTCTTAGCGAAAAGCTTCTTGATTGCAAAGCTGTAACTCTGTGAGGTGATTTCACAGAACACAAAGATGTTTCTCAGAAAGCTTCTTTCTCTTTGTTATGGGAGGATATTTCCTTTGGACCTATAGTCTTCAAAGGGATCCGAAATATCTGTTCTCAGATTCCACAGAAATAAGGCTAGCAAAGAGATCCACAAAATACAGATGTAACTCTGTGAGATGAATGAACAGAACACTAAGCAGTTTCTCAGAAAGCTTGTTTCCAGATTTCATCTGAGGATATTTCCTTTTTCACCATAGCCCTCCATGGGCTTCCAAATATCACTTTGCGAATTTCACAAGAACTGTCTTAGAGAAAGGCTTCTTGAGGGGAAAGCTGTAACTCTGTGAGATGATTTCACAGAACACAAAGAAGTTTCTCAGAATGCTTCATTCTCTTTGTTATCAGAGGATATTTCCTTTGGCCCTATAGTCTTCAAAGGGATCCGAAATATCTGTTCTCAGATTCCACAGAAATAAGGCTAGCAAAGAGATCCACAAAATACAGATGTAACTGTGTGAGATGAATGAACAGAACACTAAGCAGTTTCTCAGAAAGCTTCTTTCCAGATTTCATCTGAGGATATTTCCTTTTTCACCTTAGCCCTCTATGGGCTTCCAAATATCACTTTGCCAATTCCACAAGAACGGTCTTAGTGAAAGGCTTCTTGTGGGGAAAGCTGTAACTCTGTGAGATGATTTCACAGAACACAGAGAAGTTTCTCAGAAAGCTTCTTTCTCTTTGTTATCGGAGGATATTTCCTTTGGCCCTATAGTCTTCAAAGGGATCCGAAATATCTGTTCTCAGATTCCACAGAAATAAGGCTAGCAAAGAAATCCACGAAATACAGATGTAACTCTGTGAGATGAATGTACAGAACAGTAAGCAGTTTCTCAGAAAGCTTCCTTCCAGATTTCATCTGAGGATATTTCCTTTTTCACCATAGCCCTCTATGGGCTTCCAAATATCACTTTGCCAATTCCACAAGAACTCTCTTAGCGAAAGGCTTCTTGAGGGGAAAGCTGTAACTCTGTGAGATGATTTCACAGAACACAAAGAAGTTTCTCAGAAAGCTTCTTTCTCTTTGTTATGGGAGGATATTTCCTTTGGCCCTATAGTCTTCAAAGGGATCCGAAATATCTGTTCTCAGATTCCACAGAAATAAGGCTAGCAAAGAGATCCACAAAATACAGATGTAACTCTGTGAGATGAATGAACAGAACACTAAAAGTTTCCCAAAAGCTTCTTTCCAGATTTCATCTGAGGATATTTCCTTTTTCACCATAACCCTCTATGGGCTTCCAAATATCACTTTGGCAATTCCACAAGAACTGTCTTAGCGAAAGGCTTCTTGAGGGGAAAGCTGTAACTCTGTGAGATGATTTCACAGAACACAAAGAAGTTTCTCAGAAAGCTTCTTTGTCTTTGTTATCGGAGGATATTTCCTTTGACCCTATAGTCTTCAAAGGGATCCGAAATATCTGTTCTCAGATTCCACAGAAATAAGGCTAGCAAAGAGGTCCACAAAATGGAGATGTAACACTGTGAGATGAATGAACAGAACACTAAGCAGTTTCTCAGAAAACTTCTTTCCAGATTTCATCTGAGGATATTTCCTTTTTCACCATAGCCCTCTATGGGCTTCCAAATATCACTTTGTCAATTCCACAAGAACTGTCTTAGTGAAAGGCTTCTTGAGGGGAAAGCTGTAACTCTGTGAGAGGATTTCACAGAACACAAAGAAGTTTCTCAGAAAGCTTCTTTCTCTTTGTTATCGGAGGATCTTTCCTTTGGCCCTATAGTCTTCAAAGGGATCCGAAATATCTGTTCTCAGATTCCACAGAAATAATGGTAGCAAAGAGATCTACGAAATACAGATGTAACTCTGTGAGAGGAAGTCACACATCACAGAGCAGTTTCTCAGAAAGCTTCTTTCCAGATTTCATCTGAGGATATTTCCTTTTTCAACGTAGCCCTCTATGGGCTTCCAAATATCACTTTGCCAATTCCACAAGAACTGTCTTAGCGAAAGGCTTCTTGAGGGGAAAGCTGTAACTCTGTGAGATGATTTCACAGAACACAAAGAAGTTTCTCAGAAAGCTTCTTTCTCTTTGTTATCGGAGGATATTTCCTTTGGCCCTATAGTCTTCAAAGGGATCCGAAATATCTGTTCTCAGATTCCACAGAAACAAGGCTAGCAAAGAGATCCACGAAATACAGATGTAACTCTGTGAGATGAATGAACAGAACACTAAGCAGTTTCTCAGAAAGCTTCCTTCCAGATTTCATCTGAGGATATTTCCTTTTTCACCATAGCCCTCCATGGGCTTCCAAATATCACTTTGCCAATTCCACAAGAACTGTCTTAGCGAAAGTCTTCTTGAGGGAAAAGCTGTAACTCTGTGAGGTGATTTCACAGAACACAAACAAGTTTCTCAGAAAGCGTCTTTCTCTTTGTTATCGGAGGATATTTCCTTTGGCCCTATAGTCTTCAAAGGGATCCGAAATATCTGTTCTCAGATTACACAGAAATAAGGCTAGCAAAGAGATCCACGAAATACAGATGTAACTCTGTGAGTGGAAGTCACACATCACAGAGCAGTTTCTCAGAAAGCTTCCTTCCAGATTTCATCTGATGATATTTCCTTTTTCACCGTAGCCCTCTATGGGCTTCCAAATATCACTTTGGCAATTCCACAAGAACTGTCTTAGCGAAAGGCTTCTTGAGGGGAAAGCTGTAACTCTGTGAGATGATTTCACAGAACACAAAGAAGTTTCTCAGAAAGCTTTTTTCTCTTTGTTATCGGAGGATATTTCCTTTGGCCATATAGTCTTCAAAGGGATCCGAAATATCTGTTCTCAGATTCCACAGAAATAAGGCTAGCAAAGAGATCCACGAAATACAGATGTAACTCTGTGAGATGAATGAACAGAACACTAAGCAGTTTCTCAGAAAGCTTCCTTCCAGATTTCATCTGAGGATATTTCCTTTTTCACCATAGCCCTCTATGGGCTTCCAAATATCACTTTGCCAATTCCACAAGAACTGTGTTAGCGAAAGGCTTCTTGAGGGGAAAGCTGTAACTCTGTGAGATGATTTCACAGAACACAAAGAAGTTTCTCAGAATGCTTCTTTCTCTTTGTTATCAGAGGATATTTCCTTTGGCCCTATAGTCTTCAAAGGGATCCGAAATATCTGTTCTCAGATTCCACAGAAATAAGGCTAGCAAAGAGATCCACAAAATACAGATGTAACTGTGTGAGATGAATGAACAGAACACTAAGCAGTTTCTCAGAAAGCTTCTTTCCAGATTTCATCTGAGGATATTTCCTTTTTCACCTTAGCCCTCTATGGGCTTCCAAATATAACTTTGCCAATTCCACAAGAACGGTCTTAGTGAAAGGCTTCTTGTGGGGAAAGCTGTAACTCTGTGAGATGATTTCACAGAACACAGAGAAGTTTCTCAGAAAGCTTCTTTCTCTTTGTTATCGGAGGATATTTCCTTTGGCCCTATAGTCTTCAAAGGGATCCGAAATATCTGTTCTCAGATTCCACAGAAATAAGGCTAGCAAAGAAATCCACGAAATACAGATGTAACTCTGTGAGATGAATGTACAGAACAGTAAGCAGTTTCTCAGAAAGCTTCCTTCCAGATTTCATCTGAGGATATTTCCTTTTTCACCATAGCCCTCTATGGGCTTCCAAATATCACTTTGCCAATTCCACAAGAACTCTCCTAGCGAAAGGCTTCTTGAGGGGAAAGCTGTAACTCTGTGAGATGATTTCACAGAACACAAAGAAGTTTCTCAGAAAGCTTCTTTCTCTTTGTTATGGGAGGATATTTCCTTTGGCCCTATAGTCTTCAAAGGGATCAGAAATATCTGTTCTCAGATTCCACAGAAATAAGGCTAGCAAAGAGATCCACAAAATACAGATGTAACTCTGTGAGATGAATGAACAGAACACTAAAAGTTTCCCAAAAGCTTCTTTCCAGATTTCATCTGAGGATATTTCCTTTTTCACCATAACCCTCTATGGGCTTCCAAGTATCACTTTGGCAATTCCACAAGAACTGTCTTAGCGAAAGGCTTCTTGAGGGGAAAGCTGTAACTCTGTGAGATGATTTCACAGAACACAAAGAAGTTTCTCAGAAAGCTTCTTTGTCTTTGTTATCGGAGGATATTTCCTTTGACCCTATAGTCTTCAAAGGGATCCGAAATATCTGTTCTCAGATTCCACAGAAATAAGGCTAGCAAAGAGATCCACAAAATGGAGATGTAACACTGTGAGATGAATGAACAGAACACTAAGCAGTTTCTCAGAAAACTTCTTTCCAGATTTCATCTGAGGATATTTCCTTTTTCACCATAGCCCTCTATGGGCTTCCAAATATCACTTTGTCAATTCCACAAGAACTGTCTTAGTGAAAGGCTTCTTGAGGGGAAAGCTGTAACTCTGTGAGAGGATTTCACAGAACACAAAGAAGTTTCTCAGAAAGTTTCTTTCTCTTTGTTAACGGAGGATCTTTCCTTTGGCCCTATAGTCTTCAAAGGGATCCGAAATATCTGTTCTCAGATTCCACAGAAATAATGGTAGCAAAGAGATCTACGAAATACAGATGTAACTCTGTGAGAGGAAGTCACACATCACAGAGCAGTTTCTCAGAAAGCTTCTTTCCAGATTTCATATGAGGATATTTCCTTTTTCAACGTAGCCCTCTATGGGCTTCCAAATATCACTTTGCCAATTCCACAAGAACTGTCTTAGCGAAAGGCTTCTTGAGGGGAAAGCTGTATCTCTGTGAGATGATTTCACAGAACACAAAGAAGTTTCTCAGAAAGCTTCTTTCTCTTTGTTATCGGAGGATATTTCCTTTGGCCCTATAGTCTTCAAAGGGATCCGAAATATCTGTTCTCAGATTCCACAGAAACAAGGCTAGCAAAGAGATCCACGAAATACAGATGTAACTCTGTGAGATGAATGAACAGAATACTAAGCAGTTTCTCAGAAAGCTTCCTTCCAGATTTCATCTGAGGATATTTCCTTTTTCACCATAGCCCTCCATGGGCTTCCAAATATCACTTTGCCAATTCCACAAGAACTGTCTTAGCGAAAGTCTTCTTGAGGGAAAAGCTGTAACTCTGTGAGGTGATTTCACAGAACACAAACAAGTTTCTCAGAAAGCGTCTTTCTCTTTATTATCGGAGGATATTTCCTTTGGCCCTATAGTCTTCAAAGGGATCCGAAATATCTGTTCTCAGATTACACAGAAATAAGGCTAGCAAAGAGATCCACGAAATACAGATGTAACTCTGTGAGTGGAAGTCACACATCACAGAGCAGTTTCTCAGAAAGCTTCCTTCCAGATTTCATCTGATGATATTTCCTTTTTCACCGTAGCCCTCTATGGGCTTCCAAATATCACTTTGGCAATTCCACAAGAACTGTCTTAGCGAAAGGCTTCTTGAGGGGAAAGCTGTAACTCTGTGAGATGATTTCACAGAACACAAAGAAGTTTCTCAGAAAGCTTCTTTCTCTTTGTTATCGGAGGATATTTCCTTTGGCCATATAGTCTTCAAAGGGATCCGAAATATCTGTTCTCAGATTCCACAGAAATAAGGCTAGCAAAGAGATCCACGAAATACAGATGTAACTCTGTGAGATGAATGAACAGAACACTAAGCAGTTTCTCAGAAAGCTTCCTTCCAGATTTCATCTGAGGATATTTCCTTTTTCACCATAGCCCTCCATGGGCTTCCAAATATCCCTTTGCCAATTCCTCAAGAACTGTCTTAGCGAAAGGCTTCTTGAGGGGAAAGCTGTAACTCTGTGAGGTGATTTCACAGAATACAAACAAGTTTCTCAGAAAGCGTCTTTCTCTTTGTTATCGGAGGATATTTCCTTTGGCCCTATAGTCTTCAAAGGGATCCGAAATATCTGTTCTCAGATTACACAGAAATAAGGCTAGCAAAGAGATCCACGAAATACAGATGTAACTCTGTGAGTGGAAGTCACACATCACAGAGCAGTTTCTCAGAAAGCTTCCTTCCAGATTTCATCTGATGATATTTCCTTTTTCACCATAGCCCTCTATGGGCTTCCAAATATCACTTTGCCAATTCCACAAGAACTCTCTTAGCGAAAAGCTTCTTGATTGCAAAGCTGTAACTCTGTGAGGTGATTTCACAGAACACAAAGATGTTTCTCAGAAAGCTTCTTTCTCTTTGTTATGGGAGTATATTTCCTTTGGACCTATAGTCTTCAAAGGGATCCGAAATATCTGTTCTCAGATTCCACAGAAATAAGGCTAGCAAAGAGATCCACAAAATACAGATGTAACTCTGTGAGATGAATGAACAGAACACTAAGCAGTTTCTCAGAAAGCTTGTTTCCAGATTTCATCTGAGGATATTTCCTTTTTCACCATAGCCCTCCATGGGCTTCCAAATATCACTTTGCGAATTTCACAAGAACTGTCTTAGAGAAAGGCTTCTTGAGGGGAAAGCTGTAACTCTGTGAGATGATTTCACAGAACACAAAGAAGTTTCTCAGAATGCTTCATTCTCTTTGTTATCAGAGGATATTTCCTTTGGCCCTATAGTCTTCAAAGGGATCCGAAATATCTGTTCTCAGATTCCACAGAAATAAGGCTAGCAAAGAGATCCACAAAATACAGATGTAACTGTGTGAGATGAATGAACAGAACACTAAGCAGTTTCTCAGAAAGCTTCTTTCCAGATTTCATCTGAGGATATTTCCTTTTTCACCTTAGCCCTCTATGGGCTTCCAAATATCACTTTGCCAATTCCACAAGAACGGTCTTAGTGAAAGGCTTCTTGTGGGGAAAGCTGTAACTCTGTGAGATGATTTCACAGAACACAGAGAAGTTTCTCAGAAAGCTTCTTTCTCTTTGTTATCGGAGGATATTTCCTTTGGCCCTATAGTCTTCAAAGGGATCCGAAATATCTGTTCTCAGATTCCACAGAAATAAGGCTAGCAAAGAAATCCACGAAATACAGATGTAACTCTGTGAGATGAATGTACAGAACAGTAAGCAGTTTCTCAGAAAGCTTCCTTCCAGATTTCATCTGAGGATATTTCCTTTTTCACCATAGCCCTCTATGGGCTTCCAAATATCACTTTGCCAATTCCACAAGAACTCTCTTAGCGAAAGGCTTCTTGAGGGGAAAGCTGTAACTCTGTGAGATGATTTCACAGAACACAAAGAAGTTTCTCAGAAAGCTTCTTTCTCTTTGTTATGGGAGGATATTTCCTTTGGCCCTATAGTCTTCAAAGGGATCCGAAATATCTGTTCTCAGATTCCACAGAAATAAGGCTAGCAAAGAGATCCACAAAATACAGATGTAACTCTGTGAGATGAATGAACAGAACACTAAAAGTTTCCCAAAAGCTTCTTTCCAGATTTCATCTGAGGATATTTCCTTTTTCACCATAACCCTCTATGGGCTTCCAAATATCACTTTGGCAATTCCACAAGAACTGTCTTAGCGAAAGGCTTCTTGAGGGGAAAGCTGTAACTCTGTGAGATGATTTCACAGAACACAAAGAAGTTTCTCAGAAAGCTTCTTTGTCTTTGTTATCGGAGGATATTTCCTTTGACCCTATAGTCTTCAAAGGGATCCGAAATATCTGTTCTCAGATTCCACAGAAATAAGGCTAGCAAAGAGGTCCACAAAATGGAGATGTAACACTGTGAGATGAATGAACAGAACACTAAGCAGTTTCTCAGAAAACTTCTTTCCAGATTTCATCTGAGGATATTTCCTTTTTCACCATAGCCCTCTATGGGCTTCCAAATATCACTTTGTCAATTCCACAAGAACTGTCTTAGTGAAAGGCTTCTTGAGGGGAAAGCTGTAACTCTGTGAGAGGATTTCACAGAACACAAAGAAGTTTCTCAGAAAGCTTCTTTCTCTTTGTTATCGGAGGATCTTTCCTTTGGCCCTATAGTCTTCAAAGGGATCCGAAATATCTGTTCTCAGATTCCACAGAAATAATGGTAGCAAAGAGATCTACGAAATACAGATGTAACTCTGTGAGAGGAAGTCACACATCACAGAGCAGTTTCTCAGAAAGCTTCTTTCCAGATTTCATCTGAGGATATTTCCTTTTTCAACGTAGCCCTCTATGGGCTTCCAAATATCACTTTGCCAATTCCACAAGAACTGTCTTAGCGAAAGGCTTCTTGAGGGGAAAGCTGTAACTCTGTGAGATGATTTCACAGAACACAAAGAAGTTTCTCAGAAAGCTTCTTTCTCTTTGTTATCGGAGGATATTTCCTTTGGCCCTATAGTCTTCAAAGGGATCCGAAATATCTGTTCTCAGATTCCACAGAAACAAGGCTAGCAAAGAGATCCACGAAATACAGATGTAACTCTGTGAGATGAATGAACAGAACACTAAGCAGTTTCTCAGAAAGCTTCCTTCCAGATTTCATCTGAGGATATTTCCTTTTTCACCATAGCCCTCCATGGGCTTCCAAATATCACTTTGCCAATTCCACAAGAACTGTCTTAGCGAAAGTCTTCTTGAGGGAAAAGCTGTAACTCTGTGAGGTGATTTCACAGAACACAAACAAGTTTCTCAGAAAGCGTCTTTCTCTTTGTTATCGGAGGATATTTCCTTTGGCCCTATAGTCTTCAAAGGGATCCGAAATATCTGTTCTCAGATTACACAGAAATAAGGCTAGCAAAGAGATCCACGAAATACAGATGTAACTCTGTGAGTGGAAGTCACACATCACAGAGCAGTTTCTCAGAAAGCTTCCTTCCAGATTTCATCTGATGATATTTCCTTTTTCACCGTAGCCCTCTATGGGCTTCCAAATATCACTTTGGCAATTCCACAAGAACTGTCTTAGCGAAAGGCTTCTTGAGGGGAAAGCTGTAACTCTGTGAGATGATTTCACAGAACACAAAGAAGTTTCTCAGAAAGCTTTTTTCTCTTTGTTATCGGAGGATATTTCCTTTGGCCATATAGTCTTCAAAGGGATCCGAAATATCTGTTCTCAGATTCCACAGAAATAAGGCTAGCAAAGAGATCCACGAAATACAGATGTAACTCTGTGAGATGAATGAACAGAACACTAAGCAGTTTCTCAGAAAGCTTCCTTCCAGATTTCATCTGAGGATATTTCCTTTTTCACCATAGCCCTCTATGGGCTTCCAAATATCACCTTGCCAATTCCACAAGAACTGTGTTAGCGAAAGTCTTCTTGAGGGGAAAGCTGTAACTCTGTGAGATGATTTCACAGAACACAAAGAAGTTTCTCAGAATGCTTCTTTCTCTTTGTTATCAGAGGATATTTCCTTTGGCCCTATAGTCTTCAAAGGGATCCGAAATATCTGTTCTCAGATTCCACAGAAATAAGGCTAGCAAAGAGATCCACAAAATACAGATGTAACTGTGTGAGATGAATGAACAGAACACTAAGCAGTTTCTCAGAAAGCTTCTTTCCAGATTTCATCTGAGGATATTTCCTTTTTCACCTTAGCCCTCTATGGGCTTCCAAATATAACTTTGCCAATTCCACAAGAACGGTCTTAGTGAAAGGCTTCTTGTGGGGAAAGCTGTAACTCTGTGAGATGATTTCACAGAACACAGAGAAGTTTCTCAGAAAGCTTCTTTCTCTTTGTTATCGGAGGATATTTCCTTTGGCCCTATAGTCTTCAAAGGGATCCGAAATATCTGTTCTCAGATTCCACAGAAATAAGGCTAGCAAAGAAATCCACGAAATACAGATGTAACTCTGTGAGATGAATGTACAGAACAGTAAGCAGTTTCTCAGAAAGCTTCCTTCCAGATTTCATCTGAGGATATTTCCTTTTTCACCATAGCCCTCTATGGGCTTCCAAATATCACTTTGCCAATTCCACAAGAACTCTCCTAGCGAAAGGCTTCTTGAGGGGAAAGCTGTAACTCTGTGAGATGATTTCACAGAACACAAAGAAGTTTCTCAGAAAGCTTCTTTCTCTTTGTTATGGGAGGATATTTCCTTTGGCCCTATAGTCTTCAAAGGGATCAGAAATATCTGTTCTCAGATTCCACAGAAATAAGGCTAGCAAAGAGATCCACAAAATACAGATGTAACTCTGTGAGATGAATGAACAGAACACTAAAAGTTTCCCAAAAGCTTCTTTCCAGATTTCATCTGAGGATATTTCCTTTTTCACCATAACCCTCTATGGGCTTCCAAGTATCACTTTGGCAATTCCACAAGAACTGTCTTAGCGAAAGGCTTCTTGAGGGGAAAGCTGTAACTCTGTGAGATGATTTCACAGAACACAAAGAAGTTTCTCAGAAAGCTTCTTTGTCTTTGTTATCGGAGGATATTTCCTTTGACCCTATAGTCTTCAAAGGGATCCGAAATATCTGTTCTCAGATTCCACAGAAATAAGGCTAGCAAAGAGATCCACAAAATGGAGATGTAACACTGTGAGATGAATGAACAGAACACTAAGCAGTTTCTCAGAAAACTTCTTTCCAGATTTCATCTGAGGATATTTCCTTTTTCACCATAGCCCTCTATGGGCTTCCAAATATCACTTTGTCAATTCCACAAGAACTGTCTTAGTGAAAGGCTTCTTGAGGGGAAAGCTGTAACTCTGTGAGAGGATTTCACAGAACACAAAGAAGTTTCTCAGAAAGTTTCTTTCTCTTTGTTAACGGAGGATCTTTCCTTTGGCCCTATAGTCTTCAAAGGGATCCGAAATATCTGTTCTCAGATTCCACAGAAATAATGGTAGCAAAGAGATCTACGAAATACAGATGTAACTCTGTGAGAGGAAGTCACACATCACAGAGCAGTTTCTCAGAAAGCTTCTTTCCAGATTTCATATGAGGATATTTCCTTTTTCAACGTAGCCCTCTATGGGCTTCCAAATATCACTTTGCCAATTCCACAAGAACTGTCTTAGCGAAAGGCTTCTTGAGGGGAAAGCTGTATCTCTGTGAGATGATTTCACAGAACACAAAGAAGTTTCTCAGAAAGCTTCTTTCTCTTTGTTATCGGAGGATATTTCCTTTGGCCCTATAGTCTTCAAAGGGATCCGAAATATCTGTTCTCAGATTCCACAGAAACAAGGCTAGCAAAGAGATCCACGAAATACAGATGTAACTCTGTGAGATGAATGAACAGAATACTAAGCAGTTTCTCAGAAAGCTTCCTTCCAGATTTCATCTGAGGATATTTCCTTTTTCACCATAGCCCTCCATGGGCTTCCAAATATCACTTTGCCAATTCCACAAGAACTGTCTTAGCGAAAGTCTTCTTGAGGGAAAAGCTGTAACTCTGTGAGGTGATTTCACAGAACACAAACAAGTTTCTCAGAAAGCGTCTTTCTCTTTATTATCGGAGGATATTTCCTTTGGCCCTATAGTCTTCAAAGGGATCCGAAATATCTGTTCTCAGATTACACAGAAATAAGGCTAGCAAAGAGATCCACGAAATACAGATGTAACTCTGTGAGTGGAAGTCACACATCACAGAGCAGTTTCTCAGAAAGCTTCCTTCCAGATTTCATCTGATGATATTTCCTTTTTCACCGTAGCCCTCTATGGGCTTCCAAATATCACTTTGGCAATTCCACAAGAACTGTCTTAGCGAAAGGCTTCTTGAGGGGAAAGCTGTAACTCTGTGAGATGATTTCACAGAACACAAAGAAGTTTCTCAGAAAGCTTCTTTCTCTTTGTTATCGGAGGATATTTCCTTTGGCCATATAGTCTTCAAAGGGATCCGAAATATCTGTTCTCAGATTCCACAGAAATAAGGCTAGCAAAGAGATCCACGAAATACAGATGTAACTCTGTGAGATGAATGAACAGAACACTAAGCAGTTTCTCAGAAAGCTTCCTTCCAGATTTCATCTGAGGATATTTCCTTTTTCACCATAGCCCTCTATGGGCTTCCAAATATCACTTTGCCAATTCCACAAGAACTGTGTTAGCGAAAGGCTTCTTGAGGGGAAAGCTGTAACTCTGTGAGGTGATTTCACAGAACACAAAGAAGTTTCTCAGAAACATTCTTTCTCTTTGTTATCGGAGGATATTTCCTTTGACCCTATAGTCTTCAAAGGGATACGAAATATCTGTTCTCAGATTCCACAGAAATAAGGCTAGCAAAGAGATCCACAAAATACAGATGTAACTCTGTGAGATGAATGTACAGAACTCTAAGCAGTTTCTCAGAAAGCTTCTTTCCAGATTTCATGTGAGGTTATTTCCTTTTTCACCATAGCCCTCTATGGGCTTCCAAATATCACTTTGCCAATTCCACAAGAACTCTCTTAGCGAAAAGCTTCTTGATTGGAAAGCTGTAACTCAGTGAGGTGATTTCACAGAACACAAAGAAGTTTCTCAGAAAGCTTCTTTCTCTTTGTTATGGGAGGATATTTCCTTTGGACCTATAGTCTTCAAAGGGATCCGAAATATCTGTTCTCAGATTCCACAGAAATAAGGCTAGCAAAGAGATCCACAAAATACAGATGTAACTCTGTGAGATGAATGAACAGAACACTAAGCAGTTTCTCAGAAAGCTTGTTTCCAGATTTCATCTGAGGATATTTCCTTTTTCACCATAGCCCTCCATGGGCTTCCAAATATCACTTTGCGAATTTCACAAGAACTGTCTTAGAGAAAGGCTTCTTGAGGGGAAAGCTGTAACTCTGTGAGATGATTTCACAGAACACAAAGAAGTTTCTCAGAATGCTTCTTTCTCTTTGTTATCAGAGGATATTTCCTTTGGCCCTATAGTCTTCAAAGGGATCCGAAATATCTGTTCTCAGATTCCACAGAAATAAGGCTAGCAAAGAGATCCACGAAACACAGATGAAACTCTGTGAGTGGAAGTCACACATCACAGAGCAGTTTCTCAGAAAGCTTCTTTCCAGATTTCATCTGAGGATATTTCCTTTTTCACCATAGCCCTCTAGGGGCTTCCAAATGTCACTTTGCCAATTCCACAAGAACTGTCTTAGCGAAAGGCTCCTTGAGGTGAAAGCTGTAACTCTGTGAGAGGATTTCACAGAACACAAAGAAGTTTCTCAGAAAGCTTCTTTCTCTTTGTTATCGGAGGATCTTTCCTTTGGCCCTATAGTCTTCAAAGGGATCCGAAATATCTGTTCTCAGATTCCACAGAAATAAGGCTAGCAAAGAAATCCACAAAATAGAGATGTAACTCTGTGAGATGAATGAACAGAACACTAAGCAGTTTCTCAGAAAGCTTCTTTCCAGATTTCATCTAAGGATATTTCCTTTTTCAGCATAGCCCTCTATGGGCTTCCAAATATCACTTTGCCCATTCCACAGGAACTCTCTTAGCGAAAGGCTTCTTGAGGGGAAAGTAGTAACTCTGTGAGATGATTTCACAGAACACAAAGAAGTTTCTCAGAAAGCTTCTTTCTCTTTGTTATGGGAGGATATTTCCTTTGGCCCTATTGTCTTCAAAGGGATCCGAAATATCAGTTCTCAGATTCCACAGAAATAAGGCTAGCAAAGAGTTCCACAAAACACAGATGTAACTCTGTGAGATGAATGAACAGAACACTAAGCAGTTTCCCACAAATCTTCTTTCCAGGTTTCAACTGAGGATATTTCCTTTTTCACCATAACCCTCTATGGGTTTCCAAATATCACTTTACCAATTCCACAAGAACTGTCTTAGCGAAAGGCTTCTTGAGGGCTAAGCTGTAACTCTGTGAGATGATTTCAAAGAACACAAAGAAGTTTCTCAGAAAGCTTCTTTCTCTTTGTTATCAGAGGATATTTCCTTTGGCCCTATAGTCTTCAAAGGGATCCGAAATATCTGTTCTCAGATTAAACAAAAATAAGGCTAGAAAAGAGATCCACGAAATACAGATGTAACTCTGTGAGTGGATGTCACACATCACAGAGCAGTTTCTCAGAAAGCTTCTTTCCAGATTTTATCTGAGGATATTTCCTTTTTCACCATAGCCCTCTATGGGCTTCCAAATATCACTTTGCCAATTCCACAAGAACTGTCTTAGCGAAAGGCTTCTTGAGGGGAAAGCTGTAACTCTGTGAGATGATTTCACAGAACACAAAGAAGTTTCTCAGAAAGCTTCTTTCTCTTTGTTATCGGAGGATATTTCCTTTGGCCCTATAGCCTTCAAAGGGATCCGAAATATCTGTTCTCAGATTCCACAGAAATAAGGCTAGCAAAGAGATCCAGGAAATACAGATGTAACTCTGTGAGTTGAAGTCACACATCACAGAGCAGTTTCTCAGAAAGCTTCCTTCCAGATTTCAACTGATGATATTTCCTTTTCACCATAGCCCTCTATGGGCTTCCAAATATCACTTTGCCAATTCCACAAGAACCGTCTTAGTGAAAGGCTTCTTGAGGGGAAAGCTGTAACTCTGTGAGTTGATTTCACAGAACACAAAGAAGTTTCTCAGAAAGCTTCTTTCTCTTTGTTATCGGAGGATATTTCCTTTGGCCCTATCGTCTTCAAAGGGATCCGAAATATCTGTTCTCAGATTACACAGAAATAAGGGTAGCAAAGAGATCCACGAAATACAGATGTAACTCTGCGAGAGGAAGTCACACATCACAGAGCAGTTTCTCAGAAACCTTCTTTCCAGATTTCATCTGAGGATATTTCCTTTTTCAACGTAGCCCTCTAAGGGCTTCCAAATATCACTTTGCCAATTCCACAAGAACTGTCTTAGCGAACCGCTTCTTGAAGGGAAAGCTGTAACTCTGTGAGATGATTTCACAGAACACAAAGAAGTTTCTCAGAAAGCTTCTTTCTCTTTGTTATCGGAGGATATTTCCTTTGGCCCTATAGTCTTCAAAGGGATCCGAAATATCTGTTCTCAGATTCCACAGAAATAAGGCTAGCAAAAGGATCCACGAAATACAGATGTAACACTGTGACATGAATGAACAGAACAGTAAGCAGTTTCTCAGAAAGCTTCCTTCCAGATTTCATCTGAGGATATTTCCTTTTTCACCTTAGCCCTCAAAGGGCTTCCAAATATCACTTTGCCAATTCCACAATAACTGTCTTAGCGAAAGGCTTCTTGAGGGGAATGCTGTAACTCTGTGAGGTGATTTCACAGAACACAAACAAGTTTCTCAGAAAGCTTCTTTCTCTTTGTTATCGGAGGATATTTCCTTTGGCCCTATAGTCTTCAAAGGGATCCGAAATATCTGTACTCAGATTCCACAGAAACAAGGCTAGCAAAGAGATCCACGAAATACAGATGTAACTCTGTGAGATGAATGAACAGAACACTAAGCAGTTTCTCAGAAAGCTTCCTTCCAGATTTCATCTGAGGATATTTCCTTTTCCACCATAGCCCTCTATGGGCTTCCAAATATCACTTTGCCAATTCCACAAGAACTGTCTTAGCGAAAGGCTTCTTGAGAGGAAAGCTGAAACTCTGTGAGGTGATTTCTCAGAACACAAAGAAGTTTCTCAGAAAGCTTCTTTCTCTTTGTTATCGGAGGATATTTCCTTTGGCCCTATAGTCTTCAAAGGGATCCGAAATATCTGTTCTCAGATTCCACAGAAATAAGGCTAGCAAAGAGATCCACAAAATAGAGATGTAACACTGTGAGATGAATGAACAGAACACTAAGCAGTTTCTCAGAAAACTTCTTTCCAGATTTCATCTGAGGATATTTCCTTTTTCACCATAGCCCTCTATGGGCTTCCAAATATCACTTTGCCAATACCACAAGAACTCTCTTAGCGAAAGGCTTCTTGAGGGGAAAGCTGTAACTCTGTGAGATGATTTCACAGAACACAAAGAAGTTTCTCAGAAAGCTTCTTTCTCTTTGTTATGGGAGGATATTTCTTTGGCCCTATAGTCTTCAAAGGGATCCGAAATATCTGTTCTCAGATTCCACAGAAATAAGGCTAGCAAAGAGATCCACAAAACACAGATGTAACTCTGTGAGATGAATGAACAGAACACTAAGCAGTTTCTCAGAAAGCTTCCTTCCAGATTTCATCTGAGGATATTTCCTTTTTCACAATAACCCTCTATGGGCTTCCAAATATCACTTTGCCAATTCCACAAGAACTGTCTTAGCGAAAGGCTTCTTGAGAGGAAAGCTGTAACTCTGTGAGATGATTTCACAGAACACAAAGAAGTTTCTCAGAAAGCTTCTTTGTCTTTGTTATCGGAGGATATTTCCTTTGGCCCTATAGTCTTCAAAGGGATCCGAAATATCTGTTCTCAGATAAACAAAAATAAGGCTAGCGAAGAGATCCACGAAATACAGATGTAACTCTGTGAGTGGAAGTCACACATCACAGAGCAGTTTCTCAGAAAGCTTCTTTCCAGATTTCATCTGAGGATATTTCCTTTTTCACCATAGCCCTCTATGGACTTCCAAATATCACTTTGTCAATTCCACAAGAACTGTCTTAGCGAAAGGCTTCTTGAGGGGAAAGCTGTAACTCTGTGAGATGATTTCCCAGAACACAAAGAAGTTTCTCAGAAAGCTTCTTTCTCTTTGTTATGGGAGGATATTTCCTTTGGCCCTATAGTCTTCAAAGGGATCCGAAATATCTGTTCTCAGATTCCACAGAAATAAGGCTAGCAAAGAGATCCACCAAATACAGATGTAACTCTGTGAGATGAATGAACAGAACACTAAGCAGTTTTTCAGAAAGCTTCCTTCCAGATTTCATCTGAGGATATTTCCTTTTTCACCATAGCCCTCTATGGGCTTCCAAATATCACTTCGCCAATTCCACAAGAACTGTCTTAGCGAACGGCTTCTTGAGGGGAAAGCTGTAACTCTGTGAGGTGATTTCACAGAACACAAAGAAGTTTCTCAGAAAGCTTTTTTCTCTTTGTTATGGGAGGATATTTCCTTTGGCCCTATAGTCTTCAAAGGGATCCGAAATATCAGTTCTCAGATTCCACAGAAATGAGGCTTGCAAAGAGAACCACAAAATACAGATGTAACTCTGTGAGATGAATGAACAGAACACTAAGCAGTTTCTCAGAAAGCTTCCTTCCACATTTCATCTGAGGATATTTCCTTTTTCACCATAGCCCTCTATGGGCTTCCAAATATCACTTTGCCAATTCCACAAGAACTTTCTTAGCGAAAGACTTCTTGAGAAGAAAGCTGAAACTCTGTGAGGTGATTTCACAGAACACAAAGAAGTTTCTCAGAAAGCTTCTTTCTCTTTGTTATGGGAGGATATTTCCTTTGGCCCTATAGTCTTCAAAGGGATCCGAAATATCTGTTCTCAGATTCCACAGAAATAAGGCTAGCAAAGAGATACACGAAATACTGATGTAACTCTGTGAGATGAATGAACAGAACACTAAGAAGTTTCCCACAAAGCTTCTTTCCAGATTTCATCTGCGGATATTTCCTTTTTCACCATAACCCTCTATGGGCTTCCAAATATCACTTTGCCAATTCCACAAGAACTGTCTTAGCGAAAGGCTTCTTGAGGGGAAAGCTGTAACTCTGTGAGATGATTTCACAGAACACAAGGAAGTTTCTCAGAAAGCTTCTTTGTCTTTGTTATCGGAGGATATTTCCTTTGGCCCTATAGTCTTCAAAGGGATCCGAAATATCTGTTCTCAGATTAAACAAAAATAAGGCTAGCAAAGAGATCCACGAAATACAGATGTAACTCTGTGAGTGGATGTCACACATCACAGGACAGTTTCTCAGAAAGCTTCTTTCCAGATTTTATCTGAGGATATTTCCTTTTTCACCATAGCCCTCTATGGGCTTCCAAATATCACTTTACCAATTCCACAAGAACTGTCTTAGAGAAAGGCTTCTTGAGGGGAAAGCTGTAACTCTGTGAGATGATTTCTCAGAACACAAAGAAGTTTCTCAGAAAGCTTCTTTCTCTTTGTTATCGGAGGATATTTCCTTTGGCCCTATAGTCTTCAAAGGGATCCGAAATATCTGTTCTCAGATTCCACAGAAATAAGGCTAGCAAAGAGATCCAGGAAATACAGATGTAACTCTGTGAGTTGAAGTCACACATCACAGAGCAGTTTCTCAGAAAGCTTCCTTCCAGATTTCATCTGATGATATTTCCTTTTTCACCATAGCCCTCTATGGGCTTCCAAATATCACTTTGCCAATTCCACAAGAACCGTCTTAGTGAAAGGCTTCTTGAGGAGAAAGCTGTAACTCTGTGAGATGATTTCACAGAACACAAAGAAGTTTCTCAGAAAGCTTCTTTCTCTTTGTTATCGGAGGATTTTTCCTTTGGCCCTATAGTCTTCAAAGGGATCTGAAATATCTGTTCTCAGATTACACAGAAATAAGGGTAGCAAAGAGATCCACGAAATACAGATGTAACTCTGCGAGAGGAAGTCACACATCACAGAGCAGTTTCTCAGAAAGCTTCTTTCCAGATTTCATCTGAGGATATTTCCTTTTTCAACGTAGCCCTCTATGGGCTTCCAAATATCACTTTGCCAATTCCACAGGAACTGTCTTAGCGAACGGCTTCTTGAGGGGAAAGCTGTAAGTCTGTGAGATGATTTCACGGAACACAAAGGAGTTTCTCAGAAAGCTTCTTTCTCTTTGTTATCGGAGGATATTTCCTTTGGCCCTATACTCTTCAAAGGGATCCGAAATATCTGTTCTCAGATTCCACAGAAATAAGGCTAGCAAAAGGATCCACGAAATACAGATGTAACTCTGTGAGATGAATGAACAGAACAGTAAGCAGTTTCTCAGAAAGCTTCCTTCCAGATTTCATCTGAGGATATTTCCTTTTTCACCATAGCCCTCTATGGGCTTCCAAATATCACTTTGCCAATTCCACAATAACTGTCTTAACGAAAGGCTTCTTGAGGGGAAAGCTGTAACTCTGTGAGGTGATTTCACAGAACACAAACAAGTTTCTCAGAAAGCTTCTTTCTCTTTGTTATCGGAGGATATTTCCTTTGGACCTATAGTCTTCAAAGGGATCCGAAATATCTGTTCTCAGATTCCACAGAATTAAGGCTAGCAAAGAGATCCACGAAATACTGATGTAACTCTGTGAGATGAATGAACAGAACACTAAGCAGTTTCCCACAAAGCTTCTTTCCAGATTTCATCTGAGGATATTTCCTTTTTCACCTTAGCCCTCTATGGGCTTCCAAATATCACTTTGCCAATTCCACAAGAACTGTCTTAGCGAAAGGCTTCTTGAGGGGAAAGCTGTAACACTGTGAGATGATTTCACAGAACACAAAGAAGTTTCTCAGAAACCTTCTTTCTGTTTGTTATCGGAGGATATTTCCTTTGGCCCTATCGTCTTCAAAGGGATCCGAAATATCTGTTCTCAGATTACACAGAAATAAGGGTAGCAAAGACATCCACGAAATACAGATGTAACTCTGCGAGAGGAAGTCACACATCACAGAGCAGTTTCTCAGAAACCTTCTTTCCAGATTTCATCTGAGGATATGTCCTTTTTCAACGTAGCCCTCTATGGGCTTCCAAATATCACTTTGCAAATTCCACAAGAACTGTCTTAGCGAACCGCTTCTTGAGGGGAAAGCTGTAACTCTGTGAGATGATTTCACAGAACACAAAGAAGTTTCTCAGAAAGCTTCTTTCTCTTTGTTATCGGAGGATATTTCCTTTGGCCCTATAGTCTTCAAAGGGATCCGAAATATCTGTTCTCAAATTCCACAGAAATAAGACTAGCAAAAGGATCCACGAAATACAGATGTAACACTGTGAGATGAATGAACAGAACAGTAAGCAGTTTCTCAGAAAGCTTCCTTCCAGATTTCATCTGAGGATATTTCCTTTTTCACCATAGCCCTCAATGGGCTTCCAAATATCACTTTGCCAATTCCACAATAACTGTCTTAGCGAAAGGCTTCTTGAGGGGAATGCTGTAACTCTGTGAGGTGATTTCACAGAACACAAACAAGTTTCTCAGAAAGCTTCTTTCTCTTTGTTATCGGAGGATATTTCCTTTGGACCTATAGTCTTCAAAGGGATCCGAAATATCTGTTCTCAGATTCCACAGAATTAAGGCTATCAAAGAGATCCACGAAATACTGATGTAACTCTGTGAGATGAATGATCAGAATACTAAGCAGTTTCCCACAAAGCTTCTTTCCAGATTTCATCTGAGGATATTTCCCCTTTCACCTTAGCCCTCTATGGGCTTCCAAATATCACTTTGCCAATTCCACAAGAACTGTCATAGCGAAAGGCTTCTTGGGGGGAAAGCTGTAACACTGTGAGATGATTTCACAGAACACAAAGAAGTTTCTCAGAAAGCTTCTTTCTCTTTGTTATCGGAGGATATTTCCTTTGGCCCTATCGTCTTCAAAGGGATCCGAAATATCTGTTCTCAGATTACACAGAAATAATGGTAGCAAAGAGATCCACGAAATACAGATGTAACTCTGTGAGTGGAAGTCACACACCACAGAGCAGTTTCTCAGAAAGCTTCTTTCCAGATTTCATCTGAGGATATTTCCTTTTTCAACGTAGCCCTCTATGGGCTTCCAAATATGACTTTGCCAATTCCACAAGAACTGTCTTAGCGAAAGGCTTCTTGAGGGGAAAGCTGTAACTCTGTGAGATGATTTCACAGAACACAAAGAAGTTTCTCAGAAAGCTTCTTTCTCTTTGTTATCGGAGGATATTTCCTTTGGCCCTATAGTCTTCAAAGGGATCCGAAATATCTGTACTCAGATTCCACAGAAACAAGGCGAGCAAAGAGATCCACGAAATACAGATGTAACTCTGTGAGATGAATGAACAGAACACTAAGCAGTTTCTCAGAAAGCTTCCTTCCAGATTTCATCTGAGGATATTTCCTTTTTCATCATAACCCTCTAAGGGCTTCCAAATATCACTTTGCCAATTCCACAAGAACTGTCTTAGCGAAAGGCTTCTTGAGGGGAAAGCTGTAACTCTGTGTGATGATTTCACAGAACACAAAGAAGTTTCTCAGAAAGCTTCTTTGTCTTTGTTATCGGAGGATATTTCCTTTGGCCTTATAGTCTTCAAAGGGATGCGAAATATCTGTTCTCAGATTAAACAAAAATAAGGCTAGCAAAGAGATCCACGAAATACAGATGTAACTCTGTGAGTGGAAGTCACACATCACAGAGCAGTTTCTCAGAAAGCTTCTTTCCAGATTTCATCTGAGGATATTTCCTTTTTCACCATAGCCCTCTATGGACTTCCAAATATCACTTTGCCAATTCCACAAGAACTGTCTTAGCGAAAGGCTTCTTGAGGGGAAAGCTGTAACTCTGTGAGATGATTTCACAGAACACAAAGAAGTTTCTCAGAAAGCTTCTTTCTCTTTGTTATCGGAGGATATTTCCTTTGGCCCTATAGTCTTCAAAGGGATCCGAAATATCTGTTCTCAGATTCCACAGAAATAAGGCTAGCAAAGAGATCCACGAAATACAGATGTAACTCTGTGAGATGAATGAACAGAAAACTAAGCAGTTTCTCAGAAAGCTTCTTTCCAGATTTAATGTGAGGTTATTTCCTTTTTCACCATAGCCCTCTATGGGCTTCCAAATATCACTTTGCCAATTCCACAAGAACTCTCTTAGCGAAAAGCTTCTTGATTGGAAAGCTGTAACTCTGTGAGGTGATTTCACAGAACACAAAGAAGTTTCTCAGAAAGCTTCTTTCTCTTTGTTATGGGAAGATATTTCCTTTGGACCTATAGTCTTCAAAGGGATCCGAAATACCTGTTCTCAGATTCCACAAAAATAAGGCTAGCAAAGAGACCCACAAAATACAGATGTAACTCTGTGAGATGAATGAACAGAACACTAAGCAGTTTCTCAGAAAGCTTGTTTCCAGATTTCATCTGAGGATATTTCCTTTTTCACCATAGCCCACTATGGGCTTCCAAATATCACTTTGCGAATTTCACAAGAACTGTCTTAGAGAAAGGCTTCTTGAGGGGAAAGCTGTAACTCTGTGAGATGATTTCACAGAACACAAAGAAGTTTCTCAGAAAGCTTCTTTCTCTTTGTTATCAGAGGATATTTCCTTTGGCCCTATAGTCTTCAAAGGGATCCGAAATATCTGTTCTCAGATTCCACAGAAATAAGGCTAGCAAAGAGATCCACGAAACACAGATGTAACTCTGTGAGTGGAAGTCACACATCACAGAGCAGTTTCTCAGAAAGATTCTTTCCAGATTTCATCTTAGGATATTTCCTTTTTCACCATAGCCCTCCAGGGGCTTCCAAATATCACTTTGCCAATTCCACAAGAACTGTCTTAGCGAAAGGCTCCTTGAGGTGAAAGCTGTAACTCTGTGAGAGGATTTCACAGAACACAAAGAAGTTTCTCAGAAAGCTTCTTTCTCTTTGTTATCGGAGGATATTTCCTTTGGCCCTTTAGTCTTCAAAGGGATCTGAAATATCTGTTCTCAGATTCCACAGAAATAAGGCTAGCAAAAGGAACCACGAAATACAGATGTAACTCTGTGAGATGAATGAACAGAACAGTAAGCAGTTTCTCAGAAAGCTTCCTTCCAGTTTTCATCTGAGGATATTTCCTTTTTCACCATAGCCCTCTATGGGCTTCCAAATATCACTTTGCCGATTCCACAATAACTGTCTTAGCGAAAGGCTTCTTGAGGGGAAAGCTGTAACTCTGTGAGGTGATTTCACAGAACACTAACAAGTTTCTCAGAAAGCTTCTTTCTCTTTGTTATCGGACGATATTTCCTTTGGACCTATAGTCTTCAAAGGGATCCGAAATATCTGTTCTCAGATTCCACAGAATTAAGGCTAGCAAAGAGATCTACGAAATACTGATGTAACTCTGTGAGATGAATGATCAGAACACTAAGCAGTTTCCCACAAAGCTTCTTTCCAGATTTCATCTCAGGATATTTCCTTTTTCACCTTAGCCCTCTATGGGCTTCCAAATATCACTTTGCCAATTCCACAAGAACTGTCTTAGCGAAAGGCTTCTTGGGGGGAAAGCTGTAACACTGTGAGATGATTTCACAGAACACAAAGAAGTTTCTCAGAAATCTTCTTTCTCTTTGTTATCGGAGGATATTTCCTTTGGCCCTATCGTCTTCAAAGGGATCCGAAATATCTGTTCTCAGATTACACAGAAATAATGGTAGCAAAGAGATCCACGAAATACAGATGTAACTCTGTGAGTGGAAGTCACACTTCACAGAGCAGTTTCTCAGAAAGCTTCTTTCCAGATTTCATCTGAGGATATTTCCTTTTTCAACGTAGCCCGCTGGGGGCTTCCAAATATCACTTTGCCAATTCCACAAGAACTGTCTTAGCGAAAGGCTTCTTGAGGGGAAAGCTGTAACTCTGTGAGATGATTTCACAGAACACAAAGAAGTTTCTCAGAAAGCTTCTTTCTCTTTGTTATCGGAGGATATTTCCTTTGGCTATATAGTCTTCAAAGGGATCCGAAATATCTGTTCTCAGATTCCACAGAAATAAGGCTAGCAAAGAGATCCACGAAATACAGATGTAACTCTGTGAGATGAATGAACAGAACACTAAGCAGTTTCTCAGAAAGCTTCCTTCCAGATTTCATCTGAGGATATTTCCTTTTTCACCATAGCCCTCCATGGGCTTCCAAATATCACTTTGCCAATTCCACAAGAACAGTCTTAGCGAAAGTCTTCTTGAGGGAAAAGCTGTAACTCTGTGTGGTGATTTCACAGAACACAAAGAAGTTTCTCAGAAAGCTTCTTTCTCTTTGTTATCGGAGGATATTTCCTTTGGCCCTATAGTCTTCAAAGGGATCCGAAATATCTGTTCTCAGATTCCACAGAAATAAGGTTAGCAAAGAGATCCACGAAATACAGATGTAACTCTGTGAGTGGAAGTCACACATCAAAGAGCAGTTTCTCAGAAAGCTTCTTTCCAGATTTCATCTGAGGATATTTCCTTTTTCACCATAGCCCTCTATGGACTTCCAAATATCACTTTGCCAATTCCAAAAGAACTGTCTTAACGAAAGGCTTCTTGAGGGGAAAGCTGTAACTCTGTGAGATGATTTCACAGAACACAAAGAAGTTTCTCAGAAAGCTTCTTTCTCTTTGTTATCGGAGGATATTTCCTTTGGCCCTATAGTCTTCAAAGGGATCCGAAATATCTGTTCTCAGATTCCACAGAAATAAGGCTAGCAAAGAGATCCACGAAATACAGATGTAACTCTGTGAGATGAATGAACAGAACACTAAGCAGTTTCTCAGAAAGCTTCCTTCCAGATTTCATCTGAGGATATTTCCTTTTTCACCATAGCCCTCTATGGGCTTCCAAATATCACTTTGCCAATTCCACAAGAACTGTCTTAGCGAACGGCTTCTTGAGGGGAAAGCTGTAACTCTGTGAGGTGATTTCACAGAACACAAACAAGTTTCTCAGAAAGCTTCTTTCTCTTTGTTATCGGAGGATATTTCCTTTGGCCCTATAGTCTTCAAAGGGATCCGAAATATCTGTTCTCAGATTCCACAGGAATAAGGCTAGCAAGGAGATCCACAAAATAGAGATGTAACTCTGAGAGATGAATGAAGAGAACACTAAGCAGTTTCTCAGAAAGTTTCTTTCCAGATTTCATGTAAGGATATTTCCTTTTTCAGCATAGCCCTCTATGGGCTTCCAAATATCACTTTGCCAATTCCACAAGAACTCTCTTAGCGAAAGGCTTCTTGAGGGGAAAGCTGTAACTCTGTGAGATGATTTCACAGAACACAAAGAAGTTTCTCAGAAAGCTTCTTTCTCTTTGTTATGGGAGGATATTTCCTTTGGCCCTATAGTCTTCAAAGGGATCCGAAATATCAGTTCTCAGATTCCACAGAAATGAGGCTTGCAAAGAGATCCACAAAATACAGATGTAACTCTGTGAGATGAATGAACAGAACACTAAGCAGTTTCCCACAAAGCTTCTTTCCAGATTTCATCTGAGGATATTTCCTTTTTCACCATAACCCTCTAAGGGTTTTCAAATATCACTTTGCCAATTCCACAAGAACTGTCTTAGCGAAAGGCTTCTTGAGGGGAAAGCTGTAACTCTGTGAGATGATTTCACAGAACACAAAGAAGTTTCTCAGAAAGCTTCTTTCTCTTTGTTATCGGAGGATATTTCCTTTGGCCCTATAGTCTTCAAAGGGATCCGAAATATCTGTTCTCACATTAAACAAAAATAAGGCTAGCAAAGAGATCCACGAAATACAGATGTAACTCTGTGAGTGGAAGTCATACATCACAGAGCAGTTTCTCAGAAAGCTTCTTTCCAGATTTCATCTGAGGATATTTCCTTTTTCACCATAGCCCTCTATGGGCTTCCAAATATCACTTTGCCAATTCCACAAGAACTGTCTTAGTGAAAGGCTTCTTGAGGGGAAAGCTGTAACTCTGTGAGAGGATTTCACAGAACACAAAGAAGTTTCTCAGAAAGCTTCTTTCCCTTTGTTATCGGAGGATCTTTCCTTTGGCCCTATAGTTTTCAAAGGGATCCGAAATATCTGTTCTCAGATTCCACAGAAATAATGGTAGCAAAGAGATCCACGAAATACAGATGTAACTCTGTGAGAGGAAGTCACACATCACAGAGCAGTTTCTCAGAAAGCTTCTTTCCAGATTTCATCTGAGGATATTTCCTTTTTCAACGTAGCCCTCTATGGGCTTCCAAATATGACTTTGCCAATTCCACAAGAACTGTCTTAGCGAAAGGCTTCTTGAGGGGAAAGCTGTAACTCTGTGAGATGATTTCACAGAACACAAAGAAGTTTCTCAGAAAGCTTCTTTCTCTTTGTTATCGGAGGATATTTCCTTTGGCCCTATAGTCTTCAAAGGGATCCGAAATATCTGTTCTCAGATTCCACAGAAACAAGGCTAGCAAAGAGATCCACGAAATACAGATGTAACTCTGTGAGATGAATGAACAGAACACTAAGCAGTTTCTCAGAAAGCTTCCTTCCAGATTTCATCTGAGGATATTTCCTTTTTCACCATAGCCCTCCCTGGGCTTCCAAATATCACTTTTCCAATTCCACAAGAACTGCCTTAGCGAAAGTCTTCTTGAGGGGAAAGCTGTAACTCTGTGAGGTGATTTCACAGAACACAAACAAGTTTCTCAGAAAGCTTCTTTCTCTTTGTTATCGGAGGATATTTCCTTTGGTCCTATAGTCTTCAAAGGGATCCGAAATATCTGTTCTCAGATTCCACAGAATTAAGGCTAGCAAAGAGATCTACGAAATACTGATGTAACTCTGTGAGATGAATGATCAGAACACTAAGCAGTTTCCCACAAAGCTTCTTTCCAGATTTCATCTCAGGATATTTCCTTTTTCACCTTAGCCCTCTATGGGCTTCCAAATATCACTTTGCCAATTCCACAAGAACTGTCTTAGCGAAAGGCTTCTTGGGGGGAAAGCTGTAACACTGTGAGATGATTTCACAGAACACAAAGAAGTTTCTCAGAAATCTTCTTTCTCTTTGTTATCGGAGGATATTTCCTTTGGCCCTATCGTCTTCAAAGGGATCCGAAATATCTGTTCTCAGATTACACAGAAATAATGGTAGCAAAGAGATCCACGAAATACAGATGTAACTCTGTGAGTGGAAGTCACACTTCACAGAGCAGTTTCTCAGAAAGCTTCTTTCCAGATTTCATCTGAGGATATTTCCTTTTTCAACGTAGCCCTCTGGGGGCTTCCAAATATCACTTTGCCAATTCCACAAGAACTGTCTTAGCGAAAGGCTTCTTGAGGGGAAAGCTGTAACTCTGTGAGATGATTTCACAGAACACAAAGAAGTTTCTCAGAAAGCTTCTTTCTCTTTGTTATCGGAGGATATTTCCTTTGGCTATATAGTCTTCAAAGGGATCCGAAATATCTGTTCTCAGATTCCACAGAAATAAGGCTAGCAAAGAGATCCACGAAATACAGATGTAACTCTGTGAGATGAATGAACAGAACACTAAGCAGTTTCTCAGAAAGCTTCCTTCCAGATTTCATCTGAGGATATTTCCTTTTTCACCATAGCCCTCCATGGGCTTCCAAATATCACTTTGCCAATTCCACAAGAACAGTCTTAGCGAAAGTCTTCTTGAGGGAAAAGCTGTAACTCTGTGTGGTGATTTCACAGAACACAAAGAAGTTTCTCAGAAAGCTTCTTTCTCTTTGTTATCGGACGATATTTCCTTTGGACCTATAGTCTTCAAAGGGATCCGAAATATCTGTTCTCAGATTCCACAGAATTAAGGCTAGCAAAGAGATCTACGAAATACTGATGTAACTCTGTGAGATGAATGATCAGAACACTAAGCAGTTTCCCACAAAGCTTCTTTCCAGATTTCATCTCAGGATATTTCCTTTTTCACCTTAGCCCTCTATGGGCTTCCAAATATCACTTTGCCAATTCCACAAGAACTGTCTTAGCGAAAGGCTTCTTGGGGGGAAAGCTGTAACACTGTGAGATGATTTCACAGAACACAAAGAAGTTTCTCAGAAATCTTCTTTCTCTTTGTTATCGGAGGATATTTCCTTTGGCCCTATCGTCTTCAAAGGGATCCGAAATATCTGTTCTCAGATTACACAGAAATAATGGTAGCAAAGAGATCCACGAAATACAGATGTAACTCTGTGAGTGGAAGTCACACTTCACAGAGCAGTTTCTCAGAAAGCTTCTTTCCAGATTTCATCTGAGGATATTTCCTTTTTCAACGTAGCCCGCTGGGGGCTTCCAAATATCACTTTGCCAATTCCACAAGAACTGTCTTAGCGAAAGGCTTCTTGAGGGGAAAGCTGTAACTCTGTGAGATGATTTCACAGAACACAAAGAAGTTTCTCAGAAAGCTTCTTTCTCTTTGTTATCGGAGGATATTTCCTTTGGCTATATAGTCTTCAAAGGGATCCGAAATATCTGTTCTCAGATTCCACAGAAATAAGGCTAGCAAAGAGATCCACGAAATACAGATGTAACTCTGTGAGATGAATGAACAGAACACTAAGCAGTTTCTCAGAAAGCTTCCTTCCAGATTTCATCTGAGGATATTTCCTTTTTCACCATAGCCCTCCATGGGCTTCCAAATATCACTTTGCCAATTCCACAAGAACAGTCTTAGCGAAAGTCTTCTTGAGGGAAAAGCTGTAACTCTGTGTGGTGATTTCACAGAACACAAAGAAGTTTCTCAGAAAGCTTCTTTCTCTTTGTTATCGGAGGATATTTCCTTTGGCCCTATAGTCTTCAAAGGGATCCGAAATATCTGTTCTCAGATTCCACAGGAATAAGGCTAGCAAGGAGATCCACAAAATAGAGATGTAACTCTGAGAGATGAATGAACAGAACACTAAGCAGTTTCTCAGAAAGTTTCTTTCCAGATTTCATGTAAGGATATTTCCTTTTTCAGCATAGCCCTCTATGGGCTTCCAAATATCACTTTGCCAATTCCACAAGAACTCTCTTAGCGAAAGGCTTCTTGAGGGGAAAGCTGTAACTCTGTGAGATGATTTCACAGAACACAAAGAAGTTTCTCAGAAAGCTTCTTTCTCTTTGTTATGGGAGGATATTTCCTTTGGCCCTATAGTCTTCAAAGGGATCCGAAATATCAGTTCTCAGATTCCACAGAAATGAGGCTTGCAAAGAGATCCACAAAATACAGATGTAACTCTGTGAGATGAATGAACAGAACACTAAGCAGTTTCCCACAAAGCTTATTTCCAGATTTCATCTGAGGATATTTCCTTTTTCACCATAACCCTCTAAGGGTTTTCAAATATCACTTTGCCAATTCCACAAGAACTGTCTTAGCGAAAGGCTTCTTGAGGGGAAAGCTGTAACTCTGTGAGATGATTTCACAGAACACAAAGAAGTTTCTCAGAAAGCTTCTTTCTCTTTGTTATCGGAGGATATTTCCTTTGGCCCTATAGTCTTCAAAGGGATCCGAAATATCTGTTCTCACATTAAACAAAAATAAGGCTAGCAAAGAGATCCACGAAATACAGATGTAACTCTGTGAGTGGAAGTCATACATCACAGAGCAGTTTCTCAGAAAGCTTCTTTCCAGATTTCATCTGAGGATATTTCCTTTTTCACCATAGCCCTCTATGGGCTTCCAAATATCACTTTGCCAATTCCACAAGAACTGTCTTAGTGAAAGGCTTCTTGAGGGGAAAGCTGTAACTCTGTGAGAGGATTTCACAGAACACAAAGAAGTTTCTCAGAAAGCTTCTTTCCCTTTGTTATCGGAGGATCTTTCCTTTGGCCCTATAGTTTTCAAAGGGATCCGAAATATCTGTTCTCAGATTCCACAGAAATAATGGTAGCAAAGAGATCCACGAAATACAGATGTAACTCTGTGAGAGGAAGTCACACATCACAGAGCAGTTTCTCAGAAAGCTTCTTTCCAGATTTCATCTGAGGATATTTCCTTTTTCAACGTAGCCCTCTATGGGCTTCCAAATATGACTTTGCCAATTCCACAAGAACTGTCTTAGCGAAAGGCTTCTTGAGGGGAAAGCTGTAACTCTGTGAGATGATTTCACAGAACACAAAGAAGTTTCTCAGAAAGCTTCTTTCTCTTTGTTATCGGAGGATATTTCCTTTGGCCCTATAGTCTTCAAAGGGATCCGAAATATCTGTTCTCAGATTCCACAGAAACAAGGCTAGCAAAGAGATCCACGAAATACAGATGTAACTCTGTGAGATGAATGAACAGAACACTAAGCAGTTTCTCAGAAAGCTTCCTTCCAGATTTCATCTGAGGATATTTCCTTTTTCACCATAGCCCTCCCTGGGCTTCCAAATATCACTTTTCCAATTCCACAAGAACTGCCTTAGCGAAAGTCTTCTTGAGGGGAAAGCTGTAACTCTGTGAGGTGATTTCACAGAACACAAACAAGTTTCTCAGAAAGCTTCTTTCTCTTTGTTATCGGAGGATATTTCCTTTGGTCCTATAGTCTTCAAAGGGATCCGAAATATCTGTTCTCAGATTCCACAGAATTAAGGCTAGCAAAGAGATCTACGAAATACTGATGTAACTCTGTGAGATGAATGATCAGAACACTAAGCAGTTTCCCACAAAGCTTCTTTCCAGATTTCATCTCAGGATATTTCCTTTTTCACCTTAGCCCTCTATGGGCTTCCAAATATCACTTTGCCAATTCCACAAGAACTGTCTTAGCGAAAGGCTTCTTGGGGGGAAAGCTGTAACACTGTGAGATGATTTCACAGAACACAAAGAAGTTTCTCAGAAATCTTCTTTCTCTTTGTTATCGGAGGATATTTCCTTTGGCCCTATCGTCTTCAAAGGGATCCGAAATATCTGTTCTCAGATTACACAGAAATAATGGTAGCAAAGAGATCCACGAAATACAGATGTAACTCTGTGAGTGGAAGTCACACTTCACAGAGCAGTTTCTCAGAAAGCTTCTTTCCAGATTTCATCTGAGGATATTTCCTTTTTCAACGTAGCCCTCTGGGGGCTTCCAAATATCACTTTGCCAATTCCACAAGAACTGTCTTAGCGAAAGGCTTCTTGAGGGGAAAGCTGTAACTCTGTGAGATGATTTCACAGAACACAAAGAAGTTTCTCAGAAAGCTTCTTTCTCTTTGTTATCGGAGGATATTTCCTTTGGCTATATAGTCTTCAAAGGGATCCGAAATATCTGTTCTCAGATTCCACAGAAATAAGGCTAGCAAAGAGATCCACGAAATACAGATGTAACTCTGTGAGATGAATGAACAGAACACTAAGCAGTTTCTCAGAAAGCTTCCTTCCAGATTTCATCTGAGGATATTTCCTTTTTCACCATAGCCCTCCATGGGCTTCCAAATATCACTTTGCCAATTCCACAAGAACAGTCTTAGCGAAAGTCTTCTTGAGGGAAAAGCTGTAACTCTGTGTGGTGATTTCACAGAACACAAAGAAGTTTCTCAGAAAGCTTCTTTCTCTTTGTTATCGGAGGATATTTCCTTTGGCCCTATAGTCTTCAAAGGGATCCGAAATATCTGTTCTCAGATTCCACAGAAATAAGGTTAGCAAAGAGATCCACGAAATACAGATGTAACTCTGTGAGTGGAAGTCACACATCAAAGAGCAGTTTCTCAGAAAGCTTCTTTCCAGATTTCATCTGAGGATATTTCCTTTTTCACCATAGCCCTCTATGGACTTCCAAATATCACTTTGCCAATTCCAAAAGAACTGTCTTAACGAAAGGCTTCTTGAGGGGAAAGCTGTAACTCTGTGAGATGATTTCACAGAACACAAAGAAGTTTCTCAGAAAGCTTCTTTCTCTTTGTTATCGGAGGATATTTCCTTTGGCCCTATAGTCTTCAAAGGGATCCGAAATATCTGTTCTCAGATTCCACAGAAATAAGGCTAGCAAAGAGATCCACGAAATACAGATGTAACTCTGTGAGATGAATGAACAGAACACTAAGCAGTTTCTCAGAAAGCTTCCTTCCAGATTTCATCTGAGGATATTTCCTTTTTCACCATAGCCCTCTATGGGCTTCCAAATATCACTTTGCCAATTCCACAAGAACTGTCTTAGCGATCGGCTTCTTGAGGGGAAAGCTGTAACTCTGTGAGGTGATTTCACAGAACACAAACAAGTTTCTCAGAAAGCTTCTTTCTCTTTGTTATCGGAGGATATTTCCTTTGGCCCTATAGTCTTCAAAGGGATCCGAAATATCTGTTCTCAGATTCCACAGGAATAAGGCTAGCAAGGAGATCCACAAAATAGAGATGTAACTCTGAGAGATGAATGAACAGAACACTAAGCAGTTTCTCAGAAAGTTTCTTTCCAGATTTCATGTAAGGATATTTCCTTTTTCAGCATAGCCCTCTATGGGCTTCCAAATATCACTTTGCCAATTCCACAAGAACTCTCTTAGCGAAAGGCTTCTTGAGGGGAAAGCTGTAACTCTGTGAGATGATTTCACAGAACACAAAGAAGTTTCTCAGAAAGCTTCTTTCTCTTTGTTATGGGAGGATATTTCCTTTGGCCCTATAGTCTTCAAAGGGATCCGAAATATCAGTTCTCAGATTCCACAGAAATGAGGCTTGCAAAGAGATCCACAAAATACAGATGTAACTCTGTGAGATGAATGAACAGAACACTAAGCAGTTTCCCACAAAGCTTCTTTCCAGATTTCATCTGAGGATATTTCCTTTTTCACCATAACCCTCTAAGGGTTTTCAAATATCACTTTGCCAATTCCACAAGAACTGTCTTAGCGAAAGGCTTCTTGAGGGGAAAGCTGTAACTCTGTGAGATGATTTCACAGAACACAAAGAAGTTTCTCAGAAAGCTTCTTTCTCTTTGTTATCGGAGGATATTTCCTTTGGCCCTATAGTCTTCAAAGGGATCCGAAATATCTGTTCTCAGATTAAACAAAAATAAGGCTAGCAAAGAGATCCACGAAATACAGATGTAACTCTGTGAGTGGAAGTCATACATCACAGAGCAGTTTCTCAGAAAGCTTCTTTCCAGATTTCATCTGAGGATATTTCCTTTTTCACCATAGCCCTCTATGGGCTTCCAAATATCACTTTGCCAATTCCACAAGAACTGTCTTAGTGAAAGGCTTCTTGAGGGGAAAGCTGTAACTCTGTGTGAGGATTTCACAGAACACAAAGAAGTTTCTCAGAAAGCTTCTTTCCCTTTGTTATCGGAGGATCTTTCCTTTGGCCCTATAGTTTTCAAAGGGATCCGAAATATCTGTTCTCAGATTCCACAGAAATAATGGTAGCAAAGAGATCCACGAAATACAGATGTAACTCTGTGAGAGGAAGTCACACATCACAGAGCAGTTTCTCAGAAAGCTTCTTTCCAGATTTCATCTGAGGATATTTCCTTTTTCAACGTAGCCCTCTATGGGCTTCCAAATATGACTTTGCCAATTCCACAAGAACTGTCTTAGCGAAAGGCTTCTTGAGGGGAAAGCTGTAACTCTGTGAGATGATTTCACAGAACACAAAGAAGTTTCTCAGAAAGCTTCTTTCTCTTTGTTATCGGAGGATATTTCCTTTGGCCCTATAGTCTTCAAAGGGATCCGAAATATCTGTTCTCAGATTCCACAGAAACAAGGCTAGCAAAGAGATCCACGAAATACAGATGTAACTCTGTGAGATGAATGAACAGAACACTAAGCAGTTTCTCAGAAAGCTTCCTTCCAGATTTCATCTGAGGATATTTCCTTTTTCACCATAGCCCTCCCTGGGCTTCCAAATATCACTTTTCCAATTCCACAAGAACTGCCTTAGCGAAAGTCTTCTTGAGGGGAAAGCTGTAACTCTGTGAGGTGATTTCACAGAACACAAACAAGTTTCTCAGAAAGCTTCTTTCTCTTTGTTATCGGAGGATATTTCCTTTGGCCCTATAGTCTTCAAAGGGATCCGAAATATCTGTTCTCAGATTCCACAGAATTAAGGCTAGCAAAGAGATCTACGAAATACTGATGTAACTCTGTGAGATGAATGATCAGAACACTAAGCAGTTTCCCACAAAGCTTCTTTCCAGATTTCATCTCAGGATATTTCCTTTTTCACCTTAGCCCTCTATGGGCTTCCAAATATCACTTTGCCAATTCCACAAGAACTGTCTTAGCGAAAGGCTTCTTGGGGGGAAAGCTGTAACACTGTGAGGTGATTTCACAGAACACAAAGAAGTTTCTCAGAAATCTTCTTTCTCTTTGTTATCGGAGGATATTTCCTTTGGCCCTATCGTCTTCAAAGGGATCCGAAATATCTGTTCTCAGATTACACAGAAATAATGGTAGCAAAGAGATCCACGAAATACAGATGTAACTCTGTGAGTGGAAGTCACACTTCACAGAGCAGTTTCTCAGAAAGCTTCTTTCCAGATTTCATCTGAGGATATTTCCTTTTTCAACGTAGCCCGCTGGGGGCTTCCAAATATCACTTTGCCAATTCCACAAGAACTGTCTTAGCGAAAGGCTTCTTGAGGGGAAAGCTGTAACTCTGTGAGATGATTTCACAGAACACAAAGAAGTTTCTCAGAAAGCTTCTTTCTCTTTGTTATCGGAGGATATTTCCTTTGGCTATATAGTCTTCAAAGGGATCCGAAATATCTGTTCTCAGATTCCACAGAAATAAGGCTAGCAAAGAGATCCACGAAATACAGATGTAACTCTGTGAGATGAATGAACAGAACACTAAGCAGTTTCTCAGAAAGCTTCCTTCCAGATTTCATCTGAGGATATTTCCTTTTTCACCATAGCCCTCCATGGGCTTCCAAATATCACTTTGCCAATTCCACAAGAACAGTCTTAGCGAAAGTCTTCTTGAGGGAAAAGCTGTAACTCTGTGTGGTGATTTCACAGAACACAAAGAAGTTTCTCAGAAAGCTTCTTTCTCTTTGTTATCGGAGGATATTTCCTTTGGCCCTATAGTCTTCAAAGGGATCCGAAATATCTGTTCTCAGATTCCACAGAAATAAGGTTAGCAAAGAGATCCACGAAATACAGATGTAACTCTGTGAGATGAATGAACAGAACACTAAGCAGTTTCTCAGAAAGCTTCCTTCCAGATTTCGTCTGAGGATATTTCCTTTTTCACCATAGCCCTCTACGGGCTTCCAAATATGACTTTGCCAATTCCACAAGAACTGTCTTAGAGAAAGGCTTCTTGAGGGGAAAGCTGTAACTCTGTGAGGTGATTTCACAGAACACAAACAAGTTTCTCAGAAAGCTTCTTTCTCTTTGTTATCGGAGGATATTTCCTTTGGACCTATAGTCTTCAAAGGGATCCGAAATATCTGTTCTCAGATTCCACAGAAATAAGGCTAGCAAGGAGATCCACGAAATACAGATGTAACTCTGTGAGTGGAAGTCACACATCACAGAGCAGTTTCTCAGAAAGCTTCCTTCCAGATTTCATCTGAGGATATTTCCTTTTTCACCATAGCCCTCTATGGGCTTCCAAATATCACTTTGCCAATTCCAGAAGAACTGTCTTAGCGAAAGGCTTCTTGAGGGGAAAGCTGTAACTCTGTGAGATGATTTCACAGAACACAAAGAAGTTTCTCAGAAAGCTTCTTTCTCTTTGTTATCGGAGGATATTTCCTTTGGCCCTATAGTCTTCAAAGGAATCCGAAATATCTGTTCTCAGATTCCACAGAAATAAGGCTAGCAAAGAGATCCACAAAACACAGATGTAACTCTGTGACATGAATGAACAGAACACTAAGCAGTTTCCCACAAAGCTTCTTTCCAGATTTCATCTGAGGATATTTCCTTTTTCACCATAACCCTCTATGGGCTTCCAAATATCACTTTGCCAATTACACAAGAACTGTCTTAGCGAAAGGCTTCTTGAGGGGAAAGCTGTAACTCCGTGAGATGATTTCACAGAACACAAAGAAGTTTCTCAGAAAGCTTCTTTGTCTTTGTTATCGGAGGATATTTCCTTTGGCCCTATAGTCTTCAAAGGGATCCGAAATATCTGTTCTCAGATTAAACAAAAATAAGGCTAGCAAAGAGATCCACGAAATACAGATGTAACTCTGTGAGTGGAAGTCATACATCACAGAGTAGTTTCTCAGAAAGCTTCTTTCCAGATTTTATCTGAGGATATTTCCTTCTTCACCATAGCCCTCTATGGGCTTCCAAATATCACTTTGCCAATTCCACAAGAACTGTCTTAGCGAAAGGCTTCTTGAGGGGAAAGCTGTAACTCTGTGAGATGATTTCACAGAACAAAAAGAAGTTTCTCAGAAAGCTTCTTTCTCTTTGTTATCGGAGGATATTTCCTTTGGCCCTATAGTCTTCAAAGGAATCCGAAATATCTGTTCTTAGATTCCACAGAAATAAGGCTAGCAAAGAGATCCACGAAATACAGATGTAAATCTGTGAGATGAATGAACAGAACAGTAAGCAATTTCTCAGAAATCTTCCTTCCAGATTTCATCTGAGGATATTTCCTTTTTCAAAATAGCCCTCTATGGGCTTCCAAATATCACTTTGCCATTCCACAAGAACTGTCTTAGCGAAAGGCTTCTTGAGGGGAAAGTTGTAACTCTGTGAATTGATTTCACAGAACACAAACAAGTTTCTCAGAAAGCTTCTTTCTCTTTGTTATCGGAGGATATTTCCTTTGGCCCTATAGTCTTCAAAGGGATCCGAAATATCTGCTCTCAGATTCCACAGAAATAAGGCTAGCAAAGAGATCCACGAATTACAGATGTAACTCTGTGAGTGGACGTCACACATCACAGAGCAGTTTCTCAGAAAGCTTCCTTCCAGATTTCATCTGATGATATTTCCTTTTTCACCATAGCCCTCTATGGGCTTCCAAATATCACTTTGCCAATTCCACAAGAACCGTCTTAGCGAAAGGCTTCTTGAGGGGAAAGCTGTAACTCTGTGAGATGATTTCACAGAACAGAAAGAAGTTTCTCAGAAAGCTTCTTTCTCTTTGTTATCGGAGGATATTTCCTTTGGCCCTATAGTCTTCAAAGGGATCTGAAATATATGTTCTCATATTACACAGAAATAAGGGTAGCAAAGAGATACACGAAATACAGATGTAACTCTGCGAGAGGAAGTCACGCATCACAGAGCAGTTTCTCAGAAAGCTTCTTTCCAGATTTCATCTGAGGATATTTCCTTTTTCTACGTAGCCCTCTATGGGCTTCCAAGTATCACTTTGCCAATTCCACAAGAACTCTCTTAGCGAAAGGCTTCTTGAGGGGAAAGCTGTAACTCTGTGAGATGATTTCACAGAACACAAAGAAGTTTCTCAGAAAGCTTCTTTCTCTTTGTTATCGGAGGATATTTCCTTTGGCCCTATAGTCTTCAAAGGGAACCGAAATATCTGTTCTCAGATTCCACAGAATTAAGGCTAGCAAAGAGATCCACGAAATACTGATGTAACTCTGTGAGATGAATGAACAGAACACTAAGCAGTTTCCCACAAAGCTTCTTTCTAGATTTCATCTGAGGATATTTCCTTTTTCACCTTAGCCCTCTATGGGCTTCCAAATATCACTTTGCCAATTCCACAAGAACTGTCTTAGCGAAAGGCTTCTTGAGGGGAAAGCTGTAACACTGTGAGAGGATTTCACAGAACACAAAGAAGTTTCTCAGAAAGCTTCTTTCTGTTTGTTATCGGAGGATATTTCCTTTGGCCTTATAGTCTTCAAAGTGATCCGAAATATCTGTTCTCAGATTACACAGAAATAATGATAGCAAAGAGATCCACGAAATACAGATGTAACTCTGTGAGTGGAAGTCACACATCACAGAGCAGTTTCTCAGAAAGCTTCTTTCCAGATTTCATCTGAGGATATTTCCTTTTTCAACGTAGCCCTCTATGAGCTTCCAAATATCACTTTGCCAATTCCACAAGAACTGTCTTAGCGAAAGGCTTCTTGAGGGGAAAGCTGTAACTCTGTGAGATGATTTCCCAGAACACAAAGAAGTTTCTCAGAAAGCTTCTTTCTCTTTGTTATGGGAGGATATTTCCTTTGGCCCTATAGTCTTCAAAGGGATCCGAAATATCTGTTCTCAGATTCCACAGAAATAAGGCTAGCAAAGAGATCCACGAAATACTGATGTAACTCTGTGAGATGAATGAACAGAACACTAAGCAGTTTCCCACAAAGCTTCTTTCCAGATTTCATCTGAGGATATTTCCTTTTTCACCATAACCCTCTATGGGCTTCCAAATATCACTTTGCCAATTCCACAAGAACTGTCTTAGCGAAAGGCTTCTTGAGGGGAAAGCTGTAACTCTGTGAGATGATTTCACAGAACACAAAGAAGTTTCTCAGAAAGCTTCTTTGTCTTTGTTATCGGAGGATATTTCCTTTGGCCCTATAGTCTTCAAAGGGATCCGAAATATCTGTTCTCAGATTAAACAAAAATAAGGCTAGCAAAGAGATCCACGAAATACAGATGTAACTCTGTGAGTGGAAGTCACACATCAAAGAGCAGTTTCTCAGAAAGCTTCTTTCCAGATTTCATCTGAGGATATTTCCTTTTTCACCATAGCCCTCTATGGACTTCCAAATATCACTTTGCCAATTCCAAAAGAACTGTCTTAACGAAAGGCTTCTTGAGGGGAAAGCTGTAACTCTGTGAGATGATTTCACAGAACACAAAGAAGTTTCTCAGAAAGCTTCTTTCTCTTTGTTATCGGAGGATATTTCCTTTGGCCCTATAGTCTTCAAAGGAATCCGAAATATCTGTTCTCAGATTCCACAGAAATAAGGCTAGCAAAGAGATCCACGAAATACTGATGTAACTCTGTGAGATGAATGAACAGAACACTAAGCAGTTTCCCACAAAGCTTCTTTCCAGATTTCATCTGAGGATATTTCCTTTTTCACCATAACCCTCTATGGGCTTCCAAATATCACTTTGCCAATTCCACAAGAACTGTCTTAGCGAAAGGCTTCTTGAGGGGAAAGCTGTAACTCTGTGAGATGATTTCACAGAACACAAAGAAGTTTCTCAGAAAGCTTCTTTGTCTTTGTTATCGGAGGATATTTCCTTTGGCCCTATAGTCTTCAAAGGGATCCGAAATATCTGTTCTCAGATTAAACAAAAATAAGGCTAGCAAAGAGATCCACGAAATACAGATGTAACTCTGTGAGTGGAAGTCACACATCAAAGAGCAGTTTCTCAGAAAGCTTCTTTCCAGATTTCATCTGAGGATATTTCCTTTTTCACCATAGCCCTCTATGGACTTCCAAATATCACTTTGCCAATTCCAAAAGAACTGTCTTAACGAAAGGCTTCTTGAGGGGAAAGCTGTAACTCTGTGAGATGATTTCACAGAACACAAAGAAGTTTCTCAGAAAGATTCTTTCTCTTTGTTATCGGAGGATATTTCCTTTGGCCCTATAGTCTTCAAAGGGATCCGAAATATCTGTTCTCAGATTCCACAGAAATAAGGCTAGCAAAGAGATCCACGAAATACAGATGTAACTCTGTGAGATGAATGAACAGAACACTAAGCAGTTTCTCAGAAAGCTTCCTTCCAGATTTCATCTGAGGATATTTCCTTTTTCACCATAGCCCTCTATGGGCTTCCAAATATCACTTTGCCAATTCCACAAGAACTGTCTTAGCGGAAGGCTTCTTGAGGGGAAAGCTGTAACTCTGTGAGGTGATTTCACAGAACACAAACAAGTTTCTCAGAAAGCTTCTTTCTCTTTGTTATCGGAGGATATTTCCTTTGGACCTATAGTCTTCAAAGGGATCCGAAATATCTGTTCTCAGATTCCACAGAAATAAGGCTAGCAAGGAGATCCACGAAATACAGATGTAACTCTGTGAGTGGAAGTCACACATCACAGAGCAGTTTCTCAGAAAGCTTCCTTCCAGATTTCATCTGAGGATATTTCCTTTTTCACCATAGCCCTCTATGGGCTTCCAAATATCACTTTGCCAATTCCAGAAGAACTGTCTTAGCGAAAGGCTTCTTGAGGGGAAAGCTGTAACTCTGTGAGATGATTTCACAGAACACAAAGAAGTTTCTCAGAAAGCTTCTTTCTCTTTGTTATCGGAGGATATTTCCTTTGGCCCTATAGTCTTCAAAGGAATCCGAAATATCTGTTCTCAGATTCCACAGAAATAAGGCTAGCAAAGAGATCCACAAAACACAGATGTAACTCTGTGACATGAATGAACAGAACACTAAGCAGTTTCCCACAAAGCTTCTTTCCAGATTTCATCTGAGGATATTTCCTTTTTCACCATAACCCTCTATGGGCTTCCAAATATCACTTTGCCAATTACACAAGAACTGTCTTAGCGAAAGGCTTCTTGAGGGGAAAGCTGTAACTCCGTGAGATGATTTCACAGAACACAAAGAAGTTTCTCAGAAAGCTTCTTTCTCTTTGTTATGGGAGGATATTTCCTTTGGCCCTATAGTCTTCAAAGGGATCCGAAATATCTGTTCTCAGATTCCACAGAAATAAGGCTAGCAAAGAGATCCACGAAATACTGATGTAACTCTGTGAGATGAATGAACAGAACACTAAGCAGTTTCCCACAAAGCTTCTTTCCAGATTTCATCTGAGGATATTTCCTTTTTCACCATAACCCTCTATGGGCTTCCAAATATCACTTTGCCAATTCCACAAGAACTGTCTTAGCGAAAGGCTTCTTGAGGGGAAAGCTGTAACTCTGTGAGATGATTTCACAGAACACAAAGAAGTTTCTCAGAAAGCTTCTTAGTCTTTGTTATCGGAGGATATTTCCTTTGGCCCTATAGTCTTCAAAGGGATCCGAAATATCTGTTCTCAGATTAAACAAAAATAAGGCTAGCAAAGAGATCCACGAAATACAGATGTAACTCTGTGAGTGGAAGTCACACATCAAAGAGCAGTTTCTCAGAAAGCTTCTTTCCAGATTTCATCTGAGGATATTTCCTTTTTCACCATAGCCCTCTATGGACTTCCAAATATCACTTTGCCAATTCCAAAAGAACTGTCTTAACGAAAGGCTTCTTGAGGGGAAAGCTGTAACTCTGTGAGATGATTTCACAGAACACAAAGAAGTTTCTCAGAAAGCTTCTTTCTCTTTGTTATCGGAGGATATTTCCTTTGGCCCTATAGTCTTCAAAGGGATCCGAAATATCTGTTCTCAGATTCCACAGAAATAAGGCTAGCAAAGAGATCCACGAAATACAGATGTAACTCTGTGAGATGAATGAACAGAACACTAAGCAGTTTCTCAGAAAGCTTCCTTCCAGATTTCATCTGAGGATATTTCCTATTTCACCATAGCCCTCTATGGGCTTCCAAATATCACTTTGCCAATTCCACAAGAACTGTCTTAGCGGAAGGCTTCTTGAGGGGAAAGCTGTAACTCTGTGAGGTGATTTCACAGAACACAAACAAGTTTCTCAGAAAGCTTCTTTCTCTTTGTTATCGGAGGATATTTACTTTGGACCTATAGTCTTCAAAGGGATCCGAAATATCTGTTCTCAGATTCCACAGAAATAAGGCTAGCAAGGAGATCCACGAAATACAGATGTAACTCTGTGAGTGGAAGTCACACATCACAGAGCAGTTTCTCAGAAAGCTTCCTTCCAGATTTCATCTGAGGATATTTCCTTTTTCACCATAGCCCTCTATGGGCTTCCAAATATCACTTTGCCAATTCCAGAAGAACTGTCTTAGCGAAAGGCTTCTTGAGGGGAAAGCTGTAACTCTGTGAGATGATTTCACAGAACACAAAGAAGTTTCTCAGAAAGCTTCTTTCTCTTTGTTATCGGAGGATATTTCCTTTGGCCCTATAGTCTTCAAAGGAATCCGAAATATCTGTTCTCAGATTCCACAGAAATAAGGCTAGCAAAGAGATCCACAAAACACAGATGTAACTCTGTGACATGAATGAACAGAACACTAAGCAGTTTCCCACAAAGCTTCTTTCCAGATTTCATCTGAGGATATTTCCTTTTTCACCATAACCCTCTATGGGCTTCCAAATATCACTTTGCCAATTACACAAGAACTGTCTTAGCGAAAGGCTTCTTGAGGGGAAAGCTGTAACTCCGTGAGATGATTTCACAGAACACAAAGAAGTTTCTCAGAAAGCTTCTTTGTCTTTGTTATCGGAGGATATTTCCTTTGGCCCTATAGTCTTCAAAGGGATCCGAAATATCTGTTCTCAGATTAAACAAAAATAAGGCTAGCAAAGAGATCCACGAAATACAGATGTAACTCTGTGAGTGGAAGTCATACATCACAGAGTAGTTTCTCACAAAGCTTCTTTCCAGATTTTATCTGAGGATATTTCCTTTTTCACCATAGCCCTCTATGGGCTTCCAAATATCACTTTGCCAATTCCACAAGAACTGTCTTAGCGAAAGGCTTCTTGAGGGGAAAGCTGTAACTCTGTGAGATGATTTCACAGAACAAAAAGAAGTTTCTCAGAAAGCTTCTTTCTCTTTGTTATCGGAGGATATTTCCTTTGGCCCTATAGTCTTCAAAGGAATCCGAAATATCTGTTCTTAGATTCCACAGCAATAAGGCTAGCAAAGAGATCCACGAAATACAGATGTAAATCTGTGAGATGAATGAACAGAACAGTAAGCAATTTCTCAGAAATCTTCCTTCCAGATTTCATCTGAGGATATTTCCTTTTTCAAAATAGCCCTCTATGGGCTTCCAAATATCACTTTGCCATTCCACAAGAACTGTCTTAGCGAAAGGCTTCTTGAGGGGAAAGTTGTAACTCTGTGAATTGATTTCACAGAACACAAACAAGTTTCTCAGAAAGCTTCTTTCCCTTTGTTATCGGAGGATATTTCCTTTGGCCCTATAGTCTTCAAAGGGATCCGAAATATCTGCTCTCAGATTCCACAGAAATAAGGCTAGCAAAGAGATCCACGAATTACAGATGTAACTCTGTGAGTGGACGTCACACATCACAGAGCAGTTTCTCAGAAAGCTTCCTTCCAGATTTCATCTGATGATATTTCCTTTTTCACCATAGCCCTCTATGGGCTTCCAAATATCACTTTGCCAATTCCACAAGAACCGTCTTAGCGAAAGGCTTCTTGAGGGGAAAGCTGTAACTCTGTGAGATGATTTCACAGAACACAAAGAAGTTTCTCAGAAAGCTTCTTTCTCTTTGTTATCGGAGGATATTTCCTTTGGCCCTATAGTCTTCAAAGGGATCTGAAATATATATTCTCATATTACACAGAAATAAGGGTAGCAAAGAGATACACGAAATACAGATGTAACTCTGCGAGAGGAAGTCACGCATCACAGAGCAGTTTCTCAGAAAGCTTCTTTCCAGATTTCATCTGAGGATATTTCCTTTTTCTACGTAGCCCTCTATGGGCTTCCAAGTATCACTTTGCCAATTCCACAAGAACTCTCTTAGCGAAAGGCTTCTTGAGGGGAAAGCTGTAACTCTGTGAGATGATTTCACAGAACACAAAGAAGTTTCTCAGAAAGCTTCTTTCTCTTTGTTATCGGAGGATATTTCCTTTGGCCCTATAGTCTTCAAAGGGAACCGAAATATCTGTTCTCAGATTCCACAGAATTAAGGCTAGCAAAGAGATCCACGAAATACTGATGTAACTCTGTGAGATGAATGAACAGAACACTAAGCAGTTTCCCACAAAGCTTCTTTCTAGATTTCATCTGAGGATATTTCCTTTTTCACCTTAGCCCTCTATGGGCTTCCAAATATCACTTTGCCAATTCCACAAGAACTGTCTTAGCGAAAGGCTTCTTGAGGGGAAAGCTGTAACACTGTGAGATGATTTCACAGAACACAAAGAAGTTTCTCAGAAAGCTTCTTTCTGTTTGTTATCGGAGGATATTTCCTTTGGCCTTATAGTCTTCAAAGTGATCCGAAATATCTGTTCTCAGATTACACAGAAATAATGATAGCAAAGAGATCCACGAAATACAGATGTAACTCTGTGAGTGGAAGTCACACATCACAGAGCAGTTTCTCAGAAAGCTTCTTTCCAGATTTCATCTGAGGATATTTCCTTTTTCAACGTAGCCCTCTATGAGCTTCCAAATATCACTTTGCCAATTCCACAAGAACTGTCTTAGCGAAAGGCTTCTTGAGGGGAAAGCTGTAACTCTGTGAGATGATTTCCCAGAACACAAAGAAGTTTCTCAGAAAGCTTCTTTCTCTTTGTTATGGGAGGATATTTCCTTTGGCCCTATAGTCTTCAAAGGGATCCGAAATATCTGTTCTCAGATTCCACAGAAATAAGGCTAGCAAAGAGATCCACGAACTACTGATGTAACTCTGTGAGATGAATGAACAGAACACTAAGCAGTTTCCCACAAAGCTTCTTTCCAGATTTCATCTGAGGATATTTCCTTTTTCACCATAACCCTCTATGGGCTTCCAAATATCACTTTGCCAATTCCACAAGAACTGTCTTAGCGAAAGGCTTCTTGAGGGGAAAGCTGTAACTCTGTGAGATGATTTCACAGAACACAAAGAAGTTTCTCAGAAAGCTTCTTTGTCTTTGTTATCGGAGGATATTTCCTTTGGCCCTATAGTCTTCAAAGGGATCCGAAATATCTGTTCTCAGATTAAACAAAAATAAGGCTAGCAAAGAGATCCACGAAATACAGATGTAACTCTGTGAGTGGAAGTCACACATCAAAGAGCAGTTTCTCAGAAAGCTTCTTTCCAGATTTCATCTGAGGATATTTCCTTTTTCACCATAGCCCTCTATGGACTTCCAAATATCACTTTGCCAATTCCAAAAGAACTGTCTTAACGAAAGGCTTCTTGAGGGGAAAGCTGTAACTCTGTGAGATGATTTCACAGAACACAAAGAAGTTTCTCAGAAAGCTTCTTTCTCTTTGTTATCGGAGGATATTTCCTTTGGCCCTATAGTCTTCAAAGGGATCCGAAATATCTGTTCTCAGATTCCACAGAAATAAGGCTAGCAAAGAGATCCACGAAATACAGATGTAACTCTGTGAGATGAATGAACAGAACACTAAGCAGTTTCTCAGAAAGCTTCCTTCCAGATTTCATCTGAGGATATTTCCTTTTTCACCATAGCCCTCTATGGGCTTCCAAATATCACTTTGCCAATTCCACAAGAACTGTCTTAGCGAACGGCTTCTTGAGGGGAAAGCTGTAACTCTGTGAGGTGATTTCACAGAACACAAACAAGTTTCTCAGAAAGCTTCTTTCTCTTTGTTATCGGAGGATATTTCCTTTGGCCCTATAGTCTTCAAAGGGATCCGAAATATCTGTTCTCAGATTCCACAGGAATAAGGCTAGCAAGGAGATCCACAAAATAGAGATGTAACTCTGTGAGATGAATGAACAGAACACTAAGCAGTTTCTCAGAAAGTTTCTTTCCAGATTTCATCTAAGGATATTTCCTTTTTCAGCATAGCCCTCTATGGGCTTCCAAATATCACTTTGCCAATTCCACAAGAACTCTCTTAGCGAAAGGCTTCTTGAGGGGAAAGCTGTAACTCTGTGAGATGATTTCACAGAACACAAAGAAGTTTCTCAGAAAGCTTCTTTCTCTTTGTTATGGGAGGATATTTCCTTTGGCCCTATAGTCTTCAAAGGGATCCGAAATATCAGTTCTCAGATTCCACAGAAATGAGGCTTGCAAAGAGATCCACAAAATACAGATGTAACTCTGTGAGATGAATGAACAGAACACTGAGCAGTTTCCCACAAAGCTTCTTTCCAGATTTCATCTGAGGATATTTCCTTTTTCACCATAACCCTCTATGGGTTTTCAAATATCACTTTGCCAATTCCACAAGAACTGTCTTAGCGAAAGGCTTCTTGAGGGGAAAGCTGTAACTCTGTGAGATGATTTCACAGAACACAAAGAAGTTTCTCAGAAAGCTTCTTTCTCTTTGTTATCGGAGGATATTTCCTTTGGCCCTATAGTCTTCAAAGGGATCCGAAATATCTGTTCTCAGATTAAACAAAAATAAGGCTAGCAAAGAGATCCACGAAATACAGATGTAACTCTGTGAGTGGAAGTCATACATCACAGAGCAGTTTCTCAGAAAGCTTCTTTCCAGATTTCATCTGAGGATATTTCCATTTTCACCATAGCCCTCTATGGGCTTCCAAATATCACTTTGCCAATTCCACAAGAACTGTCTTAGTGAAAGGCTTCTTGAGGGGAAAGCTGTAACTCTGTGAGAGGATTTCACAGAACACAAAGAAGTTTCTCAGAAAGCTTCTTTCTCTTTGTTATCGGAGGATCTTTCCTTTGGCCCTATAGTTTTCAAAGGGATCCGAAATATCTGTTCTCAGATTCCACAGAAATAATGGTAGCATAGAGATCCACGAAATACAGATGTAACTCTGTGAGAGGAAGTCACACATCACCGAGCAGTTTCTCAGAAAGCTTCTTTCCAGATTTCATCTGAGGATATTTCCTTTTTCAACGTAGCCCTCTATGGGCTTCCAAATATGACTTTGCCAATTCCACAAGAACTGTCTTAGCGAAAGGCTTCTTGAGGGGAAAGCTGTAACTCTGTGAGATGATTTCACAGAACACAAAGAAGTTTCTCAGAAAGCTTCTTTCTCTTTGTTATCGGAGGATATTTCCTTTGGCCCTATAGTCTTCAAAGGGATCCGAAATATCTGTTCTCAGATTCCACAGAAACAAGGCTAGCAAAGAGATCCACGAAATACAGATGTAACTCTGTGAGATGAATGAACAGAACACTAAGCAGTTTCTCAGAAAGCTTCCTTCCAGATTTCATCTGAGGATATTTCCTTTTTCACCATAGCCCTCCATGGGCTTCCAAATATCACTTTGCCAATTCCACAAGAACTGTCTTAGCGAAAGGCTTCTTGAGGGAAAAGCTGTAACTCTGTGAGGTGATTTCACAGAACACAAAGAAGTTTCTCAGAAAGCTTCTTTCTCTTTGTTATCGGAGGATATTTCCTTTGGCCCTATAGTCTTCAAAGGGATCCGAAATATCTGTTCTCAGATTCCACAGAAATAAGGTTAGCAAAGAGATCCACGAAATACAGATGTAACTCTGTGAGATGAATGAACAGAACACTAAGCAGTTTCTCAGAAAGCTTCCTTCCAGATTTCGTCTGAGGATATTTCCTTTTTCACCATAGCCCTCTACGGGCTTCCAAATATGACTTTGCCAATTCCACAAGAACTGTCTTAGAGAAAGGCTTCTTGAGGGGAAAGCTGTAACTCTGTGAGGTGATTTCACAGAACACAAACAAGTTTCTCAGAAAGCTTCTTTCTCTTTGTTATCGGAGGATATTTCCTTTGGACCTATAGTCTTCAAAGGGATCCGAAATATCTGTTCTCAGATTCCACAGAAATAAGGCTAGCAAGGAGATCCACGAAATACAGATGTAACTCTGTGAGTGGAAGTCACACATCACAGAGCAGTTTCTCAGAAAGCTTCCTTCCAGATTTCATCTGAGGATATTTCCTTTTTCACCATAGCCCTCTATGGGCTTCCAAATATCACTTTGCCAATTCCAGAAGAACTGTCTTAGCGAAAGGCTTCTTGAGGGGAAAGCTGTAACTCTGTGAGATGATTTCACAGAACACAAAGAAGTTTCTCAGAAAGCTTCTTTCTCTTTGTTATCGGAGGATATTTCCTTTGGCCCTATAGTCTTCAAAGGAATCCGAAATATCTGTTCTCAGATTCCACAGAAATAAGGCTAGCAAAGAGATCCACAAAACACAGATGTAACTCTGTGACATGAATGAACAGAACACTAAGCAGTTTCCCACAAAGCTTCTTTCCAGATTTCATCTGAGGATATTTCCTTTCTCACCAAATATGGGCTTCCAAATATCACTTTGCCAATTACACAAGAACCGTCTTAGCGAAAGGCTTCTTGAGGGGAAAGCTGTAACTCCGTGAGATGATTTCACAGAACACAAAGAAGTTTCTCAGAAAGCTTCTTTGTCTTTGTTATCGGAGGATATTTCCTTTGGCCCTATAGTCTTCAAAGGGATCCGAAATATCTGTTCTCAGATTAAACAAAAATAAGGCTAGCAAAGAGATCCACGAAATACAGATGTAACTCTGTGAGTGGAAGTCATACATCACAGAGTAGTTTCTCAGAAAGCTTCTTTCCAGATTTTATCTGAGGATATTTCCTTTTTCACCATAGCCCTCTATGGGCTTCCAAATATCACTTTGCCAATTCCACAAGAACTGTCTTAGCGAAAGGCTTCTTGAGGGGAAAGCTGTAACTCTGTGAGATGATTTCACAGAACAAAAAGAAGTTTCTCAGAAAGCTTCTTTCTCTTTGTTATCGGAGGATATTTCCTTTGGCCCTATAGTCTTCAAAGGAATCCGAAATATCTGTTCTTAGATTCCACAGAAATAAGGCTAGCAAAGAGATCCACGAAATACAGATGTAAATCTGTGAGATGAATGAACAGAACAGTAAGCAATTTCTCAGAAATCTTCCTTCCAGATTTCATCTGAGGATATTTCCTTTTTCAAAATAGCCCTCTATGGGCTTCCAAATATCACTTTGCCATTCCACAAGAACTGTCTTAGCGAAAGGCTTCTTGAGGGGAAAGTTGTAACTCTGTGAATTGATTTCACAGAACACAAACAAGTTTCTCAGAAAGCTTCTTTCTCTTTGTTATCGGAGGATATTTCCTTTGGCCCTATAGTCTTCAAAGGGATCCGAAATATCTGCTCTCAGATTCCACAGAAATAAGGCTAGCAAAGAGATCCACGAATTACAGATGTAACTCTGTGAGTGGACGTCACACATCACAGAGCAGTTTCTCAGAAAGCTTCCTTCCAGATTTCATCTGATGATATTTCCTTTTTCACCATAGCCCTCTATGGGCTTCCAAATATCACTTTGCCAATTCCACAAGAACCGTCTTAGCGAAAGGCTTCTTGAGGGGAAAGCTGTAACTCTGTGAGATGATTTCACAGAACACAAAGAAGTTTCTCAGAAAGCTTCTTTCTCTTTGTTATCGGAGGATATTTCCTTTGGCCCTATAGTCTTCAAAGGGATCTGAAATATATGTTCTCATATTACACAGAAATAAGGGTAGCAAAGAGATACACGAAATACAGATGTAACTCTGCGAGAGGAAGTCACGCATCACAGAGCAGTTTCTCAGAAAGCTTCTTTCCAGATTTCATCTGAGGATATTTCCTTTTTCTACGTAGCCCTCTATGGGCTTCCAAGTATCACTTTGCCAATTCCACAAGAACTCTCTTAGCGAAAGGCTTCTTGAGGGGAAAGCTGTAACTCTGTGAGATGATTTCACAGAACACAAAGAAGTTTCTCAGAAAGCTTCTTTCTCTTTGTTATCGGAGGATATTTCCTTTGGCCCTATAGTCTTCAAAGGGAACCGAAATATCTGTTCTCAGATTCCACAGAATTAAGGCTAGCAAAGAGATCCACGAAATACTGATGTAACTCTGTGAGATGAATGAACAGAACACTAAGCAGTTTCCCACAAAGCTTCTTTCTAGATTTCATCTGAGGATATTTCCTTTTTCACCTTAGCCCTCTATGGGCTTCCAAATATCACTTTGCCAATTCCACAAGAACTGTCTTAGCGAAAGGCTTCTTGAGGGGAAAGCTGTAACACTGTGAGATGATTTCACAGAACACAAAGAAGTTTCTCAGAAAGCTTCTTTCTGTTTGTTATCGGAGGATATTTCCTTTGGCCTTATAGTCTACAAAGTGATCCGAAATATCTGTTCTCAGATTACACAGAAATAATGATAGCAAAGAGATCCACGAAATACAGATGTAACTCTGTGAGTGGAAGTCACACATCACAGAGCAGTTTCTCAGAAAGCTTCTTTCCAGATTTCATCTGAGGATATTTCCTTTTTCAACGTAGCCCTCTATGAGCTTCCAAATATCACTTTGCCAATTCCACAAGAACTGTCTTAGCGAAAGGATTCTTGAGGGGAAAGCTGTAACTCTGTGAGATGATTTCCCAGAACACAAAGAAGTTTCTCAGAAAGCTTCTTTCTCTTTGTTATGGGAGGATATTTCCTTTGGCCCTATAGTCTTCAAAGGGATCCGAAATATCTGTTCTCAGATTCCACAGAAATAAGGCTAGCAAAGAGATCCACGAAATACTGATGTAACTCTGTGAGATGAATGAACAGAACACTAAGCAGTTTCCCACAAAGCTTCTTTCCAGATTTCATCTGAGGATATTTCCTTTTTCACCATAACCCTCTATGGGCTTCCAAATATCACTTTGCCAATTCCACAAGAACTGTCTTAGCGAAAGGCTTCTTGAGGGGAAAGCTGTAACTCTGTGAGATGATTTCACAGAACACAAAGAAGTTTCTCAGAAAGCTTCTTTGTCTTTGTTATCGGAGGATATTTCCTTTGGCCCTATAGTCTTCAAAGGGATCCGAAATATCTGTTCTCAGATTAAACAAAAATAAGGCTAGCAAAGAGATCCACGAAATACAGATGTAACTCTGTGAGTGGAAGTCACACATCAAAGAGCAGTTTCTCAGAAAGCTTCTTTCCAGATTTCATCTGAGGATATTTCCTTTTTCACCATAGCCCTCTATGGACTTCCAAATATCACTTTGCCAATTCCAAAAGAACTGTCTTAACGAAAGGCTTCTTGAGGGGAAAGCTGTAACTCTGTGAGATGATTTCACAGAACACAAAGAAGTTTCTCAGAAAGCTTCTTTCTCTTTGTTATCGGAGGATATTTCCTTTGGCCCTATAGTCTTCAAAGGGATCCGAAATATCTGTTCTCAGATTCCACAGAAATAAGGCTAGCAAAGAGATCCACGAAATACAGATGTAACTCTGTGAGATGAATGAACAGAACACTAAGCAGTTTCTCAGAAAGCTTCCTTCCAGATTTCATCTGAGGATATTTCCTTTTTCACCATAGCCCTCTATGGGCTTCCAAATATCACTTTGCCAATTCCACAAGAACTGTCTTAGCGAACGGCTTCTTGAGGGGAAAGCTGTAACTCTGTGAGGTGATTTCACAGAACACAAACAAGTTTCTCAGAAAGCTTCTTTCTCTTTGTTATCGGAGGATATTTCCTTTGGCCCTATAGTCTTCAAAGGGATCCGAAATATCTGTTCTCAGATTCCACAGGAATAAGGCTAGCAAGGAGATCCACAAAATAGAGATGTAACTCTGTGAGATGAATGAACAGAACACTAAGCAGTTTCTCAGAAAGTTTCTTTCCAGATTTCATCTAAGGATATTTCCTTTTTCAGCATAGCCCTCTATGGGCTTCCAAATATCACTTTGCCAATTCCACAAGAACTCTCTTAGCGAAAGGCTTCTTGAGGGGAAAGCTGTAACTCTGTGAGATGATTTCACAGAACACAAAGAAGTTTCTCAGAAAGCTTCTTTCTCTTTGTTATGGGAGGATATTTCCTTTGGCCCTATAGTCTTCAAAGGGATCCGAAATATCAGTTCTCAGATTCCACAGAAATAAGGCTAGCAAAGAGATACACAAAATACAGATGTAACTCTGTGAGATGAATGAACAGAACACTAAGCAGTTTCTCAGAAAGCTTGTTTCCAGATTTCATCTGAGGATATTTCCTTTTTCACCATAGCCCTCTATGGGCTTCCAAATATCACTTTGCCAATTCCACAAGAACTGTCTTAGAGAAAGGCTTCTTGAGGGGAAAGCTGTAACTCTGTGAGATGATTTCACAGAACACAAAGAAGTTTCTCAGAAAGCTTCTTTCTCTTTGTTATCAGAGGATATTTCCTTGGGCCCTGTAGTCTTCAAAGGGATCCGAAATATCTGTTCTCAGATTCCACAGAAATAAGGCTAGCAAAGAGATCCACGAAACACAGATGTAACTCTGTGAGTGGAAGTCACACATCACAGAGCAGTTTCTCAGAAAGCTTCTTTCCAGATTTCATCTGAGGATATTTCCTTTTTCACCGTAGCCCTCCAGGGGCTTCCAAATATCACTTTGCCAATTCCACAAGAACTGTCTTAGCGAAAGGCTCCTTGAGGTGAAAGCTGTAACTCTGTGAGAGGATTTCACAGAACACAAAGAAGTTTCTCAGAAAGCTTCTTTCTCTTTGTTATCGGAGGATATTTCCTTTGGCCCTTTAGTCTTCAAAGGGATCCGAAATATCTGTTCTCAGATTCCACAGAAATAAGGCTAGCAAAAGGAACCACGAAAAACAGATGTAACTCTGTGAGATGAATGAATAGAACAGTAAGCAGTTTCTCAGAAAGCTTCCTTCCAGATTTCATCTGAGGATATTTCCTTTTTCACCATAGCCCTCTATGGGCTTCCAAATATCACTTTGCCGATTCCACAATAACTGTCTTAGCGAAAGGCTTCTTGAGGGGAAAGCTGTAACTCTTTGAGGTGATTTCACAGAACACAAACAAGTTTCTCAGAAAGCTTCTTTCTCTTTGTTATCGGAGGATATTTCCTTTGGACCTATAGTCTTCAAAGGGATCCGAAATATCTGTTCTCAGATTCCACAGAATTAAGGCTAGCAAAGAGATCCACGAAATACTGATGTAACTCTGTGAGATGAATGATCAGAACACTAAGCAGTTTCCCACAAAGCTTCTTTCCAGATTTCATCTCAGGATATTTCCTTTTTCACCTTAGCCCTCTATGGGCTTCCAAATATCACTTTGCCAATTCCACAAGAACTGTCTTAGCGAAAGGCTTCTTGGGGGGAAAGCTGTAACACTGTGAGATGATTTCACAGAACACAAAGAAGTTTCTCAGAAATCTTCTTTCTCTTTGTTATCGGAGGATATTTCCTTTGGCCCTATCGTCTTCAAAGGGATCCGAAATATCTGTTCTCAGATTACACAGTAATAATGGTAGCAAAGAGATCCACGAAATACAGATGTAACTCTGTGAGTGGAAGTCACACTTCACAGAGCAGTTTCTCAGAAAGCTTCTTTCCAGATTTCATCTGAGGATATTTCCTTTTTCAACGTAGCCCTCTATGGGCTTCCAAATATGACTTTGCCAATTCCACAAGAACTGTCTTAGCGAAAGTCTTCTTGAGGGGAAAGCTGTAACTCTGTGAGATGATTTCACAGAACACAAAGAAGTTTCTCAGAAAGCTTCTTTCTCTTTGTTATCGGAGGATATTTCCTTTGGCCCTATAGTCTTCAAAGGGATCCGAAATATCTGTTCTCAGATTCCACAGAAATAAGGTTAGCAAAGAGATCCACGAAATAGAGATGTAACTCTGTGAGATGAATGAACAGAACAGTAAGCAGTTTCTCAGAAAGCTTCCTTCCAGATTTCGTCTGAGGATATTTCCTTTTTCACCATAGCCCTCTACGGGCTTCCAAATATGACTTTGCCAATTCCACAAGAACTGTGTTAGCGAAAGGCTTCTTGAGGGGAAAGCTGTAACTCTGTGAGGTGATTTCACAGAACACAAACAAGTTTCTCAGAAAGCTTCTTTCTCTTTTTTATCGGAGGATATTTCCTTTGGACCTATAGTCTTCAAAGGGATCCGAAATATCTGTTCTCAGATTCCACAGAAATAAGGCTAGCAAAGAGATCCACGAAATACAGATGTAACTCTGTGAGTGGAAGTCACACATCACAGAGCAGTTTCTCAGAAAGCTTCCTTCCAGATTTCATCTGAGGATATTTCCTTTTTCACCATAGCCCTCTATGGGCTTCCAAATATCACTTTGCCAATTCCAGAAGAACTGTCTTAGCGAAAGGCTTCTTGAGGGGAAAGCTGTAACTCTGTGAGATGATTTCACAGAACACAAAGAAGTTTCTCAGAAAGCTTCTTTCTCTTTGTTATCGGAGGATATTTCCTTTGGCCCTATAGTCTTCAAAGGAATCCGAAATATCTGTTCTCAGATTCCACAGAAATAAGGCTAGCAAAGAGATCCACAAAACACAGATGTAACTCTGTGAGATGAATGAACAGAACACTAAGCAGTTTCCCACAAAGCTTCTTTCCAGATTTCATCTGAGGATATTTCCTTTTTCACCATAACCCTCTATGGGCTTCCAAATATCACTTTGCCAATTCCACAAGAACTGTCTTAGCGAAAGGCTTCTTGAGGGGAAAGCTGTAACTCTGTGAGATGATTTCACAGAACACAAAGAAGTTTCTCAGAAAGCTTCTTTGTCTTTGTTATCGGAGGATATTTCCTTTGGCCCTATAGTCTTCAAAGGCATCCGAAATATCTGTTCTCAGATTAAACAAAAATAAGGCTAGCAAAGAGATCCACGAAATACAGATGTAAATCTGTGAGATGAATGAACAGAACAGTAAGCAATTTCTCAGAAATCTTCCTTCCAGATTTCATCTGAGGATATTTCCTTTTTCAAAATAGCCCTCTATGGGCTTCCAAATATCACTTTGCCAATTCCACAAGAACTGTCTTAGCGAAAGGCTTCTTGAGGGGAAAGTTGTAACTCTGTGAATTGATTTCACAGAACACAAACAAGTTTCTCAGAAAGCTTCTTTCTCTTTGTTATCGGAGGATATTTCCTTTGGCCCTATAGTCTTCAAAGGGATCCGAAATATCTGTTCTCAGATTCCACAGAAATAAGGCTAGCAAAGAGATCCACGAATTACAGATGTAACTCTGTGAGTGGAAGTCACACATCACAGAGCAGTTTCTCAGAAAACTTCCTTCCAGATTTCATCTGATGATATTTCCTTTTTCAACATAGCCCTCTATGGGCTTCCAAATATCACTTTGCCAATTCCACAAGAACCGTCTTAGCGAAAGGCTTCTTGAGGGGAAAGCTGTAACTCTGTGAGATGATTTCACAGAACACAAAGAAGTTTCTCAGAAAGCTTCTTTCTCTTTGTTATCGGAGGATATTTCCTTTGGCCCTATAGTCTTCAAAGGGATCTGAAATATATGTTCTCATATTACACAGAAATAAGGGTAGCAAAGAGATACACGAAATACAGATGTAACTCTGCGAGAGGAAGTCACACATCACAGAGCAGTTTCTCAGAAAGCTTCTTTCCAGATTTCATCTGAGGATATTTCCTTTTTCTACGTAGCCCTCTATGGGCTTCCAAGTATCACTTTGCCAATTCCACAAGAACTCTCTTAGCGAAAGGCTTCTTGAGGGGAAAGCTGTAACTCTGTGAGATGATTTCACAGAACACAAAGAAGTTTCTCAGAAAGCTTCTTTCTCTTTGTTATCGGAGGATATTTCCTTTGGCCCTATAGTCTTCAAAGGGATCCGAAATATCTGTTCTCAGATTCCACAGAATTAAGGCTAGCAAAGAGATCCACGAAATACTGATGTAACTCTGTGAGATGAATGAACAGAACACTAAGCAGTTTCCCACAAAGCTTCTTTCTAGATTTCATCTGAGGATATTTCCTTTTTCACCTTAGCCCTCTATGGGCTTCCAAATATCACTTTGCCAATTCCACAAGAACTGTCTTATCGAAAGGCTTCTTGAGGGGAAAGCTGTAACACTGTGAGATGATTTCACAGAACACAAAGAAGTTTCTCAGAAAGCTTCTTTCTCTTTGTTATCGGAGGATATTTCCTTTGGCCTTATAGTGTTCAAAGTGATCCGAAATATCTGTTCTCAGATTACACAGAAATAATGATAGCAAAGAGATCCACGAAATACAGATGTAACTCTGTGAGTGGAAGTCACACATCACAGAGCAGTTTCTCAGAAAGCTTCTTTCCAGATTTCATCTGAGGATATTTCCTTTTTCAACGTAGCCCTCTATGGGCTTCCAAATATGACTTTGCCAATTCCACAAGAACTGTCTTAGCGAAAGGCTTCTTGAAGGGAAAGCTGTAACTCTGTGAGATGATTTAACAGAACACAAAGAAGTTTCTCAGAAAGATTCTTTCTCCTTGTTATCGGAGGATATTTCCTTTGGCCCTATAGTCTTCAAAGGGATCCGAAATATCTGTTCTCAGATTCCACAGAAACAAGGCTAGCAAACAGATCCACGAAATACAGATGTAACTCTTTGAGATGAATGAAGAGAACACTAAGCAGTTTCTCAGAAAGCTTCCTTCCAGATTTCAACTGAGGATATTTCCTTTTTCACCATAGCCCTCCATGGGCTTCCAAATATCACTTTGCCAATTCCACAAGAACGGCCTTAGCGAAAGGCTTCTTGTGGAGAAAGCTGTAACTTTGTGAGATGATTTCACAGAACACAAAGAAGTTTCTCAGAAAGCTTCTTTCTCTTTGTTATCGGAGGATATTTCCTTTGGCCCTACAGTCTTCAAAGGGATCCGAAATATCTGTTCTCAGATTCCACAGAAATAAGGTTAGCAAAGAGATCCACGAAATAGAGATGTAACTCTGGGAGATGAATGAACAGAACAGTAAGCAGTTTCTCAGAAAGCTTCCTTCCAGATTTCGTCTGAGGATATTTCCTTTTTCACCATAGCCCTCTACGGGCTTCCAAATATGACTTTGCCAATTCCACAAGAACTGTGTTAGCGAAAGGCTTCTTGAGGGGAAAGCTGTAACTCTGTGAGGTGATTTCACAGAACACAAACAAGTTTCTCAGAAAGCTTCTTTCTCTTTTTTATCGGAGGATATTTCCTTTGGACCTATAGTCTTCAAAGGGATCCGAAATATCTGTTCTCAGATTCCACAGAAATAAGGCTAGCAAAGAGATCCACGAAATACAGATGTAACTCTGTGAGTGGAAGTCACACATCACAGAGCAGTTTCTCAGAAAGCTTCCTTCCAGATTTCATCTGAGGATATTTCCTTTTTCACCATAGCCCTCTATGGGCTTCCAAATATCACTTTGCCAATTCCAGAAGAACTGTCTTAGCGAAAGGCTTCTTGAGGGGAAAGCTGTAACTCTGTGAGATGATTTCACAGAACACAAAGAAGTTTCTCAGAAAGCTTCTTTCTCTTTGTTATCGGAGGATATTTCCTTTGGCCCTATAGTCTTCAAAGGAATCCGAAATATCTGTTCTCAGATTCCACAGAAATAAGGCTAGCAAAGAGATCCACAAAACACAGATGTAACTCTGTGAGATGAATGAACAGAACACTAAGCAGTTTCCCACAAAGCTTCTTTCCAGATTTCATCTGAGGATATTTCCTTTTTCACCATAACCCTCTATGGGCTTCCAAATATCACTTTGCCAATTCCACAAGAACTGTCTTAGCGAAACGCTTCTTGAGGGGAAAGCTGTAACTCTGTGAGATGATTTCACAGAACACAAAGAAGTTTCTCAGAAAGCTTCTTTGTCTTTGTTATCGGAGGATATTTCCTTTGGCCCTATAGTCTTCAAAGGCATCCGAAATATCTGTTCTCAGATTAAACAAAAATAAGGCTAGCAAAGAGATCCACGAAATACAGATGTAAATCTGTGAGATGAATGAACAGAACAGTAAGCAATTTCTCAGAAATCTTCCTTCCAGATTTCATCTGAGGATATTTCCTTTTTCAAAATAGCCCTCTATGGGCTTCCAAATATCACTTTGCCAATTCCACAAGAACTGTCTTAGCGAAAGGCTTCTTGAGGGGAAAGTTGTAACTCTGTGAATTGATTTCACAGAACACAAACAAGTTTCTCAGAAAGCTTCTTTCTCTTTGTTATCGGAGGATATTTCCTTTGGCCCTATAGTCTTCAAAGGGATCCGAAATATCTGTTCTCAGATTCCACAGAAATAAGGCTAGCAAAGAGATCCACGAATTACAGATGTAACTCTGTGAGTGGAAGTCACACATCACAGAGCAGTTTCTCAGAAAACTTCCTTCCAGATTTCATCTGATGATATTTCCTTTTTCAACATAGCCCTCTATGGGCTTCCAAATATCACTTTGCCAATTCCACAAGAACCGTCTTAGCGAAAGGCTTCTTGAGGGGAAAGCTGTAACTCTGTGAGATGATTTCACAGAACACAAAGAAGTTTCTCAGAAAGCTTCTTTCTCTTTGTTATCGGAGGATATTTCCTTTGGCCCTATAGTCTTCAAAGGGATCTGAAATATATGTTCTCATATTACACAGAAATAAGGGTAGCAAAGAGATACACGAAATACAGATGTAACTCTGCGAGAGGAAGTCACACATCACAGAGCAGTTTCTCAGAAAGCTTCTTTCCAGATTTCATCTGAGGATATTTCCTTTTTCTACGTAGCCCTCTATGGGCTTCCAAGTATCACTTTGCCAATTCCACAAGAACTCTCTTAGCGAAAGGCTTCTTGAGGGGAAAGCTGTAACTCTGTGAGATGATTTCACAGAACACAAAGAAGTTTCTCAGAAAGCTTCTTTCTCTTTGTTATCGGAGGATATTTCCTTTGGCCCTATAGTCTTCAAAGGGATCCGAAATATCTGTTCTCAGATTCCACAGAATTAAGGCTAGCAAAGAGATCCACGAAATACTGATGTAACTCTGTGAGATGAATGAACAGAACACTAAGCAGTTTCCCACAAAGCTTCTTTCTAGATTTCATCTGAGGATATTTCCTTTTTCACCTTAGCCCTCTATGGGCTTCCAAATATCACTTTGCCAATTCCACAAGAACTGTCTTATCGAAAGGCTTCTTGAGGGGAAAGCTGTAACACTGTGAGATGATTTCACAGAACACAAAGAAGTTTCTCAGAAAGCTTCTTTCTCTTTGTTATCGGAGGATATTTCCTTTGGCCTTATAGTGTTCAAAGTGATCCGAAATATCTGTTCTCAGATTACACAGAAATAATGATAGCAAAGAGATCCACGAAATACAGATGTAACTCTGTGAGTGGAAATCACACATCACAGAGCAGTTTCTCAGAAAGCTTCTTTCCAGATTTCATCTGAGGATATTTCCTTTCTCAACGTAGCCCTCTATGGGCTTCCAAATATGACTTTGCCAATTCCACAAGAACTGTCTTAGCGAAAGGCTTCTTGAAGGGAAAGCTGTAACTCTGTGAGATGATTTAACAGAACACAAAGAAGTTTCTCAGAAAGATTCTTTCTCCTTGTTATCGGAGGATATTTCCTTTGGCCCTATAGTCTTCAAAGGGATCCGAAATATCTGTTCTCAGATTCCACAGAAACAAGGCTAGCAAACAGATCCACGAAATACAGATGTAACTCTTTGAGATGAATGAAGAGAACACTAAGCAGTTTCTCAGAAAGCTTCCTTCCAGATTTCAACTGAGGATATTTCCTTTTTCACCATAGCCCTCCATGGGCTTCCAAATATCACTTTGCCAATTCCACAAGAACGGCCTTAGCGAAAGGCTTCTTGTGGAGAAAGCTGTAACTTTGTGAGATGATTTCACAGAACACAAAGAAGTTTCTCAGAAAGCTTCTTTCTCTTTGTTATCGGAGGATATTTCCTTTGGCCCTACAGTCTTCAAAGGGATCCGAAATATCTGTTCTCAGATTCCACAGAAATAAGGCTAGCAAAGAGATCCACGAAATACAGATGTAACTCTGGGAGATGAATGAACAGAACAGTAAGCAGTTTCTCAGAAAGCTTCCTTCCAGATTTCATCTGAGGATATTTCCTTTTTCACCATAGCCCTCTATGGGCTTCCAAATATCACTTTGCCAATTCCACAAGAACTGTCTTAGAGAAAGGCTTTTTGAGAGGAAAGCTGTAACTCTGTGAGGTGATTTCACAGAACACAAACAAGTTTCTCAGAAAGCTTCTTTCTCTTTGTTATCGGAGGATATTTCCTTTGGTCCTATAGTCTTCAAAGGGATCCGAAATATCTGTTCTCAGATTCCACAGAAATAAGGCTAGCAAAGAGATCCACGAAATACAGATGTAACTCTGTGAGATGAATGAACAGAACACTAAGCAGTTTCTCAGAAAGCTTCCTTCCAGGTTTCATCTGAGGATATTTCCTTTTTCACCTTAGCCCTCTATGGGTTTCCAAATATCACTTTGCCAATTCCACAAGAACGGCCTTAGCGAAAGGCTTCTTGAGGGGAAAGCTGTAACTCTGTGAGATGATTTCACAGAACACAAAGAAGTTTCTCAGAAAGCTTCTTTCTCTTTGTTATCGGAGGATATTTCCTTTGGCCCTATAGTCTTCAAAGGGATCCGAAATATCTGTTCTCAGATTCCACAGAAATATGGCTAGCAAAGAGATCCACAAAATACAGATGTAACTCTGTGAGATGAATGAACAGAACACTAAGCAGTTTCTCAGCAAGCTTCTTTCCAAATTTCATCTGAGGATATTTCCTTTTTCACCATAGCCCTCTATGGGCTTCCAAATATCACTTTGCGAATTTCACAAGAACTGTCTTAGAGAAAGGCTTCTTGAGGGGAAAGCTGTAACTCTGTGAGATGATTTCACAGAACACAAAGAAGTTTCTCAGAAAGCTTCTTTGTCTTTGTTATCAGAGGATATTTCCTTTGGCCCTATAGTCTTCTAAGGGATCCGAAATATCTGTTCTCAGATTCCACAGAAATAAGGCTAGCAAAGAGATCCACGAAACACAGATGTAACTCTGTGAGTGGAAGTCACACATCACAGAGCAGTTTCTCAGAAAGCTTCTTTCCAGATTTCATCTGAGGATATTTCCTTTTTCACCATAGCCCGCTAGGGGCTTCCAAATATCACTTTGCCAATTCCACAACAACTGTCTTAGCGAAAGTCTTCTAGAGGTGAAAGGTGTAACTCTTTGAGAGGATTTCACAGAACACAAAGAAGTTTCTCAGAAAGCTTGTTTCTCTTTGTTATCGTAGGACATTTCCTTTGGCCCTATAGTCTTCAAAGTGATCCGAAATATCTGTTCTCAGATTCCACAGAAATAAGGCTAGGAAGGAGATCAACGAAATACAGATGTAACTCTGTGAGTGGAAGTCACACATCACAGAGCAGTTTCTCAGAAAGCTTCCTTCCAGATTTCATCTGAGGATATTTCCTTTTTCACCATAGCCCTCTATGGGCTTCCAAATATCACTTTGCCAATTCCAGAAGAACTGTCTTAGCGAAAGGCTTCTTGAGGGGAAAGCTGTAACTCTGTGAGATGATTTCACAGAACACAAAGAAGTTTCTCAGAAAGCTTCTTTCTCTTTGTTATCGGAGGATATTTCCTTTGGCCCTATAGTCTTCAATGGGATCCGAAATATCTGTTCTCAGATTCCACAGAAATAAGGCTAGCAAAGAGATCCACGAAATACAGATGTAACTCTGTGAGATGCATGAACAGAACACTAAGCAGTTTCTCAGAAAGTTTCTTTCCAGATTTCATCTGAGGATATTTCCTTTTTCACCATAGCCCTCTATGTGCTTCCAAATATGACTTTGCCAATTCCACAAGAACTGTCTTAGCGAAAGGCTTCTTGAGGGGAAAGCTGTAACTCTGTGAGATGATTTCACAGAACACAAAGAAGTGTCTCAGAAAGCTTCTTTCTCTTTGTTATCAGAGGATATTTCCTTTGGCCCTATAGTCTTCAAAGGGATCCGAAATATCTGTTCTCAGATTCCACAGAAATAAGGCTAGCAAAGAGATCCACGAAATACAGATGTAACTCTGTGAGATGAATGAACAGAACACTAAGCAGTTTCTCAGAAAGCTTCTTTCCAGATTTCATCTGAGGATATTTCCTTTTTCACCATAGCCCTCTATGGGCTTCCAAATATCACTTTGCCAATTCCAGAAGAACTGTCTTAGCGAAAGGCTTCTTGAGGGGAAAGCTGTAACTCTGTGAGATGATTTCACAGAACACAAAGAAGTTTCTCAGAAAGCTTCTTTCTCTTTGTTATCGGAGGATATTTCCTTTGGCCCTATAGTCTTCAATGGGATCCGAAATATCTGTTCTCAGATTCCACAGAAATAAGGCTAGCAAGGAGATCCACGAAATACACATGTAACTCTGTGAGTGGAAGTCACACATCACAGAGCAGTTTCTCAGAAAGCTTCCTTCCAGATTTCATCTGAGGATATTTCCTTTTTCACCATAGCCCTCTATGGGCTTCCAAATATCACTTTGCCAATTCCAGAAGAACTGTCTTAGCGAAAGGCTTCTTGAGGGGAAAGCTGTAACTCTGTGAGATGATTTCACAGAACACAAAGAAGTTTCTCAGAAAGCTTCTTTCTCTTTGTTATCGGAGGATATTTCCTTTGGCCCTATAGTCTTCAATGGGATCCGAAATATCTGTTCTCAGATTCCACAGAAATAAGGCTAGCAAAGAGATCCACGAAATACAGATGTAACTCTGTGAGATGCATGAACAGAACACTAAGCAGTTTCTCAGAAAGCTTCCTTCCAGATTTCATCTGAGGATATTTCCTTTTTCACCATAGCCCGCTGGGGGCTTCCAAATATCACTTTGCCAATTCCACAAGAACTGTCTTAGCAAAAGTCTTCTAGAGGTGAAAGCTGTCACTCTGTGAGAGGATTTCACAGAACACAAAGAAGTTTCTCAGAAAGCTTCTTTCTCTTTGTTATCGGAGGATCTTTCCTTTGGCCCTATAGTCTTCAAAGGGATCCGAAATATCTGTTCTCAGATTCCACAGAAATAAGGCTAGCAAAGAGATGCACAAAATACAGATGTAACTCTGTGAGATGAATGTACAGAACACTAAGCAGTTTCTCAGAAAGCTTCTTTCCAGATTTCATCTGAGGATATTTCCTTTTTCACCATAGCCCTCTCTGAGATTCCAAATATGACTTTGCCAATCCCACAAGAACTGTCTTAGCGAAAGGCTTCTTGAGGGGAAAGCTGTAACTCTGTGAGATGATTTCACAGAACACAAAGAAGTGTCTCAGAAAGCTTCTTTCTCTTTGTTATCGGAGGATATTTCCTTTGGCCCTATAGTCTTCAAAGGGATCCGAAATATCTGTTCTCAGATTCCACAGAAATAAGGCTAGCAAAGAGATCCACGAAATACAGATGTAACTCTGTGAGATGAATGAACAGAACACTAAGCAGTTTCTCAGAAAGCTTCTTTCCAGATTTCATCTGAGGATATTTCCTTTTTCACCTTAGCCCTCTATGGTCTTCCAAATATCACTTTGCCAATTCCACAAGAACGGCCTTAGCGAAAGGCTTCTTGTGGGGAAAGCTGTAACTCTGTGAGATGATTTCACAGAACACAAAGAAGTTTCTCAGAAAGCTTCTTTCTCTTTGTTATCGGAGGATATTTCCTTTGGCCCTACAGTCTTCAAAGGGATCCGAAATATCTGTTCTCAGATTCCACAGAAATAAGGCTAGCAAAGAGATCCACGAAATACAGATGTAACTCTGTGAGATGAATGAACAGAACAGTAAGCAGTTTCTCAGAAAGCTTCCTTCCAGATTTCATCTGAGGATATTTCCTTTTTCACCATAGCCCTCTATGGGCTTCCAAATATCACTTTGCCAATTCCACAAGAACTGTCTTAGAGAAAGGCTTCTTGAGGGGAAAGCTGTAACTCTGTGAGGTGATTTCACAGAACACAAACAAGTTTCTCAGAAAGCTTCTTTCTCTTTGTTATCGGAGGATATTTCCTTTGGACCTATAGTCTTCAAAGGGATCCGAAATATCTGTTCTCAGATTCCACAGAAATAAGGCTAGCAAGGAGATCCACGAAATACAGATGTAACTCTGTGAGTGGAAGTCACACATCACAGAGCAGTTTCTCAGAAAGCTTCCTTCCAGATTTCATCTGAGGATATTTCCTTTTTCACCATAGCCCTCTATGGGCTTCCAAATATCACTTTGCCAATTCCAGAAGAACTGTCTTAGCGAAAGGCTTCTTGAGGGGAAAGCTGTAACTCTGTGAGATGATTTCACAGAACACAAAGAAGTTTCTCAGAAAGCTTCTTTCTCTTTGTTATCGGAGGATATTTCCTTTGGCCCTATATTCTTCAAAGGGATCCGAAATATCTGTTCTCAGATTCCACAGAAATAAGGCTAGCAAAGAGATCCACGAAATACAGATGTAACTCTGTGAGATGCATGAACAGAACACTAAGCAGTTTCTCAGAAAGCTTCCTTCCAGATTTCATCTGAGGATATTTCCTTTTTCACCATTGCCCGCTGGGGGCTTCCAAATATCACTTTGCCAATTCCACAAGAACTGTCTTAGCAAAAGTCTTCTAGAGTTGAAAGCTGTAACTCTGTGAGAGGATTTCACAGAACACAAAGAAGTTTCTCAGAAAGCTTCTTTCTCTTTGTTATCGGAGGATCTTTCCTTTGGCCCTATAGTCTTCAAAGGGATCCGAAATATCTGTTCTCAGATTCCACAGAAATAAGGCTAGCAAAGAGATCCACAAAATACAGATGTAACTCTGTGAGATGAATGTACAGATCACTAAGCAGTTTCTCAGAAAGCTTCTTTCCAGATTTCATCTGAGGATATTTCCTTTTTCACCATAGCCCTCTATGTGCTTCCAAATATGACTTTGCCCATTCCACAAGAACTGTCTTAGCGAAAGGCTTCTTGAGGGGAAAGCTGTAACTCTGTGAGATGATTTCACAGAACACAAAGAAGTGTCTCAGAAAGCTTCTTTCTCTTTGTTATCGGAGGATATTTCCTTTGGTCCTATAGTCTTCAAAGGGATCCGAAATGTCTGTTCTCAGATTCCACAGAAATAAGGCTAGCAAAGAGATCCACGAAATACAGATGTAACTCTGTGAGATGAATAAACAGAACACTAAGCAGTTTCTCAGAAAGCTTCCTTCTAGATTTCATCTGAGGATATTTCCTTTTTCACCATAGCCCTCTATGGGCTTCCAAATATCACTTTGCCAATTCCACAAGAACTGTGTTAGCGAAAGGCTTCTTGAGGGGAAAGCTGTAACTCTGTGAGGTGATTTCACAGAACACAAAGAAGTTTCTCAGAAACATTCTTTCTCTTTGTTATCGCAGGAAATTTCCTTTGGCCCTATAGTCTTCAAAGGGATCCGAAATATCTGTTCTCAGATTCCACAGAAATAAGGCTAGCAAAGAGATCCACGAAACACAGATGTAACTCTGTGAGTGGAAGTCACACATCACAGAGCAGTTTCTCAGAGAGCTTCTTTCCAGATTTCATCTGAGGATATTTCCTTTTTCACCATAGCCCGCTAGGGGCTTCCAAATATCACTTTGCCAATTCCACAAGAACTGTCTTAGCGAAAGTCTTCTAGAGGTGAAAGCTGTAACTCTGTGAGAGGATTTCACAGAACACAAAGAAGTTTCTCAGAACGCTTCTTTCTCTTTGTTATCGGAGGATATTTCCTTTGGCCCTATAGTCTTCAAAGGGATCCGAAATATCTGTTCTCAGATTCCACAGAAATAAGGCTAGCAAAGAGATCCACGAAATACAGATGTAACTCTGTGAGATGAATGAACAGAACACTAAGCAGTTTCTCAGAAAGCTTCTTTCCAGATTTCATCTGAGGATATTTCCTTTTTCACCTTAGCCCTCTATGGGCTTCCAAATATCACTTTGCCAATTCCACAAGAACGGCCTTAGCGAAAGGCTTCTTGTGGGGAAAGCTGTAACTCTGTGAGATGATTTCACAGAACACAAAGAAGTTTCTCAGAAAGCTTCTTTCTCTTTGTTATCGGAGGATATTTCCTTTGGACCTATAGTCTTCAAAGTGATCCGAAATATCTGTTCTCAGATTCCACAGAAATAAGGCTAGCAAGGAGATCCACGAAATACAGATGTAACTCTGTGAGTGGAAGTCACACATCACAGAGCAGTTTCTCAGAAAGCTTCCATCCAGATTTCATCTGAGGATATTTCCTTTTTCACCATAGCCCTCTATGGGCTTCCAAATATCACTTTGCCAATTCCAGAAGAACTGTCTTAGCGAAAGGCTTCTTGAGGGGAAAGCTGTAACTCTGTGAGATGATTTCACAGAACACAAAGAAGTTTCTCAGAAAGCTTCTTTCTCTTTGTTATCGGAGGATATTTCCTTTGGCCCTATAGTCTTCAAAGGGATCCGAAATATCTGTTCTCAGATTCCACAGAAATAAGGCTAGCAAAGAGATCCACGAAACACAGATGTAACTCTGTGAGATGCATGAGCAGAACACTAAGCAGTTTCTCAGAAAGCTTCCTTCCAGATTTCATCTGAGGATATTTCCTTTTTCACCATAGCCCGCTGGGGGCTTCCAAATATCACTTTGCCAATTCCACAAGAACTGTCTTAGCAAAAGTCTTCTGGAGGTGAAAGCTGTAACTCTGTGAGAGGATTCCACAGAACACAAAGAAGTCTCTCAGAAAGCTTCTTTCTCTTTGTTATCAGAGGATATTTCCTTTGGCCCTATAGTCTTCAAAGGGATCCGAAATATCTGTTCTCAGATTCCACAGAAATAAGGCTGGCAAAGAGATCCACAAAATACAGATGTAACTCTGTGAGATGAATGTACAGAACACTAAGCAGTTTCTCAGAAAGCTTCTTTCCAGATTTCATCTGAGGATATTTCCTTTTTCACCATAGCCCTCTATGTGCTTCAAAATATGACTTTGCCAATTCCACAAGAACTGTCTTAGCGAAAGGCTTCTTGAGGGGAAAGCTGTAACTCTGTGAGATGATTTCACAGAACACAAAGAAGTGTCTCAGAAAGCTTCTTTCTCTTTGTTATCGGAGGATATTTCCTTTGGCCCTATAGTCTTCAAAGGGATCCGAAATATCTGTTCTCAGATTCCACAGAAATAAGGCTAGCAAAGAGATCCACGAAATACAGATGTAACTCTGTGAGATGAATGAACAGAACACTAAGCAGTTTCTCAGAAAGCTTCTTTCCAGATTTCATCTGAGGATATTTCCTTTTTCACCATAGCCCTCTATGGGCTTCCAAATATCACTTTGCCAATTCCAGAAGAACTGTCTTAGCGAAAGGCTTCTTGAGGGGAAAGCTGTAACTCTGTGAGATGATTTCACAGAACACAAAGAAGTTTCTCAGAAAGCTTCTTTCTCTTTGTTATCGGAGGATATTTCCTTTGGCCCTATAGTCTTCAATGGGATCCGAAATATCTGTTCTCAGATTCCACAGAAATAAGGCTAGCAAAGAGATCCACGAAATACAGATGTAACTCTGTGAGATGCATGAACAGAACACTAAGCAGTTTCTCAGAAAGCTTCCTTCCAGATTTCATCTGAGGATATTTCCTTTTTCACCATAGCCTGTTGGGGGCTTCCAAATATCACTTTGCCAATTCCACAAGAACTGTCTTAGCAAAAGTCTTCTAGAGGTGAAAGCTGTAACTCTGTGAGACGATTTCACAGAACACAAAGAAGTTTCTCAGAAAGCTTCTTTCTCTTTGTTATCGGAGGATATTTCCTTTGGCCCTATAGTCTTCAAAGGGATCCGAAATATCTGTTCTCAGATTAAACAAATATAAGGCTAGCAAAGAGATCCACGAAATACAGATGCAACTCTGTGAGTGGAAGTCACACATCACAGAGCAGTTTCTCAGAAAGCTTCTTTCCAGATTTCATCTGAAGATATTTCCTTTTTCACCATAGCCCTCTTTGGGCTTCCAAATATCACTTTGCCAATTCCACAAGAACTGTCTTAGCGAAAGGCTTCTTGAGGGGAAAGCTGCAACTCTGTGAGATGATTTCACAGAACACAAAGAAGTTTCTCAAAAAGCTTCGTTCTCTTTTTTATCAGAGGATATTTCCTTTGGCCCTATAGTCTTCAAAGGGATCCGAAATATCTGTTCTCAGATTCCACAGAAATAAGGCTAGCAAAGAGATCAACGAAGCACAGATGTAACACTGTGAGTGGAAGTCACACATCACAGAGCAGTTTCTCAGAAAGCTTTTTCCAGATTTCATCTGAGGATATTTCCTTTTTCACCATAGCCCTCTATGGGCTTCCAAATATCACTTTGCCAATTCCACAAGAACTGTCTTAGCGAAAGGCTTCTTGAGGTGAAAGCTGTAACTGTGTGAGAGGATTTCACAGAACACAAAGAAGTTTCTCAGAAAGCTTCTTTCTCTTTGTTATCGGAGGATATTTCCTTTGGCCCTATAGTCTTCAAAGGGATCCGAAATATCTGTTCTCAGATTCCACAGAATTAAGGCCAGCAAAGAGATCCACGAAATACAGATGTAACTCTGTGAGATGAATGAACAGAACACTAAGCAGTTTCCCACAAAGGTTCTTTCCAGATTTCATCTGAGGATATTTCCTTTTTCACCATAGCCCTCTATGGGCTTCCAAATATCACTTTGCCAATTCCACAAGAACTGCCTTAGCGAAAGGCTTCTTGAGGGGAAAGCTGTAACTCTGTGAGATGATATTACAGAACACAAAGAAGTTTCTCAGAAAGCATCTTTCTCTTCGTTATCGGAGGATATTTCCATTGGCCCTATAGTGTTCAAAGGGATCCGAAATATCTGTTCTCAGATTCCACAGAAATAAGGCTAGCAAAGAGATCCACGAAATACATATGTAACTCTGTGAGATGAATGAACAGAATACTAAGCAGTTTCTCAGAAAGCTTCCTTCCAGATTTCATCTGAGGATATTTCATTTTTCAACGTAGCCCTCTATGGGCATCCAAATATCACTTTGCCAATTCCACAAGAACGGTCTTAGCGAAAGGCTTCTTGTGGGGAAAGCTGTAACTCTGTGAGATGATTTCACAGAACACAAAGAAGTTTCTCAGAAAGCTTCTTTCTCTTTGTTATCGGAGGATATTTACTTTGGCCCTATTGTCTTCAAAGGGATCCGAAATATCTGTTCTCAGATTCCACAGAAAAAAGGCTAGCAAAGAGATCCACGAAATACAGATGTAACTCTGTGAGTGGAAGTCACACATCACAGAGCAGTTTCTCAGAAAGCTTCCTTCCAGATTTCATCTGAGGATATTTCCTTTTTCACCATAGCCCTCTATGGACTTCCAAATATCACTTTGCCAATTCCAGAAGAACTGTCTTAGCGAAAGGCTTCTTGAGGGGAAAGCTGTAACTCTGTGAGATGATTTCATAGAACACAAAGAAGTTTCTCAGAAAGCTTCTTTCTCTTTGTTATCGGAGGATATTTCCTTTGGCCCTATAGTCTTCAAAGGGATCCGAAATATCTGTTCTCAGATTCCACAGAAATAAGGCTAGCAAAGAGATGCACGAAATGCAGATGTAACTCTGTGAGATGAATGAACAGAACACTAAGCAGTTTCTCAGAAAGCTTCCTTCCAGATTTCATCTGAGGATATTTCCTTTTTCACCATAGCCCTCTATGGGCTTCCAAATATCACTTTGCCAATTCCACAAGAACTGTCTTAGCGAAAGGCTTCTTGAGGGGAAAGCTGTAACTCTGTGAGATGATTTCACAGAACTCAAAGAAGTTTCTCAGAAAGCTTCTTTCTCTTTGTTATCGGAGGATATTTCCTTTGGTCCTATAGTCTTCAAAGGGATCCGAAATATCTGTTCTCAGATACCACAGAAATAAGGCTAGCAAAGAGATCCACGAAATACAGATGCAACTCTGTGAGTGGAAGTCACACATCACAGAGCAGTTTCTCAGAAAGCTTCTTTCCAGATTTCATCTGAGGATATTTCCTTTTTCACCATAGCCCTCTTTGGGCTTCCAAATATCACTTTGCCAAGTCCACAAGAACTGTCTTAGCGAAAGGCTTCTTGAGGGGAAAGCTGTAATTCTGTGAGATGATTTCACAGAACACAAAGAAGTTTCTCAGAAAGCTTCTTTCTCTTTTTTATCGGAGGATATTTCCTTTGGCCCTATAGTCTTCAAAGGGATCCGACATATCTGTTCTCAGATTCCACGGAAATAAGGCTAGCAAAGAGATCAACGAAACACAGATGTAACTCTGTGAGTGGAAGTCACACATCACAGAGCAGTTTCTCAGAAAGCTTTTTCCAGATTTCATCTGAGGATATTTCCTTTTTCACCATAGCCCTCTATGGGCTTCCAAATATCACTTTGCCAATTCCACAAGAACTGTCTTAGCGAAAGGCTTCTTGAGGGGAAAGCTGTAACTGTGTGAGAGGATTTCACAGAACTCAAAGAAGTTTCTCAGAAAGCTTCTTTCTCTTTGTTATCGGAGGATATTTCCTTTGGCCCTATAGTCTTCAAAGGGATCCGAAATATCAGTTCTCAGATTCCACAGAATTAAGGCTAGCAAAGAGATCCACGAAATACAGATGTAACTCTGTGAGATGAATGAACAGAACACTAAGCAGTTTCCCACAAAGCTTCTTTCCAGATTTCATCTGAGGATATTTCCTTTTTCACCATAGCCCTCTATGCTCTTCCAAATATCACTTTGCCAATTCCACAAGAACTGTCTTAGCGAAAGGCTTCTTGAGGGGAAAGCTGTAACTCTGAGAGATGATTTCACAGAACACAAAGAAGTTTCTCAGAAAGCTTCTTTCTCTTCGTTATCGGAGGATATTTCCATTGGCCCTATAGTCTTCAAAGGGATCCGAAATATCTGTCTCAGATTCCACAGAAATAAGGCTAGCAAAGAGATCCACGAAATACATATGTAACTCTGTGAGATGAATGAACAGAATACTAAGCAGTTTCTCAGAAAGCTTCCTTCCAGATTTCATCTGAGGATATTTCATTTTTCAACGTAGCCCTCTATGGGCATCCAAATATCACTTTGCCAATTCCACAAGAACGGTCTTAGAGAAAGGCTTCTTGTGGGGAAAGCTGTAACTCTGTGAGATGATTTCACAGAACACAAAGAAGTTTCTCAGAAAGCTTCTTTCTCTTTGTTATCGGAGGATATTTCCTTTGGCCCTATTGTCTTCAAAGGGAACCGAAATATCTGTTCTCAGATTCCACAGAAATAAGGCTAGCAAAGAGATCCACGAAATACAGATGTAACTCTGTGAGTGGAAGTCACACATCACAGAGCAGTTTCTCAGAAAGCTTCCTTCCAGATTTCATCTGAGGATATTTCCTTTTTCACCATAGCCCTCTATGGGCTTCCAAATATCACTTTGCCAATTCCACAAGAACTGTCTTAGCGAATGGCTTCTTGAGGGGAAAGCTGTAACTCTGTGAGATGATTTCACGGAACACAAAGAAGTTTCTGAGAAAGCTTCTTTGTCCTTGTTATCGGAGGATATTTCCTTTGGCCCTATAGTCCTCAAAGGGATCCGAAATATCTGTTCTCAGATTAAACAAAAATAAGGCTAGCAAAGAGATCCACGAAATACAGATGTAACTCTGTGAGTGGAAGTCACACATCACAGAGCAGTTTCTCAGAAAGCTTCTTTCCAGATTTCATCTGAGGATATTTCCTTTTTCACCATAGCCCTCTATGGGCTTCCAAATATCACTTTGCTAATTCCAAAAGAACTGTCTTAGCGAAAGGCTTCTTGAGGGGAAAGCTGTAAATCTGTGAGATGATTTCACAGAACACAAAGAAGTTTCTCAGAAAGCTTCTTTCTCTTTGTTATCGCAGGATATTTCCTTTGGCCCTATAGTCTTCAAAGGGATGCGAAATATCTGTTCTCAGATTCCACAGAAATAAGGCTAGCAAAGAGATCCACGAAATACAGATGTAACTCTGTGAGATGAATGAACAGAACACTAAGCAGTTTCTCAGAAAGCTTCTTTCCAGATTTCATCTGAGGATATTTCCTTTTTCACCATAGCCCTCTATGGGCTTCCAAATATCACTTTGCCAATTCCACAAGAACTCTCTTAGCGAAAGGCTTCTTGAGGGGAAAGCTGTAACTCTGTGAGATGATTTCACAGAACACAAAGAAGTTTCTCAGAAAGCTTCTTTCTCTTTGTTATCGGAGGATATTTCCTTTGGCCCTATATTCTTCAAAGGGATCCGAAATATCTGTTCTCAGATTCCACAGAAATAAGGCTAGCAAAGAGATCCACGAAATACAGATGTAACTCTGTGAGATGAATGAACAGAACAGTAAGCAGTTTCTCAGAAAGCTTCCTTCCAGATTTCATTTGAGGATATTTCCTTTTTCAAAATAGCCCTCTATGGGCTTCCAAATATCACTTTGCCAATTCCACAAGAACCGTCTTAGCGAAAGCCTTCTTGAGGGGAAAGCTGTAACTCTGTGAGGTGATTTCACAGAACACAAAGAAGTTTCTCAGAAAGCTTCTTTCTCTTTGTTATCGGAGAACATTTCCTTTGGCCGTATAGTCTTCAAAGGGATCCGAAATATCTGTTCTCAGATTACACAGAAATAAGGGTAGCAAAGAGATCCACGAAATACAGATGTAACTCTGCGAGTGGAAGTCACACATCGCAGAGCAGTTTCTCAGAAAGCTTCTTTCCAGATTTCATCTGAGGATATTTCCTTTTTCAACGTAGCCCTCTATGGGCTTCCAAATATCACTTTGCCAATTCCACAAGAACTGTCTTAGCGAACGGATTCTTGAGGGGCAAGCTGTAACTCTGTGAGATGATTTCACAGAACACAAAGAAGTTTCTCAGAAAGCTTCTTTCTCTTTGTTATCCGAGGATATTTCCTTTGGCCCTATAGTCTTCAAAGGGATCCGAAATATCTGTTCTCAGATTCCACAGAAATAAGGCTAGCAAGGAAATCCACGAAATAGAGATGTAACTCTGTGAGATGAATGAACAGACCAGTAAGCAGTTTCTCAGAAAGCTTCCTTCCAGATTTCATCTGAGGATATTTACTTTTTCACCATAGCCCTCTATGGGCTTCCAAATATCGCGTTGCCAATTCCACAAGAACTGTCTTAGCGAAAGGCTTCTTGAGGGGAAAGCTGTAACTCTGTGAGGTGATTTCACAGAACACAAACAAGTTTCTCAGAAAGCTTCTTTCTCTTTGTTATCGGAGGATATTTCCTTTGGCCCTATAGTCTTCAAAGGGATCCGAAATATCTGTTCTCAGATTCCACAGAAATAAGGCTAGCAAAGAGATCCACGAAATACAGATGTAACTCTGTGAGTGGAAGTCACACATCACAGAGCACTTTCTCAGAAAGCTTCCTTCCAGCATTCATCTGAGGATATTTCCTTTTTCACCATAACCCTCTATGGGCTTCCAAATATCACTTTGCCAATTCTCAAGAACTGTCTTAGCGAAAGGCTTCTTGAGGGGAAAGCTGTAACTCTGTGAGATGATTTCACAGAACACAAAGAAGTTTCTCAGAAAGCTTCTTTCTCTTTGTTATCGGAGGATATTTCCTTTGGCCCTATAATCTTCAAAGGGATCGGAAATATCTGTTCTCAAATTCCACAGAAATAAGGCTACGAAAGAGATCCACAAAACACAGATGTAACTCTGTGAGATGAATGAACAGAACACTAAGCAGTTTCTCAGAAAGCTTCTTTCCAGATTTCAGCTGAGGATATTTCCTTTTTCACCATAGCCCACTATGGGCTTCCAAATATCACTTTGCGAATTTCACAAGAACTGTCTTAGCGAAAGGCTTCTTGAGGGAAAAGCTGTAACTCTGTGAGATGATTTCACAGAACACAAAGAAGTTTCTCAGAAAGCTTCTTTCTCTTTGTTATCGGAGGATATTTCCTTTGGCCCTATAGTGTTCAAAGGGATCCGAAATATCTGTTCTCAGATTCCACAGAAATAAGGCTAGCAAAGAGATCCACGAAACACAGGTGTAACTCTGTGAGTGGAAGTCCCACATCACAGAGCCGTTTCTCAGAAAGCTTCCTTCCAGATTTCATCTAAGGATATTTCCTTTTTCACCATAGCCCTCTATGGGCTTCCAAATATCACTTTGCCAATTCCACACGAACTGTCTTAGCAAAAGGCTTCTTGAGGGAAAAGCTGTGACTCTGTGAGAGGATCAAAGAACACAAAGAAGTTTCTCAGAAACCTTCTTTCTCTTTGTTATCGGAGGACATTTCCTTTGGCCCTATAGTCTTCAAAGGGATCCGAAATATCTGTTCTCAGATTCCACAGAAATAAGGTTAGCAAAGAGATCCACGAAATACAGATGTAACTCTGTGAGATGAATGAACAGAACACTAAGCAGTTTGTCAGAAAGCTTCCTTCCAGATTTCATCTGAGGATATTTCCTTTTTCACCATAGCCCTCTAGGGGCTTCCAAATATCACTTTGCCAATTACACAAGAACTGTCATAGCGAAAGGCTTCTTGAGGGAAAAGCTGTAACTCTGTGAGGTGATTTCACAGAACACAAAGAAGTTTCTCAGAAAGCTTCTTTCTCTTTGTTATCGGAGGATATTTCCTTTGGCCCTATAGTCTTCAAAGGGATCCGAAATATCTGTTCTCAGATTCCACAGAAATAAGGCTAGCAAAGAGATCCACAAAATAGTGATGTAACTCGGTGAGATGAATGAACAGAACACTAAGCAGTTTCTCAGAAAGCTTCTTTCCAGATTTCATCTGAGGATATTTCCTTTTTCACCATAGCCCTCTATGGGCTTCCAAATATCACTTTGCCAATTCCACAAGAACTCTCTTAGCGAAAGGCTTCTTGAGGGGAAAGCTGTAACTCTGTGAGATGATTTCACAGAACACAAAGAAGTTTCTCAGAAAGCTTCTTTCTCTTTGTTATCGGAGGATATTTCCTTTGGCCCTATTGTCTTCAAAGGGATCCGAAATATCTGTTCTCAGATTCCACAGAAATAAGGCTGGCAAAGAGATCCACAAAATACAGATGTAACTCTGTGAGATGAATGTACAGAACACTAAGCAGTTTCTCAGAAAGCTTCTTTCCAGATTTCATCTGAGGATATTTCCTTTTTCACCATAGCCCTCTATGTGCTTCAAAATATGACTTTGCCAATTCCACAAGAACTGTCTTAGCGAAAGGCTTCTTGAGGGGAAAGCTGTAACTCTGTGAGATGATTTCACAGAACACAAAGAAGTGTCTCAGAAAGCTTCTTTCTCTTTGTTATCGGAGGATATTTCCTTTGGCCCTATAGTCTTCAAAGGGATCCGAAATATCTGTTCTCAGATTCCACAGAAATAAGGCTAGCAAAGAGATCCACGAAATACAGATGTAACTCTGTGAGATGAATGAACAGAACACTAAGCAGTTTCTCAGAAAGCTTCTTTCCAGATTTCATCTGAGGATATTTCCTTTTTCACCATAGCCCTCTGAGTGCTTCCAAATATCACTTTGCCTATTCCAGAAGAACTGTATTAGCGAAAGGCTTCTTGAGGGGAAAGCTGTAACTCTGTGAGATGATTTCACAGAACACAAAGAAGTTTCTCAGAAAGCTTCTTTCTCTTTGTTATCGGAGGATATTTCCTTTGGCCCTATAGTCTTCAATGGGATCCGAAATATCTGTTCTCAGATTCCACAGAAATAAGGCTAGCAAAGAGATCCACGAAATACAGATGTAACTCTGTGAGATGCATGAACAGAACACTAAGCAGTTTCTCAGAAAGCTTCCTTCCAGATTTCATCTGAGGATATTTCCTTTTTCACCATAGCCTGTTGGGGGCTTCCAAATATCACTTTGCCAATTCCACAAGAACTGTCTTAGCAAAAGTCTTCTAGAGGTGAAAGCTGTAACTCTGTGAGAGGATTTCACAGAACACAAAGAAGTTTCTCAGAAAGCTTCTTTCTCTTTGTTATCGGAGGATATTTCCTTTGGCCCTATAGTCTTCAAAGGGATCCGAAATATCTGTTCTCAGATTCCACAGAAATAAGGCTGGCAAAGAGATCCACAAAATACAGATGTAACTCTGTGAGATGAATGTACAGAACACTAAGCAGTTTCTCAGAAAGCTTCTTTCCAGATTTCATCTGAGGATATTTCCTTTTTCACCATAGCCCTCTATGTGCTTCCAAATTTGACTTTGCCAATTCCACCAGAACTGTCTTAGCGAAAGGCTTCTTGAGGGGAAAGCTGTAACTCTGTGAGATGATTTCACAGAACACAAAGAAGTGTCTCAGAAAGCTTCTTTCTCTTTGTTATCGGAGGATATTTCCTTTGGCCCTATAGTCTTCAAAGGGATCCGAAATATCTGTTCTCAGATTCCACAGAAATAAGGCTAGCAAAGAGATCCACGAAATACCGATGTAACTCTGTGAGATGAATGAACAGAACACTAAGCAGTTTCCCACAAAGCTTCTTTCCAGATTTCATCTGAAGATATTTCCTTTTTCACCATAACCCTCTATGGGCTTCCAAATATCACTTTGCCAATTCCACAAGAACTGTCTTAGCGAAAGGCTTCTTAAGGGGAAAGCTGTAACACTGTGAGATGATTTCACAGAACACAAAGAAGTTTCTCAGAAAGCTTCTTTCTCTTTGTTATCGGAGGATATTTCCTTTGGCCCTATAGTCTTCAAAGGGATCCGAAATATCTGTTCTCAGATTAAACAAATATAAGGCTAGCAAAGAGATCCACGAAATACAGATGCAACTCTGTGAGTGGAAGTCACACATCACAGAGCAGTTTCTCAGAAAGCTTCTTTCCAGATTTCATCTGAAGATATTTCCTTTTTCACCATAGCCCTCTTTGGGCTTCCAAATATCACTTTGCCAATTCCACAAGAACTGTCTTAGCGAAAGGCTTCTTGAGGGGAAAGCTGCAACTCTGTGAGATGATTTCACAGAACACAAAGAAGTTTCTCAAAAAGCTTCTTTCTCTTTTTTATCAGAGGATATTTCCTTTGGCCCCATAGTCTTCAAAGGGATCCGAAATATCTGTTCTCAGATTCCACAGAAATAAGGCTAGCAAAGAGATCAACGAAGCACAGATGTAACACTGTGAGTGGAAGTCACACATCACAGAGCAGTTTCTCAGAAAGCTTTTTCCAGATTTCATCTGAGGATAATTCCTTTTTCACCATAGCCCTCTATGGGCTTCCAAATATCACTTTGCCAATTCCACAAGAACTGTCTTAGCGAAAGGCTTCTTGAGGTGAAAGCTGTAACTGTCTGAGAGGATTTCACAGAACACAAAGAAGTTTCTCAGAAAGCTTCTTTCTCTTTGTTATCGGAGGATATTTCCTTTGGCCCTATAGTCTTCAAAGGGATCCGAAATATCTGTTCTCAGATTCCACAGAATTAAGGCCAGCAAAGAGATCCACGAAATACAGATGTAACTCTGTGAGATGAATGAACAGAACACTAAGCAGTTTCCCACAAAGGTTCTTTCCAGATTTCATCTGAGGATATTTCCTTTTTCACCATAGCCCTCTATGGGCTTCCAAATATCACTTTGCCAATTCCACAAGAACTGTCTTAGCGAAAGGCTTCTTGAGGGGAAAGCTGTAACTCTGTGAGATGATATTACAGAACACAAAGAAGTTTCTCAGAAAGCATCTTTCTCTTCGTTATCGGAGGATATTTCCATTGGCCCTATAGTGTTCAAAGGGATCCGAAATATCTGTTCTCAGATTCCACAGAAATAAGGCTAGCAAAGAGATCCACGAAATACATATGTAACTCTGTGAGATGAATGAACAGAATACTAAGCAGTTTCTCAGAAAGCTTCCTTCCAGATTTCATCTGAGGATATTTCATTTTTCAACGTAGCCCTCTATGGGCATCCAAATATCACTTTGCCAATTCCACAAGAACGGTCTTAGCGAAAGGCTTCTTGTGGGGAAAGCTGTAACTCTGTGAGATGATTTCACAGAACACAAAGATGTTTCTCAGAAAGCTTCTTTCTCTTTGTTATCGGAGGATATTTACTTTGGCCCTATTGTCTTCAAAGGGATCCGAAATATCTGTTCTCAGATTCCACAGAAAAAAGGCTAGCAAAGAGATCCACGAAATACAGATGTAACTCTGTGAGTGGAAGTCACACATCACAGAGCAGTTTCTCAGAAAGCTTCCTTCCAGATTTCATCTGAGGATATTTCCTTTTTCACCATAGCCCTCTTTGGGCTTCCAAATATCACTTTGCCAAGTCCACAAGAACTGTCTTAGCGAAAGGCTTCTTGAGGGGAAAGCTGTAGCTCTGTGAGATGATTTCACAGAACACAAAGAAGTTTCTCAGAAAGCTTCTTTCTCTTTTTTATCGGAGGATATTTCCTTTGGCCCTATAGTCTTCAAAGGGATCCGACATATCTGTTCTCAGATTCCACAGAAATAAGGCTAGCAAAGAGATCAACGAAACACAGATGTAACTCTGTGAGTGGAAGTCACACATCACAGAGCAGTTTCTCAGAAAGCTTTTTCCAGATTTCATCTGAGGATATTTCCTTTTTCACCATAGCCCTCTATGGGCTTCCAAATATCACTTTGCCAATTCCACAAGAACTGTCTTAGCGAAAGGCTTCTTGAGGGGAAAGCTGTAACTGTGTGAGAGGATTTCACAGAACACAAAGAAGTTTCTCAGAAAGCTTCTTTCTCTTTGTTATCGGAGGATATTTCCTTTGGCCCTATAGTCTTCAAAGGGATCCGAAATATCAGTTCTCAGATTCCACAGAATTAAGGCTAGCAAAGAGATCCACGAAATACAGATGTAACTCTGTGAGATGAATGAACAGAATACTAAGCAGTTTCTCAGAAAGCTTCCTTCCAGATTTCATCTGAGGATATTTCCTTTTTCACCATAGCCCTCTATGGGCTTCCAAATATCACTTTGCCAATTCCACAAGAACTGTCTTAGCGAATGGCTTCTTGAGGGGAAAGCTGTAACTCTGTGAGATGATTTCACGGAACACAAAGAAGTTTCTGAGAAAGCTTCTTTGTCCTTGTTATCGGAGGATATTTCCTTTGGCCCTATAGTCTTCAAAGGGATCCGAAATATCTGTTCTCAGATTAAACAAAAATAAGGCTAGCAAAGAGATCCACGAAATACAGATGTAACTCTGTGAGTGGAAGTCACACATCACAGAGCAGTTTCTCAGAAAGCTTCTTTCCAGATTTCATCTGAGGATATTTTCTTTTTCACCGTAGCCCTCTATGGGCTTCCAAATATCACTTTGCCAAATCCCCAAGAACTGCCTTAGCGAAAGGCTTCTTGAGGGGAAAGCTGTAACTCTGTGAGATGATATCACAGAACACAAAGAAGTTTCGCCGAAAGCTTCTTTCTCTTTGTTATCGGAGGATATTTCCTGTGGCCCTATAGTCTTCAAAGGGATCCGAAATATCTGTTCTCAGATTCCACAAAATTAAGGCTAGCAAAGAGATCCACGAAACACAGTTGTAACTCTGTGAGATGAATGAACGGAACACTAAGTAGTTTCACACAAAGCTTCTTTCCAGATTTCATCTGAGGGTATTTCCTTTTTCACCATAACCCTCTATGGGCTTCCAAATATCAGTTTGCCAATTCCACAAGAACTGTCTTAGCGAAAGGCTTCTTGAAGGTAAAGCTGTAACTCTGTGAGATGATTTCACAGAACACAAAGAAGTTTCTCAGAAAGCTTCTTTCTCTTTGTTATCGGAGGATATTTCCTTTGGCCCTATAGTCTTCACAGGGATCCGAAATATCTGTTCTCACATTACACAGAAATAAGGGTAGCAAAGAGATCCACGAAATACAGATGTAACTCTGTGAGTGGAAGTCACACACCACAGAGCAGTTTCTCAGAAAGCTTCTTTCCAGATTTCATCTGAGGATATTTCCTTTTTCAACGTAGCCCTCTATGGGCTTCCAAATATCACTTTGCCAATTCCACAAGAACTGTCTTAGCGAAAGGCTTCTTGAGGGGAAAGCTGTAACTCTGTGAGATGATTTCACAGAACACAAAGAAGTTTCTCAGAAAGCTTCTTTCTCTTTGTTATCGGAGGATATTTCCTTTGGCCCTATAGTCTTCAAAGGGATGCGAAATATCTGTTCTCAGATTCCACAGAAATAAGGCTAGCAAAGAGATCCACGAAATACAGCTGTAACTCTGTGAGATGAATGAACAGAACACTAAGCAGTTTCTCAGAAAGCTTCTTTCCAGATTTCATCTAAGGATATTTCCTTTTTCACCATAGCCCTCTATGGGCTTCCAAATATCACTTTGCCAATTCCACAAGAACTGTCTTAGCGAAAGGCTTCTTGAGGGGAAAGCTGTAACTCTGTGAGGTGATTTCACAGAACACAAACAATTTTCTCAGAAAGCTTCTTTCTCTTTGTTATCGGTGGATATTTCCTTTGGCCCTATAGTCTTCAAAGGGATCCGAAATATCTGTTCTCAGATTCCACAGAAATAAGGCTAGCAAAGAGATCCACAAAATAGAGATGTAACTCTGTGAGATGAATGAACAGAACACTAAGCAGTTTCTCAGAAAGCTTCTTTCCAGATTTCATCTTAGGATATTTCCTTTTTCAGCATAGCCCTCTATGGGCTTCCAAATATCACTTTGCCAATTCCACAAGAACTCTCTTAGCGAAAGGCTTCTTGAGGGGAAAGCTGTAACTCTGTGAGATGATTTCACAGAACACAAAGAAGTTTCTCAGAAAGCTTCTTTCTCTTTGTTATCGGAGGATATTTCCTTTGGCCCTATATTCTTCAAAGGGATCCGAAATATCTGTTCTCAGATTCCACAGAAATAAGGCTAGCAAAGAGATCCACGAAATACAGATGTAACTCTGTGAGATGAATGAACAGAACAGTAAGCAGTTTCTCAGAAAGCTTCCTTCCAGATTTCATTTGAGGATATTTCCTTTTTCAAAATAGCCCTCTATGGGCTTCCAAATATCACTTTGCCAATTCCACAAGAACCGTCTTAGCGAAAGCCTTCTTGAGGGGAAAGCTGTAACTCTGTGAGGTGATTTCACAGAACACAAAGAAGTTTCTCAGAAAGCTTCTTTCTCTTTGTTATCGGAGAACATTTCCTTTGGCCGTATAGTCTTCAAAGGGATCCGAAATATCTGTTCTCAGATTACACAGAAATAAGGGTAGCAAAGAGATCCACGAAATACAGATGTAATTCTGTGAGTGGAAGTCACGCATCGCAGAGCAGTTTCTCAGAAAGCTTCTTTCCAGATTTCATCTGAGGATATTTCCTTTTTCAACGTAGCCCTCTATGGGCTTCCAAATATCACTTTGCCAATTCCACAAGAACTGTCTTAGCGAACGGCTTCTTGAGGGGCAAGCTGTAACTCTGTGAGATGATTTCACAGAACACAAAGAAGTTTCTCAGAAAGCTTCTTTCTCTTTGTTATCGGAGGATATTTCCTTTGGCCCTATAGTCTTCAAAGGGATCCGAAATATCTGTTCTCAGATTCCACAGAAATAAGGCTAGCAAAGAGATCCACGAAATACAGATGTAACTCTGTGAGATGAATGAACAGAACACTAAGCAGTTTCTCAGAAAGCTTCCTTCCAGATTTCATCTGAGGATATTTCCTTTTTCACCATAGACCTCTAGGGGCTTCCAAATATCGCTTTGCCAATTCCACAAGAACTGTCATAGCGAAAGGCTTCTTGAGGGAAAAGCTGTAACTCTGTGAGGTGATTTCACAGAACACAAAGAAGTTTCTCAGAAAGCTTCTTTCTCTTTGTTATGGGAGGATATTTCCTTTGGCCCTATAGTCTTCAAAGGGATCCGAAATATCTGTTCTCAGATTCCACAGAAATAAGGCTAGCAAAGAGATCCATAAAATACAGATGTAACTCTGTGAGATGAATGAACAGAACACTAAGCAGTTTCCCACAAAGCTTCTTTCCAGATTTCATCTGAAGATATTTCCTTTTTCACCATAACCCTCTATGGGCTTCCAAATATCACTTTGCCAATTCCACAAGAACTGTCTTAGCGAAAGGCTTCTTAAGGGGAAAGCTGTAACTCTGTGAGATGATTTCACAGAACACAAAGAAGTTTCTCAGAAAGCTTCTTTCTCTTTGTTATCGGAGGATATTTCCTTTGGCCCTATAGTCTTCAAAGGGATCCGAAATATCTTTTCTCAGATTAAACAAATATAAGGCTAGCAAAGAGATCCACGAAATACAGATGCAACTCTGTGAGTGGAAGTCACACATCACAGAGCAGTTTCTCAGAAAGCTTCTTTCCAGATTTCATCTGAAGATATTTCCTTTTTCACCATAGCCCTCTTTGGGCTTCCAAATATCACTTTGCCAATTCCACAAGAACTGTCTTAGCGAAAGGCTTCTTGAGGGGAAAGCTGCAACTCTGTGAGATGATTTCACAGAACACAAAGAAGTTTCTCAAAAAGATTCTTTCTCTTTTTTATCAGAGGATATTTCCTTTGGCCCTATAGTCTTCAAAGGGATCCGAAATATCTGTTCTCAGATTCCACAGAAATAAGGCTAGCAAAGAGATCAACGAAGCACAGATGTAACACTGTGAGTGGAAGTCACACATCACAGAGCAGTTTCTCAGAAAGCTTTTTCCAGATTTCATCTGAGGATATTTCCTTTTTCACCATAGCCCTCTATGGGCGTCCAAATATCACTTTGCCAATTCCACAAGAACTGTCTTAGCGAAAGGCTTCTTGAGTTGAAAGCTGTAACTGTGTGAGAGGATTTCACAGAACACAAAGAAGTTTCTCAGAAAGCTTCTTTCTCTTTGTTATCGGAGGATATTTCCTTTGGCCCTATAGTCTTCAAAGGGATCCGAAATATCTGTTCTCAGATTCCACAGAATTAAGGCCAGCAAAGAGATCCACGAAATACAGATGTAACTCTGTGAGATGAATGAACAGAACACTAAGCAGTTTCCCACAAAGGTTCTTTCCAGATTTCATCTGAGGATATTTCCTTTTTCACCATAGCCCTCTATGGGCTTCCAAATATCACTTTGCCAATTCCACAAGAACTGTCTTAGCGAAAGGCTTCTTGAGGGGAAAGCTGTAACTGTGTGAGAGGATTTCACAGAACACAAAGAAGTTTCTCAGAAAGCTTCTTTCTCTTTGTTATCGGAGGATATTTCCTTTGGCCCTATAGTCTTCAAAGGGATCCGAAATATCAGTTCTCAGATTCCACAGAATTAAGGCTAGCAAAGAGATCCACGAAATACAGATGTAACTCTGTGAGATGAATGAACAGAACACTAAGCAGTTTCCCACAAAGCTTCTTTCCAGATTTCATCTGAGGATATTTCCTTTTTCACCATAGCCCTCTATGGGCTTCCAAATATCACTTTGCCAATTCCACAAGAACTGTCTTAGCGAAAGGCTTCTTGAGGGGAAAGCTGTAACTCTGAGAGATGATTTCACAGAACACAAAGAAGTTTCTCAGAAAGCTTCTTTCTCTTCGTTATCGGAGGATATTTCCTTTGGCCCTATAGTCTTCAAAGGGATCCGAAATATCTGTCTCAGATTCCACAGAAATAAGGCTAGCAAAGAGATCCACGAAATACATATGTAACTCTGTGAGATGAATGAACAGAATACTAAGCAGTTTCTCAGAAAGCTTCCTTCCAGATTTCATCTGAGGATATTTCATTTTTCAACGTAGCCCTCTATGGGCATCCAAATATCACTTTGCCAATTCCACAAGAACGGTCTTAGAGAAAGGCTTCTTGTGGGGAAAGCTGTAACTCTGTGAGATGATTTCACAGAACACAAAGAAGTTTCTCAGAAAGCTTCTTTCTCTTTGTTATCGGAGGATATTTCCTTTGGCCCTATTGTCTTCAAAGGGAACCGAAATATCTGTTCTCAGATTCCACAGAAATAAGGCTAGCAAAGAGATCCATGAAATACAGATGTAACTCTGTGAGTGGAAGTCACACATCACAGAGCTGTTTCTCAGAAAGCTTCCTTCCAGATTTCATCTGAGGATATTTCCTTTTTCACCATAGCCCTCTATGGGCTTCCAAATATCACTTTGCCAATTCCACAAGAACTGTCTTAGCGAACGGCTTCTTGAGGGGCAAGCTGTAACTCTGTGAGATGATTTCACAGAACACAAAGAAGTTTCTCAGAAAGCTTCTTTCTCTTTGTTATCCGAGGATATTTCCTTTGGCCCTATAGTCTTCAAAGGGATCCGAAATATCTGTTCTCAGATTCCACAGAAATAAGGCTAGCAAGGAAATCCACGAAATACAGATGTAACTCTGTGAGATGAATGAACAGAACAGTAAGCAGTTTCTCAGAAAGCTTCCTTCCAGATTTCATCTGAGGATATTTACTTTTTCACCATAGCCCTCTATGGGCTTCCAAATATCGCTTTGCCAATTCCACAAGAACTGTCTTAGCGAAAGGCTTCTTGAGGGGAAAGCTGTAACTCTGTGAGGTGATTTCACAGAACACAAACAAGTTTCTCAGAAAGCTTCTTTCTCTTTGTTATCGGAGGATATTTCCTTTGGCCCTATAGTCTTCAAAGGGATCCGAAATATCTGTTCTCAGATTCCACAGAAATAAGGCTAGCAAAGAGATCCACGAAATACAGATGTAACTCTGTGAGTGGAAGTCACACGTCACAGAGCACTTTCTCAGAAAGCTTCCTTCCAGATTTCATCTGAGGATATTTCCTTTTTCACCATAACCCTCTATGGGCTTCCAAATATCACTTTGCCAATTCTCAAGAACTGTCTTAGCGAAAGGCTTCTTGAGGGGAAAGCTGTAACTCTGTGAGAGGATCAAAGAACACAAAGAAGTTTCTCAGAAACCTTCTTTCTCTTTGTTATCGGAGGACATTTCCTTTGGCCCTATAGTCTTCAAAGGGATCCGAAATATCTGTTCTCAGATTCCACAGAAATAAGGTTAGCAAAGAGATCCACGAAATACAGATGTAACTCTGTGAGATGAATGAACAGAACACTAAGCAGTTTGTCAGAAAGCTTCCTTCCAGATTTCATCTGAGGATATTTCCTTTTTCACCATAGCCCTCTAGGGGCTTCCAAATATCACTTTGCCAATTCCACAAGAACTGTCATAGCGAAAGGCTTCTTGAGGGAAAAGCTGTAACTCTGTGAGGTGATTTCACAGAACACAAAGAAGTTTCTCAGAAAGCTTCTTTCTCTTTGTTATCGGAGGATATTTCCTTTGGCCCTATAGTCTTCAAAGGGATCCGAAATATCTGTTCTCAGATTCCACAGAAATAAGGCTAGCAAAGAGATCCACAAAATAGTGATGTAACTCGGTGAGATGAATGAACAGAACACTAAGCAGTTTCTCAGAAAGCTTCTTTCCAGATTTCATCTGAGGATATTTCCTTTTTCACCATAGCCCTCTATGGGCTTCCAAATATCACTTTGCCAATTCCACAAGAACTCTCTTAGCGAAAGTCTTCTTGAGGGGAAAGCTGTAACTCTGTGAGATGATTTCACAGAACACAAAGAAGTTTCTCAGAAAGCTTCTTTCTCTTTGTTATCGGAGGATATTTCCTTTGGCCCTATTGTCTTCAAAGGGATCCGAAATATCTGTTCTCAGATTCCACAGAATTAAGGCTAGCAAAGAGATCCACGAAATACCGATGTAACTCCGTGAGATGAATGAACAGAACACTAAGCAGTTTCCCACAAAGCTTCTTTCCAGATTTCATCTGAGAATAATTCCTTTTTCCCGAGAGCCCTCTATCGGCTTCCAAATATCACTTTGCCAATTCCACAGGAAGTGTCTTAGCGAAAGGCTTCTTGAGGGGAAAGCTGTAACTCTGTGAGATGATTTCACAGAATACAAAGAACTTTCTCAGAAATCTTCTTTCTCTTTGTTATCGGAGGATATTTCCTTTGGACCTATAGTCTTCAAAGGGATCCGAAATATCTGTTCTCAGATTCCACAGAAATAAGGCTAGCAAAGAGATCCACGAAATACAGATGTAATTCTGTGAGATGAATGAACAGAACACTAAGCAGTTTCCCACAAAGCTTCTTTCCAGATTTCATCTGATTTTATTTCCTTTTTCACCATAGCCCTCTATGGGCTTCCAAATATCACTTTGCCAATCCACAAGAACTGTCTTACCGAAAGGCTTCTTGAGGGGAAAGCTGTAACTCTGTGAGATGATTTCGCAGAACACAAAGAAGTTTCTCAGAAAGCTTCTTTCTCTTTGTTATCGGAGGATATTTCCTTAGGCCCTGTAGTCTTCAAAGGGATCTGAAATATCTGTTCTCAGATTCCACAGAAATAAGGCTAGCAAAGAGATCCGCGAAATACAGATGTAACTCTGTGAGTGGAAGTCACTATCACAGAGCAGTTTCTCAGAAAGCATATTTCCAGATTTCATCTGAGGATATTTCCTTTTTCACCATAGCCCTCTATGGGCTTCCAAATATCACTTTGCCAATTCCACAAGAACTGTCTTAGCGAAAGGCTTCTTTAGGGGAATGCTGTAACTCTGTGAGGTGATTTCACAGAACACAAAGAAGTCTCTCAGAAAGCTTCTTCCTCTTTGTTATCGGAGGATATTTCCTTTGGACCTATAGTCTTCAAAGGGATCCGAAATATCTGTTCTCAGATTCCACAGAAATAAGGCTAGCAAAGAGATCCACGAAATACAGATGTAACTCTGTGAGTGGAAGTCACACATCACAGAGCAGTTTCTCAGAAAGCTTCCTTCCAGATTTCATCTGAGGATATTTCCTTTTTCACCATAGCCCTCTATGGGCTTCCAAATATCACTTTGCCAATTCCACAAGAACTGTCTTAGCGAAAGGCTTCTTGAGGGGAAAGCTGTAACTCTGTGAGATGATTTCACAGAACACAAAGAAGTTTCTCAGAAAGCTTCTTTCGCTTTGTTATCGGAGGATATTTCCTTTGGCCCTATAGTCTTCAAAGGGATCCGAAATATCTGTTCTCAGATTCCACAGAAATAAGGCTAGCAAAGAGACCCACGAAATACAGATGTAACTCTGTGAGATGAATGAACAGAACACTAAGCAGTTTGTCAGAAAGCTTCCTTCCAGATTTCATCTGAGGATATTTCCTTTTTCACCATAGCCCTCTAGGGGCTTCCAAATATCACTTTGCCAATTCCACAAGAACTGTCATAGCGAAAGGCTTCTTGAGGGAAAAGCTGTAACTCTGTGAGGTGATTTCACAGAACACAAAGAAGTTTCTCAGAAAGCTTCTTTCTCTTTGTTATCGGAGGATATTTCCTTTGGACCTATACTCTTCAAAGGGATCCGAAATATCTGTTCTCAGATTCCACAGAAATAAGGCTAGCAAAGAGATCCACGAAATACAGATGTAACACTGTGAGTGGAAGTCACACATCACAGAGCAGTTTCTCAGAAAGATTCCTTCCAGATTTCATCTGAGGATATTTCCTTTTTCACCATAGCCCTCTATGGGCTTCCAAATATCACTTTGCCAATTCCACAAGAACTCTCTTAGCGAAAGTCTTCTTGAGGGGAAAGCTGTAACTCTGTGAGATGATTTCACAGAACACAAAGAAGTTTCTCAGAAAGCTTCTTTCTCTTTGTTATCGGAGGATATTTCCTTTGGCCCTATTGTCTTCAAAGGGATCCGAAATATCTGTTCTTAGATTCCACAGAATTAAGGCTAGCAAAGAGATCCACGAAATACCGATGTAACTCCGTGAGATGAATGAACAGAACACTAAGCAGTTTCCCACAAATCTTCTTTCCAGATTTCATCTGAGAATAATTCCTTTTTCCCGAGAGCCCTCTATCGGCTTCCAAATATCACTTTGCCAATTCCAAAAGAACTGTCTTAGCGAAAGGCTTCTTTAGGGGAAAGCTGTAACTCTGTGAGGTGATTTCACAGAACACAAAGAAGTCTCTCAGAAAGCTTCTTCCTCTTTGTTATCGGAGCATATTCCCTTTGGCCTTATAGTCTTCAAAGGGATCCGAAATATCTGTTCTCAGATTCCACAGAAATAAGGCTAGCAAAGAGAACCACAAAATACAGATGTAACTCTGTGAGATGAATGAACAGAACACTAAGCAGTTTCTCAGAAAGCTTTTTTCCAGATTTCATCTGAGGATATTTCCTTTTTCACCATAGCCCTCTATGGGCTTCCAAATATCACTTTGCCAATTCCACAAGAACTGTCTTAGCGAAAGGCTTCTTGAGGGGAAAGCTGTAACTCTGTGAGATGATTTCACAGAACACAAAGAAGTGTCTCAGAAAGCTTCTTTCTCTTTGTTATCGGAGGATATTTCCTTTGGCCCTATAGTCTTCAAGGGATCCGAAATATCTGTTCTCAGATTCCACAGAAATAAGGCTAGCAAAGAGATCCACGAAATACAGATGTAACTCTGTGAGATGAATGAACAGAACACTACGCAGTTTCTCAGAAAGCTTCTATCCAGACTTCATCTGAGGATATTTCCTTTTTCACCATAGCCCTCTATGGGCTTCCAAATATCACTTTGCCAATTCCACAAGAACTGTCTTAGCGAAAGGCTTCTTGAGGTGAAAGCTGTAACTCTGTGATATGATTTCACAGAACACAAAGAAGTTTCTCAGAAAGATTCTTTCTCTTTGTTATCGGAGGCTATTTCCTTTGGCCCTATAGTCTTCAAAGGGATTCGAAATATCTGTTCTCAGATTCCACAGAAATAAGGCTTGCAAAGAGATCCACGAAACACAGATGTAACTCTGTGAGATGAATGAACAGAACACTAGGCAGTTTCTCAGAAAGCTTTTCCAGATTTCATCTGAGGATATTTCCTTTTTCACCATAGCCCTCTATGTGCTTCCAAATATCTCTTTGCCAATTCCACAAGAACGGTCTTAGCGAAAGGCTTCTTGTGGGGAAAGCTGTAACTCTGTGAGATGATTTCACAGAACGCAAAGAAGTTTCTCAGAAAGCTTCTTTCTCTTTGTTATCGGAGGATATTTCCTTTGGCCCTATAGTCTTCAAAGGGATCCGAAATATCTGTTCTCAGATTCCACAGAATTAAGGCTAGCAAAGAGATCCATGAAATACCGATGTAATTCTGTGAGATGAATGAACAGAACACTAAGCAGTTTCCCACAAAGCTTCTTTCCAGATTTCATCTGAGGTTAATTCCTTTTTCCCAATAGCCCTCTATGGGCTTCCAAATATCACTTTGCCAATTCCACAGGAAGTGTCTTAGCGAAAGGCTTCTTGAGGGGAAAGCTGTAACTCTGTGAGATGATTTCACAGAACACAAAGAAGCTTCTCAGAAAGCTTCTTTCTCTTTGTTATCGGAGGATATTTCCTTAGGCCCTATAGTCTTCAAAGGGATCTGAAATATCTGTTCTCAGATTCCACAGAAATAAAGCTAGCAAAGAGATCCACGAAATAGAGATGTAACTCTGTGAGTGGAGTCACACATCACAGAGCAGTTTCTCAGAAAGCTTCTTTCCAGATTTCATCTGAGGATATTTCCTTTTTCACCATAGCCCTCTATGGGCTTCCAAATATCACTTTGCCAATTCCACAAGAACTCTCTTAGCGAAAGGCTTCTTGAGGGGAAAGCTGTAACTCTGTGAGATGATTTCACAGAACACAAAGAAGTTTCTCAGAAAGCTTCTTACTCTTTGTTATCGGAGTATATTTCCTTTGGCCCTATAGTCTTCAAAGGGATCCGAAATATCTGTTCTCAGATTCAACAGAAATAAGGCTAGCAAAGAGATCCACGAAATACAGATGTAACTCTGAGATATGATGAACAGAACACTAAGCAGTTTCTCAGAAAGCTTCCTTATATATTTCATCTGAGGATATTTCATTTTTCACCGTAGCCCTATATGGGCATCCAAATATCACTTTGCCAATTCCACAAGAACTCTCTTAGCGAAAGGCTTCTTGAGGGGAAAGCTGTAACTCTGTTAGGTGATTTCACAGAACACAAAGAAGTTTCTCAGAAACCTTCTGTCTCTTTGTTATCGGAGGATATTTCATTTGGCCCTATAGTCTTCAAAGGGATCCGCAATATCTTTTCTCAGATTCCACAGATATAAGGCTAGCAAAGAAATCCACAAAATACAGATGTAACTCTGTGAGATGAATGACCAGAACACTAAGCAGTTTCTCAGAAAGCTTCTTTCCAGATTTCATCTGAGGATATTTCCTTTTTCACCATAGCCCTCTATGGGCTTCCAAATAATACTTTGCCAATTCCACAAGAACTGTCTTAGCGAAAGTCTTCTTGAGGGGAAAGCTGTAACTCTGTGAGATGATTTCACAGAAAACAAAGAAGTTTCTCAGAAAGCTTCTTTCTCTTTGTTTTGGGAGGATATTTCCTTTGGCCCTATAGTCTTCAATGGGATCCGAAATATCTGTTCTCAGATTCCACAGAAATAAGGCTAGCAAACAGATCCACAAAATACAGATGTAACTCTGTGAGATGAATGAACAGAACACTAAGCAGTTTCTCAGAAAGCTTCTTTCCAGATTTCATCTGAGGATATTTCCTTTTTCAACATAGCCCTCTATGGGCTTCCAAATATCACTATTCGAATTTCTCAAGAACTGTGTTAGCGAAAAGCTTCTTGAGGGGAAAGCTGTAACTCTGTGATATGATTTCACAGAACACAAAGAAGTTTCTCAGAAAGCTTCTTTCTCTTTGTTATCGGATGATATTTCCTTTGGCCCTATTGTCTTTAAAGGGATCCGAAATATCTGTTCTCAGATTCCACAGAAATAAGGCTAGCAAAGAGATTCAGGAAATACAGATATAACTCTCTGAGTGGAAGTCCCACATCACAGAGCAGTTTCTCAGAAAGCTTCTTTCCAGATTTCATCTGAGGATATTTCCTTTTTCACCATAGCCCTCTATGGGCTTCCAAATATCACTTTGCCAATTCCACAAGAACGGTCTTAGCGAAAGGCTTCTTGTGGGGAAAGCTGTAACTCTGTGAGATGATTTCACAGAACACAAAGAAGTTTCTCAGAAAGCTTCTTTCTCTTTGTTACCGGAGGATATTTCCTTTGGCCCTATAGTCTTCAAAGGGATCTGAAATATCTGTTCTCAGATTCCACAGAAATAAGGCTAGTAAAGAGATTCACGAAATACAGATATAACTCTCTGAGTGGAAGTCCCACATCACAGAGCAGTTTCTCAGAAATCTTCTTTGAGATTTCATCTGAGGATATTTCCTTTTTCATCATAGCCCTCTATGGCCTTCCAAATATCACTTTGCCAATTCCTCAAGAACGGTCTTTGCGAAAGGCTTCTTGTGGGGAAAGCTGTAACTCTGTGAGATGATTTCACAGAACACAAAGAAGTTTCTCAGAAAGCTTCTTTCTCTTTGTTATCGGAGGATATTACCTTTGGCCCTATAGTCTTCAAAGGGATCCGAAATATCTGTTCTCAGATTCCACAGAATTTAGGCTAGCAAAGAGATCCACGAAATACCGATGTAACGCTGTGAGATGAATGAACAGAACACTAAGCAGTTTCCCACAAAGCTTCTTTCCAGATTTCATCTGAGGATATTCCCTTTTTCACCATAGCCCTCTATGGGCTTCCAAATATCACTTTGCCAATTCCACAAGAACTGTCTTAGCGAAAGGCTTCTTGAGGGGAAAGCTGTAACTCTGTGAGATGATTTCACACAACACAAAGAAGTTTCTCAGAAAGCTTCTTTCTCTTTGTTATCGGAGGATATTTCCATTGGCCCTATAGTCTTCAAAGGGATCCGAAATATCTGTTCTCAGATTCCACAGAAATAAGGCTAGCAAAGAGATCCACGAAATACAGATGAAATTCTGTGAGTGGAAGTCACACATCACAGAGCAGTTTATCAGAAAGCTTCTTTCCAGATTTCATCTGAGGATATTTCCTTTTTCACCATAGCCCTCTATGGCCTTCCAAATATCACTTTGCCAATTCCACAAGAACTGTCTTAGCGAACGGCTTCTTGAGGGGGAAGCTGTAACTGTGTGAGATCATTTCACAGAACACAAAGAAGTTTTTCAGAAAGCTTCTTTCTCTTTGTTATCGGATTATATTTCCTTTGGCCCTATAGTCTTCAAAGGTATCCGAAATATCTGTTCTCAGATTCCACAGAATTAGGCTAGCAAAGAGATCCAAGAAATAGAGATGTAACTCTGTGAGATGAATGAACAGAACACTAAGCAGTTTCCCACAAAGCTTCCTTCCAGATTTCATCTGAGAATATTTCCTTTTTCACCATAGCCCTCTATGGGCTTCCAAATATCACTTTGCTAATTCCACAAGAACTGTCTTAGCGAAACGCTTCTTGAAGGGAAAGCTGTAACTCTGTGAGATGATTTCACAGAACACAAAGAAGTTTCTCAGAATGCTTCTTTCCCTTTGTTATCGGAGGATATTTCCTTTGGCCCTATAGTCTTCAAAGGGATCCGAAATATCTGTTCTCAGTTTCCACAGAAATAAGGCTAGCAAAGAGATCCGCGAAATACAGATGTAACTCTCTGAGTGGAAGTCACACATCACAGAGCAGTTTCTCAGAAATCTTCCTTCCAGATTTCATCTGAGGATATTTCCTTTTTCACCATAGCCCTCTATGGGCTTCCAAATATCACTTTACCAATTCCACAAGAACTGTCTTAGCGAAAGGCTTCTTGAGGGGAATGCTGCAACTCTGTGAGGTGATTTCACAGAAAACAAAGAAGTTTCTCAGAAAGCTTCTTTCTCTTTGTTATCGGAGGATATTTCCTTTGGTCCTATAGTTTTCAAAGGGATCCGAAATATCTGTTCTCAGATTCCACAGAAATAAGGCTAGCAAAGGGATCCACGAAATACAGATGTAACTCTGTGAGTGGAAGTCACACATCACAGAGCAGTTTCTCAGAAAGCTTATTTCCTGATTTCATCTGAGGATATTTCCTTTTTCACCATAGCCCTCTAGGGGTTCCAAATATCACTTTGCCAATTCCAGAAGAACTGTCTTAGCGAAAGGCTTCTTGAGGGGAAAGCTGTCACTCTGTGAGATGATTTCACAGAACACAAAGAAGTTTCTCAGAAAGCTTCTTTCTCTTTGTTATGAGAGGATATTTCCTTTAGCCCTATAGTCTTCAAAGGGATCCGAAATATCTGTTCTCAGATTCCACAGAAATAAGGCTAGCAAAGAGATCCAAAAATACAGATGTAACTCTGTGAGATGAATGAACAGAACACTAAGCAGTTTCTCAGAAAGCTTCTTTCCAGATTTCATTTGAGGATATTTCCTTTTTCACCATAGCCCTCTATGGGCTTCCAAATATCACTTTTCGAATTTCTCAAGAATTGTGTTAGCGAAAGGTTTCTTAAGGGGAAAGCTGTAACTCAGTGAGATGATTTCACAGAACACAAAGAAGTTTCTCAGAAAGCTTCTTTCTCTTTGTTATCGGAGGATATTTCCTTTGGCCCTATAGTCTTCAAAGGGATCCGAAATATCTGTTCTCAGATTCCACAGAAATAAGGCTAGCAAAGAGATCCACGAAACACAGATGTAACTCTCTGAGATGAATGAACAGAACACTAAGCAGTTTCTCAGAAAGCTTCTTTCCAGATTTCATCTGAGGATATTTCCTTTTTCACCACAGACCTCTATGGGCTTCCAAATATCACTTTTCCAATTCCACAAGAACTGTCTTAGCGAAAGGCTTATTGAGGGGAAAGCTGTAACTCTGTGAGATGATTTCACAGAACACAAAGAAGTTTCTCAGAAAGCTTCTTTCTCTTTATTATCGGAGGATATTTCCTTTGGCCCTGTAGTCTTCAAAGGGATTCGAAATATCTGTTCTCAGATTCCACAGAAATAAGGCTAGCAAAGAGATCCACGAAATACAGATGTAAATCTGTGAGATGAATGAACAAAACACTAAGCAGTTGCTCAGAAAGCTTCTTTCCAGATTTCATCTGAGGATATTTCCTTTTTCATCATAGCCCTCTACGGGCTTCCAAATATCACTTTGCCAATTCCACAAGAACTGTCTTAGCGAAAGGTTTCTTCAGGGGAAAGCTTCAACTCTGTGAGGTGATTTCACAGAACACAAAGAAGTTTCTCAGAAAGCTTCTTTCTCTTTGTTATCGGAGGATATTTCCTTTGGCCCTATAGTCTTCAAAGGGATCCGAAATATCTGTTCTCAGATTCCACAGAAATAAGGCTAGCAAAGAGATCCACGATATACTTATGTAACTCTGTGAAGTGAATGAACAGAACACTAAGCAGTTTCTCAGAAACCTTCCATCCAGATTTCATCTGAGTATATTTCCTTTTTCACCATAGCCCTCTATGGGCTTCCAAATATCACTTTGCCAATTCCACAAGAACTGTCTTAGCGAAAGGCTTCTTGAGAGGAACGCTGTAACTCTGTGAGATGATTTCACAGAACACAAAGAAGTTTCTCAGAAAGCTTCTTTCTCTTTATTATCGGAGGATATTTCCTTTGGCCGTATAGTCTTCAAAGGGATCCGAAATATCTGTTCTCAGATTCCACAGAAATAAGGCTAGCAAAGAGATCCACGAAATACAGATATAACTCTCTGAGTGGAAGTCCCTCATCACAGAGCAGTTTCTCAGAAAGCTTCTTTCCAGATTTCATCTGAGGATATTTCCTTTTTCACCATAGCCCTCTATGGGCTTCCAAATATCACTTTGCCAATTCCACAAGAACTGTCTTAGCGAAAGGCTTCTTGCGGGGAAAGGTGTAACTCTGTGAGATGATTTCACAGAACAGAAAGAAGTTTCTCAGAAAGCTTCTTTCTCTTTGTTATCGTGGGATATTTCCTTTGGCCCTATAATCTTCAAAGAGATCCGAAATATCTGTTCTCAGATTCCACAGAATAAAGGCTAGCAAAGAGATCCACGAAATACCGATGTAACGCTGTGAGATGAATGAAGAGAACACTAAGCAGTTTCCCACAAAGCTTCTTTCCAGATTTCATCTGAGGATATTTCCTTTTTCAACATAGCCCTCTATGGGCTTCCAAACATCACTTTGCCAATTCCACAAGAACTGTCTCAGCGAAAGGCTTCTTTAGCGGAAATCTGTAACTCTGTGAGATGATTTCACAGAACACAAAGAAGTTTCTCAGAAAGCTTCTTTCTCTTTGTTATCGGAGGATATTTCCTTTGGCCCTATAGTCTTCAAAGGGCTCCGAAATATCTGTTCTCAGATTCCACAGAAATAGGGCTAGCAAAAAGATCCACGAAACACAGATGTAACTCTCTGAGTGGAAGTCACACATCACAGAGCAGTTTCTCAGAAAGCTTCTTTCCAGATTTCATCTGAGGATATTTCCTTTTTCACCATAGCCCTCTAGGGGCTTCCAAATATCACTTTGCCAATTCCACAAGAACTGTCTTAGCGAAAGGCTTCTTGAGGGGAAAGCTGTAACTCTGTGAGAGGATTTCACAGAACACAAAGAAGTTTCTCAGAAAGCTTCTTTCTCTTTGTTATCGGAGGACATTTACTTTGGCCCTATAGTCTTCAAAGGGATCTTAAATATCTGTTCTGAGATTCCACAGAATTAAGGCTAGCAAAGAGATCCACAAAATAGTGATGTAACTCTGTGAGATGAATGACCAGAACACTAAGCAGTTTCCCACAAATCTTTTTTCCAGATTTCATCTGAGCATATTTCCTTTTTCACCATAGCCCTCTATGGGCTTCCAAATATCACTTTGCCAATTCCACAAGAACTGTCTTAGCGAAAGGCTTCTTGAAGGGAAAGCTGTCACTCTGTGAGATGATTTCACAGAACACAAAGAAGTTTCTCAGAAAGCTTCTTTCTCTTTGTTATCGGAGGATATTTCCTTTGGTCCTATAGTCTTCAAATGGATCCGAAATATCTGTTCTCAGATTCCACAGAAATAAGGCTAGCAAAGAGATCCACGAAATACAGATGTAACTCTGTGAGTGGAAGTCACACATCAAAGAGCAGTTTCTCAGAAAGCTTCTTTCCAGATTTCATCTGAGGATATTTCCTTTTTCACCATAGCCCTCTATGGGCTTCCAAATATCACTTTGCCAATTCCACAAGAACTGTCTTAGCGAACGGCTTCTTGACGGGAAAGCTGTAACTCTGTGAGATGATTTCACAAAACACAAAGAAGTTTCTCAGAAAGCTTCTTTCTCTTTGTTATCGGAGGATATTTCCTTTGGCCCTATAGTCTTCAAAGGGATCCGAAATATCTGTTCTCAGATTCCAGAGAGTTAAGGCTAGCAAAGAGATCCACGAAATAGAGATGTAACTCTGTGAGATGTATGAACAGAACACTAAGCAGTTTCCCACAAAGCTTCCTTCCAGATTTCATCTGAGGATATTTCCTTTTTCACCATAGCCCTCTATGGGCTTCCAAATATCACTTTGCCAATTCCACAGGAACTGTCTTAGCGAAATGCTTCTTGAGGGGAAAGCTGTAACTCTGTGAGATGATTTCACAGAACACAAATAAGTTTCTCAGAATGCTTCTTTCTCTTTGTTATCGGAGTATATTTCCTTTGGCCCTATAGTCTTCAAAGGGATCCGAATATCTGTTCTCAGTTTCCACAGAAATAAGGCTAGCAAAGAGATCCGCGAAATACAGATGTAACTCTGTGTGTGGAATTCACACATCACAGAGCAGTTTCTCAGAAAGCTTCCTTCCAGATTTCATCTGAGGATATTTCCTTTTTCACCATAGCCCTCTATGGGCTTCCAAATATCACTTTACCAATTCCACAAGAACTGTCTTAGCGAAAGTTTTCTTCAAGGGAAAGCTGCAACTCTGTGAGGTGATTTCACAGAACACAAAGAAGTTTCTCAGAAAGCTTCTTTCTCTTTGTTATCGGAGGATATTTCCTTTGGACCTATAGTCTTCAAAGGAATCCGAAATATCTGTTCTCAGATTCCACAGAAATAAGGCTAGCAAAGAGATCCACGATATACTTATGTAACTCTGTGAGATGAATGAACAGAACACTAAGCAGTTTCTCAGAAACCTTCTATCCAGATTTCATCTGAGTATATTTCCTTTTTCACCGTAGCCCTCTATGGGCTTCCAAATATCACTTTGCCAATTCCACAAGAACTGTCTTAGCGAAAGGCTTCTTGAGGGGAAAGCTGTAACTCTGTGAGATGATTTCACAGAACACAAAGAAGTTTCTCAGAAAGCTTCTTTCTCTTTATTATCGGAGGATATTTCCTTTGGCCGTATAGTCTTCAAAAGCATCCGAAATATCTGTTCTCAGATTCCACAGAAATAAGGCTAGCAAAGAGATCCACGAAATACAGATATAACTCTCTGAGTGGAAGTCCCACATCACAGAGCAGTTTCTCAGAAAGCTTCTTTTCAGATTTCATCTGAGGATATTTCCTTTTTCACCATAGCCCTCTGAGGTGTTCCAAATATCACTTTGCCAATTCCACAAGAACTGTTTTATCGAAAGGCTTCTTGAGGGGAAAGCTGCAACTCTGTCAGGTGATTTCACAGAACACAAAGAAGTTTCTCTGAAAGCTTCTTTCTCTTTGTTATCGGAGGATATTTACTTAGGCCCTATAGTCTTCAAAGGGATCCGAAATATCTGTTCTCAGATTCCACATAAATAAGGCTAGCAAAGAGATCCACAAAACACAGATGTAACTCTGTGAGATGAATGAACAGAACACTAAGCAGTTTCTCATAAAGCTTGTTTCCAGATTTTATCTGAGGATATTCCCTTTTTCACCATAGCCCTCTATGGGCTTCCAAATATCACTTTGCCAATTCCACAAGAACTGTCTTAGCGAAAGGCTTCTTGAGGGGAAAGCTGTAACACTGTGAGATGATTTCACAGAACACAAAGAAGTTTCTCAGAAAGCTTCTTTCTCTTTGTTATCGGAGGATATTTCCTTTGGCCCTATAGTCTTCAAAGGGATCCGAAATGTCTGTTCTCAGATTCCACAGAAATAAGGCTAGCAAAGAGATCCACGACATACATATGTAACTCTGTGAGATGAATGAACAGAACACTAAGCAGTTTCTCAGAAAGCTTCCTTCCAGATTTCTTCTGGGGATATTTCATTTTTCACCATAGCCCTCTATGGGCAACCAAATATCACTTTGCCAATTTCACGAGAACTGTCTTAGCGAAAGGCTTCTTGAGGGGAAAGCTGTAACTCTGAGAGGTGATTTCGCAGAACACAAAGAAGTTTCTCAGAAAGCTTCTTTCTCTTTGTTATCGGAGGATATTTCCTTTGGCCCTATAGAATTCAAAGGGATCCGAAATATCTGTTCTCAGATTCCACAGAAATAGGGCTAGCAAAGAGATCCATGAAATACAGATGTAACTATCTGAGTGGAAGTCACACATCACAGAGCAGTTTCTCAGAAAGCTTCCTTCCCGATTTCATGTGAGGATATTTCCTTTTTCACCATAGTCCTCTATGGGCTTCCAATTATCACTTTGCCAATTCCACAAGAACTGTCTTAGCGAAAGGCTTCTTGAGGGGAAAGCTGTAACTCTGTGAGAGGATTTCACAGAACACAAAGAAGTTTCTCAGAAAGCTTCTTTCTCTTTGTTATCGGAGGACATTTCCTTTGGCCCTATAGTCTTCAAAGGGAGCTGAAATATCTGTTCTCGGATTCCACAGAAATAAGGCTAGCAAAGAGATCCACGAAACACAGATGTAACTCTGTGAGTGGAAGTCACACATCACAGAGCAGTTTCTCAGAAAGCTTCTTTCCAGATTTCATCTGAGGATATTTCCTTTTTCACCATAGCCCTCTATGGGCTTCCAAATATCACTTTGCCAATTCCACAAGAACTGTCTTAGCGAAAGGCTTCTTGAGGGGAAAGCTGTAACTCTGTGAGATGATTTCACAGAACACAAAGAAGTTTCTCAGAAAGCTTCTTTCTCTTTGTTATGGGAGGATATTTCCTTTGGCCCTATAGTCTTCAAAGGGATCCGAAATATCTGTTCTCAGATTCCAAAGATATAAGGCTAGCAAAGAGATCCACGAAATACAGATGTAACTCTGTGAGATGAATGAACAGAACAGTAAGCAGTTTCTCAGAAAGCTTCCTTCCAGATTTCATCTGAGGATATTTCCTTTTTCACCATAGCCCTCTATGGGCTTCCAAATATCACTTTGCCAAATCCACAAGAACTGTCTTAGGGAAAGGATTCTTGAGGGGAAAGCTTTACCTCTGTGAGATGATTTCACAGAACACAAAGTAGTTTCGCAGAAAGCTTCTTTCTCTTTGTTATCGGAGGATATTTCCTTTGGCCCTATGGTCTTCAAAGGGATCTGAAATATCTGTTCTCAGATTCCACAGAATTAAGGCTAGCAAAGAGATCCACGAAATACAGATGTAACTCTGTGAGATGAATGAACAGAACACTAAGCAGTTTCCCACAAAGCTTCTTTCCAGATTTCATCTGAGGATATTTCCTTTTTCACCATAGCCCTCTATGGGCTTCCAAATATCACTTTGCCAATTCCACAAGAACTGTCTTAGCGAACGGCTTCTTTAGGGGAAAGCTGTAACTCTGTGAGATGATTTCATAAAACACAAAGAAGTTTCTCAGAAAGCTTCTTTCTCTTTGTTATCGGAGGATATTTCCTTTGGCCCTATAGTCTTCAAAGGAATCCGAAATATCTGTTCTCAGATTCCACAGAAATAAGGCTAGCAAAGAGATTCACGAAACACAGATGTAACTCTGTGAGTGGAAGTAACACATCAGAGAGCAGTTTCTCAGAAAGCTTCTTTCCAGATTTCATCTGAGGATATTTCCTTTTTCACCGTAGCCCTCTATGGGCTTCCAAATATCACTTTGCCAATTCCACAAGAACTGTTTTATCGAAAGGCTTCTTGTGGGGAAAGCTGTAACTCTGTGAGATGATTTCACAGAACACGAAAAGTTTCTCAGAAAGCTTCTTTCTCTTTGTTATCGGAGGATATTTCCTATGGTCCTATAGTCTTCAAATGGATCCGAAATATCTGTTCTCAGTTTCCACAGAAATAAGGCTAGCAAAGAGGTCCACGAAATACGGATGTAACTCTGTGAGTGGAAGTCACATATCACAGAGCAGTTTCTCAGAAAGCTTCTCTCCAGATTTCATCTGAGGATATTACCTTTTTCACCATAGCCCTCTATGGGCTTCCAAATATCACTTTGCCAATTCCACAAGAACTGTCTTAGCAAACGGCTTCTTGAAGGGAAAGCTGTAACTCTGTGAGATGATTTCACAGAACACAAAGAAGTTTCTCAGAAAGCTTCTTTCTCTTTGTTATCGGAGGATATTTCCTTTGGCCCTATAGTCTTCAAAGGGATAAAAATACCTGTTGTCAGTTTCCACAGAATTAATGCTAGCAAAGATATCCACGAAATAACGATGTAACTCTGTGAGATGAATGAACAGAACTCTAAGCAGTTTCCCACAAAGCTTCTTTCCAGATTTCATCTGAGGATATTACCTTTTTCACGACAGCCCTCTATGGGCTTCCAAATATCACTTTGCCAATTCCACAGGAACTGTCTTAGCGAAAGGCTTCTTGAGGGGAAAGCTGTAACTCTGTGAGATGATTTCACAGAACACAAAAAAGTTTCTCAGAAAGCTTCTTTCTCTTTGTTATCGGAGGATATTTCCTTTGGACCTATAGTCTTCAAAGGGATCCGAAATATCTGTTCTCAGATTCCACAGAAATAAGGCTAACAAAGAGATCCACGAAATACAGATGTAACTCTGTGAGTGGAAGTCACACATCACAGAGCAGTTTCTCAGAAAGCTTCCTTCCAGATTTCATCTGAGGATATTTCCTTTTTCACCATAGCCCTCTATGGGCTTCCAAATATCACTTTGCCAATTCCACAAGAACTGTCTTAGCGAAAGGCTTCTTGAGGGGAAAGCTGTAACTCTGTGAGAGGATTTCAAAGAACACAAACAAGTTTCTCAGAAACCTTCTTTCACTTTGTTATTGGAGGATATTTCCATTGGCCCTATAGTCTTAAAAGGGATCCGAAATGTCTGTTCTCAGATTCCACAGAAATAAGGCTAGCAAAGAGATCCACGACATACATATGTAACTCTGTGAGATGAATGAACAGAACACTAAGCAGTTTCTCAGAAAGCTTCCTTCCAGATTTCTTCTGGGGATATTTCATTTTTCACCATAGCCCTCTATGGGCAACCAAATATCACTTTGCCAATTTCACGAGAACTGTCTTAGCGAAAGGCTTCTTGAGGGGAAAGCTGTAACTCTGAGAGGTGATTTCGCAGAACACAAAGAAGTTTCTCAGAAAGCTTCTTTCTCTTTGTTATCGGAGGATATTTCCTTTGGCCCTATAGTCTTCAAAGGGATCCGAAATATCTGTTCTCAGATTCCACAGAAATAAGGCTAGCAAAGAGATCCACGAAATACAGATATAACTCTCTGAGTGGAAGTCCCACATCACAGAGCAGTTTCTCAGAAAGCTTCTTTCCAGATTTCATCTGAGGATATTTCCTTTTTCACCATAGCCCTCTATGGGCTTCCAAATATCACGTTGCCAATTCCACAGGAACTGTCTTAGCGAAAGGCTTCTGGAGGGGAAAGCTGTAACTCTGTCAGATGATTTCACAGAACACAAAGAACTTTCTCAGAATGCTTCTTTCTCTTTGTTATCGGAGGATATTTCCTTTGGACCTATAGTCTTCAAAGGAATCCGAAATATCTGTTCTCAGATTCCACAGAAATAAGGCTAGCAAAGAGATCCACGAAATACAGATGTAACTCTGTGAGTGGAAGTCACACATCACAGAGCAGTTTCTCAGAGAGCTTCCTTCCAGATTTCATCTGAGGATATTTCCTTTTTCACCATAGCCCTCTATGGGCTTCCAAATATCACTTTGCCAATTCCACAAGAACTGTCTTAGCGAAAGGCTTCTTGAGGGGAAAGCTGTAACTCTGTGAGATGATTTCACAGAACACAAAGAAGTTTCTCAGAAAGCTTCTTTCTCTTTGTTATCAGAGGATATTTCCTTTGGCCCTATAGTCTTCAAAGGGATCCGAAATATCTGCTCTCAGATTCCACAGAAATAAGGCTAGCAAAGAGATCCACGAAATACAGATGTAACGCTGTGATATGAATGAACAGAACACTAAGCAGTTTCTCAGAAAGCTTCCTTCCAGATTTCATCTGAGGATATTTCATTTTTCACCGTAGCCCTCTATGGGCATCCAAATATCACTTTGCCAATTCCACAAGAACTGTCTTAGCGAAAGGCTTCTTGAGGGGAAAGCTGTAACTCTGTGAGGTGATTTCACAGAACACAAAGAAGTTTCTCAGAAAGCTTCTTTCTCTTTGTTATCGGAGGATATTTCCTTTGGCCCTATAGAATTCAAAGGGATCCGAAATATCTGTTCTCAGATTCCACAGAAATAGGGCTAGCAAAGAGATCCATGAAATACAGATGTAACTCTCTGAGTGGAAGTCACACATCACAGAGCAGTTTCTCAGAAAGCTTCTTTCCAGATTTCATCTGAGGATATTTCCTTTTTCACCATAGCCCTCTAAGGGCTTCCAAATATCACTTTGCCAATTCCACAAGAACTGTCTTAGCGAAAGGCTTCTTGAGGGGAAAGCTGTAACTCTGTGAGAGGATTTCACAGAACACAAAGAAGTTTCTCAGAAAGCTTCTTTCTCTTTGTTATCGGAGGACATTTCCTTTGGCCCTATAGTCTTCAAAGGGAGCTGAAATATCTGTTCTCAGATTCCACAGAAATAAGGCTAGCAAAGAGATCCACGAAACACAGATGTAACTCTGTGAGTGGAAGTCACACATCACAGAGCAGATTCTCAGAAAGCTTGTTTCCAGATTTCATCTGAGGATATTCCCTTTTCACCATAGCCCTCTATGGGCTTCCAAATATCACTTTGCCAATTCCACAAGAACTGTCTTAGCGAAAGGCTTCTTGAGGGGAAAGCTGTAACTCTGTGAGATGATTTCACAGAACACAAAGAAGTTTCTCAGAAAGCTTCTTTCTCTTTGTTATCGGAGGATATTTCCATTGGCCCTATAGTCTTCAAAGGGATCCGAAATATCTGTTCTCAGATTCCACAGAAATAAGGCTAGCAAAGAGATCCAAGAAATACATATGTAACTCTGTGAGATGAATGAACAGAACACAAAGCAGTTTCTCAGAAAGCTTCCTTCCAGATTTCATCTGAGGATATTCCATTTTTCCCGTAGCCCTCTATGGGCATCCAAATATCACTTTGCCAATTCCACAAGAACTGTCTTAGCGAAAGGCTTCTTGAGGGGAAAGCTGTAACTCTGTGAGGTGATTTCACAGAACACAAAGAAGTTTCTCAGAAAGCTTCTTTCTCTTTGTTATCGGAGGATATTTCCTTCGGCCCTAAAGTCTTCAAAGGGATCCGAAATATCTGTTCTCAGATTCCACAGAAATAAGGCTAGCAAAGAGATCCACGAAACACAGATGTAACTCTGTGAGTGGAAGTCACACATCACAGAGCAGTTTCTCAGAAAGCTTCTTTCCAGATTTCATCTGAGGATATTTCCTTTTTCACCATAGCCCTCTATGGGCTTCCAAATATCACTTTGCCAATTCCACAAGAACTGTCTTAGCGAAAGGCTTCTTGAGGGGAAAGCTGTAACTCTGTGAGAGGATTTCACAGAACACAAAGAAGTTTCTCAGAAAGCTTCTTTCTCTTTGTTATCGGAGGACATTTCCTTTTGCCCTATAGTCTTCAAAGGGATCTGAAATATCTGTTCTCAGATTCCACAGAATTAAGGCTAGCAAAGAGATCCACGAAATACAGATGTAACTCTGTGAGATGAATGAACAGAACACTAAGCAGTTTCCCACAAATCTTCTTTCCAGATTTCATCTGAGGATATTTCCTTTATCACCATAGCCCTCTATGGGCTTCCAAATATCACTTTGCCAATTCCACAAGAACTGTCTTAGCGAAAGGCTTCTTGAGGGGAAAGCTGTCATTCTGTGAGATGATTTCACAGAACACAAAGAAGTTTCTCAGAAAGCTTCTTTCTCTTTGTTATCGGAGGATATTTCCTTTGGTCCTATAGTCTTCAAATGGATACGAAATATCTGTTCTCAGATTACACAGAAATAAGGCTAGCAAAGAGATCCACGAAATACAGATGTAACTCTGTGAGTGGAAGTCACACATCACAGAGCTGTTTCTCAGAAAGCTTCTCTCCAGATTTCATCTGAGGATATTTCCTTTTTCACCGTAGCCCTCTATGGGCTTCCAAATATCACTTTGCCAATTCCACAAGAACTGTTTTATCGAAAGGCTTCTTGTGGGGAAAGCTGTAACTCTGTGAGATGATTTCACAGAACACAAAAAGTTTCTCATAAAGCTTCTTTCTCTTTGTTATCGGAGGATATTTCCTATGGTCCTATAGTCTTCAAATGGATCCGAAATATCTGTTCTCAGTTTCCACAGAAATAAGGCTAGCAAAGAGGTCCACGAAATACGGATGTAACTCTGTGAGTGGAAGTCACACATCACAGAGCAGTTTCTCAGAAAGCTTCTCTCCAGATTTCATCTGAGGATATTACCTTTTTCACCATAGCCCTCTATGGGCTTCCAAATATCACTTTGCCAATTCCACAAGAACTGTCTTAGCAAACGGCTTCTTGAAGGGAAAGCTGTAACTCTGTGAGATGATTTCACAGAACACAAAGAAGTTTCTCAGAAAGCTTCTTTCTCTTTGTTATCGGAGGATATTTCCTTTGGCCCTATAGTCTTCAAAGGGATCCGAAATATCTGTTCTCAGATTCCACAGAAATAAGGCTAGCAAAGAGATCCACGAAATACAGATGTAACTCTGTGAGATGAATGAACAGAACAGTAAGCAGTTTCTCAGAAAGCTTCGTTCCAGATTTCATCTGAGCATATTTCCTTTTTCACCATAGCCCTCTATGGGTTTCCAAATATCACTTTGCCAATTCCACAAGAACTGTCTTAGCGAAAGGCTTCTTGAGGGGAAAGTTGTAACTCTGTGAGATGATTTCACAGAACACAAAGAAGTTTCGCAGAAAGCTTGTTTCTCTTTGTTATCGGAGGATATTTTCTTTGGCCCTATAGTCTTCAAAAGGATCCGAAATATCTGTTCTCAGATACTACACAAATAAGGCTAGCAAAGAGATCCACGAAATACATATGTAACTCTGTGAGATGAATGAACAGAACACTAAGCAGGTTCCCACAAAGCTTCTTTCCAGATTTCATCTGAGGATATTTCCTTTTTCACCATAGCCCTCTATGGGCTTCCAAATATCACTTTGCCAATTCCACAAGAACTGTTTTAGCGAAAGGCTTCTTGAGGGGAAAGCTGTCAGTCTGTGAGATGATTTCACAGAACACAAAGAAGTTTCTCAGAAAGCTTCTTTCTCTTTGTTATCGAAGGATATTTCCTTTGGCCCTATAGCCTTCAAAGGGATCCGAAATATCTGTTCTCAGATTCCACAGATATAAGGCTAGCAAAGAGATCCACGAAATACAGATGTAACTCTGTGAGATGAATGAACAGAACACTAAGCAGTTTCTCAGAAAGCTTCCTTCCAGATTTCATCTGAGGATATTACCTTTTCAACATAGCCCTCTACGGGCTTCCAAATATCACTTTGCCAATTCCACAAGAACTGTCTTGGCGAAAGGCTTCTTGAGGGGAAAGCTGTTACTCTGTGAGATGATTTCACAGAACTCAAAGAAGTTTCTCAGGAAGCTTCTTTCTCTTTGTTATCGGAGGATATTTCCTTTGGCCCTATAGTCTTCAAAGGGATCCGAAATATCTGTTCTCAGATTCCACAGAAATAAGGCTCGCAAAGAGATCCGCGAAATACAGATGTAACTCTGTGAGTAGAAGAGACACATCACAGAGCAGTTTCTCAGAAAGCTTCTTTCCAGATTTCATCTGAGGATATTTCCTTTTTCACCATAGCCCTCTATGGGCTTCCAAATATCACTTTGCCAATTCCACAAGAACTGTCTTAGCGAACGGCTTCTTGAGGGAAAGCTGTAACTCTGTGAGATGATTTCACAGAACACAAAGAAGTTTCTCCGAAAGCTTCTTTCTCTTTGTTATCGGAGGATATTTCCTTTGGCACTATAGTCTTCAAAGGGATACGAAATATCTGTTCTCAGATTCCACAGAATTAAGGCTAGCAAAGAGTTCCACGAAATAGAGATGTAACTCTGTGAGATGAATGAACAGAACACTAAGCAGTTTCCCACAAAGCTTCTTTCCAGATTTCATCTGAGGATATTTCCTTTTTCACCATAGCCCTCTATGGGCTTCCAAATATCACTTTGCCAATTCCACAAGAACTGTCTTAGCGAAAGTCTTCTTGAGGGGAAAGCTGTAACTCTGTGAGATGATTTCACAGAACACAAAGAAGTTTCTCAGAAAGCTTCTTTCTCTTTGTTATCGGAGGATATTTCCTTTGGCACTATAGTCTTCAAAGGGATCCGAAATATCTGTTCTCAGATTCCACAGAAATAACGCTAGCAAAGAGATCCACGAAATACAGATGTAACTCTGTGATATGAATGAACAGAACACTAAGCAGTTTCTCAGAAAGCTTCCTTCCAGATTTCATCTGAGGATATTTCATTTTTCACCGTAGCCCTCTATGGGCATCCAAATATCACTTTGCCAATTCCACAAGAACTGTCTTAGCCAAAAGCTTCTTGAAGGGAAAGCTGTAACTCTGTGAGGTGATTTCACAGAAGACAAAGAAGTTTCTCAGAAATCTTCTTTCTCTTTGTTATCGGAGGATATTTCCTTTGGTCCTATAGTCTTCAAAGGGATCCGAAATATCTGTTCTCAGATTCCACAGAAATAAGGCTAGCAAAGAGATCCAAAAAAATACAGATGTAACTCTGTGAGATGAATGAACAGAACACTAAGCAGTTTCTCAGAAAGCTTCTTTCCCGATTTCATCTGAGGATATTTCCTTTTTCACCATAGCCCTCTATGGGCTTCCAAATATCACTTTGCAAATTCCACAAGAACTGTCTTAGCGAAAGGCTTCTTGAGGGGAAAGCTGTAACTCTGTGAGATGATTTCACAGAACACAAAGAAGTTTCTCAGAAAGCTTCTTTCTCTTTGTTATCGAAGGATATTTCCTTTGGCCCTATAGTCTTCAAAGGGATCCGAAATATCTGTTCTCAGATTCCACAGAAATAAGGCTAGCAAAGAGATCCACGAAACACAGATGTAACTCTGTGAGATGAATGAACAGAACACTAAGCAGTTTCTCAGAAAGCTTCTTTCCAGATTTCATCTGAGGATATTTCCTTTTTCACCATAGCCCTCTATGGGCTTCCAAATATCACTTTGCCAATTCCACAAGAACTGTCTTAGCGAACGGCTTCTTGAGGGGAAAGCTGTACCTCTGTGAGATGATTTCACAGAACACAAAGAAGTTTCTCAGAAAGCTTCTTTCTCTTTGATATCGGAGGATATTTCCTTGGGCTCTGTAGTCTTCAAAGGGATCCGAAATACCTGTTCTCAGATTCCACAGAAATAAGGCTAGCAAAGAGATCCAGGAAATGCAGATATAACTCTCCGAGTGGAAGTCCCACATCACAGAGCAGTTTCTCAGAAAGCTTCTTTCCAGATTTCATCTGAGAATATTTCTTTTTTCACCATAGCCCTCTATGGGCTTCCAAATATCACTTTGCCAATTCCACAAGAACGGTCTGAGCGAAAGGCTTCTTAAGGGGAAAGCTGTTACTCTGTGAGATGATTTCACAGAACACAAAGAAGTTTCTCAGAAAGCTTCTTTCTCTTTGTTATCGAAGGATATTTCCTTTGGCCCTATAGTCTTCAAAGGGATCCGAAATATCTGTTCTCAGATTCCACAGAATTAAGGCTAGCAAAGAGATCCACGAAATACCGATGTAACTCTGTGAGATGAATGAACAGAACACTAAGCAGTTTCCCTCAAACTTCTTTCCAGATTTCATCTGAGGATATTTCCTTTTTCACAATAGCCCTCTATGGGCTTCCAAATATCACTTTGCCAATTCCACAGGAACTGTCTTAGCGAAAGGCTTCTTGAGGGGAAAGCTGTAACTCTGTGAGATGATTTCACAGAACACAACGAACTTTCTCAGAATGCTTCTTTCTCTTTGTTATCGGAGGATATTTCCTTTGGACCTATAGTCTTCAAAGGAATCCGAAATATCTGTTCTCAGATTCCACAGAAATAAGACTAGCAAAGAGATCCACGAAAGACAGATGTAACTCTGTGAGTGGAAGACACACATCACAGAGCAGTTTCTCAGAGAGCTTCCTTCCAGATTTCATCTGAGGATATTTCCTTTTTCACCACAGCCCTCTATGGGCTTCCAAATATCACTTTGCAAATTCCACAAGAACTGTCTTAGTGAAAGGCTTCTTGAGGGGAAAGCTGTCACTCAGTGAGATGATTTCACAGAACACAAAGAAGTTTCTTAGAAAGCTTCTTTCTCTTTGTTATCGGAGGATAATTCCTTTGGTCCTATAGTCTTCAAATGGATCCGAAATATCTGTTCTCAGATTCCACAGAAATAAGGATACCAAAGAGATCCACGAAATACAGATGTAACTCTGTGAGTGGAAGTCACACATCACAGAGCAGTTTCTCAGAAAGCTTCTTTCCAGATTTCATCTGAGGACATTTCCTTTGTCACCATATCCCCCTTTGGGCTTCCAAATATCACTTTGCCAATTCCACAAGAACTGTCTTAGCGAACGGCTTCTTGAGGGGAAAGCTGTAACTCTGTGAGATGATTTCACAAAACACAAAGAAGTTTCTCAGAAGGCTTCTTTCTCTTTGTTATCGGAGGATATTTCCTTTGGCCCTATAGTCTTCAAAGTGTTCCGAAATATCTGTTCTCAGATTCCACAGAATTAAGGCTAGCAAAGAGATCCACGAAATAGAGATGTAACCCTGTGAGATGAATGAACAGAACACTAAGCAGTTTCCCACAAAGCTTCCTTCCAGATTTCATCTGAGGATATTTCCTTTTTCACCGTAGCCCTCTATGGGCTTCCAAATATCACTTTGCCAATTCCACAAGAACTGTCTTAGCGAAAGGCTTCTTGAGGGGAAAGCTGTAACTCTGTGAGATGATTTCACAGAACACTAAAAGTTTCTCAGAATGCTTCTTTCCCTTTGTTATCGCAGGATATTTCCTTTGGGCCTATAGTCTTCAAAGGGATCCGAAATATCTGTTCTCAGTTTCCACAGGAATAAGGCTAGCAAAGAGTTCCACGAAATACAGATGTAACTCTGTGAGTGGAAGTCACACATCACAGAGCAGTTTCTCAGAAAGCTTCCTTCCAGATTTCATCTGAGAATATTTCCTTTTTCACCATAGCCCTCTATGGGCTTCCAAATATCACTTTACCAATTCCACAAGAACTGTCTTAGCGAAAGGCTTCTTGAGGGGAAAGCTGCAACTCTGTGAGGTGAGTTCACAGAACACAAAGAAGTTTCTCAGAAAGCTTCTTTCTCTTTGTTATCGGAGGATATTTCCTTTGGCCCTATAGTCTTCAAAGGGATCCGAAATATCTGTTCTCAGATTCCACATATATAAGACTAGCAAAGAGATCCACAAAATACAGATGTAACTCTGTGAGATGAATGAACAGAACACGAAGCAGATTCTCAGAAAGCTTGTTTCCAGATTTCATCTGAGGATATTCCCTTTTCACCATAGCCCTCTATGGGCTTCCAAATATCACTTTGCCAATTCCACAAGAACTGTCTTAGCGAAAGGCTTCTTGAGGGGAAAGCTGTAACTCTGTGAGATGATTTCACAGAACACAAAGAAGTTTCTCAGAAAGCTTCTTTCTCTTTGTTGTCGGAGGATATTTCCATTGGCCCTATAGTCTTCAAAGGGATCCGAAATATCTGTTCTCAGATTCCACAGAAATAAGGCTAGCAAAGAGATCCACGAAATACATATGTAACTCTGTGAGATGAATGAACAGAACACAAAGCAGTTTCTCAGAAAGCTTCCTTCCAGATTTCATCTGAGGATATTCCATTTTTCCCGTAGCCCTCTATGGGCATCCAAATATCACTTTGCCAATTCCACAAGAACTGTCTTAACGAAAGGCTTCTTGAGGGGAAAGCTGTAACTCTGTGAGGTGATTTCACAGAACACAAAGAAGTTTCTCAGAAAGCTTCTTTCTCTTTGTTATCGGAGGATATTTCCTTCGGCCCTATAGTCTTCAAAGGGATCCGAAATATCTGTTCTCAGATTCCACAGAAATAAGGCTAGCAAAGAGATCCACGAAACACAGATGTAACTCTGTGAGTGGAAGTCACACATCACAGAGCAGTTTCTCAGAAAGCTTCTTTCCAGATTTCATCTGAGGATATTTCCTTTTTCACCATAGCCCTCTATGGGCTTCCAAATATCACTTTGCCAATTCCACAAGAACTGTCTTAGCGAAAGGCTTCTTGAGGGGAAAGCTGTAACTCTGTGAGAGGATTTCACAGAACACAAAGAAGTTTCTCAGAAAGCTTCTTTCTCTTTGTTATCGGAGGACATTTCCTTTTGCCCTATAGTCTTCAAAGGGATCTGAAATATCTGTTCTCAGATTCCACAGAATTAAGGCTAGCAAAGAGATCCACGAAATACAGATGTAACTCTGTGAGATGAATGAACAGAACACTAAGCAGTTTCCCACAAATCTTCTTTCCAGATTTCATCTGAGGATATTTCCTTTATCACCGTAGCCCTCTATGGGCTTCCAAATATCACTTTGCCAATTCCACAAGAACTGTCTTAGCGAAAGGCTTCTTGAGGGGAAAGCTGTCACTCTGTGAGATGATTTCACAGAACACAAAGAAGTTTCTCAGAAAGCTTCTTTCTCTTTGTTATCGGAGGATATTTCCTTTGGTCCTATAGTCTTCAAATGGATACGAAATATCTGTTCTCAGATTCCACAGAAATAAGGCTAGCAAAGAGATCCACGAAATACAGATGTAACTCTGTGAGTGGAAGTCACACATCACAGAGCAGTTTCTCAGAAAGCTTCCTTCCAGATTTCATCTGAGAATATTTCCTTTTTCACCATAGCCCTCTATGGGCTTCCAAATATCACTTTACCAATTCCACAAGAACTGTCTTAGCGAAAGGCTTCTTGAGGGGAAAGCTGCAACTCTGTGAGGTGAGTTCACAGAACACAAAGAAGTTTCTCAGAAAGCTTCTTTCTCTTTGTTATCGGAGGATATTTCATTTGGCCCAATAGTCTTCAAAGGGATCCGAAATATCTGTTCTCAGATTCCACATATATAAGACTAGCAAAGAGATCCACAAAATACAGATGTAACTCTGTGAGATGAATGAACAGAACACTAAGCAGTTTCTCAGAAAGCTTGTTTCCAGATTTCATCTGAGGATATTCCCTTTTCACCATAGCCCTCTATGGGCTTCCAAATATCACTTTGCCAATTCCACAAGAACTGTCTTATCGAAAGGCTTCTTGAGGGGAAAGCTGTAACTCTGTGAGATGATTTCACAGAACACAAAGAAGTTTCTCAGAAAGCTTCTTTCTCTTTGTTATCGGAGGATATTTCCTTTGGCCCTATAGTCTTCAAAGGGATCCGAAATATCTGTTCTCAGATTCCGCAGAATTAAGGCTAGAAAAGAGATTCACGAAATACCGATGTAACGCTGTGAGATGAATGAACAGAACACTAAGCAGTTTCCCACAAACTTCTTTCCAGATTTCATCTGAGGATATTTCCTTTTTCACCATAGCCCTCTATGGGCTTCCAAATATCACTTTGCCAATTCCACAGGAACTGTCGTAGCGAAAGGCTTCTTGAGGGGAAAGCTGTAACTCTGTGAGATGATTTCACAGAACACAAAGAACTTTCTCAGAATGCTTCTTTCTCTTTGTTATCGGAGGATATTTCCTTTGGACCTATAGTCTTCAAAGGAATCCGAAATATCTGTTCTCAGATTCCACAGAAATAAGGCTAGCAAAGAGATCCACGAAATACAGATGTAACTCTGTGAGTGGAAGACACACATCACAGAGCAGTTTCTCAGAGAGCTTCCTTCCAGATTTCATGTGAGGATATTTCCTTTTTCACCACAGCCCTCTATGGGCTTCCAAATATCACTTTGCCAATTCCACAAGAACTGTCTTAGCGAACGGCTTCTTGAGGGGAAAGCTGTACCTCTGTGAGATGATTTCACAGAACACAAAGAAGTTTCTCAGAAAGCTTCTTTCTCTTTGATATCGGAGGATATTTCCTTGGGCTCTGTAGTCTTCAAAGGGATCCGAAATACCTGTTCTCAGATTCCACAGAAATAAGGCTAGCAAAGAGATCCAGGAAATGCAGATATAACTCTCCGAGTGGAAGTCCCACATCACAGAGCAGTTTCTCAGAAAGCTTCTTTCCAGATTTCATCTGAGAATATTTCTTTTTTCACCATAGCCCTCTATGGGCTTCCAAATATCACTTTGCCAATTCCACAAGAACGGTCTGAGCGAAAGGCTTCTTAAGGGGAAAGCTGTTACTCTGTGAGATGATTTCACAGAACACAAAGAAGTTTCTCAGAAAGCTTCTTTCTCTTTGTTATCGGAGGATATTTCCTTTGGCCCTATAGTCTTCAAAAGGATCCGAAATATCTGTTCTCAGATACTACACAAATAAGGCTAGCAAAGAGATCCACGAAATACATATGTAACTCTGTGAGATGAATGAACAGAACACTAAGCAGGTTCCCACAAAGCTTCTTTCCAGATTTCATCTGAGGATATTTCCTTTTTCACCATAGCCCTCTATGGGCTTCCAAATATCACTTTGCCAATTCCACAAGAACTGTTTTAGCGAAAGGCTTCTTGAGGGGAAAGCTGTCAGTCTGTGAGATGATTTCACAGAACACAAAGAAGTTTCTCAGAAAGCTTCTTTCTCTTTGTTATCGAAGGATATTTCCTTTGGCCCTATATCCTTCAAAGGGATCCGAAATATCTGTTCTCAGATTCCACAGATATAAGGCTAGCAAAGAGATCCACGAAATACAGATGTAACTCTGTGAGATGAATGAACAGAACACTAAGCAGTTTCTCAGAAAGCTTCCTTCCAGATTTCATCTGAGGATATTACCTTTTCAACATAGCCCTCTACGGGCTTCCAAATATCACTTTGCCAATTCCACAAGAACTGTCTTGGCGAAAGGCTTCTTGAGGGGAAAGCTGTTACTCTGTGAGATGATTTCACAGAACTCAAAGAAGTTTCTCAGGAAGCTTCTTTCTCTTTGTTATCGGAGGATATTTCCTTTGGCCCTATAGTCTTCAAAGGGATCCGAAATATCTGTTCTCAGATTCCACAGAAATAAGGCTCGCAAAGAGATCCGCGAAATACAGATGTAACTCTGTGAGTAGAAGAGACACATCACAGAGCAGTTTCTCAGAAAGCTTCTTTCCAGATTTCATCTGAGGATATTTCCTTTTTCACCATAGCCCTCTATGGGCTTCCAAATATCACTTTGCCAATTCCACAAGAACTGTCTTAGCGAACGGCTTCTTGAGGGAAAGCTGTAACTCTGTGAGATGATTTCACAGAACACAAAGAAGTTTCTCCGAAAGCTTCTTTCTCTTTGTTATCGGAGGATATTTCCTTTGGCACTATAGTCTTCAAAGGGATACGAAATATCTGTTCTCAGATTCCACAGAATTAAGGCTAGCAAAGAGTTCCACGAAATAGAGATGTAACTCTGTGAGATGAATGAACAGAACACTAAGCAGTTTCCCACAAAGCTTCTTTCCAGATTTCATCTGAGGATATTTCCTTTTTCACCATAGCCCTCTATGGGCTTCCAAATATCACTTTGCCAATTCCACAAGAACTGTCTTAGCGAAAGTCTTCTTGAGGGGAAAGCTGTAACTCTGTGAGATGATTTCACAGAACACAAAGAAGTTTCTCAGAAAGCTTCTTTCTCTTTGTTATCGGAGGATATTTCCTTTGGCACTATAGTCTTCAAAGGGATCCGAAATATCTGTTCTCAGATTCCACAGAAATAACGCTAGCAAAGAGATCCACGAAATACAGATGTAACTCTGTGATATGAATGAACAGAACACTAAGCAGTTTCTCAGAAAGCTTCCTTCCAGATTTCATCTGAGGATATTTCATTTTTCACCGTAGCCCTCTATGGGCATCCAAATATCACTTTGCCAATTCCACAAGAACTGTCTTAGCCAAAAGCTTCTTGAAGGGAAAGCTGTAACTCTGTGAGGTGATTTCACAGAAGACAAAGAAGTTTCTCAGAAATCTTCTTTCTCTTTGTTATCGGAGGATATTTCCTTTGGTCCTATAGTCTTCAAAGGGATCCGAAATATCTGTTCTCAGATTCCACAGAAATAAGGCTAGCAAAGAGATCCAAAAAATACAGATGTAACTCTGTGAGATGAATGAACAGAACACTAAGCAGTTTCTCAGAAAGCTTCTTTCCCGATTTCATCTGAGGATATTTCCTTTTTCACCATAGCCCTCTATGGGCTTCCAAATATCACTTTGCAAATTCCACAAGAACTGTCTTAGCGAAAGGCTTCTTGAGGGGAAAGCTGTAACTCTGTGAGATGATTTCACAGAACACAAAGAAGTTTCTCAGAAAGCTTCTTTCTCTTTGTTATCGAAGGATATTTCCTTTGGCCCTATAGTCTTCAAAGGGATCCGAAATATCTGTTCTCAGATTCCACAGAAATAAGGCTAGCAAAGAGATCCACGAAACACAGATGTAACTCTGTGAGATGAATGAACAGAACACTAAGCAGTTTCTCAGAAAGCTTCTTTCCAGATTTCATCTGAGGATATTTCCTTTTTCACCATAGCCCTCTATGGGCTTCCAAATATCACTTTGCCAATTCCACAAGAACTGTCTTAGCGAACGGCTTCTTGAGGGGAAAGCTGTACCTCTGTGAGATGATTTCACAGAACACAAAGAAGTTTCTCAGAAAGCTTCTTTCTCTTTGATATCGGAGGATATTTCCTTGGGCTCTGTAGTCTTCAAAGGGATCCGAAATACCTGTTCTCAGATTCCACAGAAATAAGGCTAGCAAAGAGATCCAGGAAATGCAGATATAACTCTCCGAGTGGAAGTCCCACATCACAGAGCAGTTTCTCAGAAAGCTTCTTTCCAGATTTCATCTGAGAATATTTCTTTTTTCACCATAGCCCTCTATGGGCTTCCAAATATCACTTTGCCAATTCCACAAGAACGGTCTGAGCGAAAGGCTTCTTAAGGGGAAAGCTGTTACTCTGTGAGATGATTTCACAGAACACAAAGAAGTTTCTCAGAAAGCTTCTTTCTCTTTGTTATCGGAGGATATTTCCTTTGGCCCTATAGTCTTCAAAGGGATCCGAAATATCTGTTCTCAGATTCCACAGAATTAAGGCTAGCAAAGAGATCCACGAAATACCGATGTAACTCTGTGAGATGAATGAACAGAACACTAAGCAGTTTCCCTCAAACTTCTTTCCAGATTTCATCTGAGGATATTTCCTTTTTCACAATAGCCCTCTATGGGCTTCCAAATATCACTTTGCCAATTCCACAGGAACTGTCTTAGCGAAAGGCTTCTTGAGGGGAAAGCTGTAACTCTGTGAGATGATTTCACAGAACACAACGAACTTTCTCAGAATGCTTCTTTCTCTTTGTTATCGGAGGATATTTCCTTTGGACCTATAGTCTTCAAAGGAATCCGAAATATCTGTTCTCAGATTCCACAGAAATAAGACTAGCAAAGAGATCCACGAAAGACAGATGTAACTCTGTGAGTGGAAGACACACATCACAGAGCAGTTTCTCAGAGAGCTTCCTTCCAGATTTCATCTGAGGATATTTCCTTTTTCACCACAGCCCTCTATGGGCTTCCAAATATCACTTTGCAAATTCCACAAGAACTGTCTTAGTGAAAGGCTTCTTGAGGGGAAAGCTGTCACTCAGTGAGATGATTTCACAGAACACAAAGAAGTTTCTTAGAAAGCTTCTTTCTCTTTGTTATCGGAGGATAATTCCTTTGGTCCTATAGTCTTCAAATGGATCCGAAATATCTGTTCTCAGATTCCACAGAAATAAGGATACCAAAGAGATCCACGAAATACAGATGTAACTCTGTGAGTGGAAGTCACACATCACAGAGCAGTTTCTCAGAAAGCTTCTTTCCAGATTTCATCTGAGGACATTTCCTTTGTCACCATATCCCCCTTTGGGCTTCCAAATATCACTTTGCCAATTCCACAAGAACTGTCTTAGCGAACGGCTTCTTGAGGGGAAAGCTGTAACTCTGTGAGATGATTTCACAAAACACAAAGAAGTTTCTCAGAAGGCTTCTTTCTCTTTGTTATCGGAGGATATTTCCTTTGGCCCTATAGTCTTCAAAGTGTTCCGAAATATCTGTTCTCAGATTCCACAGAATTAAGGCTAGCAAAGAGATCCACGAAATAGAGATGTAACCCTGTGAGATGAATGAACAGAACACTAAGCAGTTTTCCACAAAGCTTCCTTCCAGATTTCATCTGAGGATATTTCCTTTTTCACCGTAGCCCTCTATGGGCTTCCAAATATCACTTTGCCAATTCCACAAGAACTGTCTTAGCGAAAGGCTTCTTGAGGGGAAAGCTGTAACTCTGTGAGATGATTTCACAGAACACTAAAAGTTTCTCAGAATGCTTCTTTCCCTTTGTTATCGCAGGATATTTCCTTTGGGCCTATAGTCTTCAAAGGGATCCGAAATATCTGTTCTCAGTTTCCACAGGAATAAGGCTAGCAAAGAGTTCCACGAAATACAGATGTAACTCTGTGAGTGGAAGTCACACATCACAGAGCAGTTTCTCAGAAAGCTTCCTTCCAGATTTCATCTGAGAATATTTCCTTTTTCACCATAGCCCTCTATGGGCTTCCAAATATCACTTTACCAATTCCACAAGAACTGTCTTAGCGAAAGGCTTCTTGAGGGGAAAGCTGCAACTCTGTGAGGTGAGTTCACAGAACACAAAGAAGTTTCTCAGAAAGCTTCTTTCTCTTTGTTATCGGAGGATATTTCCTTTGGCCCTATAGTCTTCAAAGGGATCCGAAATATCTGTTCTCAGATTCCACATATATAAGACTAGCAAAGAGATCCACAAAATACAGATGTAACTCTGTGAGATGAATGAACAGAACACGAAGCAGATTCTCAGAAAGCTTGTTTCCAGATTTCATCTGAGGATATTCCCTTTTCACCATAGCCCTCTATGGGCTTCCAAATATCACTTTGCCAATTCCACAAGAACTGTCTTAGCGAAAGGCTTCTTGAGGGGAAAGCTGTAACTCTGTGAGATGATTTCACAGAACACAAAGAAGTTTCTCAGAAAGCTTCTTTCTCTTTGTTATCGGAGGATATTTCCATTGGCCCTATAGTCTTCAAAGGGATCCGAAATATCTGTTCTCAGATTCCACAGAAATAAGGCTAGCAAAGAGATCCACGAAATACATATGTAACTCTGTGAGATGAATGAACAGAACACAAAGCAGTTTCTCAGAAAGCTTCCTTCCAGATTTCATCTGAGGATATTCCATTTTTCCCGTAGCCCTCTATGGGCATCCAAATATCACTTTGCCAATTCCACAAGAACTGTCTTAACGAAAGGCTTCTTGAGGGGAAAGCTGTAACTCTGTGAGGTGATTTCACAGAACACAAAGAAGTTTCTCAGAAAGCTTCTTTCTCTTTGTTATCGGAGGATATTTCCTTCGGCCCTATAGTCTTCAAAGGGATCCGAAATATCTGTTCTCAGATTCCACAGAAATAAGGCTAGCAAAGAGATCCACGAAACACAGATGTAACTCTGTGAGTGGAAGTCACACATCACAGAGCAGTTTCTCAGAAAGCTTCTTTCCAGATTTCATCTGAGGATATTTCCTTTTTCACCATAGCCCTCTATGGGCTTCCAAATATCACTTTGCCAATTCCACAAGAACTGTCTTAGCGAAAGGCTTCTTGAGGGGAAAGCTGTAACTCTGTGAGAGGATTTCACAGAACACAAAGAAGTTTCTCAGAAAGCTTCTTTCTCTTTGTTATCGGAGGACATTTCCTTTTGCCCTATAGTCTTCAAAGGGATCTGAAATATCTGTTCTCAGATTCCACAGAATTAAGGCTAGCAAAGAGATCCACGAAATACAGATGTAACTCTGTGAGATGAATGAACAGAACACTAAGCAGTTTCCCACAAATCTTCTTTCCAGATTTCATCTGAGGATATTTCCTTTATCACCGTAGCCCTCTATGGGCTTCCAAATATCACTTTGCCAATTCCACAAGAACTGTCTTAGCGAAAGGCTTCTTGAGGGGAAAGCTGTCACTCTGTGAGATGATTTCACAGAACACAAAGAAGTTTCTCAGAAAGCTTCTTTCTCTTTGTTATCGGAGGATATTTCCTTTGGTCCTATAGTCTTCAAATGGATACGAAATATCTGTTCTCAGATTCCACAGAAATAAGGCTAGCAAAGAGATCCACGAAATACAGATGTAACTCTGTGAGTGGAAGTCACACATCACAGAGCAGTTTCTCAGAAAGCTTCCTTCCAGATTTCATCTGAGAATATTTCCTTTTTCACCATAGCCCTCTATGGGCTTCCAAATATCACTTTACCAATTCCACAAGAACTGTCTTAGCGAAAGGCTTCTTGAGGGGAAAGCTGCAACTCTGTGAGGTGAGTTCACAGAACACAAAGAAGTTTCTCAGAAAGCTTCTTTCTCTTTGTTATCGGAGGATATTTCATTTGGCCCAATAGTCTTCAAAGGGATCCGAAATATCTGTTCTCAGATTCCACATATATAAGACTAGCAAAGAGATCCACAAAATACAGATGTAACTCTGTGAGATGAATGAACAGAACACTAAGCAGTTTCTCAGAAAGCTTGTTTCCAGATTTCATCTGAGGATATTCCCTTTTCACCATAGCCCTCTATGGGCTTCCAAATATCACTTTGCCAATTCCACAAGAACTGTCTTATCGAAAGGCTTCTTGAGGGGAAAGCTGTAACTCTGTGAGATGATTTCACAGAACACAAAGAAGTTTCTCAGAAAGCTTCTTTCTCTTTGTTATCGGAGGATATTTCCTTTGGCCCTATAGTCTTCAAAGGGATCCGAAATATCTGTTCTCAGATTCCGCAGAATTAAGGCTAGAAAAGAGATTCACGAAATACCGATGTAACGCTGTGAGATGAATGAACAGAACACTAAGCAGTTTCCCACAAACTTCTTTCCAGATTTCATCTGAGGATATTTCCTTTTTCACCATAGCCCTCTATGGGCTTCCAAATATCACTTTGCCAATTCCACAGGAACTGTCGTAGCGAAAGGCTTCTTGAGGGGAAAGCTGTAACTCTGTGAGATGATTTCACAGAACACAAAGAACTTTCTCAGAATGCTTCTTTCTCTTTGTTATCGGAGGATATTTCCTTTGGACCTATAGTCTTCAAAGGAATCCGAAATATCTGTTCTCAGATTCCACAGAAATAAGGCTAGCAAAGAGATCCACGAAATACAGATGTAACTCTGTGAGTGGAAGACACACATCACAGAGCAGTTTCTCAGAGAGCTTCCTTCCAGATTTCATGTGAGGATATTTCCTTTTTCACCACAGCCCTCTATGGGCTTCCAAATATCACTTTGCCAATTCCACAAGAACTGTCTTAGCGAAAGGCTTCTTGAGGGGAAAGCTGTACCTCTGTGAGATGATTTCACAGAACACAAAGAAGTTTCTCAGAAAGCTTCTTTCTCTTTGATATCGGAGGATATTTCCTTGGGCTCTGTAGTCTTCAAAGGGATCCGAAATACCTGTTCTCAGATTCCACAGAAATAAGGCTAGCAAAGAGATCCAGGAAATGCAGATATAACTCTCCGAGTGGAAGTCCCACATCACAGAGCAGTTTCTCAGAAAGCTTCTTTCCAGATTTCATCTGAGAATATTTCTTTTTTCACCATAGCCCTCTATGGGCTTCCAAATATCACTTTGCCAATTCCACAAGAACGGTCTGAGCGAAAGGCTTCTTAAGGGGAAAGCTGTTACTCTGTGAGATGATTTCACAGAACACAAAGAAGTTTCTCAGAAAGCTTCTTTCTCTTTGTTATCGGAGGATATTTCCTTTGGCCCTATAGTCTTCAAAAGGATCCGAAATATCTGTTCTCAGATACTACACAAATAAGGCTAGCAAAGAGATCCACGAAATACATATGTAACTCTGTGAGATGAATGAACAGAACACTAAGCAGGTTCCCACAAAGCTTCTTTCCAGATTTCATCTGAGGATATTTCCTTTTTCACCATAGCCCTCTATGGGCTTCCAAATATCACTTTGCCAATTCCACAAGAACTGTTTTAGCGAAAGGCTTCTTGAGGGGAAAGCTGTCAGTCTGTGAGATGATTTCACAGAACACAAAGAAGTTTCTCAGAAAGCTTCTTTCTCTTTGTTATCGAAGGATATTTCCTTTGGCCCTATAGTCTTCAAAGGGATCCGAAATATCTGTTCTCAAATTCCACAGATATAAGGCTAGCAAAGAGATCCACGAAATACAGATGTAACTCTGTGAGATGAATGAACAGAACACTAAGCAGTTTCTCAGAAAGCTTCCTTCCAGATTTCATCTGAGGATATTACCTTTTCAACATAGCCCTCTACGGGCTTCCAAATATCACTTTGCCAATTCCACAAGAACTGTCTTGGCGAAAGGCTTCTTGAGGGGAAAGCTGTTACTCTGTGAGATGATTTCACAGAACTCAAGGAAGTTTCTCAGGAAGCTTCTTTCTCTTTGTTATCGGAGGATATTTCCTTTGGCCCTATAGTCTTCAAAGGGATCCGAAATATCTGTTCTCAGATTCCACAGAAATAAGGCTCGCAAAGAGATCCGCGAAATACAGATGTAACTCTGTGAGTAGAAGAGACACATCACAGAGCAGTTTCTCAGAAAGCTTCTTTCCAGATTTCATCTGAGGATATTTCCTTTTTCACCATAGCCCTCTATGGGCTTCCAAATATCACTTTGCCAATTCCACAAGAACTGTCTTAGCGAACGGCTTCTTGAGGGAAAGCTGTAACTCTGTGAGATGATTTCACAGAACACAAAGAAGTTTCTCCGAAAGCTTCTTTCTCTTTGTTATCGGAGGATATTTCCTTTGGCACTATAGTCTTCAAAGGGATACGAAATATCTGTTCTCAGATTCCACAGAATTAAGGCTAGCAAAGAGTTCCACGAAATAGAGATGTAACTCTGTGAGATGAATGAACAGAACACTAAGCAGTTTCCCACAAAGCTTCTTTCCAGATTTCATCTGAGGATATTTCCTTTTTCACCATAGCCCTCTATGGGCTTCCAAATATCACTTTGCCAATTCCACAAGAACTGTCTTAGCGAAAGGCTTCTTGAGGGGAAAGCTGTAACTCTGTGAGATGATTTCACAGAACACAAAGAAGTTTCTCAGAAAGCTTCTTTCTCTTTGTTATCGGAGGATATTTCCTTTGGCACTATAGTCTTCAAAGGGATCCGAAATATCTGTTCTCAGATTCCACAGAAATAACGCTAGCAAAGAGATCCACGAAATACAGATGTAACTCTGTGATATGAATGAACAGAACACTAAGCAGTTTCTCAGAAAGCTTCCTTCCAGATTTCATCTGAGGATATTTCATTTTTCACCGTAGCCCTCTATGGGCATCCAAATATCACTTTGCCAATTCCACAAGAACTGTCTTAGCCAAAAGCTTCTTGAAGGGAAAGCTGTAACTCTGTGAGGTGATTTCACAGAAGACAAAGAAGTTTCTCAGAAATCTTCTTTCTCTTTGTTATCGCAGGATATTTCCTTTGGTCCTATAGTCTTCAAAGGGATCCGAAATATCTGTTCTCAGATTCCACAGAAATAAGGCTAGCAAAGAGATCCAAAAAATACAGATGTAACTCTGTGAGATGAATGAACAGAACACTAAGCAGTTTCTCAGAAAGCTTCTTTCCCGATTTCATCTGAGGATATTTCCTTTTTCACCATAGCCCTCTATGGGCTTCCAAATATCACTTTGCAAATTCCACAAGAACTGTCTTAGCGAAAGGCTTCTTGAGGGGAAAGCTGTAACTCTGTGAGATGATTTCACAGAACACAAAGAAGTTTCTCAGAAAGCTTCTTTCTCTTTGTTATCGAAGGATATTTCCTTTGGCCCTATAGTCTTCAAAGGGATCCGAAATATCTGTTCTCAGATTCCACAGAAATAAGGCTAGCAAAGAGATCCACGAAACACAGATGTAACTCTGTGAGATGAATGAACAGAACACTAAGCAGTTTCTCAGAAAGCTTCTTTCCAGATTTCATCTGAGGATATTTCCTTTTTCACCATAGCCCTCTATGGGCTTCCAAATATCACTTTGCCAATTCCACAAGAACTGTCTTAGCGAACGGCTTCTTGAGGGGAAAGCTGTACCTCTGTGAGATGATTTCACAGAACACAAAGAAGTTTCTCAGAAAGCTTCTTTCTCTTTGATATCGGAGGATATTTCCTTGGGCTCTGTAGTCTTCAAAGGGATCCGAAATACCTGTTCTCAGATTCCACAGAAATAAGGCTAGCAAAGAGATCCAGGAAATGCAGATATAACTCTCCGAGTGGAAGTCCCACATCACAGAGCAGTTTCTCAGAAAGCTTCTTTCCAGATTTCATCTGAGAATATTTCTTTTTTCACCATAGCCCTCTATGGGCTTCCAAATATCACTTTGCCAATTCCACAAGAACGGTCTGAGCGAAAGGCTTCTTAAGGGGAAAGCTGTTACTCTGTGAGATGATTTCACAGAACACAAAGAAGTTTCTCAGAAAGCTTCTTTCTCTTTGTTATCGGAGGATATTTCCTTTGGCCCTATAGTCTTCAAAGGGATCCGAAATATCTGTTCTCAGATTCCACAGAATTAAGGCTAGCAAAGAGATCCACGAAATACCAATGTAACTCTGTGAGATGAATGAACAGAACACTAAGCAGTTTCCCTCAAACTTCTTTCCAGATTTCATCTGAGGATATTTCCTTTTTCACAATAGCCCTCTATGGGCTTCCAAATATCACTTTGCCAATTCCACAGGAACTGTCTTAGCGAAAGGCTTCTTGAGGGGAAAGCTGTAACTCTGTGAGATGATTTCACAGAACACAACGAACTTTCTCAGAATGCTTCTTTCTCTTTGTTATCGGAGGATATTTCCTTTGGACCTATAGTCTTCAAAGGAATCCGAAATATCTGTTCTCAGATTCCACAGAAATAAGACTAGCAAAGAGATCCACGAAAGACAGATGTAACTCTGTGAGTGGAAGACACACATCACAGAGCAGTTTCTCAGAGAGCTTCCTTCCAGATTTCATCTGAGGATATTTCCTTTTTCACCACAGCCCTCTATGGGCTTCCAAATATCACTTTGCAAATTCCACAAGAACTGTCTTAGTGAAAGGCTTCTTGAGGGGAAAGCTGTCACTCAGTGAGATGATTTCACAGAACACAAAGAAGTTTCTTAGAAAGCTTCTTTCTCTTTGTTATCGGAGGATAATTCCTTTGGTCCTATAGTCTTCAAATGGATCCGAAATATCTGTTCTCAGATTCCACAGAAATAAGGATACCAAAGAGATCCACGAAATACAGATGTAACTCTGTGAGTGGAAGTCACACATCACAGAGCAGTTTCTCAGAAAGCTTCTTTCCAGATTTCATCTGAGGACATTTCCTTTGTCACCATATCCCCCTTTGGGCTTCCAAATATCACTTTGCCAATTCCACAAGAACTGTCTTAGCGAACGGCTTCTTGAGGGGAAAGCTGTAACTCTGTGAGATGATTTCACAAAACACAAAGAAGTTTCTCAGAAAGCTTCTTTCTCTTTGTTATCGGAGGATATTTCCTTTGGCCCTATAGTCTTCAAAGTGTTCCGAAATATCTGTTCTCAGATTCCACAGAATTAAGGCTAGCAAAGAGATCCACGAAATAGAGATGTAACCCTGTGAGATGAATGAACAGAACACTAAGCAGTTTCCCACAAAGCTTCCTTCCAGATTTCATCTGAGGATATTTCCTTTTTCACCGTAGCCCTCTATGGGCTTCCAAATATCACTTTGCCAATTCCACAAGAACTGTCTTAGCGAAAGGCTTCTTGAGGGGAAAGCTGTAACTCTGTGAGATGATTTCACAGAACACTAAAAGTTTCTCAGAATGCTTCTTTCCCTTTGTTATCGCAGGATATTTCCTTTGGGCCTATAGTCTTCAAAGGGATCCGAAATATCTGTTCTCAGTTTCCACAGGAATAAGGCTAGCAAAGAGTTCCACGAAATACAGATGTAACTCTGTGAGTGGAAGTCACACATCACAGAGCACTTTCTCAGAAAGCTTCCTTCCAGATTTCATCTGAGAATATTTCCTTTTTCACCATAGCCCTCTATGGGCTTCCAAATATCACTTTACCAATTCCACAAGAACTGTCTTAGCGAAAGGCTTCTTGAGGGGAAAGCTGCAACTCTGTGAGGTGAGTTCACAGAACACAAAGAAGTTTCTCAGAAAGCTTCTTTCTCTTTGTTATCGGAGGATATTTCCTTTGGCCCTATAGTCTTCAAAGGGATCCGAAATATCTGTTCTCAGATTCCACATATATAAGACTAGCAAAGAGATCCACAAAATACAGATGTAACTCTGTGAGATGAATGAACAGAACACTAAGCAGATTCTCAGAAAGCTTGTTTCCAGATTTCATCTGAGGATATTCCCTTTTCACCATAGCCCTCTATGGGCTTCCAAATATCACTTTGCCAATTCCACAAGAACTGTCTTAGCGAAAGGCTTCTTGAGGGGAAAGCTGTAACTCTGTGAGATGATTTCACAGAACACAAAGAAGTTTCTCAGAAAGCTTCTTTCTCTTTGTTATCGGAGGATATTTCCATTGGCCCTATAGTCTTCAAAGGGATCCGAAATATCTGTTCTCAGATTCCACAGAAATAAGGCTAGCAAAGAGATCCACGAAATACATATGTAACTCTGTGAGATGAATGAACAGAACACAAAGCAGTTTCTCAGAAAGCTTCCTTCCAGATTTCATCTGAGGATATTCCATTTTTCCCGTAGCCCTCTATGGGCATCCAAATATCACTTTGCCAATTCCACAAGAACTGTCTTAGCGAAAGGCTTCTTGAGGGGAAAGCTGTAACTCTGTGAGGTGATTTCACAGAACACAAAGAAGTTTCTCAGAAAGCTTCTTTCTCTTTGTTATCGGAGGATATTTCCTTCGGCCCTATTGTCTTCAAAGGGATCCGAAATATCTGTTCTCAGATTCCACAGAAATAAGGCTAGCAAAGAGATCCACGAAACACAGATGTAACTCTGTGAGTGGAAGTCACACATCACAGAGCAGTTTCTCAGAAAGCTTCTTTCCAGATTTCATCTGAGGATATTTCCTTTTTCACCATAGCCCTCTATGGGCTTCCAAATATCACTTTGCCAATTCCACAAGAACTGTCTTAGCGAAAGGCTTCTTGAGGGGAAAGCTGTAACTCTGTGAGAGGATTTCACAGAACACAAAGAAGTTTCTCAGAAAGCTTCTTTCTCTTTGTTATCGGAGGACATTTCCTTTTGCCCTATAGTCTTCAAAGGGATCTGAAATATCTGTTCTCAGATTCCACAGAATTAAGGCTAGCAAAGAGATCCACGAAATACAGATGTAACTCTGTGAGATGAATGAACAGAACACTAAGCAGTTTCCCACAAATCTTCTTTCCAGATTTCATCTGAGGATATTTCCTTTATCACCATAGCCCTCTATGGGCTTCCAAATATCACTTTGCCAATTCCACAAGAACTGTCTTAGCGAAAGGGTTCTTGAGGGGAAAGCTGTCACTCTGTGAGATGATTTCACAGAACACAAAGAAGTTTCTCAGAAAGCTTCTTTCTCTTTGTTATCGGAGGATATTTCCTTTGGTCCTATAGTCTTCAAATGGATACGAAATATCTGTTCTCAGATTCCACAGAAATAAGGCTAGCAAAGAGATCCACGAAATACAGATGTAACTCTGTGAGTGGAAGTCACACATCACAGAGCAGTTTCTCAGAAAGCTTCCTTCCAGATTTCATCTGAGAATATTTCCTTTTTCACCATAGCCCTCTATGGGCTTCCAAATATCACTTTACCAATTCCACAAGAACTGTCTTAGCGAAAGGCTTCTTGAGGGGAAAGCTGCAACTCTGTGAGGTGAGTTCACAGAACACAAAGAAGTTTCTCAGAAAGCTTCTTTCTCTTTGTTATCGGAGGATATTTCATTTGGCCCAATAGTCTTCAAAGGGATCCGAAATATCTGTTCTCAGATTCCACATATATAAGACTAGCAAAGAGATCCACAAAATACAGATGTAACTCTGTGAGATGAATGAACAGAACACTAAGCAGTTTCTCAGAAAGCTTGTTTCCAGATTTCATCTGAGGATATTCCCTTTTCACCATAGCCCTCTATGGGCTTCCAAATATCACTTTGCCAATTCCACAAGAACTGTCTTAGCGAAAGGCTTCTTGAGGGGAAAGCTGTCACTTTGTGAGATGATTTCACAGAACACAAAGAAGTTTCTCAGAAAGCTTCTTTCTCTTTGTTATCGGAGGATATTTCCTTTGGTCCTATAGTCTTCAAATGGATCCGAAATATCTGTTCTCAGATTCCACAGAAATAAGGCTAGCAAAGAGATCCACGAAATACAGATGTAAATCTGTGAGTGGAAGTCACACATCACAGAGCAGTTTCCCACAAAGCTTCTTTCCAGATTTCATCTGAGGATATTTCCTTTTTCACCATAGCCCTCTATTGGCTTCAAAAGATCACTTTGCCAATTCCACAACAACTGTCTTAGCGAAAGGCTTCTTGAGGGGAAAGCTGTAACTCTGTGAGATGATTTCACAGAACACAAAGAAGTTTCTCAGAAAGCTTCTTTCTCTTTGTTATCGGAGGATATTTCCTTTGTCCCTATAGTCTTCAAAGGGATCCGAAATATCTGTTCTCAGATTCCAAAGATATAAGGCTAGCAAAGAGATCCACGAAATACAGATGTAACTCTGTGAGATGAATGAACAGAACAGTAAGCAGTTTCTCAGAAAGCTTCCTTCCAGATTTCATCTGAGGATATTTCCTTTTTCACCATAGCCCTCTATGGGCCTCCAAATATCACTTTGCCAATTACACAAGAACTGTCTTAGTGAAAGGATTCTTGAGGGGAAAGCTTTACCTCTGTGAGATGATTTCACAGAACACAAAGAAGTTTCTCAGAAAGCTTCTTTCTCTTTGTTATCGGAGGATATTTCCTTTGGCCCTATAGTCTTCAAAGGGATCCGAAATATCTGTTCTCAGATTCCACAGAATTAAGGCTAGCAAAGAGATCCACGAAATACAGATGTAACTCTGTGAGATGAATGAACAGAACACTAAGCAGTTTCCCACAAAGCTTCTTTCCAGATTTCATCTGAGGATATTTCAGTTTTTCACCATAGCCCTCTATGGGCTTCCAAATATCACTTTGCCAATTCCAGAAGAACAGTCTTAGCGAAAGGCTTCTTGAGGGGAGGGCTGTAACTCTGTGAGATGATTTCACAGAAGACAAAGAAGTTTCTCAGAAAGCTTCTTTCTCTTTGTTATCGGACGATATTTCCTTTGGCCCTATAGTCTTCAAAGGGATCCGAAATATCTGTTCTCAGATTCCACAGAAATAAGGCTAGCAAAGTGATCCACGAAATACAGATGTAACTCTGTGAGATGAATGAACAGAACACTAAGCAGTTTCTCAGAAATCTTCCTTCCAGATTTCATCTGAGGATATTTCCTTTTTCACCATAGTCCTCTAAGGGCTTCCAAATATCACTTTGTCAATTCCACAAGAAATGTCTTAGCGAAAGGCTTCTTGAGGGGAAAGCTGTAACTCTTTGAGGTTATTTCACAGAACACAAGTAAGTTTCTCAGAAAGCTTCTTTCTCTTTGTTCTCGGAGGATATTTCCTTTGGACCTACAGTCTTCAAAGGGATCCGAAATATCTGTTCTCAGATTACTCAGAAATAAGGCTAGCAAAGAGATCCACAAAATACAGATGTAACTCTGTGAAATGAATGAACAGAACACTAAGCAGTTTCTCAGAAAGCTTCTTTCCAGATTTCATCTGTGGATATTTCCTTTTTCACCATAGCCCTCTCTGGGCTGCCAAATATCACTTTGCCAATTCCACAAGAACTGTCTTATCGAAAGGCTTCTTGAGGGGAAAGCTGTAACTCTGTGAGATGATTTCACAGAACACAAAGAAGTTTCTCAGAAAGCTTCTTTCTCTTTGTTATCGGAGGATATTTCCTTTGGCCCTATAGTCTTCAAAGGGATCCGAAATATCTGTTCTCAGATTCCACAGAATTAAGGCTAGAAAAGAGATTCACGAAATACCGATGTAACTCTGTGAGATGAATGAACAGAACACTAAGCAGTTTCCCACAAACTTCTTTCCAGATTTCATCTGAGGATATTTCCTTTTTCACCATAGCCCTCTATGGGCTTCCAAATATCACTTTGCCAATTCCACAGGAACTGTCTTAGCCAAAGGCTTCTTGAGGGGAAAGCTGTAACTCTGTGAGATGATTTCACAGAACACAAAGAACTTTCTCAGAATGCTTCTTTCTCTTTGTTATCGGAGGGTATTTCCTTTGGACCTATAGTCTTCAAAGGAATCCGAAATATCTGTTCTCAGATTCCACAGAAATAAGGCTAGCAAAGAGATCCACGAAATACAGATGTAACTCTGTGAGTGGAAGACACACATCACAGAGCAGTTTCTCAGAGAGCTTCCTTCCAGATTTCATGTGAGGATATTTCCTTTTTCACCACAGCCCTCTATGGGCTTCCAAATATCACTTTGCCAATTCCACAAGAACTGTCTTAGCGAACGGCTTCTTGAGGGGAAAGCTGTACCTCTGTGAGATGATTTCACAGAACACAAAGAAGTTTCTCAGAAAGCTTCTTTCTCTTTGATATCGGAGGATATTTCCTTGGGCTCTGTAGTCTTCAAAGGGATCCGAAATACCTGTTCTCAGATTCCACAGAAATAAGGCTAGCAAAGAGATCCAGGAAATGCAGATATAACTCTCCGAGTGGAAGTCCCACATCACAGAGCAGTTTCTCAGAAAGCTTCTTTCCAGATTTCATCTGAGAATATTTCTTTTTTCACCATAGCCCTCTATGGGCTTCCAAATATCACTTTGCCAATTCCACAAGAACGGTCTGAGCGAAAGGCTTCTTAAGGGGAAAGCTGTTACTCTGTGAGATGATTTCACAGAACACAAAGAAGTTTCTCAGAAAGCTTCTTTCTCTTTGTTATCGGAGGATATTTCCGTTGGCCCTATAGTCTTCAAAGGGATCCGAAATATCTGTTCTCAGATTCCACAGAATTAAGGCTAGCAAAGAGATCCACGAAATACCGATGTAACTCTGTGAGATGAATGAACAGAACACTAAGCAGATTCCCTCAAACTTCTTTCCAGATTTCATCTGAGGATATTTCCTTTTTCACAATAGCCCTCTATGGGCTTCCAAATATCACTTTGCCAATTCCACAGGAACTGTCTTAGCGAAAGGCTTCTTGAGGGGAAAGCTGTAACTCTGTGAGATGATTTCACAGAACACAACGAACTTTCTCAGAATGCTTCTTTCTCTTTGTTATCGGAGGATATTTCCTTTGGACCTATAGTCTTCAAAGGAATCCGAAATATCTGTTCTCAGATTCCACAGAAATAAGACTAGCAAAGAGATCCACGAAAGACAGATGTAACTCTGTGAGTGGAAGACACACATCACAGAGCAGTTTCTCAGAGAGCTTCCTTCCAGATTTCATCTGAGGATATTTCCTTTTTCACCACAGCCCTCTATGGGCTTCCAAATATCACTTTGCAAATTCCACAAGAACTGTCTTAGTGAAAGGCTTCTTGAGGGGAAAGCTGTCACTCAGTGAGATGATTTCACAGAACACAAAGAAGTTTCTTAGAAAGCTTCTTTCTCTTTGTTATCGGAGGATAATTCCTTTGGTCCTATAGTCTTCAAATGGATCCGAAATATCTGTTCTCAGATTCCACAGAAATAAGGATACCAAAGAGATCCACGAAATACAGATGTAACTCTGTGAGTGGAAGTCACACATCACAGAGCAGTTTCTCAGAAAGCTTCTTTCCAGATTTCATCTGAGGACATTTCCTTTGTCACCATATCCCCCTTTGGGCTTCCAAATATCACTTTGCCAATTCCACAAGAACTGTCTTAGCGAACGGCTTCTTGAGGGGAAAGCTGTAACTCTGTGAGATGATTTCACAAAACACAAAGAAGTTTCTCAGAAGGCTTCTTTCTCTTTGTTATCGGAGGATATTTCCTTTGGCCCTATAGTCTTCAAAGTGTTCCGAAATATCTGTTCTCAGATTCCACAGAATTAAGGCTAGCAAAGAGATCCACGAAATAGAGATGTAACCCTGTGAGATGAATGAACAGAACACTAAGCAGTTTCCCACAAAGCTTCCTTCCAGATTTCATCTGAGGATATTTCCTTTTTCACCGTAGCCCTCTATGGGCTTCCAAATATCACTTTGCCAATTCCACAAGAACTGTCTTAGCGAAAGGCTTCTTGAGGGGAAAGCTGTAACTCTGTGAGATGATTTCACAGAACACTAAAAGTTTCTCAGAATGCTTCTTTCCCTTTGTTATCGCAGGATATTTCCTTTGGGCCTATAGTCTTCAAAGGGATCCGAAATATCTGTTCTCAGTTTCCACAGGAATAAGGCTAGCAAAGAGTTCCACGAAATACAGATGTAACTCTGTGAGTGGAAGTCACACATCACAGAGCAGTTTCTCAGAAAGCTTCCTTCCAGATTTCATCTGAGAATATTTCCTTTTTCACCATAGCCCTCTATGGGCTTCCAAATATCACTTTACCAATTCCACAAGAACTGTCTTAGCGAAAGGCTTCTTGAGGGGAAAGCTGCAACTCTGTGAGGTGAGTTCACAGAACACAAAGAAGTTTCTCAGAAAGCTTCTTTCTCTTTGTTATCGGAGGATATTTCCTTTGGCCCTATAGTCTTCAAAGGGATCCGAAATATCTGTTCTCAGATTCCACATATATAAGACTAGCAAAGAGATCCACAAAATACAGATGTAACTCTGTGAGATGAATGAACAGAACACTAAGCAGATTCTCAGAAAGCTTGTTTCCAGATTTCATCTGAGGATATTCCCTTTTCACCATAGCCCTCTATGGGCTTCCAAATATCACTTTGCCAATTCCACAAGAACTGTCTTAGCGAAAGGCTTCTTGAGGGGAAAGCTGTAACTCTGTGAGATGATTTCACAGAACACAAAGAAGTTTCTCAGAAAGCTTCTTTCTCTTTGTTATCGGAGGATATTTCCATTGGCCCTATAGTCTTCAAAGGGATCCGAAATATCTGTTCTCAGATTCCACAGAAATAAGGCTAGCAAAGAGATCGACGAAATACATATGTAACTCTGTGAGATGAATGAACAGAACACAAAGCAGTTTCTCAGAAAGCTTCCTTCCAGATTTCATCTGAGGATATTCCATTTTTCCCGTAGCCCTCTATGGGCATCCAAATATCACTTTGCCAATTCCACAAGAACTGTCTTAGCGAAAGGCTTCTTGAGGGGAAAGCTGTAACTCTGTGAGGTGATTTCACAGAACACAAAGAAGTTTCTCAGAAAGCTTCTTTCTCTTTGTTATCGGAGGATATTTCCTTCGGCCCTATAGTCTTCAAAGGGATCCGAAATATCTGTTCTCAGATTCCACAGAAATAAGGCTAGCAAAGAGATCCACGAAACACAGATGTAACTCTGTGAGTGGAAGTCACACATCACAGAGCAGTTTCTCAGAAAGCTTCTTTCCAGATTTCATCTGAGGATATTTCCTTTTTCACCATAGCCCTCTATGGGCTTCCAAATATCACTTTGCCAATTCCACAAGAACTGTCTTAGCGAAAGGCTTCTTGAGGGGAAAGCTGTAACTCTGTGAGAGGATTTCACAGAACACAAAGAAGTTTCTCAGAAAGCTTCTTTCTCTTTGTTATCGGAGGACATTTCCTTTTGCCCTATAGTCTTCAAAGGGATCTGAAATATCTGTTCTCAGATTCCACAGAATTAAGGCTAGCAAAGAGATCCACGAAATACAGATGTAACTCTGTGAGATGAATGAACAGAACACTAAGCAGTTTCCCACAAATCTTCTTTCCAGATTTCATCTGAGGATATTTCCTTTATCACCATAGCCCTCTATGGGCTTCCAAATATCACTTTGCCAATTCCACAAGAACTGTCTTAGCGAAAGGCTTCTTGAGGGGAAAGCTGTCACTCTGTGAGATGATTTCACAGAACACAAAGAAGTTTCTCAGAAAGCTTCTTTCTCTTTGTTATCGGAGGATATTTCCTTTGGTCCTATAGTCTTCAAATGGATACGAAATATCTGTTCTCAGATTCCACAGAAATAAGGCTAGCAAGAGATCCACGAAATACAGATGTAACTCTGTGAGTGGAAGTCACACATCACAGAGCAGTTTCTCAGAAAGCTTCCTTCCAGATTTCATCTGAGAATATTTCCTTTTTCACCATAGCCCTCTATGGGCTTCCAAATATCACTTTACCAATTCCACAAGAACTGTCTTAGCGAAAGGCTTCTTGAGGGGAAAGCTGCAACTCTGTGAGGTGAGTTCACAGAACACAAAGAAGTTTCTCAGAAAGCTTCTTTCTCTTTGTTATCGGAGGATATTTCATTTGGCCCAATAGTCTTCAAAGGGATCCGAAATATCTGTTCTCAGATTCCACATATATAAGACTAGCAAAGAGATCCACAAAATACAGATGTAACTCTGTGAGATGAATGAACAGAACACTATGCAGTTTCTCAGAAAGCTTGTTTCCAGATTTCATCTGAGGATATTCCCTTTTCACCATAGCCCTCTATGGGCTTCCAAATATCACTTTGCCAATTCCACAAGAACTGTCTTAGCGAAAGGCTTCTTGAGGGGAAAGCTGTCACTTTGTGAGATGATTTCACAGAACACAAAGAAGTTTCTCAGAAAGCTTCTTTCTCTTTGTTATCGGAGGATATTTTCTTTGGTCCTATAGTCTTCAAATGAATCCGAAATATCTGTTCTCAGATTCCACATAAATAAGGCTAGCAAAGAGATCCACGAAATACAGATGTAAATCTGTGAGTGGAAGTCACACATCACAGAGCAGTTTCCCACAAAGCTTCTTTCCAGATTTCATCTGAGGATATTTCCTTTTTCACCATAGCCCTCTATTGGCTTCAAAAGGTCACTTTGCCAATTCCACAACAACTGTCTTAGCGAAAGGCTTCTTGAGGGGAAAGCTGTAACTCTGTGAGATGATTTCACAGAACACAAAGAAGTTTCTCAGAAAGCTTCTTTCTCTTTGTTATCGGAGGATATTTCCTTTGTCCCTATAGTCTTCAAAGGGATCCGAAATATCTGTTCTCAGATTCCAAAGATATAAGGCTAGCAAAGAGATCCACGAAATACAGATGTAACTCTGTGAGATGAATGAACAGAACAGTAAGCAGTTTCTCAGAAAGCTTCCTTCCAGATTTCATCTGAGGATATTTCCTTTTTCACCATAGCCCTCTATGGGCCTCCAAATATCACTTTGCCAATTACACAAGAACTGTCTTAGTGAAAGGATTCTTGAGGGGAAAGCTTTACCTCTGTGAGATGATTTCACAGAACACAAAGAAGTTTCTCAGAAAGCTTCTTTCTCTTTGTTATCGGAGGATATTTCCTTTGGCCCTATAGTCTTCAAAGGGATCCGAAATATCTGTTCTCAGATTCCACAGAATTAAGGCTAGCAAAGAGATCCACGAAATACAGATGTAACTCTGTGAGATGAATGAACAGAACACTAAGCAGTTTCCCACAAAGCTTCTTTCCAGATTTCATCTGAGGATATTTCAGTTTTTCACCATAGCCCTCTATGGGCTTCCAAATATCACTTTGCCAATTCCACAGGAACTGTCTTAGCGAAAGGCTTCTTGAGGGGAAAGCTGTAACTCTGTGAGATGATTTCACAGAACACAAAGAACTTTCTCAGAATGCTTCTTTCTCTTTGTTATCGGAGGATATTTCCTTTGGACCTATAGTCTTCAAAGGAATCCGAAATATCTGTTCTCAGATTCCACAGAAATAAGGCTAGCAAAGAGATCCACGAAATACAGATGTAACTCTGTGAATGGAAGACACACATCACAGAGCAGTTTCTCAGAGAGCTTCCTTCCAGATTTCATGTGAGGATATTTCCTTTTTCACCACAGCCCTCTATGGGCTTCCAAATATCACTTTGCCAATTCCACAAGAACTGTCTTAGCGAAAGGCTTCTTGAGGGGAAAGCTGTAACTCTGTGAGATGATTTCACAGAACACAAAGAAGTTTCTCTGAAAGCTTCTTTCTCTTTGTTATCGGAGGATATTTCCTTTGGCCCTATAGTCTTCAAAGGGATCCGAAATATCTGTTCTCAGATTCCACAGAAATAAGGCTAGCAAAGAGATCCACGAAATACAGATGTAACTCTGTGATATGAATGAACAGAACATTAAGCAGTTTCTCAGAAAGCTTCCTTCCAGATTTCATCTGAAGATATTTCATTTTTCACCGTAGCCCTCTATGGGCATCCAAATATCACTTTGCCAATTCCACAAGAACTGTCTTAGCGAAAGGCTTCTTGAAGGGAAAGCTGTAACTCTGTGAGGTTATTTCACAGAACACAAAGAAGTTTCTCAGAAAGCTTCTTTCTCTTTGTTATCGGAGGATATTTCCTTTGGCCCTATAGTCTTCAAAGGGATCCGCAATATCTTTTCTCAGATTCCACAGAAATAAGGCTAGCAAAGAGATCCACAAAACACAGATGTAACTCTGTGAGATGAAAGAACAGAACACTAAGCAGTTTGTCAGAAAGCTTCTTTCCAGATTTCATCTGAGGATATTTCCTTTTTCAACATAGCCCTCTATGGGCTTCCAAATATCACTTTGCCAATTCCACAAGAACTGTCTTAGTGAAAGGCTTCTTGAGGGGAAAGCTGTCACTCTGTGAGATGATTTCACAGAACACAAAGAAGTTTCTTAGAAAGCTTCTTTCTCTTTGTTATCGGAGGATAATTCCTTTGGTCCTATAGTCTTCAAATGGATCCGAAATATCTGTTCTCAGATTCCACAGAAATAAGGCTAGCAAAGAGATCCACGAAATACAGATGTAACTCTGTGAGTGGAAGTCACACATCACAGAGCAGTTTCTCAGAAAGCTTTTTCCAGATTTCATCTGAGGATATTTCCTTTTTCACCATAGCCCTCTATGGGCTTCCAAATATCACTTTGCCAATTCCACAAGAACTGTCTTAGCGAAAGGTTTCTTGAGGGGACAGCTGTAACTCTGTGAGAGGATTTCACAGAACACAAAGAAGTTTCTCAGAAAGCTTCTTTCTCTTTGTTATCGGAGGACATTTCCTTTGGCCCTATAGTCTTCAAAGGCATCTGAAATATCTGTTCTCAGATTCCACAGAATTAAGGCTAGCAAAGAGATCCACGAAATACAGATGTAACTCTGTGAGATGAATGAACAGAACACTAAGCAGTTTCCCACAAATCTTCTTTCCAGATTTCCTCTGAGGATATTTCCTTTTTCACCATAGCCCTCTAAGGGCTTCCAAATATCACTTTGCCAATTCCACAAGAACTGTCTTAGCGAAAGGCTTCTTGAGGGGAAAGCTGTCACTCTGTGAGATGATTTCACAGAACACAAAGAAGTTTCTCAGAAAGCTTCTTTCTCTTTGTTATCGGAGGATATTTCCTTTGTCCCTATAGTCTTCAAAGGGATCCGAAATATCTGTTCTCAGATTCCAAAGATATAAGGCTAGCAAAGAGATCCACGAAATACAGATGTAACTCTGTGAGATGAATGAACAGAACAGTAAGCAGTTTCTCAGAAAGCTTCCTTCCAGATTTCATCTGAGGATATTTCCTTTTTCACCATAGCCCTCTATGGGCCTCCAAATATCACTTTGCCAATTCCACAAGAACTGTCTTAGTGAAAGGATTCTTGAGGGGAAAGCTTTACCTCTGTGAGATGATTTCACAGAACACAAAGAAGTTTCTCAGAAAGCTTCTTTCTCTTTGTTATCGGAGGATATTTCCTTTGGCCCTATAGTCTTCAAAGGGATCCGAAATATCTGTTCTCAGATTCCACAGAATTAAGGCTAGCAAAGAGATCCACGAAATACAGATGTAACTCTGTGAGATGAATGAACAGAACACTAAGCAGGTTCCCACAAAGCTTCTTTCCAGATTTCATCTGAGGATATTTCAGTTTTTCACCATAGCCCTCTATGGGCTTCCAAATATCACTTTGCCAATTCCAGAAGAACAGTCTTAGCGAAAGGCTTCTTGAGGGGAGGGCTGTAACTCTGTGAGATGATTTCACAGAACACAAATAAGTTTCTCAGAAAGCTTCTTTCTCTTTGTTATCGGACGATATTTTCTTTGGCCCTATAGTCTTCAAAGGGATCCGAAATATCTGTTCTCAGATTCCACAGAAATAAGGCTAGCAAAGTGATCTACGAAATACAGATGTAACTCTGTGAGATGAATGAACAGAACACTAAGCAGTTTCTCAGAAATCTTCCTTCCAGATTTCATCTGAGGATATTTCCTTTTTCACCATAGTCCTCTAAGGGCTTCCAAATATCACTTTGTCAATTCCACAAGAAATGTCTTAGCGAAAGGCTTCTTGAGGGGAAAGCTGTAACTCTGGGAGGTGATTTCACAGAACACAAGGAAGTTTCTCAGAAAGCTTCTTTCTCTTTGTTCTCGGAGGATATTTCCTTTGGCCCTATAGTCTTCAAAGGGATCCGAAATATCTGTTCTCAGATTACACAGAAATAAGGCTAGCAAAGAGATCCACAAAATACAGATGTAACTCTGTGAGATGAATGAACAGAACACTAAGCAGTTTCTCAGAAAGCTTCTTTCCAGATTTCATCTGTGGATATTTCCTTTTTCACCATAGCCCTCTCTGGGTTTCCAAATATCACTTTGCCAATTCCACAAGAACTGTCTTATCGAAAGGCTTCTTGAGGGGAAAGCTGTAACTCTGTGAGATGATTTCACAGAACACAAAGAACTTTCTCAGAATGCTTCTTTCTCTTTGTTATCGGAGGATATTTCCTTTGGACCTATAGTCTTCAAAGGAATCCGAAATATCTGTTCTCAGATTCCACAGAAATAAGGCTAGCAAAGAGATCCACGAAATACAGATGTAACTCTGTGAGTGGAAGACACACATCACAGAGCAGTTTCTCAGAGAGCTTCCTTCCAGATTTCATCTGAGTATATTTCCTTTTTCACCACAGCCCTCTATGGGCTTCCAAATGTCTCTTTGCCAATTCCACAAGAACTGTCTTAGCGAAAGGCTTCTTGAGGGGAAAGCTGTAACTCTGTGAGATGATTTCACAGAACACAAAGAAGTTTCTCTGAAAGCTTCTTTCTCTTTGTTATCGGAGGATATTTCCTTTGGCCCTATAGTCTTCAAAGGGATCCGAAATATCTGTCCTCAGATTCCAAAGATATAAGGCTAGCAAAGAGATCCACGAAATACAGATGTAACTCTGTGAGATGAATGAACAGAACAGTAAGCAGTTTCTCAGAAAGCTTCCTTCCAGATTTCATCTGAAGATATTTCATTTTTCACCGTAGCCCTCTTTGGGCATCCAAATATCACTTTGCCAATTCCACAAGAACTGTCTTAGCGAAAGGCTTCTTGAAGGGAAAGCTGTAACTCTGTGAGGTTATTTCACAGAACACAAAGAAGTTTCTCAGAAACCTTCTTTCTCTTTGTTATCGGAGGATATTTCCTTTGGCCCTATAGTCTTCAAAGGGATCCGCAATATCTTTTCTCAGATTCCACAGAAATAAGGCTAGCAAAGAGATCCACAAAACACAGATGTAACTCTGTGAGATGAATGAACAGAACACTAAGCAGTTTGTCAGAAAGCTTCTTTCCAGATTTCATCTGAGGATATTTCCTTTTTCAACATAGCCCTCTATGGGCTTCCAAATATCACTTTGCCAATTCCACAAGAACTGTCTTAGTGAAAGGCTTCTTGAGGGGAAAGCTGTCACTCTGTGAGATGATTTCACAGAACACAAAGAAGTTTCTCAGAAAGCTTCTTTCTCTTTGTTATCGGAGGATAATTCCTTTGGTCCTATAGTCTTCAAATGGATCCGAAATATCTGTTCTCAGATTCCACAGAAATAAGTCTAGCAAAGAGATCCACGAAATAGAGATGTAACCCTGTGAGATGAATGAACAGAACACTAAGCAGTTTCCCACAAAGCTTCCTTCCAGATTTCATCTGAGGATATTTCCTTTTTCACCGTAGCCCTCTATGGGCTTCCAAATATCACTTTGCCAATACCACAAAAACTGTCTTAGCGAAAGGCTTCTTGAGGGGAAAGCTGTAACTCTGTGAGATGATTTCACAGAACACTAAAAGTTTCTCAGAATGCTTCTTTCTCTTTGTTATCGCAGGATATTTCCTTTGGCCCTATAGTCTTCAAAGGGATCCGAAATATCTGTTCTCAGTTTCCACAGGAATAAGGCTAGCAAAGAGATCCACGAAATACAGATGTAACTCTGTGAGTGGAAGTCATACATCACAGAGCAGTTTCTCAGAAAGCTTCCTTCCAGATTTCATCTGAGAATATTTCCTTTTTCACCATAGCCCTCTATGGGCTTCCAAATATCACTTTACCAATTCCACAAGAACTGTCTTAGCGAAAGGCTTCTTGAGGGGAAAGCTGCAACTCTGTGAGGTGAGTTCACAGATCACAAAGAAGTTTCTCAGAAAGCTTCTTTCTCTTTGTTATCGGAGGATATTTCCTTTGGCCCTATAGTCTTCAAAGGGATCCGAAATATCTGTTCTCAGATTCCACATATATAAGACTAGCAAAGAGATCCACAAAATACAGATGTAACTCTGTGAGATGAATGAACAGAACACAAAGCAGTTTCTCAGAAAGCTTCCTTCCAGATTTCATCTGAGGATATTCCATTTTTCCCGTAGCCCTCTATGGGCATCCAAATATCACTTTGCCAATTCCACAAGAACTGTCTTAGCGAAAGGCTTCTTGAGGGGAAAGCTGTAACTCTGTGAGGTGATTTCACAGAACACAAAGAAGTTTCTCAGAAAGCTTCTTTCTCTTTGTTATCGGAGGATATTTCCTTGGACCTATAGTCTTCAAAGGGATCCGAAATATCTGTTCTCAGATTCCACAGAAATAAGGCTAGCAAAGAGATCCACGAAACACAGATGTAACTCTGTGAGTGGAAGTCACACATCACAGAGCAGTTTGTCAGAAAGCTTCTTTCCAGATTTCATCTGAGGATATTTCCTTTTTCACCATAGCCCTCTATGGGCTTCCAAATATCACTTTGCCAATTCCACAAGAACTGTCTTAGCGAAAGGCTTCTTGAGGGGAAATCTGTAACTCTGTGAGATGATTTCACAGAACACAAAGAAGTTTCTCAGAAAGCTTCTTTCTCTTTGTTATCGGACGATATTTCCTTTGGCCCTATAGTCTTCAAAGGGATCCTAAATATCTGTTCTCAGATTCCACAGAATTAAGGCTAGCAAAGAGATCCACGAAATAGAGATGTAACTCTGTGAGATGAATGAAGAGAACACTAAGCAGTTTCCCACAAAGCTTCTTTCCAGATTTCATCTGAGGATATTTCCTTTTTCACCATAGCCCTCTAAGGGCTTCCAAAGATCACTTTGCCAATTCCACAACAACTGTCTTAGCGAGAGGCTTCTTGAGGGGAAAGCTGTAACTCTGTGAGATGATTTCACAGAACACAAAGAAGTTTCTCAGGAAGCTTCTTTCTCTTTGTTATCGGAGGGTATTTCCTTTGGCCCTATAGTCTTCAAAGGGATCCGAAATATCTGTCCTCAGATTCCAAAGATATAAGGCTAGCAAAGAGATCCACGAAATACAGATGTAACTCTGTGAGATGAATGAACAGAACAGTAAGCAGTTTCTCAGAAAGCTTCCTTCCAGATTTCATCTGAGGATATTTCCTTTTTCACCATAGCCCTCTATGGGCCTCCAAATATCACTTTGCCAATTCCACAAGAACTGTCTTAGTGAAAGGATTCTTGAGGGGAAAGCTTTACCTCTGTGAGATGATTTCACAGAACACAAAGAAGTTTCGCAGAAAGCTTCTTTCTCTTTGTTATCGGAGGATATTTCCTTTGGCCCTATAGTCTTCAAAGGGATCCGAAATATCTGTTCTCAGATTCCACAGAAATAAGGTAGCAAAGAGATCCACGAAATACAGATGTAACTCTGTGAGATGAATGAACAGAACACTAAGCAGGTTCCCACAAAGCTTCTTTCCAGATTTCATCTGAGGATATTTCCCTTTTTCACCATAGCCCTCTAAGGGCTTCCAAATATCACTTTGCGAATTTCACAAGAACTGCTTAGCGAAAGGCTTCTTGAGGGGAAAGCTGTAACTCTGTGAGATGATTTCACAGAACACAAAGAAGTTTCTCAGAAAGCTTCTTTTCTTTGTTATCAGAGGATATTTCCTTTGGCCCTATAGTCTTCAAAGGGATCCGAAATATCTCTTCTCACATTCCACAGAAATAAGGCTAGCAAAGAGATCCACGAAACACAGATGTAACTCTGTGAGTGGAAGTAACACATCACAGAGCAGTTTCTCAGAAAGCTTCTTTCCAGATTTCATCTGACGATATTTCCTTTTTCACCATAGCCCACTATGGGCTTCCAAATATCACTTTGCCAATTCCACAAGAACTGTCTTAGCGAAAGGCTTCTTGAGGGGAAAGCTGTAACTCTGTGAGATGATTTCACAGAACACTAAAAGTTTCTCAGAATGCTTCTTTCTCTTTGTTATCGCAGGATATTTCCTTTGGCCCTATAGTCTTCAAAGGGATCCGAAATATCTGTTCTCAGTTTCCACAGGAATAAGGCTAGCAAAGAGATCCACGAAATACAGATGTAACTCTGTGAGTGGAAGTCATACATCACAGAGCAGTTTCTCAGAAAGCTTCCTTCCAGATTTCATCTGAGAATATTTCCTTTTTCACCATAGCCCTCTATGGGCTTCCAAATATCACTTTACCAATTCCACAAGAACTGTCTTAGCGAAAGGCTTCTTGAGGCGAAAGCTGCAACTCTGTGAGGTGAGTTCACAGATCACAAAGAAGTTTCTCAGAAAGCTTCTTTCTCTTTGTTATCGGAGGATATTTCCTTTGGCCCTATAGTCTTCAAAGGGATCCGAAATATCTGTTCTCAGATTCCACATATATAAGACTAGCAAAGAGATCCACAAAATACAGATGTAACTCTGTGAGATGAATGAACAGAACACAAAGCAGTTTCTCAGAAAGCTTCCTTCCAGATTTCATCTGAGGATATTCCATTTTTCCCGTAGCCCTCTATGGGCATCCAAATATCACTTTGCCAATTCCACAAGAACTGTCTTAGCGAAAGGCTTCTTGAGGGGAAAGCTGTAACTCTCTGAGGTGATTTCACAGAACACAAAGAAGTTTCTCAGAAAGCTTCTTTCTCTTTGTTATCGGAGGATATTTCCTTTGGACCTATAGTCTTCAAAGGGATCCGAAATATCTGTTCTCAGATTCCACAGAAATAAGGCTAGCAAAGAGATCCACGAAACACAGATGTAACTCTGTGAGTGGAAGTCACACATCACAGAGCAGTTTGTCAGAAAGCTTCTTTCCAGATTTCATCTGAGGATATTTCCTTTTTCACCATAGCCCTCTATGGGCTTCCAAATATCACTTTGCCAATTCCACAAGAACTGTCTTAGCGAAAGGCTTCTTGAGGGGAAATCTGTAACTCTGTGAGATGATTTCACAGAACACAAAGAAGTTTCTCAGAAAGCTTCTTTCTCTTTGTTATCGGACGATATTTCCTTTGGCCCTATAGTCTTCAAAGGGATCCTAAATATCTGTTCTCAGATTCCACAGAATTAAGGCTAGCAAAGAGATCCACGAAATAGAGATGTAACTCTGTGAGATGAATGAAGAGAACACTAAGCAGTTTCCCCCAAAGCTTCTTTCCAGATTTCATCTGAGGATATTTCCTTTTTCACCATAGCCCTCTAAGGGCTTCCAAAGATCACTTTGCCAATTCCACAACAACTGTCTTAGCGAAAGGCTTCTTGAGGGGAAAGCTGTAACTCTGTGAGATGATTTCACAGAACACAAAGAAGTTTCTCAGGAAGCTTCTTTCTCTTTGTTATCGGAGGATATTTCCTTTGGCCCTATAGTCTTCAAAGGGATCCGAAATATCTGTCCTCAGATTCCAAAGATATAAGGCTAGCAAAGAGATCCACGAAATACAGATGTAACTCTGTGAGATGAATGAACAGAACAGTAAGCAGTTTCTCAGAAAGCTTCCTTCCAGATTTCATCTGAGGATATTTCCTTTTTCACCATAGCCCTCTATGGGCCTCCAAATATCACTTTGCCAATTCCACAAGAACTGTCTTAGTGAAAGGATTCTTGAGGGGAAAGCTTTACCTCTGTGAGATGATTTCACAGAACACAAAGAAGTTTCGCAGAAAGCTTCTTTCTCTTTGTTATCGGAGGATATTTCCTTTGGCCCTATAGTCTTCAAAGGGATCCGAAATATCTGTTCTCAGATTCCACAGAAATAAGGTAGCAAAGAGATCCACGAAATACAGATGTAACTCTGTGAGATGAATGAACAGAACACTAAGCAGGTTCCCACAAAGCTTCTTTCCAGATTTCATCTGAGGATATTTCCCTTTTTCACCATAGCCCTCTAAGGGCTTCCAAATATCACTTTGCGAATTTCACAAGAACTGCTTAGCGAAAGGCTTCTTGAGGGGAAAGCTGTAACTCTGTGAGATGATTTCACAGAACACAAAGAAGTTTCTCAGAAAGCTTCTTTTCTTTGTTATCAAAGGATATTTCCTTTGGCCCTATAGTCTTCAAAGGGATCCGAAATATCTCTTCTCACATTCCACAGAAATAAGGCTAGCAAAGAGATCCACGAAACACAGATGTAACTCTGTGAGTGGAAGTAACACATCACAGAGCAGTTTCTCAGAAAGCTTCTTTCCAGATTTCATCTGACGATATTTCCTTTTTCACCATAGCCCACTATGGGCTTCCAAATATCACTTTGCCAATTCCACAAGAACTGTCTTAGCGAAAGGCTTCTTGAGGGGAAAGCTGTAACTCTGTGATATGATTTCACAGAACACAAAGAAGTTTCTCAGAAAGCTTCTTTCTCTTTGTTATCGGAAGATATTTCCTTTGGCCCTATAGTCTTCAAAGGGATCCGAAATATCTATTCTCAGATTCTACAGAAATAAGGCTAGCAAAGAGATCCACGAAATACAGATGTAAGTCTGTGAGATGAATGAACAGAACACTAAGCAGTTTCTCAGAAAGCTTCCTTCCAGATTTCATCTGAGGATATTTCCTTTTTCACCATAGCCCTCTATGGGCTTCCGAATATCACTTTGCCAATTCCACTAGAACTGTCTTAGTGAAAGGCTTCTTGAGGGGAAAGATGTAACTCTGTGAGGTGATTTCACAGAACACAAAGAAGTTTCTCAGAAAGCTTCTTTATCTTTGTTGTCGTAGGATATTTCCTTTGGCCCTATAGTCTACAAAGGGATCCGAAATATCTGTTCCCAGATTCCACAGAAATAAGGCTAGCAAAGAGATCCACAAAATACAGATGTAACTCTGTGAGATGAATGAACAGAACACTAAGCAGTTTCTCAGAAAGCTTCTTTCCAGATTTCATCTGAGGATATTTCCTTTTTCACCACAGCCCTCTATGGGCTTCCAAATATCACTTTGCCAATTACACAATATCTGTGTTAGCGAAAGGCTTCTTGATGGGAAAGCTGTAAATCTGTGAGATGATTTCACAGAACACAAAGAAGTTTCTCAGAAAGCTTCTTTCTCTTTGTTATCGGAGAATATTTCCTTTGGCTCTTTAGTCTTCAAAGGGAACCGAAATATTTGTTCTCAGATTCCACAGAAATAAGGCTTGCAAAGAGATCCACGAAACAGAGATGTAACTCTGTGAGTTGAAGTAACACATCACAGAGCAGTTTCTCAGAAAGCTTCTTTCCAGATTTCATCTGAGGATATTTCCTTTTTCACCATAGCCCTCTATGGGCTTCCAAATATCACTTTGCCAATTCCACAAGAACTGTCTTCGCGAAAGGCTTCTTGAGGGGTCAGCTGTGACTCTGTGAGGTGATTTCACAGAACACAAAGAAGTTTCTCAGAAAGCTTCTTTCTCTTTGTTATCGGAGGATATTTTCTTTGGCCCTATAGTCTTCAAAGGGATCCGAAATATCTGTTCTCAGATTTCACAGAAATAAGGCTACCCAAGAGATCCACGAAACACAGATGTAACTCTGTGAGTGGATATCACACATCACAGAGCAGTTTCTCAGAAAGCTTCTTTCCAGATTTCATCTGAGGATATTTCCTTTTTCACCATAGCCCTTTATGGGCTTCAAAATATCACTTTGCCAATTCCACAAGAACTGTCTTAGTGAAAGGCTTCTTGAGGGGAAAGCTGTAACTCTGTGAGATGATTTCACAGAACACAAAGAAGTTTCTCAGAAAGCTTCTTTCTCTTTGTTATCGGAGGATATTTCCTTTGGCCCTATAGTCTTCAAAGGGATCCGAAATATCTGTTCTCAGATTCCACAGAATTAAGGCTAGCAAAGAGATCTACGAAATACATAAGTAACTCTGTGAGATGAATGAACAGAACAGTAAGTAAGCAGTTTCCCACAAAGCTTCTTTTCAGATTTCATCTGAGGATACATCCTTTTTCACCATAGCCCTCTATGGGCTTCCAAATATCAGTTTGCCAATTACACAAGAACTGTCTTAGCGAAAGTCTTCTTGAGGGGAAAGCTGTAACTCTGTGAGATGATTTCACAGAACACAAAGAAGTTTCTCAGAAAGCTTCTTTCTCTTTGTTATCGGAGGATATTTCCTTTGGCCCTATAGTCTTCAAAGGGATCCGAAATATCTGTTCTCAGATTCCACAGAAATAAGGCTAGCAAAGAGATCCACGAAATACAGATGTAACTCTGTGAGATGAATGAAAAGAAAAGTAAGCAGTTTCTCAGAAAGCTTCCTTCCAGATTTCATCTGAGCATATTTACTTTTTGACCATAGCCCTCTATGGGTTTCCAAATATCACTTTGCCAATTACACAAGAACTGTCTTAGCGAAAGGCTTCTTGAGGGGAAAGCTGTAACTCTGTGAGATGATTTCACAGAACACAAAGAAGTTTCGCAGAAAGCTTCTTTCTCTTTGTTATCGGAGGATATTTCCTTTGGCCCTATAGTCTTCAAAGGGATCCGAAATATCTGTTCTCAGATTCCACAGAAATAAGGCTAGCAAAGAGATCCACGAAATACAGATGTAACTCTGTGAGATGAATGAACAGAACACTAAGAAGGTTCCCACAAAGCTTCTTTCCAGATTTCATCTGAGGATATTTCCTTTTTCACCATAGCCCTCTATGGGCTTCCAAATATCACTTTGCCAATTCCACAAGAACTGTCTTGGCGAAAGGCTTCTTGAGGGGAAAGCTGTAACTCTGTGAGATGATTTCACAGAACACAAAGAAGTTTCTAACAAATCTTCTTTTTCTTTGTTATCAAAGGATATTTCCTTTGGCCCTATAGTCTTCAAAGTGATCCGAAATATCTGTTCTCAGATTCCGCAGATATAAGGCTAGCAAAGAGATCCACGAAATACAGATGTAACTCTGTGAGATGAACGAACAGAACACTAAGCAGTTTCTCAGAAAGCTTCCTTCCAGATTTCATCTTAGGATATTTCCTTTTCACCATAGCCCTCTACGGGCTTCCAAATATCACTTTGCCAATTCCACAAGAACTGTCTTAGCGAAAGGCTTCTTGAGGGGAAAGCTGTAACTATGTGAGGTGATTTCACAGAACACACAGTAGTTTCTCAGAAAGCTACTTTCTCTTTTTTATCGGAGGATATTTCCTTTGGCCCTATAGTCTTCAAAGGGATCCGAAATATCTGTTCTCAGATTCCACAGAAATAAGGCTAGCAAAGAGATCCACAAAATACAGATGTAACTCTGTGAGATGAATGAACAGAACACTAAGCAGTTTCTCAGAAAGCTTCTTTGTAGATTTCATCTGAGGATATTTCCTTTTTCACCATAGCCCTCAATGGGCTTCCAAATATCACTTTGCCAATTCCACAAGAACTGTCTTAGCGAAAGGCTAATTGAGGGGAAAGCTGTAACTCTGTGAGATGATTTCACAGAACACAAAGAAGTTTCTCAGAAAGCTTCTTTCTCTTTGTTATCGGAGGATATTTCCTTTGGCCCTGTAGTCTTCAAAGGGGTTCCAAATATCTGTTCTCAGACTCCACAGAAATAAGGCTAGCAAAGAGATCCACAAAATACAGATGTAACTCTGTGAGATGAATGAACAGAACACTAAGCAGTTTCTCAGAAAGCTTCTTTCCAGATTTCATCTGAGGATATTTCCTTTTTCTCCATAGCCCTCTATGGGTTTCCAAATATTGCTTTGTGAATTTCACAAAAACTGTCTTAGTGAAAGGCTTCGTGATGGGAAAGCTGTAACTCTGTAGGATGATTTCACAGAACACAAAGAAGTTTCTCAGAAAGCTTCTTTCTCTTTGTTATCGGAGGATATTTCATTTGGCTCTACAGTCTTCAAAGGGATCCGAAATATCTGTTCTCAGATTCCACAGAAATAAGGCTTGCAAAGAGATCCACGAAACAAAGATGTAACTCTGTGAGTGGAAGTAACACATCACAGAGCAGTTTCTCAGAAAGCTTCTTTCCAGATTTCATCTGAGGATATTTCCTTTTTCAGCATAGCCCTCTATGGGCTTCCAAATATCACTTTGCCAATTCCACAAGAACTGTCTTAGCGAAAGGCTTCTTGAGGGGAAAGCTGTGACTCTGTGAGATGATGTCACAGAACACAAAGAAGTTTCTCAGAAAGCTTCTTTCTCTTTGTTATCGGAAGATATTTCCTTTGGCCCTATAGTCTTCAAAGGGATCCGAAATATCTGTTCTCAGATTCCACAGAAATAAGGCTAGCAAAGAGATCCACGAAACACACATGTAACTCTGTGACATGAATGAAGAGAACACTAAGCAGGTTCCCACAAAGCTTCTTTCCAGATTTCATCTGAGGATATTTCCTTTTTCACCATAGCCGTCTTTGGGCTTCCAAATATCACTTTGCCAATTCCACTAGAACTGTCTTAGCGAAAGGCTTCTTGAGGGGAAAGCTGTAACTCTGAGAGATGATTTCACAGAACACAAAGAAGTTTCTCAGAAAGCTTCTTTCTCTTTGTTATCGCAGGATATTTCCTTTGGCCCTATAGTCTTCAAAGGGATCTGAAATATCTCTTCTCATTTTCCACAGAAATAAGGCTAGCAAAGAGATCCACGAAATACAGATGTAACTCTGTGAGTGGAAGTCACACATCACAGAGCAGTTTCTCAGAAAGTTTCTTTCCAGATTACATCTGAGGATATTTCCTTTTTCACCATAGCCCTCTATGGGCTTCCAAATATCAATTTGCCAATTCCACAAGAACTGTCTTAGCGAAAGGCTTCTTGAGGGGAAAGCTGTAACTCTGTGAGATGATTTCACAGAACACAAAGAAGTTTCTCAGAAAGCTTCTTTCTCTTTGTTATGGTAGGATATTTCCTTTGGCCCTATAGTATTCAAAGGGATATAAAATATCTGTTCTCAGATTCCAAAGAAATAAGGCTAGCAAAGAGATCCACGAAACACAGATGTAACTCTGTGAGTGGAAGTCACACATCACAGAGCAGTTTCTCAGAAAGCTTCTTTCCAGATTTCATCTGAGGATATTTCCTTTTTCACCATAGCCCTCTATGGGCTTCCAAATATCACTTTGCCAATTCCTCAAGAACTGTCTTAGCGAAAGGCTTCTTGAGGGGAAAGCTGTAACTCTGTGAGGTGATTTCACAGAACACAAAGAAGTTTCTCAGAAACTTCTTTCTCTTTGATATCGGACGATATTTCCTTTGGCCCTATAGTCTTCAAAGGGATCCGAAATTTCTGTTCTCAGATTCCACAGAAATAAGGCTAGCAAAGAGATCCACAAAATACAGATGTAACTCTGTGAGATGAATGAACAGAACACTAAGCAGTTTCTCAGAAAGCTTCTTACCAGATTTCATCTTAGGATATTTCCTTTTTCACCATAGCCCTCTAGGTGCTTCCAAATATCACTTTGCGAATTACACAAAAACTGTCTTAGTGAAAGGCTTCTTGAGGGGAAAGCTGTAACTCTGTGAGATGATTTCACAGAACACAAAGAAGTTTCTCAGAAAGCTTCTTTCTCTTTGTTATCGGAGGATATTTCCTTTGGCTCTACAGTCTTCAAAGGGATCCGAAATATCTAATCTCAGATTCCACAGAAATAAGGCTTGCAAAGAGATCCACGAAACACAGATGTAACTCTGTGAGTGGAAGTAACACATCACAGAGCAGTTTCTCAGAAAGCTTCTTTCCAGATTTCATCTGAGGATATTTCCTTTTTCACCATAGCCCTTTATGGTCTTCCAAATATCACTTTGAGAATTCCACAAGAACTCTCTTAACGAAAGGCTTCTTCAGGGGAAAGCTGTAACTCTGTGAGATGATTTCACAGATCACAAAGAAGTTTCTCAGAAAGCTTCTTTCTCTTTGTTATCAGAGGATATTTCCTTTGGCCCTATAGTCTTCAAAGGGATCCGAAATATCTGTTCTCAGATTCCACAGAATTAAGGCTAGCAAAGATATCCACGAAATACAGATGTAACTCTGTGAGATGAATGAACAGAACACTAAGCAGTTTCTCAGAAAGCTTCCTTGCGGATTTCATCTGAGGATATTTCCTTTTTCACCATAGCCCTCTATGGGCTTCCAAGTATCACTTTGCCAATTCCACAAGAACTGTCTTAGCGAAAGGCTTCTTGAGGGGAAAGCTGTAATTCTGTGAGATGATTTCACAGCACACAAAGAAGTTTCTCAGAAAGCTTCTTTCTCTTTGTTATCGGAGGATATTTCCTTTGGCCCTATAGTCTTCAAAGGGATCCGAAATATCTCTTCTCAGATTCCACAGAAATAAGGCTAGCAAAGAGATCCACGAAATACAGATGTAACTCTGTGAGATGAATGAACAGAACAGTAAGCAGGTTCCCACAAAGCTTCTTTCCAGATTTCATCTGAGGATATTTCCTTTTTCACCATAGCCCTCTATGGGCTTCCAAATACCACTTTGCCAATTCCACCAAAACTGTCTTAGCGAAAGGCTTCTTGAGGGGAAAGCTGTAACTCTGTGAGGTGATTTCACAGAACACAAAGAAGTTTCTCAGAAAGCTTCTTTCTCTTTGTTATCGGAGGATATTTGCTTTGGCGCTATAGTCTTCAAAGGGATCCGAAATATCTGTTCTCAGATTCCACAGAAATAAGGCTAGCAAAGAGATCCAAAAAACACAGATGTAACTCTGTGAGATGAATGAACAGAACAATAAGCAGTTTCTCAGAAAGCTTCTTTCCAGATTTCATCTGAGGATATTTCCTTTTTCACCATAGCCCTCTATGGGCTTCCAAATATCACTTTGCGAATTTCACAAGAACTGTCTTAGCCAAAGGCTTCTTGAGGCGAAAGCTGTAACTCTGTGAGATGATTTCACAGAACACAAAGAAGTTTCTCAGAAAGCTTCTTTGTCTTTGTTATCGGAGGATATTTCCTTTGGCCCTATAGTCTTCAAAGGGATCCGAAATATCTGTTCTCAGATTCCACAGAAATAAGGCTACCAAAGAGATCCACGGAACACAGATGTAACTCTGTGAGTGGAAGTCACACATCACAGAGCAGTTTCTCAGAAAGCTTCTTTCCAGATTTCATCTGAGGATATTTCCTTTTTCACCATACTCCTCTATGGGCTTCCAAATATCACTTTGCGAATTTCACAAAAACTGTCTTAGTGAAAGGCTTCTTGATGGGAAAGCTGTAACTCTGTGAGATGATTTCACAGAACACAAAGAAGTTTCTCAGAAAGCTTCTTTCTCTTTGTTATCGCAGGATATTTCCTTTGGCCCTATAGTCTTCAAAGGGATCCGAAATATCTGTTCTCAGATTCCACAGAAATAAGGCTAGCAAAGAGATCCGCGAAATACAGATGTAACTCTGTGAGTGGAAGTCACACATCACAGAGCAGTTTCTCAGAAAGCTTCCTTCCAGATTATATCTGAGGATATTTCCTTTTCACCATAGCCCTCTACGGGCTTCCAAATATCACTTTGCCAATTCCACAAGAACTGTCTTAGCGAAAGGCTTCTTGAGGGGAAAGCTGTAACTATGTGAGGTGATTTCACAGAACACACAGTAGTTTCTCAGAAAGCTTCTTTCTCTTTTTTATCGGAGGATATTTCCTTTGGCCCTATAGTCTTCAAAGGGATCCGAAATATCTGTTCTCAGATTCCACAGAAATAAGGCTAGCAAAGAGATCCACAAAATACAGATGTAACTCTGTGAGATGAATGAACAGAACACTAAGCAGTTTCTCAGAAAGCTTCTTTGTAGATTTCATCTGAGGATATTTCCTTTTTCACCATAGCCCTCAATGGGCTTCCAAATATCACTTTGCCAATTCCACAAGAACTGTCTTAGCGAAAGGCTAATTGAGGGGAAAGCTGTAACTCTGTGAGATGATTTCACAGAACACAAAGAAGTTTCTCAGAAAGCTTCTTTCTCTTTGTTATCGGAGGATATTTCCTTTGGCCCTGTAGTCTTCAAAGGGGTTCCAAATATGTGTTCTCAGACTCCACAGAAATAAGGCTAGCAAAGAGATCCACAAAATACAGATGTAACTCTGTGAGATGAATGAACAGAACACTAAGCAGTTTCTCAGAAAGCTTCTTTCCAGATTTCATCTGAGGATATTTCCTTTTTCTCCATAGCCCTCTATGGGATTCCAAATATTGCTTTGTGAATTTCACAAAAACTGTCTTAGTGAAAGGCTTCGTGATGGGAAAGCTGTAACTCTGTAGGATGATTTCACAGAACACAAAGAAGTTTCTCAGAAAGCTTCTTTCTCTTTCTTATCGGAGGATATTTCATTTGGCTCTACAGTCTTCAAAGGGATCCGAAATATCTGTTCTCAGATTCCACAGAAATAAGGCTTGCAAAGAGATCCACGAAACAAAGATGTAACTCTGTGAGTGGAAGTAACACATCACAGAGCAGTTTCTCAGAAAGCTTCTTTCCAGATTTCATCTGAGGATATTTCCTTTTTCAGCATAGCCCTCTATGGGCTTCCAAATATCACTTTGCCAATTCCACAAGAACTGTCTTAGCGAAAGGCTTCTTGAGGGGAAAGCTGTGACTCTGTGAGATGATGTCACAGAACACAAAGAAGTTTCTCAGAAAGCTTCTTTCTCTTTGTTATCGGAAGATATTTCCTTTGGCCCTATAGTCTTCAAAGGGATCCGAAATATCTGTTCTCAGATTCCACAGAAATAAGGCTAGCAAAGAGATCCACGAAATACACATGTAACTCTGTGACATGAATGAAGAGAACACTAAGCAGGTTCCCACAAAGCTTCTTTCCAGATTTCATCTGAGGATATTTCCTTTTTCACCATAGCCGTCTTTGGGCTTCCAAATATCACTTTGCCAATTCCACAAGAACTGTCTTAGCGAAAGGCTTCTTGAGGGGAAAGCTGTAACTCTGAGAGATGATTTCACAGAACACAAAGAAGTTTCTCAGAAAGCTTCTTTCTCTTTGTTATCGCAGGATATTTCCTTTGGCCCTATAGTCTTCAAAGGGATCTGAAATATCTCTTCTCATTTTCCACAGAAATAAGGCTAGCAAAGAGATCCACGAAATACAGATGTAACTCTGTGAGTGGAAGTCACACATCACAGAGCAGTTTCTCAGAAAGTTTCTTTCCAGATTACATCTGAGGATATTTCCTTTTTCACCATAGCCCTCTATGGGCTTCCAAATATCACTTTGCCAATTCCACAAGAACTGTCTTAGCGAAAGGCTTCTTGAGGGGAAAGCTCTAACTCTGTGAGATGATTTCACAGAACACAAAGAAGTTTCTCAGAAAGCTTCTTTCTCTTTGTTATGGTAGGATATTTCCTTTGGCCCTATACTATTCAAAGGGATATAAAATATCTGTTCTCAGATTCCAAAGAAATAAGGCTAGCAAAGAGATCCACGAAACACAGATGTAACTCTGTGAGTGGAAGTCACACATCACAGAGCAGTTTCTCAGAAAGCTTCTTTCCAGATTTCATCTGAGGATATTTCCTTTTTCACCATAGCCCTCTATGGGCTTCCAAATATCACTTTGCCAATTCCTCAAGAACTGTCTTAGCGAAAGGCTACTTGAGGGGAAAGCTGTAACTCTGTGAGATGATTTCACAGAACACAAAGAAATTTCTCAGAATGCTTCTTTCTCTTTGTTATCGGAGGATATTTCCTTTGGCCCTATAGTCTTCAAAGGGATCCGACATATCTGTTCTCAGATTCCACAGATATAAGGCTAGCAAAGAGATCCACGAAATACAGATGTAACTCTGTGAGATGAATGAACAGAAGAGTAAGCAGTTTTTCAGAAAGCTTCCTTCCAGATTTCATCTGAGGATATTTCCTTTTTCACCATAACCCTCTATGGGCTTCCAAATATGACTTTGCCAATTCCACAAGAACTGTCTTAGCGAAAGGCTTCTTGAGGGGAAAGCTGTAACTCTGTGAGGTGATTTCACAGAACACAAAGAAGTTTCTCAGAAACTTCTTTCTCTATGATATCGGACGATATTTCCTTTGGCCCTATAGTCTTCAAAGGGATCCGAAATTTCTGTTCTCAGATTCCACAGAAATAAGGCTAGCAAAGAGATCCACAAAATACAGATGTAACTCTGTGAGATGAATGAACAGAACACTAAGCAGTTTCTCAGAAAGCTTCTTACCAGATTTCATCTTAGGATATTTCCTTTTTCACCATAGCCCTCTAGGTGCTTCCAAATATCACTTTGCGAATTACACAAAAACTGTCTTAGTGAAAGGCTTCTTGAGGGGAAAGCTGTAACTCTGTGAGATGATTTCACAAAACACAAAGAAGTTTCTCAGAAAGCTTCTTTCTCTTTGTTATCGGAGGATATTTCCTTTGGCTCTACAGTCTTCAAAGGGATCCGAAATATCTGATCTCAGATTCCACAGAAATAAGGCTTGCAAAGAGATCCACGAAACACAGATGTAACTCTGTGAGTGGAAGTCACACATCACAGAGCAGTTTCTCAGAAAGCTTCTTTCCAGATTTCATCTGAGGATATTTCCTTTTTCACCATAGCCCTTTATGGTCTTCCAAATATCACTTTGAGAATTCCACAAGAACTCTCTTAACGAAAGGCTTCTTGAGGGGAAAGCTGTAACTCTGTGAGATGATTTCACAGATCACAAAGAAGTTTCTCAGAAAGCTTCTTTCTCTTTGTTATCAGAGGATATTTCCTTTGGCCCTATAGTCTTCAAAGGGATCCGAAATATCTGTTCTCAGATTCCACAGAATTAAGGCTAGCAAAGAGATCCACGAAATACAGATGTAACTCTGTGAGATGAATGAACAGAACACTAAGCAGTTTCTCAGAAAGCTTCCTTGCAGATTTCATCTGAGGATATTTCCTTTTTCACCATAGCCCTCTATGGGCTTCCAAGTATCACTTTGCCAATTCCACAAGAACTGTCTTAGCGAAAGGCTTCTTGAGGGGAAAGCTGTAATTCTGTGAAATGATTTCACAGAACACAAAGAAGTTTCTCAGAAAGCTTCTTTCTCTTTGTTATCGGAGGATATTTCCTTTGGCCCTATAGTCTTCAAAGGGATCCGAAATATCTCTTCTCAGATTCCACAGAAATAAGGCTAGCAAAGAGATCCACGAAATACAGATGTAACTCTGTGAGATGAATGAACAGAACAGTAAGCAGGTTCCCACAAAGCTTCTTTCCAGATTTCATCTGAGGATATTTCCTTTTTCACCATAGCCCTCTATGGGCTTCCAAATACCACTTTGCCAATTCCACAAAAACTGTCTTAGCGAAAGGCTTCTTGAGGGGAAAGCTGTAACTCTGTGAGATGATTTCACAGAACACAAAGAAGTTTCTCAGAAAGCTTCTTTCTCTTTGTTATCGGAGGATATTTCCTTTGGCGCTATAGTCTTCAAAGGGATCCGAAATATCTGTTCTCAGATTCCACAGAAATAAGGCTAGCAAAGAGATCCAAAAAACACAGATGTAACTCTGTGAGATGAATGAACAGAACAATAAGCAGTTTCTCAGAAAGCTTCTTTCCAGATTTCATCTGAGGATATTTCCTTTTTCACCATAGCCCTGTATGGGCTTCCAAATATCACTTTGCGAATTTCACAAGAACTGTCTTAGCCAAAGGCTTCTTGAGGCGAAAGCTGTAACTCTGTGAGATGATTTCACAGAACACAAAGAAGTTTCTCAGAAAGCTTCTTTCTCTTTGTTATCGGAGGATATTTCCTTTGGACCTACAGTCTTCAAAGGGATCCGAAATATCTGTTCTCAGATTGCACAGAATTAAGGCTAGCAAAGAGATCCACGAAATACATATGTAACTCTGTGAGATGAATGAAGAGAACACTAAGCAGGTTCCCCAAAGATTCTTTCCAGATTTCATCTGAGGATATTTCCTTTTTCACCATAGCCCTCTTTGGGCTTCCAAATATCACTTTGCGAATTTCACAAGAACTGTCATAGCGAAAGGCTTCTTGAGGCGAATGCTGTAACTCTGTGAGATGATTTCACAGAACACAAAGAAGTTTCTCAGAAAGCTTCTTTCTCTTTGTTATCGGAGGATATTTCCTTTGGCCCTATAGTCTTCAAAGGGATCCGAAATATCTGTTCTCAGATTCCACAGAAATAAGGCTACCAAAGAGATCCACGGAACACAGATGTAACTCTGTGAGTGGAAGTCACACATCACAGAGCAGTTTCTCAGAAAGCTTCTTTCCAGATTTCATCTGAGGATATTTCCTTTTTCACCATACTCCTCTATGGGCTTCCAAATATCACTTTGCGAATTTCACAAAAACTGTCTTAGTGAAAGGCTTCTTGATGGGAAAGCTGTAACTCTGTGAGATGATTTCACAGAACACAAAGAAGTTTCTCAGAAAGCTTCTTTCTCTTTGTTATCGCAGGATATTTCCTTTGGCCCTATAGTCTTCAAAGGGATCCGAAATATCTGTTCTCAGATTCCACAGAAATAAGGCTAGCAAAGAGATCCACGAAATACAGATGTAACTCTGTGAGTGGAAGTCACACATCACAGAGCAGTTTCTCAGAAAGCTTCCTTCCAGATTATATCTGAGGATATTTCCTTCTTCACCATAGCCCTCTTTGGCTTTCCAAATATCACTTTGCCAATTCCACAAGAACTGACTTAGCGAAAGGCTTCTTGAGGGGAAAGCTGTAACTCTGTGAGATGATTTCACAAAACTCAAAGAAGTTTCTCAGAAAGCTTCTTTCTGTTTGTTATCGCAGGATATTTCCTTTGGCCCTATAGTCTTCAAAGGGATCCGAAATATCTCTTCTCAGATTCCACAGAAATCAGGCTAGCAAAGAGATCCGCGAAATACAGATGTAACTCTGTGAGTGGAAGTCACACATCACAGAGCAGTTTCTCAGAAAGCTTCTTTCCAGATTTCATCTGAGGATATTTCCTTTTTCACCATAGCCCTCTATGGGCTTAAAACTATCACTTTGGCAATTCCACAAGAACTCTCTTAGGGAAAGGCTTCTTGAGGGGAAAGCTGTAACTCTGTGAGATGATTTCACAGAACACAAAGAAGTTTCTCAGAAAGCTTCTTTCTCTTTGTTATCGGAGGATATTTTCTTTGGACCTATAGTCTTCAAAGGGATCCGAAATATCTGTTCTCAGATTCCACAGAAATAAGGCCAGCAAAGAGATCCACAAAACACAGATGTAACTCTGTGAGATGAATGAACAGAACACTAAGCAGTTTCTCAGAAAGCTTCTTTCCAGATTTCATCTGAGGCTATTTCCTTTTTCACCACAGAACTCTATGGGCTTCCAAATATCACATTGCGAATTTCACAAGAACTGTCTTAGCGAAAGGCTTCTTGAGGCGAAAGCTGTAACTCTGTGAGATGATTTCACAAAACACAAAGAAGTTTCTCAGAAAGCTTCTTTCTCTTTGTTATCGGAGGATATTTGCTTTGGCCCAATAGTCTTCAAAGGGATCCAAAATATCTGTTCTCAGATTCCACTGAAATAAGGCTAGCAAAGAGATCCACGAAACACAGATGTAACTCTGTGAGTGGAAGTCACACATCACAGAGCAGTTCCTCAGAAAGCTTCTTTCCAGATTTCATCTGAGGATATTTCCTTTTTCACCATAGCCCTCTAGGGGTTTCCAAATATCACTTTGCCAATTCCACAAGAACTGTCTTAGCGAAAGGCTTCTTGAGGGGAAAGCTGTACCTCTGTGAGATGATTTCACAGAACACAAAGAAGTTTCTCAGAAAGCTTCTTTCTCTTTGTTATCGGAGGATATTTCCTTTGGCCCGATAGTCTTCAAAGGGATTCGAAATATCTGTTCTCAGATTCCACAGAAATAAGGCTAGCAAAGAGATCCACAAAATACAGATGTAACTCTGTGAGATGAATGAACAGAATACTAAGCAGTTTCTCAGAAAGCTTCTTTCCATATTTCATCTGAGGATATTTCCTTTTTCACCATAGCCCTCTATGGGCTTCCAAATATCACTTTGCGAATTTCTCAAGAACTGTCTTAGCGAAAGTCTTCTTGAGGGGAAAGCTGTACCTCTGTGAGGTGATTTCACAGAACACAAAGAAGTTTCGCAGAAAGCTTCTTTCTCTTTGTTATCGGAGAATATTTCCTTTGGCCCTGTAGTCTTTAAAGGGATCCGCAATATCTGTTCTCAGATTCCACAGAAATAAGGCTAGCAAAGAGATCCACGAAATACAGATGTAACTCTGTGAGATGAATGAACAGAACACAAAGCAGGTTCCCACAAAGCTTCTTTCCAGATTTCATCTGAGGATATTTCCTTTTTCACCATAGCCCTCTATGGGCTTCCAAATATCACTTTGCCAATTCCACAAGAACTGTCTTAGCGAAAGGCTTCTTGAGGGGAAAGCTGTACCTCTGTGAGATGATTTCACAGAACACAAAGAAGATTCTCAGAAAGCTTCTTTCTCTTTGTTATCGGAGGATATTTCCTTTGGCCCTATAGTCTTCAAAGGGATCCGAAATATCTGTTCTCAGATTCCACAGAAATAAGGCTAGCAAAGAGATCCACAAAATACAGATGTAACTCTGTGAGATGAATGAACAGAACACTAAGTAGTTTCTCAGAAAGCTTCTTTCCAGATTTCATCTGAGGATATTTCCTTTTTCACCATAGCCCTCTATGGTCTTCCAAATATCACTGTGCCAATTCCACAAGAACTGTCTTAGCGAAATGCTTCTTGAGGGGAAAGCTGTACCTCTGTGAGATGATTTCACAGAACACAAAGAAGTTTCTCAGAAAGCTTCTTTCTCTTTGTTATCGGAGGATATTTCCTTTGGCACTATAGTCTTCAAAGGGATCCGAAATATCTGTTCTCAGATTCCACAGAAATAACGCTAGCAAAGAGATCCACAAAATACAGATGTAACTCTGTGAGAAGAATGAACAGAACACTAAGCAGTTTCTCAGAAAGCTTCCTTCCAGATTTCATCTGAGGATATTTGCATTTTCACCATAGCCCTCTATGGGCTTCCAAATATCACTTTGCGAATTTCTCAAGAACTGTCTTAGTGAAAGTCTTCTTGAGGGGAAAGCTGTACCTCTGTGAGATGATTTCACAGAACACAAAGAAGTTTCGCAGAAAGCTTCTTTCTCTTTGTTATCGGAGGATATTTCCTTTGGCCCTATAGTCTTTAAAGGGATCCGAAATATCTGTTCTCAGATTCCACAGAAATAAGGCTAGCAAAGAGATCCACGAAACACAGATGTAACTCTGTGAGTGGAAGTGACACATCACAGAGCAGTTTCTCAGAAAGCTTCTTTCCAGATTTCATCTGAGGATATTTCCTTTTTCACCATAGCCCACTATGGGCTTCCAAATATCACTTTGTCAATTCCACAAGAACTGTCTTAGCGAAAGGCTTCTTGAGGGGAAAGCTGTAAGTCTGTGAGATGATTTCACAGAACACAAAGAAGTTTCTCAGAAATCTTCTTTCTCTTTGTTATCGGAGGATATTACCTTTGGCCCTATAGTCTTCAAAGGGATCCGAAATATCTGTTCTCAGATTCCACAGAAATAAGGCTAGCAAAGAGATCAACGAAATACAGATGTAACTCTGTGAGATGAAGTAACAGAACACTAAGCAGTGTCTCAGAAAGCTTCGTTCCAGATTTCATCTGAGGATATTTCCTTTTTCACCATAGCCCTCTACGGTCTTCCAAATGTCACTTTGCCAATTCCACAAGAACTGTCTTAGCGAAAGGCTTCTTGAGGGGAAAGCTGTACCTCTGTGAGATGATTTCACAGAACACAAAGAAGTTTCTCAGAGAGCTTCTTTCTCTTTGTTATCGAAGGATATTTCCTTTGGCCCTATAGTCATCAAAGGGATCCGAAATATCTGTTCTCAGATTCCACAGAAATAAGGCTAGCAAAGAGATCCACGAAACACAGATGTAACTCTGTGAGTGGAAGTCACACATCACAGAGCGGTTTCTCAGAAAGCTTCTTTCCAGATTTCATCTCAGGATATTTCCTTTTTCACCATAGCCCTCTATGGGCTTCCAAATATCACTTTGCGAATTCCAAAAGAACTGTCTTAGCGAAAGGCTTCTTGAGGGGAAAGTTGTAACTCTGTGAGATGATTTCACAGAACACAAAGAAGTTTCTCAGAAAGCGTCTTTCTCTTTGTTATCGGAGGATATTTCCTTTGGCCCTATAGTCTTCAAAGGGATCCAAAATATGTGTTCTCAGATTCCACTGAAATAAGGCTAGCAAAGAGATCCACGAAACACAGATGTAACTCTGTGAATGGAAGTCACACATCACAGAGCAGTCTCAGAAAGCTTCTTTCCAGATTTCATCTGAGGATATTTCCTTTTTCACCTTAGACCTCTAGCGGGTTCCAAATATCACTTTGCCAATTCCACAAGAACTGTTTTAGCGAAAGGCTTCTTGAGGGGAAAGCTGTAACTCTGTGAGATGATTTAACAGAACACAAAGAAGTTTCTCAGAAAGCTTCTTTCTCTTTGTTATCGGAGGATATTTCCTTTGGCCCGATAGTCTTCAAAGGGATTCGAAATATCTGTTCTCAGATTCCACAGAAATAAGGCTAGCAAAGAGATCTACAAAATACAGATGTAACTCTGTGAGATGAATGAAAAGAATACTAAGCAGTTTCTCAGAAAGCTTCTTTCCATATTTCATCTGAGGATATTTCCTTTTTCACCATAGCCCTCTATGGGCTTCCAAATATCACTTTGCGAATTTCTCAAGAACTGTCTTAGCGAAAGTCTTCTTGAGGGGAAAGCTGTACCTCTGTGAGGTGATTTCACAGAACACAAAGAAGTTTCGCAGAAAGCTTCTTTCTCTTTGTTATCGGAGAATATTTCCTTTGGCCCTGTAGTCTTTAAAGGGATCCGCAATATCTGTTCTCAGATTCCACAGAAATAAGGCTAGCAAAGAGATCCACGAAATACAGATGTAACTCTGTGAGATGAATGAACAGAACACAAAGCAGGTTCCCACAAAGCTTCTTTCCAGATTTCATATGAGGATATTTCCTTTTTCACCATAGCCCTCTATGGGCTTCCAAATATCACTTTGCCAATTCCACAAGAACTGTCTTAGCGAAAGGCTTCTTGAGGGGAAAGCTGTACCTCTGTGAGATGATTTCACAGAACACAAAGAAGATTCTCAGAAAGCTTCTTTCTCTTTGTTATCGGAGGATATTTCCTTTGGCCCTATAGTCTTCAAAGGGATCCGAAATATCTGTTCTCAGATTCCACAGAAATAAGGCTAGCAAAGAGATCCACAAAATACAGATGTAACTCTGTGAGATGAATGAACAGAACACTAAGTAGTTTCTCAGAAAGCTTCTTTCCAGATTTCATCTGAGGATATTTCCTTTTTCACCATAGCCCTCTATGGTCTTCCAAATATCACTGTGCCAATTCCACAAGAACTGTCTTAGCGAAAGGCTTCTTGAGGGGAAAGCTGTACCTCTGTGAGATGATTTCACAGAACACAAAGAAGTTTCTCAGAAAGCTTCTTTCTCTTTGTTATCGGAGGATATTTCCTTTGGCACTATAGTCTTCAAAGGGATCCGAAATATCTGTTCTCAGATTCCACAGAAATAACGCTAGCAAAGAGATCCACAAAATACAGATGTAACTCCGTGAGAAGAATGAACAGAACACTAAGCAGTTTCTCAGAAAGCTTCCTTCCAGATTTCATCTGAGGATATTTGCATTTTCACCATAGCCCTCTATGGGCTTCCAAATATCACTTTGCGAATTTCTCAAGAACTGTCTTAGTGAAAGTCTTCTTGAGGGGAAAGCTGTACCTCTGTGAGATGATTTCACAGAACACAAAGAAGTTTCGCAGAAAGCTTCTTTCTCTTTGTTATCGGAGGATATTTCCTTTGGCCCTATAGTCTTTAAAGGGATCCGAAATATCTGTTCTCAGATTCCACAGAAATAAGGCTAGCAAAGAGATCCACGAAATACAGATGTAACTCTGTGAGTGGAAGTGACACATCACAGAGCAGTTTCTCAGAAAGCTTCTTTCCAGATTTCATCTGAGGATATTTCCTTTTTCACCATAGCCCACTATGGGCTTCCAAATATCACTTTGTCAATTCCACAAGAACTGTCTTAGCGAAAGGCTTCTTGAGGGGAAAGCTGTAAGTCTGTGAGATGATTTCACAGAACACAAAGAAGTTTCTCAGAAATCTTCTTTCTCTTTGTTATCGGAGGATATTACCTTTGGCCCTATAGTCTTCAAAGGGATCCGAAATATCTGTTCTCAGATTCCACAGAAATAAGGCTAGCAAAGAGATCAACGAAATACAGATGTAACTCTGTGAGATGAAGTAACAGAACACTAAGCAGTGTCTCAGAAAGCTTCGTTCCAGATTTCATCTGAGGATATTTCCTTTTTCACCATAGCCCTCTACGGTCTTCCAAATATCACTTTGCCAATTCCACAAGAACTGTCTTAGCGAAAGGCTTCTTGAGGGGAAAGCTGTGACTCTGTGAGATGATTTCACAGAACACAAAGGTGTTTCGGAGAAAGCTTCTTTCTCTTTGTTATCGGAGGATATTTCCTTTGGCCCTATAGTCTTCAAAGGGATCCGAAATATCTGTTCTCAGATTCCACAGAACTAAGGCTAGCAAAGAGATCCACGAAATACAGATGTAACTCTGTGAGATGAATGAACAGAACAGTTAGCAGGTTCCCACAAATCTTCTTTCCAGATTTCATCGGAGGATATTTCCTTTTTCACCATAGCCCTCGATGGTCTTCCAAATATCACTTTGCCAATTCCACAAGAACTGTCTTAGCGAAAGGCTTCTTGAGGGGAAAGATGTAACTCTGAGGTGATTTCACAGAACACAAAGAAGTTTCTCAGAAAGCTTCTTTGTCTTTGTTATCGGAGGATATTTCCTTTCGCCCTATAGTCTTCAAAGGGATCCGAAATATCTGTTCTCAGATTCCACAGAAATAAGGCTAGCAAAGAGATCCACGAAATACAGATGTAACTCTGTGAGATCAATGAACAGAACAGTAAGCAGTTTCTCAGAAAGCTTCCTTCCAGATTTCATCTGAGGATATTTCTTTTTTCACCATAGCCCTCTGAGGGCTTCCAAATATCACTTTGCCAATTCTACAAGAACTGTCTTAGCGAAAGGCTTCTTGAGGGGAAAGCTGTACCTCTGTGAGATGATTTCACAGAACACAAAGAAGTTTCGCAGAAAGCTTCTTTCTCTTTGTTATCGGAGGATATTTCCTTTGGCCCTATAGTCTTCAAAGGGATCCGAAATATCTGTTCTCAGATTCCACAGAATTAAGGCTAGCAAAGAGATCCACGAAATACAGATGTAACTCTGTGAGTGGAAGTGACACATCACAGAGCAGTTTCTCAGAAAGCTTCTTTCCAGATTTCATCTGAGGATATTTCCTTTTTCACCATAGCCCACTATGGGCTTCCAAATACCACCTTGCCAATTCCACAAGAACTGTCTTAGCGAAAGGCTTCTTGAGGGTAAAGCTGTAACTCTGTGAGATGATTTCACAGAACACAAAGAAGTTTCTCAGAAAGCATCTTTGTCTTTGTTATCGGAGGATATTTCCTTTGGCCCTATAGTCTTCAAAGGCATCCAAAATATCTCTTCTCAGATTCCACTGAAATAAGGCTAGCAAAGAGATCCATGAAACACAGATGTAACTCTGTGAGATGAATGAACAGAACACTAAGCAGTTTCTCAGAGAGCTTCTTTCTCTTTGTTATCGGAGGATATTTCCTTTGGCCCTATAGTCTTCAAAGGGATCCGAAATATCTGTTCTCAGATTCCACAAAAATAAGGCTAGCAAAGAGATCCTCGAAACACAGTTGTAACTCTGTGAGTGGAAGTCACACATCACAGAGCAGTTTCTCAGAAAGCTTCTTTCCAGATTTCATCGGAGGATATTTCCTTTTTCACCATAGCCCTCTATGGGCTTCCAAATATCACTTTGCCAATTCCACAAGAACTGTCTTAGCGAAAGGCTTCTTGAGGGGAAAGCTGTACCTCTGTGAGATGATTTCACAGAACACAAAGAAGTTTCTCAGAAAGCTTTTTTCTCTTTGCTTTCGGAGGATATTTCCTTTGGCCCTATAGTCTTCAAAGGGATCCGAAATATCTGTTCTCAGATTCCACAGAAATAAGGCTAGCAGAGAGATCCACGAAATACAGATGTAACTCTGTGAGTGGAAGTGACACATCACAGAGCAGATTCTCAGAAAGCTTCCTTCCAGATTTCATTTGAGGATATTTCCTTTTCCACCATAGCCCTCTTTGGGCTTCCAAATATCACGTTGCGAATTCCACAAGAACTGTCTTAGCGAAAGGCTTCTTGAGGGGAAAGATGTAACTCTGAGGTGATTTCACAGAACACAAAGAAGTTTCTCAGAAAGCTTCTTTCTCTTTGTTATCGGAGGATATTTCCTTTGGCCCTATAGTCTTCAAAGGGATCCGAAATATCTGTTCTCAGATTCCACAGAAATAAGGCTAGCAAAGAGATCCACGAAACACAGATGTAACTCTGTGAGTGGAAGTGACACATCACAGAGCAGTTTCTCAGAAAGCTTCTTTCCAGATTTCATCTGAGGATATTTCCTTTTTCACCATAGCCCACTATGGGCTTCCAAATACCACTTTGCCAATTCCACAAGAACTGTCTTAGCGAAAGGCTTCTTGAGGGTAAAGCTGTAACTCTGTGAGATGATTTCACAGAACACAAAGAAGTTTCTCAGAAAGCATCTTTCTCTTTGTTATCGGAGGATATTTCCTTTGGCCCTATAGTCTTCAAAGGGATCCAAAATATCTCTTCTCAGATTCCACTGCAATAAGGCTAGCAAAGAGATCCACGAAACACAGATGTAACTCTGTGAGATGAATGAACAGAACACTAAGCAGTTTCTCAGAAAGCTTCTTTCTCTTTGTTATCGGAGGATATTTCCTTTGGCCCTATAGTCTTCAAAGGGATCCGTAATATCTGTTCTCAGATTCCACAGAAATAAGGCTAGCAAAGAGATCCTCGAAACACAGTTGTAACTCTGTGAGTGGAAGTCACTCATCACAGAGCAGTTTCTCAGAAAGCTTCTTTCCAGATTTCATCTGAGGATATTTCCTTTTTCACCATAGCCCTCTATGGCCTTCCAAATATCACTTTGCCAATTCCACAAGAACTGTCTTAGCGAAAGGCTTCTTGAGGGGAAAGCTGTAACTCTGTGAGATGATTTCACAGAACACAAAGAAGTTTCTCAGAAATCATCCTTCTCTTTCTTATCGGAGGATATTACCTTTGTTCCTATTGTCTTCAAAGGGATCCGAAATATCTGTTCTCAGATTCCACAGAAATAAGGCTAGCAAAGAGATCCACGAAATACAGATGTAACTCTGTGAGATGAATAAACAGAACACTAAGCAGTTTCTCAGAAAACTTCCTTCCAGATTTCATCTGAGGATATTTCCTTTTTCACCATAGCCCTCTATGGGCTTCCAAATATCTCTTTGCCAATTCCACAAGAACTGTCTTAGCGAAAGGCTTCTTGAGCGGAAAGCTGATTTTCTGTGAGGTGATTTCACAGAATACAAAGAAGTTTCTCAGAAAGCTTCTTTCTCTTTGTTATCAGAGGATATTTCCTTTGGCCCTATAGTCTTCAAAGGGATCCGAAATATCTGTTCTCAGATTCCACAGAAATAAGGCTAGCAAAGAGATCCACAAAATACAGATGTAACTCTGTGAGATGAATGAACAGAACACTAAGCAGTTTCTCAGAAAGCTTCTTTCGAGATTTCATCTGAGGATATTTCCTTTTTCACCATAGTCCTCTAAGGGCTTCCAAATATCACTTTGCCAATTCCACAAGAACTGTCTTAGCGAAAGGTTTCTTGAGGGGAAAGCTGTACCTCTGTGAGATGATTTCACTGAACACAAAGAAGTTTCTCAGAAAGCTTCTTTCTCTTTGTTATCGGAGGATATTTCCTTTGGCCCTATAGTCTTCAAAGCGATCCGAAATACCTGTTCTCAGATTCCACAGAAAAAAGGCTAGCAAAGAGATCCACGAAATACAGATGTAACTCTGTGAGTGGAAGTAACACATCACAGAGCAGTTTCTCAGAAAGCTTCTTTCCAGATTTCATCTGAGGATATTTCCTTTTTCACCATAGCCCTCTATGGGCTTCCAAATATCACTTTGCCAATTCCACAAGAACTGTCTTAGCGAAAGGCCTCTTGAGGAGAAAGCTGTAACTCTGTGAGATGATTCCACAGAACACAAAGAAGTTTCTCAGAAAGCTTCTTTCTCTTTGTTACCGAAGGATATTTCCTTTGGCCCTATAGTCTTCAAAGGGATCCGAAATATCTGTTCTCAGATTCCACAGAAATAAGGCTAGCAAAGAGATCCTCGAAATACAGATGTAACTCTGTGAGATGAATTAACAGAACAGCAAGCAGTTTCTCAGAAAGCTTCCTTCCAGATTTCATCTGAGGATATTTCCTTTTTCACCATAGCCCTCTAAGGACTTCCAAATATCACTTTGCCAATTCCATAAGAACTGTCTTAGCGAAAGGCTTCTTGAGGGGAAAGCTGTACCTCTGTGAGATGATTTCACAGAACACAAAGGAGTTTCGGAGAAAGCTTCTTTCTCTTTGTTATCGGAGGATATTTCCTTTGGCCCTATAGTCTTCAAAGGGATCCGAAATATCTGTTCTCAGATTCCACAGAACTAAGGCTAGCAAAGAGATCCACGAAATACAGATGTAACTCTGTGAGATGAATGAACAGAACAGTTAGCAGGTTCCCACAAATCTTCTTTCCAGATTTCATCGGAGGATATTTCCTTTTTCACCATAGCCCTCTATGGTCTTCCAAATATCACTTTGCCAATTCCACAAGAACTGTCTTAGCGAAAGGCTTCTTGAGGGGAAAGATGTAACTCTGAGGTGATTTCACAGAACACAAAGAAGTTTCTCAGAAAGCTTCTTTGTCTTTGTTATCGGAGGATATTTCCTTTGGCCCTATAGTCTTCAAAGGGATCCGAAATATCTGTTCTCAGATTCCACAGAAATAAGGCTAGCAAAGAGATCCACGAAATACAGATGTAACTCTGTGAGATCAATGAATAGAACAGTAAGCAGTTTCTCAGAAAGCTTCCTTCCAGATTTCATCTGAGGATATTTCTTTTTTCACCATAGCCCTCTAAGGGCTTCCAAATATCACTTTGCCAATTCTACAAGAACTGTCTTAGTGAAAGGCTTCTTGAGGGGAAAGCTGTACCTCTGTGAGATGATTTCACAGAACACAAAGAAGTTTCGCAGAAAGCTTCTTTCTCTTTGTTATCGGAGGATATTCCCTCTGGCCCTATAGTCTTCAAAGGGATCCGAAATATCTGTTCTCAGATTCCACAGAATTAAGGCTAGCAAAGAGATCCACGAAATACAGATGTAACTCTGTGAGATGAATGAACAGAACAGTAAGCAGTTTCCCACAAAGCTTCTTTCCAGATTTCATCTGAGGATATTTCCTTTTTCACCATAGCCCTCTATGGTCTTCCAAATATCACTTTGCCAATTCCAAAAGAACTGTCTTAGCGAAAGGGTTCTTGAGGGGAAAGATGTAACTCTGAGGTGATTTCACAGAACACAAAGAAGTTTCTCAGAAAGCTTCTTTGTCTTTGTTATCGGAGGATATTTCCTTTGGCCCTATAGTCTTCAAAGGGATCCGAAATATCTGTTCTCAGATTCCACAGAAATAAGGCTAGCAAAGAGATTCACGAAATACAGATGTAACTCTGTGAGATCAATGAACAGAACAGTAAGCAGTTTCTCAGAAAGCTTCCTTCCAGATTTCATCTGAGGATATTTCTTTTTTCACCATAGCCCTCTAAGGGCTTCCAAATATCACTTTGACAATTCCACAAGAACTGTCTTAGCGAAAGGCTTCTTGAGGGGAAAGCTGGAACTCTGTGAGGTGATTTCACAGAACACAAAGAAGTTTATCAGAAAGCTTCTTTCTCTTTGTTATCGGAGGATATTTCCTTTGGCCCTATAGTCTTCAAAGGATTCCGAAATATCTGTTCTCAGATTCCACAGAATTAAGGCTAGCAAAGAGATCCACGAAATACAGATGTAACTCTGTGAGATGAATGAACAGAACAGTAAGCAGTTTCCCACAAAGCTTCTTTCCAGATTTCATCTGAGGATATTTCCTTTTTCACCATAGCCCTCTATGGTCTTCCAAATATCACTTTGCCTATTCCAAAAGAACTGTCTTAGCGAAAGGGTTCTTGAGGGGAAAGATGTAACTCTGAGGTGATTTCACAGAACACAAAGAAGTTTCTCAGAAAGCTTCTTTCTCTTTGTTATCGGAGGATATTTCCTTTGGCCCTATAGTCTTCAAAGGGATCCGAAATATCTGTTCTCAGATTACACAGAAATAAGGCTAGCAAAGAGATCCACGAAATACAGATGTAACTCTGTGAGTGGAAGTCACACATCACAGAGCAGTTTCTCAGAAAGCTTCTTTCCAGATTTCATCTGAGGATATTTCCTTTTTCACCATAGCCCTCTACGGGCTTCCAAATATCACTTTGCCAATTCTACAAGAACTGTATTAGCGAAAGGCTTCTTGAGGGGAAAGCTGTAACTCTGTGAGATGATTTCACAGAACACAAAGAAGTTTCTCTGAAAGCTTCTTTCTCTTTGTTATGGGAGGATATTTCCTTTGGCCCTATAGTCTTCAAAGGGATCCGAAATATCTGTTCTCAGATTCCACAGAACTAAGGCTAGCAAAGAGATCCACGAAATACAGATGTAACTCTGTGAGATGAATGAACAGAACAGTTAGCAGGTTCCCACAAATCTTCTTTCCAGATTTCATCGGAGGTTATTTCCTTTTTCACCTTAGCCCTCTATGGTCTTCCAAACATCACTTTGCCAATTCCACAAGAACTGTCTTAGCGAAAGGCTTCTTGAGGGGAAAGATGTATCTCTGAGGTGATTTCACAGAACACAAAGAAGTTTCTCAGAAAGCTTCTTTCTCTTTGTTATCGGAGGATAATTCCTTTGGCCCTATAGTCTTCAAAGGGATCTGAAATATCTGTTCTCATATTCCACAGAAATAAGGCTAGCAAAGAGATCCACGAAATACAGATGTAACTCTGTGAGATGAATGAACAGAACACTCAGCAGTTTCTCAGAAACCTTCCTTCCAGATTTCATCTGAGGATATTTCCTTTTTCACCATAGCCCTCTAAGGGCTTCCAAATATCACTTTGCCAATTCCACAAGAACTGTCTTAGCGAAAGGCTTCTTGAGGGGAAAGCTGTACCTCTGTGAGATGATTTCACAGAACACAAAGAAGTTTCCCAGAAAGCTTCTTTCTCTTTGTTATCGGAGGATATTTCCTTTGGCCCTATAGTCTTCAAAGGGATCCGAAATATCTGTTCTCAGATTCCACAGAATTAAGGCTAGCAAAGAGATCCACGAAACACAGATGTAACTCTGTGAGTGGAAGTCACATATCACAGAGCAGTTTCTCAGAAAGCTTCTTTCCAGATTTCATCTGAGGATATTTCCTTTTTCACCTTAGCCCACTATGGGCTTCCAAATATCACTTTGCCAATTCCACAAGAACTGTCTTAGCGAAAGGCTTCTTGAGGGGAAAGCTGTAACTCTGTGAAATGATATCACAGAACACAAAGAAGTTTCTCAGAAAGCTTCTTTCTCTTTGTTCTCGGAGGATATTACCTTTGGCCCTATAGTCTTCAAAGGGATCCGAAATATCTGTTCTCAGATTCCACTGAAATAAGGCTAGCAAAGAGTTCCACGAAACACAGATGTAACTCTGTGAGTGGAAGTCACACATCACAGAGCAGTTTCTCAGACAGCTTCTTTCCAGATATCATCTGAGGATATTTCCTTTTTCACCATTGCCCTCTAGGGGCTTCCAAATATCACTTTGCCAATTCCACAAGAACTGTCTTAGCGAAAGGCTTCTTGAGGGGAAAGCTGTAACTCTGTGAGATGATTTTATAGAACACAAAGAAGTTTCTCAGAAAGCTTCTTTCTCTTTCTTATCGGAGGATGTTTCCTTTGGCCCTGTAGTCCTCAAAGGGATCCGAATTATCTGTTCTCAGATTCCACAGAAATAAGGCTCGCAAAGAGATCCACGAAATACAGATGTAACTTTGTGAGATGAATGAACAGAACAGTATGCAGTTTCTCAGAAAGCTTCCTTCCAGATTTCATCTGAGGATATTTCCTTTTTCACCATAGCCCTCTATGGGCTTCCAAATATCACTTTGACAACTCCACAAGAACTGTCTTAGCGAAAGGCTTCTTGAGCGGAAAGCTGTAACTCTGTGGGATGATTTCACAGAACACAAAGAAGTTTCTCAGAAAGCTTCTTTCTCTTTGTTATCGGAGGATATTTCCTTTGGCCCTATAGTCTTCAAAGGGATCCGAAATATCTGTTCTCAGATTCCACAGAAATAAGGCTAGCAAAGAGATCCACGAAACACAGATGTAACTCTGTGAGTGGAAGTCACACATCACAAAGCAGTTTCTCAGAAAGCTTCTTTCCAAATTTCATCTGAGGATATTTCCTTTTTCACCATAGCCCTCTATGGGCTTCCAAATATCACCTTGCCAATTCCACAAGAACTGTCTTAGCGAAAGGCTTCTTGAGGGGAAAGCTGTAACTCTGTGAGATGATTTCACAGAACACAAAGAAGTTTCTCAGAAAGCTTCTTTCTCTTTGTTATTGGAGGATATTTCCTTTGGCCCTATAGTCTTCAAAGGGATCCGAAATATCTGTTCTCAGATTCCACAGAGATAAGGCTAGCAAAGAGATCCACGAAATACAGATGTAACTCTGTGAGTGGAAGTCACACATCACAGAGCATTTTCTCAGAAAGCTTCTTTCCAGATTTCATCTGAGGATATTTCCTTTTTCACCATAGCCCTCTATGGGCTTCCAAATATCACTTTGCCAATTCCACAAGAACTGTCTTAGCGAAAGGCTTCTTGAGGGGAAAGCTGTAACTCTGTGAGATGATTTCACAGAACACAAAGAAGTTTCTCAGAAAGCTTCTTTCTCTTTGTTATCGGAGGATATTTCCTTTGGCCCTATAGTCTTCAAAGGGATCCGAAATATCTGTTCTCAGATTCCACAGAAATAAGGCTAGCAAAGAGATCCACGAAACACAGATGTAACTCTGTGAGATGAATGAAGAGAACACTAAACAGTTTCTCAGAAACCTTCCTTCCAGATTTCATCTGAGGATATTTCCTTTTTCACCGTAGCCCACTATGGGCTTCCAAATATCACTTTGCCAATTCCACAAGAACTGTCTTTGCGAAAGGCTTCTTGAGGGGAAAACTGTAACTCTGTGAGATGATTTCACAGAACACAAAGAAGTTTCTCAGAAAGCTTCTTTCTCTTTGTTATCGCAGGATATTTCCTTTGGCCCTATAGTCTTCAAAGGGATCCGAAATATCTGTTCTCAGATTCCACAGAATTAAGGCTAGCAAAGAGATCCACGAAATACCGATGTAACGCTGTGTGTCGAAGTCACACATCACGGAGCAGCTTCTCAGAAAGCTTCTTTCCTGATTTCATCTGAGGATATTTCCTTTTTCACCGTAGCCCTCTAAGGGCTTCCAAATATCACTTTGCCAATTCCACAAGAACTGTCTTAGTGAAAGGCTTCTTGAGCGGAAAGCAGTAACTCTGTGGGATGATTTCACAGAACAAAAAGAAGTTTCTCAGAAAGCTTCTTTCTCTTTGTTATCGGAGGATATTTCCTTTGGCCCTATAGTCTTCAAAGGGATCCGAAATATCTGTTCTCAGATACCACAGAAATAAGGCTAGCAAAGAGATCCACGAAATACAGATGTAACTCTGTGAGTGGAAGTCACACAACACAGAGCAGTTTCTCAGAAAGCTTCTTTCCAGATTTCATCTGAGGATATTTCCTTTTTCACCATAGCCCTCTATGGGCTTCCAAATATCACTTGGCCAATTCCACAAGAACTGTCTTAGCGAAAGGCTTCTTCAGGGGAAAGCTGTAACTCTGTGAGGTGATTTCACAGAACACAAAGAGGTTTCTCAGAAAGCTTCTTTCCAGATTTCATCTGAGGATATTTCCTTTTTCACCGTAGGCCTCTATGGGCTTCTAAATGTCACTTTGCGAATTTCACAAGAACTGTCTTAGTGAAAGGCTTCTTGAGGGGAAAGCTGTAACTCTGTGAGATGATTTCACAGAACACAAAGAAGTTTCTGAGAAAGCTTCTTTCTCTTTGTTATCGGAGGATATTTCCTTTGGCCCTATAGTCTTCAAAGGGATCCGAAATATCTGTTCTCAGATTCCACAGAAATAAGGCTAGCAAAGAGATCCACAAAATACAGATGTAACTCTGTGAGATGAATGAACAGAACACTAAGCAGTTTCTCAGAAAGCTTCTTTCCTGATTTCATCTGAGGATATATCCTTTTTCACCATAGCCCTCTATGGTCTTCCAAATATCACTTTGCCAATTCCACAAGAACTGTCTTAGCGAAAGGCTTCTTGAGGGGAAAGCTGAAACTCTGTGCGATGATTTCACAGAACACAAAGAAGTTTCTCAGAAAGCTTCTTTCTCTTTGTTATCGGAGGATATTTCCTTTGGCCCTATATTCTTCAAAGGGATACGAAATATCTGTTCTCAGACTCCACAGAAATAAGGCTAGCAAAGAGATCCACAAAATACAGATGTAACTCTGTGAGATGAATGAACAGAACACTAAGCAGTTTCTCAGAAAGCTTCTTTCCAGATTTCATCTGAGGATATTTCCTTTTTCTCCATAGCCCTCTATGGGATTCCAAATATTGCTTTGTGAATTTCACAAAAACTGTCTTAGTGAAAGGCTTCGTGATGGGAAAGCTGTAACTCTGTAGGATGATTTCACAGAACACAAAGAAGTTTCTCAGAAAGCTTCTTTCTCTTTCTTATCGGAGGATATTTCATTTGGCTCTACAGTCTTCAAAGGGATCCGAAATATCTGTTCTCAGATTCCACAGAAATAAGGCTTGCAAAGAGATCCACGAAACAAAGATGTAACTCTGTGAGTGGAAGTAACACATCACAGAGCAGTTTCTCAGAAAGCTTCTTTCCAGATTTCATCTGAGGATATTTCCTTTTTCAGCATAGCCCTCTATGGGCTTCCAAATATCACTTTGCCAATTCCACAAGAACTGTCTTAGCGAAAGGCTTCTTGAGGGGAAAGCTGTGACTCTGTGAGATGATGTCACAGAACACAAAGAAGTTTCTCAGAAAGCTTCTTTCTCTTTGTTATCGGAAGATATTTCCTTTGGCCCTATAGTCTTCAAAGGGATCCGAAATATCTGTTCTCAGATTCCACAGAAATAAGGCTAGCAAAGAGATCCACGAAATACACATGTAACTCTGTGACATGAATGAAGAGAACACTAAGCAGGTTCCCACAAAGCTTCTTTCCAGATTTCATCTGAGGATATTTCCTTTTTCACCATAGCCGTCTTTGGGCTTCCAAATATCACTTTGCCAATTCCACAAGAACTGTCTTAGCGAAAGGCTTCTTGAGGGGAAAGCTGTAACTCTGAGAGATGATTTCACAGAACACAAAGAAGTTTCTCAGAAAGCTTCTTTCTCTTTGTTATCGCAGGATATTTCCTTTGGCCCTATAGTCTTCAAAGGGATCTGAAATATCTCTTCTCATTTTCCACAGAAATAAGGCTAGCAAAGAGATCCACGAAATACAGATGTAACTCTGTGAGTGGAAGTCACACATCACAGAGCAGTTTCTCAGAAAGTTTCTTTCCAGATTACATCTGAGGATATTTCCTTTTTCACCATAGCCCTCTATGGGCTTCCAAATATCACTTTGCCAATTCCACAAGAACTGTCTTAGCGAAAGGCTTCTTGAGGGGAAAGCTCTAACTCTGTGAGATGATTTCACAGAACACAAAGAAGTTTCTCAGAAAGCTTCTTTCTCTTTGTTATGGTAGGATATTTCCTTTGGCCCTATACTATTCAAAGGGATATAAAATATCTGTTCTCAGATTCCAAAGAAATAAGGCTAGCAAAGAGATCCACGAAACACAGATGTAACTCTGTGAGTGGAAGTCACACATCACAGAGCAGTTTCTCAGAAAGCTTCTTTCCAGATTTCATCTGAGGATATTTCCTTTTTCACCATAGCCCTCTATGGGCTTCCAAATATCACTTTGCCAATTCCTCAAGAACTGTCTTAGCGAAAGGCTACTTGAGGGGAAAGCTGTAACTCTGTGAGATGATTTCACAGAACACAAAGAAATTTCTCAGAATGCTTCTTTCTCTTTGTTATCGGAGGATATTTCCTTTGGCCCTATAGTCTTCAAAGGGATCCGACATATCTGTTCTCAGATTCCACAGATATAAGGCTAGCAAAGAGATCCACGAAATACAGATGTAACTCTGTGAGATGAATGAACAGAAGAGTAAGCAGTTTTTCAGAAAGCTTCCTTCCAGATTTCATCTGAGGATATTTCCTTTTTCACCATAACCCTCTATGGGCTTCCAAATATGACTTTGCCAATTCCACAAGAACTGTCTTAGCGAAAGGCTTCTTGAGGGGAAAGCTGTAACTCTGTGAGGTGATTTCACAGAACACAAAGAAGTTTCTCAGAAACTTCTTTCTCTATGATATCGGACGATATTTCCTTTGGCCCTATAGTCTTCAAAGGGATCCGAAATTTCTGTTCTCAGATTCCACAGAAATAAGGCTAGCAAAGAGATCCACAAAATACAGATGTAACTCTGTGAGATGAATGAACAGAACACTAAGCAGTTTCTCAGAAAGCTTCTTACCAGATTTCATCTTAGGATATTTCCTTTTTCACCATAGCCCTCTAGGTGCTTCCAAATATCACTTTGCGAATTACACAAAAACTGTCTTAGTGAAAGGCTTCTTGAGGGGAAAGCTGTAACTCTGTGAGATGATTTCACAGAACACAAAGAAGTTTCTCAGAAAGCTTCTTTCTCTTTGTTATCGGAGGATATTTCCTTTGGCTCTACAGTCTTCAAAGGGATCCGAAATATCTGATCTCAGATTCCACAGAAATAAGGCTTGCAAAGAGATCCACGAAACACAGATGTAACTCTGTGAGTGGAAGTCACACATCACAGAGCAGTTTCTCAGAAAGCTTCTTTCCAGATTTCATCTGAGGATATTTCCTTTTTCACCATAGCCCACTATGGGCTTCCAAATATCACTTTGTCAATTCCACAAGAACTGTCTTAGCGAAAGGCTTCTTGAGGGGAAAGCTGTAAGTCTGTGAGATGATTTCACAGAACACAAAGAAGTTTCTCAGAAATCTTCTTTCTCTTTGTTATCGGAGGATATTACCTTTGGCCCTATAGTCTTCAAAGGGATCCGAAATATCTGTTCTCAGATTCCACAGAAATAAGGCTAGCAAAGAGATCAACGAAATACAGATGTAACTCTGTGAGATGAAGTAACAGAACACTAAGCAGTGTCTCAGAAAGCTTCGTTCCAGATTTCATCTGAGGATATTTCCTTTTTCACCATAGCCCTCTACGGTCTTCCAAATATCACTTTGCCAATTCCACAAGAACTGTCTTAGCGAAAGGCTTCTTGAGGGGAAAGCTGTGACTCTGTGAGATGATTTCACAGAACACAAAGGTGTTTCGGAGAAAGCTTCTTTCTCTTTGTTATCGGAGGATATTTCCTTTGGCCCTATAGTCTTCAAAGGGATCCGAAATATCTGTTCTCAGATTCCACAGAACTAAGGCTAGCAAAGAGATCCACGAAATACAGATGTAACTCTGTGAGATGAATGAACAGAACAGTTAGCAGGTTCCCACAAATCTTCTTTCCAGATTTCATCGGAGGATATTTCCTTTTTCACCATAGCCCTCGATGGTCTTCCAAATATCACTTTGCCAATTCCACAAGAACTGTCTTAGCGAAAGGCTTCTTGAGGGGAAAGATGTAACTCTGAGGTGATTTCACAGAACACAAAGAAGTTTCTCAGAAAGCTTCTTTGTCTTTGTTATCGGAGGATATTTCCTTTCGCCCTATAGTCTTCAAAGGGATCCGAAATATCTGTTCTCAGATTCCACAGAAATAAGGCTAGCAAAGAGATCCACGAAATACAGATGTAACTCTGTGAGATCAATGAACAGAACAGTAAGCAGTTTCTCAGAAAGCTTCCTTCCAGATTTCATCTGAGGATATTTCTTTTTTCACCATAGCCCTCTAAGGGCTTCCAAATATCACTTTGCCAATTCTACAAGAACTGTCTTAGCGAAAGGCTTCTTGAGGGGAAAGCTGTACCTCTGTGAGATGATTTCACAGAACACAAAGAAGTTTCGCAGAAAGCTTCTTTCTCTTTGTTATCGGAGGATATTTCCTTTGGCCCTATAGTCTTCAAAGGGATCCGAAATATCTGTTCTCAGATTCCACAGAATTAAGGCTAGCAAAGAGATCCACGAAATACAGATGTAACTCTGTGAGTGGAAGTGACACATCACAGAGCAGTTTCTCAGAAAGCTTCTTTCCAGATTTCATCTGAGGATATTTCCTTTTTCACCATAGCCCACTATGGGCTTCCAAATACCACCTTGCCAATTCCACAAGAACTGTCTTAGCGAAAGGCTTCTTGAGGGTAAAGCTGTAACTCTGTGAGATGATTTCACAGAACACAAAGAAGTTTCTCAGAAAGCATCTTTCTCTTTGTTATCGGAGGATATTTCCTTTGGCCCTATAGTCTTCAAAGGCATCCAAAATATCTCTTCTCAGATTCCACTGAAATAAGGCTAGCAAAGAGATCCATGAAACACAGATGTAACTCTGTGAGATGAATGAACAGAACACTAAGCAGTTTCTCAGAGAGCTTCTTTCTCTTTGTTATCGGAGGATATTTCCTTTGGCCCTATAGTCTTCAAAGGGATCCGAAATATCTGTTCTCAGATTCCACAAAAATAAGGCTAGCAAAGAGATCCTCGAAACACAGTTGTAACTCTGTGAGTGGAAGTCACACATCACAGAGTAGTTTCTCAGAAAGCTTCTTTCCAGATTTCATCGGAGGATATTTCCTTTTTCACCATAGCCCTCTATGGGCTTCCAAATATCACTTTGCCAATTCCACAAGAACTGTCTTAGCGAAAGGCTTCTTGAGGGGAAAGCTGTACCTCTGTGAGATGATTTCACAGAACACAAAGAAGTTTCTCAGAAAGCTTTTTTCTCTTTGCTTTCGGAGGATATTTCCTTTGGCCCTATAGTCTTCAAAGGGATCCGAAATATCTGTTCTCAGATTCCACAGAAATAAGGCTAGCAGAGAGATCCACGAAATACAGATGTAACTCTGTGAGTGGAAGTGACACATCACAGAGCAGATTCTCAGAAAGCTTCCTTCCAGATTTCATTTGAGGATATTTCCTTTTCCACCATAGCCCTCTTTGGGCTTCCAAATATCACGTTGCGAATTCCACAAGAACTGTCTTAGCGAAAGGCTTCTTGAGGGGAAAGATGTAACTCTGAGGTGATTTCACAGAACACAAAGAAGTTTCTCAGAAAGCTTCTTTCTCTTTGTTATCGGAGGATATTTCCTTTGGCCCTATAGTCTTCAAAGGGATCCGAAATATCTGTTCTCAGATTCCACAGAAATAAGGCTAGCAAAGAGATCCACGAAACACAGATGTAACTCTGTGAGTGGAAGTGACACATCACAGAGCAGTTTCTCAGAAAGCTTCTTTCCAGATTTCATCTGAGGATATTTCCTTTTTCACCATAGCCCACTATGGGCTTCCAAATACCACTTTGCCAATTCCACAAGAACTGTCTTAGCGAAAGGCTTCTTGAGGGTAAAGCTGTAACTCTGTGAGATGATTTCACAGAACACAAAGAAGTTTCTCAGAAAGCATCTTTCTCTTTGTTATCGGAGGATATTTCCTTTGGCCCTATAGTCTTCAAAGGGATCCAAAATATCTCTTCTCAGATTCCACTGCAATAAGGCTAGCAAAGAGATCCACGAAACACAGATGTAACTCTGTGAGATGAATGAACAGAACACTAAGCAGTTTCTCAGAAAGCTTCTTTCTCTTTGTTATCGGAGGATATTTCCTTTGGCCCTATAGTCTTCAAAGGGATCCGTAATATCTGTTCTCAGATTCCACAGAAATAAGGCTAGCAAAGAGATCCTCGAAACACAGTTGTAACTCTGTGAGTGGAAGTCACTCATCACAGAGCAGTTTCTCAGAAAGCTTCTTTCCAGATTTCATCTGAGGATATTTCCTTTTTCACCATAGCCCTCTATGGCCTTCCAAATATCACTTTGCCAATTCCACAAGAACTGTCTTAGCGAAAGGCTTCTTGAGGGGAAAGCTGTAACTCTGTGAGATGATTTCACAGAACACAAAGAAGTTTCTCAGAAATCATCCTTCTCTTTCTTATCGGAGGATATTACCTTTGTTCCTATTGTCTTCAAAGGGATCCGAAATATCTGTTCTCAGATTCCACAGAAATAAGGCTAGCAAAGAGATCCACGAAATACAGATGTAACTCTGTGAGATGAATAAACAGAACACTAAGCAGTTCCTCAGAAAACTTCCTTCCAGATTTCATCTGAGGATATTTCCTTTTTCACCATAGCCCTCTATGGGCTTCCAAATATCTCTTTGCCAATTCCACAAGAACTGTCTTAGCGAAAGGCTTCTTGAGCGGAAAGCTGATTTTCTGTGAGGTGATTTCACAGAATACAAAGAAGTTTCTCAGAAAGCTTCTTTCTCTTTGTTATCAGAGGATATTTCCTTTGGCCCTATAGTCTTCAAAGGGATCCGAAATATCTGTTCTCAGATTCCACAGAAATAAGGCTAGCAAAGAGATCCACAAAATACAGATGTAACTCTGTGAGATGAATGAACAGAACACTAAGCAGTTTCTCAGAAAGCTTCTTTCGAGATTTCATCTGAGGATATTTCCTTTTTCACCATAGTCCTCTAAGGGCTTCCAAATATCACTTTGCCAATTCCACAAGAACTGTCTTAGCGAAAGGTTTCTTGAGGGGAAAGCTGTACCTCTGTGAGATGATTTCACTGAACACAAAGAAGTTTCTCAGAAAGCTTCTTTCTCTTTGTTATCGGAGGATATTTCCTTTGGCCCTATAGTCTTCAAAGCGATCCGAAATACCTGTTCTCAGATTCCACAGAAAAAAGGCTAGCAAAGAGATCCACGAAATACAGATGTAACTCTGTGAGTGGAAGTAACACATCACAGAGCAGTTTCTCAGAAAGCTTCTTTCCAGATTTCATCTGAGGATATTTCCTTTTTCACCATAGCCCTCTATGGGCTTCCAAATATCACTTTGCCAATTCCACAAGAACTGTCTTAGCGAAAGGCCTCTTGAGGAGAAAGCTGTAACTCTGTGAGATGATTCCACAGAACACAAAGAAGTTTCTCAGAAAGCTTCTTTCTCTTTGTTACCGAAGGATATTTCCTTTGGCCCTATAGTCTTCAAAGGGATCCGAAATATCTGTTCTCAGATTCCACAGAAATAAGGCTAGCAAAGAGATCCTCGAAATACAGATGTAACTCTGTGAGATGAATTAACAGAACAGCAAGCAGTTTCTCAGAAAGCTTCCTTCCAGATTTCATCTGAGGATATTTCCTTTTTCACCATAGCCCTCTAAGGACTTCCAAATATCACTTTGCCAATTCCACAAGAACTGTCTTAGCGAAAGGCTTCTTGAGGGGAAAGCTGTACCTCTGTGAGATGATTTCACAGAACACAAAGGAGTTTCGGAGAAAGCTTCTTTCTCTTTGTTATCGGAGGATATTTCCTTTGGCCCTATAGTCTTCAAAGGGATCCGAAATATCTGTTCTCAGATTCCACAGAACTAAGGCTAGCAAAGAGATCCACGAAATACAGATGTAACTCTGTGAGATGAATGAACAGAACAGTTAGCAGGTTCCCACAAATCTTCTTTCCAGATTTCATCGGAGGATATTTCCTTTTTCACCATAGCCCTCTATGGTCTTCCAAATATCACTTTGCCAATTCCACAAGAACTGTCTTAGCGAAAGGCTTCTTGAGGGGAAAGATGTAACTCTGAGGTGATTTCACAGAACACAAAGAAGTTTCTCAGAAAGCTTCTTTGTCTTTGTTATCGGAGGATATTTCCTTTGGCCCTATAGTCTTCAAAGGGATCCGAAATATCTGTTCTCAGATTCCACAGAAATAAGGCTAGCAAAGAGATCCACGAAATACAGATGTAACTCTGTGAGATCAATGAATAGAACAGTAAGCAGTTTCTCAGAAAGCTTCCTTCCAGATTTCATCTGAGGATATTTCTTTTTTCACCATAGCCCTCTAAGGGCTTCCAAATATCACTTTGCCAATTCTACAAGAACTGTCTTAGTGAAAGGCTTCTTGAGGGGAAAGCTGTACCTCTGTGAGATGATTTCACAGAACACAAAGAAGTTTCGCAGAAAGCTTCTTTCTCTTTGTTATCGGAGGATATTCCCTCTGGCCCTATAGTCTTCAAAGGGATCCGAAATATCTGTTCTCAGATTCCACAGAATTAAGGCTAGCAAAGAGATCCACGAAATACAGATGTAACTCTGTGAGATGAATGAACAGAACAGTAAGCAGTTTCCCACAAAGCTTCTTTCCAGATTTCATCTGAGGATATTTCCTTTTTCACCATAGCCCTCTATGGTCTTCCAAATATCACTTTGCCAATTCCAAAAGAACTGTCTTAGCGAAAGGGTTCTTGAGGGGAAAGATGTAACTCTGAGGTGATTTCACAGAACACAAAGAAGTTTCTCAGAAAGCTTCTTTGTCTTTGTTATCGGAGGATATTTCCTTTGGCCCTATAGTCTTCAAAGGGATCCGAAATATCTGTTCTCAGATTCCACAGAAATAAGGCTAGCAAAGAGATTCACGAAATACAGATGTAACTCTGTGAGATCAATGAACAGAACAGTAAGCAGTTTCTCAGAAAGCTTCCTTCCAGATTTCATCTGAGGATATTTCTTTTTTCACCATAGCCCTCTAAGGGCTTCCAAATATCACTTTGACAATTCCACAAGAACTGTCTTAGCGAAAGGCTTCTTGAGGGGAAAGCTGGAACTCTGTGAGGTGATTTCACAGAACACAAAGAAGTTTATCAGAAAGCTTCTTTCTCTTTGTTATCGGAGGATATTTCCTTTGGCCCTATAGTCTTCAAAGGATTCCGAAATATCTGTTCTCAGATTCCACAGAATTAAGGCTAGCAAAGAGATCCACGAAATACAGATGTAACTCTGTGAGATGAATGAACAGAACAGTAAGCAGTTTCCCACAAAGCTTCTTTCCAGATTTCATCTGAGGATATTTCCTTTTTCACCATAGCCCTCTATGGTCTTCCAAATATCACTTTGCCAATTCCAAAAGAACTGTCTTAGCGAAAGGGTTCTTGAGGGGAAAGATGTAACTCTGAGGTGATTTCACAGAACACAAAGAAGTTTCTCAGAAAGCTTCTTTCTCTTTGTTATCGGAGGATATTTCCTTTGGCCCTATAGTCTTCAAAGGGATCCGAAATATCTGTTCTCAGATTACACAGAAATAAGGCTAGCAAAGAGATCCACGAAATACAGATGTAACTCTGTGAGTGGAAGTCACACATCACAGAGCAGTTTCTCAGAAAGCTTCTTTCCAGATTTCATCTGAGGATATTTCCTTTTTCACCATAGCCCTCTACGGGCTTCCAAATATCACTTTGCCAATTCTACAAGAACTGTATTAGCGAAAGGCTTCTTGAGGGGAAAGCTGTAACTCTGTGAGATGATTTCACAGAACACAAAGAAGTTTCTCTGAAAGCTTCTTTCTCTTTGTTATGGGAGGATATTTCCTTTGGCCCTATAGTCTTCAAAGGGATCCGAAATATCTGTTCTCAGATTCCACAGAACTAAGGCTAGCAAAGAGATCCACGAAATACAGATGTAACTCTGTGAGATGAATGAACAGAACAGTTAGCAGGTTCCCACAAATCTTCTTTCCAGATTTCATCGGAGGTTATTTCCTTTTTCACCTTAGCCCTCTATGGTCTTCCAAACATCACTTTGCCAATTCCACAAGAACTGTCTTAGCGAAAGGCTTCTTGAGGGGAAAGATGTAACTCTGAGGTGATTTCACAGAACACAAAGAAGTTTCTCAGAAAGCTTCTTTCTCTTTGTTATCGGAGGATAATTCCTTTGGCCCTATAGTCTTCAAAGGGATCTGAAATATCTGTTCTCATATTCCACAGAAATAAGGCTAGCAAAGAGATCCACGAAATACAGATGTAACTCTGTGAGATGAATGAACAGAACACTCAGCAGTTTCTCAGAAACCTTCCTTCCAGATTTCATCTGAGGATATTTCCTTTTTCACCATAGCCCTCTAAGGGCTTCCAAATATCACTTTGCCAATTCCACAAGAACTGTCTTAGCGAAAGGCTTCTTGAGGGGAAAGCTGTACCTCTGTGAGATGATTTCACAGAACACAAAGAAGTTTCCCAGAAAGCTTCTTTCTCTTTGTTATCGGAGGATATTTCCTTTGGCCCTATAGTCTTCAAAGGGATCCGAAATATCTGTTCTCAGATTCCACAGAATTAAGGCTAGCAAAGAGATCCACGAAACACAGATGTAACTCTGTGAGTGGAAGTCACATATCACAGAGCAGTTTCTCAGAAAGCTTCTTTCCAGATTTCATCTGAGGATATTTCCTTTTTCACCTTAGCCCACTATGGGCTTCCAAATATCACTTTGCCAATTCCACAAGAACTGTCTTAGCGAAAGGCTTCTTGAGGGGAAAGCTGTAACTCTGTGAAATGATATCACAGAACACAAAGAAGTTTCTCAGAAAGCTTCTTTCTCTTTGTTCTCGGAGGATATTACCTTTGGCCCTATAGTCTTCAAAGGGATCCGAAATATCTGTTCTCAGATTCCACTGAAATAAGGCTAGCAAAGAGTTCCACGAAACACAGATGTAACTCTGTGAGTGGAAGTCACACATCACAGAGCAGTTTCTCAGACAGCTTCTTTCCAGATATCATCTGAGGATATTTCCTTTTTCACCATTGCCCTCTAGGGGCTTCCAAATATCACTTTGCCAATTCCACAAGAACTGTCTTAGCGAAAGGCTTCTTGAGGGGAAAGCTGTAACTCTGTGAGATGATTTTACAGAACACAAAGAAGTTTCTCAGAAAGCTTCTTTCTCTTTCTTATCGGAGGATGTTTCCTTTGGCCCTGTAGTCCTCAAAGGGATCCGAATTATCTGTTCTCAGATTCCACAGAAATAAGGCTCGCAAAGAGATCCACGAAATACAGATGTAACTTTGTGAGATGAATGAACAGAACAGTATGCAGTTTCTCAGAAAGCTTCCTTCCAGATTTCATCTGAGGATATTTCCTTTTTCACCATAGCCCTCTATGGGCTTCCAAATATCACTTTGACAACTCCACAAGAACTGTCTTAGCGAAAGGCTTCTTGAGCGGAAAGCTGTAACTCTGTGGGATGATTTCACAGAACACAAAGAAGTTTCTCAGAAAGCTTCTTTCTCTTTGTTATCGGAGGATATTTCCTTTGGCCCTATAGTCTTCAAAGGGATCCGAAATATCTGTTCTCAGATTCCACAGAAATAAGGCTAGCAAAGAGATCCACGAAACACAGATGTAACTCTGTGAGTGGAAGTCACACATCACAAAGCAGTTTCTCAGAAAGCTTCTTTCCAAATTTCATCTGAGGATATTTCCTTTTTCACCATAGCCCTCTATGGGCTTCCAAATATCACCTTGCCAATTCCACAAGAACTGTCTTAGCGAAAGGCTTCTTGAGGGGAAAGCTGTAACTCTGTGAGATGATTTCACAGAACACAAAGAAGTTTCTCAGAAAGCTTCTTTCTCTTTGTTATTGGAGGATATTTCCTTTGGCCCTATAGTCTTCAAAGGGATCCGAAATATCTGTTCTCAGATTCCACAGAGATAAGGCTAGCAAAGAGATCCACGAAATACAGATGTAACTCTGTGAGTGGAAGTCACACATCACAGAGCATTTTCTCAGAAAGCTTCTTTCCAGATTTCATCTGAGGATATTTCCTTTTTCACCATAGCCCTCTATGGGCTTCCAAATATCACTTTGCCAATTCCACAAGAACTGTCTTAGCGAAAGGCTTCTTGAGGGGAAAGCTGTAACTCTGTGAGATGATTTCACAGAACACAAAGAAGTTTCTCAGAAAGCTTCTTTCTCTTTGTTATCGGAGGATATTTCCTTTGGCCCTATAGTCTTCAAAGGGATCCGAAATATCTGTTCTCAGATTCCACAGAAATAAGGCTAGCAAAGAGATCCACGAAACACAGATGTAACTCTGTGAGATGAATGAAGAGAACACTAAACAGTTTCTCAGAAACCTTCCTTCCAGATTTCATCTGAGGATATTTCCTTTTTCACCGTAGCCCACTATGGGCTTCCAAATATCACTTTGCCAATTCCACAAGAACTGTCTTTGCGAAAGGCTTCTTGAGGGGAAAACTGTAACTCTGTGAGATGATTTCACAGAACACAAAGAAGTTTCTCAGAAAGCTTCTTTCTCTTTGTTATCGCAGGATATTTCCTTTGGCCCTATAGTCTTCAAAGGGATCCGAAATATCTGTTCTCAGATTCCACAGAATTAAGGCTAGCAAAGAGATCCACGAAATACCGATGTAACGCTGTGTGTCGAAGTCACACATCACGGAGCAGCTTCTCAGAAAGCTTCTTTCCAGATTTCATCTGAGGATATTTCCTTTTTCACCGTAGCCCTCTAAGGGCTTCCAAATATCACTTTGCCAATTCCACAAGAACTGTCTTAGTGAAAGGCTTCTTGAGCGGAAAGCAGTAACTCTGTGGGATGATTTCACAGAACAAAAAGAAGTTTCTCAGAAAGCTTCTTTCTCTTTGTTATCGGAGGATATTTCCTTTGGCCCTATAGTCTTCAAAGGGATCCGAAATATCTGTTCTCAGATACCACAGAAATAAGGCTAGCAAAGAGATCCACGAAATACAGATGTAACTCTGTGAGTGGAAGTCACACAACACAGAGCAGTTTCTCAGAAAGCTTCTTTCCAGATTTCATCTGAGGATATTTCCTTTTTCACCATAGCCCTCTATGGGCTTCCAAATATCACTTGGCCAATTCCACAAGAACTGTCTTAGCGAAAGGCTTCTTCAGGGGAAAGCTGTAACTCTGTGAGGTGATTTCACAGAACACAAAGAGGTTTCTCAGAAAGCTTCTTTCCAGATTTCATCTGAGGATATTTCCTTTTTCACCGTAGGCCTCTATGGGCTTCTAAATGTCACTTTGCGAATTTCACAAGAACTGTCTTAGTGAAAGGCTTCTTGAGGGGAAAGCTGTAACTCTGTGAGATGATTTCACAGAACACAAAGAAGTTTCTGAGAAAGCTTCTTTCTCTTTGTTATCGGAGGATATTTCCTTTGGCCCTATAGTCTTCAAAGGGATCCGAAATATCTGTTCTCAGATTCCACAGAAATAAGGCTAGCAAAGAGATCCACAAAATACAGATGTAACTCTGTGAGATGAATGAACAGAACACTAAGCAGTTTCTCAGAAAGCTTCTTTCCTGATTTCATCTGAGGATATATCCTTTTTCACCATAGCCCTCTATGGTCTTCCAAATATCACTTTGCCAATTCCACAAGAACTGTCTTAGCGAAAGGCTTCTTGAGGGGAAAGCTGAAACTCTGTGCGATGATTTCACAGAACACAAAGAAGTTTCTCAGAAAGCTTCTTTCTCTTTGTTATCGGAGGATATTTCCTTTGGCCCTATATTCTTCAAAGGGATACGAAATATCTGTTCTCAGATTCCACAGAAATAAGGCTCGCAAAGAGATCCACGAAATACAGATGTAACTCTGTGAGTGGAAGTCATACATCACAGAGCAGTTTCTCAGAAAACTTCTTTCCAGATTTCATCTGAGGATATTTCCTTTTTCACCATAGCCCTCTATGGGCTTCCAAATATCACTTTGCCAATTCCACAAGAACTGTCTTAGCGAAAGGCTTCTTGAGGGGAAAGCTGTAACTCTGTGAGATGATTTCACAGAACACAAAGAAGTTTCTCAGAAAGCTTCTTTCTCTTTGTTATCGGAGGATATTTCCTTTGGCCCTATAGTCTTCAAAGGGATCCGAAATATCTGTTCTCAGATTCCACAGAAATAAGGCGAGCAAAGAGATCCACGAAATACAGATGTAACTCTGTGAGATGAATGAACAGAACACTAAGCAGTTGCTCAGAAAGCTTCTTTCCCGATTTCATCTGAGTATATTTCTTTTTTCACCGTAGCCCTCTAAGTGCTTCAAAATATCACTTTACCAGTTCCACAAGAACTGTCTCAGCGAAAGGCTTCTTGAGGGGAAAGCTGTAACTCTGTGAGATGATTTCACAGAACGCAAAGAAGTTTCTCAGAAAGCTTCTTTCTCTTTGTTATCAGAGGATATTTCTTTTGGCCCTATAGTCTTCAAAGAGATCCGAAATATCTGTTCTCAGAATCCACAGAAATAAGGCTAGCAAAGAGATCCACGAAATGCAGATGTAACTCAGTGAGTGGAAGTCACACATCACAGAGCAGTTTCTCAGAAAGCTTCTTTCCAGATTTCATCTGAGGATATTTCCTTTTTCACCATAGCCCTCTATGGGCTTCCAAATATCACTTTGCCAATTCCACGGAACTGTCTTAGCGAAAGGCTTCTTGAGGGGAAAGCTGTAACTCTGTGAGATGATTTCACAGAACACAAAGAAGTTTCTCAGAAAGCTTCTTTCTCTTTTTTATCGGAAGATATTTCCTTTGGCCCTGTAGTCTTCAAAGGGATCCGAAATATCTGTTCTCAGATTAAACAGAAATAAGGCTAGCAAAGAAATCCACGAAATACAGATGTAACTCTGTGAGTGGAGGTCACACATCACAGAGCAGTTTCTCAGAAACCTTCTTTGCAGAATTCATCTGACCATATTTCCTTTTTCACGATAGCCCTGTACGGGCTTCCAAATATCACTTTGCCAATTCCACAAGAACTGTCTTAGCGAAAGGCTTCTTGAGGGGAAAGCTCTAACTCTGTGAGATGATTTCACAGAACACAAAGAAGTTTCTCAGAAAGCTTCTTTCTCTTTGTTATCGGAGGATATTTCCTTTGGCCCTATACTATTCAAAGGGATCCGAAATATCTGTTCTCAGATTCCACAGAAATAAGGCTAGCAAAGAGATCCACGAAGAACAGATGTAACTCTGTGAGTGGAAGTCATACATCACAGAGCAGTTTCTCAGAAAGCTTCTTTCCAGATTTCATCTGAGGATATTTCCTTTTTCACCATAGCCCTCTATGGGCTTCCAAATATCACTTTGCCAATTCCACAAGAACTGTCTTAGCGAAAGGCTTCTTCAGGGGAAAGCTGTAACTCTGTGAGATGATTTCACAGAACACAAAGAAGTTTCTCAGAAAGCATCTTTCTCTTTGTTATCGGAGGATATTTCCTTTGGCCCTATAGTCCTCAAAGGGATCCGAAATATCTGTTCTCATATTCCACAGAAATAAGGCTAGCAAAGAGATCCACAAAATACAGATGTAACTCTGTGAGATGAATGAACAGAAGACTAAGCAGTTTCTCAGAAAGCTTCTTTCCCGACTTCATCTGAGGATATTTCCTTTTTCACCATAGCCCTCTATGGGCTTCCAAATATCACTTTGCCAATTCCACAAGAACTGTCTTAGCGAAAGGCTTCTTCAGGGGAAAGCTGTAACTCTGTGAGATGATTTCACAGAACACAAAGAAGTTTCTCAGAAAGCTTCTTTCTCTTTGTTATCGGAGGATATTTCCTTTGGCCCTGTAGTCTTCAAAGGGATCCGAAATATCTGTTCTCAGATTCCACAGAATTAAGGCTAGCAAAGAGATCCACGAAATACAGATGTAACTCTGTGACATGAATGTACAGAACACTAAGCAGTTTCCCACAAACCTTCTTTCCAGATTTCATCTGAGGATATTTCCTTTTTCACCATAGCCCTCTACGGGCTTCCAAATATCACTTTGCCAATTCCAAAAGAACTGTCTTAGCGAAAGGCTTCTTGAGGGGAAAGCTGTAACTCTGTGAGATGATTTCAAAGAACACAAAGAAGTTTCTCAGAAAGCTTCTTTGTCTTTGTTATCCGAGGATATTTCCTTTGGCCCTATAGTCTTCAAAGGGATCCGAAATATCTGTTCTCAGATTCCACAGAAATAAGTCTAGCAAAGAGATCCACGAAATACAGATGTAACTCTGTGAGATGAATGAACAGAACACTAAGCAGTTTCTCAGAAAGCTTCTTTCCAGATTTCAGCTGAGGATATTTCCTTTTTCACCTTAGCCCTCTGTGGGCTTCCAAATATCACTTTGCCAATTCCACAAGAACTGTCTTAGCGAAAGGCTTCTAGAGGGGAAAGCTGTAACTCTGTGAGATGATTTCACAGAACACAAAGAAGTTTCTCAGAACGCTTCTTTCTCTTTGTTATCGGAGGATATTTCCTTTGGCCCTATTGTCTTCAAAGGGATCCGAAATATCTGTTCTCAGATTCCACAGAAATAAGGCTAGCAAAGAGATCCACGAAATACAGATGTAACTCTGTGGGTGGAAGTCACACACCACAGAGCAGTTTCTCACAAGCTTCTTTCCAGATTTCATCTGAGGATATTTCCTTTTTCACCATAGCCCTCTAAGGTCTTCCAAATATCACTTTGCCAATTCCATAAAACTGTCTTAGCAAAAGGCTTCTTGAGGGGAAAGCTGTAACTCTGTGAGATGATTTCACAGAACACAAAGAAGTTTCTCAGAAAGCTTCTTTCTCTTTGTTATCGGAGGATATTTCCTTTGGCCCTATAGTCTTCAAAGGGATACGAAATATCTGTTCTCAGATTCCACAGAATTAAGGCTAGCAAAGAGAACCACGAAATACAGATGTAACTCTGTGAGTGGAAGTCATACATCACAGAGCAGTTTCTCAGAAAACTTCTTTCCAGATTTCATCTGAGGATATTTCCTTTTTCACCATAGCCCTCTATGGGTTTCCAAATATCACTTTGCCAATTCCACAAGAACTGTCTTAGCGAAAGGCTTCTTGAGGGGAAAGCTGTAACTCTGTGAGATGATTTCACAGAACACAAAGAAGTTTCTCAGAAAGCTTCTTTCTCTTTGTTATCAGAGGATATTTCCTTTGGCCCTATAGTCTTCAAAGGGATCCGAAATATCTGTTCTCAGATTCCACAGAAATAAGGCTAGCAAAGAGATCCACGAAACACAGATATAACTCTGTGAGTGGAAGTCACGCATCACAGAGCAGTTTCTCAGAAAGCTTCTTTCCAGATTTCATCTGAGGATATTTCCTTTTTCACCATAGTCCTCTATGGGCTTCCAAATATCACTTTGCCAATTCCACAAGAACTGTCTTACCGAAAGGCTTCCTGAGGGGAAAGCTGTAACTCTGTGAGAGGATTTCACAGAACACAAAGAAGTTTCTCAGAAAGCTTCTTTCTCTTTGTTATCGGAGGATATTTCCTTTGGCCCTATAGTCTTCAAAGGGATGCGAAATATCTGTTCTCAGATTTCCACAGAAATAAGGCTAGCAAAGAGATCCACGAAATACAGGTGTAACTCTGTGAGATGAATGAACAGAACACTAAGCAGTTGCTCAGAAAGGTTCTTTCTCGATTGCATCTGAGGATATTTCCTTTTTAACCATAGCCCTCTAAGGGCTTCAAAATATCACTTTAACAATTCCACAAGAATTGTCTTAGCGAAAGGCTTCTTGAGGGGAAAGCTGTAACTCTGTGAGATGATTTCAGAGAACACAAAGAAGTTTCTCAGAACGCTTCTTTCTCTTTGTTATCATAGGATATTTCCTTTGGCCCTATAGCCTTCAAAGGAATCCGAAATATCTGTTCTCAGATTCCACGGAAATAAGGCTAGCAAAGAGATCCTCGAAACACAGATGTAACTCTGTGAGTGGAAGTCACACATCACAGAGCAGTTTCTCAGAAAGCTTCTTTCCAGATTTCATCTGAGGATATTTCCTTCTTCACCGTAGCCTTCTATGGGCTTCCAAATATCACTTTGCCAATTCCACAAGAACTGTCTTAGCGAAAGGCTTCTTGAGGGGAAAGCTGTAACTCTGTGAGATGATTGCACAGAACACAAAGAAGTTTCTCAGAAAGCTTCTTTCTCTTTGTTATCGGAGGATATTTCCTGTGGCCCTATAGTCTTCAAAGGGATCCGAAATATCTGTTCTCAGATTCCACAGAAATAAGGCTAGCAAAGAGATCCACGAAATACAGATGTAACTCTGTGAGTGGAAGTCACACATCACAGAGCAGTTTCTCAGAAAGCTTCTTTCCAGATTTCATCTGAGGATATTTCCTTTTTCACCATAGCCCTCTAAGGGCTTCCAAATATCACTTTGCCAATTCCATAAAACTGTCTTAGCAAAAGGCTTCTTGAGGGGAAAGCTGTAACTCTGTGAGATGATTTCACAGAACACAAAGAGGTTTCTCAGAAAGCGTCTTTCTCGTTGTTATCGGAGGATATTTCCTTTGGCCCTATAGTTTTCAAACGGATCCGAAATATCTGTTCTCAGATTCCACAGAAATAAGGCCAGCAAAGAGATCCACAAAATACAGATGTAACTCTGTGAGATGAATGAACAGAACACTAAGCAGTTTCTCAGAAAGCTTCTTTCCCGATTTCATCTGAGGATATTTCCTTTTTCACCATAGCCCTCTAAGGGCTTCCAAATGTCACTTTGCCAATTCCTTAAGAACTCTCTTAGCGATAAGCTTCTTGTGGGGAAAGCTGTAACTCTGAGAGATGATTTCACAGAACACAAAGAAGTTTCTCAGAAAGCGTCTTTATCTTTGTTATTGGAGGATATTTCCTTTGGACATATAGTCTTCAAAGGGATTCGAAATAGCTGTTCTCAGATTCCACAGAAATAAGGCTAGCAAAGAGATCCACGAAATACAGATGTAAGTCTCGGAGATGAATGAACGGAACAGTAAGCAGTTTCTCAGAAAGGTTCTTTCCAGATTTCTTCTAAGGATATTTCCTTTTTCAACATTGCCCTCTATGAGCTTCCAAATATCACTTTGCCAATTCTCAAGAACTGTCTTACCGAAAGGCTTCTTGAGGGGAAAGCTGTAACTCTGTGAGATGATTTCACAGAACACAATGTAGTTTCTCAGAAAGCTTCCTCTTCTTTGTTATCGGAGGATATTGCCCTTGGCCCTATAGTCTTCAAAGGGATCCGAAATATCTGTTCTCATATTCCACAGAAATAAGGCTAGCCAAGAGATCCACAAAATACAGATGTAACTCTGTGAGATGAATGAACACAACACTAAGCAGTTTCTCAGAAGGCTTCTTACCGACTTCATGTGAGGATATTTCCTTTTTCACCATAGCCCTCTATGGGCTTCCAAATATCACTTTGCCAAATCCACAAGAACTGTCTTAGCGAAAGGCTTCTTGAGGGGAAAGCTGTAACTCTGTGAGATGATTTCACAGAACACAAAGAAGTTTCTCAGAAAGCTTCTTTCTCTTTGTTATCGGAGGATATTTCTTTTGGCCCTATAGTCTTCAAAGGGATCCGAAATATCTGTTCTCAGATTCCACAGAAATAAGGCTAGCAAAGTCATACACGAAATACAGCTGTAACTCTGTGAGTGGAAGTCACACATCCCAGAGCAGTTTCTCAGAAAGCTTCTTTCCAGATTTCATCTGAGGGTATTTCCTTTTTCACCATAGCCCTTTATGGGATTCCAAAAATCACTTTGCCAATTCCACAAGAACTGTCTTAGCGAAAAGCTTGTTGAGGTGAAAGCTGTAACTCTGTGAGATGATTTCACAGAACACAAAGAAGTTTCTCAGAAAGCTTCTTTCTCTTTGTTATCGGAGGATATTTCCTTTGGCCCTGTAGTCTTCAAAGGGATCCGAAATATCTGTTCTCAGATTCCACAGTAATAAGGCTAGCAAAGAGATCCACGAAGTACAGATGTAACTCTGTGACTGGAAGTCATACATCACATATCAGTTTCTCAGAAAGCTTCTTTCCAGATTTCATCTGAGGATATTTCCTTTTTCACCATAGCCCTCTATGGGCTTCCAAATATCACTTTGCCAATTCCACAAGAACTGTCTTAGCGATAGGCTTCTTGAGGTGAAAGCTGTAACTCTGTGAGATGATTTCACAGAACACAAAGAAGTTTCTCAGAAAGCTTCTTTCTCTTTGTTATCGGAGGATATTTCCTTTGGCCCTATAGTCTTCAAAGGGATCCGAAATATCTGTTCTCAGATTCCACAGAAATAAGGCTAGCAAAGAGATCCACGAAATACAGATGTAACGCTGTGAGATGAATGAACAGAACACTAAGCAGTTTCTCAGAAAGCTTCTTTCCAGATTTCATCTGAGGATATTTCCTTTTTCACCTTAGCCCTCTGTGGGCTTCCAAATATCACTTTGCCAATTCCACAAGAACTGTCTTAGCGAAAGGCTTCTTGAGGGGAAAGCTGTAACTCTGTGAGATGATTTCACAGAACACAAAGAAGTTTCTCAGAAAGCTTCTTTCTCTTTGTTATCGGAGGATATTTCCTTTGGCCCTATAGTCTTCAAACGGATCCGAAATATCTGTTCTCAGATTCCACAGAAATAAGGCTAGCAAAGAGATCCACGAAATACAGATATAACTCTGTGAGATGAATGAACAGAACACTAAGCAGTTGCTCAGAAAGCTTCTTTCCCGATTTCATCTGAGGATATTTCCTTTTTAACCATAGCCCTCTATGGGCTTCAAAATATCACTTTACCAATTCCACAAGAACTGTCTTAGCGAAAGGCTTCTTGAGGGGAAAGCTGTAACTCTGTGAGATGATTTCACAGAACACAAAGAAGTTTCTCAGAAAGCTTCTTTCTCTTTGTTATCAGAGGATATTTCCTTTGGCCCTATAGTCTTCAAAGGAATCCGAAATATCTGTTCTCAGATTCCACAGAAATAAGGCTGGCAAAGAGATCCACGAAAAACAGATGTAACCCTGTGAGTGGAAGTCACACATGACAGAGCAGTCTCTCAGAAATCTTCTTTCCAGATTTCATCTGAGGATATTTCCTTTTTCACCATAGCCCTCTAAGGGCTTCCAAATATCACTTTGCCAATTCCACAAGAACTGTCTTAGCGAAAGGCCTCTTGAGGGGAAAGCTGTAACTCTGTGTGATGATTTCACAGAACACAAAGAAGTTTCTCAGAAAGCTTCTTTGTCTTTGTTATCGGAGGATATTTCCTTTGGCCCTATATTCTTCAAAGGGATCCGAAATATCTGTTCTCAGATTCCACAGAAATAAGGCTAGCAAAGAGATCCATGAAAAACAGATGTAACTCTGTGAGTGGAAGTCACACATGACAGAGCAGTTTCTCAGAAAGCTTCTTTCCAGATTTCATCTGAGGATATTTCCTTTTTCACCATAGCCCTCTATCGGCTTCAAAATATCACTTTACCAATTCCACAAGAACTGTCTTAGCGAAAGGCTTCTTGAGGGGAAAGCTGTAACTCTGTGAGATGATTTCACAGAACACAAAGAACTTTCTCAGAAAGCTTCTTTCTCTTTGTTATCGGAGGATATTTCCTTTGGCCCTATAGTCTTCAAAGGGATTCGAAATATCTGTTCTCAGATTCTACAGAAATAAGACTAGCAAAGAGATCCACGAAATACAGATGTAACTCTGTGAGTGGAAGTCATACATCACAGAGCAGTTTCTCAGAAAGCTTCTTTCCAGATTTCATCTGAGGATATTTCCTTTTTCACCATAGCCCTCTATGGGCTTCCAAATATCACTTTGCCAATTCCACAAGAACTGTCTTAGCGAAAGGCTTCTTGAGGGGAAAGCTGTAACTCTGTGAGATGATTTCACAGAACGCAAAGAAATTTCTCAGAAAGCTTCTTTCTCTTTGTTATCGGAGGATATTTCCTTTGGCCCTATAGTCTTCAAAGGGATCCGAAATATCTGTTCTCAGATTCCACAGAAATAAGGATAGCAAAGAGATCCACGAAATACAGATGTAACTCTGTGAGATGAATGAAGAGAACACTAAGCAGTTGCACAGAAAGCTTCTTTCCCGATTTCATCTGAGGATATTACCTTTTTAACCATAGCAATCTATGGGCTTCAAAATATCACTTTACCAATTCCACAAGAACTGTCTTAGCGAAAGGGTTCTTGATGGGAAAGCTGTTACACTGTGAGGTGATTTCACAGAACACAAAGTAGATTCTCAGAAAGCTCCTTTCTCTTTGTTATCGGAGGATATTTCCTTTGGCCCTATAGTCTTCAAAGGGATCCGAAATATCTGTTCTAAGATTCCACAGAAATAAGGCTACCAAAGAGATCCACGAAATACAGATGTAACTCTGTGAGATGAATGAACAAAACACTAAGCAGTTTCTCAGAAAGCTTCTTTCCAGATTTCATCTGAGGATATTTCCTTTTTCACCATAGCCCTCTATCGGCTTCAAAATATCACTTTACCAATTCCACAAGAACTGTCTTAGCGAAAGGCTTCTTGAGGGGAAAGCTGTAACTCTGTGAGATGATTTCACAGAACACAAAGAACTTTCTCAGAAAGCTTCTTTCTCTTTGTTATCGGAGGATATTTCCTTTGGCCCTATAGTCTTCAAAGGGATCCGAAATATCTGTTCTCAGATTCCACAGAAATAAGGCTAGCAAAGAGATCCACGAAATACAGATGTAACTCTGTGAGTGGAAGTCACACATCACAGAGCAGTTTCTCAGAAAGCTTCTTTCCAGATTTCATCTGAGGATATTTCCTTTTTCACCATAGCCCTCTAAGGGCTTCCAAATATCACTTTGCCAATTCCATAAAACTGTCTTAGCAAAAGGCTTCTTGAGGGGAAAGCTGTAACTCTGTGAGATGATTTCACAGAACACAAAGAGGTTTCTCAGAAAGCGTCTTTCTCGTTGTTATCGGAGGATATTTCCTTTGGCCCTATAGTTTTCAAACGGATCCGAAATATCTGTTCTCAGATTCCACAGAAATAAGGCCAGCAAAGAGATCCACAAAATACAGATGTAACTCTGTGAGATGAATGAACAGAACACTAAGCAGTTTCTCAGAAAGCTTCTTTCCCGATTTCATCTGAGGATATTTCCTTTTTCACCATAGCCCTCTAAGGGCTTCCAAATGTCACTTTGCCAATTCCTTAAGAACTCTCTTAGCGATAAGCTTCTTGTGGGGAAAGCTGTAACTCTGAGAGATGATTTCACAGAACACAAAGAAGTTTCTCAGAAAGCGTCTTTATCTTTGTTATTGGAGGATATTTCCTTTGGACATATAGTCTTCAAAGGGATTCGAAATAGCTGTTCTCAGATTCCACAGAAATAAGGCTAGCAAAGAGATCCACGAAATACAGATGTAAGTCTCGGAGATGAATGAACGGAACAGTAAGCAGTTTCTCAGAAAGGTTCTTTCCAGATTTCTTCTAAGGATATTTCCTTTTTCAACATTGCCCTCTATGAGCTTCCAAATATCACTTTGCCAATTCTCAAGAACTGTCTTACCGAAAGGCTTCTTGAGGGGAAAGCTGTAACTCTGTGAGATGATTTCACAGAACACAATGTAGTTTCTCAGAAAGCTTCCTCTTCTTTGTTATCGGAGGATATTGCCCTTGGCCCTATAGTCTTCAAAGGGATCCGAAATATCTGTTCTCATATTCCACAGAAATAAGGCTAGCCAAGAGATCCACAAAATACAGATGTAACTCTGTGAGATGAATGAACACAACACTAAGCAGTTTCTCAGAAGGCTTCTTACCGACTTCATGTGAGGATATTTCCTTTTTCACCATAGCCCTCTATGGGCTTCCAAATATCACTTTGCCAAATCCACAAGAACTGTCTTAGCGAAAGGCTTCTTGAGGGGAAAGCTGTAACTCTGTGAGATGATTTCACAGAACACAAAGAAGTTTCTCAGAAAGCTTCTTTCTCTTTGTTATCGGAGGATATTTCTTTTGGCCCTATAGTCTTCAAAGGGATCCGAAATATCTGTTCTCAGATTCCACAGAAATAAGGCTAGCAAAGTCATACACGAAATACAGCTGTAACTCTGTGAGTGGAAGTCACACATCCCAGAGCAGTTTCTCAGAAAGCTTCTTTCCAGATTTCATCTGAGGGTATTTCCTTTTTCACCATAGCCCTTTATGGGATTCCAAAAATCACTTTGCCAATTCCACAAGAACTGTCTTAGCGAAAAGCTTGTTGAGGTGAAAGCTGTAACTCTGTGAGATGATTTCACAGAACACAAAGAAGTTTCTCAGAAAGCTTCTTTCTCTTTGTTATCGGAGGATATTTCCTTTGGCCCTGTAGTCTTCAAAGGGATCCGAAATATCTGTTCTCAGATTCCACAGTAATAAGGCTAGCAAAGAGATCCACGAAGTACAGATGTAACTCTGTGACTGGAAGTCATACATCACATATCAGTTTCTCAGAAAGCTTCTTTCCAGATTTCATCTGAGGATATTTCCTTTTTCACCATAGCCCTCTATGGGCTTCCAAATATCACTTTGCCAATTCCACAAGAACTGTCTTAGCGATAGGCTTCTTGAGGTGAAAGCTGTAACTCTGTGAGATGATTTCACAGAACACAAAGAAGTTTCTCAGAAAGCTTCTTTCTCTTTGTTATCGGAGGATATTTCCTTTGGCCCTATAGTCTTCAAAGGGATCCGAAATATCTGTTCTCAGATTCCACAGAAATAAGGCTAGCAAAGAGATCCACGAAATACAGATGTAACGCTGTGAGATGAATGAACAGAACACTAAGCAGTTTCTCAGAAAGCTTCTTTCCAGATTTCATCTGAGGATATTTCCTTTTTCACCTTAGCCCTCTGTGGGCTTCCAAATATCACTTTGCCAATTCCACAAGAACTGTCTTAGCGAAAGGCTTCTTGAGGGGAAAGCTGTAACTCTGTGAGATGATTTCACAGAACACAAAGAAGTTTCTCAGAAAGCTTCTTTCTCTTTGTTATCGGAGGATATTTCCTTTGGCCCTATAGTCTTCAAACGGATCCGAAATATCTGTTCTCAGATTCCACAGAAATAAGGCTAGCAAAGAGATCCACGAAATACAGATATAACTCTGTGAGATGAATGAACAGAACACTAAGCAGTTGCTCAGAAAGCTTCTTTCCCGATTTCATCTGAGGATATTTCCTTTTTAACCATAGCCCTCTATGGGCTTCAAAATATCACTTTACCAATTCCACAAGAACTGTCTTAGCGAAAGGCTTCTTGAGGGGAAAGCTGTAACTCTGTGAGATGATTTCACAGAACACAAAGAAGTTTCTCAGAAAGCTTCTTTCTCTTTGTTATCAGAGGATATTTCCTTTGGCCCTATAGTCTTCAAAGGAATCCGAAATATCTGTTCTCAGATTCCACAGAAATAAGGCTGGCAAAGAGATCCACGAAAAACAGATGTAACCCTGTGAGTGGAAGTCACACATGACAGAGCAGTCTCTCAGAAATCTTCTTTCCAGATTTCATCTGAGGATATTTCCTTTTTCACCATAGCCCTCTAAGGGCTTCCAAATATCACTTTGCCAATTCCACAAGAACTGTCTTAGCGAAAGGCCTCTTGAGGGGAAAGCTGTAACTCTGTGTGATGATTTCACAGAACACAAAGAAGTTTCTCAGAAAGCTTCTTTGTCTTTGTTATCGGAGGATATTTCCTTTGGCCCTATATTCTTCAAAGGGATCCGAAATATCTGTTCTCAGATTCCACAGAAATAAGGCTAGCAAAGAGATCCATGAAAAACAGATGTAACTCTGTGAGTGGAAGTCACACATGACAGAGCAGTTTCTCAGAAAGCTTCTTTCCAGATTTCATCTGAGGATATTTCCTTTTTCACCATAGCCCTCTATCGGCTTCAAAATATCACTTTACCAATTCCACAAGAACTGTCTTAGCGAAAGGCTTCTTGAGGGGAAAGCTGTAACTCTGTGAGATGATTTCACAGAACACAAAGAACTTTCTCAGAAAGCTTCTTTCTCTTTGTTATCGGAGGATATTTCCTTTGGCCCTATAGTCTTCAAAGGGATTCGAAATATCTGTTCTCAGATTCCACAGAAATAAGACTAGCAAAGAGATCCACGAAATACAGATGTAACTCTGTGAGTGGAAGTCATACATCACAGAGCAGTTTCTCAGAAAGCTTCTTTCCAGATTTCATCTGAGGATATTTCCTTTTTCACCATAGCCCTCTATGGGCTTCCAAATATCACTTTGCCAATTCCACAAGAACTGTCTTAGCGAAAGGCTTCTTGAGGGGAAAGCTGTAACTCTGTGAGATGATTTCACAGAACGCAAAGAAATTTCTCAGAAAGCTTCTTTCTCTTTGTTATCGGAGGATATTTCCTTTGGCCCTATAGTCTTCAAAGGGATCCGAAATATCTGTTCTCAGATTCCACAGAAATAAGGATAGCAAAGAGATCCACGAAATACAGATGTAACTCTGTGAGATGAATGAAGAGAACACTAAGCAGTTGCACAGAAAGCTTCTTTCCCGATTTCATCTGAGGATATTACCTTTTTAACCATAGCAATCTATGGGCTTCAAAATATCACTTTACCAATTCCACAAGAACTGTCTTAGCGAAAGGGTTCTTGATGGGAAAGCTGTTACACTGTGAGGTGATTTCACAGAACACAAAGTAGATTCTCAGAAAGCTCCTTTCTCTTTGTTATCGGAGGATATTTCCTTTGGCCCTATAGTCTTCAAAGGGATCCGAAATATCTGTTCTAAGATTCCACAGAAATAAGGCTACCAAAGAGATCCACGAAATACAGATGTAACTCTGTGAGATGAATGAACAAAACACTAAGCAGTTTCTCAGAAAGCTTCTTTCCAGATTTCATCTGAGGATATTTCCTTTTTCACCATAGCCCTCTATCGGCTTCAAAATATCACTTTACCAATTCCACAAGAACTGTCTTAGCGAAAGGCTTCTTGAGGGGAAAGCTGTAACTCTGTGAGATGATTTCACAGAACACAAAGAACTTTCTCAGAAAGCTTCTTTCTCTTTGTTATCGGAGGATATTTCCTTTGGCCCTATAGTCTTCAAAGGGATCCGAAATATCTGTTCTCAGATTCCACAGAAATAAGGCTAGCAAAGAGATCCACGAAATACAGATGTAACTCTGTGAGTGGAAGTCACACATCACAGAGCAGTTTCTCAGAAAGCTTCTTTCCAGATTTCATCTGAGGATATTTCCTTTTTCACCATAGCCCTCGACGGGCTTACAAATATCACTTTGCCAATTCCAGAAGAACTGTCTTAGCGAAAGGCTTCTTGAGGGGAAAGCTGTAACTCTGTGAGATGATTTCACAGAACACAAAGAAGTTTCTCAGAAAGCTTCTTTCTCTTTGTTATCGGAGGATATTTCCTTTGGCACTATAGTCTTCAAAGGGATCCGAAATATCTGTTCTCAGATTCCACAGAAATAAGGCTAGCAAAGAGATCCACGAAATACAGTTGTAACTCTGTGAGTGGAAGTCACACATCACAGAGCAGTTTCTCAAAAAGCTTCTTTCCAGATTTCACCTGAGGATATTTCCTTTTTCACCATAGCCCTCTATGGGCTTCCAAATATCACTTTGACAATTCCACAAGAACTGTCTTAGCGAAAGGCTTCTTGAGGGGAAAGCTGTAACTCTGTGAGATGATTTCACAGAACACAAAGAAGTTTCTCAGAAAGCTTCTTTCTCTTTGTTATCGCAGGATATTTCCTTTGGCCCCATAGTCTTCAAAGGGATCCGAAATGTCTGTTCTCAGATTCCACAGAAATAAGGCTAGCAAAGAGATCCACGAAATACAGATGTAACTCTGTGAGATGAATGAACAGAACACTAAGCAGTTTCTCAGAAAGCTTCTTTCCAGATTTCATCTGAGGATATTTCCTTTTTCACCATAGCCCTCTATGGGATTGCAAATATCACTTTGCCAATTCCACAAGAACTGTCTTAGAGAAAGGCTTCTTGAGGGGAAAGCTGTAACTCTGTGAGATGATTTCACAGAACACAAAGAAGTTTCTCAGAAAGCTTCTTTCTCTTTGTTATCAGAGGATATTTCCTTTGGCCCTATAGTCTTCAAAGGAATCCGAAATATCTGTTCTCAGATTCCACAGAAATAAGGCTAGCAAAGAGATCCACGAAATACAGATGTAACTCTTTGAGATGAATGAACAGAACACTAAGCAGTTTCTCAGAAAGCTTCTTTGCAGATTTCATCTGAGGATATTTCCTTTTTCAACATAGCCCTCTGTGGGCTTCCAAATATCACTTTGCCAATTCCACAAGAACTGTCTTAGCGAAAGGCTTCTTGAGGGGAAAGCTGTAACTTTGTGAGAAGATTTCACAGAACACAAAGAAGTTTCTCAGAACGCTTCTTTCTCTTTGTTATCGGAGGATATTTCCTTTGGCCCTATAGTCTTCAAAGGGATCCGAAATATCTGTTCTCAGATTCCACAGAAATAAGGCTAGCAAAGAGATCCACGAAATACAGATGTAACTCTGTGAGTGGAAGTCACACATCACAGAGCAGTTTCTCAGAAAGCTTCTTTCCAGATTTCATCTGAGGATATTTCCTTTTTCACCATAGCCCTCTATGGGCTTCCAAATATCACTTTGCCAATTCCACAAGAACTGTCTTAGCGAAAGGCTTCTTGAGGGGAAAGCTGTAACTCTGTGAGATGATTTCACAGAACACAAAGAAGTTTCTCAGAAAGCTTCTTTCTCTTTGTTATCGGAGGATATTTCCTTTGGAACTATAGTCTTCAAAGGGATACGAAATATCTGTTCTCAGATTCCACAGAAATAAGGCTAGCAAAGAGATCCACGAAATACATATGTAACTCTGTGAGATGAATGAACAGAACACTAAGCAGTTTCTCAGAAAGCTTCCGTCAAGATTTCATCTGAGGATGTTTCCTGTTTCACCATAGCCCTCTAAGGGCTTGCAAATATCACTTTGCCAATTCCACAAGAACTGTCTTAGCGAAAGGGTTCTTGAGGGGAAAGCTGTAACACTGTGAGGTGATTTCACAGAACACAAAGAAGTTTCTCAGAAAGCTTCTTTCTCTTTGTTATCGGAGGATATTTCCTTTGGCCCTATAGTCTTCAAAGGGATCCGAAATATCTGTTCTCAGATTCCACAGAAATAAGGCTAGGAAAGAGATCCACAAAATACATATGTAACTCTGTGAGATGAATGAACAGAACACTAAGCAGTTTCTCAGAAAGCTTCTTTCCCGATTTCATCTGAGGATATTTCCTTTTTCACCATAGCCCTCTATGGGCTTCCAAATATCACTTTGCCAATTCCACAAGAACTGTCTTAGCGAAAGGCTTCTTGAGAGGAAAGCTGTAACTCTGTGAGATGATTTCACAGAACACAAAGAAGTTTCTCAGAAAGCTTCTTTCTCTTTGTTATCGGAGGATATTTCCTTTGGCCCTATAGTCTTCAAAGGGATCCGAAATATCTGTTCTCAGATTCCACAGAAATAAGGCTAGCAAAGAGATCCACGATATACAGATGTAACTCTGTGAGTGGGAGTCACACATCACAGAGCAGTTTCTCAGAGCTTCTTTCCAGATTTCATCTGAGGATATTTCCTTTTTCACCATAGCCCTCTATGGGCTTCCAAATATCACTTTGCCAATTCCACAAGAACTGTCTTAGCGAAAGGCTTCTTGAGGGGAAAGCTGTAACTCTGTGAGATGATTTCACAGAACACAAAGAAGTTTCTCAGAAAGCTTCTTTCTCTTTGTTATCGGAGGATGTTTCCTTTGGCCCTGTAGTCTTCAAAGGGATCCGAAATATCTGTTCTCAGATTCCACAGAAATAAGGCTAGCAAAGAGATCCACGAAATACAGATGTAACTCTGTGAGATGAATGAACAGAACACTAAGCAGTTGCTCAGAAAGCTTCTTTCCCGATTTCATCTGAGGATATTTCCTTTTTCACAGTAGCCCTCTATGGGCTTCAAAATATCACTTTACCAATTCCACAAGAACTGTCTTAGCGAAAGGCTTCTTGAGAGGAAAGCTGTAACTCTGTGAGATGATTTCACAGAACACAAAGAAGTTTCTCAGAAAGCTTCTTTCTCTTTGTTATCAGAGGATATTTCCTTTGGCCCTATAGTCTTCAAAGGAATCCGAAATATCTGTCGTCAGATACCACAGAAATAAGGCTGGCAAAGAGATCCACGAAAAACAGATGTAACCCTGTGAGTGGAAGTCACACATGACAGAGCAGTTTCTCAGAAAGCTTCTTTCCAGATTTCATCTGAGGATATTTCCTTTTTCACCATAGCCCTCTATGGGATTGCAAATATCACTTTGCCAATTCCACAAGAACTGTCTTAGCGAAAGGCTTCTTGAGGGGAAAGCTGTAACTCTGTGAGATGATTTCACAGAACACAAAGAAGTTTCTCAGAAAGCTTCTTTCTCTTTGTTATCAGAGGATATTTCCTTTGGCCCTGTAGTCTTCAAAGGAATCCGAAATATCTGTTCTCAGATTCCACAGAAATAAGGCTAGCAAAGAGATCCACGAAATACAGATGTAACTCTTTGAGATGAATGAACAGAACACTAAGCAGTTTCTCAGAAAGCTTCTTTCCAGATTTCATCTGAGGATATTTCCTTTTTCACCATAGCCCTCTGTGGGCTTCCAAATATCACTTTGCCAATTCCACAAGAACTGTCTTAGCGAAAGGCTTCTTGAGGGGAAAGCTGTAACTTTGTGAGAAGATTTCACAGAACACAAAGAAGTTTCTCAGAACGCTTCTTTCTCTTTGTTATCGGAGGATATTTCCTTTGGCCCTATTGTCTTCTAAGGGATCCGAAATATCTGTTCTCAGATTCCACAGAAATAAGGCTAGCAAAGAGATCCACGAAATACAGATGTAACTCTGTGAGTGGAAGTCACACATCACAGAGCAGTTTCTCAGAAAGCTTCTTTCCAGATTTCATCTGAGGATATTTCCTTTTTCACCATAGCCCTCTATGGGCTTCCAAATATCACTTTGCCAATTCCACAAGAACTGTCTTAGCGAAAGGCTTCTTGAGGGGAAAGCTGTAACTCTGTGAGATGATTTCACAGAACACAAAGAAGTTTCTCAGAAAGCTTCTTTCTCTTTGTTATCAGAGGATATTTCCTTTGGAACTATAGTCTTCAAAGGGATACGAAATATCTGTTCTCAGATTCCACAGAAATAAGGCTAGCAAAGAGATCCACGAAATACATATGTAACTCTGTGAGATGAATGAACAGAACACTAAGCAGTTTCTCAGAAAGCTTCCGTCAAGATTTCATCTGAGGATGTTTCCTGTTTCACCCTAGCCCTCTAAGGGCTTGCAAATATCACTTTGCCAATTCCACAAGAACTGTCTTAGCGAAAGGGTTCTTGAGGGGAAAGCTGTAACACTGTGAGGTGATTTCACAGAACACAAAGAAGTTTCTCAGAAAGCTTCTTTCTCTTTGTTATCGGAGGATATTTCCTTTGGCCCTATAGTCTTCAAAGGGATCCGAAATATCTGTTCTCAGATTCCACAGAAATAAGGCTAGGAAAGAGATCCACAAAATACATATGTAACTCTGTGAGATGAATGAACAGAACACTAAGCAGTTTCTCAGAAAGCTTCTTTCCCGATTTCATCTGAGGATATTTCCTTTTTCACCATAGCCCTCTATGGGCTTCCAAATATCACTTTGCCAATTCCACAAGCACTGTCTTAGCGAAAGGCTTCTTGAGGGGAAAGCTGTAACTCTGTGAGATGATTTCACAGAACACAAAGAAGTTTCTCAGAAAGCTTCTTTCTCTTTGTTATCGGAGGATATTTCCTTTGGCCCTATAGTCTTCAAAGGGATCCGAAATATCTGTTCTCAGATTCCACAGAAATAAGGCTAGCAAAGAGATCCACGATATACAGATGTAACTCTGTGAGTGGAAGTCACACATCACAGAGCAGTTTCTCAGAAAGCTTCTTTCCAGATTTCATCTGAGGATATTTCCTTTTTCACCATAGCCCTCTATGGGCTTCCAAATAACACTTTGCCAATTCCACAAGAACTGTCTTAGCGAAAGGCTTCTTGAGGGGAAAGCTGTAACTCTGTGAGATGATTTCACACAACACAAAGAAGTTTCTCAGAAAGCTTCTTTCTCTTTGTTATCGGAGGATATTTCCTTTGGCCCTATAGTCTTCAAAGTGATCCGAAATATCTGTTCTCAGATTCCACAGAAATAAGGCTAGCAAAGAGATCCACGAAATACAGATGTAACGCAGTGAGATGAATGAACAGAACACTAAGCAATTTCTCAGAAAGCTTTTTTCCAGATTTCATCTGAGGGTATTTCTTTTTTCACCATAGCCCTTTATGGGATTCCAAAAATCACTTTGCCAATTCCACAAGAACTGTCTTAGCGAAAGGCTTCTTGAGTGGAAAGCTGTAACTCTGTGTGATGATTTCACGGAACACAAAGAAGTTTCTCAGAAAGCTTCTTTGTCTTTGTTATCGGAGGATATTTCCTTTGGCCCTATAGTCTTCAAAGGGATCCGAAATATCTGTTCTCAGATTCCACAGAAATAAGGCTAGCAAAGAGATCCATGAAAAACAGATGTAACTCTGTGAGTGGAAGTCACACATGACAGAGCAGTTTCTCAGAAAGCTTCTTTCCAGATTTCATCTGAGGATATTTTCTTTTTCACCATAGCCCTCTATGGGCTTCCAAATATCACTTTGCCAATTCCACAAGAACTGTCTTAGCGAAAGGCTTCTTGAGGGGAAAGCTGTAACTCTGTGAGATGATTTCACAGAACACAAAGAAGTTTCTCAGAAAGCTTCTTTCTCTTTGTTATCGGAGGATATTTCCTTTGGCCCTATAGTCTTCAAAGGGATCCGAAATATCTGTTCTCAGATTCCACAGAAATAAGGCTAGCAAAGAGATCCATGAAATACAGATGTAACTCTGTGAGATGAATGAACAGAACACTAAGCAGTTGCTCAGAAAGCTTCTTTCCCGATTTCATCTGAGGATATTTCCTTTTTCACCGCAGCCCTCTATGGGCTTCAAAATATCACTTAACCAATTCCAAAAGAACTGTCTTAGCGAAAGGCTTCTTGAGGGGAAAGCTGTAACTCTGTGAGATGATTTCACAGAACACAAAGAAGTTTCTCAGAAAGCTTCTTTCTCTTTGTTATCAGAGGATATTTCCTTTGGCCCTATAGTCTTCAAAGGAATCCGAAATATCTGTTCTCAGATACCACAGAAATAAGGCTGGCAAAGAGATCCACGAAAAACAGATGTAACCCTGTGAGTGGAAGTCACACATGACAGAGCAGTTTCTCAGAAAGCTTCTTTCCAGATTTCATCTGAGGATATTTCCTTTTTCACCATAGCCCTCTATGGGATTGCAAATATCACTTTGCCAATTCCACAAGAACTGTCTTAGCGAAAGGCTTCTTGAAGGGAAAGCTGTAACTCTGTGAGATGATTTCACAGAACACAAAGAAGTTTCTCAGAAAGCTTCTTTCTCTTTGTTATCAGAGGATATTTCCTTTGGCCCTATAGTCTTCAAAGGAATCCGAAATATCTGTTCTCAGATTCCACAGAAATAAGGCTAGCAAAGATATCCACGAAATACAGATGTAACTCTTTGAGATGAATGAACAGAACACTAAGCAGTTTCTCAGAAAGCTTCTTTGCAGATTTCATCTGAGGATATTTCCTTTTTCACCATAGCCCTCTGTGGGCTTCCAAATATCACTTTGCCAATTCCACAAGAACTGTCTTAGCGAAAGGCTTCTTGAGGGGAAAGCTGTAACTTTGTGAGAAGATTTCACAGAACACAAAGAAGTTTCTCAGAACGCTTCTTTCTCTTTGTTATCGGAGGATATTTCCTTTGGCCCTATAGTCTTCAAAAGGATCCGAAATATCTGTTCTCAGATTCCACAGAAATAAGGCTAGCAAAGAGATCCACGAAATACAGATGTAACTCTGTGAGTGGAAGTCACACATCACAGAGCAGTTTCTCAGAAAGCTTCTTTCCAGATTTCATCTGAGGATATTTCCTTTTTCACCATAGCCCTCTAAGGGCTTCCAAATATCACTTTGCCAATTCCACAAGAACTGTCTTAGCGAAAGGCTTCTTGAGGGGAAAGCTGTAACTCTGTGAGATGATTTCACAGAACACAAAGAAGTTTCTCAGAAAGCTTCTTTCTCTTTGTTATCGGAGGATATTTCCTTTGGAACTATAGTCTTCAAAGGGATACGAAATATCTGTTCTCAGATTCCACAGAAATAAGGCTAGCAAAGAGATCCACGAAATACATATGTAACTCTGTGAGATGAATGAACAGAACACTAAGCAGTTTCTCAGAAAGCTTCCGTCAAGATTTCATCTGAGGATGTTTCCTGTTTCACCATAGCCCTCTAAGGGCTTGCAAATATCACTTTGCCAATTCCACAAGAACTGTCTTAGCGAAAGGGTTCTTGAGGGGAAAGCTGTAACACTGTGAGGTGATTTCACAGAACACAAAGAAGTTTCTCAGAAAGCTTCTTTCTCTTTGTTATCGGAGGATATTTCCTTTGGCCGTATAGTCTTCAAAGGGATCCGAAATATCTGTTCTCAGATTCCACAGAAATAAGGCTAGGAAAGAGATCCACAAAATACATATGTAACTCTGTGAGATGAATGAACAGAACACTAAGCAGTTTCTCAGAAAGCTTCTTTCCCGATTTCATCTGAGGATATTTCCTTTTTCACCATAGCCCTCTATGGGCTTCCAAATATCACTTTGCCAATTCCACAAGAACTGTCTTAGCGAAAGGCTTCTTGAGGGGAAAGCTGTAACTCTGTTAGATGATTTCACAGAACACAAAGAAGTTTCTCAGAAAGCTTCTTTCTCTTTGTTATCGGAGGATATTTCCTTTGGCCCTATAGTCTTCAAAGGGATCCGAAATATCTGTTCTCAGATTCCACAGAAATAAGGCTAGCAAAGAGATCCACGATATACAGATGTAACTCTGTGAGTGGAAGTCACACATCATAGAGCAGTTTCTCAGAAAGCTTCTTTCCAGATTTCATCTGAGGATATTTCCTTTTTCACCATAGCCCTCTATGGGCTTCCAAATAACACTTTGCCAATTCCACAAGAACTGTCTTAGCGAAAGGCTTCTTGAGGGGAAAGCTGTAACTCTCTGAGATGATTTCACACAACACAAAGAAGTTTCTCAGAAAGCTTCTTTCTCTTTGTTATCGGAGGATATTTCCTTTGGCCCTATAGTCTTCAAAGTGATCCGAAATATCTGTTCTCAGATTCCACAGAAATAAGGCTAGCAAAGAGATCCACGAAATACAGATGTAACGCTGTGAGATGAATGAACAGAACACTAAGCAATTTCTCAGAAAGCTTTTTTCCAGATTTCATCTGAGGGTATTTCTTTTTTCACCATAGCCCTTTATGGGATTCCAAAAATCACTTTGCCAATTCCACAAGAACTGTCTTAGCGAAAGGCTTCTTGAGGGGAAAGCTGTAACTCTGTGAGATGATTTCACAGAACACAAAGATGTTTCTCAGAAAGCTTCTTTCTCTTTGTTATCGGAGGATATTTCCTTTGGCCCTGTAGTCTTCAAAGGGATCCGAAATATCTGTTCTCAGATTCCACAGAATTAAGCCTAGCAAAGAGTTCCACGAAATACAGATGTAACTCTGTGAGATGAATGTACAGAACACTAAGCAGTTTCCCACAAAGCTTCTTTCCATATTTCATCTGAGGATATTTCCTTTTTCACCATAGCCCTCTATGGGCTTCCAAATATCACTTTGCCAATTCCACAAGAACTGTCTTAGCGAAAGGCTTCTTGAGGGGAAAGCTGTAACTCTGTGAGATGATTTCACAGAACACAAAGAAGTTTCTCAGAAAGCTTCTTTCTCTTTGTTATCGGAGGATATTTCCTTTGGCCCTATAGTCTTCAAAGGGATCCGAAATATCTGTTCTCAGATTCCACAGAAATAAGGCTAGCAAAGAGATCCACGAAGTACAGATGTAACTCTGTGAGTGGAAGTCATACATCACATATAAGTTTCTCAGAAAGCTTCTTTCCAGATTTCATCTGAGGATATTTCCTTTTTCACCATAGCCCTCTATGGGCTTCCAAATATCACTTTGCCAATTCCACAAGAACTGTCTTAGCTATAGGCTTCTTGAGGGGAAAGCTGTAACTCTGTTAGATGATTTCACAGAACACAAAGAAGTTTCTCAGAAAGCTTCTTTCTCTTTGTTATCGGAGGATATTTCCTTTGGCCGTATAGTCTTCAAAGGGATCCGAAATATCTGTTCTCAGGTTCCACAGAAATAAGGCTAGCAAAGAGATCCACGAAATACAGATGTAACGCTGTGAGATGAATGAACAGAACACTGAGCAGTTTCTCAGAAAGCTTCTTTCCAGATTTCATCTGAGGATATTTCCTTTTTCACCTTAACCCTCTGTGGGCTTCCAAATATCACTTTGCCAATTCCACAACAACTGTCTTAGCGAAAGGCTTCTAGAGAGAAAAGCTGTAACTCTGTGAGATGATTTCACAGAACACAAAGAAGTTTCTCAGAACGCTTCTTTCTCTTTGTTATCGGAGGATATTTCCTTTGGCCCTATAGTCTACAAAGGGATCCGAAATATCTGTTCTCAGATTCCACAGAAATAAGGCTAGCAAAGAGATCCACTAAATACAGATGTAACTCTGTGAGTGGAAGTCACACATCACAGAGCAGTTTCTCAGAAAGCTTCCTTCCAGATTTCATCTGAGGATATTTCCTTTTTCATCACAGCCCACTAAGGGCTTCCAACTATCACTTTGCCAATTCCACAAGAACTGTCTTAGCGAAAGGCTTCTTGAGGAGAAAGCTGTAACTCTGTGAGATGATTTCACAGAACACAAAGAAGTTTCTCAGAAAGCTTCTTTCTCTTTGTTATCGGAGGATATTTCCTTTGGCCCTATAGTCTTCAAAGGGATCCGAAATATCTGTTCTCAGATTCCAAAGAAATAAGGCTAGCAAAGAGATCCACGAAATACAGATGTAACTCTGTGAGATGAATGAACAGAACATTAAGCAGTTTCTCAGAAAGCTTCTTTCCAGATTTCTTCTGACGATATTTCCTTCTTCACCATACCCTCTATGGGCTTCCATATATCAGTTTGCCAATTCCACAAGAACTGTCTTAGCGAAAGGCTTCTTGAGGGGAAAGCTTTAACCCTGTGAGGTGATTTCACAGAACACAAAGAAGTTTCTCAGAAAGCTTCTTTCTCCTTGTTATCGGAGGATATTTCCTTTGGCCCTAAAGTCTTCAAAGGGATCCGAAATATCTGTTCTCAGATTCTACAGAAATAAGGCTATCAAAGAGATCCACAAAATACAGATGTAACTCTGTGAGATGAATGAACAGAACACTAAGCATTTTCTCAGAAAGTTTCTTTCCAGATTTCATCTGAGGATATATCCTTTTTCACCATAGCCCTCTATGGGCTTCCAAATATCACTTTGCCAATTCCACAAGAACTGTCTTCTCGAAAGGCTTCTTGAGGGGAACGCTGTAACTCGGTGCGATGATTTCACAGAACACAAAGAAGTTTCTCAGAAAGCTTCTTTCTCTTTGTTATCAGAGGAAATTTCCTTTGGCCCTATAGTCTTCAAAGGGATCGGAAATATCTGTTCTCAAGTTCCACAGAAATAAGGCTAGCAAAGAGATCCACGAAATACAGATGTAACTCTGTGAGATGAATGAACAGAATACTAAGCAGTTTCTTAGAAAGCTTCCTTCCTGATTTCATCTGAGGATATTTCCTGTTTCACCATAGCCCTCTATGGGCTTCCTAATATCACTTTGCCAATTCCACAGGAACTATCTTAACGAAAGGCTTCTTGAGGGGAAGCTGTAACTCTGTAAGGTGATTTCACAGAACACAAAGAAGTTTCTCAGAAAGCTTCTTTCTCTTTGTTATCGGAGGATATTTCCTTTGGACCTATAGTCTTCAAAGGGATTCGAAATATCTGTTCTCAGATTCCACAGAAATAAGGCTAGCAAAGAGATCCACAAAATTCAGATGTAACTCTGAGAGATGAATGAACAGAACACTAAGGAGTTTCTCAGAAGCTTCTTTCCTGATTTCATCTGAGGATATTTCCTTTTGCACCGTAGCTCTCTATGGGTTTCCAAATATCACTTTACCAATTCCACAAGAACTGTCTTAGCGAAAGGCTTCTTGAGGGGAAAGCTGTAACTCTGTGAGATGATTTCACAGAACACAAAGAAGTTTCTCAGAAAGCTTCTTTCTCTTTTTTATCGGAGCTTATTTCCTTTGGCCCTATAATTTTCAAAGGGATCCGAAATATCTGATCTCAGATTCCACAGAAATAAGGCTAGAAAAGAGATCCAGGAAACACAGATGTAACTCTGTGAGATGAATGAACAGAACACTAAGCAGTTTCTCAGAAAGCTTCTTTCCAGATTTCATCTGAGGATATTTCCTTTTTCACCGTAGCCCTCTATGGGCTTCCAAATATCACTTTGCCAATTCCTCAAGAACTATCTTAGCGAAAGGCTTCTTGAAGGGAAAGCTGTAACTCTGTGAGATGATTTCACAGAACACAAAGAAGTTTCTCAGAAAGCTTCTTTCTCTTTGTTGTCGGAGGATATTTCCTTTGGCCCTATAGTCTTCAAAGGGATCCGAAATATCTGTTCTCAGATTCCACAGAAATAAGGCTAGCAAAGTGATCCACGAAATACAGATGTAACTCTGTGAGTGGAAGTCACACATCACAGAGCAGTTTCTCAGAAAGCTTCTTTCCAGATTTCATCTGAGGATATTTCCTTTTTCACCATAGCCCTCTATGGGATTCCAAATATCACTTTGCCTATTCCACAAGAACTGTCTTAGCGAAAGGCTTATTGAGGGGAAAGCTGTAACTCTGTGAGATGATTTCACAGAACACAAAGAAGTTTCTCAGAAAGCTTCTTTCTCTTTCTTATCGGAGGATATTTCCTTTGGCCCTATAGTCTTCAAACGGAACCGAAATATCTGTTCTCAGATTCCACAGAATTAAGGCTAGCAAAGAGATACACGAAATACAATGTAACTCTGTGAGATGAATGAACAGAACACTAAGCAGTTTCCCACAAAGCTTCTTTCCAGATTTCATCTCAGGATATTTCCTTTTTCATCACAGCCCTCTATGGGCTTCCAAATACCACTTTGCCAATTCCACAACAACCGTCTTAGCGAAAGGCTTCTTGAGGGGAAAGCTGTACCTCTGTGAGATGATTTCACAGAACAAAAAGAAGTTTCTCAGAAATCTTCTTTCTCTTTGTTATCGTAGGATATTTCCCTTGGCCCTATAGTCTTAAAAGGGATCCGAAATATCTGTTCTCAGATTCCACAGAAATAAGGCTAGCAAAGAGATAAACGTTATACAGATGTAACTCTGTGAGTGGAAGTCACACATCACAGAGCAGTTTCTCAGAAATCTTCTTTCCAGATTTCATCTGAGGATATTTCCTTTTTCACCATAGCCCTCTATTGGCTTCCAAATATCACTTTGCCAATTCCACAAGAACTGTCTTAGCGAAAGGCTTCTTGAGGGGAAAGCTGTAACTCTGTGAGATGATTTCACAGAACAAAAAGAAGTTTCTCAGAAAGCTTCTTTCTCTTTGTTATCGGAGGATATTTCCTTTGGCCCTATAGTCCTAAAAGGGATCCGAAATATCTGTTCTCAGATTCCACAGAAATAAGGCTAGCAAAGAGATCCACGAAATAGAGATGTAACTCTGTGAGATGAATGAACAGAACACTAAGCAGTTGCTCAGAAAGATTCTTTCCCGATTTCATCTGAGGATATTTCCTTTTTCACCATAGCCCTCTATGGGCTTCAAAATATCACTTTACCAATTCCACAAGAACTGTCTTAGCGAAAGGCTTCTTGAGGGGAAAGCTGTAACTCTGTGAGGTGATTTCACAGAACACAAAGAAGTTTCTCAGAAAGCTTCTTTCTCTTTGTTATCAGAGGATATTTCCTTTGGCCCTATAGTCTTCAAAGGGATCCGAAATATCTGTTCTCAGATTCCACAGAAATAAGGCTAGCAAAGAGATCTACGAAATACAGATGTAACTCTGTGAGTGGAAGTCACACATCACAGAGCAGTTTGTCAGAAAGCTTCTTTCCAGATTTCATCTGAGGATATTTCCTTTTTAACCATGGCCCTCTATGGGCTTCCAAATATCACTTTGCCAATTCCACAGGAACTGTCTTAGCGAAAGGCTTCTTGAGGGGAAAGCTGTAACTCTGTGAGATGATTTCACAGAACACAAAGAAGTTTCTCAGAAAGCTTCTTTCTCTTTGTTATCGGAGTATATTTCCTTTGGCCCTATAGTCTTCAAAGGGATCCGAAATATCTGTTCTCAGATTCCACAGAAATAAGGCTAGCAAAGAGATCCACGAAAAACAGTTGTAACTCTGTGCGTGGAAGTCACACATCCCAGAGCAGTTTCTCAGAAAGCTTCTTTCCAGAATTCATCTGAGGATATTTCCTTTTTCACCATAGCCCTCTATGGGCTTCCATATATCACATTGCCAATTCCACAAGAACTGTCTTAGCGAAAGGCTTTTTGAGGGGAAAGCTTTAACTCTGTGAGGTGATTTCACAGAACACAAAGAAGTTTCTCAGAAAGCTTCTTTCTCCTTGTTATCGGAGGATATTTCCTTTGGCCCTATAGTCTTCAAAGGGATCCGAAATATCTGTTCTCAGATTCCACAGAAATAAGGCTTGCAAAGAGATGCACAAAATACAGATGTAACTCTGTGAGATGAATGAACAGAACACTAAGCAGTTTCTCAGAAAGCTTCTTTCCCGATTTCATCTGAGGATATTTCCTTTTTCACCGTAGCCCTCTATGCGCTTCCAAATATCACTTTGCCAATTCCACAAGAACTCTCTTAGCGAAAGGCTTCCTGAGGGGAAAGCTGTAACTCTGTGAGATGATTTCACAGAATACAAAGAAGTTTCTCAGAAAGCTTCTTTCTCTTTGTTATCGGAGGATATTTCCTTTGGTCCTATACTATTCAAAGGGATCCGAAATATCTGTTCTCAGATTCCACAGAAATAAGGCTACCAAAGAGATCCACGAAACACAGATGTAACTCTGTGAGATGAATGAACAGAACACTAAGCAGTTTCTCAGAAAGCTTCCTTCCAGATATCATCTGAGGATATTTCCTTTTTCACCATAGCCCTCTAAGGGCTTCCAAATATCACTTTGCCAAATCCACAGGAACTGTCTTAGCGAAAGGCTTCTTGAGGGGAAAGCTGTAACTCTGTAAGATGATTTCACATTACACAAAGAAGTTTCTCAGAAAGCTTCTTTCTCTTTGTTACCGGAGGATATTTCCTTTGGCCCTATAGTCTTCAAAGGGATCCGAAATATCTGTTCTCAGATTTCACAGAAATAAGGCTAGCAAAGAGATCTACGAAATACAGATGTAACTCTGTGAGTGGAAGTCACACATCACAGAGCAGTTTCTCAGAAAGCTTCTTTCCAGATTTCATCTGAGGATATTTCCTTTTTCACCATAGCCCTCTATGGGCTTCCAAATATCACTTTTCCAATTCCACAGGAACTGTCTTAGCGAAAGGCTTCTTGAGGGGAAAGCTGTAACTCTGTGAGATGATTTCACAGAACACAAAGAAGTTTCTCAGAAAGCTTCTTTCTCTTTGTTATCAGAGGATATTTCCTTTGGCCCTATAGTCTTCAAAGGGATCCGAAATATCTGTTCTCAGATTCCACAGAAATAAGGCTAGCAAAGAGATCCACGAAATACAGATGTAAATCTGTGAGTGGAAGTCACGCATCACAGAGCAGTTTCTCAGAAAGCTTCTTTCCAGATTTCATCTGAGGATATTTACTTTTTCACCATAGCCCTCTCTGGGCTTCCAAATATCACTTTGCCAATTCCACAGGAACTGTCTTAGCGAAAGGCTTCTTGAGAGGAAAGCTGTAACTTTGTGAGATGATTTCACAGAACACAAAGAAGTTTCTCAGAAAGCTTCTTTCTCTTTGTTATCGGAGGATATTTCCTTTGGCCCTATAGTCTTCAAAGGGATCCGAAATATCTGTTCTCCGATTCCACAGAAATAAGGCTAGCAAAGAGATCCACGAAATACAGATGTAACTCTGTGAGATGAATGAACAGAACATTAAGCAGTTTCTCAGAAAGCTTCTTTCCAGATTTCATCTGACGATATTTCCTTTTTCACCATACCCTCTATGGGCTTCCATATATCACTTTGCCAATTCCACAAGAACTGTCTTAGCGAAAGGCTTCTTGAGGAGAAAGCTGTAACTCTGTGAGATGATTTCACAGAACAAAAAGAAGTACCTCAGAAAGCTTCTTTCTCTTTGTTATCGGAGGATATTTCCTTTGGCCCTATAGTCTTAAAAGGGATCCGAAATATCTGATCTCAGATTCCACAGAAATAAGGCTAGCAAAGAGATAAACGAAATACAGATGTAACTCTGTGAGTGGAAGTCACACATCACAGAGCAGTTTCTCAGAAATCTTCTTTCCAGATTTCATCTGAGGATATTTCCTTTTTCACCATAGCCCTCTATGGGCTTCCAAATATCACTTTGCCAATTCCACAAGAAGTGTCTTAGCGAAAGGCTTCTTGAGGGGAAAGCTGTAACTCTGTGAGATGATTTCACCGAACACAAAGAAGTTTCTCAGAAAGCTTCTTTCTCTTTGTTATCGGAGGATATTTCCTTTGGCCCTATAGTCTTCAAAGGGATCCGAAATATCTGTTCTCAGATTCCACAGAAATAAGGCTAGCAAAGCGATCCACGAAATACAGATGTAACTCTGTGAGATGAATGAACAGAACACGAAGCAGTTGCTTAGAAAGCTTCTTTCCCGATTTCATCTGAGGATATTTCCTTTTTCACCATAGCCCTCTATGGGCTTCAAAATATCACTTTACCAATTCCACAAGAACTGTCTTCTCGAAAGGCTTCTTGAGGGGAACGCTGTAACTCTGTGAGATGATTTCACAGAACACAAAGAACTTTCTCAGAAAGCTTCTTTCTCTTTGTTATCGGAGGAAATTTCCTTTGGCCCTATAGTCTTCAAAGGGATCGGAAATATCTGTTCTCAGGTTCCACAGAATTAAGGCTAGCAAAGAGATCCACGAAATACTGATGTAACTCTGTGAGATGAATGAACAGAACACTAAGCAGTTTCCCACAAAGCTTCTTTCCAGATTTCATCTGAGGATATTTCCTTTTTCACCACAGCCCTCTTTGGGCTTCCAAATATCACTTTGCCAATTCCACAAGAACTGTCTTAGCGAAAGGCTTCTTGAGGGGAACGCTGTAACTCTGTGAGATGATTTCACAGAACACAAAGAACTTTCTCAGAAAGCTTCTTTCTCTTTGTTATTGGAGGAAATTTCCTTTGGCCCTATAGTCTTCAAAGGGATCGGAAATATCTGTTCTCAGGTTCCACAGAATTAAGGCTAGCAAAGAGATCCACGAAATACTGATGTAACTCTGTGAGATGAATGAACAGAACACTAAGCAGTTTCCCACAAAGCTTCTTTCCAGATTTCATCTGAGGATATTTCCTTTTTCACCACAGTCCTCTTTGGGCTTCCAAATATCACTTTGCCAATTCCACAAGAACTGTCTTAGCGAAAGGCTTCTAGAGGGGAAAGCTGTAACTCTGTGAGATGATTTCACAGAACAAAAAGAAGTTTCTCAGAAAGCTTCTTTCTCTTTGTTATCGGAGGATATTTCCTTTGGCCCTATAGTCTTCAAAGGGATCGGAAATATCTGTTCTCAGATTCCACAGAAATAAGGCTAGCAAAGAGATCCACGAAATACAGATGTAACTCTGTGAGTGGAAGTCACACATGACAGAGCAGTTTCTCAGAAAGCTTCCTTCCAGATTTCATCTGAGGATATTTCCTTTTTCACCATAGCCCTCTATGGGCTTCCAAATATCACTTTGCCAATTCCACAAGAACTGTCTTAGCGAAAGGCTTCTTGAGGGGAAAGCTTTAACCCTGTGAGGTGATTTCACAGAACACAAAGAAGTTTCTCTGAAAGCTTCTTTCTCCTTGTTCTCGGAGGATATTTCCTTTGGCCCTATAGTCTTCAAAGGGATCCGAAATATCTGTTCTCAGATTGCACAGAAATAAGGCTGGCAAAGAGATCCACAGAATACAGATGTAACACTGTGAGATGAATGAATAGAACACTAAGCAGATTCTCAGAAAGCTTCTTTCCCGTTTTCATCTGAGGATATTTCCTTTTTCATCCTAGCCCTCTATGGGCTTCCAAATATCACTTTGCCAATTCCACAAGAACTGTCTTAGCGAAAGGCTTCTTGAGGGGAAAGCTGTAACTCTGTGAGATGATTTCACAGAACACAAAGAAGTTTCTCAGAAAGCTTCTTTCTCTTTGTTATCGGAGGAAATTTCCTTAGGCCCTATAGTTCAAAGGGATCGGAAATATCTGTTCTCAGGTTCCACAGAAATAAGGCTAGCAAAGAGATCCACGAAATACAGATGTAACTCTGTGAGATGAATGAACATAATACTAAGCAGTTTCTTAGAAAGCTTCCTTCCTGATATCATCTGAGGATATTTCCTGTTTCACCATAGCCCTCTATGGGCTTCCAAATATCAATTTGCCAATTCCACAAGAACTGTCTTAGCGAAAGGCTTCTGAGGGGAAAGCAGTAACTCTGTGAGATGATTTCACAGAACACAAAGAAGTTCCTCAGAAAGCTTCTTTCTCTTTGTTATCGGAGGATATTTCCTTTGGCCCTATAGTCTTCAAAGGGATCCGAAATATCTGTTCTCAGATTCCACAGAAATAAGGCTAGCAAAGAGATCCACGAAATACAGATGTAACTCTGTGAGTGGAAGTCACACATCACAGAGCAGTTTCTCAGAAAGCTTCTTTCCAGATTTCATCTTAGGATATTTCCTTTTTCAGCATAGCCCTCTATGGGATTCCAAATATCACTTTGCCAATTCCACAAGAACTGTCTTAGCGAAAGGCTTCTTGAGGGGAACGCTGTAACTCTGTGAGATGATTTCACAGAACACAAAGAAGTTTCTCAGAAAGCTTCTTTCTCTTTGTTATCGGAGGATATTTCCTTTGGCCCTATAGTCTTCAAAGGGATCCGAAATATCTGTTCTCCTTCCACAGAATTAAGGCTAGCAAAGAGATCCACGAAATACTGATGTAACTCTGTGAGATGAATGAACAGAACACTAAGCAGTTTCTCAGAAAGCTTCTTTCCAGATTTCATCTGAGGATATTTCCTTTTTCACCACAGCCCTCTATGGGCTTCCAAATATCACTTTGCCAATTCCACAACAACTGTCTTAGCGAAAGGCTTCTTGAGGGGAAAGCTGTAACTCTGTGAGATGATTTCACAAAACAAAAAGAAGTTCCTCAGAAAGCTTCTTTCTCTTTGTTATCGGAGGATATTTCCTTTGGCCCTATAGTCTTCAAAGGGATCCGAAATATCTGTTCTCAGATTCCACAGAAATAAGGCTAGCAAAGGGATCCAAGAAATACAGATGTAACTCTGTGAGTGGAAGTCACACATGACAGAGCAGTTTCTCAGAAAGCTTCTTTCCAGATTTCATCTGAGGATATTTCCTGTTTCACCATAGCCCTCTATTGGCTTCCAAATATCACTTTGCCAATTCCACAAGAACTGTCTTAGCGAAAGGCTTCTTGGGGGAAAGCTGTAACTCTGTGAGATGATTTCACAGAACACAAAGAAGTTTCTCAGAAAGCTTCTTTCTCTTTGTTATCGGAGGAAATTTCCTTAGGCCCTATAGTTCAAAGGGATCGGAAATATCTGTTCTCAGGTTCCACAGAAATAAGGTTAGCAAAGAGATCCACGAAATACAGATGTAACTCTGTGAGATGAATGAACATAATACTAAGCAGTTTCTTAGAAAGCTTCCTTCCTGATATCATCTGAGGATATTTCCTGTTTCACCAAAGCCCTCTAAGGGCTTCCAAATATCAATTTGCCAATTCCACAAGAACTGTCTTAGCGAAAGACTTCTTGAGGGGAAAGCTGTAACTCTGTGAGATGATTTCACAGAACACAAAGAAGTTTCTCAGAAAGCTTCTTTCTCTTTGTTATCGGAGGATATTTCCTTTGGCCCTATAGTCTTCAAAGGGATCCGAAATATCTGTTCTCAGATTCCACAGAAATAAGGCTAGCAAAGAGATCCACGAAATACAGATGTAACTCTGTGAGTGGAAGTCACACATCACAGAGCAGTTTCTCAGAAAGCTTCTTTCCAGATTTCATCTGAGGATATTTCCTTTTTCACCATAGCCCTCTATGGGCTTCCAAATATCACTTTGCCAATTCCACAAGAACTGTCTTAGCGAAAGGCTTCTTGAGGGGAAAGCTGTAACTCTGTGAGATGATTTCACAGAACACAAAGAAGTTTCTCAGAAAGCTTCTTTCTCTTTGTTATCCGAGGATATTTCCTTTGGCCCTATAGTCTTCAAAGGGATCCGAAATATCTGTTCTCCTTCCACAGAATTAAGGCTAGCAAAGAGATCCACGAAATACTGATGTAACTCTGTGAGATGAATGAACAGAACACTAAGCAGTTTCTCAGAAAGCTTCTTTCCAGATTTCATCTGAGGATATTTCCTTTTTCACCACAGCCCTCTATGGGCTTCCAAATATCACTTTGCCAATTCCACAACAACTGTCTTAGCGAAAGGCTTCTTGAGGGGAAAGCTGTAACTCTGTGAGATGATTTCACAAAACAAAAAGAAGTTCCTCAGAAAGCTTCTTTCTCTTTGTTATCGGAGGATATTTCCTTTGGCCCTATAGTCTTCAAAGGGATCCGAAATATCTGTTCTCAGATTCCACAGAAATAAGGCTAGCAAAGGGATCCAAGAAATACAGATGCAACTCTGTGAGTGAAAGTCACACATGACAGAGCAGTTTCTCAGAAAGCTTCTTTCCAGATTTCATCTGAGGATATTTCCTGTTTCACCATAGCCCTCTATGGGCTTCCAAATATCACTTTGCCAATTCCACAAGAACTGTCTTAGCGAAAGGCTTCTTGGGGGAAAGCTGTAACTCTGTGAGATGATTTCACAGAACACAAAGAAGTTTCTCAGAAAGCTTCTTTCTCTTTGTTATCGGAGGAAATTTCCTTAGGCCCTATAGTTCAAAGGGATCGGAAATATCTGTTCTCAGGTTCCACAGAAATAAGGCTAGCAAAGAGATCCACGAAATACAGATGTAACTCTGTGAGATGAATGAACATAATACTAAGCAGTTTCTTAGAAAGCTTCCTTCCTGATATCATCTGAGGATATTTCCTGTTTCACCATAGCCCTCTAAGGGCTTCCAAATATCAATTTGCCAATTCCACAAGAACTGTCTTAGCGAAAGACTTCTTGAGGGGAAAGCTGTAACTCTGTGAGATGATTTCACAGAACACAAAGAAGTTTCTCAGAAAGCTTCTTTCTCTTTGTTATCGGAGGATATTTCCTTTGGCCCTATAGTCTTCAAAGGGATCCGAAATATCTGTTCTCAGATTCCACAGAAATAAGGCTAACAAAGAGATCCACGAAATACAGATGTAACTCTGTGAGTGGAAGTCACACATCACAGAGCAGTTTCTCAGAAAGCTTCTTTCCAGATTTCATCTGAGCATATTTCCTGTTTCACCATAGCCCTCTATGGGCTTCCAAATATCACTTTGCCAATTCCACAAGAACTGTCTTAGCGAAAGGCTTCTTGGGGGAAAGCTGTAACTCTGTGAGATGATTTCACAGAACACAAAGAAGTTTCTCAGAAAGCTTCTGTCTCTTTGTTATCGGAGGAAATTTCCTTAGGCCCTATAGTTCAAAGGGATCGGAAATATCTGTTCTCAGGTTCCACAGAAATAAGGCTAGCAAAGAGATCCACGAAATACAGATGTAACTCTGTGAGATGAATGAACATAATACTAAGCAGTTTCTTAGAAAGCTTCCTTCCTGATATCATCTGAGGATATTTCCTGTTTCACCATAGCCCTCTAAGGGCTTCCAAATATCAATTTGCCAATTCCACAAGAACTGTCTTAGCGAAAGGCTTCTTGAGGGGAAGCTGTAACTCTGTGAGGTGATTTCACAGAACACAAAGAAGTTTCTCACAAAGCTTCTTTCTCTTTGTTATCGGATTATATTTCCTTTGGCCCTATAGTCTTCAAAGGGATCCGAAATATCTGTTCTCAGATTCCACAGAAATAAGGCTAGCAAATAGATCCACAAAATACAGATGTAACTCTGGGAGATGAATGAACAGAACACTAAGCAGTTTCTCAGAAGCTTCTTTCCTGATTTCATCTGAGGATATTTCCTTTTTTACCATAGCCCTCTATGGGCTTCCAAATATCACTTGCCAATTCCACAAGAACTGTCTTAGCGAAAGGCTTCTGAGGGGAAAGATGTAACTCTGTGAGATGATTTCACAGAACACAAAGAAGTTTCTCAGAAAGCTTCTTTCTCTTTGTTATCCGAGGATATTTCCTTTGGCCCTATAGTCTTCAAAAGGATCCGAAATATCTGTTCTCAGATTCCACAGAAATAAGGCTCGCAAAGAGATCCACGAAATACAGATGTAACTCTGTGAGTGGAAGTCACACATCACAGAGCAGTTTCTCAGAAAGCTTCTTTCCAGATTTCATCTGAGGATATTTCCTTTTTCACCTTAGCCCTCTATGGGATTCCAAATATCACTTTGCCAATTCCACAAGAACTGTCTTAGCGAAAGGCTTCTTGAGGGGAAAGCTGTAACTCTGTGAGATGATTTCACAGAACACAAAGAAGTTTCTCAGAAAGCTTCTTTCTCTTTTTTATCGGAGGATATTTCCTTTGGCCCTATAGTCTTCAAAGGGATCCGAAATATCTGTTCTCATTCCACAGAATTAAGGCTAGCAAAGAGATCCACGAAATACTGATGTAACTCTGTGAGATGAATGAACAGAACACTAAGCAGTTTCTCAGAAATCTTCTTTCCAGATTTCATCTGAGGATATTTCCTTTTTCACCATAGCCCTCTATGGGCTTCCAAATATCACTTTGCCAATTCCACAAGAAGTGTCTTAGCGAAAGGCTTCTTGAGGGGAATGCTGTAACTCTGTGAGATGATTTCACCGAACACAAAGAAGTTTCTCAGAAAGCTTCTTTCTCTTTGTTATCGGAGGATATTTCCTTTGGCCCTATAGTCTTCAAAGGGATCCGAAATATCTGTTCTCAGATTCCACAGAAATAAGGCTAGCATAGCGATCCACGAAATACAGATGTAACTCTGTGAGATGAATGAACAGAACACTAAGCAGTTGCTTAGAAAGCTTCTTTCCCGATTTCATCTGAGGATATTTCCTTTTTCACCATAGCCCTCTATGGGCTTCAAAATATCACTTTACCAATTCCACAAGAACTGTCTTCTCGAAAGGCTTCTTGAGGGGAACGCTGTAACTCTGTGAGATGATTTCACAGAACACAAAGAACTTTCTCAGAAAGCTTCTTTCTCTTTGTTATCGGAGGAAATTTCCTTTGGCCCTATAGTCTTCAAAGGGATCGGAAATATCTGTTCTCAGGTTCCACAGAATTAAGGCTAGCAAAGAGATCCACGAAATACTGATGTAACTCTGTGAGATGAATGAACAGAACACTAAGCAGTTTCCCACAAAGCTTCTTTCCAGATTTCATCTGAGGATATTTCCTTTTTCACCACAGCCCTCTTTGGGCTTCCAAATATCACTTTGCCAATTCCACAAGAACTGTCTTAGCGAAAGGCTTCTAGAGGGGAAAGCTGTAACTCTGTGAGATGATTTCACAGAACAAAAAGAAGTTTCTCAGAAAGCTTCTTTCTCTTTGTTATCGGAGGATATTTCCTTTGGCCCTATAGTCTTCAAAGGGATCGGAAATATCTGTTCTCAGATTCCACAGAAATAAGGCTAGCAAAGAGATCCACGAAATACAGATGTAACTCTGTGAGTGGAAGTCACACATCACAGAGCAGTTTCTCAGAAATCTTCTTTCCAGATTTCATCTGAGGATATTTCCTTTTTCACCATAGCCCTCTATTGGCTTCCAAATATCACTTTGCCAATTCCACAAGAACTGTCTTAGCGAAAGGCTTCTTGAGGGGAAAGCTGTAACTCTGTGAGATGATTTCACAGAACAAAAAGAAGTTTCTCAGAAAGCTTCTTTCTCTTTGTTATCGGAGGATATTTCCTTTGGCCCTATAGTCCTAAAAGGGATCCGAAATATCTGTTCTCAGATTCCACAGAAATAAGGCTAGCAAAGAGATCCACGAAATAGAGATGTAACTCTGTGAGATGAATGAACAGAACACTAAGCAGTTGCTCAGAAAGCTTCTTTCCCGATTTCATCTGAGGATATTTCCTTTTTCACCATAGCCCTCTATGGGCTTCAAAATATCACTTTACCAATTCCACAAGAACTGTCTTAGCGAAAGGCTTCTTGAGGGGAAAGCTGTAACTCTGTGAGGTGATTTCACAGAACACAAAGAAGTTCCTCAGAAAGCTTCTTTCTCTTTGTTATCAGAGGATATTTCCTTTGGCCCTATAGTCTTCAAAGGGATCCGAAATATCTGTTCTCAGATTCCACAGAAATAAGGCTAGCAAAGAGATCTACGAAATACAGATGTAACTCTGTGAGTGGAAGTCACACATCACAGAGCAGTTTGTCAGAAAGCTTCTTTCCAGATTTCATCTGAGGATATTTCCTTTTTAACCATGGCCCTCTATGGGCTTCCAAATATCACTTTGCCAATTCCACAGGAACTGTCTTAGCGAAAGGCTTCTTGAGGGGAAAGCTGTAACTCTGTGAGATGATTTCACAGAACACAAAGAAGTTTCTCAGAAAGCTTCTTTCTCTTTGTTATCGGAGTATATTTCCTTTGGCCCTATAGTCTTCAAAGGGATCCGAAATATCTGTTCTCAGATTCCACAGAAATAAGGCTAGCAAAGAGATCCACGAAAAACAGTTGTAACTCTGTGCGTGGAAGTCACACATCCCAGAGCAGTTTCTCAGAAAGCTTCTTTCCAGAATTCATCTGAGGATATTTCCTTTTTCACCATAGCCCTCTATGGGCTTCCATATATCACATTGCCAATTCCACAAGAACTGTCTTAGCGAAAGGCTTTTTGAGGGGAAAGCTTTAACTCTGTGAGGTGATTTCACAGAACACAAAGAAGTTTCTCAGAAAGCTTCTTTCTCCTTGTTATCGGAGGATATTTCCTTTGGCCCTATAGTCTTCAAAGGGATCCGAAATATCTGTTCTCAGATTCCACAGAAATAAGGCTTGCAAAGAGATGCACAAAATACAGATGTAACTCTGTGAGATGAATGAACAGAACACTAAGCAGTTTCTCAGAAAGCTTCTTTCCCGATTTCATCTGAGGATATTTCCTTTTTCACCGTAGCCCTCTATGCGCTTCCAAATATCACTTTGCCAATTCCACAAGAACTCTCTTAGCGAAAGGCTTCCTGAGGGGAAAGCTGTAACTCTGTGAGATGATTTCACAGAATACAAAGAAGTTTCTCAGAAAGCTTCTTTCTCTTTGTTATCGGAGGATATTTCCTTTGGTCCTATACTATTCAAAGGGATCCGAAATATCTGTTCTCAGATTCCACAGAAATAAGGCTACCAAAGAGATCCACGAAACACAGATGTAACTCTGTGAGATGAATGAACAGAACACTAAGCAGTTTCTCAGAAAGCTTCCTTCCAGATATCATCTGAGGATATTTCCTTTTTCACCATAGCCCTCTAAGGGCTTCCAAATATCACTTTGCCAAATCCACAGGAACTGTCTTAGCGAAAGGCTTCTTGAGGGGAAAGCTGTAACTCTGTGAGATGATTTCACATTACACAAAGAAGTTTCTCAGAAAGCTTCTTTCTCTTTGTTACCGGAGGATATTTCCTTTGGCCCTATAGTCTTCAAAGGGATCCGAAATATCTGTTCTCAGATTTCACAGAAATAAGGCTAGCAAAGAGATCTACGAAATACAGATGTAACTCTGTGAGTGGAAGTCACACATCACAGAGCAGTTTCTCAGAAAGCTTCTTTCCAGATTTCATCTGAGGATATTTCCTTTTTCACCATAGCCCTCTATGGGCTTCCAAATATCACTTTTCCAATTCCACAGGAACTGTCTTAGCGAAAGGCTTCTTGAGGGGAAAGCTGTAACTCTGTGAGATGATTTCACAGAACACAAAGAAGTTTCTCAGAAAGCTTCTTTCTCTTTGTTATCAGAGGATATTTCCTTTGGCCCTATAGTCTTCAAAGGGATCCGAAATATCTGTTCTCAGATTCCACAGAAATAAGGCTAGCAAAGAGATCCACGAAATACAGATGTAAATCTGTGAGTGGAAGTCACGCATCACAGAGCAGTTTCTCAGAAAGCTTCTTTCCAGATTTCATCTGAGGATATTTACTTTTTCACCATAGCCCTCTCTGGGCTTCCAAATATCACTTTGCCAATTCCACAGGAACTGTCTTAGCGAAAGGCTTCTTGAGAGGAAAGCTGTAACTTTGTGAGATGATTTCACAGAACACAAAGAAGTTTCTCAGAAAGCTTCTTTCTCTTTGTTATCGGAGGATATTTCCTTTGGCCCTATAGTCTTCAAAGGGATCCGAAATATCTGTTCTCCGATTCCACAGAAATAAGGCTAGCAAAGAGATCCACGAAATACAGATGTAACTCTGTGAGATGAATGAACAGAACATTAAGCAGTTTCTCAGAAAGCTTCTTTCCAGATTTCATCTGACGATATTTCCTTTTTCACCATACCCTCTATGGGCTTCCATATATCACTTTGCCAATTCCACAAGAACTGTCTTAGCGAAAGGCTTCTTGAGGAGAAAGCTGTAACTCTGTGAGATGATTTCACAGAACAAAAAGAAGTATCTCAGAAAGCTTCTTTCTCTTTGTTATCGGAGGATATTTCCTTTGGCCCTATAGTCTTAAAAGGGATCCGAAATATCTGATCTCAGATTCCACAGAAATAAGGCTAGCAAAGAGATAAACGAAATACAGATGTAACTCTGTGAGTGGAAGTCACACATCACAGAGCAGTTTCTCAGAAATCTTCTTTCCAGATTTCATCTGAGGATATTTCCTTTTTCACCATAGCCCTCTATGGGCTTCCAAATATCACTTTGCCAATTCCACAAGAAGTGTCTTAGCGAAAGGCTTCTTGAGGGGAAAGCTGTAACTCTGTGAGATGATTTCACCGAACACAAAGAAGTTTCTCAGAAAGCTTCTTTCTCTTTGTTATCGGAGGATATTTCCTTTGGCCCTATAGTCTTCAAAGGGATCCGAAATATCTGTTATCAGATTCCACAGAAATAAGGCTAGCAAAGCGATCCACGAAATACAGATGTAACTCTGTGAGATGAATGAACAGAACACGAAGCAGTTGCTTAGAAAGCTTCTTTCCCGATTTCATCTGAGGATATTTCCTTTTTCACCATAGCCCTCTATGGGCTTCAAAATATCACTTTACCAATTCCACAAGAACTGTCTTCTCGAAAGGCTTCTTGAGGGGAACGCTGTAACTCTGTGAGATGATTTCACAGAACACAAAGAACTTTCTCAGAAAGCTTCTTTCTCTTTGTTATCGGAGGAAATTTCCTTTGGCCCTATAGTCTTCAAAGGGATCGGAAATATCTGTTCTCAGGTTCCACAGAATTAAGGCTAGCAAAGAGATCCACGAAATACTGATGTAACTCTGTGAGATGAATGAACAGAACACTAAGCAGTTTCCCACAAAGCTTCTTTCCAGATTTCATCTGAGGATATTTCCTTTTTCACCACAGCCCTCTTTGGGCTTCCAAATATCACTTTGCCAATTCCACAAGAACTGTCTTAGCGAAAGGCTTCTTGAGGGGAACGCTGTAACTCTGTGAGATGATTTCACAGAACACAAAGAACTTTCTCAGAAAGCTTCTTTCTCTTTGTTATTGGAGGAAATTTCCTTTGGCCCTATAGTCTTCAAAGGGATCGGAAATATCTGTTCTCAGGTTCCACAGAATTAAGGCTAGCAAAGAGATCCACGAAATACTGATGTAACTCTGTGAGATGAATGAACAGAACACTAAGCAGTTTCCCACAAAGCTTCTTTCCAGATTTCATCTGAGGATATTTCCTTTTTCACCACAGCCCTCTTTGGGCTTCCAAATATCACTTTGCCAATTCCACAAGAACTGTCTTAGCGAAAGGCTTCTAGAGGGGAAAGCTGTAACTCTGTGAGATGATTTCACAGAACAAAAAGAAGTTTCTCAGAAAGCTTCTTTCTCTTTGTTATCGGAGGATATTTCCTTTGGCCCTATAGTCTTCAAAGGGATCGGAAATATCTGTTCTCAGATTCCACAGAAATAAGGCTAGCAAAGAGATCCACGAAATACAGATGTAACTCTGTGAGTGGAAGTCACACATGACAGAGCAGTTTCTCAGAAAGCTTCCTTCCAGATTTCATCTGAGGATATTTCCTTTTTCACCATAGCCCTCTATGGGCTTCCAAATATCACTTTGCCAATTCCACAAGAACTGTCTTAGCGAAAGGCTTCTTGAGGGGAAAGCTTTAACCCTGTGAGGTGATTTCACAGAACACAAAGAAGTTTCTCTGAAAGCTTCTTTCTCCTTGTTCTCGGAGGATATTTCCTTTGGCCCTATAGTCTTCAAAGGGATCCGAAATATCTGTTCTCAGATTGCACAGAAATAAGGCTGGCAAAGAGATCCACAGAATACAGATGTAACACTGTGAGATGAATGAATAGAACACTAAGCAGATTCTCAGAAAGCTTCTTTCCCGTTTTCATCTGAGGATATTTCCTTTTTCATCCTAGCCCTCTATGGGCTTCCAAATATCACTTTGCCAATTCCACAAGAACTGTCTTAGCGAAAGGCTTCTTGAGGGGAAAGCTGTAACTCTGTGAGATGATTTCACAGAACACAAAGAAGTTTCTCAGAAAGCTTCTTTCTCTTTGTTATCGGAGGAAATTTCCTTAGGCCCTATAGTTCAAAGGGATCGGAAATATCTGTTCTCAGGTTCCACAGAAATAAGGCTAGCAAAGAGATCCACGAAATACAGATGTAACTCTGTGAGATGAATGAACATAATACTAAGCAGTTTCTTAGAAAGCTTCCTTCCTGATATCATCTGAGGATATTTCCTGTTTCACCATAGCCCTCTATGGGCTTCCAAATATCAATTTGCCAATTCCACAAGAACTGTCTTAGCGAAAGGCTTCTGAGGGGAAAGCAGTAACTCTGTGAGATGATTTCACAGAACACAAAGAAGTTCCTCAGAAAGCTTCTTTCTCTTTGTTATCGGAGGATATTTCCTTTGGCCCTATAGTCTTCAAAGGGATCCGAAATATCTGTTCTCAGATTCCACAGAAATAAGGCTAGCAAAGAGATCCACGAAATACAGATGTAACTCTGTGAGTGGAAGTCACACATCACAGAGCAGTTTCTCAGAAAGCTTCTTTCCAGATTTCATCTTAGGATATTTCCTTTTTCACCATAGCCCTCTATGGGATTCCAAATATCACTTTGCCAATTCCACAAGAACTGTCTTAGCGAAAGGCTTCTTGAGGGGAACGCTGTAACTCTGTGAGATGATTTCACAGAACACAAAGAAGTTTCTCAGAAAGCTTCTTTCTCTTTGTTATCGGAGGATATTTCCTTTGGCCCTATAGTCTTCAAAGGGATCCGAAATATCTGTTCTCCTTCCACAGAATTAAGGCTAGCAAAGAGATCCACGAAATACTGATGTAACTCTGTGAGATGAATGAACAGAACACTAAGCAGTTTCTCAGAAAGCTTCTTTCCAGATTTCATCTGAGGATATTTCCTTTTTCACCACAGCCCTCTATGGGCTTCCAAATATCACTTTGCCAATTCCACAACAACTGTCTTAGCGAAAGGCTTCTTGAGGGGAAAGCTGTAACTCTGTGAGATGATTTCACAAAACAAAAAGAAGTTCCTCAGAAAGCTTCTTTCTCTTTGTTATCGGAGGATATTTCCTTTGGCCCTATAGTCTTCAAAGGGATCCGAAATATCTGTTCTCAGATTCCACAGAAATAAGGCTAGCAAAGGGATCCAAGAAATACAGATGTAACTCTGTGAGTGGAAGTCACACATGACAGAGCAGTTTCTCAGAAAGCTTCTTTCCAGATTTCATCTGAGGATATTTCCTGTTTCACCATAGCCCTCTATTGGCTTCCAAATATCACTTTGCCAATTCCACAAGAACTGTCTTAGCGAAAGGCTTCTTGGGGGAAAGCTGTAACTCTGTGAGATGATTTCACAGAACACAAAGAAGTTTCTCAGAAAGCTTCTTTCTCTTTGTTATCGGAGGAAATTTCCTTAGGCCCTATAGTTCAAAGGGATCGGAAATATCTGTTCTCAGGTTCCACAGAAATAAGGTTAGCAAAGAGATCCACGAAATACAGATGTAACTCTGTGAGATGAATGAACATAATACTAAGCAGTTTCTTAGAAAGCTTCCTTCCTGATATCATCTGAGGATATTTCCTGTTTCACCAAAGCCCTCTAAGGGCTTCCAAATATCAATTTGCCAATTCCACAAGAACTGTCTTAGCGAAAGACTTCTTGAGGGGAAAGCTGTAACTCTGTGAGATGATTTCACAGAACACAAAGAAGTTTCTCAGAAAGCTTCTTTCTCTTTGTTATCGGAGGATATTTCCTTTGGCCCTATAGTCTTCAAAGGGATCCGAAATATCTGTTCTCAGATTCCACAGAAATAAGGCTAGCAAAGAGATCCACGAAATACAGATGTAACTCTGTGAGTGGAAGTCACACATCACAGAGCAGTTTCTCAGAAAGCTTCTTTCCAGATTTCATCTGAGGATATTTCCTTTTTCACCATAGCCCTCTATGGGCTTCCAAATATCACTTTGCCAATTCCACAAGAACTGTCTTAGCGAAAGGCTTCTTGAGGGGAAAGCTGTAACTCTGTGAGATGATTTCACAGAACACAAAGAAGTTTCTCAGAAAGCTTCTTTCTCTTTGTTATCCGAGGATATTTCCTTTGGCCCTATAGTCTTCAAAGGGATCCGAAATATCTGTTCTCCTTCCACAGAATTAAGGCTAGCAAAGAGATCCACGAAATACTGATGTAACTCTGTGAGATGAATGAACAGAACACTAAGCAGTTTCTCAGAAAGCTTCTTTCCAGATTTCATCTGAGGATATTTCCTTTTTCACCACAGCCCTCTATGGGCTTCCAAATATCACTTTGCCAATTCCACAACAACTGTCTTAGCGAAAGGCTTCTTGAGGGGAAAGCTGTAACTCTGTGAGATGATTTCACAAAACAAAAAGAAGTTCCTCAGAAAGCTTCTTTCTCTTTGTTATCGGAGGATATTTCCTTTGGCCCTATAGTCTTCAAAGGGATCCGAAATATCTGTTCTCAGATTCCACAGAAATAAGGCTAGCAAAGGGATCCAAGAAATACAGATGCAACTCTGTGAGTGAAAGTCACACATGACAGAGCAGTTTCTCAGAAAGCTTCTTTCCAGATTTCATCTGAGGATATTTCCTGTTTCACCATAGCCCTCTATGGGCTTCCAAATATCACTTTGCCAATTCCACAAGAACTGTCTTAGCGAAAGGCTTCTTGGGGGAAAGCTGTAACTCTGTGAGATGATTTCACAGAACACAAAGAAGTTTCTCAGAAAGCTTCTTTCTCTTTGTTATCGGAGGAAATTTCCTTAGGCCCTATAGTTCAAAGGGATCGGAAATATCTGTTCTCAGGTTCCACAGAAATAAGGCTAGCAAAGAGATCCACGAAATACAGATGTAACTCTGTGAGATGAATGAACATAATACTAAGCAGTTTCTTAGAAAGCTTCCTTCCTGATATCATCTGAGGATATTTCCTGTTTCACCATAGCCCTCTAAGGGCTTCCAAATATCAATTTGCCAATTCCACAAGAACTGTCTTAGCGAAAGACTTCTTGAGGGGAAAGCTGTAACTCTGTGAGATGATTTCACAGAACACAAAGAAGTTTCTCAGAAAGCTTCTTTCTCTTTGTTATCGGAGGATATTTCCTTTGGCCCTATAGTCTTCAAAGGGATCCGAAATATCTGTTCTCAGATTCCACAGAAATAAGGCTAACAAAGAGATCCACGAAATACAGATGTAACTCTGTGAGTGGAAGTCACACATCACAGAGCAGTTTCTCAGAAAGCTTCTTTCCAGATTTCATCTGAGCATATTTCCTGTTTCACCATAGCCCTCTATGGGCTTCCAAATATCACTTTGCCAATTCCACAAGAACTGTCTTAGCGAAAGGCTTCTTGGGGGAAAGCTGTAACTCTGTGAGATGATTTCACAGAACACAAAGAAGTTTCTCAGAAAGCTTCTGTCTCTTTGTTATCGGAGGAAATTTCCTTAGGCCCTATAGTTCAAAGGGATCGGAAATATCTGTTCTCAGGTTCCACAGAAATAAGGCTAGCAAAGAGATCCACGAAATACAGATGTAACTCTGTGAGATGAATGAACATAATACTAAGCAGTTTCTTAGAAAGCTTCCTTCCTGATATCATCTGAGGATATTTCCTGTTTCACCATAGCCCTCTAAGGGCTTCCAAATATCAATTTGCCAATTCCACAAGAACTGTCTTAGCGAAAGGCTTCTTGAGGGGAAGCTGTAACTCTGTGAGGTGATTTCACAGAACACAAAGAAGTTTCTCACAAAGCTTCTTTCTCTTTGTTATCGGATTATATTTCCTTTGGCCCTATAGTCTTCAAAGGGATCCGAAATATCTGTTCTCAGATTCCACAGAAATAAGGCTAGCAAATAGATCCACAAAATACAGATGTAACTCTGGGAGATGAATGAACAGAACACTAAGCAGTTTCTCAGAAGCTTCTTTCCTGATTTCATCTGAGGATATTTCCTTTTTTACCATAGCCCTCTATGGGCTTCCAAATATCACTTGCCAATTCCACAAGAACTGTCTTAGCGAAAGGCTTCTGAGGGGAAAGATGTAACTCTGTGAGATGATTTCACAGAACACAAAGAAGTTTCTCAGAAAGCTTCTTTCTCTTTGTTATCCGAGGATATTTCCTTTGGCCCTATAGTCTTCAAAAGGATCCGAAATATCTGTTCTCAGATTCCACAGAAATAAGGCTCGCAAAGAGATCCACGAAATACAGATGTAACTCTGTGAGTGGAAGTCACACATCACAGAGCAGTTTCTCAGAAAGCTTCTTTCCAGATTTCATCTGAGGATATTTCCTTTTTCACCTTAGCCCTCTATGGGATTCCAAATATCACTTTGCCAATTCCACAAGAACTGTCTTAGCGAAAGGCTTCTTGAGGGGAAAGCTGTAACTCTGTGAGATGATTTCACAGAACACAAAGAAGTTTCTCAGAAAGCTTCTTTCTCTTTTTTATCGGAGGATATTTCCTTTGGCCCTATAGTCTTCAAAGGGATCCGAAATATCTGTTCTCATTCCACAGAATTAAGGCTAGCAAAGAGATCCACGAAATACTGATGTAACTCTGTGAGATGAATGAACAGAACACTAAGCAGTTTCTCAGAAATCTTCTTTCCAGATTTCATCTGAGGATATTTCCTTTTTCACCATAGCCCTCTATGGGCTTCCAAATATCACTTTGCCAATTCCACAAGAAGTGTCTTAGCGAAAGGCTTCTTGAGGGGAATGCTGTAACTCTGTGAGATGATTTCACCGAACACAAAGAAGTTTCTCAGAAAGCTTCTTTCTCTTTGTTATCGGAGGATATTTCCTTTGGCCCTATAGTCTTCAAAGGGATCCGAAATATCTGTTCTCAGATTCCACAGAAATAAGGCTAGCATAGCGATCCACGAAATACAGATGTAACTCTGTGAGATGAATGAACAGAACACTAAGCAGTTGCTTAGAAAGCTTCTTTCCCGATTTCATCTGAGGATATTTCCTTTTTCACCATAGCCCTCTATGGGCTTCAAAATATCACTTTACCAATTCCACAAGAACTGTCTTCTCGAAAGGCTTCTTGAGGGGAACGCTGTAACTCTGTGAGATGATTTCACAGAACACAAAGAACTTTCTCAGAAAGCTTCTTTCTCTTTGTTATCGGAGGAAATTTCCTTTGGCCCTATAGTCTTCAAAGGGATCGGAAATATCTGTTCTCAGGTTCCACAGAATTAAGGCTAGCAAAGAGATCCACGAAATACTGATGTAACTCTGTGAGATGAATGAACAGAACACTAAGCAGTTTCCCACAAAGCTTCTTTCCAGATTTCATCTGAGGATATTTCCTTTTTCACCACAGCCCTCTTTGGGCTTCCAAATATCACTTTGCCAATTCCACAAGAACTGTCTTAGCGAAAGGCTTCTAGAGGGGAAAGCTGTAACTCTGTGAGATGATTTCACAGAACAAAAAGAAGTTTCTCAGAAAGCTTCTTTCTCTTTGTTATCGGAGGATATTTCCTTTGGCCCTATAGTCTTCAAAGGGATCGGAAATATCTGTTCTCAGATTCCACAGAAATAAGGCTAGCAAAGAGATCCACGAAATACAGATGTAACTCTGTGAGTGGAAGTCACACATGACAGAGCAGTTTCTCAGAAAGCTTCCTTCCAGATTTCATCTGAGGATATTTCCTTTTTCACCATAGCCCTCTATGGGCTTCCAAATATCACTTTGCCAATTCCACAAGAACTGTCTTAGCGAAAGGCTTCTTGAGGGGAAAGCTTTAACCCTGTGAGGTGATTTCACAGAACACAAAGAAGTTTCTCTGAAAGCTTCTTTCTCCTTGTTCTCGGAGGATATTTCCTTTGGCCCTATAGTCTTCAAAGGGATCCGAAATATCTGTTCTCAGATTGCACAGAAATAAGGCTGGCAAAGAGATCCACAGAATACAGATGTAACACTGTGAGATGAATGAATAGAACACTAAGCAGATTCTCAGAAAGCTTCTTTCCCGTTTTCATCTGAGGATATTTCCTTTTTCATCCTAGCCCGCTATGGGCTTCCAAATATCACTTTGCCAATTCCACAAGAACTGTCTTAGCGAAAGGCTTCTTGAGGGGAAAGCTGTAACTCTGTGAGATGATTTCACAGAACACAAAGAAGTTTCTCAGAAAGCTTCTTTCTCTTTGTTATCGGAGGAAATTTCCTTAGGCCCTATAGTTCAAAGGGATCGGAAATATCTGTTCTCAGGTTCCACAGAAATAAGGCTAGCAAAGAGATCCACGAAATACAGATGTAACTCTGTGAGATGAATGAACATAATACTAAGCAGTTTCTCAGAAAGCTTCTTTCCAGATTTCATCTGAGGATATTTCCTGTTTCACCATAGCCCTCTATGGGCTTCCAAATATCACTTTGCCAATTCCACAAGAACTGTCTTAGCGAAAGGCTTCTTGGGGGAAAGCTGTAACTCTGTGAGATGATTTCACAGAACACAAAGAAGTTTCTCAGAAAGCTTCTTTCTCTTTGTTATCGGAGGAAATTTCCTTAGGCCCTATAGTTCAAAGGGATCGGAAATATCTGTTCTCAGGTTCCACAGAAATAAGGTTAGCAAAGAGATCCACGAAATACAGATGTAACTCTGTGAGATGAATGAACATAATACTAAGCAGTTTCTTAAAAGCTTCCTTCCTGATATCATCTGAGGATATTTCCTGTTTCACCAAAGCCCTCTAAGGGCTTCCAAATATCAATTTGCCAATTCCACAAGAACTGTCTTAGCGAAAGACTTCTTGAGGGGAAAGCTGTAACTCTGTGAGATGATTTCACAGAACACAAAGAAGTTTCTCAGAAAGCTTCTTTCTCTTTGTTATCGGAGGATATTTCCTTTGGCCCTATAGTCTTCAAAGGGATCCGAAATATCTGTTCTCAGATTCCACAGAAATAAGGCTAACAAAGAGATCCACGAAATACAGATGTAACTCTGTGAGTGGAAGTCACACATCACAGAGCAGTTTCTCAGAAAGCTTCTTTCCAGATTTCATCTGAGCATATTTCCTGTTTCACCATAGCCCTCTATGGGCTTCCAAATATCACTTTGCCAATTCCACAAGAACTGTCTTAGCGAAAGGCTTCTTGGGGGAAAGCTGTAACTCTGTGAGATGATTTCACAGAACACAAAGAAGTTTCTCAGAAAGCTTCTTTCTCTTTGTTATCAGAGGAAATTTCCTTAGGCCCTATAGTTCAAAGGGATCGGAAATATCTGTTCTCAGGTTCCACAGAAATAAGGCTAGCAAAGAGATCCACGAAATACAGATGTAACTCTGTGAGATGAATGAACATAATACTAAGCAGTTTCTTAGAAAGCTTCCTTCCTGATATCATCTGAGGATATTTCCTGTTTCACCATAGCCCTCTAAGGGCTTCCAAATATCAATTTGCCAATTCCACAAGAACTGTCTTAGCGAAAGGCTTCTTGAGGGGAAGCTGTAACTCTGTGAGGTGATTTCACAGAACACAAAGAAGTTTCTCACAAAGCTTCTTTCTCTTTGTTATCGGATTATATTTCCTTTGGCCCTATAGTCTTCAAAGGGATCCGAAATATCTGTTCTCAGATTCCACAGAAATAAGGCTAGCAAATAGATCCACAAAATACAGATGTAACTCTGTGAGATGAATGAACAGAACACTAAGCAGTTTCTCAGAAGCTTCTTTCCTGATTTCATCTGAGGATATTTCCTTTTTCACCATAGCCCTCTATGGGCTTCCAAATATCACTTGCCAATTCCACAAGAACTGTCTTAGCGAAAGGCTTCTGAGGGGAAAGATGTAACTCTGTGAGATGATTTCACAGAACACAAAGAAGTTTCTCAGAAAGCTTCTTTCTCTTTGTTATCCGAGGATATTTCCTTTGGCCCTATAGTCTTCAAAGGGATCCGAAATATCTGTTCTCAGATTCCACAGAAATAAGGCTCGCAAAGAGATCCACGAAATACAGATGTAACTCTGTGAGTGGAAGTCACACATCACAGAGCAGTTTCTCAGAAAGCTTCTTTCCAGATTTCATCTGAGGATATTTCCTTTTTCACCTTAGCCCTCTATGGGATTCCAAATATCACTTTGCCAATTCCACAAGAACTGTCTTAGCGAAAGGCTTCTTGAGGGGAAAGCTGTAACTCTGTGAGATGATTTCACAGAACACAAAGAAGTTTCTCAGAAAGCTTCTTTCTCTTTTTTATCGGAGGATATTTCCTTTGGCCCTATAGTCTTCAAAGGGATCCGAAATATCTGTTCTCATTCCACAGAATTAAGGCTAGCAAAGAGATCCACGAAATACTGATGTAACTCTGTGAGATGAATGAACAGAACACTAAGCAGTTTCTCAGAAAGCTTCCTTCCAGATTTCATCTGAGGATATTTCCTTTTTCACCGTAGCCCACTATAGGCTTCCAAATATCACTTTGCCAATTCCACAAGAACTGTCTTAGCGAAAGGCTTCTTGAGAGGAAAGCTGTAACTCTGTGAGGTGATTTCACAGAACACAAAGAAGTTTCTCAGAAAGCTTCTTTCTCTTTGTTATCGGAGGATATTTCCTTTGGCCCTATAGTCTTCAAAGGGATCCGAAATATCTGTTCTCTGATTCCACAGAAATAAGGCTAGCAAAGAGATCCACGAAATACAGATGTAACTCTGTGAGTGGAAGTCATACATCACAGAGCAGTTTCTCAGAAAGCTTCTTTCCAGATTTCATCTGAGGATATTTTCTTTTTCACCATAGCCCTCTATGGGCTTCCAAATATCACTTTGCCAATTCCACAAGAACTGTCTTAGCGAAAGGCTTCTTGAGGGGAAAGCTGTAACTCTGTGAGATGATTTCACAGAACACAAAGAAGTTTCTCAGAAAGCTTCTTTCTCTTTGTTATCGGAAGATATTTCCTTTGGCCCTATAGTCTTCAAAGGGATCCGAAATATCTGTTCTCAGATTCCACAGAAATAAGGCTGGCAAGGAGATCCACGAAATACAGATGTAACTCTGTGAGAGGAAGTCACACATCACAGAGCAGTTTCTCAGAAAGCTTCTTTCCAGATTTCATCTGAGGATATTTCCTTTTTCAACATAGCCCTCTATGGGCTTCCAAATATCACTTTGCCAATTCCACAAGAACTGTCTTAGCGAAAGGCTTTTGAGGGGAAAGCTGTAACTCTGTGAGATGATTTCAGAGAACACAAAGAAGTTTCTCAGAAAGCTTCTTTCTGTTTTTTATCGGAGGTTATTTCCTTTGGTCCTATAGTTTTTAAAGGGATCCGAAACATCTGTTCTCAGATTCCACAGAAATAAGGTAGCAAAGAGATGCACGAAATACTGATGTCACTCTGTGAGTGGAAGTCACACATCACAGAGCAGTTTCTCAAAAAGCTTCTTTCCAGATTTCATCTGAGGATATTTCCTTTTTCACCATAGCCCTTTATGGGCTTCCAAATATCACTTTGCCAATTTCACAAGAACTGTCTTAGCGAAAGGCTTCTTGAGGGGAAAGCTGTAACTCTGTGAGATGATTTCACAGAACACAAAGAAGTTTCTCAGAAAGCTTCTTTCTCTTTGTTATCCGAGGATATTTCCTTAGGCCCTATAGTCTTCACAGCGATCCGAAATATCTCTTCTCAGATTCCACAGAAATAAGACAAGCGAAGAGATCCACGAAATACAGATGTAACACTGTGAGTGGAAGTCACACATCACAGAGCAGTTTCTCAAAAAGCTTCTTTCCGGATTTCATCTGAGGATATTTCCTTTTTCACCATACCCCTCTATGGGCTTCCAAATATCACTTTGCCAATCCCACAGGAGCTGTCTTAGCGAACGGCTTCGTGAGGGGAAAGCTGCAACTCTGTGAGATGATTTCACAGAACACAAAGAAGTTTCTCAGAAAGCTTCTTTCTCTTTGTTATCGGAGGATATTTCCTTTGTCCCTATAGTCTTCAAAGGAATCCGAAATATCTGTTCTCAGATTCCACAGAAATAAGGCTAGCAAAGAGATCCACGAAATACAGACGTAACTCTGTGAGATGAATGAACAGAACTCTAAGCAGTTTCTCAGAAAGCTTCTTTCCAGATTTCATCTGACGATATTCCCTTTTTCACCATAGCCCTCTATGGGCTGCCATATATCACTTTGCCAATTCCACAAGAACTGTCTTAGCGAAAGGCTTCTGAGGGGAAAGCTGTAACTCTGTGAGATGATTTCACAGAATACAAAGTAGTTTCTCAGAAAGCTCCTTTCTCTTTGTTATCGGAAGATATTTCCTTTGGCCCTATAGTCTTCAAAGGGATCCGAAATATCTGTTCTCAGATTCCACAGAAATAAGGCTAGCAAAAAGATCCACGAAATACAGATGTAACTCTGTGAGATGAATGAACAGAACAATAAGCAGTTTCTCAGAAAGCTTCCTTCCAGATTTCATCTGAGGATATTTCCTTTTTCACCATTGCCCTCTGTTGGCTTCCAAATATCACTTTGCCAATTCCACAAGAACTGTCTTAGCGAAAGGCTTCTTGAGCTGAAAGCTGTAATTCTGTGAGGTGATTTCACAGAACACAAAGAAGTTTCTCAGAAAGCTTCTTTCTCTTTGTAATCGGAGGATATTTCCTTTGGCCCTATAGTCTTCAAAGGGATCCGAAATATCCGTTCTCAGATTCCACAGAAATAAGGCTAGGAAAGAGATCCACAAAATACAGATGTAACTCTGTGAGAAAAATGAACAGAACACTAAGCAGTTTCTCAGAAATCTTCTTTCCCGATTTCATCTGAGGATATTTCATGTTTCACCATAGCCCTCTATGGGCTTCCAAATATCACTTTCCCAATTCCACAAGAACTGTCTTAGCGAAAGGCTTCTTGAGGGGAAAGCTGTAACTCTGTCTGAAGATTTCAAAGAACACAAAAAGTTTCTCAGAAAGCTTCTTTCTCTTTGTTATCGGAGGATATTTCCTTTGGCCCTATAGTCTTCAAAGGGATCCGAAATATCTGTTCTCAGATTCCACAGAAATAAGGCTAGCAAAGAGATCCACGAAATACAGATGTAACTCTGTGGGATGAATGAACAGAACAGTAAGCAGTTTCTCAGAAAGCTTCTTTCCAGATTTCATCTGAGGATATTTCCTTTTTCAGCATAGCCCTCTATTGGCTTCCAAATATCACGTTGCCAATTCCACAAGAACTGTCTTAGCTAAAGGCTTCTTGAGGGGAAAGCTGTACCTCTGTGAGATGATTTCACAGAAAACAAAGAAGTTTCTCAGAAAGCTTCTTTCTCTTTGTTATCGGAGGATATTTCCTTGGACCCTATAGTCTTCAAAGGGATCCGAAATATCTGTTCTCAGATTCCACAGAAATAAGGCTAGCAAAGAGATCCACGAAATATATATGTAACTCTGTGAGATGAATGAACAGAACTCTAAGCAGTTTCTCAGAAAGCTTCCTTCGAGATTTCATCTGAGGATATTTCCTGTTTCACCATAGCCCTCTATGGGCTTCCAAATATCACTTTGCCAATTCCACAAGAACTGTCTTAGCCAAAGGCCTCTTGAGGGGAAAGCTGTAACTCTGTGAGGTGATTTCACAGAACACAAAGAAGTTTCACAGAAAGCTTCTTTCTCTTTGTTATCCGTGGATATTTCCTTCGGCCCTATAGTCTTCAAATGGATCCGAAATATCTGTTCTCAGATTCCACAGAAATAAGGCTAGCAAAGAGATCCACGAAATACAGATGTAACTCTGTGAGATGAATGAACAGAACACTAAGTAGTTTCTCAGAAAGCTTCTTTCCAGATTTCATCTGAGGATATTTCCTTTTTCACCATAACCCTCTATGGGCTTCCAAATATCACTTTGCCAGTACCACTAGAACTGTCTTAGCGAAAGGCTTCTAGAGGGGAAAGCTGTGTCTCTGTGAGATAATTTCACAGAACACAAAGAAGTTTCTCAGAACGCTTCTTTCTCTTTGTTATCGGAGGATATTTCCTTTGGATCTATAGTCTTCAAAGGGATCCGAAATATCTGTTCTTAGATCCCACAGAAATAAGGCTAGCAAAGAGATCCACGAAATACACATGTAACTCTTTGAGTGGAACTCACACATCACAGAGAAGTTTCTCAGAAAGCTTCTTTCCAGATTTCATCTGAGGATATTTCCTTTTTCACCATAGCCCTCTATGGGCTTCCAAATATCACTTTGCCAATTCCACAAGAACTGTCTTAGCGAAAGTATTCTTGGGGGAAAGCTGTAACTCTGTGAGATGATTTCACAGAACACAAAGTAGTTTCTCAGAAAGCTTCTTTCTCTTTGTTATCGGAGGATATTTCCTTTGGCCCAATAGTCTTCAAAGGGATCCGAAATATCTGTTCTCAGATTTCACAGAAATAAGGCTAGCAAAGAGATCCACGAAATACAGATGTAACTCTGTGAGATGAATGAACAGAACAATAAGCAGTTTCTCAGAAAGCTTCCTTCCAGATTTCATCTGAGGATATTTCCTTTTTCACCATTGCCCTCTGTAGGCTTCCAAATATCACTTTGCCAATTCCACAAGAAATGTCTTAGCGAAAGGCTTCTTGAGCTGAAAGCTGTAATTCTGTGAGGTGATTTCACAGAACACAAAGAAGTTTCTCAGAAAGCTTCTTTCTCTTTGTAATCGGAGGATATTTCCATTGGTCCTATAGTCTTCAAAGGGATCCGAAATATCCGTTCTCAGATTCCACAGAAATAAGGCTAGGAAAGAGATCCACAAAATACAGATGTAACTCTGTGAGATAAATGAGCAGAACACTAAGCAGTTTCTCAGAAAGCTTCTTTCCCGATTTCATCTGAGGATATTTCCTATTTCACCATAGCCCTCTATGGGCTTCCAAATATCACTTTGCCAATTCCACAAGAACTGTCTTAGCGAAAGGCTTCTTGAGGGGAAAGCTGTAACTCTGTCAGAAGATTTCACAGAACACAAAGAAGTTTCTCAGAAAGCTTCTTTCTCTTTGTTATCGGAGGATATTTCCTTTGGCCCTATACTATTCAAAGGGATCAGAAATATCTATTCTCAGATTCCACAGAAATAAGGCTAGCAAAGAGATCCACGAAATACAGATGTAACTCTGTGAGATGAATGAACAGAACACTAAGCAGTTGCTCAGAAAGCTTCTTTCCCGATTTCATCTGAGGATATTTCCTTTTTCACCATAGCCCTCTATGGGCTTCAAAATATCACTTTACCAATTCCACAAGAACTGTCTTAGCGAAAGGCTTCTTGAGGGGAAAGCTGTAACTCTGTGAGATGATTTCACAGAACACAAAGAAGTTTCTCAGAAAGCTTCTTTCTCTTTGTTATCAGAGGATATTTCCTTTGACCCTATAGTCTTCAAAAGGATCCGAAATATCTGTTCTCAGATTCCACAGAAATAAGGCTAGCAAAGAGATCTACGAAATACAGATGTTACTCTGTGAGTGGAAGTCACACACCACAGAGCAGTTTCTCAGAAAGCTTCTTTCCAGATTTCATCTGAGGATATTTCCTTTTTCACCATAGCCCTCTATGGGCTTCCAAATATCACTTTGCCAATTCCACAGGAACTGTCTTAGCGAAAGGCTTCTTGAGGGGAAAGCTGTAACTCTGTGAGATGATTTCACAGAACACAAAGAAGTTTCTCAGAAAGCTTCTTTCTCTTTGTTATCGGAGTATATTTCCTTAGGCCCTTTAGTCTTCAAAGGGATCCGAAATATCTGTTCTCCGATTCCACAGAAATAAGGCTAGCAAAGAGATCTACGAAATACAGATGTAACTCTGTGAGATGAATGAACAGAACATTAAGCAGTTTCTCAGAAAGCTTCTTTCCAGATTTCATCTGACGATATTTCCTTTTTCACCATACCCTCTATGGGCTTCCATATATCACTTTGCCAATTCCACAAGAACTGTCTTAGCGAAAGGCTTCTTGAGGGGAAAGCTTTAACCCTGTGAGGTGATTTCACAGAACACAAAGAAGTTTCTCTGAAAGCTTCTTTCTCCTTGTTCTCGGAGGATGTTTCCTTAGGCCCTATAGTTCAAAGGGATCGGAAATATCTGTTCTCAGGTTCCACAGAAATAAGGCTAGCAAAGAGATCCACGAAATACAGTTGTAACTCTGTGAGATGAATGAACATAATACTAAGCAGTTTCTTAGAAAGCTTCCTTCCTGATATCATCTGAGGATATTTCCTGTTTCACCATAGCCCTCTATGGGCTTCCAAATATCAATTTGCCAATTCCACAAGAACTGTCTTAGCGAAAGGCTTCTTGAAGGGAAGCTGTAACTCTGTGAGATGATTTCACAGAACACAAAGAAGTTTCTCACCAAGCTTCTTTCTCTTTGTTATCGGATTATATTTCCTTTGGCCCTATAGTCTTCAAAGGGATCCGAAATATCTGTTCTCAGATTCCACAGAAATAAGGCTAGCAAAGAGATCCACGAAATACAGATGTACCTCTGTGAGTGGAAGTCACACATCACAGAGCAGTTTCTCAGAAAGCTTCTTTCCAGATTTCATCTGAGGATATTTCCTTTTTCACCATAGCCCTCTATGGGCTTCCAAATATCACTTTGCCAATTCCACAAGAACTGTCTTAGCGAAAGGCTTCTTGAGGGGAAAGCTGTAACTCTGTGAGATGATTTCACAGAACACAAAGAAGTTTCTCAGAAAGCTTCTTTCTCTTTGTTATCGGAGGATATTTCCTTTGACCCTATAGTCTTCAAAGGGATCCGAAATATCTGTTCTCCTTCCCCAGAATTAAGGCTAGCAAAGAGATCCACGAAATACTGATGTAACTCTGTGAGATGAATGAACAGAACACTAAGCAGTTTCTCAGAAAGCTTCTTTCCAGATTTCATCTGAGGATATTTCCTTTTTCACCACAGCCCTCTATGGGCTTCCAAATATCACTTTGCCAATTCCACAACAACTGTCTTAGCGAAAGGCTTCTTGAGGGGAAAGCTGTAACTCTGTGAGATGATTTCACAAAACAAAAAGAAGTTCCTCAGAAAGCTTCTTTCTCTTTGTTATCGGAGGATATTTCCTTTGGCCCTATAGTCTTCAAAGGGATCCGAAATATCTGTTCTCAGATTCCACAGAAATAAGGCTAGCAAAGGGATCCAAGAAATACAGATGTAACTCTGTGAGTGGAAGTCACACATGACAGAGCAGTTTCTCAGAAAGCTTCTTTCCAGATTTCATCTGAGGATATTTCCTGTTTCACCATAGCCCTCTATGGGCTTCCAAATATCACTTTGCCAATTCCACAAGAACTGTCTTAGCGAAAGGCTTCTTGGGGGACAGCTGTAACTCTGTGAGATGATTTCACAGAACACAAAGAAGTTTCTCAGAAAGCTTCTTTCTCTTTGTTATCGGAGGAAATTTCCTTAGGCCCTATAGTTCAAAGGGATCGGAAATATCTGTTCTCAGGTTCCACAGAAATAAGGCTAGCAAAGACATCCACGAAATACAGATGTAACTCTGTGAGATGAATGAACATAATACTAAGCAGTTTCTTAGAAAGCTTCCTTCCTGATATCATCTGAGGATATTTCCTGTTTCACCATAGCCCTCTAAGGGCTTCCAAATATCAATTTGCCAATTCCACAAGAACTGTCTTAGCGAAAGACTTCTTGAGGGGAAAGCTGTAACTCTGTGAGATGATTTCACAGAACACAAAGAAGTTTCTCAGAACGCTTCTTTCTCTTTGATATCGGAGGATATTTCCTTTGGCCCTATAGTCTTCAAAGGGATCCGAAATATCTGTTCTCAGATTCCACAGAAATAAGGCTAGCAAAGAGATCCACGAAATACAGATGTAACTCTGTGAGTGGAAGTCACACATCACAGAGCAGTTTCTCAGAAAACTTCTTTCTAGATTTCATCTGAGGATATTTCCTTTTTCACCATAGCCCTCTATGGGATTCCAAATATCACTTTGCCAATTCCACAAGAACTGTCTTAGCGAAAGGCTTCTTGAGGGGAAAGCTGTAACTCTGTGAGATGATTTCACAGAACACAAAGAAGTTTCTCAGAAAGCTTCTTTCTCTTTGTTATCGGAGGATATTTCCTTTGGCCCTATAGTCTTCAAAGGGATCCGAAATATCTGTTCTCCTTCCACAGAATTAAGGCTAGCAAAGAGATCCACGAAATACTGATGTAACTCTGTGAGATGAATGAACAGAACACTAAGCAGTTTCTCAGAAAGCTTCTTTCCAGATTTCATCTGAGGATATTTCCTTTTTCACCACAGCCCTCTATGGGCTTCCAAATATCACTTTGCCAATTCCACAACAACTGTCTTAGCGAAAGGCTTCTTGAGGGGAAAGCTGAAACTCTGTGAGATAATTTCACAAAACAAAAAGAAGTTCCTCAGAAAGCTTCTTTCTCTTTGTTATCGGAGGATATTTCCTTTGGCCCTATAGTCTTCAAAGGGATCCGAAATATCTGTTCTCAGATTCCACAGAAATAAGGCTAGCAAAGGGATCCAAGAAATACAGATGTAACTCTGTGAGTGAAAGTCACACATGACAGAGCAGTTTCTCAGAAAGCTTCTTTCCAGATTTCATCTGAGGATATTTCCTGTTTCACCATAGCCCTCTATGGGCTTCCAAATATCACTTTGCCAATTCCACAAGAACTGTCTTAGCGAAAGGCTTCTTGGGGGAAAGCTGTAACTCTGTGTGATGATTTCACAGAACACAAAGAAGTTTCTCAGAAAGCTTCTTTCTCTTTGTTATCGGAGGAAATTTCCTTAGGCCCTATAGTTCAAAGGGATCGGAAATATCTGTTCTCAGGTTCCACAGAAATAAGGCTAGCAAAGAGATCCACGAAATACTGATGTAATTCTGTGAGATGAATGAACATAATACTAAGCAGTTTCTTAGAAAGCTTCCTTCCTGATATCATCTGAGGATATTTCCTGTTTCACCATAGCCCTCTAAGGGCTTCCAAATATCAATTTGCAATTCCACAAGAACTGTCTTAGCGAAAGACTTCTTGAGGGGAAAGCTGTAACTCTGTGAGATGATTTCACAGAACACAAAGAAGTTTCTCAGAAAGCTTCTTTCTCTTTGTTATCGGAGGATATTTCCTTTGGCCCTATAGTCTTCAAAGGGATCCGAAATATCTGTTCTCAGATTCCACAGAAATAAGGCTAGCAAAGAGATCCACGAAATACAGATGTAACTCTGTGAGTGGAAGTCACACATCACAGAGCAGTTTCTCAGAAAGCTTCTTTCCAGATTTCATCTGAGGATATTTCCTTTTTCACCATAGCCCTCTATGGGATTCCAAATATCACTTTGCCAATTCCACAAGAACTGTCTTAGCGAAAGGCTTCTTGAGGGGAAAGGTGTAACTCTGTGAGATGATTTCACAGAACACAAAGAAGTTTCTCAGAAAGCTTCTTTCTCTTTTTTATCGGAGGATATTTCCTTTGGCCCTATAGTCTTCAAAGGGATCTGAAATATCTGTTCTCCCTCCACAGAATTAAGGCTAGCAAAGAGATCCACGAAATACTGATGTAACTCTGTGAGATGAATGAACAGAACACTAAGCAGTTTCTCAGAAAGCTTCTTTCCAGATTTCACCTGAGGATATTTCCTTTTTCACCACAGCCCTCTATGGGCTTCCAAATATCACTTTGCCAATTCCACAACAACTGTCTTAGCGAAAGGCTTCTTGAGGGGAAAGCTGTAACTCTGTGAGATGATTTCACAAAACAAAAAGAAGTTCCTCAGAAAGCTTCTTTCTCTTTGTTATCGGAGGATATTTCCTTTGGCCCTATAGTCTTCAAAGGGATCCGAAATATCTGTTCTCAGATTCCACAGAAATAAGGCTAGCAAAGAGATCCAAGAAATACAGATGTAACTCTGTGAGTGGAAGTCACACATGACAGACCAGTTTCTCAGAAAGCTTCTTTCCAGATTTCATCTGAGGATATTTCCTGTTTCACCATAGCCCTCTATGGGCTTCCAAATATCACTTTGCCAATTCCACAAGAACTGTCTTAGCGAAAGGCTTCTTGGGGGAAAGCTGTAACTCTGTGAGATGATTTCACAGAACACAAAGAAGTTTCTCAGAAAGCTTCTTTCTCTTTGTTATCGGAGGAAATTTCCTTAGGCCCTATAGTTCAAAGGGATCAGAAATATCTGTGCTCAGGTTCCACAGAAATAAGGCTAGCAAAGAGATCCACGAAATACAGATGTAACTCTGTGAGATGAATGAACATAATACTAAGCAGTTTCTTAGAAAGCTTCCTTCCTGATATCATCTGAGGATATTTCCTGTTTCAGCATAGCCCTCTAAGGGCTTCCAAATATCAATTTGCCAATTCCACAAGAACTGTCTCAGCGAAAGGCTTCTTGAGGGGAAGCTGTAACTCTGTGAGGTGATTTCACAGAACACAAAGAAGTTTCTCAGAAAGCTTCTTTCTCTTTGTTATCGGAGGATATTTCCTTTGGCCCTATGGTCTTCAAAGGGATCCGAAATATCTGTTCTCAGATTCCACAGAAATAAGGCGAGAAAAGAGATCCACGAAATACAGATGTAACTCTGTGAGTGGAAGTCATACATCACAGAGCAGTTTCTCAGAAAGCTTCTTTCCAGATTTCATCTGAGGATATTTTCTTTTTCACCATAGCCCTCTATGGGCTTCCAAATATCACTTTGCCAATTCCACAAGAACTGTCTTAGCGAAAGGCTTCTTGAGGGAAAGCTGTAACTCTGTGAGATGATTTCACAGAACACCAAGAAGTGTCTCAGAAAGCTTCTTTCTCTTTGTTATCGGAAGATATTTCCTTTGGCCCTATAGTCTTCAAAGGGATCCGAAATATCTGTTCTCAGATTCCACAGAAATAAGGCTGGCAAGGAGATCCACGAAATACAGATGTAACTCTGTGAGAGGAAGTCACACATCACAGAGCAGTTTCTCAGAAAGCTTCTTTCCAGATTTCATCTGAGGATATTTCCTTTTTCACCATAGCCCTTTATGGGCTTCCAAATATCACTTTGCCAATTTCACAAGAACTGTCTTAGCGAAAGGCTTCTTGAGGGGAAAGCTGTAAGTCTGTGAGATGATTTCACAGAACACAAAGAAGTTTCTCAGAAAGCTTCTTTCTCTTTGTTATCCGAGGATATTTCCTTAGGCCCTATAGTCTTCACAGCGATCCGAAATATCTCTTCTCAGATTCCACAGAAATAAGACAAGCGAAGAGATCCACGAAATACAGATGTAACACTGTGAGTGGAAGTCACACATCACAGAGCAGTTTCTCAAAAAGCTTCTTTCCGGATTTCATCTGAGGATATTTCCTTTTTCACCATACCCCTCTATGGGCTTCCAAATATCACTTTGCCAATCCCACAAGAGCTGTCTTAGCGAACGGCTTCGTGAGGGGAAAGCTGCAACTCTGTGAGATGATTTCACAGAACACAAAGAAGTTTCTCAGAAAGCTTCTTTCTCTTTGTTATCGGAGGATATTTCCTTTGGCCCTATAGTCTTCAAAGGAATCCGAAATATCTGTTCTCAGATTCCACAGAAATAAGGCTAGCAAAGAGATCCACGAAATACAGATGTAACTCTGTGAGATGAATGAACAGAACTCTAAGCAGTTTCTCAGAAAGCTTCTTTCCAGATTTCATCTGACGATATTCCCTTTTTCACCATAGCCCTCTATGGGCTTCCATATATCACTTTGCCAATTCCACAGGAACTGTCTTAGTGAAAGGCTTCTTGAGGGGAAAGCTTTAGCCCTTTAAGGTGATTTCACAGAACACAAAGAAGTTTCTCAGAAAGCTTCTTTCTCCTTGTTATCGGAGGATATTTCCTTTGGCCCTATAGTCTTCAAAGGGATCCGAAATATCTGTTCTCAGATTCCACAGAAATAAGGCTAGCAAAGAGATCCACAAAATACAGATGTAACTCTGTGAGATGAATGAACAGAACACTAAGCAGTTTCTCACAAAGCTTCTTTCCCGATTTCATCTGAGGATATTTCCTTTTTCACCATAGCCCTCTAAGGGCTTCCAAATATCACTATGCCAATTCCACAAGAACTGTCTTAGCGAAAGGCTTCTTGAGGGGACATCTGTAACTCTGTGAGATGATTTCACAGAACACAAAGAAGTTTCTCAGAAAGCTTCTTTCTCTTTGTTATCGGAGGATTTTTCCTTTGGCCATGTAGTCTTCAACGGGATCCGAAATATCTGTTCTCAGATTCCACAGAAATAAGGCTAGCAAAGAGATCCAGGAAATACACATGTAACTCTGTGAGGTGAATGAACAGAACACTAAGCAGCTTTTCAGAAAGCTTCTTTCCAGATTTCATCTGAGGATATATCCTTTTTCACCATAGCCCTCTATGGGCTTCCAAATATCACTTTGCCAATTCCACAAGAACTGTCTTAGCGAACGTCTTCTTGAGGGAAAGCTGTAACTCTGTGAGATGATTTCACAGAACACAAAGTAGTTTCTCAGAAAGCTTCTTTCTCTTTGTTATCGGAGGATATTTCCTTTGGCCCTATAGTCTTCAAAGGGATCCGAAATATCTGTTCTCAGATTCCACAGAAATAAGGCTAGCAAAGAGATCCACGAAATACAGATGTAACTCTGTAAGATGAATGAACAGAACAATAAGCAGTTTCTCAGAAAGCTTCCTTCCAGATTTCATCTGAGGATATTTCCTTTTTCACCATTGCCCTCTGTTGGCTTCCAAATATCACTTTGCCAATTCCACAAGAACTGTCTTAGCGAAAGGCTTCTTGAGGTGAAAGCTGTAAGTCTGTGAGGTGATTTCACAGAACACAAAGAAGTTTCTCAGAAAGCTTCTTTCTCTTTGTAATCGGAGGATATTTCCTTTGGCCCTATAGTCTTCAAAGGGATCCGAAATATCCGTTCTCAGATTCCACAGAAATAAGGGTAGGGAAGAGATCCACAAAATACAGATGTAACTCTGTGAGATAAATGAACAGAACACTAAGCAGTTTCTCAGAAATCTTCTTTCCCGATTTCATCTGAGGATATTTCCTGTTTCACCATAGCCCTCTATGGGCTTCCAAATATCACTTTGCCAATTCCACAAGAACTGTCTTAGCGAACGGCTTCTTGAGGGGAAAGCTGTAACTCTGTCTGAAGATTTCAAAGAACACAAAGAAGTTTCTCAGAAATCTTCTTTCTCTTTGTTATCGGAGGATATTTCCTTTGGCCCTATAGTCTTCAAAGGGATCCGAAATATCTGTTCTCAGATTCCACAGAAATAAGGCTAGCAAAGAGATCCACGAAATACAGATGTAACTCTGTGGGAGGAATGAACAGAACAGTAAGCAGTTTCTCAGAAAGCTTCTTTCCAGATTTCATCTGAGGATATTTCCTTTTTCAGCATAGCCCTCTATTGGCTTCCAAATATCACGTTGCCAATTCCACAAGAACTGTCTTAGCTAAAGGCTTCTTGGGGGAAAGCTGTACCTCTGTGAGATGATTTCACAGAAAACAAAGAAGTTTCTCAGAAAGCTTCTTTCTCTTTGTTGTCGGAGGATATTTCCTTGGACCCTATAGTCTTCAAAGGGATCCGAAATATCTGTTCTCAGATTCCACAGAAATAAGGCTAGCAAAGAGATCCACGAAATATATATGTAACTCTGTGAGATGAATGAACAGAACTCTAAGCAGTTTCTCAGAAAGCTTCCTTCCAGATTTCATCTGAGGATATTTCCTGTTTCACCATTGCCCTCTATAGGCTTCCAAATATCACTTTGCCAATTCCACAAGAACTGTCTTAGCGAAAGGCTTCTTGAGCTGAAAGCTGTAATTCTGTGAGGTGATTTCACAGAACACAAAGAAGTTTCTCAGAAAGCTTCTTTCTCTTTGTAATCGGAGGATATTTCCATTGGTCCTATAGTCTTCAAAGGGATCCGAAATATCCGTTCTCAGATTCCACAGAAATAAGGCTAGGAAAGAGATCCACAAAATACAGATGTAACTCTGTGAGATAAATGAGCAGAACACTAAGCAGTTTCTCAGAAAGCTTCTTTCCCGATTTCATCTGAGGATATTTCCTATTTCACCATAGCCCTCTATGGGCTTCCAAATATCACTTTGCCAATTCCACAAGAACTGTCTTAGCGAAAGGCTTCTTGAGGGGAAAGCTGTAACTCTGTCAGAAGATTTCACAGAACACAAAGAAGTTTCTCAGAAAGCTTCTTTCTCTTTGTTATCGGAGGATATTTCCTTTGGCCCTATACTATTCAAAGGGATCAGAAATATCTGTTCTCAGATTCCACAGAAATAAGGCTAGCAAAGAGATCCACGAAATACAGATGTAACTCTGTGAGATGAATGAACAGAACACTAAGCAGTTGCTCAGAAAGCTTCTTTCCCGATTTCATCTGAGGATATTTCCTTTTTCACCATAGCCCTCTATGGGCTTCAAAATATCACTTTACCAATTCCACAAGAACTGTCTTAGCGAAAGGCTTCTTGAGGGGAAAGCTGTAACTCTGTGAGATGATTTCACAGAACACAAAGAAGTTTCTCAGAAAGTTTCTTTCTCTTTGTTATCAGAGGATATTTCCTTTGACCCTATAGTCTTCAAAAGGATCCGAAATATCTGTTCTCAGATTCCACAGAAATAAGGCTAGCAAAGAGATCCACGAAATACAGATGTAACTCTGTGAGATGAATGAACAGAACACTAAGCAGTTGCTCAGAAAGCTTCTTTCCCGATTTCATCTGAGGATATTTCCTTTTTCACCATAGCCCTCTATGGGCTTCAAAATATCACTTTACCAATTCCACAAGAACTGTCTTAGCGAAAGGCTTCTTGAGGGGAAAGCTGTAACTCTGTGAGATGATTTCACAGAACACAAAGAAGTTTCTCAGAAAGCTTCTTTCTCTTTGTTATCGGAGTATATTTCCTTAGGCCCTTTAGTCTTCAAAGGGATCCGAAATATCTGTTCTCCGATTCCACAGAAATAAGGCTAGCAAAGAGATCCACGAAATACAGATGTAAATCTGTGAGATGAATGAACAGAACATTAAGCAGTTTCTCAGAAAGCTTCTTTGCAGATTTCATCTGACGATATTTCCTTTTTCACCATACCCTCTATGGGCTTCCATATATCACTTTGCCAATTCCACAAGAACTGTCTTAGCGAAAGGCTTCTTGAGGGGAAAGCTTTAACCCTGTGAGGTGATTTCACAGAACACAAAGAATTTTCTCTGAAAGCTTCTTTCTCCTTGTTCTCGGAGGATATTTCCTTAGGCCCTATAGTTCAAAGGGATCGGAAATATCTGTTCTCAGGTTCCACAGAAATAAGGCTAGCAAAGAGATCCACGAAATACAGATGTAACTCTGTTAGATGAATGAACATAATACTAAGCAGTTTCTTAGAAAACTTCCTTCCTGATATCATCTGAGGATATTTCCTGTTCACCATAGCCCTCTATGGGCTTGCAAATATCAATTTGCCAATTCCACAAGAACTGTCTTAGCGAAAGGCTTCTTGAGGGGAAGCTGTAACTCTGAGAGGTGATTTCACAGAACACAAAGAAGTTTCTCACAAAGCTTCTTTCTCTTTGTTATCGGATTATATTTCCTTTGGCCCTATAGTCTTCAAAGGGATCCGAAATATCTGTTCTCAGATTCCACACAAATAAGGCTAGCAAATAGATCCACAAAATACAGATGTAACTCTGTGAGATGAATGAACAGAACACTAAGCAGTTTCTCAGAAGCTTCTTTCCTGATTTCATCTGAGGATATTTTCTTTTTCACCATAGCCCTCTATGGGCTTCCAAATATCACTTGCCAATTCCACAAGAACTGTCTTAGCGAAAGGCTTCTGAGGGGAAAGCTGTAACTCTGTGAGATGATTTCACAGAACACAAAGAAGTTTCTCAGAAAGCTTCTTTCTCTTTGTTATAGGAGGATATTTCCTTAGGCCCTATAGTCTTCAAAGGGATCCGAAATATCTGTTCTCAGATTCCACAGAAATAAGGCTAGAAAAGAGATCCACGAAATACAGATGTAACTCTGTGAGTGGAAGTCACACATCACAGAGCAGTTTCTCAGAAAGCTTCTTTCCAGATTTCATCTGAGGATATTTCCTTTTTCACCATAGCCCTCTATGGGCTTCCAAATATCACTTTGCCAATTCCACAAGAACTGTCTTAGCGAAAGGCTTCTTGGGGAAAGGTGTAACTCTGTGAGATGATTTCACAGAACACAAAGAAGTTTCTCAGAAAGCTTCTTTCTCTTTGTTATCGGAGGAAATTTCCTTAGGCCGTATTGTTCAAAGGGATCTTAAATATCTGTTCTCAGGTTCCACAGAAATAAGGCTAGCAAAGAGATCCACGAAACACAGATGTAACTCTGTGAGATGAATGAACAGAACTCTAAGCAGTTTCTCAGAAAGCTTCTTTCCAGATTTCATCTGACGATATTCCCTTTTTCACCATAGCCCTCTATGGGCTTCCATATATCACTTTGCCAATTCCACAAGAACTGTCGTAGTGAAAGGCTTCTTGAGGGGAAAGCTTTAGCCCTTTAAGGTGATTTCACAGAACACAAAGAAGTTTCTCAGAAAGCTTCTTTCTCCTTGTTATTGGAGGATATTTCCTTTGGCCCTATAGTCTTCAAAGGGATCGGAAATATCTGTTCTCATATTCCAGAGAAATAAGGCTAGCAAAGAGATCCACAAAATACAGATGTAACTCTGTGAGATGAATGAACAGAACACTAAGCAGTTTCTCACAAAGCTTCTTTCCCGATTTCATCTAAGGATATTTCCTTTTTCACCATAGCCCTCTAAGGGCTTCCAAATATCACTTTGCCAATTCCACAAGAACTGTCTTAGCGAAAGGCTTCTTGAGGGGACAGCTGTAACTCTGTGAGATGATTTCACAGAACACAAAGGAGTTTCTCAGAAAGCTTCTTTCTCTTTGTTATCGGAGGATATTTCCTTAGGCCCTGTAGTCTTCAAAGGGATCCGAAATATCTGTTCTCACATTCCACAGAAATAAGGCTAGCAAAGAGATCCACGAAATACACATGTAACTCTGTGAGGTGAATGAACAGAACACTAAGCAGCTTTTCAGAAAGCTTCTTTCCAGATTTCATCTGGGGATATATCCTTTTTCACCATAGCCCTCTATGGGCTTCCAAATATCACTTTGCCAATTCCACAAGAACTGTCTTAGCGAAAGGCTTCTTGGGGGAAAGCTGTAACTCTGTGAGATGATTTCACAGAACACTAAGTAGTTTCTCAGAAAGCTTCTTTCTCTTTGTAATCGGAGGATATTTCCTTTGGCCCTATAGTCTTCAAAGGGATCCGAATTATCCGTTCTCAGATTCCACAGAAATAAGGCTAGGAAAGAGTTCCACAAAATACAGATGTAGCTCTGTGAGATAAATGAACAGAACACTAAGCAGTTTCTCAGAAAGCTTCTTTCCCGATTTCATCTGAGGATATTTCCTATTTCACCATAGCCCTCTATGGGCTTCCAAATATAACTTTGCCAATTCCACAAGAACTGTCTAAGCGAAAGGCTTCTTGAGGGGAAAGCTGTAACTCTGTCAGAAGATTTCACAGAACACAAAGAAGTTTCTCAGAAAGCTTCTTTCTCTTTGTTATCGGAGGATATTTCCTTTGGCCCTATATTCTTCAAAGGGATCCGAAATATCTGTTCTCAGATTCCACAGAAATAAGGCTAGCAAAGAGATCCACGAAATACAGATGTAACTCTGTGAGATGAATGAACAGAACAGTAAGCAGTTTCTCAGAAAGCTTCTTTCCAGATTTCATCTGCGGATATTTCCTTTTTCAGCATAGCCCTCTATGGGCTTCCAAATATCACGTTGCCAATTCCACAAGAACTGTCTTAGCTAAAGGCTTCTTGAGGTGAAAGCTGTATCTCTGTGAGATGATTTCACAGAAAACAAAGAAGTTTCTCAGAAAGCTTCTTTCTCTTGTTATCGGAGGATATTTCCTTTGGCCCTATAGTCTTCAAAGGGATCCGAAATATCTGTTCTCAGATTCCACCGAAATAGGGCTAGCAAAGAGATCCACGAAATACAGATGTAACTCTGTGAGATGAATGAACAAAACACTAAGTAGTTTCTCAGAAAGCTTCTTTCCAGATTTCATCTGAGGATATTTCCTTTTTCACCATAGCCCTCTATGGGTTTCCAAATATCACTTTGCCAATTCCACTAGAACTGTTTTAGCGAAAGGCTTCTAGAGGGGAAACCTGTAACGCTGTGAGATAATTTCACAGAACACAAAGAAGTTTCTCAGAAAGCTTCTTTCTCTTTGTTATCGGAGGATATTTCCTTTGGCCCTATAGTCTTCAAAGGGATCCGAAATATCTGTTCTTAGATTCCACAGAAATAAGGGTAGCAAAGAGATCCACGAAATACACATGTAACTCTTTGAGTGGAACTCACACATCACAGAGAAGTTTCTCAGAAAGCTTCTTTCCAGATTTCATCTGAGGATATTTCCTTTTTCACCGTAGCCCTCTGTGGGCTTCCAAATATCACATTGACAATTCCACAAGAACTGTCTTAGCGAACGGCTTCGTGAGGGGAAAGCTGTAACTCTGTGAGATGATTTCACAGAACACAAAGAAGTTTCTCAGAAAGCTTCTTTCTCTTTGTTATCAGAGGATATTTCCTTTGGCCCTATAGTCTTCAAAGGGATCCGAAATATCTGTTCTCAGATTCCACAGAAATAAGGCTAGAAAAGAGAGCCACGAAATACATATGTAACTCTGTGAAATGAATGAACAGATCTCTAAGCAGTTTCTCAGAAAGCTTCCTTCCCGATTTCATCTGAGGATATTTCCTTTTTCACCATAGCCCTCTATGGGCTTCCAAATATCACTTTGGCAATTCCACAAGAACTGTCTTAGCGAAAGGCTTCTAGAGGGGAAAGCTGTAACTCTGTGAGATGATTTCACAGAAAACAAAGAAGTTTCTCAGAAAGCTTCTTTCTCTTTGTTATCGGAGGATATTTCCTTTGGCCCTTTATTCTTCAAAGAGATTCGAAATATATGTTCTCAGATTCCACAGAAATAACGTAGCAAAGAGATCCACGAAATACAGATGTAACTCTGTGAGTGGAAGTCACACATCACAGAGCAGTTTCTCAGAAAGCTTCCTTCCAGATTTCATCTGAGGATATTTCCTTTTTCACCATAGCCCTCTATGGGCTTCCAAATATCACTTCGCCAATTCCACAAGAACTCTCTTAGCGAAAGGCTTCTTGAGGGGAAAACTGTAACTCTGTGAGATGATTTCACAGAACACAAAGAAGTTTCTCAGAAAGCTTCTTTCTCTTTTTTATCGGAGGATATTTCCTTAGGCCCTATAGTCTTCAATGTGATCAGAATTATCTGTTCTCAGATTACACAGAAATAAGTCCAGCAAAAAGATCCACGAAATAGAGATGTAACTCTGTGAGTGGAAGTCACTCATCACAGAGCAGTCTCTCAAAAAGCTTCTTTCCGGATTTCATCTGAGGAGATTTCCTTTTTCATCATAGCCCTCTAAGGGCTTCCAAATATCACTTTGGCAATTCCACAAGAACTGTCTTAGCGAAAGGCTTCTAGAGGGGAAAGCTCTAACTCTGTGAGATGATTTCACAGAACACAAAGAAGTTTCTCAGAAAGCTTCTTTCTCTTTGTTATCGGAGGATATTTCCTTTGGCCCTATAGTCTTCAAAGGGATCCGAAATATCTGTTCTCAGATTCAACAGAAATAAGGCTAGCAAAGAGATCCACGAAATACAGATGTAACTCTGTGAGTGGAAGTCACACATCACAGATCAGTTTCTCAGAAAGCTTCTTTCCAGATTTCATCTGAGGATATTTCCTTTTTCACCATAGCCCTCTATGGGCTTCCAAATATCCCTTCGCCAATTCCACAAGAACTCTCTTAGCGAAAGGCTTCTTGAGGGGAAAACTGTAACTCTGTGAGATGATTTCACAGAACACAAAGAAGTTTCTCAGAAAGCTTCTTTCTCTTTTTTATCGGAGGATATTTCCTTAGGCCCTATAGCCTTCAAAGTGATCAGAAGTATCTGTTCTCAGATTACACAGAAATAAGTCAAGCAAAGAGATCCACGAAATAGAGATGTAACTCTGTGAGTGGAAGTCACTCATCACAGAGCAGTTTCTCAAAAAGCTTCTTTCCGGATTTCATCTGAGGAGATTTCCTTTTACACCATAGCCCTCTAAGGGCTTCCAAATATCACCTTGCCATTTCCACAAGAGGTGTCTTAGCGAACGGCTTCGTGAGGGGAAAGCTGTAACTCTGTGAGATGATTTCACAGAACACAAAGAAGTTTCTCAGAAAGCTTCTTTCTCTTTGTTATCGCAGGATATTTCCTTTGGCCCTATAGTCTTCAAAGGGATCCGAAATATCTGTTCTCAGATTCCACAGAAATAAGGCTAGCAAATAGATCCACGAAATACAGATGTAACTCTGTGAGATGAATGAACAGAACACTAAGCCGTTTCCCACAAAGCTTCTTTCCAGATTTCATCTGAGGATATTTCCTTTTTCACCGTAGCCCTCTATGGGCTTCCAAATATCACTTTACCAATTCCACAAGAACTGTCTTAGCGAAAGGCTTCTGGAGGGGAAAGCTGTAACTCTGTGAGATGATTTCACAGAACACGAAGAAGTTTCTCAGAAAGCTTCTTTCTCTTTGTTATCGGAGGATATTTCCTTTGGCCATATAGTCTTCAAAGGGATCCGAAATATCTGTTCTCTATTCCGCAGAAATAAGGCTAGCAAAGAGATCCAGGAAATACAGATGTAACTCTGTGAGTGGAAGTCACACATCACAGAGCAGTTTCTCAGAAAGCTTGTTTCCAGATTTCATCTTAGGATATTTCCTTTTTCACCATAGCCCTCTAAGGGCTTCCAAATATCACTTTGCCAATTCCACAAGAACTGTCTTAGCGAAAGGCTTCTTGAGGGGAAAGCTGTAACTCTGTGAGATGATTTCACAGAACTCAAAGAAGTTTCTCAGAAAGCTTCTTTCTCTTTGTTATCGGAGGATATTTCCTTTGGCCCTATAGTCTTCAAAGGGATCCGAAATATCTGTTCTCAGATTCCACAGAAATAAGGCTAGCAAAGAGATCCACGAAATACAGATGTAACTCTGTGAGATGAATGAACAGAACACTAAGCAGTTGCTCAGAAAGCTTCTTTCCCGATTTCATCTGAGGATATTTCCTTTTTCACCATAGCCCTCTATGGGCTTCCTAATATCACTTTGCCAATTCCACAAGAACTGTCTTATCGAAAGGCTTCTTGTGGGGAAAGCTGTACCTCTGTGAGATGATTTCACAGAACACAAAGAGGTTTCTCAGAAAGCTTCTTTCTCTTTGTATCGGAGGATATTTCCTTTGGCCCTATAGTCTTCAAAGGGATCCGAAATATCTGTTCTCAGATTCCACAGTAATAAGACTAGCAAAGAGATCCACGAAATACAGATGTAACTCTGTGAGATGAATGAACACAACAGTAAGCAGTTTCTCAGAAAGATTCTTTCCAGATTTCATCTGAGGACATTTCCTTTTTCATCGTAGCCCTCTATGGGCTTCCAAATATCACTTTGCCAATTCCACAATACTGTCTTAGCGAAAGGCTTCTTGAGGGGAAAGCTGTAACTCTGTGAGATGATTTTACAGAACACAAAGAAGTTTCTCAGAAAGCTTCTTTCTCTTTGTTATCGGAGGATATATCCTTTGGCCCTATAGTCTTCAAAGCGATCCGAAATATCTGCTCTCAGATTCCACAGAAATAAGGCTAGCAAAGAGATCCACGAAATACAGATGTAACTCTGTGAGATGAATGAACAGAACACTAGGCAGTTTCCCACAAAGCTTCTTTCCAGATTTCATCTGAGGATATTTCCTTTTTCACCATAGCCCTCTAAGGGCTTCCAAATATCACTTTGCCAATTCCACAGGAACTGTCTTAGCGAAAGGCTTCTTGAGGGGAAAACTTTAACTCTGTGAGGTGATTTCACAGAACACAAAGAAGTTTCTCAGAAAGCTTCTTTCTCTTTGATATCGGACGATATTTCCTTTGGCCCTATAGTCTTCAAAGGGATCCGAAATTTCTGTTCTCAGATTCCACAGAAATAAGGCTAGCAAAGAGATCCACGAAATACATATGTAACTCTGTGAGATGAATGAACAGAACACTAAGCAGTTTCTCAGAAAGCTTCTTTCCAGATTTCATCTGAGGATATTTCCTTTTTCACCATAGCCCTCTAGGGGCTTCCAAATATCACTTTGCCAATTCCAAAAGAACTGTCTTAGCGAAAGGCTTCTTGAGTGGAAAGCTGTAACTCTGTGTGATGATTTCACAGAACACAAAGAAGTTTCTCAGAAAGCTTCTTTCTCTTTGTTATCGGAGGATATTTCCTTTGGCCCTGTAGTCTTCAAAGGGATCCGAAATATCTGTTCTCAGATTCCACAGAAATAAGGCTAGCAAAGAGATCCACGAAATACTGATGTAACACTGTGAGTAGAATTCACACATCACAGAGCAGTTTCTCAGAAAGCTTCTTTCCAGATTTCATCTGAGGATATTTCCTTTTTCAGCGTAGCCCTCTATGGGTTTCCAAATATCACTTTGCCAATTCCAGAAGAACTGTCTTAGTTAAAGACTTCTTGAGGGGAAAGCTGTAACTCTGTGAGATGATTTCACAGAACACAAAGAAGTTTCTGAGAAAGCTTCCTTCTCTTTGTTATCGGAGGATATTTCCTTTGGCCCTGTAGTCTTCAAAGGGATCCGAAATATCTGTTCTCAGATTCCACAGAAATAAGGCTAACAAAGAGATCCACGAAATACATATGTAACTCTGTGACATGAATGAACAGAACAGTAAGCTGTTTCTCAGAAAGCTTCTTTCCAGATTTCATCTGAGGATATTTCCTTTTTCACCATAGCCCTCTATGGGCTTCCAAATATCACTTTGCCAATTCCACAAGAACTGTCTTAGCGAAAGGCTTCTTGAGGGGAAAGCTGTAACTCTGTGAGATGATTTCACAGAACACAAAGAAGTTTCTCAGAAAGCTTCTTTGTCTTTGTTATCGGAGGATATTTCCTTTGGCCCTATAGTCTTCAAAGGGATCAGAAATATCTGTTCTCAGATTCCACAGAAATAAGGCTAGAAAAGAGATCCACGAAATACATATGTAACTCTGTGAGATGAATGAAAAGAACACTAAGCAGTTTCTTAGAATACTTCCTTCCGGATTTCATCTGAGGATATTTCCTGTTTCACCATAGCCCTCTATGGGCTTCCAAGTATCACTTTGACAATTCCACAAGAACTGTCTTAGCGAAAGGCTTCTTGAGGGGAAAGCCGGAACTCTGTGAGGTGATTTCACAGAACACAAAGAAGTTTATCAGAAAGCTTCTTTCTCTTTGTTATCGGAGGATATTTCCTTTGGCCCTATAGTCTTCAAAGGATTCCGAAATATCTGTTCTCAGATTCCACAGAATTAAGGCTAGCAAAGAGATCCACGAAATACAGATGTAACTCAGTGAGATGAATGAACAGAACACTAAGCAGTTTCCCACAAAGCTTCTTTCCAGATTTCATCTGAGGATATTTCCTTTTTCACCATAGCCCTCTATGGGCTTCCAAATATCCCTCTGCCAATTCCACAAAAACTGTCTTAGCGAAAGGCTTCTTGAGGGGAAAGCTGTAACTCTGTGAGGTGATTTCACAGAACACAAAGAAGTCTCTCAGAAAGCTTCTTTCTCTTTGTTATCAGAGGATATTTCCTTTGGCCCTATAGTCTTCAAAGGGATCCGAAATATCTGCTCTCAGATTCCACAGAAATAAGGCTAGCAAAGAGATCCACGAAATACAGATGTAACTCTGTGAGATGAAGGAACAGAACACTAAGCAGTTTCCCACAGAGCTTCTTTTCAGATTTCATCTGAGGATATTTCCTTTTTCACCGTAGCCCTCTATGGGCTTCCAAATATCACTTTACCAATTCCACAAGAACTGTCTTAGCGAAAGGCTTCTTGAGGGGAAAGCTGTAACTCTGTGAGATGATTTCACAGAACACGAAGAAGTTTCTCAGAAAGCTTCTTTCTCTTTGTTATCGGAGGATATTTCCTTTGACCCTATAGTCTTCAAAGGGATCCGAAATATCTGTTCTCAGATTCCGCAGAAATAAGGCTAGCAAAGAGATCCAGGAAATACAGATGTAACTCTGTGAGTGGAAGTCACACATCACAGAGCAGTTTCTCAGAAAGCTTGTTTCCAGATTTCATCTTAGGATATTTCCTTTTTCACCATAGCCCTCTATGGGATTCCAAATATCACTTTGCCAATTCCACAAAAACTGTCTTAGCGAAAGGCTTCTTGAGGGGAAAGCTGTAACTCTGTGAGATGATTTCACAGAACACAAAGAAGTTTCTCAGAAAGCTTCTTTCTCTTTGTTATCGGAGGATATTTCCTTTGGCCCTTTATTCTTCAAAGAGATTCGAAATATCTGTTCTCAGATTCCACAGAAATAAGGTAGCAATGAGATCCACGAAATACAGATGTAACTCTGTGAGTGGAAGTCACACATCACAGAGCAGTTTCTCAGAAAGCTTCTTTCCAGATTTCATCTGAGGATATTTCCTTTTTCACCATAGCCCTCTATGGGCTTCCAAATATCACTTCGCCAATTCCACAAGAACTCTCTTAGCGAAAGGCTTCTTGAGGGGAAAACTGTAACTCTGTGAGATGATTTCACAGAACACAAAGAAGTTTCTCAGAAAGCTTCTTTCTCTTTTTTATCGGAGGATATTTCCTTAGGCCCTATAGTCTTCAAAGTGATCAGAATTATCTGTTCTCAGATTACACAGAAATAAGTCCAGCAAAGAGATCCACGAAATAGAGATGTAACTCTGTGAGTGGAAGTCACTCATCACAGAGCAGTTTCTCAAAAAGCTTCTTTCCGGATTTCATCTGAGGAGATTTCCTTTTTCACCATAGCCCTCTAAGGGCTTCCAAATATCACTTTGGCAATTCCACAAGAACTGTCTTAGCGAAAGGCTTCTAGAGGGGAAAGCTCTAACTCTGGGAGATGATTTCACAGAACACGAAGAAGTTTCTCAGAAAGCTTCTTTCTCTTTGTTATCGGAGGATATTTCCTTTGGCCCTATAGTCTTCAAAGGGATCCGAAATATCTGTTCTCAGATTCCACAGAAATAAGGCTAGCAAAGAGATCCACGAAATACAGATGTAACTCTGTGAGTGGAAGTCACACATTCCAGAGCAGTTTCTCAGAAAGCTTCTTTCCAGATTTCATCTGAGGATATTTCCTTTTTCACCATAGCCCTCTATGGGCTTCCAAATATCCCTTCGCCAATTCCACAAGAACTCTCTTAGCGAAAGGCTTCTTGAGGGGAAAACTGTAACTCTGTGAGATGATTTCACAGAACACAAAGAAGTTTCTCAGAAAGCTTCTTTCTCTTTTTTATCGGAGGATATTTCCTTAGGCCCTATAGCCTTCAAAGTGATCAGAAGTATCTGTTCTCAGATTACACAGAAATAAGTCAAGCAAAGAGATCCACGAAATAGAGATGTAACTCTGTGAGTGGAAGTCACTCATCACAGAGCAGTTTCTCAAAAAGCTTCTTTCCGGATTTCATCTGAGGAGATTTCGTTTTACACCAAAGCCCTCTAAGGGCTTCCAAATATCACCTTGCCATTTCCACAAGAGGTGTCTTAGCGAACGGCTTCGTGAGGGGAAAGCTGTAACTCTCTGAGATGATTTCACAGAACACAAAGAAGTTTCTCAGAAAGCTTCTTTCTCTTTGTTATCGCAGGATATTTCCTTTGGCCCTATAGTCTTCAAAGGGATCCGAAATATCTGTTCTCAGATTCCACAGAAATAAGGCTAGCAAATAGATCCACGAAATACAGATGTAAATCTGTGAGATGAATGAACAGAACACTAAGCAGTTTCCCACAAAGCTTCTTTCCAGATTTCATCTGAGGATATTTCCTTTTTCACCGTAGCCCTCTATGGGCTTCCAAATATCACTTTACCAATTCCACAAGAACTGTCTTAGCGAAAGGCTTCTGGAGGGGAAAGTTGTAACTCTGTGAGATGATTTCACAGAACACGAAGAAGTTTCTCAGAAAGCTTCTTTCTCTTTGTTATCGGAGGATATTTCCTTTGGCCCTATAGTCTTCAAAGGGATCCGAAATATCTGTTCTCTATTCCGCAGAAATAAGGCTAGCAAAGAGATCCAGGAAATACAGATGTAACTCTGTGAGTGGAAGTCACACATCACAGAGCAGTTTCTCAGAAAGCTTGTTTCCAGATTTCATCTTAGGATATTTCCTTTTTCACCATAGCCCTCTAAGGGCTTCCAAATATCACTTTGCCAATTCCACAAGAACTGTCTTAGCGAAAGGCTTCTTGAGGGGAAAGCTGTAACTCTGTGAGATGATTTCACAGAACTCAAAGAAGTTTCTCAGAAAGCTTCTTTCTCTTTGTTATCGGAGGATATTTCCTTTGGCCCTATAGTCTTCAAAGGGATCCGAAATATCTGTTCTCAGATTCCACAGAAATAAGGCTAGCAAAGAGATCCACGAAATACAGATGTAACTCTGTGAGATGAATGAACAGAACACTAAGCAGTTGCTCAGAAAGCTTCTTTCCCGATTTCATCTGAGGATATTTCCTTTTTCACCATATCCCTCTATGGGCTTCCTAATATCACTTTGCCAATTCCACAAGAACTGTCTTATCGAAAGGCTTCTTGTGGGGAAAGCTGTACCTCTGTGAGATGATTTCACAGAACACAAAGAAGTTTCTCAGAAAGCTTCTTTCTCTTTGTATCGGAGGATATTTCCTTTGGCCCTATAGTCTTCAAAGGGATCCGAAATATCTGTTCTCAGATTCCACAGTAATAAGACTAGCAAAGAGATCCACGAAATACAGATGTAACTCTGTGAGATGAATGAACACAACAGTAAGCAGTTTCTCAGAAAGATTCTTTCCAGATTTCATCTGAGGACATTTCCTTTTTCACCGTAGCCCTCTATGGGCTTCCAAATATCACTTTGCCAATTCCACAAGTACTGTCTTAGCGAAAGGCTTCTTGAGGGGAAAGCTGTAACTCTGTGAGATGATTTTACAGAACACAAAGAAGTTTCTCAGAAAGCTTCTTTCTCTTTGTTATCGGAGGATATATCCTTTGGCCCTATAGTCTTCAAAGCGATCCGAAATATCTGCTCTCAGATTCCACAGAAATAAGGCTAGCAAAGAGATCCACGAAATACAGATGTAACTCTGTGAGATGAATGAACAGAACACTAGGCAGTTTCCCACAAAGCTTCTTTCCAGATTTCATCTGAGGATATTTCCTTTTTCACCATAGCCCTCTAAGGGCTTCCAAATATCACTTTGCCAATTCCACAGGAACTGTCTTAGCGAAAGGCTTCTTGAGGGGAAAACTTTAACTCTGTGAGGTGATTTCACAGAACACAAAGAAGTTTCTCAGAAAGCTTCTTTCTCTTTGATATCGGACGATATTTCCTTTGGCCCTGTAGTCTTCAAAGGGATCCGAAATATCTGTTCTCCGATTCCACAGAAATAAGGCTAGCAAAGAGATCCACGAAATACTGATGTAACTCTGTGAGTAGAATTCACACATCACAGAGCAGTTTCTCAGAAAGCTTCTTTCCAGATTTCATCTGAGGATATTTCCTTTTTCAGCATAGCCCTCTATGGGTTTCCAAATATCACTTTGCCAATTCCAGAAGAACTGTCTTAGGGAAAGACTTCTTGAGGGGAAAGCTGTAACTCTGTGAGATGATTTCACAGAACACAAAGAAGTTTCTGAGAAAGCTTCTTTCTCTTTGTTATCGGAGGATATTTCCTTTGGCCCTGTAGTCTTCAAAGGGATCCGAAATATCTGTTCTCTGATTCCACAGAAATAAGGCTAACAAAGAGATCCACGAAATACATATGTAACTCTGTGACATGAATGAACAGAACAGTTAGCTGTTTCTCAGAAAGCTTCTTTCCAGATTTCATCTGAGGATATTTCCTTTTTCACCATAGCCCTCTATGGGCTTCCAAATATCACTTTGCCAATTCCACAAGAACTGTCTTAGCGAAAGGCTTCTTGAGGGGAAAGCTGTAACTCTGTGAGATGATTTCACAGAACACAAAGAAGTTTCTCAGAAAGCTTCTTTGTCTTTGTTATCGGAGGATATTTCCTTTCGCCCTATAGTCTTCAAAGGGATCAGAAATATCTGTTCTCAGATTCCACAGAAATAAGGCTAGAAAAGAGATCCACGAAATACATATGTAACTCTGTGAGATGAATGAAAAGAACACTAAGCAGTTTCTTAGAATACTTCCTTCCGGATTTCATCTGAGGATATTTCCTGTTTCACCATAGCCCTCTATGGGCTTCCAAGTATCACTTTGACAATTCCACAAGAACTGTCTTAGCGAAAGGCTTCTTGAGGGGAAAGCTGGAACTCTGTGAGGTGATTTCACAGAACACAAAGAAGTTTATCAGAAAGCTTCTTTCTCTTTGTTATCGGAGGATATTTCCTTTGGCCCTATAGTCTTCAAAGGATTCCGAAATATCTGTTCTCAGATTCCACAGAATTAAGGCTAGCAAAGAGATCCACGAAATACAGATGTAACTCTGTGAGATGAATGAACAGAACACTAAGCAGTTTCCCACAAAGCTTCTTTCCAGATTTCATCTGAGGATATTTCCTTTTTCACCATAGCCCTCTATGGGCTTCCAAATATCCCTTCGCCAATTCCACAAGAACTCTCTTAGCGAAAGGCTTCTTGAGGGGAAAACTGTAACTCTGTGAGATGATTTCACAGAACACAAAGAAGTTTCTCAGAAAGCTTCTTTCTCTTTTTTATCGGAGGATATTTCCTTAGGCCCTATAGCCTTCAAAGTGATCAGAAGTATCTGTTCTCAGATTACACAGAAATAAGTCAAGCAAAGAGATCCACGAAATAGAGATGTAACTCTATGAGTGGAAGTCACTCATCACAGAGCAGTTTCTCAAAAAGCTTCTTTCCGGATTTCATCTGAGGAGATTTCCTTTTACACCATAGCCCTCTAAGGGCTTCCAAATATCACCTTGCCATTTCCACAAGAGGTGTCTTAGCGAACGGCTTCGTGAGGGGAAAGCTGTAACTCTGTGAGATGATTTCACAGAACACAAAGAAGTTTCTCAGAAAGCTTCTTTCTCTTTGTTATCGCAGGATATTTCCTTTGGCCCTATAGTCTTCAAAGGGATCCGAAATATCTGTTCTCCGATTCCACAGAAATAAGGCTAGCAAATAGATCCACGAAATACAGATGTAACTCTGTGAGATGAATGAACAGAACACTAAGCAGTTTCCCACAAAGCTTCTTTCCAGATTTCATCTGAGGATATTTCCTTTTTCACCGTAGCCCTCTATGGGCTTCCAAATATCACTTTACCAATTCCACAAGAACTGTCTTAGCGAAAGGCTTCTGGAAGGGAAAGCTGTAACTCTGTGAGATGATTTCACAGAACACGAAGAAGTTTCTCAGAAAGCTTCTTTCTCTTTGTTATCGGAGAATATTTCCTTTGGCCCTATAGTCTTCAAAGGGATCCGAAATATCTGTTCTCTATTCCGCAGAAATAAGGCTAGCAAAGAGATCCAGGAAATACAGATGTAACTCTGTGAGTGGAAGTCACACATCACAGAGCAGTTTCTCAGAAAGCTTGTTTCCAGATTTCATCTTAGGATATTTCCTTTTTCACCATAGCCCTCTAAGGGCTTCCAAATATCACTTTGCCAATTCCACAAGAACTGTCTTAGCGAAAGGCTTCTTGAGGGGAAAGCTGTAACTCTGTGAGATGATTTCACAGAACTCAAAGAAGTTTCTCAGAAAGCTTCTTTCTCTTTGTTATCGGAGGATATTTCCTTTGGCCCTATACTCTTCAAAGGGATCCGAAATATCTGTTCTCAGATTCCACAGAAATAAGGCTAGCAAAGAGATCCACGAAATACAGATGTAACTCTGTGAGATGAATGAACAGAACACTAAGCAGTTGCTCAGAAAGCTTCTTTCCCGATTTCATCTGAGGATATTTCCTTTTTCACCATAGCCCTCTATGGGCTTCCTAATATCACTTTGCCAATTCCACAAGAACTGTCTTATCGAAAGGCTTCTTGTGGGGAAAGCTGTACCTCTGTGAGATGATTTCACAGAACACAAAGAAGTTTCTCAGAAAGCTTCTTTCTCTTTGTATCGGAGGATATTTCCTTTGGCCCTATAGTCTTCAAAGGGATCCGAAATATCTGTTCTCAGATTCCACAGTAATAAGACTAGCAAAGAGATCCACGAAATACAGATGTAACTCTGTGAGATGAATGAACACAACAGTAAGCAGTTTCTCAGAAAGATTCTTTCCAGATTTCATCTGAGGACATTTCCTTTTTCACCGTAGCCCTCTATGGGCTTCCAAATATCACTTTGCGAATTCCACAAGTACTGTCTTAGCGAAAGGCTTCTTGAGGGGAAAGCTGTAACTCTGTGAGATGATTTTACAGAACACAAAGAAGTTTCTCAGAAAGCTTCTTTCTCTTTGTTATCGGAGGATATATCCTTTGGCCCTATAGTCTTCAAAGCGATCCGAAATATCTGCTCTCAGATTCCACAGAAATAAGGCTAGCAAAGAGATCCACGAAATACAGATGTAACTCTGTGAGATGAATGAACAGAACACTAGGCAGTTTCCCACAAAGCTTCTTTCCAGATTTCATCTGAGGATATTTCCTTTTTCACCATAGCCCTCTAAGGGCTTCCAAATATCACTTTGCCAATTCCACAAGAACTGTCTTAGCGAAAGGCTTCTTGAGGGGAAAGCTGTAACTCTGTGAGATGATTTCACAGAACTCAAAGAAGTTTCTCAGAAAGCTTCTTTCTCTTTGTTATCGGAGGATATTTCCTTTGGCCCTATAGTCTTCAAAGGGATCCGAAATATCTGTTCTCAGATTCCACAGAAATAAGGCTAGCAAAGAGATCCACGAAATACAGATGTAACTCTGTGAGATGAATGAACAGAACACTAAGCAGTTGCTCAGAAAGCTTCTTTCCCGATTTCATCTGAGGATATTTCCTTTTTCACCATAGCCCTCTATGGGCTTCCTAATATCACTTTGCCAATTCCACAAGAACTGTCTTATCGAAAGGCTTCTTGTGGGGAAAGCTGTACCTCTGTGAGATGATTTCACAGAACACAAAGAAGTTTCTCAGAAAGCTTCTTTCTCTTTGTATCGGAGGATATTTCCTTTGGCCCTATAGTCTTCAAAGGGATCCGAAATATCTGTTCTCAGATTCCACAGTAATAAGACTAGCAAAGAGATCCACGAAATACAGATGTAACTCTGTGAGATGAATGAACACAACAGTAAGCAGTTTCTCAGAAAGATTCTTTCCAGATTTCATCTGAGGACATTTCCTTTTTCACCGTAGCCCTCTATGGGCTTCCAAATATCACTTTGCCAATTCCACAAGTACTGTCTTAGCGAAAGGCTTCCTGAGGGGAAAGCTGTAACTCTGTGAGATGATTTTACAGAACACAAAGAAGTTTCTCAGAAAGCTTCTTTCTCTTTGTTATCGGAGGATATATCCTTTGGCCCTATAGTCTTCAAAGCGATCCCAAATATCTGCTCTCAGATTCCACAGAAATAAGGCTAGCAAAGAGATCCACGAAATACAGATGTAACTCTGTGAGATGAATGAACAGAACACTAGGCAGTTTCCCACAAAGCTTCTTTCCAGATTTCATCTGAGGATATTTCCTTTTTCACCATAGACCTCTAAGGGCTTCCAAATATCACTTTGCCAATTCCACAGGAACTGTCTTAGCGAAAGGCTTCTTGAGGGGAAAACTTTAACTCTGTGAGATGATTTCACAGAACACAAAGAAGTTTCTCAGAAAGCTTCTTTCTCTTTGATATCGGACGATATTTCCTTTGGCCCTATAGTCTTCAAAGGGATCCGAAATTTCTGTTCTCAGATTCCACAGAAATAAGGCTAGCAAAGAGATCCACGAAATACATATGTAACTCTGTGAGATGAATGAACAGAACACTAAGCAGTTTCTCAGAAAGCTTCTTTCCCGATTTCATCTGAGGATATTTCCTTTTTCACCATAGCCCTCTAGGGGCTTCCAAATATCACTTTGCCAATTCCAAAAGAACTGTCTTAGCGAAAGGCTTCTTGAGTGGAAAGCTGTAACTCTGTGTGATGATTTCACAGAACACAAAGAAGTTTCTCAGAAAGCTTCTTTCTCTTTGTTATCGGAGGATATTTCCTTTGGCCCTGTAGTCTTCAAAGGGATCCGAAATATCTGTTCTCAGATTCCACAGAAATAAGGCTAGCAAAGAGATCCACGAAATACTGATGTAACTCTGTGCGTAGAATTCACACATCACAGAGCAGTTTCTCAGAAAGCTTCTTTCCAGATTTCATCTGAGGATATTTCCTTTTTCAGCATAGCCCTCTATGGGTTTCCAAATATCACTTTGCCAATTCCAGAAGAACTGTCTTAGGGAAAGACTTCTTGAGGGGAAAGCTGTAACTCTGTGAGATGATTTCACAGAACACAAAGAAGTTTCTGAGAAAGCTTCCTTCTCTTTGTTATCGGAGGATATTTCCTTTGGCCCTGTAGTCTTCAAAGGGATCCGAAATATCTGTTCTCTGATTCCACAGAAATAAGGCTAACAAAGAGATCCACGAAATACATATGTAACTCTGTGACATGAATGAACAGAACAGTAAGCTGTTTCTCAGAAAGCTTCTTTCCAGATTTCATCTGAGGATATTTCCTTTTTCACCATAGCCCTCTATGGGCTTCCAAATATCACTTTGCCAATTCCACAAGAACTGTCTTAGCGAAAGGCTTCTTGAGGGGAAAGCTGTAACTCTGTGAGATGATTTCACAGAACACAAAGAAGTTTCTCAGAAAGCTTCTTTGTCTTTGTTATCGGAGGATATTTCCTTTGGCCCTATAGTCTTCAAAGGGATCAGAAATATCTGTTCTCAGATTCCACAGAAATAAGGCTAGAAAAGAGATCCACGAAATACATATGTAACTCTGTGAGATGAATGAAAAGAACACTAAGCAGTTTCTTAGAATACTTCCTTCCGGATTTCATCTGAGGATATTTCCTGTTTCACCATAGCCCTCTATGGGCTTCCAAATATCACTTTGCCAATTCCACAAAAACTGTCTTAGCGAAAGGCTTCTTGAGGGGAAAGCTGTAACTCTGTGAGATGATTTCACAGAACACAAAGAAGTTTCTCAGAAAGCTTCTTTCTCTTTGTTATCGGAGGATATTTCCTTTGGCCCAATACACTTCAAAGGGATCCGAAATATCTGTTCTCAGATTCCACAGAAATAAGGCTAGCAAAGAGATCCAGGAAATACAGATGTAACTCTGTGAGATGAATGAACAGAACACTAAGCAGTTGCTCAGACAGCTTCTTTCCCGATTTCTTCTGAGGATATTTCCTTTTTCACCATATCCCTCTATGGGCTTCCAAATATCACTTTGCCAATTCCACAAGAACTGTCTTAGCGAAAGGCTTCTTGAGGGGAAAGCTGTAACTCTGTGAGATGATTTCACAGAACACCAGGAAGTGTCTCAGAAAGCTTCTTTCTCTTTGTTATCGGAGGTTATTTCCTTTGGCCCTATAGTTTTCAAAGGGATCCGAAATATCTGTTCTCAGATTCCACAGAAATAAGGCTAGAAAAGAGATCCACGAAATACAGATGTAACTCTGTGAGATGAATGAACAGAACACTAAGCACTTTCTCAGAAAGCTTCTTTCCCGATTTCATCTCAGGATATTTCCTTTTTCACCATAGCTCTCTATGGGCTTCCTAATATCACTTTGCCAATTCCACAAGAACTGTCTTATCGAAAGGCTTCTTGTGGGGAAAGCTGTAACTCTGTGAGATGATTTCACAGAACACAAAGAAGTTTCTCAGAAAGCTTCTTTCTCTTTGTATCGGAGGATATTTCCTTTGGCCCTATAGTCTTCAAAGGGATCCGAAATATCTGTTCTCAGATTCCACAGTAATAAGACTAGCAAAGAGATCCACGAAATACAGATGTAACTCTGTGAGATGAATGAACAGAACAGTAAGCAGTTTCTCAGAAAGATTCTTTCCAGATTTCATCTGAGGACATTTGTTTTTCACCGTAGCCATCTATGGGCTTCCAAATATCACTTTGCCAATTCCACAAGTACTGTCTTAGCGAAAGGCTTCTTGAGGGGAAAACTTTAACTCTGTGAGGTGATTTCACAGAACACAAAGAAGTTTCTCAGAAAGCTTCTTTCTCTTTGATATCGGACGATATTTCCTTTGGCCCTATAGTCTTCAAAGGGATCCGAAATTTCTGTTCTCAGATTCCACAGAAATAAGGCTAGCAAAGAGTTCCACGAAATACATATGTAACTCTGTGAGATGAATGAACAGAACACTAAGCAGTTTCTCAGAAAGCTTCTTTCCAGATTTCATCTGAGGATATTTCCTTTTTCACCTTAGCCCTCTAGGGGCTTCCAAATATCACTTTGCCAATTCCAAAAGAACTGTCTTAGCGAAAGGCTTCTTGAGTGGAAAGCTGTAACTCTGTGTGATGATTTCACAGAACACAAAGAAGTTTCCCAGAAAGCTTCTTTCTCTTTGTTATCGGAGGATATTTCCTTTGGCCCTGTAGTCTTCAAAGGGATCCGAAATATCTGTTCTCAGATTCCACAGAAATAACGCTAGCAAAGAGATCCACAAAATACATATGTAACTCTGTGAGATGAAAGAACAGAACACTAAGCAGTTGCTCAGAAAGCTTCTTTCCCGATTTCATCGGAGGATATTTCCTTTTTCACCATAGCCCTCTATGGGCTTCATAATATCACTTTGCCAATTCCACAAGAACTGTCTAAGCGAAAGGCTTCTTGAGGGGAAAGCTGTAACTCTGTGAGATGATTTCACAGAACACAAGGAAGTGTCTCAGAAAGCTTCTTTCTCTTTGTTATCGGAGGTTATTTCCTTTGGCCCTATAGTTTTCAAAGGGATCCGAAATATCTGTTCTCAGATTCCACAGAAATAAGGCTAGAAAAGAGATCCACGAAACACAGATGTAACTCTGTGAGATGAATGAACAGAACACTAAGCAGTTTCTCAGAAAGCTTCTTTCCAGATTTCATCTGAGGATATTTCCTTTTTCACCATAGCCCTCTATGGCCTCCAAATATCACTTTGCCAATTCCACAAGAACTGTCTTAGCGAAATGCTTCTTGAGGGGAAAGCTGTAACTCTGTGAGATGATTTCACAGAACACAAAGAAGTTTCTCAGAAAGCTTCTTTCTCTTTGTTATCGGAGGATATTTCCTTTGGCTCTATAGTCCTCAAAGGGATCCGAAATATCTGTTCTCAGATTCCACAGAAATAAGGCTAGCAAAGAGATCCACGAAATACAGTTGTAACTCTGTGAGTGGAAGTCACACATCACAGAGTAGTTTCTCAGAAAGCTTGTTTCCAGATTTCATCTTAGGATATTTCCTTTTTCACCATAGCCCTCTATGGGCTTCCAAATATCACTTTGCCAATTCCACAAAAACTGTCTTAGCGAAAGGCTTCTTGAGGGGAAAGCTGTAACTCTGTGAGATGATTTCACAGAACACAAAGAAGTTTCTCAGAAAGCTTCTTTCTCTTTGTTATCGGAGGATATTTCCTTTGGCCCAATAGTCTTCAAAGGGATCCGAAATATCTGTTCTCAGATTCCACAGAAATAAGGCTAGCAAAGAGATCCAGGAAATACAGGTGTAACTCTGTGAGATGAATGAACAGAACACTAAGCAGTTGCTCAGAAAGCTTCTTTCCCGATTTCATCTGAGGATATATCCTTTTTCACCATAGCCCTCTATGGGCTTCCAAATATCACTTTGCCAATTCCACAAGAACTGTCTTAGCGAGAGGCTTCTTGAGGGGAAAGCTGTAACTCTGTGAGATGATTTCACAGAACACAAGGAAGTGTCTCAGAAAGCTTCTTTCTCTTTGTTATCGGAGGTTATTTCCTTTGGCCCTATAGTTTTCAAAGGGATCGGAAATATCTGTTCTCAGATTCCACAGAAATTAGGCTAGAAAAGAGATCCACGAAATACAGATGTAACTCTGTGAGATGAATGAACAGAACACTAAGCAGTTGCTCAGAAAGCTTCTTTCCCGATTTCATCTGAGGATATTTCCTTTTTCACCATAGCTCTCTATGGGCTTCCTAATATCACTTTGCCAATTCCACAAGAACTGTCTTATCGAAAGGCTTCTTGTGGGGAAAGCTGTAACTCTGTGAGATGATTTCACAGAACACAAAGAAGTTTCTCAGAAAGCTTCTTTCTCTTTGTATCGGAGGATATTTCCTTTGGCCCTATAGTCTTCAAAGGGATCCGAAATATCTGTTCTCAGATTCCACAGTAATAAGACTAGCAAAGAGATCCACGAAATACAGATGTAACTCTGTGAGATGAATGAACAGAACAGTAAGCAGTTTCTGAGAAAGATTCTTTCCAGATTTCATCTGAGGACATTTCCTTTTTCACCGTAGCCCTCTATGGGCTTCCAAATATCACTTTGCCAATTCCACAAGTACTGTCTTAGCGAAAGGCTTCTTGAGGGGAAAACTTTAATTCTGTGAGGTGATTTCACAGAACACAAAGAAGTTTCTCAGAAAGCTTCTTTCTCTTTGATATCGGACGATATTTCCTTTGGCCCTATAGTCTTCAAAGGGATCCGAAATTTCTGTTCTCAGATTCCACAGAAATAAGGCTAGCAAAGAGATCCACGAAATACATATGTAACTCTGTGAGATGAATGAACAGAACACTAAGCAGTTTCTCAGAAAGCTTCTTTCCAGATTTCATCTGAGGATATTTCCTTTTTCACCATAGCCCTCTAGGGGCTTCCAAATATCACTTTGCCAATTCCAAAAGAACTGTCTTAGCGAAAGGCTTCTTGAGTGGAAAGCTGTAACTCTGTGTGATGATTTCACAGAACACAAAGAAGTTTCCCAGAAAGCTTCTTTCTCTTTGTTATCGGAGGATATTTCCTTTGGCCCTGTAGTCTTCAAAGGGATCCGAAATATCTGTTCTCAGATTCCACAGAAATAAGGCTAGCAAAGAGATCCACAAAATACATATGTAACTCTGTGAGATGAATGAACAGAACACTAAGCAGTTGCTCAGAAAGCTTCTTTCCCGATTTCATCTGAGGATATTTCCTTTTTCACCATAGCCCTCTATGGGCTTCATAATATCACTTTGCCAATTCCACTAGAACTGTCTAAGCGAAAGGCTTCTTGAGGGGAAAGCTGTAACTCTGTGAGATGATTTCACAGAACACAAGGAAGTGTCTCAGAAAGCTTCTTTCTCTTTGTTATCGGAGGTTATTTCCTTTGGCCCTATAGTTTTCAAAGGGATCCGAAATATCTGTTCTCAGATTCCACAGAAATAAGGCTAGAAAAGAGATCCACGAAATACAGATGTAACTCTGTGAGATGAATGAAGAGAACACTAAGCAGTTTCTCAGAAAGCTTCTTTCCAGATTTCATCTGAGGATATTTCCTTTTTCACCATAGCCCTCTATGGCCTCCAAATATCACTTTGCCAATTCCACAAGAACTGTCTTAGCGAAATGCTTCTTGAGGGGAAAGCTGTAACTCTGTGAGATGATTTCACAGAACACAAAGAAGTTTCTCAGAAAGCTTCTTTCTCTTTGTTATCGGAGGATATTTCCTTTGGCTCTATAGTCCTCAAAGGGATCCGAAATATCTGTTATCAGATTCCACAGCAATAAGGCTAGCAAAGAGATCCACGAAATACAGTTGTAACTCTGTGAGTGGAAGTCACACATCACAGAGCAGTTTCTCAGAAAGCTTCTTTCCAGATTTCATCTGAGGATATTTCCTTTTTCACCATAGCCCTCTATGGGCTTCCAAATATCACTTTGCCAATTCCACAAGAACTGTCTTAGCGAAAGGCTTCTTGAGGGGAAAGCTGTAACTCTGTGAGATGATTTCACAGAACACAAAGAAGTTTCTAAGAAAGCTTCTTTCTCTTTGTTATTGGAGGATATTTCCTTTGGCCCTATAGTCTTCAAAGGGATCCGAAATATCTGTTCTCAGATTCCACAGAAATAAGGCTAGCAATGAGATCCACGAAATATAGATGTAACTCTGTGAGATGAATGAACAGAACGCAAAGCAGTTTCTCAGAAAGCTTCCTTCCAGATTTCATCTGAGGATATTTCCTGTTTCACCATAGCCCTCTATGGGCTTCCAATATCACTTTGCCAATTCCACAAGAACGATCGTAGCGAAAGGCTTCTTGAGGGGAAAGTTGTAACTCTGTGAGGTGATTTCACAGAACCCAAAGAAGTTTCTCAGAAAGCTTCTTTCTCTTTGTTATCGGAGGATATTTCCTTTGGCCCTATAGTCTTCAAAGGGATCCGAAATATCTGTTCTCAGATTCCACAGAAATAAGGCTAGCAAAGAGATCCACGAAATATACATGTAACTCTGTGAGATGAATGAACAGAACGCAAAGCAGTTTCTCAGAAAGCTTCCTTCCAGATTTCATCTGAGGATATTTCCTGTTTCACCATAGCCCTCTATGGGCTTCCAATATCACTTTGCCAATTCCACAAGAACGGTCTTAGCGAAAGGCTTCTTGAGGGGAAAGTTGTAACTCTGTGAATTGATTTCACAGAACCCAAAGAAGTTTCTCAGAAAGCTTCTTTCTCTTTGTTATCGGAGGATATTTCCTTTGGCCCTATAGTCTTCAAAGGGATCCGAAATATCTGTTCTCAGATTGCACAGAAATAAGGCTAGCAAAGAGATCCACGAAATACAGATGTAACTCTGTGAGTGGAAGTCACACATCACAGAGCAGTTTCTCAGAAAGCTTCTTTCCAGATTTCATCTGACGATATTTCCTTTTTCACCATAGCGCTCTATGGGCCACCAAATATCACTTTCCCAATTCCACAGTAACTGTCTTAGCGAAAGGCTTCTTGAGGGGAAAGCTGTAACTCTGTGAGATGATTTCACAGAACACAAAGAAGTTTCTCAGAAAGCTTCCTTCTCTTTGTTATCAGAGGATATTTCCTTTGGCCCTACAGTCTTCAAAGGGATCCGAAATATCTGTACTCAGATTCCAGAGAAATAAGGCTAGCAAAGAGATCCACAAAATACATATGTAACTCTGTCAGATGAATGAACGGAACACTAAGCAGTTGCTCAGAAAGCTTCTTTCCCGATTTCATCTGAGGATATTTAATTTTTCACCGTAGCCCTCTATGGGCTTCCAAATATCACTTTGCCAATTCCACAAGAACTGTCTTAGCGAAAGGCTTCTTGAGGGGAAAGCTGTAACTCTGTGAGATGATTTCACAGAACACAAAGAAGTTTCTCAGAAAGCTTCTTTCTCTTTGTTATCGGAGGATATTTCCTGCGGCCCTATAGTCATCTATGGGATCCGAAATATCTGTTCTCAGATTCCACAGAAATAAGGCTAGCAAAGAGATCCAGGAAATACAGATGTAACTCTGTGAGATGAATGAACAGAACACTAAGCAGTTGCTCAGAAAGCTTCTTTCCCGATTTCATCTGAGGATATTTCCTTTTTCACCATAGCCCTACATGGGCTTCCAAATATCACTTTGCCAATTCCACAAGAACTGTCTTAGCGAAAGGCTTCTTGAGGGGAAAGCTGTAACTCTGTGAGATGATTTCACAGAACACAAAGAAGTTTCTCAGAAAGCTTCTTTCTCTTTGTTATCGGAGGATATTTCCTTTGGCCCTATAGTCTTCAAATGGATCCGAAATATCTGTTCTAAGATTCCACAGAAATAAGGCTAGCAAAGAGAACCACGAAATACAGATGTAACTCTGTGAGTGGAAGTCACACATCACAGAGCAGTTTCTCAGAAAGCTTCTTTCCAGATTTCATCTGAGGATATTTCCTTTTTCACCGTAGCCCTCTATGGGCTTCCAAATATCACTTCGCCAATTCCACAAGAACTGTCTTAGCGAAAGGCTTCTTGAGTGGAAAGCTGTAACTCTGTGAGATGATTTCACAGAACACAAAGAAGTTTCTCAGAAAGCTTCTTTCTCTTTGTTATCGGAGGATATATCCTTTGGCGCTATAGTCTTCAAAGCGATCCGAAATATCTGCTCTCAGATTCCACAGAAATAAGGCTAGCAAAGAGATCCACGAAATACAGATGTAATTCTGTGAGATGAATGAACAGAACACTAGGCAGTTTCCCACAAAGCTTCTTTCCAGATTTCATCTGAGGATATTTCCTTTTTCACCATAGCCTTCTAAGGGCTTCCAAATATCACTTTGCCAATTCCACAGGAACTGTCTTAGCGAAAGGCTTCTTGAGGGGAAAACTTTAACTCTGTGAGGTGATTTCACAGAACACAAAGAAGTTTCTCAGAAAGCTTCTTTCTCTTTGATATCGGACGATATTTCCTTTGGCCCTATAGTCTTCAAAGGGATCCGAAATTTCTGTTCTCAGATTCCACAGAAATAAGGCTAGCAAAGAGATCCACGAAATACATATGTAACTCTGTGAGATGAATGAACAGAACACTAAGCAGTTTCTCAGAAAGCTTCTTTCCAGATTTCATCTGAGGATATTTCCTTTTTAACCATAGCCCTCTAGGGGCTTCCAAATATCACTTTGCCAATTCCAAAAGAACTGTCTTAGCGAAAGGCTTCTTGAGTGGAAAGCTGTAACTCTGTGTGATGATTTCACAGAACACAAAGAAGTTTCTCAGAAAGCTTCTTTCTCTTTGTTATCGGAGGATATTTCCTTTGACCCTGTAGTCTTCAAAGGGATCCGAAATATCTGTTCTCAGATTCCACAGAAAAAAGGCCAGCAAAGAGATCCACGAAATACTGATGTAACTCTGTGAGTAGAATTCACACATCACAGAGCAGTTTCTCAGTAAGCATCTTTCCAGATTTCATCTGAGGATATTTCCTTTTTCAGCATAGCCTTCTATGGGTTTCCAAATATCACTTTGCCAATTCCAGAAGAACTGTCTTAGGGAAAGACTTCTTGAGGGGAAAGCTGTAACTCTGTGAGATGATTTCACAGAACATAAAGAAGTTTCTCAGAAAGCTTCCTTCTCTTTGTTATCGGAGGATATTTCCTTTGGCCCTGTAGTCTTCAAAGGGATCCGAAATATCTGTTCTCAGATTCCACAGAAATAAGGCTAACAAAGAGATCCACGAAATACATATGTAACTCTGTGACATGAATGAACAGAACAGTAAGCTGTTTCTCAGAAAGCTTCTTTCCAGATTTCATCTGAGGATATTTCCTTTTTCACCATAACCCTCTATGGGCTTCCAAATATCACTTTGCCAATTCCACAAGAAGTGTCTTAGCGAAAGGCTTCTTGAGGGGAAAGCTGTAACTCTGTGAGATGATTTCACAGAACACAAAGAAGTTTCTAAGAAACCTTCTTTGTCTTTGTTATCGGAGGATATTTCCTTTGGCCCTATAGTCTTCAAAGGGATCGGAAATATCTGTTCTCAGATTCCACAGAAATAAGGCTAGAAAAGAGATCCACGAAATACATATGTAACTCTGTGAGATGAATGAAAAGAACACTAAGCAGTTTCTTAGAAAGCTTCCTTCCGGATTTCATCTGAGGATATTTCCTGTTTCACCATAGCCCTCTATGGGCTTCCAAATATCACTTTGACAATTCCACAAGAACTGTCTTAGCGAAAGGCTTCTTGAGGGGAAAGCTGGAACTCTGTGAGGTGATTTCACAGAACACAAAGAAGTTTATCAGAAAGCTTCTTTCTCTTTGTTATCGGAGGATATTTCCTTTGCCCCTATAGTCTTCAAAGGATTCCGAAATATCTGTTCTCAGATTCCACAGAATTAAGGCTAGCAAACAGATCCACGAAATACAGATGTAACTCTGTGAGATGAATGAACAGAACACTAAGCAGTTTCCCACAAAGCTTCTTTCCAGATTTCATCTGAGGATATTTCCTTTTTCACCGTAGCCCTCTATGGGCTTCCAAATATCACTTTGCCAATTACACAAAAACTGTCTTAGCGAAAGGCTTCTAGAGGAGAAAGCTGTAACTCTGTGAGATGATTTCACAGAACACAAAGAAGTTTCTCAGAAAGCTTCTTTCTCTTTGTTATCAGAGGATATTTCCTTTGGCCCTACAGTCTTCAAAGGGATCCGAAATATCTGTACTCAGATTCCAGAGAAATAATACTAGCAAAGAGATCCACAAAATACATACGTAACTCTGTGAGATGAATGAACAGAACACTAAGCAGTTGCTCAGAAAGCTTCTTTCCCGATTTCATCTGAGGATATTTCCTTTTTCACCATAGCCCTCTATGGGCTTCCAAATATCACTTTGCCAATTCCACAAGAACTGTCTTAGCGAAAGGCTTCTTGAGGGGAAAGCTGTAACTCTCTGAGGTGATTTCACAGAACACAAGGAAGTGTCTCAGAAAGCTTCTTTCTCTTTGTTATCGGACGATATTTCCTTTGGTCCTATATTCTTCAAAGGGATGTGAAATATCTGTTCTCAGATTCCACAGAAATAAGGCTAGCAAAGAGATCCACGAAATACAGATGTAACTCTGTGAGTGGAAGTCACACATCACAGAGCAGTTTCTCAGAAAGCTTCCTTCCAGATTTCATCTGAGGATAATTGCTTTTTCACCGTAGCCCTCTAGGAGTTCCAAATATCACTTTGCCAATTCCACAACAACTGTCTTAGCGAAAGGCTTCTTGAGGGGAAAACTGTAACTCTGTGAGATGATTTCACAGAACACAAAGACGTTTCTCAGAAAGCTTCTTTCTCTTTGTTATCGGAGGATATTTCCTTTGGCCCTATACTCTTCAAAGGGATCCGAAATATCTGTTCTCAGATTCCACAGAAATAAGGCTAGCAAAGAGATCCACGAAATACAGATGTAACTCTGTGAAATGAATGAACAGAACACTAAGCAGTTTCTCAGAAAGCTTCCTCCCAGATTTCATCTGAGGATATTTCCTGTTTCACCATAGCCCTCTATGGGCTTCCAAATATCACTTTGCCAATTCCACAAGAACTGTCTTAGCGAAAGTCTTCTTGAGAGGAAAGCTGTATCTCTGTGAGGTGATTTCAAAGAACACAAAGAAGTTTCTCAGAAAGCTTCTTTCTCTTTGTTATCGGAGGATATTTCCTTTGGCCCTATAGTCTTCAAAGGGATCCGAAATATCTGTTCTCAGATTCCACAGAAATAAGACTAGCAAAGAGATCCACGAAATACAGTTGTAACTCTGTGAGATGAATGAACAGAACACTAAGCAGTTTCTCAGAAAGCTTCTTTCCCGATTTCATCTGAGGATATTTCCTTTTTCACCATAGCCCTCTATGGGCTTCCAAATATCACTTTGCCAATTTCACTACAACTGTCTTAGCGAAAGGCTTCTTGAGGGGAAAGCTGTAATTCTGTGAGAGGATTTCACAGAACACAAAGAAGTTTCTCAGAAAGCTTCTTTCTCTTTGTTATCGGAAGATATTTCTTTTGGCCCTATAGTCTTCAAAGGGATCCAAAATATCTGTTCTCAGATTCCACAGAAATAAGGCTAGCAAAGAGATCCACGAAATACATATGTAACTCTGTGAGATGAATGAACAGAACACTACGCAGTTTCTTAGAAAGCTTCCTTCCAGATTTCACCTGAGGATATTTCCTTTTTCACCCTAGCCCTCTATGGGCTTCCAAATATCACTTTGCTAATTCCACAAGAACAGTCATAGCGAAAGGCTTCTCGAGGAGAAATCTGTAACTCTGTGAGGTGATTTCACAGAACACAAAGAAGTTTCTCAGAAAGCTTCTTTCTCTTTGTTATCGGAGGATATTTCCTTTGGCCCTATAGTCTTCAAAGGGATCCGAAATATCTGTTCTCAGATTCGACAGAAATAAGACTAGCAAAGAGATCCACAAAATACATATGTAACTCTGTGAGATGAATGAACAGAACACTAAGCAGCTTCTCAGAAAGCTTCTTTTCCGATTTCATCTGAGGATATTTCCTTTTTCACCATAGCCCTCTATGGGCTTCCAAATATCACTTTGCCAATTCCAGAAGAACGGTCTTAGCGAAAGGCTTCTTCAGGGGAAAGCTGTAACTCTGTGTGATGATTTCACAGAACACAAAGAAGTTTCTCAGAAAGCTTCTTTCTCTTTTTTATCGGAGGATATTTCCTTTGGCCCTATAGTCTTCAAAGGGATCCGAAATATCTGTTCTCAGATTCCACAGAAATAAGGCTAGCAAAGAGATCCACGAAATACAGATGTAACTCTGTGAGTGGAAGTCTCACATCACAGAGCAGTTTCTCAGAAAGCCTCTTTCCAGATTTCATCTGAGGTTATTTCCTTTTTCACCATAGCCCTCTAAGGGCTTCCAAATATCACTTTGCCAATTCCACAACAACTGTCTTAGCGAAAGGCATCTTGAGGGGAAAGCTGTAACTCTGTGAGATGATTTCAAAGAACACAAAGAAGTTTCCCAGAAAGCTTCTTTCTCTTTTTTATCGGAGGATATTTCCTTTGGCCCTATAGTCTTCAAAGGGATCCGAAATATGTGTTCTCAGATTCCACAGAAATAAGGCTAGCAAAGAGATCCACGAAATACAGATGTAACTCTATGAGATGAATGGACAGAATAGTAAGCAGTTTCTCAAAAGCTTCTTTCCAGATTTCATCTGAGAATATTTCCTTTTTCAACATAGCCCTCTATGGGCTTCCAAATATCACTTTGCCAATTCCACAAGAACTGTCTTAGCGAAAGGCTTCTTGAGGGGAAAGCTGTAACTCTGTGTGATGATTTCACAGAACACAAAGAAGTTTCTCAGAAAGCTTCTTTCTCTTTGTTATCGGAGGATATTTCCTTTGGCCCTATAGTCTTCAAAGGGATGCGAAATATCTGTTCTCAGATTCCACAGAAATAAGGCTAGCAAAGAGATCCACGAAATACAGATGTAACTCTGTGAGTGGAAGTCACACATCACAGAGCAGTTTCTCAGAAAGCTTCCTTCCAGATTTCATCTGAGGATAATTCCTTTTTCACCGTAGCCCTCTTGGGGTTCCAAATATCAATTTGCCAATTCCACAACAACTGTCTTAGAGAAAGGCTTCTTGAGGGGAAAGCTGTAACTCTGTGAGATGATTTCACAGAACACAAAGAAGTTTCTCAGAAAGCTTCTTTCTCTTTGTTATCGGACGATATTTCCTTTGGCTCTATAGTCTTGAAAGGGATCCGAAATATCTGTTCTCAGATTCCACAGAAATAATGCTAGCAAAGAGATCCACGAAATACAGATGAAACTCTGTGAGATGAATGAACAGAACACTAAGCAGTTTCTAAGAAAGCTTCCTTCCAGATTTCATCTGAGGATATTTCCTTTTTCACCATAGCCCTCTATGGGCTTCCAAATATCACTTTGCCAATTCCACAAGAACTGTTTTAGCGAAAGGTTTTTTGAGAGGAAAGCTGTAACTCTGTGAGGTGATTTCAAAGAACACAAAGAAGTTTCTCAGAAAGCTTCTTTCTCTTTGTTATCGGAGGATATTTCCTTTGGCCCTATAATCTTCAAAGGGATCGGAAATATCTGTTCTCAGATTCCACAGAAATAAGACTAGCAAAGAGATCCACGAAATACAGATGTAACTCTGTGAGATGAATGAACACAAGACTAAGCAGTTTCTCAGAAAGCTTCTTTCCCGATTTCATCTGAGGATATTTCCTTTTTCACCTTAGCCGTCTAAGGGCTTTCAAATATCACTTTGACAATTCAACAAGAACTGTCTTAGCGAAAGGCTTCTTGAGGGGAAAGCTGTAAGTCTGTGTGATGATTTCACAGAACACAAAGAAGTTTCTCAGAAAGCTTCTTTCTCTTTGTTATCGGAGGATATTTCCTTTGGCCCTATAGTCTTCAAAGGGATCCGAAATATGTGTTCTCAGATTCCACAGAAATAAGGCTAGCAAGAGATCCACGAAATACAGATGTAATCTATGAGATGAATGGACAGAACAGTAAGCAGTTTCTCAGAAAGCTTCTTTCCAGATTTCATCTGAGAATATTTCCTTTTTAAACATAGCCCTCCATGGGCTTCCAAATATCACTTTGCCAATTCCACAAGAAATATCTTAGCGAAAGGCTTCTTGAGGGGAAAGCTGTAACTCTGTGAGATGATTTCACAGAACACAAAGAAGTTTCTCAGAAAGCTTCTTTCTCTTTGTTATCGGAGGATATTTCCTTTGGCCCTATAGTCTTCAGAGGGATCGGAAATATGTGTTCTCAGATTCCACAGAAATAAGGCTAGCAAAGAGATCCACGAAATCCATATGTAACTCTGTGAGATGAATGAACAGAACACTAAGCAGTTTCTCAGAAAGCTTCCTTCAAGATTTCATCTGAGGATATTTCCTTTTTCACCATAGCCCTCTATGGGCTTCCAAATATCACTTTGCCAATTCCACAAGAACTGTCTTAGCCAAAGGTTTCTCAAGGAGAATGCTGTTACTCTGTGAGGTGATTTCACAGAACTCAAAGAAGTTTCTCAGAAAGCTTCTTTCTCTTTGTTATCGGAGGATATTTCCTTTGGCCCTATAGTCTTCAAAGTAATCCGAAATACCTGTTCTCAGATTCCACAGAAATAAGACTAGCAAAGAGATCCACGAAATACAGATGTAACTCTGTGAGTGGAAGTCACACATCACAGAGCAGTTTCTCAGAAAGCTTCTTTCCAGATTTCATCTGAGGATATTTCCTTTTTCACCATAGCCCTCTATGGGCTTCCAAATATCACTTTGCCAATTCCAGAAGAACAGTCTTAGCGAAGGGCTTCTCGAGGAGAAATCTGTAACTCTGTGAGGTGATTTCACAGAACACAAAGAAGTTTCACAGAAAGCTTCTTTCTCTTTGTTATCGGAGGATATTTCCTTTGGCCCTATAGTCTTCAAAGGGATCCGAAATATCTGTTCTCAGATTCCACAGAAATAAGGCTAGCAAAGAGATCCACGAAATACAGATGTAACTCTGTGAGATGAATGAACATAACACTAAGCAGTTTCTCAGAAAGCTTCTTTCCAGATTTCATCTGAGGATATTTCCTTTTTCACCATAGCCCTCTAGGGGTTCCAAATATGACTTTGCCAATTCCACAAGAACTGTATTAGCGAAAGGCTTCTTGAGGGGAAATCTGTAACTCTGTGAGGTGATTTCACAGAACACAAAGAAGTTTCTCAGAAAGCTTCTTTCTCTTTGTTATCGGACGATATTTCCTTTGGCCCTATAGTCTTCAAAGGGATCCGAAATATCTGTTCTCAGATTCCACAGAAATAAGGCTAGCAAAGAGATCCACGAAATACAGATGTAACTCTGTGAGATCAATGAACAGAACACTAAGCAGTTTCTCAGAAAGCTTCTTTCCAGATTTCATCTGAGAATATTTCCTTTTTAAACATAGCCCTCTATGGGCTTCCAAATATCACTTTGCCAATTCCACAAGAAATGTCTTAGCGAAAGGCTTCTTGAAGGGAAAGCTGCAACTCTGTGAGGTGATTTCACAGAACACAAAGAAGTTTCTCAGAAAGCTTCTTTCTCTTTGTTATCGGAGGATATTTCCTTTGGCCCTATAGTCTTCAAAGGGATCCGAAATATCTGTTCTCAGATTCCACAGAAATAAGGCTAGCAAAGAGATCCACAAAATACATATGTAACTCTGTGAGACGAATGAATAGAACACTAAGCAGTTTCTCAGAAAGCTTCTTTCCCGATTTCATCTGAGGATATTTCCTTTTTCACCATAGCCCTGTTTGGGCTTCCAAATATCACTTTGCCAATTCCACTGGAACTGTTTTAGCGAAAGGCTTCTTGAGGAGAAAGCTGTAACTCTGTGACATGATTTCACAGAATACAAAGGAGTTTCTCAGAAAGCTTCTTTCTCTTTGTTATCGGAGGATATTTCCTTTGGCCCTATATTCTTCAAAGGGATCCGAAATATCTGTTCTCAGATTCCACAGAAATAAGACTAGCAAAGAGATCCACAAAATACATATGTAACTCTGTGAGATGAATGAACACAACACTAAGCAGTTTCTCAGAAAGCTTCTTTCCCGATTTCATCTGAGGATATTTCCTTTTTCACCTTAGCCCTCTAAGGGCTTCCAAATATCACTTTTCCAATTCCACAAGAACTGTCTTAGCGAAAGGCTTCTTGAGGGGAAAGCTGTAACTCTGTGTGATGATTTCACAGAACACAAAGAAGTTTCTCAGAAAGCTTCTTTATCTTTGTTATCGGAGGATATTTCCTTTGGCCCTATAGTCTTCAATGGGATCCGAAATATCTGTTCTCAGATTCCACAGAAATAAGGCTAGCAAAGAGATCCACGAAATACAGGTATAACTCTGTGAGATGAATGAACAGAACACTAAGCAGTTTCTCAGAAAGCTTCCTTCCAGATTTCATCTGAGGATATTTCCTTTTTCACCATAGCCCTCTATGGGCTTCCAAATATCACTTTGCCAATTCCACTAGAACTGTCTTAGCGAAAGGCTTCTTGAGGGGAAAGCTGTAACTCTGTGAGAGGATTTCACAGAAAACAAAGAAGTTTCTCAGAAAGGTTCTTTCTCTTTGTTATCGGAGGATATTTCCTTTGGCCCTATAGTCTTCAAAGGGATCGGAAATATCTGTTCTCAGATTCCACAGAAATAAGGCCAGCAAAGAGATCCATGAAATACAGATGTAACTCTGTGAGTGGAAGTCACACATCACAGAGCAGTTTCTCAGAAATCTTCTTTCCAGATTTCATCTGAGGATATTTCCTTTTTCACCATAGCCCTCCATGGGCTTCCAAATATCACTTTGCCAATTCCACAAGAACTGTCTTATCGAAAGGCTTCTTGAGGGGAAAGCTGTAACTCTGTGAGATGATTTCACAGAACACAAAGAAGTTTCTCAGAAAGCTTCTTTGTCTTTGTTATCGGAGGATATTTCCTTTGGCCCTATAGTCTTCAAAGGGATCAGAAATATCTGTTCTCAGATTCCACAGAAATAAGGCTAGCAAAGAGATCCACGAAATACAGATGTAACTCTGTGAGATGAAGGAACAGAACACTAAGCAGTTTCCCACAGAGCTTCTTTTCAGATTTCATCTGAGGATATTTCCTTTTTCACCGTAGCCCTCTATGGGCTTCCAAATATCACTTTACCAATTCCACAAGAACTGTCTTAGCGAAAGGCTTCTTGAGGGGAAAGCTGTAACTCTGTGAGATGATTTCACAGAACACGAAGAAGTTTCTCAGAAAGCTTCTTTCTCTTTGTTATCGGAGGATATTTCCTTTGACCCTATAGTCTTCAAAGGGATCCGAAATATCTGTTCTCAGATTCCGCAGAAATAAGGCTAGCAAAGAGATCCAGGAAATAGAGATGTAACTCTGTGAGTGGAAGTCACACATCACAGAGCAGTTTCTCAGAAAGCTTGTTTCCAGATTTCATCTTAGGATATTTCCTTTTTCACCATAGCCCTCTAAGGGCTTCCAAATATCACTTTGCCAATTCCACAAAAACTGTCTTAGCGAAAGGCTTCTTGAGGGGAAAGCTGTAACTCTGTGAGATGATTTCACAGAACACAAAGAAGTTTCTCAGAAAGCTTCTTTCTCTTTGTTATCGGAGGATATTTCCTTTGGCCCAATAGTCTTCAAAGGGATCCGAAATATCTGTTCTCAGATTCCACAGAAATAAGGCTAGCAAAGAGATCCAGGAAATACAGATGTAACTCTGTGAGATGAATGAACAGAACACTAAGCAGTTGCTCAGACAGCTTCTTTCCCGATTTCATCTGAGGATATTTCCTTTTTCACCATAGCCCTCTATGGGCTTCCAAATATCACTTTGCCAATTCCACAAGAACTGTCTTAGCGAAAGGCTTCTTGAGGGGAAAGCTGTAACTCTGTGAGATGATTTCACAGAACACAAGGAAGTGTCTCAGAAAGCTTCTTTCTCTTTGTTATCGGAGGTTATTTCCTTTGGCCCTATAGTTTTCAAAGGGATCCGAAATATCTGTTCTCAGATTCCACAGAAATAAGGCTAGAAAAGAGATCCACGAAATACAGATGTAACTCTGTGAGATGAATGAACAGAACACTAAGCACTTTCTCAGAAAGCTTCTTTCCCGATTTCATCTCAGGATATTTCCTTTTTCACCATAGCCCTCTATGGGCTTCCAAATATCACTTTGGCAATTCCACAAGAACTGTCTTAGCGAAAGGCTTCTAGAGGGGAAAGCTGTAACTCTGTGAGATGATTTCACAGAAAACAAAGAAGTTTCTCAGAAAGCTTCTTTCTCTTTGTTATCGGAGGATATTTCCTTTGGCCCTTTATTCTTCAAAGAGATTCGAAATATCTGTTCTCAGATTCCACAGAAATAAGGTAGCAAAGAGATCCACGAAATACAGATGTAACTCTGTGAGTGGAAGTCACACATCACAGAGCAGTTTCTCAGAAAGCTTCTTTCCAGATTTCATCTGAGGATATTTCCTTTTTCACCATAGCCCTCTATGGGCTTCCAAATATCACTTCGCCAATTCCACAAGAACTCTCTTAGCGAAAGGCTTCTTGAGGGGAAAACTGTAACTCTGTGAGATGATTTCACAGAACACAAAGAAGTTTCTCAGAAAGCTTCTTTCTCTTTTTTATCGGAGGATATTTCCTTAGGCCCTATAGTCTTCAAAGTGATCAGAATTATCTGTTCTCAGATTACACAGAAATAAGTCCAGCAAAGAGATCCACGAAATAGAGATGTAACTCTGTGAGTGGAAGTCACTCATCACAGAGCAGTTTCTCAAAAAGCTTCTTTCCGGATTTCATCTGAGGAGATTTCCTTTTTCACCATAGCCCTCTAAGGGCTTCCAAATATCACTTTGGCAATTCCACAAGAACTGTCTTAGCGAAAGGCTTCTAGAGGGGAAAGCTCTAACTCTGTGAGATGATTTCACAGAACACAAAGAAGTTTCTCAGAAAGCTTCTTTCTCTTTGTTATCGGAGGATATTTCCTTTGGCCCTATAGTCTTCAAAGGGATCCGAAATATCTGTTCTCAGATTCCACAGAAATAAGGCTAGCAAAGAGATCCACGAAATACAGATGTAACTCTGTGAGTGGAAGTCACACATTCCAGAGCAGTTTCTCAGAAAGCTTCTTTCCAGATTTCATCTGAGGATATTTCCTTTTTCACCATAGCCGTCTATGGGCTTCCAAATATCCCTTCGCCAATTCCACAAGAACTCTCTTAGCGAAAGGCTTCTTGAGGGGAAAACTGTAACTCTGTGAGATGATTTCACAGAACACAAAGAAGTTTCTCAGAAAGCTTCTTTCTCTTTTTTATCGGAGGATATTTCCTTAGGCCCTATAGCCTTCAAAGTGATCAGAAGTATCTGTTCTCAGATTACACAGAAATAAGTCAAGCAAAGAGATCCACGAAATAGAGATGTAACTCTGTGAGTGGAAGTCACTCATCACAGAGCAGTTTCTCAAAAAGCTTCTTTCCGGATTTCATCTGAGGAGATTTCGTTTTACACCATAGCCCTCTAAGGGCTTCCAAATATCACCTTGCCATTTCCACAAGAGGTGTCTTAGCGAACGGCTTCGTGAGGGGAAAGCTGTAACTCTGTGAGATGATTTCACAGAACACAAAGAAGTTTCTCAGAAAGCTTCTTTCTCTTTGTTATCGCAGGATATTTCCTTTCGCCCTATAGTCTTCAAAGGGATCCGAAATATCTGTTCTCAGATTCCACAGAAATAAGGCTAGCAAATAGATCCACGAAATACAGATGTAACTCTGTGAGATGAATGAACAGAACACTAAGCAGTTTCCCACAAAGCTTCTTTCCAGATTTCATCTGAGGATATTTCCTTTTTCACCGTAGCCCTCTATGGGCTTCCAAATATCACTTTACCAATTCCACAAGAACTGTCTTAGCGAAAGGCTTCTGGAGGGGAAAGCTGTAACTCTGTGAGATGATTTCACAGAACACGAAGAAGTTTCTCAGAAAGCTTCTTTCTCTTTGTTATCGGAGGATATTTCCTTTGGCCCTATAGTCTTCAAAGGGATCCGAAATATCTGTTCTCTATTCCGCAGAAATAAGGCTAGCAAAGAGATCCAGGAAATACAGATGTAACTCTGTGAGTGGAAGTCACACATCACAGAGCAGTTTCTCAGAAAGCTTGTTTCCAGATTTCATCTTAGGATATTTCCTTTTTCACCATAGCCCTCTAAGGGCTTCCAAATATCACTTTGCCAATTCCACAAGAACTGTCTTAGCGAAAGGCTTCTTGAGGGGAAAGCTGTAACTCTGTGAGATGATTTCACAGAACTCAAAGAAGTTTCTCAGAAAGCTTCTTTCTCTTTGTTATCGGAGGATATTTCCTTTGGCCCTATAGTCTTCAAAGGGATCCGAAATATCTGTTCTCAGATTCCACAGAAATAAGGCTAGCAAAGAGATCCACGAAATACAGATGTAACTCTGTGAGATGAATGAACAGAACACTAAGCAGTTGCTCAGAAAGCTTCTTTCCCGATTTCATCTGAGGATATTTCCTTTTTCACCATATCCCTCTATGGGCTTCCTAATATCACTTTGCCAATTCCACAAGAACTGTCTTATCGAAAGGCTTCTTGTGGGGAAAGCTGTACCTCTGTGAGATGATTTCACAGAACACAAAGAAGTTTCTCAGAAAGCTTCTTTCTCTTTGTATCGGAGGATATTTCCTTTGGCCCTATAGTCTTCAAAGGGATCCGAAATATCTGTTCTCAGATTCCACAGTAATAAGACTAGCAAAGAGATCCACGAAATACAGATGTAACTCTGTGAGATGAATGAACACAACAGTAAGCAGTTTCTCAGAAAGATTCTTTCCAGATTTCATCTGAGGACATTTCCTTTTTCACCGTAGCCCTCTATGGGCTTCCAAATATCACTTTGCCAATTCCACAAGTACTGTCTTAGCGAAAGGCTTCTTGAGGGGAAAGCTGTAACTCTGTGAGATGATTTTACAGAACACAAAGAAGTTTCTCAGAAAGCTTCTTTCTCTTTGTTATCGGAGGATATATCCTTTGGCCCTATAGTCTTCAAAGCGATCCGAAATATCTGCTCTCAGATTCCACAGAAATAAGGCTAGCAAAGAGATCCACGAAATACAGATGTAACTCTGTGAGATGAATGAACAGAACACTAGGCAGTTTCCCACAAAGCTTCTTTCCAGATTTCATCTGAGGATATTTCCTTTTTCACCATAGCCCTCTAAGGGCTTCCAAATATCACTTTGCCAATTCCACAGGAACTGTCTTAGCGAAAGGCTTCTTGAGGGGAAAACTTTAACTCTGTGAGGTGATTTCACAGAACACAAAGAAGTTTCTCAGAAAGCTTCTTTCTCTTTGATATCGGACGATATTTCCTTTGGCCCTGTAGTCTTCAAAGGGATCCGAAATATCTGTTCTCAGATTCCACAGAAATAAGGCTAACAAAGAGATCCACGAAATACTGATGTAACTCTGTGAGTAGAATTCACACATCACAGAGCAGTTTCTCAGAAAGCTTCTTTCCAGATTTCATCTGAGGATATTTCCTTTTTCAGCATAGCCCTCTATGGGTTTCCAAATATCACTTTGCCAATTCCAGAAGAACTGTCTTAGGGAAAGACTTCTTGAGGGGAAAGCTGTAACTCTGTGAGATGATTTCACAGAACACAAAGAAGTTTCTGAGAAAGCTTCTTTCTCTTTGTTATCGGAGGATATTTCCTTTGGCCCTGTAGTCTTCAAAGGGATCCGAAATATCTGTTCTCTGATTCCACAGAAATAAGGCTAACAAAGAGATCCACGAAATACATATGTAACTCTGTGACATGAATGAACAGAACAGTTAGCTGTTTCTCAGAAAGCTTCTTTCCAGATTTCATCTGAGGATATTTCCTTTTTCACCATAGCCCTCTATGGGCTTCCAAATATCACTTTGCCAATTCCACAAGAACTGTCTTAGCGAAAGGCTTCTTGAGGGGAAAGCTGTAACTCTGTGAGATGATTTCACAGAACACAAAGAAGTTTCTCAGAAAGCTTCTTTGTCTTTGTTATCGGAGGATATTTCCTTTCGCCCTATAGTCTTCAAAGGGATCAGAAATATCTGGTCTCAGATTCCACAGAAATAAGGCTAGAAAAGAGATCCACGAAATACATATGTAACTCTGTGAGATGAATGAAAAGAACACTAAGCAGTTTCTTAGAATACTTCCTTCCGGATTTCATCTGAGGATATTTCCTGTTTCACCATAGCCCTCTATGGGCTTCCAAGTATCACTTTGACAATTCCACAAGAACTGTCTTAGCGAAAGGCTTCTTGAGGGGAAAGCTGGAACTCTGTGAGGTGATTTCACAGAACACAAAGAAGTTTATCAGAAAGCTTCTTTCTCTTTGTTATCGGAGGATATTTCCTTTGGCCCTATAGTCTTCAAAGGATTCCGAAATATCTGTTCTCAGATTCCACAGAATTAAGGCTAGCAAAGAGATCCACGAAATACAGATGTAACTCTGTGAGATGAATGAACAGAACACTAAGCAGTTTCCCACAAAGCTTCTTTCCAGATTTCATCTGAGGATATTTCCTTTTTCACCATAGCCCACTATGGGCTTCCAAATATCCCTTCGCCAATTCCACAAGAACTCTCTTAGCGAAAGGCTTCTTGAGGGGAAAACTGTAACTCTGTGAGATGATTTCACAGAACACAAAGAAGTTTCTCAGAAAGCTTCTTTCTCTTTTTTATCGGAGGATATTTCCTTAGGCCCTAGAGCCTTCAAAGTGATCAGAAGTATCTGTTCTCAGATTACACAGAAATAAGTCAAGCAAAGAGATCCACGAAATAGAGATGTAACTCTATGAGTGGAAGTCACTCATCACAGAGCAGTTTCTCAAAAAGCTTCTTTCCGGATTTCATCTGAGGAGATTTCCTTTTACACCATAGCCCTCTAAGGGCTTCCAAATATCACCTTGCCATTTCCACAAGAGGTGTCTTAGCGAACGGCTTCGTGAGGGGAAAGCTGTAACTCTGTGAGATGATTTCACAGAACACAAAGAAGTTTCTCAGAAAGCTTCTTTCTCTTTGTTATCGCAGGATATTTCCTTTGGCCCTATATTCTTCAAAGGGATCCGAAATATCTGTTCTCAGATTCCACAGAAATAAGGCTAGCAAATAGATCCACGAAATACAGATGTAACTCTGTGAGATGAATGAACAGAACACTAAGAAGTTTCCCACAAAGCTTCTTTCCAGATTTCATCTGAGGATATTTCCTTTTTCACCGTAGCCCTCTATGGGCTTCCAAATATCACTTTACCAATTCCACAAGAACTGTCTTAGCGAAAGGCTTCTGGAAGGGAAAGCTGTAACTCTGTGAGATGATTTCACAGAACACGAAGAAGTTTCTCAGAAAGCTTCTTTCTCTTTGTTATCGGAGAATATTTCCTTTGGCCCTATAGTCTTCAAAGGGATCCGAAATATCTGTTCTCTATTCCGCAGAAATAAGGCTAGCAAAGAGATCCAGGAAATACAGATGTAACTCTGTGAGTGGAAGTCACACATCACAGAGCAGTTTCTCAGAAAGCTTGTTTCCAGATTTCATCTTAGGATATTTCCTTTTTCACCATAGCCCTCTAAGGGCTTCCAAATATCACTTTGCCAATTCCACAAGAACTGTCTTAGCGAAAGGCTTCTTGAGGGGAAAGCTGTAACTCTGTGAGATGATTTCACAGAACTCAAAGAAGTTTCTCAGAAAGCTTCTTTCTCTTTGTTATCGGAGGATATTTCCTTTGGCCCTATAGTCTTCAAAGGGATCCGAAATATCTGTTCTCAGATTCCACAGAAATAAGGCTAGCAAAGAGATCCACGAAATACAGATGTAACTCTGTGAGATGAATGAACAGAACACTAAGCAGTTGCTCAGAAAGCTTCTTTCCCGATTTCATCTGAGGATATTTCCTTTTTCACCATAGCCCTCTATGGGCTTCCTAATATCACTTTGCCAATTCCACAAGAACTGTCTTATCGAAAGGCTTCTTGTGGGGAAAGCTGTACCTCTGTGAGATGATTTCACAGAACACAAAGAAGTTTCTCAGAAAGCTTCTTTCTCTTTGTATCGGAGGATATTTCCTTTGGCCCTATAGTCTTCAAAGGGATCCGAAATATCTGTTCTCAGATTCCACAGTAATAAGACTAGCAAAGAGATCCACGAAATACAGATGTAACTCTGTGAGATGAATGAACACAACAGTAAGCAGTTTCTCAGAAAGATTCTTTCCAGATTTCATCTGAGGACATTTCCTTTTTCACCGTAGCCCTCTACGGGCTTCCAAATATCACTTTGCCAATTCCACAAGTACTGTCTTAGCGAAAGGCTTCTTGAGGGGAAAGCTGTAACTCTGTGAGATGATTTTACAGAACACAAAGAAGTTTCTCAGAAAGCTTCTTTCTCTTTGTTATCGGAGGATATATCCTTTGGCCCTATAGTCTTCAAAGCGATCCGAAATATCTGCTCTCAGATTCCACAGAAATAAGGCTAGCAAAGAGATCCACGAAATACAGATGTAACTCTGTGAGATGAATGAACAGAACACTAGGCAGTTTCCCACAAAGCTTCTTTCCAGATTTCATCTGAGGATATTTCCTTTTTCACCATAGCCCTCTAAGGGCTTCCAAATATCACTTTGCCAATTCCACAGGAACTGTCTTAGCGAAAGGCTTCTTGAGGGGAAAACTTTAACTCTGTGAGGTGATTTCACAGAACACAAAGAAGTTTCTCAGAAAGCTTCTTTCTCTTTGATATCGGACGATATTTCCTTTGGCCCTGTAGTCTTCAAAGGGATCCGAAATATCTGTTCTCAGATTCCACAGAAATAAGGCTAGCAAAGAGATCCACGAAATACTGATGTAACTCTGTGAGTAGAATTCACACATCACAGAGCAGTTTCTCAGAAAGCTTCTTTCCAGATTTCATCTGAGGATATTTCCTTTTTCAGCATAGCCCTCTATGGGTTTCCAAATATCACTTTGCCAATTCCAGAAGAACTGTCTTAGGGAAAGACTTCTTGAGGGGAAAGCTGTAACTCTGTGAGATGATTTCACAGAACACAAAGAAGTTTCTGAGAAAGCTTCTTTCTCTTTGTTATCGGAGGATATTTCCTTTGGCCCTGTAGTCTTCAAAGGGATCCGAAATATCTGTTCTCTGATTCCACAGAAATAAGGCTAACAAAGAGATCCACGAAATACATATGTAACTCTGTGACATGAATGAACAGAACAGTTAGCTGTTTCTCAGAAAGCTTCTTTCCAGATTTCATCTGAGGATATTTCCTTTTTCACCATAGCCCTCTATGGGCTTCCAAATATCACTTTGCCAATTCCACAAGAACTGTCTTAGCGAAAGGCTTCTTGAGGGGAAAGCTGTAACTCTGTGAGATGATTTCACAGAACACAAAGAAGTTTCTCAGAAAGCTTCTTTGTCTTTGTTATCGGAGGATATTTCCTTTCGCCCTATAGTCTTCAAAGGGATCAGAAATATCTGGTCTCAGATTCCACAGAAATAAGGCTAGAAAAGAGATCCACGAAATACATATGTAACTCTGTGAGATGAATGAAAAGAACACTAAGCAGTTTCTTAGAATACTTCCTTCCGGATTTCATCTGAGGATATTTCCTGTTTCACCATAGCCCTCTATGGGCTTCCAAGTATCACTTTGACAATTCCACAAGAACTGTCTTAGCGAAAGGCTTCTTGAGGGGAAAGCTGGAACTCTGTGAGGTGATTTCACAGAACACAAAGAAGTTTATCAGAAAGCTTCTTTCTCTTTGTTATCGGAGGATATTTCCTTTGGCCCTATAGTCTTCAAAGGATTCCGAAATATCTGTTCTCAGATTCCACAGAATTAAGGCTAGCAAAGAGATCCACGAAATACAGATGTAACTCTGTGAGATGAATGAACAGAACACTAAGCAGTTTCCCACAAAGCTTCTTTCCAGATTTCATCTGAGGATATTTCCTTTTTCACCATAGCCCACTATGGGCTTCCAAATATCCCTTCGCCAATTCCACAAGAACTCTCTTAGCGAAAGGCTTCTTGAGGGGAAAACTGTAACTCTGTGAGATGATTTCACAGAACACAAAGAAGTTTCTCAGAAAGCTTCTTTCTCTTTTTTATCGGAGGATATTTCCTTAGGCCCTATAGCCTTCAAAGTGATCAGAAGTATCTGTTCTCAGATTACACAGAAATAAGTCAAGCAAAGAGATCCACGAAATAGAGATGTAACTCTATGAGTGGAAGTCACTCATCACAGAGCAGTTTCTCAAAAAGCTTCTTTCCGGATTTCATCTGAGGAGATTTCCTTTTACACCATAGCCCTCTAAGGGCTTCCAAATATCACCTTGCCATTTCCACAAGAGGTGTCTTAGCGAACGGCTTCGTGAGGGGAAAGCTGTAACTCTGTGAGATGATTTCACAGAACACAAAGAAGTTTCTCAGAAAGCTTCTTTCTCTTTGTTATCGCAGGATATTTCCTTTGGCCCTATATTCTTCAAAGGGATCCGAAATATCTGTTCTCAGATTCCACAGAAATAAGGCTAGCAAATAGATCCACGAAATACAGATGTAACTCTGTGAGATGAATGAACAGAACACTAAGCAGTTTCCCACAAAGCTTCTTTCCAGATTTCATCTGAGGATATTTCCTTTTTCACCGTAGCCCTCTATGGGCTTCCAAATATCACTTTACCAATTCCACAAGAACTGTCTTAGCGAAAGGCTTCTGGAGGGGAAAGCTGTAACTCTGTGAGATGATTTCACAGAACACGAAGAAGTTTCTCAGAAAGCTTCTTTCTCTTTGTTATCGGAGAATATTTCCTTTGGCCCTATAGTCTTCAAAGGGATCCGAAATATCTGTTCTCTATTCCGCAGAAATAAGGCTAGCAAAGAGATCCAGGAAATACAGATGTAACTCTGTGAGTGGAAGTCACACATCACAGAGCAGTTTCTCAGAAAGCTTGTTTCCAGATTTCATCTTAGGATATTTCCTTTTTCACCATAGCCCTCTAAGGGCTTCCAAATATCACTTTGCCAATTCCACAAGAACTGTCTTAGCGAAAGGCTTCTTGAGGGGAAAGCTGTAACTCTGTGAGATGATTTCACAGAACTCAAAGAAGTTTCTCAGAAAGCTTCTTTCTCTTTGTTATCGGAGGATATTTCCTTTGGCCCTATAGTCTTCAAAGGGATCCGAAATATCTGTTCTCAGATTCCACAGAAATAAGGCTAGCAAAGAGATCCACGAAATACAGATGTAACTCTGTGAGATGAATGAACAGAACACTAAGCAGTTGCTCAGAAAGCTTCTTTCCCGATTTCATCTGAGGATATTTCCTTTTTCACCATAGCCCTCTATGGGCTTCCTAATATCACTTTGCCAATTCCACAAGAACTGTCTTATCGAAAGGCTTCTTGTGGGGAAAGCTGTACCTCTGTGAGATGATTTCACAGAACACAAAGAAGTTTCTCAGAAAGCTTCTTTCTCTTTGTATCGGAGGATATTTCCTTTGGCCCTATAGTCTTCAAAGGGATCCGAAATATCTGTTCTCAGATTCCACAGTAATAAGACTAGCAAAGAGATCCACGAAATACAGATGTAACTCTGTGAGATGAATGAACACAACAGTAAGCAGTTTCTCAGAAAGATTCTTTCCAGATTTCATCTGAGGACATTTCCTTTTTCACCGTAGCCCTCTATGGGCTTCCAAATATCACTTTGCCAATTCCACAAGTACTGTCTTAGCGAAAGGCTTCTTGAGGGGAAAGCTGTAACTCTGTGAGATGATTTTACAGAACACAAAGAAGTTTCTCAGAAAGCTTCTTTCTCTTTGTTATCGGAGGATATATCCTTTGGCCCTATAGTCTTCAAAGCGATCCGAAATATCTGCTCTCAGATTCCACAGAAATAAGGCTAGCAAAGAGATCCACGAAATACAGATGTAACTCTGTGAGATGAATGAACAGAACACTAGGCAGTTTCCCACAAAGCTTCTTTCCAGATTTCATCTGAGGATATTTCCTTTTTCACCATAGCCCTCTAAGGGCTTCCAAATATCACTTTGCCAATTCCACAGGAACTGTCTTAGCGAAAGGCTTCTTGAGGGGAAAACTTTAACTCTGTGAGGTGATTTCACAGAACACAAAGAAGTTTCTCAGAAAGCTTCTTTCTCTTTGATATCGGACGATATTTCCTTTGGCCCTGTAGTCTTCAAAGGGATCCGAAATATCTGTTCTCAGATTCCACAGAAATAAGGCTAGCAAAGAGATCCACGAAATACTGATGTAACTCTGTGAGTAGAATTCACACATCACAGAGCAGTTTCTCAGAAAGCTTCTTTCCAGATTTCATCTGAGGATATTTCCTTTTTCAGCATAGCCCTCTATGGGTTTCCAAATATCACTTTGCCAATTCCAGAAGAACTGTCTTAGGGAAAGACTTCTTGAGGGGAAAGCTGTAACTCTGTGAGATGATTTCACAGAACACAAAGAAGTTTCTGAGAAAGCTTCTTTCTCTTTGTTATCGGAGGATATTTCCTTTGGCCCTGTAGTCTTCAAAGGGATCCGAAATATCTGTTCTCTGATTCCACAGAAATAAGGCTAACAAAGAGATCCACAAAATACATATGTAACTCTGTGACATGAATGAACAGAACAGTTAGCTGTTTCTCAGAAAGCTTCTTTCCAGATTTCATCTGAGGATATTTCCTTTTTCACCATAGCCGTCTATGGGCTTCCAAATATCACTTTGCCAATTCCACAAGAACTGTCTTAGCGAAAGGCTTCTTGAGGGGAAAGCTGTAACTCTGTGAGATGATTTCACAGAACACAAAGAAGTTTCTCAGAAAGCTTCTTTGTCTTTGTTATCGGAGGATATTTCCTTTCACCCTATAGTCTTCAAAGGGATCAGAAATATCTGTTCTCAGATTCCACAGAAATAAGGCTAGAAAAGAGATCCACGAAATACATATGTAAATCTGTGAGATGAATGAAAAGAACACTAAGCAGTTTCTTAGAATACTTCCTTCCGGATTTCATCTGAGGATATTTCCTGTTTCACCATAGCCCTCTATGGGCTTCCAAGTATCACTTTGACAATTCCACAAGAACTGTCTTAGCGAAAGGCTTCTTGAGGGGAAAGCTGGAACTCTGTGAGGTGATTTCACAGAACACAAAGAAGTTTATCAGAAAGCTTCTTTCTCTTTGTTATCGGAGGATATTTCCTTTGGCCCTATAGTCTTCAAAGGATTCCGAAATATCTGTTCTCAGATTCCACAGAATTAAGGCTAGCAAAGAGATCCACGAAATACAGATGTAACTCTGTGAGATGAATGAACAGAACACTAAGCAGTTTCCCACAAAGCTTCTTTCCAGATTTCATCTGAGGATATTTCCTTTTTCACCATAGCCCTCTATGGGCTTCCAAATATCCCTTCGCCAATTCCACAAGAACTCTCTTAGCGAAAGGCTTCTTGAGGGGAAAACTGTAACTCTGTGAGATGATTTCACAGAACACAAAGAAGTTTCTCAGAAAGCTTCTTTCTCTTTTTTATCGGAGGATATTTCCTTAGGCCCTATAGCCTTCAAAGTGATCAGAAGTATCTGTTCTCAGATTACACAGAAATAAGTCAAGCAAAGAGATCCACGAAATAGAGATGTAACTCTGTGAGTGGAAGTCACTCATCACAGAGCAGTTTCTCAAAAAGCTTCTTTCCGGATTTCATCTGAGGAGATTTCCTTTTACACCATAGCCCTCTAAGGGCTTCCAAATATCACCTTGCCATTTCCACAAGAGGTGTCTTAGCGAACGGCTTCGTGAGGGGAAAGCTGTAACTCTGTGAGATGATTTCACAGAACACAAAGAAGTTTCTCAGAAAGCTTCTTTCTCTTTGTTATCGCAGGATATTTCCTTTGGCCCTATAGTCTTCAAAGGGATCCGAAATATCTGTTCTCAGATTCCACAGAAATAAGGCTAGCAAATAGATCCACGAAATACAGATGTAACTCTGTGAGATGAATGAACAGAACACTAAGCAGTTTCCCACAAAGCTTCTTTCCAGATTTCATCTGAGGATATTTCCTTTTTCACCGTAGCCCTCTATGGGCTTCCAAATATCACTTTACCAATTCCACAAGAACTGTCTTAGCGAAAGGCTTCTGGAGGGGAAAGCTGTAACTCTGTGAGACGATTTCACAGAACACGAAGAAGTTTCTCAGAAAGCTTCTTTCTCTTTGTTATCGGAGGATATTTCCTTTGGCCCTATAGTCTTCAAAGGGATCCGAAATATCTGTTCTCTATTCCGCAGAAATAAGGCTAGCAAAGAGATCCAGGAAATACAGATGTAACTCTGTGAGTGGAAGTCACACATCACAGAGCAGTTTCTCAGAAAGCTTGTTTCCAGATTTCATCTTAGGATATTTCCTTTTTCACCATAGCCCTCCAAGGGCTTCCAAATATCACTTTGCCAATTCCACAAGAACTGTCTTAGCGAAAGGCTTCTTGAGGGGAAAGCTGTAACTCTGTGAGATGATTTCACAGAACTCAAAGAAGTTTCTCAGAAAGCTTCTTTCTCTTTGTTATCGGAGGATATTTCCTTTGGCCCTATAGTCTTCAAAGGGATCCGAAATATCTGTTCTCAGATTCCACAGAAATAAGGCTAGCAAAGAGATCCACGAAATACAGATGTAACTCTGTGAGATGAATGAACAGAACACTAAGCAGTTGCTCAGAAAGCTTCTTTCCCGATTTCATCTGAGGATATTTCCTTTTTCACCATAGCCCTCTATGGGCTTCCTAATATCACTTTGCCAATTCCACAAGAACTGTCTTATCGAAAGGCTTCTTGTGGGGAAAGCTGTACCTCTGTGAGATGATTTCACAGAACACAAAGAAGTTTCTCAGAAAGCTTCTTTCTCTTTGTATCGGAGGATATTTCCTTTGGCCCTATAGTCTTCAAAGGGATCCGAAATATCTGTTCTCAGATTCCACAGTAATAAGACTAGCAAAGAGATCCACGAAATACAGATGTAACTCTGTGAGATGAATGAACACAACAGTAAGCAGTTTCTCAGAAAGATTCTTTCCAGATTTCATCTGAGGACATTTCCTTTTTCACCGTAGCCCTCTATGGGCTTCCAAATATCACTTTGCCAATTCCACAAGTACTGTCTTAGCGAAAGGCTTCCTGAGGGGAAAGCTGTAACTCTGTGAGATGATTTTACAGAACACAAAGAAGTTTCTCAGAAAGCTTCTTTCTCTTTGTTATCGGAGGATATATCCTTTGGCCCTATAGTCTTCAAAGCGATCCCAAATATCTGCTCTCAGATTCCACAGAAATAAGGCTAGCAAAGAGATCCACGAAATACAGATGTAACTCTGTGAGATGAATGAACAGAACACTAGGCAGTTTCCCACAAAGCTTCTTTCCAGATTTCATCTGAGGATATTTCCTTTTTCACCATAGACCTCTAAGGGCTTCCAAATATCACTTTGCCAATTCCACAGGAACTGTCTTAGCGAAAGGCTTCTTGAGGGGAAAACTTTAACTCTGTGAGGTGATTTCACAGAACACAAAGAAGTTTCTCAGAAAGCTTCTTTCTCTTTGATATCGGACGATATTTCCTTTGGCCCTATAGTCTTCAAAGGGATCCGAAATTTCTGTTCTCAGATTCCACAGAAATAAGGCTAGCAAAGAGATCCACGAAATACATATGTAACTCTGTGAGATGAATGAACAGAACACTAAGCAGTTTCTCAGAAAGCTTCTTTCCAGATTTCATCTGAGGATATTTCCTTTTTCACCATAGCCCTCTAGGGGCTTCCAAATATCACTTTGCCAATTCCAAAAGAACTGTCTTAGCGAAAGGCTTCTTGAGTGGAAAGCTGTAACTCTGTGTGATGATTTCACAGAACACAAAGAAGTTTCTCAGAAAGCTTCTTTCTCTTTGTTATCGGAGGATATTTCCTTTGGCCCTGTAGTCTTCAAAGGGATCCGAAATATCTGTTCTCAGATTCCACAGAAATAAGGCTAGCAAAGAGATCCACGAAATACTGATGTAACTCTGTGAGTAGAATTCACACATCACAGAGCAGTTTCTCAGAAAGCTTCTTTCCAGATTTCATCTGAGGATATTTCCTTTTTCAGCATAGCCCTCTATGGGTTTCCAAATATCACTTTGCCAATTCCAGAAGAACTGTCTTAGGGAAAGACTTCTTGAGGGGAAAGCTGTAACTCTGTGAGATGATTTCACAGAACACAAAGAAGTTTCTGAGAAAGCTTCCTTCTCTTTGTTATCGGAGGATATTTCCTTTGGCCCTGTAGTCTTCAAAGGGATCCGAAATATCTGTTCTCTGATTCCACAGAAATAAGGCTAACAAAGAGATCCACGAAATACATATGTAACTCTGTGACATGAATGAACAGAACAGTAAGCTGTTTCTCAGAAAGCTTCTTTCCAGATTTCATCTGAGGATATTTCCTTTTTCACCATAGCCCTCTATGGGCTTCCAAATATCACTTTGCCAATTCCACAAGAACTGTCTTAGCGAAAGGCTTCTTGAGGGGAAAGCTGTAACTCTGTGAGATGATTTCACAGAACACAAAGAAGTTTCTCAGAAAGCTTCTTTGTCTTTGTTATCGGAGGATATTTCCTTTGGCCCTATAGTCTTCAAAGGGATCAGAAATATCTGTTCTCAGATTCCACAGAAATAAGGCTAGAAAAGAGATCCACGAAATACATATGTAACTCTGTGAGATGAATGAAAAGAACACTAAGCAGTTTCTTAGAATACTTCCTTCCGGATTTCATCTGAGGATATTTCCAGTTTCACCATAGCCCTCTATGGGCTTCCAAGTATCACTTTGACAATTCCACAAGAACTGTCTTAGCGAAAGGCTTCTTGACGGGAAAGCTGGAACTCTGTGAGGTGATTTCACAGAACACAAAGAAGTTTATCAGAAAGCTTCTTTCTCTTTGTTATCGGAGGATATTTCCTTTGGCCCTATAGTCTTCAAAGGATTCCGAAATATCTGTTCTCAGATTCCACAGAATTAAGGCTAGCAAAGAGATCCACGAAATACAGATGTAACTCTGTGAGATGAATGAACAGAACACTAAGCAGTTTCCCACAAAGCTTCTTTCCAGATTTCATCGGAGGATATTTCCTTTTTCACCATAGCCCTCTATGGGCTTCCAAATATCCCTTTGCCAATTCCACAAAAACTGTCTTAGCGAAAGGCTTCTTGAGGGGAAAGCTGTAACTCTGTGAGTTGATTTCACAGAACACAAAGAAGTCTCTCAGAAAGCTTCTTTCTCTTTGTTATCAGAGGATATTTCCTTTGGCCCTATAGTCTTCAAAGGGATCCGAAATATCTGTTCTCAGATTCCACAGAAATAAGGCTAGCAAAGAGATCCACGAAATACAGATGTAACTCTGTGAGATGAAGGAACAGAACACTAAGCAGTTTCCCACAGAGCTTCTTTTCAGATTTCATCTGAGGATATTTCCTTTTTCACCGTAGCCCTCTATGGGCTTCCAAATATCACTTTACCAATTCCACAAGAACTGTCTTAGCGAAAGGCTTCTTGAGGGGAAAGCTGTAACTCTGTGAGATGATTTCACAGAACACGAAGAAGTTTCTCAGAAAGCTTCTTTCTCTTTGTTATCGGAGGATATTTCCTTTGGCCCTATAGTCTTCAAAGGGATCCGAAATATCTGTTCTCAGATTCCGCAGAAATAAGGCTAGCAAAGAGATCCAGGAAATACAGATGTAACTCTGTGAGTGGAAGTCACACATCACAGAGCAGTTTCTCAGAAAGCTTTTTTCCAGATTTCATCTTAGGATATTTCCTTTTTCACCATAGCCCTCTATGGGCTTCCAAATATCACTTTGCCAATTCCACAAAAACTGTCTTAGCGAAAGGCTTCTTGAGGGGAAAGCTGTAACTCTGTGAGATGATTTCACAGAACACAAAGAAGTTTCTCAGAAAGCTTCTTTCTCTTTGTTATCGGAGGATATTTCCTTTGGCCCAATAGACTTCAAAGGGATCCGAAATATCTGTTCTCAGATTCCACAGAAATAAGGCTAGCAAAGAGATCCAGGAAATACAGATGTAACTCTGTGAGATGAATGAACAGAACACTAAGCAGTTGCTCAGACAGCTTCTTTCCCGATTTCTTCTGAGGATATTTCCTTTTTCACCATATCCCTCTATGGGCTTCCAAATATCACTTTGCAAATTCCACAAGAACTGTCTTAGCGAAAGGCTTCTTGAGGGGAAAGCTGTAACTCTGTGAGATGATTTCACAGAACACCAGGAAGTGTCTCAGAAAGCTTCTTTCTCTTTGTTATCGGAGGTTATTTCCTTTGGCCCTATAGTTTTCAAAGGGATCCGAAATATCTGTTCTCAGATTCCACAGAAATAAGGCTAGAAAAGAGATCCACGAAATACAGATGTAACTCTGTGAGATGAATGAACAGAACACTAAGCACTTTCTCAGAAAGCTTCTTTCCCGATTTCATCTCAGGATATTTCCTTTTTCACCATAGCTCTCTATGGGCTTCTTAATATCACTTTGCCAATTCCACAAGAACTGTCTTATCGAAAGGCTTCTTGTGGGGAAAGCTGTAACTCTGTGAGATGATTTCACAGAACACAAAGAAGTTTCTCAGAAAGCTTCTTTCTCTTTGTATCGGAGGATATTTCCTTTGGCCCTAGAGTCTTCAAAGGGATCCGAAATATCTGTTCTCAGATTCCACAGTAATAAGACTAGCAAAGAGATCCACGAAATACAGATGTAACTCTGTGAGATGAATGAACAGAACAGTAAGCAGTTTCTCAGAAAGATTCTTTCCAGATTTCATCTGAGGACATTTCCTTTTTCACCGTAGCCCTCTATGGGCTTCCAAATATCACTTTGCCAATTCCACAAGTACTGTCTTAGCGAAAGGCTTCTTGAGGGGAAAACTTTAACTCTGTGAGGTGATTTCACAGAACACAAAGAAGTTTCTCAGAAAGCTTCTTTCTCTTTGATATCGGACGATATTTCCTTTGGCCCTATAGTCTTCAAAGGGATCCGAAATTTCTGTTCTCAGATTCCACAGAAATAAGGCTAGCAAAGAGTTCCACGAAATACATATGTAACTCTGTGAGATGAATGAACAGAACACTAAGCAGTTTCTCAGAAAGCTTCTTTCCAGATTTCATCTGAGGATATTTCCTTTTTCACCATAGCCCTCTAGGGGCTTCCAAATATCACTTTGCCAATTCCAAAAGAACTGTCTTAGCGAAAGGCTTCTTGAGTGGAAAGCTGTAACTCTGTGTGATGCTTTCACAGAACACAAAGAAGTTTCCCAGAAAGCTTCTTTCTCTTTGTTATCGGAGGATATTTCCTTTGGCCCTGTAGTCTTCAAAGGGATCCGAAATATCTGTTCTCAGATTCCACAGAAATAAGGCTAGCAAAGAGATCCACAAAATACATATGTAACTCTGTGAGATGAATGAACAGAACACTAAGCAGTTGCTCAGAAAGCTTCTTTCCCGATTTCATCTGAGGATATTTCCTTTTTCACCATAGCCCTCTATGGGCTTCATAATATCACTTTGCCAATTCCACAAGAACTGTCTAAGCGAAAGGCTTCTTGAGGGGAAAGCTGTAACTCTGTGAGATGATTTCACAGAACACAAGGAAGTGTCTCAGAAAGCTTCTTTCTCTTTGTTATCGGAGGTTATTTCCTTTGGCCCTATAGTTTTCAAAGGGATCCGAAATATCTGTTCTCAGATTCCACAGAAATAAGGCTAGAAAAGAGATCCACGAAATACAGATGTAACTCTGTGAGATGAATGAAGAGAACACTAAGCAGTTTCTCAGAAAGCTTCTTTCCAGATTTCATCTGAGGATATTTCCTTTTTCACCATAGCCCTCTATGGCCTCCAAATATCACTTTGCCAATTCCACAAGAACTGTCTTAGCGAAATGCTTCTTGAGGGGAAAGCTGTAACTCTGTGAGATGATTTCACAATACACAAAGAAGTTTCTCAGAAAGCTTCTTTCTCTTTGTTATCGGAGGATATTTCCTTTGGCTCTATAGTCCTCAAAGGGATCCGAAATATCTGTTATCAGATTCCACAGCAATAAGGCTAGCAAAGAGATCCACGAAATACAGTTGTAACTCTGTGAGTGGAAGTCACACATCACAGAGCAGTTTCTCAGAAAGCTTCTTTCCAGATTTCATCTGAGGATATTTCCTTTTTCACCATAGCCCTCTATGGGCTTCCAAATATCACTTTGCCAATTCCACAAGAACTGTCTTAGCGAAAGGCTTCTTGAGGGGAAAGCTGTAACTCTGTGAGATGATTTCACAGAACACAAAGAAGTTTCTAAGAAAGCTTCTTTCTCTTTGTTATTGGAGGATATTTCCTTTGGCCCTATAGTCTTCAAAGGGATCCGAAATATCTGTTCTCAGATTCCACAGAAATAAGGCTAGCAAAGAGATCCACGAAATATAGATGTAACTCTGTGAGATGAATGAACAGAACGCAAAGCAGTTTCTCAGAAAGCTTCCTTCCAGATTTCATCTGAGGATATTTCCTGTTTCACCATAGCCCTCTATGGGCTTCCAATATCACTTTGCGAATTCCACAAGAACGATCTTAGCGAAAGGCTTCTTGAGGGGAAAGTTGTAACTCTGTGAGGTGATTTCACAGAACCCAAAGAAGTTTCTCAGAAAGCTTCTTTCTCTTTGTTATCGGAGGATATTTCCTTTGGCCCTATAGTCTTCAAAGGGATCCGAAATATCTGTTCTCAGATTCCACAGAAATAAGGCTAGCAAAGAGATCCACGAAATATACATGTAACTCTGTGAGATGAGTGAACAGAACGCAAAGCAGTTTCTCAGAAAGCTTCCTTCCAGATTTCATCTGAGGATATTTCCTGTTTCACCATAGCCCTCTATGGGCTTCCAATATCACTTTGCCAATTCCACAAGAACGGTCTTAGCGAAAGGCTTCTTGAGGGGAAAGTTGTAACTCTGTGAAGTGATTTCACAGAACCCAAAGAAGTTTCTCAGAAAGCTTCTTTCTCTTTGTTATCGGAGGATATTTCCTTTTGCCCTATAGTCTTCAAAGGGATCCGAAATATCTGTTCTCAGATTGCACAGAAATAAGGCTAGCAAAGAGATCCACGAAATACAGATGTAACTCTGTGAGTGGAAGTCACACATCACAGAGCAGTTTCTCAGAAAGCTTCTTTCCAGATTTCATCTGACGATATTTCCTTTTTCACCATAGCGCTCTATGGGCCACCAAATATCACTTTCCCAATTCCACAGTAACTGTCTTAGCGAAAGGCTTCTTGAGGGGAAAGCTGTAACTCTGTGAGATGATTTCACAGAACACAAAGAAGTTTCTCAGAAAGCTTCCTTCTCTTTGTTATCAGAGGATATTTCCTTTGGCCCTACAGTCTTCAAAGGGATCCGAAATATCTGTACTCAGATTCCAGAGAAATAAGGCTAGCAAAGAGATCCACAAAATACATATGTAACTCTGTCAGATGAATGAACAGAACACTAAGCAGTTGCTCAGAAAGCTTCTTTCCCGATTTCATCTGAGGATATTTTATTTTTCACCGTAGCCCTCTATGGGCTTCCAAATATCACTTTGCCAATTCCACAAGAACTGTCTTAGCGAAAGGCTTCTTGAGGGGAAAGCTGTAACTCTGTGAGATGATTTCACAGAACACAAAGAAGTTTCTCAGAAAGCTTCTTTCTCTTTGTTATCGGAGGATATTTCCTGCGGCCCTATAGTCATCTATGGGATCCGAAATATCTGTTCTCAGATTCCACAGAAATAAGGCTAGCAAAGAGATCCAGGAAATACAGATGTAACTCTGTGAGATGAATGAACAGAACACTAAGCAGTTGCTCAGAAAGCTTCTTTCCCGATTTCATCTGAGGATATTTCCTTTTTCACCATAGCCCTACATGGGCTTCCAAATATCACTTTGCCAATTCCACAAGAACTGTCTTAGCGAAAGGCTTCTTGAGGGGAAAGCTGTAACTCTGTGAGATGATTTCACAGAACACAAAGAAGTTTCTCAGAAAGCTTCTTTCTCTTTGTTATCGGAGGATATTTCCTTTGGCCCTATAGTCTTCAAATGGATCCGAAATATCTGTTCTAAGATTCCACAGAAATAAGGCTAGCAAAGAGAACCACGAAATACAGATGTAACTCTGTGAGTGGAAGTCACACATCACAGAGCAGTTTCTCAGAAAGCTTCTTTCCAGATTTGATCTGAGGATATTTCCTTTTTCACCGTAGACCTCTATGGGCTTCCAAATATCACTTCGCCAATTCCACAAGAACTGTCTTAGCGAAAGGCTTCTTGAGTGGAAAGCTGTAACTCTGTGAGATGATTTCACAGAACACAAAGAAGTTTCTCAGAAAGCTTCTCTCTCTTTGTTATCGGAGGATATATCCTTTGGCCCTATAGTCTTCAAAGCGATCCGAAATATCTGCTCTCAGATTCCACAGAAATAAGGCTAGCAAAGAGATCCACGAAATACAGATGTAATTCTGTGAGATGAATGAACAGAACACTAGGCAGTTTCCCACAAAGCTTCTTTCCAGATTTCATCTGAGGATATTTCCTTTTTCACCATAGCCTTCTAAGGGCTTCCAAATATCACTTTGCCAATTCCACAGGAACTGTCTTAGCGAAAGGCTTCTTGAGGGGAAAACTTTAACTCTGTGAGGTGATTTCACAGAACACAAAGAAGTTTCTCAGAAAGCTTCTTTCTCTTTGATATCGGACGATATTTCCTTTGGCCCTATAGTCTTCAAAGGGATCCGAAATTTCTGTTCTCAGATTCCACAGAAATAAGGCTAGCAAAGAGATCCACGAAATACATATGTAACTCTGTGAGATGAATGAACAGAACACTAAGCAGTTTCTCAGAAAGCTTCTTTCCAGATTTCATCTGAGGATATTTCCTTTTTAACCATAGCCCTCTAGGGGCTTCCAAATATCACTTTGCCAATTCCAAAAGAACTGTCTTAGCGAAAGGCTTCTTGAGTGGAAAGCTGTAACTCTGTGTGATGATTTCACAGAACACAAAGAAGTTTCTCAGAAAGCTTCTTTCTCTTTGTTATCGGAGGATATTTCCTTTGGCCCTGTAGTCTTCAAAGGGATCCGAAATATCTGTTCTCAGATTCCACAGAAAAAAGGCCAGCAAAGAGATCCACGAAATACTGATGTAACTCTGTGAGTAGAATTCACACATCACAGAGCAGTTTCTCAGTAAGCATCTTTCCAGATTTCATCTGAGGATATTTCCTTTTTCAGCATAGCCTTCTATGGGTTTCCAAATATCACTTTGCCAATTCCAGAAGAACTGTCTTAGGGAAAGACTTCTTGAGGGGAAAGCTGTAACTCTGTGAGATGATTTCACAGAACATAAAGAAGTTTCTCAGAAAGCTTCCTTCTCTTTGTTATCGGAGGATATTTCCTTTGGCCCTGTAGTCTTCAAAGGGATCCGAAATATCTATTCTCAGATTCCACAGAAATAAGGCTAACAAAGAGATCCACGAAATACATATGTAACTCTGTGACATGAATGAACAGAACAGTAAGCTGTTTCTCAGAAAGCTTCTTTCCAGATTTCATCTGAGGATATTTCCTTTTTCACCATAACCCTCTATGGGCTTCCAAATATCACTTTGCCAATTCCACAAGAAGTGTCTTAGCGAAAGGCTTCTTGAGGGGAAAGCTGCAACTCTGTGAGATGATTTCACAGAACACAAAGAAGTTTCTAAGAAACCTTCTTTGTCTTTGTTATCGGAGGATATTTCCTTTGGCCCTATAGTCTTCAAAGGGATCGGAAATATCTGTTCTCAGATTCCACAGAAATAAGGCTAGAAAAGAGATCCACGAAATACATATGTAACTCTGTGAGATGAATGAAAAGAACACTAAGCAGTTTCTTAGAAAGCTTCCTTCCGGATTTCATCTGAGGATATTTCCTGTTTCACCATAGCCCTCTATGGGCTTCCAAATATCACTTTGACAATTCCACAAGAACTGTCTTAGCGAAAGGCTTCTTGAGGGGAAAGCTGGAACTCTGTGAGGTGATTTCACAGAACACAAAGAAGTTTATCAGAAAGCTTCTTTCTCTTTGTTATCGGAGGATATTTCCTTTGCCCCTATAGTCTTCAAAGGATTCCGAAATATCTGTTCTCAGATTCCACAGAATTAAGGCTAGCAAACAGATCCACGAAATACAGATGTAACTCTGTGAGATGAATGAACAGAACACTAAGCAGTTTCCCACAAAGCTTCTTTCCAGATTTCATCTGAGGATATTTCCTTTTTCACCGTAGCCCTCTATGGGCTTCCAAATATCACTTTGCCAATTACACAAAAACTGTCTTAGCGAAAGGCTTCTTGAGGAGAAAGCTGTAACTCTGTGAGATGATTTCACAGAACACAAAGAAGTTTCTCAGAAAGCTTCTTTCTCTTTGTTATCAGAGGATATTTCCTTTGGCCCTACAGTCTTCAAAGGGATCCGAAATATCTGTACTCAGATTCCAGAGAAATAATACTAGCAAAGAGATCCACAAAATACATACGTAACTCTGTGAGATGAATGAACAGAACACTAAGCAGTTGCTCAGAAAGCTTCTTTCCCGATTTCATCTGAGGATATTTCCTTTTTCACCATAGCCCTCTATGGGCTTCCAAATATCACTTTGCCAATTCCACAAGAACTGTCTTAGCGAAAGGCTTCTTGAGGGGAAAGCTGTAACTCTCTGAGGTGATTTCACAGAACACAAGGAAGTGTCTCAGAAAGCTTCTTTCTCTTTGTTATCGGACGATATTTCCTTTGGTCCTATATTCTTCAAAGGGATGTGAAATATCTGTTCTCAGATTCCACAGAAATAAGGCTAGCAAAGAGATCCACGAAATACAGATGTAACTCTGTGAGTGGAAGTCACACATCACAGAGCAGTTTCTCAGAAAGCTTCCTTCCAGATTTCATCTGAGGATAATTGCTTTTTCACCGTAGCCCTCTAGGAGTTCCAAATATCACTTTGCCAATTCCACAACAACTGTCTTAGCGAAAGGCTTCTTGAGGGGAAAACTGTAACTCTGTGAGATGATTTCACAGAACACAAAGACGTTTCTCAGAAAGCTTCTTTCTCTTTGTTATCGGAGGATATTTCCTTTGGCCCTATACTCCTCAAAGGGATCCGAAATATCTGTTCTCAGATTCCACAGAAATAAGGCTAGCAAAGAGATCCACGAAATACAGATGTAACTCTGTGAAATGAATGAACAGAACACTAAGCAGTTTCTCAGAAAGCTTCCTCCCAGATTTCATCTGAGGATATTTCCTGTTTCACCATAGCCCTCTATGGGCTTCCAAATATCACTTTGCCAATTCCACAAGAACTGTCTTAGCGAAAGTCTTCTTGTGAGGAAAGCTGTATCTCTGTGAGGTGATTTCAAAGAACACAAAGAAGTTTCTCAGAAAGCTTCTTTCTCTTTGTTATCGGAGGATATTTCCTTTGGCCCTATAGTCTTCAAAGGGATCCGAAATATCTGTTCTCAGATTCCACAGAAATAAGACTAGCAAAGAGATCCACGAAATACAGTTGTAACTCTGTGAGATGAATGAACAGAACACTAAGCAGTTTCTCAGAAAGCTTCTTTCCCGATTTCATCTGAGGATATTTCCTTTTTCACCATAGCCCTCTATGGGCTTCCAAATATCACTTTGCCAATTTCACTACAACTGTCTTAGCGAAAGGCTTCTTGAGGGGAAAGCTGTAACTCTGTGAGAGGATTTCACAGAACACAAAGAAGTTTCTCAGAAAGCTTCTTTCTCTTTGTTATCGGAAGATATTTCTTTTGGCCCTATAGTCTTCAAAGGGATCCAAAATATTTGTTCTCAGATTCCACAGAAATAAGGCTAGCAAAGAGATCCACGAAATACATATGTAACTCTGTGAGATGAATGAACAGAACACTACGCAGTTTCTTAGAAAGCTTCCTTCCAGATTTCACCTGAGGATATTTCCTTTTTCACCCTAGCCCTCTATGGGCTTCCAAATATCACTTTGCTAATTCCACAAGAACAGTCATAGCGAAAGGCTTCTCGAGGAGAAATCTGTAACTCTGTGAGGTGATTTCACAGAACACAAAGAAGTTTCTCAGAAAGCTTCTTTCTCTTTGTTATCGGAGGATATTTCCTTTGGCCCTATAGTCTTCAAAGGGATCCGAAATATCTGTTCTCAGATTCGACAGAAATAAGACTAGCAAAGAGATCCACAAAATACATATGTAACTCTGTGAGATGAATGAACAGAACACTAAGCAGCTTCTCAGAAAGCTTCTTTCCCGATTTCATCTGAGGATATTTCCTTTTTCACCATAGCCCTCTATGGGCTTCCAAATATCACTTTGCCAATTCCAGAAGAACGGTCTTAGCGAAAGGCTTCTTCAGGGGAAAGCTGTAACTCTGTGTGATGATTTCACAGAACACAAAGAAGTTTCTCAGAAAGCTTCTTTCTCTTTTTTATCGGAGGATATTTCCTTTGGCCCTATAGTCTTCAAAGGGATCCGAAATATCTGTTCTCAGATTCCACAGAAATAAGGCTAGCAAAGAGATCCACGAAATACAGATGTAACTCTGTGAGTGGAAGTCTCACATCACAGAGCAGTTTCTCAGAAAGCCTCTTTCCAGATTTCATCTGAGGTTATTTCCTTTTTCACCATAGCCCTCTAAGGGCTTCCAAATATCACTTTGCCAAATCCACAACAACTGTCTTAGCGAAAGGCATCTTGAGGGGAAAGCTGTAACTCTGTGAGACGATTTCAAAGAACACAAAGAAGTTTCCCAGAAAGCTTCTTTCTCTTTTTTATCGGAGGATATTTCCTTTGGCCCTATAGTCTTCAAAGGGATCGGAAATATCTGTTCTCAGATTCCACAGAAATAAGGCTAGAAAAGAGATCCACGAAATACAGATGTAACTCTGTGAGATGAATGAACAGAACACAAAGCAGTTTCTCAGAAAGCTTCCTTCCAGATTTCATCTGAGGATATTTCCTTTTTCATCATAGCCCTCTATGGGTTTCGAAACATCAATTTGCCAATGCCACAAGAACTGTCTTAGCGAAAGGCTTCTTCAGGGGAAAGCTGTAACTCTATGTGATGATTTCACAGAACACAAAGCAGTTTCTCAGAAAGCTTCTTTGTCTTTGTTATTGGAGGATATTTCCTTTGGCCCTATAGTCTTCAAAGGGATCCGAAATATGTGTTCTCAGATTCCACAGACATAAGGCTAGCAAAGAGATCCACGAAATACAGATGTAACTCTATGAGATGAATGGACAGCATAGTAAGCAGTTTCTCAAAAGCTTCTTTCCAGATTTCATCTGAGAATATTTCCTTTTTCAACATAGCCCTCTATGGGCTTCCAAATATCACTTTGCCAATTCCACAAGAACTGTCTTAGCGAAAGGCTTCTTGAGGGGAAAGCTGTAACTCTGTGTGATGATTTCACAGAACACAAAGAAGTTTCTCAGAAAGCTTCTTTCTCTTTGTTATCGGAGGATATTTCCTTTGGCCCTATAGTCTTCAAAGGGATGCGAAATATCTGTTCTCAGATTCCACAGAAATAAGGCTAGCAAAGAGATCCACGAAATACAGATGTAACTCTGTGAGTGGAAGTCACACATCACAGAGCAGTTTCTCAGAAAGCTTACTTCCAGATTTCATCTGAGGATAATTCCTTTTTCACCGTAGCCCTCTTGGGGTTCCAAATATCAATTTGCCAATTCCACAACAACTGTCTTAGCGAAAGGCTTCTTGAGGGGTAAGCTGTAACTCTGTGAGATGATTTCACAGAACACAAAGAAGTTTCTCAGAAAGCTTCTTTCTCTTTGTTATCGGACGATATTTCCTTTGGCTCTATAGTCTTCAAAGGGATCCGAAATATCTGTTCTCAGATTCCACAGAAATAATGCTAGCAAAGAGATCCACGAAATACAGATGAAACTCTGTGAGATGAATGAACAGAACACTAAGCAGTTTCTAAGAAAGCTTCCTTCCAGATTTCATCTGAGGATATTTCCTTTTTCACCATAGCCCTCTATGGGCTTCCAAATATCACTTTGCCAATTCCACAAGAACTGTTTTAGCGAAAGGTTTTTTGAGAGGAAAGCTGTAACTCTGTGAGGTGATTTCAAAGAACACAAAGAAGTTTCTCAGAAAGCTTCTTTCTCTTTGTTATCGGAGGATATTTCCTTTGGCCCTATAATCTTCAAAGGGATCGGAAATATCTGTTCTCAGATTCCACAGAAATAAGACTAGCAAAGAGATCCACGAAATACAGATGTAACTCTGTGAGATGAATGAACACAACACTAAGCAGTTTCTCAGAAAGCTTCTTTCCCGATTTCATCTGAGGATATTTCCTTTTTCACCTTAGCCGTCTAAGGGCTTTCAAATATCACTTTGCCAATTCCACAAGAACTGTCTTAGCGAAAGGCTTCTTGAGGGGAAAGCTGTAAGTCTGTGTGATGATTTCACAGAACACAAAGAAGTTTCTCAGAAAGCTTCTTTCTCTTTGTTATCGGAGGATATTTCCTTTGGCCCTATAGTCTTCAAAGGGATCCGAAATATGTGTTCTCAGATTCCACAGAAATAAGGCTAGCAAAGAGATCCACGAAATACAGATGTAATCTATGAGATGAATGGACAGAACAGTAAGCAGTTTCTCAGAAAGCTTCTTTCCAGATTTCATCTGAGAATATTTCCTTTTTAAACATAGCCCTCCATGGGCTTCCAAATATCACTTTGCCAATTCCACAAGAAATGTCTTAGCGAAAGGCTTCTTGAGGGGAAAGCTGTAACTCTGTGAGATGATTTCACAGAACACAAAGAAGTTTCTCAGAAAGCTTCTTTCTCTTTGTTATCGGAGGATATTTCCTTTGGCCCTATAGTCTACAGAGGGATCGGAAATATGTGTTCTCAGATTCCACAGAAATAAGGCTAGCAAAGAGATCCACGAAATCCATATGTAACTCTGTGAGATGAATGAACAGAACACTAAGCAGTTTCTCAGAAAGCTTCCTTCAAGATTTCATCTGAGGATATTTCCTTTTTCACCATAGCCCTCTATGGGCTTCCAAATATCACTTTGCCAATTCCACAAGAACTGTCTTAGCCAAAGGTTTCTCAAGGAGAATGCTGTTACTCTGTGAGGTGATTTCACAGAACCCAAAGAAGTTTCTCAGAAAGCTTCTTTCTCTTTGTTATCGGAGGATATTTCCTTTGGCCCTATAGTCTTCAAAGTAATCCGAAATATCTGTTCTCAGATTCCACAGAAATAAGACTAGCAAAGAGATCCACGAAATACAGATGTAACTCTGTGAATGGAAGTCACACATCACAGAGCAGTTTCTCAGAAAGCTTCTTTCCAGATTTCATCTGAGGATATTTCCTTTTTCACCATAGCCCTCTATGGGCTTCCAAATATCACTTTGCCAATTCCAGAAGAACAGTCTTAGCGAAGGGCTTCTCGAGGAGAAATCTGTAACTCTGTGAGGTGATTTCACAGAACACAAAGAAGTTTCACAGAAAGCTTCTTTCTCTTTGTTATCGGAGGATATTTCCTTTGGCCCTATAGTCTTCAAAGGGATCCGAAATATCTGTTCTCAGATTCCACAGAAATAAGGCTAGCAAAGAGATCCACGAAATACAGATGTAACTCTGTGAGATGAATGAACATAACACTAAGCAGTTTCTCAGAAAGCTTCTTTCCAGATTTCATCTGAGGATATTTCCTTTTTCACCATAGCCCTCTAGGGGTTCCAAATATGACTTTGCCAGTTCCACAAGAACTGTATTAGCGAAAGGCTTCTTGAGGGGAAATCTGTAACTCTGTGAGGTGATTTCACAGAACACAAAGAAGTTTCTCAGAAAGCTTCTTTCTCTTTGTTATCGGACGATATTTCCTTTGGCCCTATAGTCTTCAAAGGGATCCGAAATATCTGTTCTCAGATTCCACAGAAATAAGGCTAGCAAAGAGATCCACGAAATACAGATGTAACTCTGTGAGATCAATGAACAGAACACTAAGCAGTTTCTCAGAAAGCTTCTTTCCAGATTTCAACTGAGAATATTTCCTTTTTCAACATAGCCCTCTATGGGCTTCCAAATATCACTTTGCCAATTCCACAAGAAATGTCTTAGCGAAAGGCTTCTTGAAGCGAAAGCTGCAACTCTGTGAGGTGATTTCACAGAACACAAAGAAGTTTCTCAGAAAGCTTCTTTCTCTTTGTTATCGGAGGATATTTCCTTTGGCCCTATAGTCTTCAAAGGGATCCGAAATATCTGTTCTCAGATTCCACAGAAATAAGGCTAGCAAAGAGATCCACAAAATACATATGTAACTCTGTGAGACGAATGAATAGAACACTAAGCAGTTTCTCAGAAAGCTTCTTTCCCGATTTCATCTGAGGATATTTCCTTTTTCACCATAGCCCTGTTTGGGCTTCCAAATATCACTTTGCCAATTCCACTGGAACTGTTTTAGCGAAAGGCTTCTTGAGGGGAAAGCTGTAACTCTGTGACATGATTTCACAGAATACAAAGGAGTTTCTCAGAAAGCTTCTTTCTCTTTGTTATCGGAGGATATTTCCTTTGGCCCTATATTCTTCAAAGGGATCCGAAATATCTGTTCTCAGATTCCACAGAAATAAGACTAGCAAAGAGATCCAAAAAATACATATGTAACTCTGTGAGATGAATGAACACAACACTAAGCAGTTTCTCAGAAAGCTTCTTTCCCGATTTCATCTGAGGATATTTCCTTTTTCACCTTAGCCCTCTAAGGGCTTCCAAATATCACTTTTCCAATTCCACAAGAACTGTGTTAGCGAAAGGCTTCTTGAGGGGAAAGCTGTAACTCTGTGTGATGATTTCACAGAACACAAAGAAGTTTCTCAGAAAGCTTCTTTATCTTTGTTATCGGAGGATATTTCCTTTGGCCCTATAGTCTTCAATGGGATCCGAAATATCTGTTCTCAGATTCCACAGAAATAAGGCTAGCAAAGAGATCCACGAAATACAGGTATAACTCTGTGAGATGAATGAACAGAACACTAAGCAGTTTCTCAGAAAGCTTCCTTCCAGATTTCATCTGAGGATATTTCCTTTTTCACCATAGCCCTCTATGGGCTTCCAAATATCACTTTGCCAATTCCACTAGAACTGTCTTAGCGAAAGGATTCTTGAGGGGAAAGCTGTAACTCTGTGAGAGGATTTCACAGAAAACAAAGAAGTTTCTCAGAAAGGTTCTTTCTCTTTGTTATCGGAGGATATTTCCTTTGGCCCTATAGTCTTCAAAGGGATCGGAAATATCTGTTCTCAGATTCCACAGAAATAAGGCTAGCAAAGAGATCCATGAAATACAGATGTAACTCTGTGAGTGGAAGTCACACATCACAGAGCAGTTTCTCAGAAATCTTCTTTCCAGATTTCATCTGAGGATATTTCCTTTTTCACCATAGCCCTCCATGGGCTTCCAAATATCACTTTGCCAATTCCACAAGAACTGTCTTAGCGAAAGGCTTCTTGAGGGGAAAGCTGTAACTCTGTGAGGTGATTTCACAGAACACAAAGAAGTTTCTCAGAAAGCTTCTTTCTCTTTGTTATCGGAGGATATTTCCTTTGGCCCTATAGTCTTCAAAGGGATCCGAAATATCTGTTCTCAGATTCCACAGAAATAAGGCCACCAAAGAGATCAACGAAATACAGATGTAACTCTGTGAGATGAATGAACAGAACACTAAGTAGTTTCTCAGAAAGCTTCCTTCCAGATTTCACCTGAGGATATTTCCTGTTTCACCCTAGCCCTCTATGGGCTTCCAAATATCACTTTGCCAATTCCACAAGAACTGTGTTCGTGAAAGGCTTCTTGAGGGGAACGCTGTAACTCTGTGAGGTGATTTCACAGAACACAAAGAAGTTTCTCAGAAAGCTTCTTTCTCTTTGTTATCGGAGGATATTTCCTTCGGCCCTGTAGTCTTCAAAGGGATCCGAAATATCTGTTCTCAGATTCCACAGAAATAAGGCTAGCAAAGAGATCCACGAAATACAGATGTAACTCCTTGAGATGAATGAACAGAACACTAAGCAGTTGCTCAGAAAGATTCTTTCCAGATTTCATCTGAGGATATTTCCTTTTTCACCATAGCCCTCTATGGGCTTCCAAATATCCCTTTGCCAATTCCACAAGAACTGTCTTAGCGAAAGGCTTCTTGAGGGGAAAGCTGTAACTCTGTGAGATGATTTCACAGAACACAAAGAAGTTTCTCAGAAAGCTTCTTTCTCTTTGTTATCAGAGGATATTTCCTTTGGCCCTATAGTCTTCACAGGGATCCGAAATATCTGTTCTCAGATTCCACAGAATTAAGGCTAGCAAAGAGATCCACGAAATACAGATGTAACTCTGTGAGATGAATGAACAGAACACTAAGCAGTTTCCCACAAAGCTTCTTTCCAGATTTCATCTGAGGATATTTCCTTTTTCATCATAGCCCTCTATGGGCTTCCAAATATCACTTTGCCAATTCCACTAGAACTGTCTTAGCGAAAGGCTTCTTGAGGGGAAAGCTGCAACTCTGTGAGGTGATTTCACAGAACACAAAGAAGTTTCTCAGAAAGCTTCTTTCTCTTTGTTATCGGAGGATATTTCCTTTGGCCCTATAGTCTTCAAAGGGATCCGAAATATCTGTTCTCAGACTCCACAGAAATAAGGCTAGCAAAGAGATCCACAAAATACATATGTAACTCTGTGAGATGAATGAATAGAACACTAAGCAGTTTCTCAGAAAGCTTCTTTCCCGATTTCATCTGAGGATATTTCCTTTTTCACCATAGCCCTGTTTGGGCTTCCAAATATCACTTTGCCAATTCCACAAGAACTGTTTTAGCGAAAGGCTTCTTGAGGGGAAAGCTGTAACTCTGTGACATGATTTCACAGAATACAAAGGAGTTTCTCAGAAAGCTTCTTTCTCTTTGTTATCGGAGGATATTTCCTTTGGCCCTATATTCTTCAAAGGGATCCAAAATATCTGTTCTCAGATTCCACAGAAATAGACTAGCAAAGAGATCCACAAAATACATATGTAACTCTATGAGATGAATGAACACAACACTAAGCAGTTTCTCAGAAAGCTTCTTTCCCGATTTCATCTGAGGATATTTCCTTTTTCACCTTAGACCTCTAAGGGCTTCCAAATATCACTTTGCCAATTCCACAAGAACTGTCTTAGCGAAAGGCTTCTTGAGGGGAAAGCTGTAACTCTGTGTGATGATTTCACAGAACACAAAGAAGTTTCTCAGAAAGCTTCTTTCTCTTTTTTATCGGAGGATATTTCCTTTGGCCCTATAGTCTTCAATGGGATCCGAAATATCTGTTCTCAGATTCCACAGAAATAAGGCTAGCAAAGAGATCCACGAAATACATATGTAACTCTGTGAGATGAATGAACAGAACACTAAGCAGTTTCTCAGAAAGCTTCCTTCCAGATTTCATCTGAGGATATTTCCTTTTTCACCATAGCCCTCTATGGGCTTCCAAATATCACTTTGCCAATTCCACAAGAACTGTCTTAGCGAAAGGCTTCTTGAGGGGAAAGCTGTAACTCTGTGAGATGATTTCACAGAACACAAACAAGTTTCTCAGAAAGCTTCTTTTTCTTTGTTATCGGAGGATATTTCTTTTGGCCCTATAGTCTTCAAAGGGATCCGAAATATCTTTTCTCAGATTCCACAGAAATAAGGCTAGCAAAGAGATCCACGAAATACAGATGTAACTCTGTGAGATGAATGAACAGAACACTAAGCAGTTTCTCAGAAAGCTTCCTTCCAGATTTCATCTGGGGATATTTCCGGTTTCACCATAGCCCTCTATTGGCTTCCAAATATCACTTTGCCAATTCCACAAGAACTGTCTTAGCGAAAGGCTTCTTGAGGGGAAAGCTGGAACTCTGTGAGATGATTTCACAGAACACAAAGAAGTTCTCAGAAAGCTTCTTTCTCTTTGTTATCGGAGGTTATTTACTTTGGCCCTATACTCTTCAAAGGGATTAGAAATATCTGTTCTCAGATTCCAAATAAATAAGGCTAGCAAAGAGATCCACGAAATACAGATGTAACTCTGTGAGTTGAAGTCACACATCACAGAGTAGTTTCTCAGAAAGCTTCTTTCCAGATTTCATCTGAGGATATTTCCTTTTTCACCATAGCCCTCTATGGGATTCCAAATATCACTTTGCCAATTCCACAAGAACTGTCTTAGCGAAAGGCTTCTAGAGGGGAAAGCTGTAACTCTGTGAGATGATTTCACAGAACACAAAGAAGTTTCTCAGAAAGTTTCTTTCTTTTTGTTATCGGAGGATATTTCCTTTGGCTCTATAGACTTCAAAGGGATCCGAAATATCTGTTCTCAGATTCCACAGAAATAAGGCTAGCAAAGAGTTCCAAGAAATACAGATGTAACTCTGTGAGATGAATGAACAGAACACTAAGCAGTTTCTCAGAAAGCTTCCTTCCAGATTTCATCTGAGGATATTTCCTGTTTCACCATAGCCCTCTATGGGCTTCCAAATATCACTTTGCCAATTCCACAAGAACTGTCTTAGCGAAAGGCTTCTTGAGGGGAAAGCTGTAACTCTGTGAGGTGATTTCACAGAACACAAAGAAGTTTCTCAGAAAGCTTCTTTCTCTTTGTTATCGGAGGATATTTTCTTTGGCCCTATAGTCTTCAAAGGGATCAGAAATATCTTTTCTCAGATTCCACAGAAATAAGGCTAGCAAAGAGATCCACGAAATACAGATGTAACTCTGTGAGATGAATGAACAGAACACTAAGCAGTTTCTCAGAAAGCTTCCTTCCATATTTCATCTGAGGATATTTCCTTTTTCACCATAGCCCTCTATGGGCTTCCAAATATCACTTTGCCAATTCCACAAGAACTGTCTTAGCGAAAGGCTTCTTGCGGGGAAAGCTGTAACTCTGTGAGATGATTTCACAGAACACAAAGAAGTTTCTCAGAAAGCTTCTTTCTCTTTGTTATCGGAGGATATTTCCTTTGGCCCTATAGTCTTCAAAGGGATCTGAAATATCTCTCCTCAGTTTCCACAGAATTAAGGCTAGCAAAGAGATCCACGAAATACAGTTGTAACTCTGTGTGATGAACGAACAGAACACTAAGCAGTTTCCCACAAAGCTTCTTTCCCGATTTCATCTGAGGATATTTCCTTTTTCACCCTAACCCTCTAGGGGCTTCCAAATATCACTTTGCCAATTCCACAGGAACTCTTTTAACGAAAGGATTCTTGAGGGGAAAGCTGTAACTCTGTGAGATGATTTCGCAGAACACGAAGAAGTTTCTCAGAAAGCTTCTTTCTCTTTGTTATCGGATTATATTTCCTTTGGCCCTATAGTCTTCAAAGGGATCCGAAATATCTGTTCTCAGATTCCACAGAAATAAGGCTAGCAAAGAGATCCACGAAATACAGATGTAACTCTGTGAGTGGAAGTCACCATCACAGAGCAGTTTCTCAGAAAGCTTCTTTCCAGATTTCATCTGAGGGTATTTCCTTTTTCACCATAGCCCTCTATGGGCTTCCAAATATCACTTTGCCAATTCCACAAGAACTGTCTTAGCGAAAGACTTCTTGAGGGGAAAGCTGTAACTCTGTGAGATGATTTCACAGAACGCAAAGAAGTTTCTCAGAAAGCTTCTTTCTCTTTGTTTTCGGAGGATATTTCCTTTGGCCCTATAGACTTCAAAGGGATCCGAAATATCTGTTCTCAGATTCCACAGAAATAAGGCTAGCAAAGAGATCCACAAAATACAGATGTAACTCTGTGAGATGAATGAACAGAACACTAAGCAGTTTCTCAGAAAGCTTCCTTCCATATTTCATCTGAGGATATTTCCTTTTTCACCATAGCCCTCTATGGGATTCCAAATATCACTTTGCCAATTCCACAAGAACTGTCTTAGCGAAAGGCTTCTTCAGGGGAAAGCTGTAACTCTGTGAGATGATTTCACAGAACACAAAGAAGTTTCTGAGAAAGCTTCTTTCTCTTTTTTATCGAACGATATTTCCTTTGGCCCTATAGTCTTCAAAGGGATCCGAAATATCTGTTCTCAGTTTCCACAGAAATAAGGCTCGCAAAGAGATCCATGAAATACAGATGTAACTTTGTGAGTGGAAGTCACACATCAAAGAGCAGTTTCTCAGAAATCTTCTTTCCATATTTCATCTGAGGATATTTCCTTTTTCACCTTAGCCCTCTAAAGGCTTCCAAATATCACTTTGCCAATTCCACAAGAACTGTCTTAGCGAAAGGCTTGTTGAGGGGAAAGCTGTAACTCTGTGAGATGATTTCACAGAAAACAAAGAAGTTTCTCAGAAAGCTTCTTTCTCTTTGTTATCGGAGGATGTTTCCTTTGGCCCTATAGTCTTCAAAGGGATCCGAAATATCTGTTCTCAGATTCCACAGAAATAAGGCTAGCAAAGAGATCCACGAAATACACATGTATCTCTGTGAGATGAATGAACAGAACACTATGTAGTTTCTCAGAAAGCTTCCTTCCAGATTTCATCTGAGGATATTTCCTGTTTCACCATAGCCCTCTATGGGCTTCCAAATATCACTTTGCCAATTCCACAAGAACTGTCTTAGCGAAAGGCTTCTTGAGCGGAAAGCTGTAACTCTCTGAGATGATTTCACAGAACACAAAGAAGTTTCTCAGAAAGCTTCTTTCTCTTTGTTATCGGAGGATATTTCATTTGGCCCTATAGTCTTCAAAGGGATCCGAAATATCTGTTCTCAGATTCCACAGAAATAAGGCTAGCAAAGAGATCCACGAAATACATATGTAACTCTGGGAGATGAATGAACAGAACACTAAGCAGTTTCTCAGAAAGCGTCCTTCCAGATTTCATCTGAGAATAATTCCTTTTTCACCATAGCCCTCTAGGGGCTTCCAAATATGACTTTGCCAATTCCACAAGCACTGTCTTAGCGAAAGGCTTCTTGAGGGGAAAGCTGTAACTCTGTGAGATGATTTCACAGAACACAAAGAAGTTTCTCAGAAAGCTTCTTTCTCTTTGTTATCGGAGGATATTTCCTTTGGCCCTGTAGTCTTCAAAGGGATCCGAAATATCTGTTCTCAGATTCCACAGAATTAAGGCTAGCAAAGAGATCCACGAAATACAGATGTAACTCTGTGAGGTGAATGAACAGAACACTAAGCAGTTTCCCACAAAGCTTCTTTCCCGATTTCATCTGAGGATATTTCCTTTTTCACCATTGCACTCTATGGGCTTCCAAATATTACTTTGCCAATTCCACAAGAACTGTCTTAGCGAAAGGCTTCTTGAGGGGAAAGCTGTAACTCTGTGAGATGATTTCCCAGAACACAAAGAATTTTCTCAAAAACCTTCTTTCTCTTTGTTATCGGAGGATATTTACTTTGGCCCTATACTATTCAAAGGGATTAGAAATATCTGTTCTCCGATTCCACAGAAATAAGGCTAGCAAAGAGATCCACGAAATATAAATGTAACTCTGTGAGTGGAAGTCACACATCACAGAGCAGTTTCTCAGAAAGCTTCTTTCCAGATTTCATCTGAGGATATTTCCTGTTTCACCATAGCCCTCTATGGGCTTCAAAATATCACTTTGCCAATTACACAAGAACTGTCTTAGCGAAAGGCTTCTTGAGGGGAAAGCTGTAACTCTGTGAGATGATTTTACAGAACACAAAGAAGTTTCTCAGAAAGCTTCTTTCTCTTTGTTATCGGAGGATATTTCCTTTGGCCCTATAGTCTTCAAAGGGATCCGAAATATCTGTTTTCAGATTCCACAGAAATAAGGCGAGCAAAGAGATCCACGAAACACAGATGTAACTCTGTGAGTGGAAGTCACACATCACAGAGTAGTTTCTCAGAAAGCTTCTTTCCAGATTTCATCTGAGGATATTTCCCTTTTCACCATAGCCCTCTATGGGCTTCCAAATATCACTTTGCCAATTCCACAAGAACTGTCTTAGTGAAAGGCTTCTTGAGGGGAAAGCTGTAACTCTGTGAGATGATTTCACAGAACACAAAGAAGTTTCTCAGAAAGCTTCTTTCTCTTTTTTATCGGAGGATATTTCCTTTGGCCCTATAGACTTCAAAGGGATCCGAAATATCTGTTCTCAGATTTCACAGAAATAAGGCTAGCAAAGAGATCCACGAAATACAGATGTAACTCTGTGAGATGAAGGAACAGAACACTAAGCAGTTTCTCAGAAAGCTTCCTCCCAGATTTCATCTGAGGATATTTCCTGTTTCCCCATAGCCCTCTATGGGCTTCCAAATATCACTTTGCCAATTCCACAAGAACTCTCTTAGCGAAAGGCTTCTTGAGGGGAAAGCTGTAACTCTGTGAGGTGATTTCACAGAACTCAAAGAAGTTTCTCAGAAAGCTTCTTTCTCTTTGTTATCGGAGGATATTTCCTTTGGCCCTGTAGTCTTCAAAGGGATCCGAAATATTTGTTCTCAGATTCCACAGAAATAAGGCTAGCAAAGAGATCCACAAAATACAGATGTAACTCTGTGAGATGAACGAACAGAACACTAAGCAGTTTCTCAGAAAGCTTCTTTCCCGATTTCATGTGGGGATATTTCCTTTTTCACCAAAGCCCTCTATGGGCTTCCAAATATCACTTGCCAATTCCACAAGAACTGTCTTAGCGAAAGGCTTCTTGAGGGGAAAGCTGTAACTCTGTGAGATGATTTCACAGAACACAAAGAAGTTTCTCATAAAGGTTTTTTCTCTTTGTTATCGGAGGATATTTACTTTGGCCCTATACTATTCAATGGGATTAGAAATATCTGTTCTCAGATTCCACAGAAATAAGGCTAGCAAAGAGATCCACGAAATACAGATGTAACTCTCTGAGTGGAAGTCACACATCACAGAGCAGTTTCTCAGAAAGCTTCTTTCCAGATTTCATCTGAGAATATTTCCTTTATCACCTTAGCCCTCTAAAGGCTTCCAAATATCACTTTGTCAATTCCACAAGGACTGTCTTAGCGAAAGGCTTGTTGAGGGGAAAGCTGTAACTCTGTGAGATGATTTCACAGAAAACAAAGAAGTTTCTCAGAAAGCTTCTTTCTCTTTGTTATCGGAGGATGTTTCCTTTGGCCCTATAGTCTTCTAAGGGATCCGAAATATCTGTTCTCAGATTCCACAGTAATAAGGCTAGCAAAGAGATCCACGAAATACAGATGTAACTCTGTGAGATGAATGAACAGAACACTAAGTAGTTTCTCAGAAAGCTTCCTTCCAGATTTCATCTGAGGATATTTCCTGTTTCACGATAGCCCTCTATGGGCTTCCAAATATCACTTTGCCAATTCCAGAAGAACTGTCTTAGCGAAAGGCTTCTTGAGCGGAAAGCTGTAACTCTGTGAGATGATTTCACAGAACACAAAGAAGTTTCCCAGAAAGCTTCTTTCTCTTTGTTATCGGAGGATATTTCCTTTGGCCCTATAGTCTTCAAAGGGATCCGAAATATCTGTTCTCAGATTCCACAGAATTAAGGCTAGCAAAGAGATCCAGGAAATACAGATGTAACTCTGTGAGGTGAATGAACAGAACACTAAGCAGTTTCCCACAAAGCTTCTTTCCCGATTTCATCTGAGGATATTTCCTTTTTCACCATAGCCCTCTATGGGCTTCCAAATATTATTTTGCCAATTCCACAAGAACTGTCTTAGCAAAAGGCTTCTTGAGGGGAAAGCTGTAACTCTGTGAGATGATTTCACAGAACACAAAGAATTTTCTCAAAATGCTTCTTTCTCTTTGTTATTGGAGGATATTTACTTTGGCCCTATACTATTCAAAGGGATTAGAAATATCTGTTCTCCGATTCCACAGTAATAAGGCTAGCAAAGAGATCCACGAAATACAGATGTAACTCTGTGAGTGGAAGTCACACATCACAGAGCAGTTTCTCAGAAAGCTTCTTTCCAGATTTCATCTGAGGATATTTCCTTTTTCACCTTAGCCCTCTAAAGGCTTCCAAATATCACTTTGCCAATTCCACAAGAACTGTTTTAGGGAAAGGCTTCTTGAGCGGAAAGCTGTAACTCTGTGAGATGATTTCACAGAACACAAAGAAGTTTCTCAGAAAGCTTCTTTCTGTTTGTTATCGGAAGATATTTCCTTTGGCAATATAGTCTTCAAAGGGATCCGAAATATCTGTTCTCAGATTCCACAGAATTAAGGCTAGCAAAGAGATCCACGAAATACAGATGTAACTCTGTGAGGTGAATGAACAGAACACTAAGCAGTTTCCCACAAAGCTTCTTTCCCGATTTCATCTGAGGATATTTCCTTTTTCACCATAGCCCTCTAAGGGCTTCCAAATATGACTTTGCCAATTCCACAAGAACTGTCTTAGCGAAAGGCTTCTTGAGGGGAAAGCTGTAACTCTGTGAGATGATTTCACAGAACACAAAGAATTTTCTCAAAAAGCTTCTTTCTCTTTGTTATCGGAGGATATTTACTTAGGCCCTATACTATTAAAAGGGATTAGAAATATCTGTTCTCCGATTCCACAGAAATAAGGCTAGCAAAGAGATACACGAAATATAGATGTAACTCTGTGAGTGGAAGTCATAGATTACAGAGCAGTTTCTCAGAAAGCTTCTTTCCAGATTTCATCTGAGGATATTTCCTTTTTCACCTTAGCCCTCCAAAGGCTTCCAAATATCACTTTGCCAATTCCACAAGAACTGTCTTAGCGAAAGGCTTCTTGAGGGGAAAGCTGTAACTCTGTGAGATGATTTCACAGAAAACAAAGAACTTTCTCAGAAAGCTTCTTTCTCTTTGTTATCGGAGGATGTTTCCTTTGGCCCTATAGTCTTCAAAGGGATCCGAATTATCTGTTCTCAGATTCCACAGAAATAAGGCTACCAAAGAGATCCACGAAATACAGATGTAACTCTGTGAGATTAATGAACAGAACACTAAGTAGTTTCTCAGAAAGCTTCCTTCCAGATTTCATCTGAGGAATTTCCTGTTTCACCATAGCCCTCTATGGGCTTCCAAATATCACTTTGCCAATTCCCCAAGAACTGTCTTAGCGAAAGACTTCTTGAGCGGAAAGCTGTAACTCTGTGAGATGATTTCACAGAACACAAAGAAGTTTCTCAGAAAGCTTCTTTCTCTTTGTTATCGGTGGATATTTCCTTTGGCCCTATACTCTTCAAAGGGATCCGAAATATCTGTTATCAGATTCCACAGAAATAAGGCTAGCAAAGAGATCCACGAAATACAGATGTAACTCTGTGAGATGAATGAACAGAACACTAAGCAGTTTCTCAGAAAGCTTCCTTCCAGATTTCATCTGAGGATATTTCCTGTTTCACCTTAGCCCTCTATGGGCTTCCAAATATCACTTTGCCAATTCCACAAGAACTGTGTTCGCGAAAGGCTTCTTGAGGGGAACGCTGTAACTCTGTGAGGTGATTTCACAGAACAAAAAGAAGTTTCTCAGAAAGCTTCTTTCTCTTTGTTATCGGAGGATATTTACTTTGGCCCTATAGTCTTCAAAGGGATCCGAAATATCTGTTCTCAGATTCCACAGAAATAAGGCTAGCAAAGAGATCCACGAAATACAGATGTAACTCTGTGAGTGGAAGTCACACATCGCAGAGTAGTTTCTCAGAAAGCTTCTTTCCAGATTTCATCTGAGGATATTTCCTGTTTCCCTATAGCCCTCTATGGGCTTCCAAATATCACTTTGCCAATTCCACAAGAACTGTCTTAGCGAAAGGCTTCTTGAGGGGAAAGTTTAACTCTGTGAGATGATTTCACAGAACACAAACAAGTTTCTCAGAAAGCTTCTTTTTCTTTGTTATCGGAGGATATTTCTTTTGGCCCTATAGTCTTCAAAGGGATCCGAAATATCTTTTCTCAGATTCCACAGAAATAAGGCTAGCAAAGAGATCCACGAAATTCAGATGTAACTCTGTGAAGTGAATGAACAGAACACTAAGCAGTTTCTCAGAAAGGTTCCTTCCAGATTTCATCTGGGGATATTTCCGGTTTCACCATAGCCCTCTCTTGGCTTCCAAATATCACTTTGCCAATTCCACAATAACTGTCTTAGCGAAAGGCTTCTTGAGGGGAAAGCTGTAACTCTGTGAGGTGATTTCACAGAACACAAAGAAGTTTCTCAGAAAGCTTCTTTCTCTTTGTTATCGGAGGATATTTCCTTTGGCCCTATAGTTTTCAAAGGGATCTGAAATATCTGTTCTGAGATTCCACAGAAATAAGGCTAGCAAAGAGATCCACGAAATACAGATGTAACTCTGTGAGATGAATGAACAGAACTCTAAGCAGTTTCTCAGAAAGCTTCTTTCCATATTTCATCTGAGGATATTTCCTTTTTCACCATAGCCCTCTATGGGCTTCCAAATATCACTTTGCCAATTCCACAAGAACTGTCTTAGCGAAAGGCTTCTTGAGGGGAAAGCTGGAACTCTGTGAGATGATTTCACAGAACACAAAGAAGTTTCTCAAAAACCTTCTTTCTCTTTGTTATCGGAGGTTATTTACTTTGGTCCTATACTCTTCAAAGGGATTAGAAATATCTGTTCTCAGATTCCAAATAAATAAGGCTTGCAAAGAGATCCACGAAATACAGATGTAACTCTGTGAGTGGAAGTCACACATCACAGAGTAGTTTCTCAGAAAGCTTCCTTCCAGATTTCATCTGAGGATATTTCCTGTTTCACCATAGCCCTCTATGGGCTTCCAAATATCACTTTGCCAATTCCACAAGAACTGTCTTAGCGAAAGGCTTCTTGAGCGGAAAGCTGTAACTCTGTGAGATGATTTCACAGAACACAAAGAAGTTTCTCAGAAAGCTTCTTTCTCTTTGTTATCGGAGGATATTTCATTTGGCCCTATAGTCTTCAAAGGGATCCGAAATATCTGTTCTCAGATTCCACAGAATTAAGGCTAGCAAAGAGATCCACGAAATACATATGTAATTCTGTGAGATGAATGAACAGAACACTAAGCAGTTTCTCAGAAAGCTTCCTTCCAGATTTCATCTGAGAATAATTCCTTTTTCACCATAGCCCTCTAGGGGCTTCCAAATATGACTTTGCCAATTCCACAAGCACTGTCTTAGCGAAAGGCTTCTTGAGGGGAAAGCTGTAACTCTGTGAGATGATTTCACAGAACACAAAGAAGTTTCTCAGAAAGCTTCTTTCTCTTTGTTATCGGAGGATATTTCCTTTGGCCCTGTAGTCTTCAAAGGGATCCGAAATATCTGTTCTCAGATTCCACAGAATTAAGGCTAGCAAAGAGATCCACGAAATACAGATGTAACTCTGTGAGGTGAATGAACAGAACACTAAGCAGTTTCCCACAAAGCTTCTTTCCCGATTTCATCTGAGGATATTTCCTTTTTCACCATTGCACTCTATGGGCTTCCAAATATTACTTTGCCAATTCCACAAGAACTGTCTTAGCGAAAGGCTTCTTGAGGGGAAAGCTGTAACTCTGTGAGATGATTTCACAGAACACAAAGAATTTTCTCAAAAACCTTCTTTCTCTTTGTTATCGGAGGATATTTACTTTGGCCCTATACTATTCAAAGGGATTAGAAATATCTGTTCTCCGATTCCACAGAAATAAGGCTAGCAAAGAGATCCACGAAATATAAATGTAACTCTGTGAGTGGAAGTCACACATCACAGAGCAGTTTCTCAGAAAGCTTCTTTCCAGATTTCATCTGAGGATATTTCTTGTTTCACCATAGCCCTCTATGGGCTTCAAAATATCACTTTGCCAATTACACAAGAACTGTCTTAGCGAAAGGCTTCTTGAGGGGAAAGCTGTAACTCTGTGAGATGATTTTACAGAACACAAAGAAGTTTCTCAGAAAGCTTCTTTCTCTTTGTTATCGGAGGATATTTCCTTTGGCCCTATAGTCTTCAAAGGGATCCGAAATATCTGTTCTCAGATTCCACAGAAATAAGGCGAGTAAAGAGATCCACGAAACACAGATGTAACTCTGTGAGTGGAAGTCACACATCACAGAGTAGTTTCTCAGAAAGCTTCTTTCCAGATTTCATCTGAGGATATTTCCCTTTTCACCATAGCCCTCTATGGGCTTCCAAATATCACTTTGCCAATTCCACAAGAACTGTCTTAGTGAAAGGCTTCTTGGGGGGAAAGCTGTAACTCTGTGAGATGATTTCACAGAACAGAAAGAAGTTTCTCAGAAAGCTTCTTTCTCTTTTTTATCGGAGGATATTTCCTTTGGCCCTATAGACTTCAAAGGGATCCGAAATATCTGTTCTCAGATTTCACAGAAATAAGGCTAGCAAAGAGATCCACGAAATACAGATGTAACTCTGTGAGATGAAGGAACAGAACACTAAGCAGTTTCTCAGAAAGCTTCCTTCCAGATTTCATCTGAGGATATTTCCTGTTTCCCCATAGCCCTCTATGGGCTTCCAAATATCACTTTGTCAATTCCACAAGAACTCTCTTAGCGAAAGGCTTCTTGAGGGGAAAGCTGTAACTCTGTGAGGTGATTTCACAGAACTCAAAGAAGTTTCTCAGAAAGCTTCTTTCTCTTTGTTATCGGAGGATATTTCCTTTGGCCCTGTAGTCTTCAAAGGGATCCGAAATATTTGTTCTCAGATTCCACAGAAATAAGGCTAGCAAAGAGATCCACAAAATACAGATGTAACTCTGTGAGATGAACGAACAGAACACTAAGCAGTTTCTCAGAAAGCTTCTTTCCCGATTTCATGTGAGGATATTTCCTTTTTCACCAAAGCCCTCTATGGGCTTCCAAATATCACTTGCCAATTCCACAAGAACTGTCTTAGCGAAAGGCTTCTTGAGGGGAAAGCTGTAACTCTGTGAGATGATTTCACAGAACACAAAGAAGTTTCTCATAAAGCTTTTTTCTCTTTTTTATCGGAGGATATTTACTTTGGCCCTATACTATTCAATGGGATTAGAAATATCTGTTCTCAGATTCCACAGAAATAAGGCTAGCAAAGAGATCCACGAAATACAGATGTAACTCACTGAGTGGAAGTCACACATCACAGAGCAGTTTCTCAGAAAGCTTCTTTCCAGATTTCATCTGAGGATATTTCCTTTATCACCTTAGCCCTCTAAAGGCTTCCAAATATCACTTTGTCAATTCCACAAGGACTGTCTTAGCGAAAGGCTTGTTGAGGGGAAAGCTGTAACTCTGTGAGATGATTTCACAGAAAACAAAGAAGTTTCTCAGAAAGCTTCTTTCTCTTTGTTATCGGAGGATGTTTCCTTTGGCCCTATAGTCTTCTAAGGGATCCGAAATATCTGTTCTCAGATTCCACAGTAATAAGGCTAGCAAAGAGATCCACGAAATACAGATGTAACTCTGTGAGATGAATGAACAGAACACTAAGTAGTTTCTCAGAAAGCTTCCTTCCAGATTTCATCTGAGGATATTTCCTGTTTCACGATAGCCCTCTATGGGCTTCCAAATATCACTTTGCCAATTCCAGAAGAACTGTCTTAGCGAAAGGCTTCTTGAGCGGAAAGCTGTAACTCTGTGAGATGATTTCACAGAACACAAAGAAGTTTCCCAGAAAGCTTCTTTCTCTTTGTTATCGGAGGATATTTCCTTTGGCCCTATAGTCTTCAAAGGGATCCGAAATATCTGTTCTCAGATTCCACAGAATTAAGGCTAGCAAAGAGATCCAGGAAATACAGATGTAACTCTGTGAGGTGAATGAACAGAACACTAAGCAGTTTCCCACAAAGCTTCTTTCCCGATTTCATCTGAGGATATTTCCTTTTTCACCATAGCCCTCTATGGGCTTCCAAATATTATTTTGCCAATTCCACAAGAACTGTCTTAGCAAAAGGCTTCTTGAGGGGAAAGCTGTAACTCTGTGAGATGATTTCACAGAACACAAAGAATTTTCTCAAAATGCTTCTTTCTCTTTGTTATTGGAGGATATTTACTTTGGCCCTATACTATTCAAAGGGATTAGAAATATCTGTTCTCCGATTCCACAGTAATAAGGCTAGCAAAGAGATCCACGAAATACAGATGTAACTCTGTGAGTGGAAGTCACACATCACAGAGCAGTTTCTCAGAAAGCTTCTTTCCAGATTTCATCTGAGGATATTTCCTTTTTCACCTTAGCCCTCTAAAGGCTTCCAAATATCACTTTGCCAATTCCACAAGAACTGTTTTAGGGAAAGGCTTCTTGAGCGGAAAGCTGTAACTCTGTGAGATGATTTCACAGAACACAAAGAAGTTTCTCAGAAAGCTTCTTTCTGTTTGTTATCGGAAGATATTTCCTTTGGCAATATAGTCTTCAAAGGGATCCGAAATATCTGTTCTCAGATTCCACAGAATTAAGGCTAGCAAAGAGATCCACGAAATACAGATGTAACTCTGTGAGGTGAATGAACAGAACACTAAGCAGTTTCCCACAAAGCTTCTTTCCCGATTTCATCTGAGGATATTTCCTTTTTCACCATAGCCCTCTAAGGGCTTCCAAATATGACTTTGCCAATTCCACAAGAACTGTCTTAGCGAAAGGCTTCTTGAGGGGAAAGCTGTAACTCTGTGAGATGATTTCACAGAACACAAAGAATTTTCTCAAAAAGCTTCTTTCTCTTTGTTATCGGAGGATATTTACTTTGGCCCTATTCTATTAAAAGGGATTAGAAATATCTGTTCTCCGATTCCACAGAAATAAGGCTAGCAAAGAGATACACGAAATATAGATGTAACTCTGTGAGTGGAAGTCATAGATTACAGAGCAGTTTCTCAGAAAGCTTCTTTCCAGATTTCATCTGAGGATATTTCCTTTTTCACCTTAGCCCTCCAAAGGCTTCCAAATATCACTTTGCCAATTCCACAAGAACTGTCTTAGCGAAAGGCTTCTTGAGGGGAAAGCTGTAACTCTGTGAGATGATTTCACAGAAAACAAAGAACTTTCTCAGAAAGCTTCTTTCTCTTTGTTATCGGAGGATGTTTCCTTTGGCCCTATAGTCTTCAAAGGGATCCGAATTATCTGTTCTCAGATTCCACAGAAATAAGGCTACCAAAGAGATCCACGAAATACAGATGTAACTCTGTGAGATGAATGAACAGAACACTAAGTAGTTTCTCAGAAAGCTTCCTTCCAGATTTCATCTGAGGAATTTCCTGTTTCACCATAGCCCTCTATGGGCTTCCAAATATCACTTTGCCAATTCCCCAAGAACTGTCTTAGCGAAAGACTTCTTGAGCGGAAAGCTGTAACTCTGTGAGATGATTTCACAGAACACAAAGAAGTTTCTCAGAAAGCTTCTTTCTCTTTGTTATCGGTGGATATTTCCTTTGGCCCTATACTCTTCAAAGGGATCCGAAATATCTGTTATCAGATTCCACAGAAATAAGGCTAGCAAAGAGATCCACGAAATACAGATGTAACTCTGTGAGATGAATGAACAGAACACTAAGCAGTTTCTCAGAAAGCTTCTTTCCAGATTTCATCTGAGGATATTTCCTTTTTCACCATAGCCCTCTATGGGCTTCAAAATATCACTTTGCCAATTACACAAGAACTGTCTTAGCGAAAGTCTTCTTGAGGGGAAAGCTGTAACTCTGTGAGATGATTTCACAGAACAAAAAGAAGTTTCCCAGAAAGCTTCTTTCTCTTTGTTATCGGAGGATATTTCCTTTGGCCCTATAGTCTTCAAAGGGATCCGAAATATCTGTTCTCAGATTCCACAGAAATAAGGCGAGCTAAGAGATCCACGAAACACAGATGTAACTCTGTGAGTGGAAGTCACACATCACAGAGTAGTTTCTCAGAAAGCTTCTTTCCAGATTTCATATGAGGATATTTCCCTTTTCACCATAGCCCTCTATGGGCTTCCAAATATCACTTTGCCAATTCCACAAGAACTGTCTTAGCGAAAGGCTTCTTGAGCGGAAAGCTGTAACTCTGTGAGATGATTTCACAGAACACAAAGAAGTTTCCCAGAAAGCTTCTTTCTCTTTGTTAACGGAGGATATTTCCTTTGGCCATATAGTCTTCAAAGGGATCCGAAATATCTGTTCTCATATTCCACGGAATTAAGGCTAGCAAAGAGATCCACGAAATACAGATGTAACTCTGTGAGGTGAATGAACAGAACACTAAGCAGTTTCTCAGAAAGCTTCCTTCCAGATTTCATCTGAGGATATTTCCTTTTTCACCATAGCCCTCTATGGGCTTCCAAATATCACTTTGCCAATTCCACAAGAACTGTCTTAGCGAAAGGCTTCTTGAGGAGAAAGCTGTAACTCTGTGAGGTGATTTCACAGAACACAAAGAAGTTTCTCAGAAAGCTTCTTTCTCTTTGTTATCGGAGGATATTTCCTTTGGCCCTATAGTCTTCAAAGGGATCCGAAATATCTGTTCTCAGATTCCACAGAAATAAGGCTAGCAAAGAGATCCATGAAATACAGATGTAACTCTGTGAGTGGAAGTCACACATCACAGAACAGTTTCTCAGAAAGCTTCTTTCCAGATTTCATCTGAGGATATTTCCTTTTTCACCTTAGCCCTCTAAAGGCTTCCAAATATCACTTTGCCAATTCCACAAGAACTGTCTTAGCGAAAGGCTTGTTGAAGGGAAAGCTGTAACTCTGTGAGATGATTTCACAGAAAACAAAGAAGTTTCTCAGAAAGCTTCTTACTCTTTGTTATCGGAGGATGTTTCCTTTGGCCCTATAGTCTTCAAAGGGATCCGAAATATCTGTTCTCAGAATCCACAGAAATAAGGCTAGCAAAGAGATCCACGAAATACAGATGTAACTCTGTGAGATGATTGAACAGAACACTAAGTAGTTTCTCAGAAAGCTTCCTTCCAGATTTCATCTGAGGATATTTCCTGTTTCACCATAGCCCTCTATGGGCTTCCAAATATCACTTTGCCAATTCCACAAGAACTGTCTTAGCGAAAGGCTTCTTGAGCGGAAAGCTGTAACTCTGTGAGATGATTTCACAGAACACAAATAAGTTTCTCAGAAAGCTTCTTTCTCTTTGTTATCGGAGGATATTTCCTTTGGCCCTATAGTCTTCAAAGGGATCCGAAATATCTGTTCTCACATTCCACAGAAATAAGGCTAGCAAAGAGATCCACGAAATACAGATGTACCTCTGTGAGAAGAATGAACAGAACACTAAGCAGTTTCTCAGAAAGCTTCTTTCCAGATTTCATCAGAGGATATTTCCTTTTTCACCATAGCCCTCTATGGGCTTCCAAATATCACTTTGCCAATTCCACAAGAACTGTCTTAGTGAAAGGCTTCTTGAGTGGAAAGCTGTAACTCTGTGAGATGATTTCACAGAACACAAAGAAGCTTCTCAGAAAGCTTCTTTCTCTTTGTTATTGGAGGATATTTCCTTTGGCCCTAGAGTCTTCAAAGGGATCCGAAATATCTGTTCTCAGATTCCACAGAAATAAGGCTAGTAAAGAGATCCACGAAATACAGATGTAAATCTGTGAGATGAATGAACTGAACACTAAGCAGTTTCTCAGAAAGCTTCCTTCCAGATTTCATGAGGATATTTCCTTTTTCACCAAAGGCCTCTATGGGCTTCCAAATATCACTTTGCCAATTCCACAAGAACTCTCTTAGCGAAAGGCTTCTTGAGGGGAAAGCTGTAACTCTGTGAGATGATTTCACAGAACACAAAGGAGTTTGTCAGAAAGGTTCTTTCTCTTTGTTATCGGAGGATATTTCCTTTGGCCCTATAGTCTTCAAAGGGATCCGAAATATCTATTCTCAGAATCCATAGAAATAAGGCTAGCAAAGAGATCCAAGAAATACAGATGTAACTCTGTGAGATGAATGAACAGAAAACTAAGCAGTTTCTCAGAAAGCTTCTTTCCCGATTTCATCTGAGGATATTTCCTTTTTCACCATAGCCCTACATGGGCTTCCAAATATAACTTTGCCAATTCCACAAGAACAGTCTTAGCGAAAGTCTTCTTGAGGGGAAAGCTGTAACTCTGTGAGATGATTTCACAGAACACAAAGAAGTTTCTCAGAAAGCTTTTTTCTCTTTGTTATCGGAGGATATTTCCTTTGGCCCTATAGTCTTCAAAGGGATCGGAAATATCTGTTCTCACTTTCCACAGAAATAAGGCTCGCAAAGAGATCCATGAAATACAGATGTAACTCTGTGAGTGGAAGTCACACATCACAGAGCAGTTTCTCACAAAGCTTCTATCCAGATTTCATCTGAGGATATTTCCTTTTTCACCATAGCCCTCTATGGGCTTCCAAATATCACTTTGCCAATTCCACTAGAACTGTCTTAGCGAAAGGCTTCTGGAGGGGAAAGCTGTAACTCTGTGAGATGATTTCACAGAACACAAAGAAGTTTCTCAGAAAGGTTCTTTCTCTTTGTTATCGGAGGATATTTCCTTTGGCCCTATAGTCTTCAAAGGGATCTGAAATATCTGTTCTCAGATTCCATAGAAAAAAGGCCAGCAAAGAGATCCACAAAATACTGATTTAACTCTGTGAGATGAATGAACAGAAAGCTAAGCAGTTTCTCAGAAAGCTTCTTTCCCGATTTCATCTGAGGATATTTCCTTTTTCACCATAGCCCTACATGGGCTTCCAAATATAACTTTGCCAATTCCACAAGAACAGTCTTAGCGAAAGGCTTCCTGAGGGGAAAGCTGTATCTCTGTGAGATGATTTCACAGAACACAAAGAAGTTTCTCAGAAAGCTTCTTTCTCTTTGTTATCGGAGGATATTTCCTTTGGCCATATAGTCTTCAAAGGGATCCGAATAATCTGTTCTCAGATTCCACAGAAATAAGGCTAGCAAAGAGATCCACGAAACAGATGTAACTCTGTGAGTGGAAGTCACACATCACAGAGCAGTTTCTCAGAAAGCTTCTTTCCAGATTTCATCTGAGGATATTTCCTTTTTCACCATAGCCCTCTAAGGGCTTCCAAATATCACTTTGCCAATTCCACAAGAACTGTCTTAGCGAAAGGCTTCTTGAGGGGTAACCTGTAACTCTGTGAGATGATTTCACAGAACACAAAGAAGTTTCTCAGAAAGCTTCTTTCTCTTTGTTAGCGGAGGATATTTCCTTTGGCCCTATGGTCTTCAGAGGGATCCGAAATATCTGTTCTCAGATTCCACAGAAATAAGGCTAGCAAAGAGATCCACGAAATACAGTTGTAACTCTGTGTGATGAACGAACAGAACACTAAGCAGTTTCCCACAAAGCTTCTTTCCCGATTTCATCTGAGGATATTTCCTTTTTCACCATAGCCCTCTAGGGCCTTCCAAATATCACTTTGCCAATTCCACAGGAACTCTTTTAACGAAAGGCTTCTGAGGGGAAAGCTGTAACTCTGTGAGATGATTTCGCAGAACACGAAGAAGTTTCTCAGAAAGCTTCTTTCTCTTTGTTATCGGATTATATTTCCTTTGGCCCTATAGTCTTCAAAGGGATCCGAAATATCTGTTCTCAGATTCCACAGAAATAAGGCTAGCAAAGAGATCCACGAAATACAGATGTAACTCTGTGAGTGGAAGTCACCATCACAGAGCAGTTTCTTAGAAAGCTTCTTTCCAGATTTCATCTGAGGGTATTTCCTTTTTCACCATAGCCCTCTATGGGCTTCCAAATATCACTTTGCCAATTCCACAAGAACTGTCTTAGCGAAAGACTTCTTGAGGGGAAAGCTGTAACTCTGTGAGATGATTTCACAGAACGCAAAGAAGTTTCTCAGAAAGCTTCTTTCTCTTTGTTTTCGGAGGATATTTCCTTTGGCCCTATAGACTTCAAAGGGATCTGAAATATCTGTTCTCAGATTCCACAGAAATAAGGCTAGCAAAGAGATCCACAAAATACAGATGTAACTCTGTGAGATGAATGAACAGAACACTAAGCAGTTTCTCAGAAAGCTTCCTTCCATATTTCATCTGAGGATATTTCCTTTTTCACCATAGCCCTCTATGGGCTTCCAAATATCACTTTGCCAATTCCACAAAACTGTCTTAGCGAAAGGCTTCTTGAGGGGAAAGCTGTAACTCTGTGAGGTGATTTCACAAAGCACAAAGAAGTTTCTCAGAAAGCTTCTTTCTCTTTGTTATCGGAGGATATTTCCTTTGGCCCTATAGTCTTCAAAGGGATCCGAAATATCTGTTCTCAGATTCCACAGAAATAAGGCTAGCAAAGAGATCCACGAAATACAGATGTAACTCTGTGAGATGAATGAACAGAACACTAAGCAGTTTCTCAGAAAGCTTCTTTCCCGATTTCATCTGAGGATATTTCCTTTTTCACCATAGCCCTCTATGGGCTTCCAAATATCACTTTGCCAATTCCACAAGAACTGTCTTAGCGAAAGGCTTCTTCAGGGGAAAGCTGTAACTCTGTGAGATGATTTCACAGACACAAAGAAGTTTCTCAGAAAGCTTCTTTCTCTTTTTTATCGAACGATATTTCCTTTGGCCCTATAGTCTTCAAAGGGATCCGAAATATCTGTTCTCAGTTTCCACAGAAATAAGGCTCGCAAAGAGATCCATGAAATACAGATGTAACTTTGTGAGTGGAAGTCACACATCAAATAGCAGTTTCTCAGAAAGCTTCTTTCCATATTTCATCTGAGGATATTTCCTTTTTCACCTTAGCCCTCTAAAGGCTTCCAAATATCACTTTGCCAATTCCACAAGAACTGTCTTAGCGAAAGGCTTGTTGAGGGGAAAGCTGTAACTCTGTGAGATGATTTCACAGAAAACAAAGAAGTTTCTCAGAAAGCTTCTTTCTCTTTGTTATCGGAGGATGTTTCCTTTGGCCCTATAGTCTTCAAAGGGATCCGAAATATCTGTTCTCAGATTCCACAGAAATAAGGCTAGCAAAGAGATCCACGAAATACAGATGTAACTCTGTGAGATGAATGAACAGGACACTAAGCAGTTTCTCAGAAAGCTTCCTTCCAGATTTCATCTGAGAATAATTCCTTTTTCACCATAGCCCTCTAGGGGCTTCCAAATATGACTTTGCCAATTCCACAAGCACTGTCTTAGCGAAAGGCTTCTTGAGGGGAAAGCTGTAACTCTGTGAGATGATTTCACAGAACACAAAGAAGTTTCTCAGAAAGCTTCTTTCTCTTTGTTATCGGAGGATATTTCCTTTGGCCCTGTAGTCTTCAAAGGGATCCGAAATATCTGTTCTCAGATTCCACAGAATTAAGGCTAGCAAAGAGATCCACGAAATACAGATGTAACTCTGTGAGGTGAATGAACAGAACACTAAGCAGTTTCCCACAAAGCTTCTTTCCCGATTTCATCTGAGGATATTTCCTTTTTCACCATAGCACTCTATGGGCTTCCAAATATTACTTTGCCAATTCCACAAGAACTGTCTTAGCGAAAGGCTTCTTGAGGGGAAAGCTGTAACTCTGTGAGATGATTTCAGAGAACACAAAGAATTTTCTCAAAAACCTTCTTTCTCTTTGTTATCCGAGGATATTTACTTTGGCCCTATACTATTCAAAGGGATTAGAAATATCTGTTCTCCGATTATACAGAAATAAGGCTAGCAAAGAGATCCACGAAATATAAATGTAACTCTGTGAGTGGAAGTCACACATCACAGAGCAGTTTCTCAGAAAGCTTCTTTCCAGATTTCATCTGAGGATATTTCCCTTTTCACCATAGCCCTCTATGGGCTTCCAAATATCACTTTGCCAATTCCACAAGAACTGTCTTAGTGAAAGGCTTCTTGAGGGGAAAGCTGTAACTCTGTGAGATGATTTCACAGAACACAAAGATGTTTCTCAGAAAGCTTCTTTCTCTTTTTTATCGGAGGATATATCCTTTGGCCCTATAGACTTCAAAGGGATCCGAAATATCTGTTCTCAGATTCCACAGAAATAAGGCTAGCAAAGAGATCCACGAAATACAGATGTAACTCTGTGAGATGAAGGAACAGAACACTAAGCAGTTTCTCAGAAAGCTTCCTTCCAGATTTCATCTGAGGATATTTCCTGTTTCCCCATAGCCCTCTATGGGCTTCCAAATATCACTTTGCCAATTCCACAAGAACTCTCTTAGCGAAAGGCTTCTTGAGGGGAAAGCTGTAACTCTGTGAGGTGATTTCACAGAACTCAAAGAAGTTTCTCAGAAAGCTTCTTTCTCTTTGTTATCGGAGGATATTTCCTTTGGCCCTGTAGTCTTCAAAGGGATCCGAAATATTTGTTCTCAGATTCCACAGAAATAAGGCTAGCAAAGAGATCCACAAAATACAGATGTAACTCTGTGAGATGAACGAACAGAACACTAAGCAGTTTCTCAGAAAGCTTCTTTCCCGATTTCATGTGAGGATATTTCCTTTTTCACCAAAGCCCTCTATGGGCTTCCAAATATCACTTGCCAATTCCACAAGAACTGTCTTAGCGAAAGGCTTCTTGAGGGGAAAGCTGTAACTCCGTGAGATGATTTCACAGAACACAAAGAAGTTTCTCATAAAGCTTTTTTCTCTTTGTTATCGGAGGATATTTACTTTGGCCCTATACTATTCAATGGGATTAGAAATATCTGTTCTCAGATTCCACAGAAATAAGGCTAGCAAAGTGTTCCACGAAATACAGATGTAACTCTCTGAGTGGAAGTCACATATCACAGAGCAGTTTCTCAGAAAGCTTCTTTCCAGATTTCATCTGAGGATATTTCCTTTTTCACCTTACCCCTCTAAAGGCTTCCAAATATCACTTTGTCAATTCCACAAGGACTGTCTTAGCGAAAGGCTTGTTGAGGGGAAAGCTGTAACTCTGTGAGATGATTTCACAGAAAACAAAGAAGTTTCTCAGAAAGCTTCTTTCTCTTTGTTATCGGAGGATGTTTCCTTTGGCCCTATAGTCTTCTAAGGGATCCGAAATATCTGTTCTCAGATTCCACAGTAATAAGGCTAGCAAAGAGATCCACGAAATACAGATGTAACTCTGTGTGATGAATGAACAGAACACTAAGTAGTTTCTCACAAAGCTTCCTTCCAGATTTCATCTGAGGATATTTCCTGTTTCACGATAGCCCTCTATGGGCTTCCAAATATCACTTTGCCAATTCCAGAAGAACTGTCTTAGCGAAAGGCTTCTTGAGCGGAAAGCTGTAACTCTGTGAGATGATTTCACAGAACACAAAGAAGTTTCCCAGAAAGCTTCTTTCTCTTTGTTATCGGAGGATATTTCCTTTGGCCCTATAGTCTTCAAAGGGATACGAAATATCTGTTCTCAGATTCCACAGAATTAAGGCTAGCAAAGAGATCCAGGAAATACAGATGTAACTCTGTGAGGTGAATGAACAGAACACTAAGCAGTTTCCCACAAAGCTTCTTTCCCGATTTCATCTGAGGATATTTACTTTTTTAACATAGCCCTCTATGGGCTTCCAAATATTATTTTGCCAATTCCACAAGAACTGTCTTAGCAAAAGGCTTCTTGAGGGGAAAGCTGTAACTCTGTGAGATGATTTCACAGAACACAAAGAATTTTCTCAAAATGCTTCTTTCTCTTTGTTATCGGAGGATATTTACTTTGACCCTATACTATTCAAAGGGATTAGAAATATCTGTTCTCCGATTCCACAGTAATAAGGCTAGCAAAGAGATCCACGAAATACAGATGTAACTCTGTGAGTGGAAGTCACACATCACAGAGCAGTTTCTCAGAAAGCTTCTTTCCAGATTTCATCTGAGGATATTTCCTTTTTCACCTTAGCCCTCTAAAGGCTTCCAAATATCACTTTGCCAATTCCACAAGAACTGTCTTAGCGAAAGGCTTGTTGACGGGAAAGCTGTAACTCTGTGAGATGATTTCACAGAAAACAAAGAAGTTTCTCGGAAAGCTTCTTTCTCTTTGTTATCGGAGGATGTTTCGTTTGGCCCTATAGTCTTCAAAGGGATCCGAAATATCTGTTCTCAGATTCCACAGAAATAAGGCTAGCAAAGAGATCCACGAAATACAGATGTAACTCTGTGAGATGAATGAACAGAACACTAAGTAGTTTCTCAGAAAGCTTCCTTCCAGATTTCATCTGAGGATATTTCCTGTTTCACCATAGCCCTCTATGGGCTTCCAAATATCACTTTGCCAATTCCACAAGAACTGTCTTAGGGAAAGGCTTCTTGAGCGGAAAGCTGTAACTCTGTGAGATGATTTCACAGAACACAAAGAAGTTTCTCAGAAAGCTTCTTTCTCTTTGTTATCGGAAGATATTTCCTTTGGCCCTATAGTCTTCAAAGGGATCCGAAATATCTGTTCTCAGATTCCACAGAATTAAGGCTAGCAAAGAGATCCACGAATTACAGATGTAACTCTGTGAGATGAATGAACAGAACACTAAGTAGTTTCTCAGAAAGCTTCCTTCCAGATTTCATCTGAGGATATTTGCTGTTTCACCATAGCCCTCTATGGGCTTCCAAATATCACTTTGCCAATTCCACAAGAACTGTCTTAGGGAAAGGCTTCTTGAGCGGAAAGCTGTAACTCTGTGAGATGATTTCACAGAACACAAAAAAGTTTCTCAGAAAGCTTCTTTCTCTTTGTTATCGGAAGATATTTCCGTTGGCCCTATAGTCTCCAAAGGGATCCGAAATATCTGTTCTCAGATTCCACAGAAATAAGGCTAGCAAAGAGATCCACGAAATACAGATGTAACTCTGTGAGTGGAAGTCACACATCACAGAGCAGTTTCTCAGAAAGCTTCTTTCCAGATTTCATCTGAGGATATTTCCTTTTTCACCACAGCCCTCTATGGGCTTCCAAATATCACTTTGCCAATTCCACAAGAACTGTCTTAGCGAAAGGCTTCTTGAGGGGAAAGCTGTAACTCTGTGAGATGATTTCACAGAACACAAGGAAGTGTCTCAGAAAGCTTCTTTCTCTTTGTTATCGGAGGTTATTTCCTTTGGCCCTATAGTTTTCAAAGGGATCCGAAATATCTGTTCTCAGATTCCACAGAAATAAGGCTAGAAAAGAGATCCACGAAATACAGATGTAACTCTGTGAGATGAATGAACAGAACACTAAGCAGTTGCTCAGAAAGCTTCTTTCCCGATTTCATCTGAGGATATTTCCTTTTTCACCATAGCCCTCTATGGGTTTCCTAATATCACTTTGCCAATTACACAAGAACTGTCTTATCGAAAGGCTTCTTGTGGGGAAAGCTGTAACTCTGTGAGATGATTTCACAGAACACAAAGAAGTTTCTCAGAAAGCTTCCTTCTCTTTGTATCGGAGGATATTTCCTTTGGCCCTATAGTCTTCAAAGGGATCCGAAATATCTGTTCTCAGATTCCACAGTAATAAGACTAGCAAAGAGATCCACGAAATACAGATGTAACTCTGTGAGATGAATGAACAGAACAGTAAGCAGTTTCTCAGAAAGATTCTTTCCAGATTTCATCTGAGGACATTTCCTTTTTCACCGTAGCCCTCTATGGGCTTCCAAATATCACTTTGCCAATTCCACAACAACTGTCTTAGCGAAAGGCTTCTTGAGGGGAAAGCTGTAACTCTGTGAGATGATTTCACAGAACACAAAGAAGTTTCTCAGAAAGCTTCTTTCTCTTTGTTATCGGAGGATATATCCTTTGGCCCTATAGTCTTCAAAGCGATCCGAAATATCTGCTATCAGATTCCACAGAAATAAGGCTAGCAAAGAGATCCACGAAATACAGATGTAACTCTGTGAGATGAATGAACAGAACACTAGGCAGTTTCCCACAAAGCTTCTTTCCAGATTTCATCTGAGGATATTTCCTTTTTCACCATAGCCCTCTAAGGGCTTCCAAATATCACTTTGCCAATTCCACAGGAACTGTCTTAGCGAAAGGCTTCTTGAGGGGAAAACTTTAACTCTGTGAGGTGATTTCACAGAACACAAAGAAGTTTCTCAGAAAGCTTCTTTCTCTTTGATATCGGACGATATTTCCCTTGGCCCTATAGTCTTCAAAGGGATCCGAAATATCTGTTCTCAGATTCCACAGAATTAAGGCTGTCAAAGAGATCCACGAAATACAGATGTAACTCTGTGAGATGAATAAACAGAACAGTAAGCAGTTTCTCAGAAAGCTTCCTTCCAGATTTCATCTGAGGATACTTCCTTTTTCACCCTAGCCCTCTATGGGCTTCCAAATATCACTTTGCCAATTCCACAAGAACTGTCTTAGCGAAAGGCTTCTTGAGGGGAAAGCTGTAACTCTGTGAGATGATTTCACAGAACACAAAGAAGTTTCTCAGAAAGCTTCTTTCTCTTTGTTATCAGAGGATATTTCCTTTGCCCTATAGTCTCCAAAGGATCCGAAATATCTATTCTCAGATTCCACAGAAATAAGGCTATCAAAGAGATCCACGAAATACAGATGTAACTCTGTGAGATGAATGAACAGAACACTAAGCAGTTTCTCCGAAAGCTTCCTTCCAGAGTTCATCTGAGGATATTTCCTGTTTCACCATAGCCCTCTATGGGCTTCCAAATATCACTTTGCCAATTCCACAAGAACTGTCTTAGCGAAAGGCTTCTTGAGGGGAAAGCTGTAACTCTGTGAGATGATTTCACAGAACACGAAGAAGTTTCTCAGAATGCTTCTTTCTCTTTGTTATCGGAGGATATTTCCTTTGGCCCTATAGTCTTCAAAGGGATCCGAAATATCTGTTCTCAGATTCCACAGAAATAAGGCTCGCAAAGAGATCCACGAAATACAGATGTAATTCTGTGAGTGGAAGTCTCACATCACAGAGCAGTTTCTCAGAAAGCTTCTTTCCAGATTTCATCTGAGGATATTTCCTTTTTCACCATAGCCATTTATGGGCTTCCAAATATCACTTTGCCAATTCCACAAGAACTGTATTAGCAAAAGGCTTCTTTAGGGGAAAGCTGTAACTCTGTGAGATGATTTCACAGAACACAAAGAAGTTTCTCAGAAAGCTTCTTTCTCTTTGTTATCGGAGGATATTTCCTTTGGCCCTATAGTCTTCAAAGGGATCCGAAATGTCTGTTCTCAGATTCCACAGAAATAAGGCTAGCAAAGAGATCCACGAAATACAGATGTAACTCTGTGAGATGAATGAACAGAACACTAAGCAGTTTCTCAGAAAGCTTCCTTCCAGATTTCATCTGAGGATATTTCCTTTCTCACCACAGCCCTCTATGGGTTTCCAAATATCACTTTGCCAATTCCACAAGAACTGTCTTAGCGAAAGGCTTCTTGAGGGGAAAGCTGTAACACTGTGAGATGATTTCACAGAACACAAAGAAGTTCCTCAGAAAGCTTCTTTCTCTTTGTTATCGGAGGATATTTCCTTTGGCCCTATAGTCTTCAAAGGGATCCGAAATATCTGTTCTCAGATTCAACAGAAATAAGGCTAGCAAAGAGATCCACGAAATACAGATGTAACTCTGTGAGTGGAAGTCACACATCACAGAGCAGTTTCTCAGAAAGCTTCTTTCCAGATTTCATCTGTGGATATTTCCTTTTTCAGCATAGCCCTCTATGGGCTTCCAAATATCGCTTTGCCAATTCCACAAGAACTGTCTTAGCGAAAGGCTTCTTGAGGGGAAAGCTGTAACTCTGTGAGATGATTTCACAGAACACAAAGAAGTTTCTCAGAAAGCTTCTTTCACTTTGTTATCGGAGGATATTTCCTTTGGCCCAATAGTCTTCAAAGGGATCCGAAATATCTGTTCTCAGATTCCACAGAAATAAGGCTAGCAAAGAGATCCACGAAATACAGATGTACCTCTGTGAGATGAATGAGCAGAACACTAAGCAGTTTCTCAGAAAGCTTCCTTCCAGATTTCATCTGAGGATATTTCCTTTTTCAACATAGCCCTCTATGGGCTTCCAAATATCACTTTGCCAATTACACAAGAACTGTCTTAGCAAAAGGCTTCTTGAAGGGAAAGCTGTAACTCTGTGAGATGATTTCACAGAACACAAAGAAGTTTCTCAGAAAGCTTCTTTCTCTTTGTTATCGGAGGATATTTCCTTTGGCCCTATAGTCTTCAAAGGGATCCGAAATATCTGTTCTCAGATTCCACAGAAATAAGGCTAGCAAAGAGATCCACAAAATACAGATGTAACTCTGTGAGATGAATGAACAGAACACTAAGCAGTTTCTGAGAAAGCTTCTTTCCCGATTTCATCCTAGGATATTTCGTTTTTCACCATATCCCTCTATGCGCTTTCAAATATCACTTTGCCAATTCCACAAGAACTGTCTTAGCGAAAGGCTTCTTGAGGGGAAAGCTGTAACTCTGTGAGATGATTTCACAGAACACAAAGAAGTTTCTCAGAAAGCTTCTTTCTCTTTGTTATCGGAGGATATTTCCTTTGGCCCTTTACTCTGCAAAGGATCGAAATATCTGTTCTCAGATTCCGCAGAAATAAGGCTAGCAAAGAGATCCGCGAAATACAGATGTAACTCTGTGAGTGGAAGTCTCACATCACAGAGCAGTTTCTCAGAAAGCTTCTTTCCAGATTTCATCTGAGGATATTTCCTTTTTCACCATAGCCATTTATGGGCTTCCAAATATCACTTTGCCAATTCCACAAGAACTGTCTTAGCAAAAGGCTTCTTGAAGGGAAAGCTGTAACTCTGTGAGATGATTTCACAGAACACAAAGAAGTTTCTCAGAAAGCTTCTTTCTCTTTGTTATCGGAGGATATTTCCTTTGGCCCTATAGTCTTCAATGGGATCCGAAATGTCTGTTCTCAGATTCCACAGAAATAAGGCTAGCAAAGAGATCCACGAAATACAGATGTAACTCTGTGAGATGAATGAACAGAACACTAAGCAGTTTCTCAGAAAGCTTCCTTCCAGATTTCTTCTGAGGATATTTCCTTTTTCACCATAGCCCTCTATGGGCTTCCAAATATCACTTTGCCAATTCCACAAGAACTGTCTTAGCGAAAGGCTTCTTGAGGGGAAAGCTGTAACTCTGTGAGATGATTTCACAGAACACAAAGAAGTTTCTCCGAAAGCTTCTTTCTCTTTGTTATCGGAGGATATTTCCTTTGGCCCTATAATCTTCAAAGGGATCCGAAATATCTGTTCTCAGTTTCCACAGAAATAAGGCTAGCAAAGAGATCGACAAAATACAGATATAATTCTGTGAGTGGAAGTCACACATCACAGAGCAGTTTCTCAGAAAGCTTCTTTCCAGTTTTCATCTGAGGATATTTCCTTTTTCACCATAGTCCTCTATGGGCTTCCAAATATCACTCTGCCAATTCCACAAGAACTGTCTTAGCGAAAGGCTTCTTGAGGGGAAAGCTGTAACTCTGTGAGATTATTTCACAGAACACAAAGAAGTTTCTCACAAAGCTTCTTTCTCTTTGTTATCGGAGGATGTTTCCTATGGCCCTATAGTCTTCAAAGGGATCCGAAATATCTGTTCTCAGATTCCACAGAAATAAGGCTAGCAAAGAGATCCACCAAACACAGATGTAACTCTGTGAGATGAATGAAGAGAACACTAAGCAGTTTCTCAGAAAGCTTCCTTCCAGATTTCATCTGAGGATATTTCGTGTTTCACCATAGCCCTCTATGGACTTCCAAATATCACTTTGCCAATTCCACAAGAACTGTCTTAGCGAAAGGCTTCTTGAGGGGAAAGCTGTAACTCTGTGAGGTGATTTTACAGAACACAAAGAAGTTTCTCAGAAACCTTCTTTCTCTTTGTTATCGGAGGATATTTCCTTTGGCCCTATAGTCTTCAAAGGGATCCGTAATATCTGTTCTCAGATTCCATAGAAACAAGGCTAGCAAAGAGATCCACGAAACACAGATGTCACTCTGTGAGTGGAAGTCACACATCACAGAGCAGTTTCTCAGAAAGCTTCTTTCCAGATTTCATCTGAGGATATTTCCTTTTTCACCATAGCCCTCTATGGGCTTCCAAATATCACATTGCCAATTCCACAAGAACTGTCTTAGCGAAAGGCTTCTTGAGGGGAAAGCTGTAATTCTGTGAGATGATTTCACAGAACACAAAGAAGTTTCTCAGAAAGCTTCTTTCTCTTTGTTATCAGAGGATATTTCCTTTGGCCCTATAGTCTTCAAAGGGATCCGAAATATCTGTTCTCAGATTCCACAGAAATAAGGCTACCAAAGAGTTCCACGAAATACAGATGTAACTCTGTGAGGTGAATGAACAGAACAGTAAGCAGTTTCTCAGAAAACTTCTTTCCAGATTTCATCTGAGGATATTTCCTTTTTCACCATAGCCCTCTATGGGCTTCCAAATATCACTTTGCCAATTCCAAAATAACTGCCTTAGCGAAAGGCTTCTTGAGGGGAAAGCTGTAACTCTGTGAGATGATTTCACAGAACACAAAGAAATTTCTCAGAAAGCTTCTTTCTCTTTGTTATCGGAGGATATTTCGTTTGGCCCTATAGTCTTCAAAGGGATCCGAAATATCTGTTCTCAGATTCCACAGAATTAAGGCTAGCAAAGAGATTCACGAAATGCAGATGTAACTCTGTGAGATGAATGAACAGAACACTAAGCAGTATCCCACAAAGCTTCTTTCCAGATTTCATCTGAGGATATTTCCTTTTTCACCATAGCCCTCTATGGGCTTCCAAATATCACTTTGCCAATTCCACAAGAACTGTCTTAGCAAAAGGGTTGTTGAGGGGAAAGCTGTAACTCTGTGAGATGATTTCACAGAACACAAAGAAATTTCTCAGAAAGCTTCTTTCTCTTTGTTATCAGAGGATATTTCCTTTGGCCCTATAGTCTTCAAAGGGATCCGAAATATCTGTTCTCAGATTCCACAGAAATAAGGCTAGCAAAGAGATCCACAAAATACAGATGTAACTCTGTGAGATGAATGAACAGAACACTAAGCAGTATCTCAGAAAGCTTCTTTCCAGATTTCATCTGAGGATATTTCCTTTTTCACCATAGCCCTCTATGGGCTTCCAAATATCACTTTGCCAATTCCACAAGAACTGTCTTAGCGAAAGGCTTCTTGAGGGGAAAGCTGTAACTCTGTGAGATGATTTCACAGAACACAAAGAAGTTTCTCAGAAAGTTTCTTTCTCTTTGTTATCGGAGGATATTTCCTTTGGCCCTATAGTCTTCAAAGGGATCCGAAATATCTGTTCTCAGATTCCACAGAAATAAGGCTAGCAAAGAGATCCACGAAATACAGATGTAACTCTGTGAGTGGAAGTCACACATCACAGAGCAGTGTCTCTGAAAGTTTCTTTCCAGATTTCATATGAGGATATTTTCTTTTTCACCATAGCCATCTATGGGCTTCCAAATATCACTTTTCCTATTCCACAAGAACTGTCTTAGCGAAAGGCTTCTTGAGGGGAAAGCTGTAACTCTGTGAGATGACTTCACAGAGCACAAAGAAGTTTCTCAGAAAGCTTCTTTCTCTTTGTTATCGGAGGATATTTCCTTTGGCCCTATAGTCTTCAAAGGGATCCGAAATATCTGTTCTCAGATTCCACAGAAATAAGGCTAGCAAAGAGATGCACCAAACACAGATGTAACTCTGTGAGTGGAAGTCACACATCACAGAGCAGTTTCTCAGAAAGCTTCTTTCCATTTTTCATCTGAGGATATTTCCTTTATCACCATAGCCCTCTATGGGCTTCCAAATATCACTTTGCCAATTCCACAAGAACTGTTTTAGCGAAAGGCTTCTTGAGGGGAAAGCTGTAACTCTGTGAGATGATTTCACAGAACACAAAGAAGTTTCTCAGAAGGCTTCTTTCTCTTTGTTATCTTAGGATATTTCCTTTGGCCCTATAGTCTTCAAAGGGATCCGAAATATCTGTTCTCAGATTCCACAGAAATAAGGCTAGCAAAGAGATCCACGAAATACAGATGTAACTCTGTGAGTGGAAGTCAAACATCACAGTGCAGTTTCTCTGAAAGCTTCTTTCCAGATTTCATCTGAGGATATTTCCTTTTTCACCATAGCCCTCTATGGGCTTCCAAATATCACTTTGCCAATTCCACAAGAACTGTCTTAGCGAAAGGCTTCTTTAGGGGAAACCTGTAATTCTCTGAGATGATTTCACAGAACACAAAGAAGTTTCTCAGAAAGCTTCTGTCTCTTTGTTATCGGAGGATATTTCCTTTGGCCCTATAGTCTTCAAAGGGATCCGAAATATCTGTTCTCAGATTCCACAGAATTAAGGGTAGCAAAGAGATCAACGAAATACAGATGTAACTCTTTGAGATGAAGGAACAGAACACTAAGCAGTTTCTCAGAAAGCTTCTTTCCCGATTTCGTCTGAGGATATTTCCTTTTTCACCACAGCCCTCTACGGGCTTCCAAATATCACTTTGCCAATTCCACAAGAACTGTCTTAGCGAAAGGCTTCTTGAGGTGAAAGCTGTAACTCTGTGCGATGATTTCACAGAACACAAAGAAGTTTCTCAGAAAGCTTCTTTCTCTTTGTTATCGGAGGATATTTCCTTTGGCCCTATAGTCTTCAAAGGGATCCGAAATATCTGTTCTCAGATTCCACCGAAATAAGGCTAGCAAAGAGATCCACGAAATACAGATGTAACTCTGTGAGATGAATGAACAGAACACTAAGGAGTTTCTCAGAAAGCTTCTTTCCAGATTTCATCTGAGGATATTTCCTTTTTCACCATAGCCCTCTATGGGCTTCCAAATATCACTTTGCCAATTCCACAAGAACTGTCTTAGCGAAAGTCTTCTTGATGGGAAAGCTGTAACTCTGTGAGATGATTTCACAGAACACAAAGAAGTTTCTCAGAAAGCTTCTTACTCTTTGTTATCGGAGGATATTTCCTTTGGCCTATAGTCTTCAAAGGGATCCGAAATATCTGTTCTCAGATTTCACAGATATAAGGCTAGCAAAGAGATCCACAAAATACATATGTAACTCTGTGAGATGAATGAACAGAACACTAAGCAGTTTCTCAGAAAACTTCTTTCTCGATTACATCTGAGGATATTTCCTTTTTCACCATAGCCCCCTACGAGCTTCCAAATATCACTTTGCCAATTCCACAAAAACTGTCTTAGCGAAAGGCTTCTTGTGGGGAAAGCTGTAGCTCTGTGAGATGGTTTCACAGAACACAAAGAAGTTTCTCAGAAAGCTTCTTTCTCTTTGTTATCGGAGGATATTTCCTTTGTCCCTATAGTCTTCAAAGGGATCCGAAATATCTGTTCTCAGATTCCACAGAAATAAGGCAAGGAAAGAGATAAACGAAATACACATGTAACTCTGTGAGTGGAAGTCACACATCACAGAGCAGTTTCTCAGAAATCTTCTTTCCAGTTTTCATCTGAGGATATTTCCTTTTTCACCATTGCCCTCTATGGGCTTCCAAATATCACTTTGCCAATTCCGCAAGAACTGTCTTAGCGAAAGGCTTCTTGAGGGGAATGCTGTAAGTCTGTGAGATGATTTCAGAGAACACAAAGAAGTTTCTCAGAAAGCTTCTTTCTCTTTGTTATCGGAGGATATTTTCTTTGGCCCTATAGTCTTCAAAGGGATCCGAAATATCTGTTCTCAGATTCCACAGAATTAAGGCTAGCAAAGAGATCCATGAAATACAGATGTAACTCTGTGAGATGAATTAACAGAACACTAAGCAGTTTGCCACAAAGCTTCTTTCCAGATTTCATCTGAGGATATTTCCTTTTTCACCATAGCCCTCTACAGTCTTCCAAATATCACTTTGCCAATTCCACAAGAACTGTCTTAGCGAAAGGCTTCTTGAGGGGAAAGCTGTAACTCTGTGAGATGATTTCACAGAACACAAAGAAGTTTCTCAGAAAGCTTGTTTCTGTTTGTTATCGGAGGATATTTCGTTTGGCCCTGTAGTCTTCAAAGGGATCCGAAATATCTGTTCTCAGATTCCACAGAAATAATGCTAGCAAAGAGATCCACGAAATACAGATGTAACTCTGTAAGTGGAAGTCACACATCACAAAGCAGTTTCTCTGAAAGCTTCTTTCCAGATTTCATCTGAGGATATTTCCTTTTTCACCACAGCCCTCTATGGGCTTCCAAATATCAGTTTGCCAATTCCACAAGAACTGTCTTAGCGAAAGGCTTCTTGAGGGGAAAGCTGTAACTCTGTGAGATGATTTCACAGAATACAAAGAAGTTTCTCAGAAAGCTTCTTTCTCTTTGTTATCGGAGGATATTTCCTTTGGCCCTATAATTTTCAAAGGGATCCCAAATATCTGTTCTCAGATTCCACAGAAATAAGGCTAGCAAAGAGATCCACCAAACACAGATGTAACTCTGTGAGTGGAAGTCACACATCACAGAGCAGTTTCTCAGAAAGCTTCTTTCCAGATTTCATCTGAGGATATTTCCTTTTTCACCATAGCCCTCTATGGGCTTCCAAATATCACTTTGCCAATTCCACAAGAACTGTCTTAGCGAAAGGCTTCTTGAGGGGAAAGCTGTAACTCTGTGAGATGATTTCACAGAACACAAGGAAGTTTCTCAGAAAGCTTCTTTCTCTTTGTTATCGGAGGATATTTCCTTTGGCCCTATAGTCATCAAAGGGATCCGAAATATCTGTTCTCAGATTCCACAGAATTAAGGCTAGCATAGAGATCCATGAAATACAGATGTAACTCTGTGAGATGAATTAACAGAACACTAAGCAGTTTGCCACAAAGCTTCTTTCCAGATTTCATCTGAGGATATTTCCTTTTTCACCATAGCCCTCTATGGGCTTCCAAATATCACTTTGCCAATTCCACAAGAACTGTCTTAGCGAAAGGCTTCTTGAGGGGAAAGCTGTAACTCTGTGAGATGATTTCACAGAACACAAAGAAGTTTCTCAGAAAGCTTCTTTCTCTTTGATATCGGAGGATATTTCCTTTGGCCCTATAGTCTTCAAAGGGATCCGAAATATCTGTTCTCAGATTCCACAGAAATAAGGCTAGCAAAGAGATCCACCAAACACAGACGTAACTCTGTTAGATGAATGACAGGACACTAAGCAGTTTCTCAGAAAGCTTCTTTCCAGATTTCATCTGAGGATATTTCCTTTTTCACCATAGCCCTCCAGGGGTTCCAAATATCACTTTGCCAATTCCACAAGAACTGTCTTAGCGAAAGACTTCTTGAGGGGAAAGCTGCAACTCTGTGAGACAATTTCACAGAACACAAAGAAGTTTCTCAGAAAGCTTCTTTCTCTTTGTTATCACAGGATATTTCCTTTGGCCCGATAGTCTTCAAAGTGATCCGAAATATCTGTTCTCAGATTCCACAGAAATAAAGCTAGCAAAGAGATCCACGAAATACAGATGTAACTCTGTGAGGTGAATGAACAGAACAGTAAGCTGTTTCTCAGAAAACTTCTTTCCAGATTTCATCTGAGGATATTTCCTTTTTCACCATAGCCCTTTATGGGCTTCCAAATATCACTTTGCCAATTCCAAAATAACTGCCTTAGCGAAAGGCTTCTTGAGGGGAAAGCTGTAACTCTGTGAGATGATTTCACAGAACACAAAGAAATTTCTCACAAAGCTTCTTTCTCTTTGTTATCGGAGGATATTTCGTTTGGCCCTATAGTCTTCAAAGGGATCCGAAATATCTGTTCTCAGATTCCACAGAATTAAGGCTAGCAAAGAGATCCACGAAATACAGATGTAACTCGGTGAGATGAAGGAACAGAACACTAATCGTTTTCTCAGAAAGCTTCTTTACCGATTTCGTCTGAGGATATTTCCTTTTTCACCATAGCCCTCTATGGGCTTCCAAATATCACTTTGCCAATTCCACAAGAACTGTCTTAGCGAAAGGCTTCGTGAGGGGAAAGCTGCAACTCTGTGAGGTGATTTCACAGAACACAAAGAAGTTTCTCAGAAAGCTTCTTTCTCTTTGTTATCGGAGGATATTTCCTTTGGCCCTATAGTCTTCAAAGGGATCCGAAATATCTGTTCTCAGATTCCACAGAAATAAGGGTAGCAAAGAGATCCACGAAATACAGATGTAAGCCTGTGAGTGAAAGTCACACATCACAAAGCAGTTTCTCAGAAAGCTTCTTTGCAGATTTCATCTGAGGATATTTCCTTTTTCACCATAGCCCTCTAAGGGCTTCAAAATATCACTTTGCCAATTCCACAAGAACTGTCTTAGCGAAAGGCTTCTTGAGGGGAAAGCTGTAACTCTGTAAGATGATTTCACAGAACACAAAGAAGTTTTTCAGAAGGCTTCTTTCTCTTTGTTATCGGAAGATATTTCCTTTGGCCCTATAGTCGTCAAAGGGATCCGAAATATCTGTTCTCAGATTCCACAGAAATAAGGCTAGCAAAGAGATCCACGAAATACAGATGTAACGCTGTGAGATGAATGAATAGAACACTGAGCAGTTTCTCAGAAAGCTTCTTTCCAGATTTCATCTGAGGATATTTCCTTTTTCACCATAGCCCTCTCTGGGATTCCAAATATCACTTTACCAATTCCAGAAGAACTGTCTTAGCGAAAGGCTTCTTGAGGGAAAAGCTGTAACTCTGTGAGATGATTTCACAGAACACAAAGAAGTTTCTCAGAAAGCTTCTTTCTCTTTGTTATCGGAGGATATTTCCTTTGGCCCTATAGTCTTCAAAGGGATCCGAAATATCTGTTCTCAGATTCCACAGAAATAAGGCTAGCAAAGAGATCCACAAAATACAGATATAACTCTGTGAGATGAATGAACAGAACACTAAGCAGTATCTCAGAAAGCTTCTTTCCAGATTTCATCTGAGGATATTTCCTTTTTCACCATAGCCCTCTATGGGCTTCGAAATATCACTTTGCCAATTCCACAAGAACTGTCTTAGCGAAAGGCTTCTTGAGGGGAAAGCTGTAACTCTGTGAGATGATTTCACAGAACACAAAGAAGTTTCTCAGAAAGTTTCTTTCTCTTTGTTATCGGAGGATATTTCCTTTGGCCCTATAGTCTTCAAAGGGATCCGAAATATCTGTTCTCAGATTCCACAGAAATAAGGCTAGCAAGGAGATCCACGAAATACAGATGTAACTCTGTGAGTAGAAGTCATACATCACAGGGCAGTTTCTCTGAAAGCTTCTTTCCAAATTTCATCTGAGGATATTTCCTTTTTCACCATAGCCCTCTATGGGCTTCCAAATATCACTTTGCCAATTCCGCAAGAACTGTCTTAGCGAAAGGCTTCTTGAGGGGAATGCTGTAAGTCTGTGAGATGATTTCAGAGAACACAAAGAAGTTTCTCAGAAAGCTTCTTTTTCTTTGTTATCGGAGGATATTTCCTTTGGCCCTATAGTCATCAAAGGGATCCGAAATATCTGTTCTCAGATTCCACAGAATTAAGGCTAGCAAAGAGATCCATGAAATACAGATGTAACTCTGTGAGATGAATTAACAGAACACTAAGCAGTTTGCCACAAAGCTTCTTTCCAGATTTCATCTGAGGATATTTCCTTTTTCAACATAGCCCTCTACAGTCTTCCAAATATCACTTTGCCAATTCCACAAGAACTGTCTTAGCGAAAGGCTTCTTGAGGGGAAAGCTGTAACTCTGTGAGATGATTTCACAGAACACAAAGAAGTTTCTCAGAAAGCTTGTTTCTGTTTGTTATCGGAGGATATTTCGTTTGGCCCTGTAGTCTTCAAAGGGATCCGAAATATCTGTTCTCAGATTCCACAGAAATAATGCTAGCAAAGAGATCCACGAAATACAGATGTAACTCTGTAAGTGGAAGTCACACATCACAAAGCAGTTTCTCTGAAAGCTTCTTTCCAGATTTCATCTGAGGATATTTCCTTTTTCACCACAGCCCTCTATGGGCTTCCAAATATCAGTTTGCCAATTCCACAAGAACTGTCTTAGCGAAAGGCTTCTTGAGGGGAAAGCTGTAACTCTGTGAGATGATTTCACAGAATACAAAGAAGTTTCTCAGAAAGCTTCTTTCTCTTTGTTATCGGAGGATATTTCCTTTGGCCCTATAATTTTCAAAGGGATCCCAAATATCTGTTCTCAGATTCCACAGAAATAAGGCTAGCAAAGAGATCCACCAAACACAGATGTAACTCTGTGAGTGGAAGTCACACATCACAGAGCAGTTTCTCAGAAAGCTTCTTTCCAGATTTCATCTGAGGATATTTCCTTTTTCACCATAGCCCTCTATGGGCTTCCAAATATCACTTTGCCAATTCCACAAGAACTGTCTTAGCGAAAGGCTTCTTGAGGGGAAAGCTGTAACTCTGTGAGATGATTTCACAGAACACAAGGAAGTTTCTCAGAAAGCTTCTTTCTCTTTGTTATCGGAGGATATTTCCTTTGGCCCTATAGTCATCAAAGGGATCCGAAATATCTGTTCTCAGATTCCACAGAATTAAGGCTAGCATAGAGATCCATGAAATACAGATGTAACTCTGTGAGATGAATTAACAGAACACTAAGCAGTTTGCCACAAAGCTTCTTTCCAGATTTCATCTGAGGATATTTCCTTTTTCACCATAGCCCTCTATGGGCTTCCAAATATCACTTTGCCAATTCCACAAGAACTGTCTTAGCGAAAGGCTTCTTGAGGGGAAAGCTGTAACTCTGTGAGATGATTTCACAGAACACAAAGAAGTTTCTCAGAAAGCTTCTTTCTCTTTGATATCGGAGGATATTTCCTTTGGCCCTATAGTCTTCAAAGGGATCCGAAATATCTGTTCTCAGATTCCACAGAAATAAGGCTAGCAAAGAGATCCACCAAACACAGACGTAACTCTGTTAGATGAATGACAGGACACTAAGCAGATTCTCAGAAAGCTTCTTTCCAGATTTCATCTGAGGATATTTCCTTTTTCACCATAGCCCTCCAGGGGTTCCAAATATCACTTTGCCAATTCCACAAGAACTGTCTTAGCGAAAGACTTCTTGAGGGGAAAGCTGCAACTCTGTGAGACAATTTCACAGAACACAAAGAAGTTTCTCAGAAAGCTTCTTTCTCTTTGTTATCACAGGATATTTCCTTTGGCCCGATAGTCTTCAAAGTGATCCGAAATATCTGTTCTCAGATTCCACAGAAATAAAGCTAGCAAAGAGATCCACGAAATACAGATGTAACTCTGTGAGGTGAATGAACAGAACAGTAAGCTGTTTCTCAGAAAACTTCTTTCCAGATTTCATCTGAGGATATTTCCTTTTTCACCATAGCCCTTTATGGGCTTCCAAATATCACTTTGCCAATTCCAAAATAACTGCCTTAGCGAAAGGCTTCTTGAGGGGAAAGCTGTAACTCTGTGAGATGATTTCACAGAACACAAAGAAATTTCTCAGAAAGCTTCTTTCTCTTTGTTATCGGAGGATATTTCGTTTGGCCCTATAGTCTTCAAAGGGATCCGAAATATCTGTTCTCAGATTCCACAGAATTAAGGCTAGCAAAGAGATTCACGAAATGCAGATGTATCTCTGTGAGATGAATGAACAGAACACTAAGCAGTATCCCACAAAGCTTCTTTCCAGATTTCATCTGAGGATATTTCCTTTTTCACCGTAGCCCTCTATGGGCTTCCAAATATCACTTTGCCAATTCCACAAGAACTGTCTTAGCGAAAGGGTTGTTGAGGGGAAAGCTGGAACTCTGTGAGATGATTTCACAGAACACAAAGAAATTTCTCAGAAATCTTCTTTCTCTTTGTTATCAGAGGATATTTCCTTTGGCCCTATAGTCTTCAAAGGGATCCAAAATATCTGTTCTCAGATTCCACAGAAATAAGGCTAGCAAAGAGATCCACAAAATACAGATGTAACTCTGTGAGATGAATGAACAGAACACTAAGCAGTTTCTCAGAAAGCTTCTTTCCAGATTTCATCTGAGGATATTTCCTTTTTCACCATAGCCCTCTATGGGCTTCCAAATATCACTTTGCCAATTCCACAAGAACTGTCTTAGCGAAAGGCTTCTTGAGGGGAAAGCTGTAACTCTGTGAGATGATTTCACAGAACACAAAGAAGTTTCTCAGAAAGTTTCCTTCTCTTTGTTATCGGAGGATATTTCCTTTGGCCCTATAGTCTTCAAAGGGATCCGAAATATCTGTTCTCAGATTCCACAGAAATAAGGCTAGCAAAGAGATGCACCAAACACAGATGTAACTCTGTAAGTGGAAGTCCCACATCACAGAGCAGTTTCTCAGACAGCTTCTTTCCAGATTTCATCTGAGGATATTTCCTTTATCACCATAGCCCTCTATGGGCTTCCAAATATCACTTTGCCAATTCCACAAGAACTGTTTTAGCGAAAGGCTTCTTGAGGGGAAAGCTGTAACTCTGAGAGATGATTTCACAGAACACAAAGAAGTTTCTCAGAAGGCTTCTTTCTCTTTGTTATCTTAGGATATTTCCTTTGGCCCTATAGTCTTCAAAGGGATCCGAAATATCTGTTCTCAGATTCCACAGAAATAAGGCTAGCAAAGAGATCCACGAAATACAGATGTAACTCTGTGAGTGGAAGTCAAACATCACAGAGCAGTTTCTCTGAAAGCTTCTTTCCAGATTTCATCTGAGGATATTTCCTTTTTCACCACAGCCCTCTATGGGCTTCAAAATATCACTTTGCCAATTCCACAAGAACTGTCTTAGCGAAAGGCTTCTTGAGGGGAAAGCTGTAACTCTGTGAGATGATTTCACAGAACACAAAGAAGTTTCTCAGAAAGCTTCTTTCTCTTTGTTATCGGAGGATATTTCCTTTGGCCCTATAGTCTTCAAAGGGATCCGAATTATCTGTCCCCAGATTCCACAGAATTAAGGCTAGCAAAGAGATCCATGAAATACAGATGTAACTCTGTGAGATGAATTAACAGAACACTAAGCAGTTTCCCACAAAGCTTCTTTCCAGATTTCATCTGAGGATATTTCCTTTTTCACCATAGCCCTCTACGGGCTTCCAAATATCACTTTGCCAATTCCACAAGAACTGTCTTAGCGAAAGGCTTCTTGAGGGGTAAGCTGTAACTCTGTGAGATGATTTCACAGAACACAAAGAAGTTTTTCAGAAAGCTTGTTTCTGTTTGTTATCGGAGGATATTTCGTTTGGCCCTGTAGTCTTCAAAGGGATCCGAAATATCTGTTCTCAGATTCCACAGAAATAAGGCTAGCAAAGAGATCCACGAAATACAGATGTAACTCTGTGAGTGGAAGTCACACATCAAAGAGCAGTTTCTCTGAAAGCTTCTTTCCAGATTTCATCTGAGGATATTTCCTTTTTCACCACATCCCTCTATGGGCTTCCAAATATCACTTTGCCAATTCCACAAGAACTGTCTTAGCGAAAGGCTTCTTGAGGGGAAAGCTGTAACTCTGTGAGATGATTTCACAGAACACAAAGAAGTTTCTCAGAAAGCTTCTTTCTCTTTGTTATCGGAGGATATTTCCTTTGGCCCTATAGTCTTCAAAGGGATCCGAAATATCTGTTCTCAGATTCCACAGAATTAAGGCTAGGAAAGAGATCAACGAAATACAGATGTAACTCTTGGAGATGAAGGAACAGAACACTAAGCAGTTTCTCAGAAAGCTTCTTTCCCGATTTCGTCCGAGGATATTTCCTTTTTCACCACAGCCCTCTACGGGCTTCCAAATATCACTTTGCCAATTCCACAAGAACTGTCTTAGCGAAAGGCTTCTTGAGGGGAAAGCTGTAACTCTGTGAGATGATTTCACAGAACACAAAGAAGTTTCTCAGAAAGCTTCTTTCTCTTTGTTATCGGAGGATATTTCCTTTGGCCCTATAGTCTTCAAAGGGATCCGAAATGTCTGTTCTCAGATTCCACCGAAATAAGGCTAGCAAAGAGATCCACGAAATACAGATGTAACTCTGTGAGATGAATGAACAGAACACTAAGGAGTTTCTCAGAAAGCTTCTTTCCAGATTTCATCTGAGGATATTTCCTTTTTCACCATAGCCCTCTATGGGCTTCCAAATATCACTTTGCCAATTCCACAAGAACTGTCTTAGCGAAAGTCTTCTTGATGGGAAAGCTGTAACTCTGTGAGATGATTTCACAGAACACAAAGAAGCTTCTCAGAAAGCTTCTTACTCTTTGTTATCGGAGGATATTTCCTTTGGCCTATAGTCTTCAAAGGGATCCGAAATATCTGTTCTCAGATTTCACAGATATAAGGCTAGCAAAGAGATCCACAAAATACAGATGTAACTCTGTGAGATGAATGAACAGAACACTAAGCAGTTTCTCAGAAAACTTCTTTCCCGATTACATCTGAGGATATTTCCTTTTTCACCATAGCCCCCTACGAGCTTCCAAATATCACTTAGCCAATTCCACAAAAACTGTCTTAGCGAAAGGCTTCTTGTGGGAAAAGCTGTAGCTCTGTGAGATGGTTTCACAGAACACGAAGAAGTTTCTCAGAAATCTTCTTTCTCTTTGTTATCGGAGGATATTTCCTTTGTCCCTATAGTCTTCAAAGGGATCCGAAATATCTGTTCTCAGATTCCACAGAAATAAGGCAAGGAAAGAGATAAACGAAATACACATGTAACTCTGTGAGTGGAAGTCACACATCACAGAGCAGTTTCTCAGAAATCTTCTTTCCAGTTTTCATCTGAGGATATTTCCTTTTTCACCATTGCCCTCTATGGGCTTCCAAATATCACTTTGCCAATTCCACAAGAACTGTCTTAGCGAAAGACTTCTTGAGGGGAAAGCTGTAACTCTGTGAGATGATTTCACAGAACACAGAGAAGTTTCTCAGAAAGCTTCTTTCTCTTTGTTATCGGAGGATATTTCCTTTGGCCCTATAGTCTTCAAAGGGATCCGAAATATCTGTTCTCAGATTCCACAGAAATAAGGCTAGCAAAGAGATCCACGAAATACAGATGTAACCCTGTGAGATGAATGAATAGAACACTGAGCAGTTTCTCAGAAATCTTCTTTCCAGATTTCATCTGAGGATATTTCCTTTTTCTCCAAAGCCCTCTACGGGATTCCAAATATCACTTTGTCAATTCCACAAGAACTGTCTTAGCCAGAGGCTTCTTTAGGGGAAAGCTGTAACTCCCTGAGATGATTTCACAGAACACAAAGAAGTTTCTCAGAAAGCTTCTTTCTATTTGTTATCAGAGGATATTTCCTTTGGCCCTATTGTCTTCAAAGGGATCCGAAATATCTGTTCTCAGATTCCACAGAAATAAGGCTAGCAAAGAGATCCACGAAATACAGATGTAACTCGGTGAGATGAAGGAACAGAACACTAAGCGGTTTCTCAGAAAGCTTCTTTACCGATTTCGTCTGAGGATATTTCCTTTTTCACCATAGCCCTCTATGGGCTTACAAATATCACTTTGCCAATTCCACAAGAACTGTCTTAGCGAAAGGCTTCGTGAGGGGAAAGCTGCAACTCTGTGAGATGATTTCACAGAACACAAAGAAGTTTCTCAGAAAGCTTCTTTCTCTTTGTTATCGGAGGATATTTCCTTTGGCCCTATAGTCTTCAAAGGGATCCGAAATATCTGTTCTCAGATTCCACAGAAATAATGGTAGCAAAGAGATCCGCGAAATACAGATGTAAGCCTGTGAGTGAAAGTCACACATCACAAAGCAGTTTCTCAGAAAGCTTCTTTCCAGATTTCATCTGAGGATATTTCCTTTTTCACCATAGCCCTCTATGGGCTTCAAAATATCACTTTGCCAATTCCACAAGAACTGTCTTAGCGAAAGGCTTCTTGAGGGGAAAGCTGTAACTCTGTGAGATGATTTCACAGAACACAAAGAAGTTTTTCAGAAGGCTTCTTTCTCTTTGTTATCGGAAGATATTTCCTTTGGCCCTATAGTCGTCAAAGGGATCCGAAATATCTGTTCTCAGATTCCACAGAAATAAGGCTAGCAAAGAGATCCACGAAATACAGATGTAACGCTGTGAGATGAATGAATAGAACACTGAGCAGTTTCTCAGAAAGCTTCTTTCCAGATTTCATCTGAGGATATTTCCTTTTTCACCATAGCCCTCTCTGGGATTCCAAATATCACTTTACCAATTCCAGAAGAACTGTCTTAGCGAAAGGCTTATTGAGGGAAAAGCTGTAACTCTGTGAGATGATTTCACAGAACACAAAGAAGTTTCTCAGAAAGCTTCTTTCTCTTTGTTATCGGAGGATATTTCGTTTGGCCCTATAGTCTTCAAAGGGATCCGAAATATCTGTTCTCAGATTCCACAGAAATAAGTCTACCAAAGAGATCCACGAAATACAGATGTAACTCTGTGAGATGAATGAACAGAACACTAAGCAGTTTCTCAGAAACCTTCTTTCCAAATTTCATCTGAGGATATTTCCTTTTTTCACCATAGCCCTCTATGGGCTTCCAAATATCAATTTTCCAATTCCACAAGAACTGTCTTAGCGAAAGGCTTCTTGAGGGGAAAGCTGAAACTCTGTGAGATGATTTCACAGAACACAAAGAAGTTTCTCAGAAAGCTTCTTTCTCTTTGTTATCGGAGGATATTTCCTTTGGCCCTATACTCGTCAAAGGGATCCGAAATATCTGTTCTCAGATTCCACAGAAATAAGGCTAGCAAAGAGATCCACGAAATACAGATGTAACTCTGTGAGTGGAAGTCACACAATCCAGAGCAGTTTCTCAGAAAGCTTGTTTCCAGATTTCATCTGAGGATATTTCCTTTTTCACCGTAGCCCTCTATGGGCTTCCAAATATCACTTTGCCAATTCCACAAGAAGTGTCTTAGCGAAAGGCTTCTTGAGGGGAATGCTGTAAGTCTGTGAGATGATTTCAGAGAACACAAAGAAGTTTCTCAGAAAGCTTCTTTTTCTTTGTTATCGGAGGATATTTCCTTTGGCCCTATAGTCATCAAAGGGATCCGAAATATCTGTTCTCAGATTCCACAGAATTAAGGCTAGCATAGAGATCCATGAAATACAGATGTAACTCTGTGAGATGAATTAACAGAACACTAAGCAGTTTGCCACAAAGCTTCTTTCCAGATTTCATCTGAGGATATTTCCTTTTTCACCATAGCCCTCTATGGGCTTCCAAATATCACTTTGCCAATTCCACAAGAACTGTCTTAGCGAAAGGCTTCTTGAGGGGAAAGCTGTAACTCTGTGAGATGATTTCACAGAACACAAAGAAGTTTCTCAGAAAGCTTCTTTCTCTTTGATATCGGAGGATATTTCCTTTGGCCCTATAGTCTTCAAAGGGATCCGAAATATCTGTTCTCATTTTCCACAGAAATAAGGCTAGCAAAGAGATCCACCAAACACAGACGTAACTCTGTTAGATGAATGACAGGACACTAAGCAGTTTCTCAGAAAGCTTCTTTCCAGATTTCATCTGAGGATATTTCCTTTTTCACCATAACCCTCCAGGGGTTCCAAATATCACTTTGCCAATTCCACAAGAACTGTCTTAGCGAAAGACTTCTTGAGGGGAAAGCTGCAACTCTGTGAGACAATTTCACAGAACACAAAGAAGTTTCTCAGAAAGCTTCTTTCTCTTTGTTATCACAGGATATTTCCTTTGGCCCGATAGTCTTCAAAGTGATCCGAAATATCTGTTCTCAGATTCCACAGAAATAAAGCTAGCAAAGAGATCCACGAAATACAGATGTAACTCTGTGAGGTGAATGAACAGAACAGTAAGCTGTTTCTCAGAAAACTTCTTTCCAGATTTCATCTGAGGATATTTCCTTTTTCACCATAGCCCTTTATGGGCTTCCAAATATCACTTTGCCAATTCCAAAATAACTGCCTTAGCGAAAGGCTTCTTGAGGGGAAAGCTGTAACTCTGTGAAATGATTTCACAGAACACAAAGAAATTTCTCAGAAAGCTTCTTTCTCTTTGTTATCGGAGGATATTTCGTTTGGCCCTATAGTCTTCAAAGGGATCCGAAATATCTGTTCTCAGATTCCACAGAATTAAGGCTAGCAAAGAGATTCACGAAATGCAGATGTATCTCTGTGAGATGAATGAACAGAACACTAAGCAGTATCCCACAAAGCTTCTTTCCAGATTTCATCTGAGGATATTTCCTTTTTCACCGTAGCCCTCTATGGGCTTCCAAATATCACTTTGCCAATTCCACAAGAACTGTCTTAGCGAAAGGGTTGTTGAGGGGAAAGCTGGAACTCTGTGAGTTGATTTCACAGAACACAAAGAAATTTCTCAGAAAGCTTCTTTCTCTTTGTTATCAGAGGATATTTCCTTTGGCCCTATAGTCTTCAAAGGGATCCAAAATATCTGTTCTCAGATTCCACAGAAATAAGGCTAGCAAAGAGATCCACAAAATACAGATGTAACTCTGTGAGATGAATGAACAGAACACTAAGCAGTTTCTCAGAAAGCTTCTTTCCAGATTTCATCTGAGGATATTTCCTTTTTCACCATAGCCCTCTATGGGCTTCCAAATATCACTTTGCCAATTCCACAAGAACTGTCTTAGCGAAAGGCTTCTTGAGGGGAAAGCTGTAACTCTGTGAGATGATTTCACAGAACACAAAGAAGTTTCTCAGAAAGTTTCCTTCTCTTTGTAATCGGAGGATATTTCCTTTGGCCCTATAGTCTTCAAAGGGATCCGAAATATCTGTTCTCAGATTCCACAGAAATAAGTCTAGCAAAGAGATCCACGAAATACAGATGTAACTCTGTGAGTAGAAGTCAAACATCACAGAGCAGTTTCTCTGAATGCTTCTTTCCAAATTTCATCTGAGGATATTTCCTTTTTCACAATAGCCCTCTATGGGCTTCCAAATATCACTTTGCCAATTCCGCAAGAACTGTCTTAGCGAAAGGCTTCTTGAGGGGAATGCTGTAAGTCTGTGAGATGATTTCAGAGAACACAAAGAAGTTTCTCAGAAAGCTTCTTTTTCTTTGTTATCGGAGGATATTTCCTTTGGCCCTATAGTCTTCAAAGGGATCCGAAATATCTGTTCTCAGATTCCACAGAATTAAGGCTAGCAAAGAGATCCATGAAATACAGATGTAACTCTGTGAGATGAATTAACAGAACACTAAGCAGTTTCCCACAAAGCTTCTTTCCAGACTTCATCTGAGGATATATCCTTTTTCACCATAGCAATCTATGGGTTTCCAAATATCACTTTGCCAATTCCACAAGAACTGTCTTAGCGAAAGGCTTCTTGAGGGGAAAGCTGTATCTCTCTGAGATGATTTCACAGAACATCGAGAAGTTTCTCAGAAAGCTTCTTTCTCTTTGTTATCGGAGGATATTTCGTTTGGCCCTGTAGTCTTCATAGGGATCCGAAATATCTGTTCTCAGATTCCACATAAATAATTCTAGCAAAGAGATCCACGAAATACAGATGTAACTCTGTGACTGGAAGTCACACATCACAGAGCAGTGTCTCTGAAAGTTTCTTTCCAGATTTCATATGAGGATATTTTCTTTTTCACCATAGCCCTCTATGGGCTCCCAAATATCACTTTTCCAATTCCACAAGAACTGTCTTAGCGAAAGGCTTCTTGAGGGGAAAGCTGTAACTCTGTGAGATGATTTCACAGAACACAAAGAAGTTTCTCAGAAAGCTTCTTTCTCTTTGTTATCGGAGGATATTTCCTTTGGCCCTATAGTCTTCAAAGGGATCCGAAATATCTGTTCTCAGATTCCACAGAAATAAGGCTAGCAAAGAGATGCACCAAACACAGATGTAACTCTGTGAGTGGAAGTCCCACATCACAGAGCAGTTTCTCAGAAAGCTTCTTTCCAGATTTCATCTGAGGATATTTCCTTTATCACCATAGCCCTCTATGGGCTTCCAAATATCACTTTGCCAATTCCACAAGAACTGTTTTAGCGAAAGGCTTCTTGAGGGGAAAGCTGTAACTCTGAGAGATGATTTCACAGAACACAAAGAAGTTTCTCAGAAGGCTTCTTTCTCTTTGTTATCTTAGGATATTTCCTTTGGCCCTATAGTCTTCAAAGGGATCCGAAATATCTGTTCCCAGATTCCACAGAATTAAGGCTAGCAAAGAGATCCATGAAATACAGATGTAACTCTGTGAGATGAATTAACAGAACACTAAGCAGTTTCCCACAAAGCTTCTTTCCAGATTTCATCTGAGGATATTTCCTTTTTCACCATAGCACTCTACGGGCTTCCAAATATCACTTTGCCAATTCCACAAGAACTGTCTTAGCGAAAGGCTTCTTGAGGGGTAAGCTGTAACTCTGTGAGATGATTTCACAGAACACAAAGAAGTTTCTCAGAAAGCTTGTTTCTGTTTGTTATCGGAGGATATTTCGTTTGGCCCTGTAGTCTTCAAAGGGATCCGAAATATCTGTTCTCAGATTCCACAGAAATAAGGCTAGCAAAGAGATCCACGAAATACAGATGTAACTCTGTGAGTGGAAGTCACACCTCAAAGAGCAGTTTCTCTGAAAGCTTCTTTCCAGATTTCATCTGAGGATATTTCCTTTTTCACCACATCCCTCTATGGGCTTCCAAATATCACTTTGCCAATTCCACAAGAACTGTCTTAGCGAAAGGCTTCTTGAGGGGAAAGCTGTAACTCTGTGAGATGATTTCACAGAACACAAAGAAGTTTCTCAGAAAGCTTCTTTCTCTTTGTTATCGGAGGATATTTCCTTTGGCCCTATAGTCTTCAAAGGGATCCGAAATATCTGTTCTCAGATTCCACAGAATTAAGGCTAGGAAAGAGATCAACGAAATACAGATGTAACTCTTGGAGATGAAGGAACAGAACACTAAGCAGTTTCTCAGAAAGCTTCTTTCCCGATTTCGTCCGAGGATATTTCCTTTTTCACCACAGCCCTCTACGGGCTTCCAAATATCACTTTGCCAATTCCACAAGAACTGTCTTAGCAAAAGGCTTCTTCAGGGGAAAGCTGTAACTCTGTGAGATGATTTCACAGAACACAAAGAAGTTTCTCAGAAAGCTTCTTTCTCTTTGTTATCGGAGGATATTTCCTTTGGCCCTATAGTCTTCAAAGGGATCCGAAATGTCTGTTCTCAGATTCCACCGAAATAAGGCTAGCAAAGAGATCCACGAAATACAGATGTAACTCTGTGAGATGAATGAACAGAACACTAAGGAGTTTCTCAGAAAGCTTCTTTCCAGATTTCATCTGAGGATATTTCCTTTTTCACCATAGCCCTCTATGGGCTTCCAAATATCACTTTGCCAATTCCACAAGAACTGTCTTAGCGAAAGTCTTCTTGATGGGAAAGCTGTAACTCTGTGAGATGATTTCACAGAACACAAAGAAGTTTCTCAGAAAGCTTCTTACTCTTTGTTATCGGAGGATATTTCCTTTGGCCTATAGTCTTCAAAGGGATCCGAAATATCTGTTCTCAGATTTCACAGATATAAGGCTAGCAAAGAGATCCACAAAATACAGATGTAACTCTGTGAGATGAATGAACAGAACACTAAGCAGTTTCTCAGAAAACTTCTTTCCCGATTACATCTGAGGATATTTCCTTTTTCACCATAGCCCCCTACGAGCTTCCAAATATCACTTTGCCAATTCCACAAAAACTGTCTTAGCGAAAGGCTTCTTGTGGGGAAAGCTGTAGCTCTGTGAGATGGTTTCACAGAACACGAAGAAGTTTCTCAGAAATCTTCTTTCTCTTTGTTATCGGAGGATATTTCCTTTGTCCCTATAGTCTTCAAAGGGATCCGAAATATCTGTTCTCAGATTCCACAGAAATAAGGCAAGGAAAGAGATAAACGAAATACACATGTAACTCTGTGAGTGGAAGTCACACATCACAGAGCAGTTTCTCAGAAATCTTCTTTCCAGTTTTCATCTGAGGATATTTCCTTTTTCACCATTGCCCTCTATGGGCTTCCAAATATCACTTTGCCAATTCCACAAGAACTGTCTTAGCGAAAGACTTCTTGAGGGGAAAGCTGTAACTCTGTGAGATGATTTCACAGAACACAGAGAAGTTTCTCAGAAAGCTTCTTTCTCTTTGTTATCGGAGGATATTTCCTTTGGCCCTATAGTCTTCAAAGGGATCCGAAATATCTGTTCTCAGATTCCACAGAAATAAGGCTAGCAAAGAGATCCACGAAATACAGATGTAACCCTGTGAGATGAATGAATAGAACACTGAGCAGTTTCTCAGAAATCTTCTTTCCAGATTTCATCTGAGGATATTTCCTTTTTCACCAAAGCCCTCTACGGGATTCCAAATATCACTTTGTCAATTCCACAAGAACTGTCTTAGCGAGAGGCTTCTTTAGGGGAAAGCTGTAACTCCCTGAGATGATTTCACAGAACACAAAGAAGTTTCTCAGAAAGCTTCTTTCTATTTGTTATCAGAGGATATTTCCTTTGGCCCTATTGTCTTCAAAGGGATCCGAAATATCTGTTCTCAGATTCCACAGAAATAAGGCTAGCAAAGAGATCCACGAAATACAGATGTAACTCGGTGAGATGAAGGAACAGAACACTAAGCGGTTTCTCAGAAAGCTTCTTTACCGATTTCGTCTGAGGATATTTCCTTTTTCACCATAGCCCTCTATGGGCTTACAAATATCACTTTGCCAATTCCACAAGAACTGTCTTAGCGAAAGGCTTCGTGAGGGGAAAGCTGCAACTCTGTGAGATGATTTCACAGAACACAAAGAAGTTTCTCAGAAAGCTTCTTTCTCTTTGTTATCGGAGGATATTTCCTTTGGCCCTATAGTCTTCAAAGGGATCCGAAATATCTGTTCTCAGATTCCACAGAAATAATGGTAGCAAAGAGATCCGCGAAATACAGATGTAAGCCTGTGAGTGAAAGTCACACATCACAAAGCAGTTTCTCAGAAAGCTTCTTTCCAGATTTCATCTGAGGATATTTTCTTTTTCACCATAGCCCTCTATGGGCTTCAAAATATCACTTTGCCAATTCCACAAGAACTGTCTTAGCGAAAGGCTTCTTGAGGGGAAAGCTGTAACTCTGTGAGATGATTTCACAGAACACAAAGAAGTTTTTCAGAAGGCTTCTTTCTCTTTGTTATCGGAAGATATTTCCTTTGGCCCTATAGTCGTCAAAGGGATCCGAAATATCTGTTCTCAGATTCCACAGAAATAAGGCTAGCAAAGAGATCCACGAAATACAGATGTAACGCTGTGAGATGAATGAATAGAACACTGAGCAGTTTCTCAGAAAGCTTCTTTCCAGATTTCATCTGAGGATATTTCCTTTTTCACAATAGCCCTCTCTGGGATTCCAAATATCACTTTACCAATTCCAGAAGAACTGTCTTAGCGAAAGGCTTATTGAGGGAAAAGCTGTAACTCTGTGAGATGATTTCACAGAACACAAAGAAGTTTCTCAGAAAGCTTCTTTCTCTTTGTTATCGGAGGATATTTCGTTTGGCCCTATAGTCTTCAAAGGGATCCGAAATATCTGTTCTCAGATTCCACAGAAATAAGTCTACCAAAGAGATCCACGAAATACAGATGTAACTCTGTGAGATGAATGAACAGAACACTAAGCAGTTTCTCAGAAACCTTCTTTCCAAATTTCATCTGAGGATATTTCCTTTTTTCACCATAGCCCTCTATGGGCTTCCAAATATCAATTTTCCAATTCCACAAGAACTGTCTTAGCGAAAGGCTTCTTGAGGGGAAAGCTGAAACTCTGTGAGATGATTTCACAGAACACAAAGAAGTTTCTCAGAAAGCTTCTTTCTCTTTGTTATCGGAGGATATTTCCTTTGGCCCTATACTCGTCAAAGGGATCCGAAATACCTGTTCTCAGATTCCACAGAAATAAGGCTAGCAAAGAGATCCACGAAATACAGATGTAACTCTGTAAGTGGAAGTCACACAATCCAGAGCAGTTTCTCAGAAAGCTTGTTTCCAGATTTCATCTGAGGATATTTCCTTTTTCACCGTAGCCCTCTATGGGCTTCCAAATATCACTTTGCCAATTCCACAAGAAGTGTCTTAGCGAAAGGCTTCTTGAGGGGAAAGGTGTAACTCTGTGAGGTGATTTCACAGAACACAAAGAAGTTTCTCAGAAAGCTTCTTTCTCTTTGTTATCGGTGGATATTTCCATTGGCCCTATAGTATTCAAGGGGATCCGAAATATCTGTTCTCAGATTCCACAGAAATAAGGATAGCAAAGAGATCCACGAAATACAGATGTAACTCTGTGAGTGGAAGTCACACATCAGAGAGCAGTTTCTCAGAAAGCTTCTTTCCCAATTTCATCTGAGGATATTTCCTTTTTCACCATAGCCCTCTAAGGGCTTCCAAATATCACTTTGCCAATTCCACAACAACTGTCTTAGCGAAAGGCTTCTTGAGGGGAAAGATGTAACTCTGTGAGATGATTTCACAGAACACAAAGAAGTTTCTCAGAAAGCTTCTTTCTCTTTGTTATCGGAGGATATTTCCTTTGGCCCTATAGTCTTCAAAGGGATCCGAAATATCTGTTCTCAGATTCCACAGAAATAAGGCTAGCAAAGAGATCCACGAAATAGAGGGGTAACTCTGATAGTGGAAGTCACACATCACAGAGCAGTTTCTCAGAAAGCTTCTTTCCAGATTTCATCTGATGATATTTCCTTTTTCACCATAGCCCTCTATGGGCTTCCAAATATCACTTTGCCAATTCCACAAGAACTGTCTTAGCGAAAGGCTTCTTGAGGGGAAAGCTGTAACTCTGTGAGATGATTTCACAGAACACAAAGAAGTTTCCCAGAAAGCTTCTTTCTCTTTGTTATCGGAGGATATTTCGTTTGGCCCTATAGTCTTCAAAGGGATCCGAAATATCTGTTCTCAGATTCCACAGAATTAAGGCTAGCAAAGAGATTCACGAAATGCAGATGTATCTCTGTGAGATGAATGAACAGAACACTAAGCAGTATCCCACAAAGCTTCTTTCCAGATTTCATCTGAGGATATTTCCTTTTTCACCGTAGCCCTCTATGGGCTTCCAAATATCACTTTGCCAATTCCACAAGAACTGTCTTAGCGAAAGGGTTGTTGAGGGGAAAGCTGGAACTCTGTGAGTTGATTTCACAGAACACAAAGAAATTTCTCAGAAAGCTTCTTTCTCTTTGTTATCAGAGGATATTTCCTTTGGCCCTATAGTCTTCAAAGGGATCCAAAATATCTGTTCTCAGATTCCACAGAAATAAGGCTAGCAAAGAGATCCACAAAATACAGATGTAACTCTGTGAGATGAATGAACAGAACACTAAGCAGTTTCTCAGAAAGCTTCTTTCCAGATTTCATCTGAGGATATTTCCTTTTTCACCATAGCCCTCTATGGGCTTCCAAATATCACTTTGCCAATTCCACAAGAACTGTCTTAGCGAAAGGCTTCTTGAGGGGAAAGCTGTAACTCTGTGAGATGATTTCACAGAACACAAAGAAGTTTCTCAGAAAGTTTCCTTCTCTTTGTTATCGGAGGATATTTCCTTTGGCCCTATAGTCTTCAAAGGGATCCGAAATATCTGTTCTCAGATTCCACAGAAATAAGTCTAGCAAAGAGATCCACGAAATACAGATGTAACTCTGTGAGTAGAAGTCAAACATCAAAGAGCAGTTTCTCTGAATGCTTCTTTCCAAATTTCATCTGAGGATATTTCCTTTTTCACAATAGCCCTCTATGGGCTTCCAAATATCACTTTGCCAATTCCGCAAGAACTGTCTTAGCGAAAGGCTTCTTGAGGGGAATGCTGTAAGTCTGTGAGATGATTTCAGAGAACACAAAGAAGTTTCTCAGAAAGCTTCTTTTTCTTTGTTATCGGAGGATATTTCCTTTGGCCCTATAGTCTTCAAAGGGATCCGAAATATCTGTTCTCAGATTCCACAGAATTAAGGCTAGCAAAGAGATCCATGAAATACAGATGTAACTCTGTGAGATGAATTAACAGAACACTAAGCAGTTTCCCACAAAGCTTCTTTCCAGACTTCATCTGAGGATATATCCTTTTTCACCATAGCAATCTATGGGTTTCCAAATATCACTTTGCCAATTCCACAAGAACTGTCTTAGCGAAAGGCTTCTTGAGGGGAAAGCTGTAACTCTCTGAGATGATTTCACAGAACATCGAGAAGTTTCTCAGAAAGCTTCTTTCTCTTTGTTATCGGAGGATATTTCGTTTGGCCCTGTAGTCTTCATAGGGATCCGAAATATCTGTTCTCAGATTCCACATAAATAATTCTAGCAAAGAGATCCACGAAATACAGATGTAACTCTGTGACTGGAAGTCACACATCACAGAGCAGTGTCTCTGAAAGTTTCTTTCCAGATTTCATATGAGGATATTTTCTTTTTCACCATAGCCCTCTATGGGCTCCCAAATATCACTTTTCCAATTCCACAAGAACTGTCTTAGCGAAAGGCTTCTTGAGGGGAAAGCTGTAACTCTGTGAGATGATTTCACAGAACACAAAGAAGTTTCTCAGAAAGCTTCTTTCTCTTTGTTATCGGAGGATATTTCCTTTGGCCCTATAGTCTTCAAAGGGATCCGAAATATCTGTTCTCAGATTCCACAGAAATAAGGCTAGCAAAGAGATGCACCAAACACAGATGTAACTCTGTGAGTGGAAGTCCCACATCACAGAGCAGTTTCTCAGAAAGCTTCTTTCCAGATTTCATCTGAGGATATTTCCTTTATCACCATAGCCCTCTATGGGCTTCCAAATATCACTTTGCCAATTCCACAAGAACTGTTTTAGCGAAAGGCTTCTTGAGGGGAAAGCTGTAACTCTGAGAGATGATTTCACAGAACACAAAGAAGTTTCTCAGAAGGCTTCTTTCTCTTTGTTATCTTAGGATATTTCCTTTGGCCCTATAGTCTTCAAAGGGATCCGAAATATCTGTTCCCAGATTCCACAGAATTAAGGCTAGCAAAGAGATCCATGAAATACAGATGTAACTCTGTGAGATGAATTAACAGAACACTAAGCAGTTTCCCACAAAGCTTCTTTCCAGATTTCATCTGAGGATATTTCCTTTTTCACCATAGCACTCTACGGGCTTCCAAATATCACTTTGCCAATTCCACAAGAACTGTCTTAGCGAAAGGCTTCTTGAGGGGTAAGCTGTAACTCTGTGAGATGATTTCACAGAACACAAAGAAGTTTCTCAGAAAGCTTGTTTCTGTTTGTTATCGGAGGATATTTCGTTTGGCCCTGTAGTCTTCAAAGGGATCCGAAATATCTGTTCTCAGATTCCACAGAAATAAGGCTAGCAAAGAGATCCACGAAATACAGATGTAACTCTGTGAGTGGAAGTCACACCTCAAAGAGCAGTTTCTCTGAAAGCTTCTTTCCAGATTTCATCTGAGGATATTTCCTTTTTCACCACATCCCTCTATGGGCTTCCAAATATCACTTTGCCAATTCCACAAGAACTGTCTTAGCGAAAGGCTTCTTGAGGGGAAAGCTGTAACTCTGTGAGACGATTTCACAGAACACAAAGAAGTTTCTCAGAAAGCTTCTTTCTCTTTGTTATCGGAGGATATTTCCTTTGGCCCTATAGTCTTCAAAGGGATCCGAAATATCTGTTCTCAGATTCCACAGAATTAAGGCTAGGAAAGAGATCAACGAAATACAGATGTAACTCTTGGAGATGAAGGAACAGAACACTAAGCAGTTTCTCAGAAAGCTTCTTTCCCGATTTCGTCCGAGGATATTTCCTTTTTCACCACAGCCCTCTACGGGCTTCCAAATATCACTTTGCCAATTCCACAAGAACTGTCTTAGCGAAAGGCTTCTTCAGGGGAAAGCTGTAACTCTGTGAGATGATTTCACAGAACACAAAGAAGTTTCTCAGAAAGCTTCTTTCTCTTTGTTATCGGAGGATATTTCCTTTGGCCCTATAGTCTTCAAAGGGATCCGAAATGTCTGTTCTCAGATTCCACCGAAATAAGGCTAGCAAAGAGATCCACGAAATACAGATGTAACTCTGTGAGATGAATGAACAGAACACTAAGGAGTTTCTCAGAAAGCTTCTTTCCAGATTTCATCTGAGGATATTTCCTTTTTCACCATAGCCCTCTATGGGCTTCCAAATATCACTTTGCCAATTCCACAAGAACTGTCTTAGCGAAAGTCTTCTTGATGGGAAAGCTGTAACTCTGTGAGATGATTTCACAGAACACAAAGAAGTTTCTCAGAAAGCTTCTTACTCTTTGTTATCGGAGGATATTTCCTTTGGCCTATAGTCTTCAAAGGGATCCGAAATATCTGTTCTCAGATTTCACAGATATAAGGCTAGCAAAGAGATCCACAAAATACAGATGTAACTCTGTGAGATGAATGAACAGAACACTAAGCATTTCTCAGAAAACTTCTTTCCCGATTACATCTGAGGATATTTCCTTTTTCACCATAGCCCCCTACGAGCTTCCAAATATCACTTTGCCAATTCCACAAAAACTGTCTTAGCGAAAGGCTTCTTGTGGGGAAAGCTGTAGCTCTGTGAGATGGTTTCACAGAACACGAAGAAGTTTCTCAGAAATCTTCTTTCTCTTTGTTATCGGAGGATATTTCCTTTGTCCCTATAGTCTTCAAAGGGATCCGAAATATCTGTTCTCAGATTCCACAGAAATAAGGCAAGGAAAGAGATAAACGAAATACACATGTAACTCTGTGAGTGGAAGTCACACATCACAGAGCAGTTTCTCAGAAATCTTCTTTCCAGTTTTCATCTGAGGATATTTCCTTTTTCACCATTGCCCTCTATGGGCTTCCAAATATCACTTTGCCAATTCCACAAGAACTGTCTTAGCGAAAGACTTCTTGAGGGGAAAGCTGTAACTCTGTGAGATGATTTCACAGAACACAGAGAAGTTTCTCAGAAAGCTTCTTTCTCTTTGTTATCGGAGGATATTTCCTTTGGCCCTATAGTCTTCAAAGGGATCCGAAATATCTGTTCTCAGATTCCACAGAAATAAGGCTAGCAAAGAGATCCACGAAATACAGATGTAACCCTGTGAGATGAATGAATAGAACACTGAGCAGTTTCTCAGAAATCTTCTTTCCAGATTTCATCTGAGGATATTTCCTTTTTCACCAAAGCCCTCTACGGGATTCCAAATATCACTTTGTCAATTCCACAAGAACTGTCTTAGCGAGAGGCTTCTTTAGGGGAAAGCTGTAACTCCCTGAGATGATTTCACAGAACACAAAGAAGTTTCTCAGAAAGCTTCTTTCTATTTGTTATCAGAGGATATTTCCTTTGGCCCTATTGTCTTCAAAGGGATCCGAAATATCTGTTCTCAGATTCCACAGAAAAAAGGCTAGCAAAGAGATCCACGAAATACAGATGTAACTCGGTGAGATGAAGGAACAGAACACTAAGCGGTTTCTCAGAAAGCTTCTTTACCGATTTCGTCTGAGGATATTTCCTTTTTCACCATAGCCCTCTATGGGCTTACAAATATCACTTTGCCAATTCCACAAGAACTGTCTTAGCGAAAGGCTTCGTGAGGGGAAAGCTGCAACTCTGTGAGATGATTTCACAGAACACAAAGAAGTTTCTCAGAAAGCTTCTTTCTCTTTGTTATCGGAGGATATTTCCTTTGGCCCTATAGTCTTCAAAGGGATCCGAAATATCTGTTCTCAGATTCCACAGAAATAATGGTAGCAAAGAGATCCGCGAAATACAGATGTAAGCCTGTGAGTGAAAGTCACACATCACAAAGCAGTTTCTCAGAAAGCTTCTTTCCAGATTTCATCTGAGGATATTTTCTTTTTCACCATAGCCCTCTATGGGCTTCAAAATATCACTTTGCCAATTCCACAAGAACTGTCTTAGCGAAAGGCTTCTTGAGGGGAAAGCTGTAACTCTGTGAGATGATTTCACAGAACACAAAGAAGTTTTTCAGAAGGCTTCTTTCTCTTTGTTATCGGAAGATATTTCCTTTGGCCCTATAGTCGTCAAAGGGATCCGAAATATCTCTTCTCAGATTCCACAGAAATAAGGCTAGCAAAGAGATCCACGAAATACAGATGTAACGCTGTGAGATGAATGAATAGAACACTGAGCAGTTTCTCAGAAAGCTTCTTTCCAGATTTCATCTGAGGATATTTCCTTTTTCACAATAGCCCTCTCTGGGATTCCAAATATCACTTTACCAATTCCAGAAGAACTGTCTTAGCGAAAGGCTTATTGAGGGAAAAGCTGTAACTCTGTGAGATGATTTCACAGAACACAAAGAAGTTTCTCAGAAAGCTTCTTTCTCTTTGTTATCGGAGGATATTTCGTTTGGCCCTATAGTCTTCAAAGGGATCCGAAATATCTGTTCTCAGATTCCACAGAAATAAGTCTACCAAAGAGATCCACGAAATACAGATGTAACTCTGTGAGATGAATGAACAGAACACTAAGCAGTTTCTCAGAAACCTTCTTTCCAAATTTCATCTGAGGATATTTCCTTTTTTCACCATAGCCCTCTATGGGCTTCCAAATATCAATTTTCCAATTCCACAAGAACTGTCTTAGCGAAAGGCTTCTTGAGGGGAAAGCTGAAACTCTGTGAGATGATTTCACAGAACACAAAGAAGTTTCTCAGAAAGCTTCTTTCTCTTTGTTATCGGAGGATATTTCCTTTGGCCCTATACTCGTCAAAGGGATCCGAAATACCTGTTCTCAGATTCCACAGAAATAAGGCTAGCAAAGAGATCCACGAAATACAGATGTAACTCTGTAAGTGGAAGTCACACAATCCAGAGCAGTTTCTCAGAAAGCTTGTTTCCAGATTTCATCTGAGGATATTTCCTTTTTCACCGTAGCCCTCTATGGGCTTCCAAATATCACTTTGCCAATTCCACAAGAAGTGTCTTAGCGAAAGGCTTCTTGAGGGGAAAGGTGTAACTCTGTGAGGTGATTTCACAGAACACAAAGAAGTTTCTCAGAAAGCTTCTTTCTCTTTGTTATCGGTGGATATTTCCATTGGCCCTATAGTATTCAAGGGGATCCGAAATATCTGTTCTCAGATTCCACAGAAATAAGGATAGCAAAGAGATCCACGAAATACAGATGTAACTCTGTGAGTGGAAGTCACACATCAGAGAGCAGTTTCTCAGAAAGCTTCTTTCCCAATTTCATCTGAGGATATTTCCTTTTTCACCATAGCCCTCTAAGGGCTTCCAAATATCACTTTGCCAATTCCACAACAACTGTCTTAGCGAAAGGCTTCTAGAGGGGAAAGATGTAACTCTGTGAGATGATTTCACAGAACACAAAGAAGTTTCTCAGAAAGCTTCTTTCTCTTTGTTATCGGAGGATATTTCCTTTGGCCCTATAGTCTTCAAAGGGATCCGAAATATCTGTTCTCAGATTCCACAGAAATAAGGCTAGCAAAGAGATCCACGAAATAGAGGGGTAACTCTGATAGTGGAAGTCACACATCACAGAGCAGTTTCTCAGAAAGCTTCTTTCCAGATTTCATCTGAGGATATTTCCTTTTTCACCATAGCCCTCTATGGGCTTCCAAATATCACTTTGCCAATTCCACAAGAACTGTCTTAGCGAAAGGCTTCTTGAGGGGAAAGCTGTAACTCTGTGAGATGATTTCACAGAACACAAAGAAGTTTCTCAGAAAGCTTCTTTCTCTTTGTTATCGGAGGATATTTCCTTTGGCCCTATAGTCTTCAAAGGGATCCGAAATATCTGTTCTCAGATTCCACAGAAATAAGGCTAGCAAAGAGATCCACGAAATACACATGTAACTCTGTGAGATGAAGGAACAGAACACTAAGCAGTTTCTCAGAAAGCTTCTTTCCCGATTTGGTCTGAGGATATTTCCTTTTTCACCATAGCCCTGTAAGGGCTTCGAAATATCACTTTGCCAATACCACAAGAACTGTATTAGCGAAAGGCTTCTTGAAGGGAAAGCTGTAACTCTGTGAGATGATTTTACAGAACACAAAGAAGTTTCTCAGAAAGCTTCTTTCTCTTTGTTATCGGAGGATATTTCCTTTGGCCCTATAGTCTTCAAAGGGATCTGAATATCTGTTCTCAGATTCCACAGAAATAAGGCTAGCAAAGAGATCCACGAAATACAGATGTAACTCTGTGAGATGAATGAACAGAACACTAAGCAGTTTCTCAGAAAGCTTCTTTCCAGATTTCATCGGAGGATATTTCCTTTTTCACCATAGCCCTTTATGGGCTTCCAAATATCACTTTGTCAATTCCACAAGAACTGTCTTAGCGAAAGGCTTCTTGAGGGGAAAGCTGTAAGTCTGTGAGATGATTTCACAGAACACAAAGAAGTTTCTCAGAAAGCTTCTTTCTCTTTGTTATCGGAGGATATTTCCTTTGGCCCTATAGTCTTCAAAGGGATCCGAAATATCTGTTCTCAGATTCCACAGAAATAAGACTAGCAAAGAGATCCACGAAATACAGATGTAACTCTGTGAGTGGAAGTCACACATCACAGAGCAGTTTCTCAAAAAGCTTCTTTCCAGATTTCATCTGAGGATATTTCCTTTTTCACCATAGCCCTCTATGGGCTTCCAAATATCACTTTGCCAATTCCACAAGAACTGTCTTAGCGAAAGGCTTCTTGAGGGGAAAGCTGTAACTCTGTGAGATGATTTCACAGAACACAAAGAAGTTTCTCAGAAAGCTTCTTTCTCTTTGTTATCAGAGGATATTTCCTTTGGCCCTATAGTTTTCAAAGGGATCCGAAATATCTGTTCTCAGATTCCACAGAAATAAGGCTAGCAAAGAGATCCACGACATACAGATGTAACTCTGGGAGTGGAAGTCACATATCACAGAGCACTTTCTCAGAAACCTCCTTTCCAGATTTCATCTGAGGTTATTTCCTTTTTCACCATAGCCCTCTACGGGCTTCTAAATATCACTTTGCCAATTCCATAAGAACTGTCTTAGCGAAAGGATTCTTGACGGAAAAGTTGTAACTCTGTGAGATGATTTCACAGAACACAAAGAAGTTTCTCAGAAAGCTTCTTTCTCTTTGTTATCGGAGGATATTTCCTATGGATCCATAGTCTTCAAAGGGATCCGAAATATCTGCTCTCAGATTCCACAGAAATAAGGCTAGCAAAGAGATCCACGAAATACAGATGTAACTCTGTGAGATGAATGAACAGAACACTAAGCAGTTGCTCAGAAAGCTTCCTTCCCGATTTCATGTGAGGATATTTCCTTTTTCACCATAGTCCTCTATGGGCTTCCAATTATCACTTTGCCAATACCACAAGAACTGTCTTAGCGAAAGGCTTCTTGAGGGGAAAGCTGTAACTCTGTGAGATGATTTCACAGAACACAAAGAAGTTTCTCAGAAAGCTTCTTTCTCTTTGTTATCGGAGGATATTTCCTTTGGCCCTATAGACTTCAAAGGGATCCGAAATAACTGTTCTCAGATTACACAGAATTAAGGCTAGCAAAGAGATCCACGAAATGCAGATGTAACTCTGTGAGATTAATGAGCAGAACACTAAGCAGTTTCCCACAAAGCTTCTTTCCAGATTTCATCTGAGGATATTTCCTTTTTCACCATAGCCCTTATGGGCTTCCAAATATCACTTTGCCAATTCCACAAGAACTGTCTTAGCGAAAGGCTTCTTGAGGGGAAAGCTGTACCTCTGTGAGATGATTTCACAGAACACAAAAAAGTTTCTCAGAAGGCTTCTTTCTCTTTGTTATCGGAGGATATTTCCTTTGGCCCTATAGTCTTCAAAGGGATCCGAAATATCTGTTCTCAGATTCCACAGAAATAAGGCTAGCAAAGAGATCCACGAAATACAGAGGTACCTCTGATAGTGGAAGTCACACGTCACAGAGCAGTTTCTCAGAAAGCTTCTTTCCACATTACATCTGAGGATATTTCCTTTTTCACCATAGCCTTCTTTGGCTTTCAAATATCACTTTGCCAATTCCACAAGAACTGTCTTAGCGAAAGGCTTCTTGAGGGGAAAGCTGTAACTCTGTGAGATGATTTCACAGAACACAAAGAAGTTTCTCAGAAAGCTTCTTTCCAGATTTCATCTGAGGATATTTCCTTTTTCACCATAGCCCTCTATTGGCTTCCAAATATCACTTTGCCAATTCCAGAAGAACTGTCTTAGAGAAAGGCTTCTTGAGGGGAAAGCTGTAACTCTGTGAGATGATTTCACACAACACAAAGAAGTTTCTCAGAAAGCTTCTTTCTCTTTTTTATCGGAGGATATTTCCTTTGGCCCTGTAGTCTTCAAAGGGATCCGAAATATCTGTTCTCAGATTCCACAGAAATAAGGCTAGCAAAGAGATCCACGAAACACAGATGTAACTCTGTGAGTGGAAGTCACACATCACCGAGCAGTTTCTCAGAAATCTTGTTTCCAGATTTCATCTGAGGATATTTCCTTTTTCAACATAGCCCTCTATGGGCTTCCAAATATCACTTTGCCAATTCCACAAGAACTGTCTTAGCGAAAGGCTTCTTGAGGGGAAAGCTGTAACTCTGTGAGGTGATTTCACAGAACACATAGAAGTTTCTCAGAAAGCTTCGTTCTCTTTGTTATCGGAGGATATTTCCTTTGGCCCTATAGTCTTCAAAGGGATCCGAAATATCTGTTCTCAGATTCCACAGAAATAAGGCTAGCAAAGAGATCCAAGAAATACAGAGGTACCTCTGATAGTGGAAGTCACACGTCACAGAGCAGTTTCTCAGAAAGCTTCTTTCCACATTATATCTGAGGATATTTCCTTTTTCACCATAGCCTTCTTTGGCTTCCAAATATCACTTTGCCACTTACACAAGAACTGTCTTAGCGAAAGGCTTCTTGAGGGGAAAGCTGTAACTCTGTGAGATGATTTCACAGAACACAAAGAAGTTTCTCAGAAAGCATCTTTCTCTTTGTTATCGGAGGATATTTCCTTTGGCCCTATAGTCTTCAAAGGGATCCGAAATATCTGTTCTCAGATTCCACAGAAATAAGGCTAGCAAAGAGATCCACGAAATACAGAGGTACCTCTGATAGTGGAAGTCACACGTCACAGAGCAGTTTCTCAGAAAGCTTCTTTCCACATTACATCTGAGGATATTTCCTTTTTCACCATAGCCTTCTTTGGCTTTCAAATATCACTTTGCCAATTCCACAAGAACTGTCTTAGCGAAAGGCTTCTTGAGGGGAAAGCTGTAACTCTGTGAGATGATTTCACAGAACACAAAGAAGTTTCTCAGAAAGCTTCTTTCCAGATTTCATCTGAGGATATTTCCTTTTTCACCATAGCCCTCTATTGGCTTCCAAATATCACTTTGCCAATTCCAGAAGAACTGTCTTAGAGAAAGGCTTCTTGAGGGGAAAGCTGTAACTCTGTGAGATGATTTCACACAACACAAAGAAGTTTCTCAGAAAGCTTCTTTCTCTTTTTTATCGGAGGATATTTCCTTTGGCCCTGTAGTCTTCAAAGGGATCCGAAATATCTGTTCTCAGATTCCACAGAAATAAGGCTAGCAAAGAGATCCACGAAACACAGATGTAACTCTGTGAGTGGAAGTCACACATCACCGAGCAGTTTCTCAGAAATCTTGTTTCCAGATTTCATCTGAGGATATTTCCTTTTTCAACATAGCCCTCTATGGGCTTCCAAATATCACTTTGCCAATTCCACAAGAACTGTCTTAGCGAAAGGCTTCTTGAGGGGAAAGCTGTAACTCTGTGAGGTGATTTCACAGAACACAAAGAAGTTTCTCAGAAAGCTTCGTTCTCTTTGTTATCGGAGGATATTTCCTTTGGCCCTATAGTCTTCAAAGGGATCCGAAATATCTGTTCTCAGATTCCACAGAAATAAGGCTAGCAAAGAGATCCAAGAAATACAGAGGTACCTCTGATAGTGGAAGTCACACGTCACAGAGCAGTTTCTCAGAAAGCTTCTTTCCACATTATATCTGAGGATATTTCCTTTTTCACCATAGCCTTCTTTGGCTTCCAAATATCACTTTGCCACTTACACAAGAACTGTCTTAGCGAAAGGCTTCTTGAGGGGAAAGCTGTAACTCTGTGAGATGATTTCACAGAACACAAAGAAGTTTCTCAGAAAGCATCTTTCTCTTTGTTATCGGAGGATATTTCCTTTGGCCCTATAGTCTTCAAAGGGATCCGAAATATCTGTTCTCACATTCCACAGAAATAAGGCTAGCAAAGACATCCACGAAATACAGATGTAACTCTGTGGGATGAATGAACAGAACACTAAGCAGTTGCTCAGAAAGCTTCTTTCCAGATTTCATCTGAGGATATTTCCTTTTTCACCGTAGCCCTCTATGGGCTTCCAAATATCACTTTTCCCATTCCACAAGAACCGTCTTAGCGAAAGGCTTCTTGACGGGAAAGCTTTAACTCTGTGAGATGATTTCACAGAACACAAAGAAGTTTCTCAGAAAGCTTCTTTCTCTTTGTTATCGGAGGGTATTTCCTTTGGCCCTATAGTCTTCAAGGGGATCCGAAATATCTGTTCTCAGATTCCACAGAAATAAGGTAGCAAAGAGATCCACGAAATACAGATGTAACTCTGTGAGTGGAAGTCACATATCGGAGAGCAGTTTCTCAGAAAGCTTCTTTCCCGATTTCATCTGAGGATATTTCCTTTTTCACCATACCCTCTATGGGTTTCCAAATATCACTTTGCCAATTCCACAAGAACTGTCTTAGCGAAAGGCTTCTTGAGGGGAAAGCTGTAACTCTGTGAGATGATTTCACAGAACACAAAGAAGTTTCTCAGAAAGCTTCTTTCTCTTTGTTATAAGATGATATTTCCTTTGGCCCTATAGTCTTCAAAGGGATCCGAAATATCTGCTCTCAGATTCCACAGAAATAAGGCTAGCAAAGAGATCCACGAAATACAGGTGTAACACTGTGAGATGAATGAACAGAACACTAAGCAGTTTCTCAGAGAGCTTCTTTCCAGATTTCATCTCAGGATATTTCCTTTTTCACCATAGCCCTCTATTGGCTTCCAAATATCACTTTGCCAATTCCAGAAGAACTGTCTTAGCGAAAGGCTTCTTGAGGGGAAAGCTGTATCTCTGTGAGATGATTTCACAGAACACAAAGAAGTTTCTCAGAAGGCTTCTTTCTCATTGTTATCGGAGGATATTTCCTTTGGCCCTATAGTCGTCAAAGGGATCCGAAATATCTGTTCTCAGATTCCACAGAAATAAGGCTAGAAAAGAGATCCACGAAACACAGATGTAACTCTGTGAGTGGAAGTCACACATCACCGAGCAGTTTCTCAGAAAGCTTGTTTCCACATTTCATCTGAGGATATTTCCTTTTTCACCGTAGCCCTCTATGGGCTTCCAAATATCACTTTGCCAATGCCACAAGAACTGTCTTAGCGAAAGGCTTCTTGAGGGGAAAGCTGTAACTCTGTGAGGTGATTTCACAGAACACAAAGAAGTTTCTCAGAAAGCTTCGTTCTCTTTGTTATCGGAGGATATTTCCTTTGGCCCTATAGTCTTCAAAGGGATCCGAAATATCTGTTCTCAGATTCCACAGAAATAAGGCTAGTAAAGAGATCCACGAAATACAGAGGTACCTCTGATAGTGGAAGTCACACGTCACAGAGCAGTTTCTCAGAAAGCTTCTTTCCACATTACATCTGAGGATATTTCCTTTTTCACCATTGCCTTCTTTGGCTTCCAAATATCACTTTGCCAATTCCACAAGAACTGTCTTAGCGAAAGGCTTCTTGAGGGGAAAGCTGTAACTCTGTGAGATGATTTCACAGAACACAAAGAAGTTTCTCAGAAAGCTTCTTTCCATATTTCATGTGAGGATATTTCCTTTTTCACCATAGCCCTCTATTGGCTTCCAAATATCACTTTGCCAATTACACAAGAACTGTCTTAGCGAAAGGCTTCTTGAGGGGAAAGATGTAACTCTGTGAGATGATTTCACAGAACACAAAGAAGTTTCTCAGAAAGCTTCTTTCTCTTTGTTATCGGATGATATTTCCTTTGGCCCTATAGTCTTCAAAGGGATCCGAAATATCTGCTCTCAGATTCCACAGAAATAAGGCTAGCAAAGAGATCCACGAAATACAGGTGTAACACTGTGAGATGAACGAACAGAACACTAAGCAGTTTCTCAGAGAGCTTCTTTCCAGATTTCATCTGAGGATATTTCCTTTTTCACCATAGCCCTCTATTGGCTTCAAAATATCACTTTGCTAATTCCACAAGAACTGTCTTAGCGAAAGGCTTCTTGAGGGGAAAGATGTAACTCTGTGAGATGATTTCACACAACACAAAGAAGTTTCTCAGAAGGCTTCTTTCTCTTTGTTATCGGAGGATATTTCCTTTGGCCCTATAGTCGTCAAAGGGATCCGAAATATCTGTTCTCAGATTCCACAGAAATAACGCTAGCAAAGAGATCCACGAAACACAGATGTAACTCTGTGAGTGGAAGTCACACATCACCGAGCAGTTTCTCAGAAAGCTTGTTTCCAGATTTCATCTGAGGATATTTCCTTTTTCAACATAGCCCTCTATGGGCTTCCAAATATCACTTTGCCAATTCCACAAGAACTGTCTTAGCGAAAGGCTTCTTGAGGGGAAAGCTGTAACTCTGTGAGGTGATTTCACAGAACACAAAGAAGTTTCTCAGAAAACTTCTTTCTCTTTGTTATCGGAGGATATTTCCTTTGGCCCTATAGTCTTCAAAGGGATCCGAAATATCTGTTCTCAGATTCCACAGAAATAAGGCTAGCAAAGAGATCCACGAAATACAGAGGTACCTCTGATAGTGGAAGTCACACGTCACAGAGCAGTTTCTCAGAAAGCTTCTTTCCACATTACATCTGAGGATATTTCCTTTTTCACCATAGCCCTCTTTGGCTTCCAAATATCACTTTGCCAATTCCACAAGAACTGTCTTAGCGAAAGACTTCTTGAGGGGAAAGCTGTAACTCTGTGAGATGATTTCACAGAACACAAAGAAGTTTCTCAGAAAGCTTCTTTCCAGATTTCATCTGAGGATATTTCCTTTTTCACCATAGCCCTCTATGGGCCTCCAAATATCACTTTGCCAATTACACAAGAACTGTCTTAGCGAAAGGCTTCTTGTGGGGAAAGCTGTAACTCTGTGAGATGATTTCACAGAACACAAAGAAGTTTCTCAGAAAGCTTCTTTCTCTTTGTTATCGGAGGATATTTCCTTTGGCCCTATAGTCGTCAAAGGGATCCGAAATATCTGTTCTCTGATTCCACAGAAATAAGGCTAGCAAAGAGATCCACGAAATACAGATGTAACTCTTTGAGTGGAAGTCACACATCACAGAGCAGTTTCTCAGAAAGCTTGTTTCCAGATTTCATCTGAGGATATTTCCTTTTTCAACATAGCCCTCTATGGGCTTCCAAATATCACTTTTCCAATTCCACAAGAACCGTCTTAGCGAAAGGCTTCTTGACGGGAAAGCTTTAACTCTGTGAGATGATTTCACAGAACACAAAGAAGTTTCTCAGAAAGCTTCTTTCTCTTTGTTATCGGAGGATATTTCCTTTGGCCCTATAGTCTTCAAGGGGATCCGAAATATCTGTTCTCAGATTCCACAGAAATAAGGTAGCAAAGAGATCCACGAAATACAGATGTAACTCTGTGAGTGGAAGTCACATATCGGAGAGCAGTTTCTCAGAAAGCTTCTTTCCCGATTTCATCTGAGGATATTTCCTTTTTCACCATAGCCCTCTATGGGCTTCCAAATATCACTTTGCCAATTCCACAAGAACTGTCTTAGCGAAAGGCTTCTTGAGGGGAAAGCTGTAACTCTGTGAGATGATTTCACAGAACACAAAGAAGTTTCTCAGAAAGCTTCTTTCTCTTTGTTATCGGATGATATTTCCTTTGGCCCTATAGTCTTCAAAGGGATCCGAAATATCTGCTCTCAGATTCCAGAGAAATAGGCTAGCAAAGAGATCCACGAAATACAGGTGTAGCACTGTGAGATGAATGAACAGAACACTAAGCAGTTTCTCAGAGAGCTTCTTTCCAGATTTCATCTGAGGATATTTCCTTTTTCACCATAGCCCTGTATGGGCTTCCAAATATCACTTTGTCAATTCCACAAGAACTGTCTTAGCGAAAGGCTTCTTGAGGGGAAAGCTGTAAGTCTGTGAGATGATTTCACAGAACACAAAGAAGTTTCTCAGAAAGCTTCTTTCTCTTTGTTATCGGAGGATATTTCCTTTGGCCCTATAGTCTTCAAAGGGATCCGAAATATCTGTTCTCAGATTCCACAGAAATAATGCTAGCAAAGAAATCCACGAAATACAGAAGTAACTCTGTGAGTGGAAGTCACACATCACAGAGCAGTTTCTCAAAAGGCTTCTTTCCTGATTTCATCTGAGGATATTTCCTTTTTCACCATAGCCCTCTATGGGATTCCAAATATCACTTTGCCAATTCCACAAGAACTGTCTTAGCGAAAGGCTTCTTGAGGGGAAAGCTGTAACTCTGTGAGATGATTTCACAGAACACAACGAAGTTTCTCAGAAAGCTTCTTTCTCTTTGTTATCGGAGGATATATCCTTTGGCCCTATAGTCTTCAAAGGGATCCGAAATATCTGTTCTCAGATTCCACAGAAATAAGGCTAGCAAAGAGATCCACGACATACATATGTAACTCTGTGAGTGGAAGTCACATATCACAGAGCAGCTTCTCAGAAAGCTTCTTTCCAGATTTCATCTGAGGATGTTTCCTTTTTAACCATAGCCCTCTATGGTGTTCCAAATATCACTTTGCCAGTTCCACAAGAACTCTATTAGCGGAAGGCTTCTTGAGGGGAAACCTGTAACTCTGTGAGATGATTTCACAGAACACAAAGAAGTTTCTCAGAAAGCTTCTTTCTCTTTGTTATCAGAGGATATTTCCTTTGGCCCTATAGTCTTCAAAGGGATTCGAAATATCTGTTCTCAGATTCCACAGAAATAAGGCTAGCAAAGAGATCCACGAAATACAGATGTAACTCTGTGAGTGGAGTCACACATCACAGAGCAGTTTCTCAGAAAGCTTCTTTCCAGATTTCATCCGAGGATATTTCCTTTTTCACCATAGCCCTCTATGGGCTTCCAAATATCACTTTGCCAATTCCACAAGAACTGTCTTAGCGAAAGGCCTCTTGAGGGGAAAACTGTAACTCTGTGAGATGATTTCACAGAAAACAAAGAATTTTCTCAGAAAGCTTCTTTCTCTTTGTTATCGGAGGATATTTCCTTTGGCCCTATAGTCTTCAAAGGGATCCGAAATATCTGTTCTCAGATTCCACAGAAATAAGACTAGCAAAGAGATCCAAGAAATACAGATGTAACTCTGTGAGTGGAAGTCACACATCACAGAGCAGTTTCTCAAAAAGCTTCTTTCCAGATTTCATCTGAGGATATTTCCTTTTTCACCATAGCCCTCTATGGGCTTCCAAATATCACTTTGCCAATTCCACAAGAACTGTCTTAGCGAAAGGCTTCTTGAGGGGAAAGCTGTAACTCTGTGAGATGATTTCACAGAACACAAAGAAGTTTCTCAGAAAGCTTCTTTCTCTTTGTTATCAGAGGATATTTCCTTTGGCCCTATAGTCTTCAAAGGGATCCGAAATATCTGTTCTCAGATTCCACAGAAATAAGGCTAGCAAAGAGATCCACGACATACAGATGTAACTCTGTGAGTGGAAGTCACATATCACAGAGCAGTTTCTCAGAAAGCTTCTTTCCAGATTTCATCTGAGGATATTTCCTTTTTCACCATAGCCCTCTACGGGCTTCTAAATATCACTTTGCCAATTCCATAACAACTGTCTTAGCGAAAGGATTCTTGACGGGAAAGTTGTAACTCTGTGAGATGATTTCACAGAATACAAAGAAGTTTCTCAGAAAGCTTCTTTCTCTTTGTTATCGGAGGATATTTCCTTTGGATCCATAGTCTTCAAAGGGATGCGAAATATCTGCTCTCAGATTCCACAGAAATAAGGCTAGCAAAGAGATCCACGAAATACAGATGTAACTCTGTGAGATGAATGAACAGAACACTAAGCAGTTGCTCAGAAAGCTTCCTTCCCGATTTCATGTGAGGATATTTCCTTTTTCACCATAGTCCTCTAAGGGCTTCCAATTATCACTTTGCCAATTCCACAAGAACTGTCTTAGCGAAAGGCTTCTTGAGGGGAAAGCTGTAACTCTGTGAGATGATTTCTCAGAACACAAAGAAGTTTCTCAGAAAGCTTCTTTCTCTTTGTTATCGGAGGATATTTCCTTTGGCCCTATAGACTTCAAAGGGATCCGAAATATCTGTTCTCAGATTCCACAGAATTAAGGCTAGCAAAGAGATCCACGAAATGCAGATGTAACTCTGTGAGATTAATGAGCAGAACACTAAGCAGTTTCCCACAAAGCTTCTTTCCAGATTTCATCTGAGGATATTTCCTTTTTCAGCATAGCCCTTATGGGCTTCCAAATATCACTTTGCCAATTCCACAAGAACTGTCTTAGCGAAAGGCTTCTTGAGGGGAAACCTGTACCTCTGTGAGTTGATTTCACAGAACACAAAAAAGTTTCTCAGAAGGCTTCTTTCTCTTTGTTATCGGAGGATATTTCCTTTGGCCCTATAGTCTTCAAAGGGATCCGAAATATCTGTTCTCAGATTCCACAGAAATAAGGCTAGCAAAGAGATCCACGAAATACAGAGGTACCTCTGATAGTGGAAGTCACACGTCACAGAGCAGTTTCTCAGAAAGCTTCTTTCCACATTACATCTGAGGATATTTCCTTTTTCACCATAGCCATCTTTGGCTTCCAAATATCACTTTGCCAATTCCACAAGAACTGTCTTAGCGAAAGGCTTCTTGAGGGGAAAGCTGTAACTCTGTGAGATGATTTCACAGAACACAAAGAAGTTTCTCAGAAAGCTTCTTTCCAGATTTCATCTGAGGATATTTCCTTTTTCACCCTAGCCCTCTATGGGCTTCCAAATATCACTTTGCCAATTCCACAAGAACTGTCTTAGCGAAAGGCGACTTGAGGGGAAAGCTGTAACTCTGTGAGATGATTTCACAAAACACAAAGAAGTTTCTCAGAAAGCTTCTTTCTCTTTGTTATTGGAGGATATTTCCTTTGGCCCTATAGTCTTCAAAGGGATCCGAAATATCTGTTCTCTGATTCCACAGAAATAAGGCTAGCAAAGAGATCCACGAAATACAGATGTAACTCTGTGAGATGAATGAACCGAACACTAACCAGTTTCACAGAAAGCTTCTTTCCAGATTTCATCTGAGGATATTTCCTTTTTCACCATAGCCCTCTAAGGGCTTCCAAATATCACTTTGCCAATTCCACAAGAACTGTCTTAGCGAAAGGCTTCTTGAGGGGAAAGATGTAACTCTGTGAGATGATTTCACAGAACACAAAGAAGTTTCTCAGAAAGCTTCTTTCTCTTTGTTATCGGATGATATTTCCTTTGGCCCTATAGTCTTCAAAGGGATCCGAAATATCTGCTCTCAGATTCCACAGAAATAAGGCTAGCAAAGAGATCCACGAAATACAGGTGTAACACTGTGAGATGAACGAACAGAACACTAAGCAGTTTCTCAGAGAGCTTCTTTCCAGATTTCATCTGAGGATATTTCCTTTTTCACCATAGCTCTCTATTGGCTTCCAAATATCACTTTGCCAATTCCAGAAGAACTGTCTTAGAGAAAGGCTTCTTGAGTGGAAAGCTGTTACTCTGTGAGATGATTTCACACAACACAAAGAGGTTTCTCAGAAAGCTTCTTTCTCTTTTTTATCGGAGGATATTTCCTTTGGCCCTATAGTCTTCAAAGGGATCCGAAATATCTGCTCTCAGATTCCACAGAAATAAGGCTAGCAAAGAGATCCACGAAATACAGATGTAACTCTGTGAGATGAATGAACCGAACACTAACCAGTTTCACAGAAAGCTTCTTTCCAGATTTCATCTGAGGATATTTCCTTTTTCACCATAGCCCTCTATTGGCTTCAAAATATCACTTTGCTAATTCCACAAGAACTGTCTTAGCGAAAGGCTTCTTGAGGGGAAAGCTGTAACTCTGTGAGATGATTTCACACAACACAAAGAAGTTTCTCAGAAGGCTTCTTTCTCTTTGTTATCGGAGGATATTTCCTTTGGCCCTATAGTCGTCAAAGGGATCCGAAATATCTGTTCTCAGATTCCACAGAAATAAGGCTAGCAAAGAGATCCACGAAACACAGATATAACTCTGTGAGTGGAAGTCACACATCACCGAGCAGTTTCTCAGAAAGCTTGTTTCCAGATTTCATTTGAGGATATTTCCTTTTTCAACATAGCCCTCTATGGGCTTCCAAATATCACTTTGCCAATTCCACAAGAACTGTCTTAGCGAAAGGCTTCTTGAGGGGAAAGCTGTAACTCTGTGAGGTGATTTCACAGAACACAAAGAAGTTTCTCAGAAAGCTTCTTTCTCTTTGTTATCGGAGGATATTTCCTTTGGCCTTATAGTCTTCAAAGGGATCCGAAATATCTGTTCTCAGATTCCACAGAAATAAGGCTAGCAAAGAGATCCACGAAATACAGAGGTACCTCTGATAGTGGAAGTCACACGTCACAGAGCAGTTTCTCAGAAAGCTTCTTTCCACATTACATCTGAGGATATTTCCTTTTTCACCATAGCCCTCTATGGGCTTCAAAATATCACTTTGCCAATTCCAAAAGACCTGTCTTAGCGAAAGGCTTCTTGAGGGGAAAGCTGTAAATCTGTGAGATGATTTCACAGAACACAAAGAAGTTTCTCAGAAAGCTTCTTTCTCTTTGTTATCGGAGGATATTTCCTTTGGCCCTATAGTCTTCAAAGGGATCCGAAATATCTGTTCTCACATTCCACAGAAATAAGGCAGGCAAAGAGATCCAAGAAATACAGATGTAACTCTGTGGGATGAATGAACAGAACACTAAGCAGTTGCTCAGAAAGCTTCTTTCCAGATTTCATATGAGGATATTTCCTTTTTCACCGTAGCCCCCTATTGGCTTCCAAATATCACTTTTCCAATTCCACAAGAACCTTCTTAGCGAAAGGCTTCTTGACGGGAAAGCTTTAACTCTGTGAGATGATTTCACAGAACACAAAGAAGTTTCTCAGAAAGCTTCTTTCTCTTTGTTATCGGAGGATATTTCCTTTGACCCTATAGTCTTCAAGGGGATCCGAAATATCTGTTCTCAGATTCCACAGAAATAAGGCTAGCAAAGAGATCCACGAAATACAGATGTAACTCTGTGAGTGGAAGTCACACATCGGAGAGCAGTTTCTCAGAAAGCTTCTTTCCCGATTTCATCTGAGGATATTTCCTTTTTCACCATAGCCCTCTATGGGCTTCCAAATATCACTTTGCCAATTCCACAAGAACTGTGTTAGTGAAAGGCTTCTTGAGGGGAAAGCTGTAACTCTGTGAGATGATTTCACAGAACACAAAGAAGTTTCTCAGAAAGCTTCTTTCTCTTTGTTATCGGAGGATATTTCCTTTGGCCCTATAGTCTTCAAAGGGACCCGAAATATCTGTTCTCAGATTCCACAGAAATAAGGCTAGCAAAGAGATCCACGAAATACAGATGTAACTCTGTGAGTAGAAGTCACACATCACAGAGCAGTTTCTCAGAAAGCTTGTTTCCAGATTTCATCTGAGGATATTTCCTTTTTCACCATAGCCCTGTAAGGGCTTCCAAATATCACTTTGCCAATTCCACAAGAACTGTCTTAGCGAAAGGCTTCTTGAGGGGAAAGCTGTAACTCTGTGAGATGATTTCACAGAACACAAAGAAGTTTCTCAGAAAGCTTCTTTCTCTTTGTTATCGGAGGATATTTCCTTTGGCCCTATAGTCTTCAAAGGGATCCAAAATATCTGTTCTCAGATTCCACAGAAATAAGGCTAGCAAAGAGATCCACGAAATACAGATGTAACTTTGTGAGTGGAAGTCACACATTACAAAGCAGTTTCTCAGAAAGCTTGTTTCCAGATATCATCTTAGGATATTTCCTTTTTCACCATAGGCCTCTATGGGCTTCCAAATATCACTTTGCCAATTCCACAAGAACTGTCTTAGCGAAAGGCTTCTTGAGGGGAAAGCTGTAACTCTGTGAGATGAATTCAAACAACACAAAGAAGTTTCTCAGAAATCTTCTTTCTCTTTTTTATCAGAGGATATTTCATTTGGCCCTATAGTCTTCAAAGGGATCCGTAATATCTCTTCTCAGATACCACAGAAATAAGGCTAGCAAAGAGATCCACGAAATACAGAGGTAACTCTGATAGTGGAAGTCACACGTCACAGAGCAGTTTCTCAGAAAGCTTCTTTCCACATTACATCTGAGGATATTTTCTTTTTCACCATAGCACTCTAGGGAGTTCCCAATATCACTTTGCCAATTCCACAAGAACTGTCTTAGCGAAAGGCTTCTTGAGGGGAAAGCTGTAACTCTGTGCGATGATTTCACAGAACACAAACAAGTTTCTCAGAAAGCTTCTTTCTCTTTGTTATTGGAGGATATTTCTTTGGTCCCTATAGTCTTCAAAGGGATCCGAAATATCTGTTCTCAGATTCCACAGAAATAAGGCAAGCAAAGAGATCCACGAAATACAGATGTAACTCTGTGAGATGAATGAACAGAACACTAAGCAGTAGCTCAGAAAGCTTCTATCCAGATTTCATCTGAATATTTTCTTTTTCACCATAGCCCTCTATGGGCTTCCAAATATCACTTTGCCAATTCCACAAGAACTGTCTAAGCGAAAGGCGTCTTGAGGGGAAAGCTGTAACTCTGTGAGATGATTTCACAGAACACAAAGAAGCTTCTCAGAAAGCTTCTTTCTCTTTGTTATTGGAGGATATTTCCTTTGGCCCTATAGTCTTCAAAGGGATCTGAAATATCTGTTCTCAGTTTCCACAGAAATAAGGCTAGCAAAGATATCCACGAAATACAGAGGTAACTCTGTGAGATGAATGAACAGAACAATAAGCAGTTTCTCAGAAAGCTTCTTTCCAGATTTCATCTGAGGATATTTCCTTTTTCACCACAGCCCTCTGGGCTTCCAAATATCACTTTGCCAATTCCACAAGAACTGTCTTCGTGAAAGGGTTCCTGAGGGGAATGCTATAACTCTGTGAAATGATTTCACAGAACACAAAGAAGTTTCTCTGAAAGCTTCTTTCTCTTTGTTATCGGAGGATATTTCCTTTGGCCCTATAGTCGTCAAAGGGATCCGAAATATCTGTTCTCAGATTCCACAGAAATAAGGCTAGCAAAGGGATCCGCGAAACACAGATGTAACTCTGTGAGTGCAAGTCACACGTCCCAGAGCAGTTTCTCAGAAAGCTTGTTTCCAGATTTCATCTGAGGATATTTCCTTTTTCACCATAGCCCTCTATGGGCTTCCAAATATCACTTTGCCAATTCCACAAGAACGGTCTTAGCGAAAGGCTTCTTGAGGGGAAAGCTGTAACTCTGTGAGGTGATTCCACAGAACACAAAGAAGTTTCTCAGAAAGCTTCTTTCTCTTTGTTATCGGAGGATATTTCCTTTGGCCCTATAGTCTTCAAAGGGATCCGAAATATCTGTTCTCAGATTCCACAGAAATAAGGCTAGCAAAGAGATCCACGAAATACAGAGGTAACTCTGATAGTGGAAGTCACACGTCACAGAGCAGTTTCTCAGAAAGCTTCTTTCCACATTACATCTGAGGATATTTTCTTTTTCACCATAGCACTCTAGGGAGTTCCCAATATCACTTTGCCAATTCCACAAGAACTGTCTTAGCGAAAGGCTTCTTGAGGGGAAAGCTGTAACTCTGTGCGATGATTTCACAGAACACAAACAAGTTTCTCAGAAAGCTTCTTTCTCTTTGTTATTGGAGGATATTTCTTTGGTCCCTATAGTCTTCAAAGGGATCCGAAATATCTGTTCTCAGATTCCACAGAAATAAGGCAAGCAAAGAGATCCACGAAATACAGATGTAACTCTGTGAGATGAATGAACAGAACACTAAGCAGTAGCTCAGAAAGCTTCTATCCAGATTTCATCTGAATATTTCCTTTTTCACCATAGCCCTCTATGGGCTTCCAAATATCACTTTGCCAATTCCACAAGAACTGTCTAAGCGAAAGGCGTCTTGAGGGGAAAGCTGTAACTCTGTGAGATGATTTCACAGAACACAAAGAAGCTTCTCAGAAAGCTTCTTTCTCTTTGTTATTGGAGGATATTTCCTTTGGCCCTATAGTCTTCAAAGGGATCTGAAATATCTGTTCTCAGTTTCCACAGAAATAAGGCTAGCAAAGATATCCACGAAATACAGAGGTAACTCTGTGAGATGAATGAACAGAACAATAAGCAGTTTCTCAGAAAGCTTCTTTCCAGATTTCATCTGAGGATATTTCCTTTTTCACCACAGCCCTCTGGGCTTCCAAATATCACTTTGCCAATTCCACAAGAACTGTCTTCGTGAAAGGGTTCCTGAGGGGAATGCTATAACTCTGTGAAATGATTTCACAGAACACAAAGAAGTTTCTCTGAAAGCTTCTTTCTCTTTGTTATCGGAGGATATTTAATTTGGCCCTATAGTCGTCAAAGGGATCCGAAATATCTGTTCTCAGATTCCACAGAAATAAGGCTAGCAAAGGGATCCGCGAAACACAGATGTAACTCTGTGAGTGCAAGTCACACGTCCCAGAGCAGTTTCTCAGAAAGCTTGTTTCCAGATTTCATCTGAGGATATTTCCTTTTTCACCATAGCCCTCTATGGGCTTCCAAATATCACTTTGCCAATTCCACAAGAACGGTCTTAGCGAAAGGCTTCTTGAGGGGAAAGCTGTAACTCTGTGAGGTGATTCCACAGAACACAAAGAAGTTTCTCAGAAAGCTTCTTTCTCTTTGTTATCGGAGGATATTTCCTTTGGCCCTATAGTCTTCAAAGGGATCCGAAATATCTGTTCTCAGATTCCACAGAAATAAGGCTAGCAAAGAGATCCACGAAATACAGAGGTACCACTGATAGTGGAAGTCACACGTCACAGAGCAGTTTCTCAGAAAGCTTTTTTCCACATTACATCTGAGGATATTTCCTTTTTCACCATAGCCCTCTATTGGCTTCCAAATATCACTTTGCCAATTCCACAAGAACTGTCTCAGCGAAAGGCTTCTTGAGGGGAAAGCTGTAACTCTGTGAGATGATTTCACAGAACACAAAGAAGTTTCTCAGAAACCTTCTTTCCAGATTTCATCTGAGGATATTTCCTTTTTCACCATAGCCCTCTATAGGCTTCCAAATATCACTTTGCCAATTCCACAAGAACTGTCTTGGCGAAAGGCTTCTTGAGGGTAAAGTTGTAACTCTGTGAGGTGATTTCACAGAACACAAAAAAGTTTCTCAGAAAGCTTCTTTCTCTTTGTTATCGGAGGATATTTCCTTTGGCCCTATATTCTTCAAAGGGATCCGAAATGACTGTTCTCAGATTCCACAGAAATAAGGCTAGCAAAGAGATCCACGGAATACAGATGTAACACTGTGAGATGAATGAACAGAACACTAAGCAGTTTCTCAGAAAGCTTCTTTCCAGATTTCATTTGAGGATATTTCCTTTTTCACCGTAGCCCTCTATTGGCTTCCAAATATTACTCTGCCAATTCCACAAGAACTGTCTTAGCGAAAGGCTTCTTGAGGGGAAAGCTGTAACTCTTAGAGATGATTTCACAGAACACAAAGAAGTTTCTCAGAGCGCTTCTTTCTCTTTGTTATCGGAGGATATTTCCTTTGGCCCTATAGTCTTCAAAGGGATCCGAAATATCTGTTCTCAGATTTCACAGAAACAAGGCTAGCAAAGAGATTCACGAAACACAGATGTAACCCTGTGAGTGGAACTCACACATCACAGAGCAGTTTCTCAGACAGCTTCTTTCCAGATTTCATGAGGATATTTCCTTTTTCACCATAGCCCTCTATGGGCTTCCGAATATCACTTTGCCAATTCCACAAGAACTGTCTTAGCGAAAGGCTTCTTGAGGGGAAAGCTGTAACTCTGTGAGATGATTTCACAGAACACAAAGAAGTTTCTCAGAGAGCTTCTTTCTCTTTGTTATCGGAGGATATTTTATTGGCCCTGTAGTCTTCAAAGGGATCCGAAATATCTGTTCTCAGATTCCCCAGAAATAAGGCTAGTAAGAGATCCACGAAACACAGATGTAACTCTGTGAGTGGAAGTCACACATCACAGAGCAGTTTTTCAGAAAGCTTCTTTCCAGATTTCATCTGAGGATATTTCCTTTTTCACCGTAGCCCTCTATGGGCTTCCAAATATCACTTTGCCAATTCCACAAGAACTGTCTTAGCGAAAGGCTTCTTGAGGGGAAAGCTGTAACTCTGTGAGGTGATTTCACAGAACACAAAGAAGTTTCTCAGAAAGCTTCTTTCTCTTTGTTATCGAAGGATATTTCCTTTGGCCCTATAGTCTTCAAAGGGATCCGAAATATCTGTTCTCAGATTCCACAGAAATAAGGCTAGCAAAGAGATCCACGAAACACAGATGTAACTTTGTGAGTGGAACTCACACATCACAGAGCAGTTTCTCAGACAGCTTCTTTCCAGATTTCATCTGAGGATATTTCCTTTTTCACCATAGCCCTCTATGGGCTTCCGAATATCACTTTGCCAATTCCACAAGAACTGTCTTAGGGAAAGGCTTCTTGAGGGGAAGGCTGTAAGTCTGTGAGATGATTTCACAGAACCCAAAGAAGTTTCTCAGAAAGCTTCTTTCTCTTTGTTATCGGAGGATATTTCCTTTGGCCCTATAGCCTTCAAAGGGATTCGAAATATCTGTTCTCAGATTCCACAGAAATAAGGCTAGCAAAGAGATCCACGAAATACAGATGTAACTCTGTGAGTGGAAGTCACACATCACAGAGCAGTTTCTCAAAAAGCTTCTTTCCAGATTTCATCTGAGGATATTTCCTTTTTCACCATAGCCCTCTATGGGCTTCCAAATATCACTTTGCCAATTCCACAAGAACTGTCTTAGCGAAAGGCTTCTTGAGGGGAAAGCTGTAACTCTGTGAGATGATTTCACAGAACACAAAGAAGTTTCTCAGAAAGCTTCTTTCTCTTTGTTATCAGAGGATATTTCCTTTGGCCCTATAGTCTTCAAAGGGATCCGAAATATCTGTTCTCAGATTCCACAGAAATAAGGCTAGCAAAGAGATCCACGACATACAGATGTAACTCTGTGAGTGGAAGTCACATATCACAGAGCAGTTTCTCAGAAAGCTTCTTTCCAGATTTCATCTGAGGATATTTCCTTTTTCACCATAGCCCTCTACGGGCTTCTAAATATCACTTTGCCAATTCCATAACAACTGTCTTAGCGAAAGGATTCTTGACGGGAAAGTTGTAACTCTGTGAGATGATTTCACAGAATACAAAGAAGTTTCTCAGAAAGCTTCTTTCTCTTTGTTATCGGAGGATATTTCCTTTGGATCCATAGTCTTCAAAGGGATGCGAAATATCTGCTCTCAGATTCCACAGAAATAAGGCTAGCAAAGAGATCCACGAAATACAGATGTAACTCTGTGAGATGAATGAACAGAACACTAAGCAGTTGCTCAGAAAGCTTCCTTCCCGATTTCATGTGAGGATATTTCCTTTTTCACCATAGTCCACTAAGGGCTTCCAATTATCACTTTGCCAATTCCACAAGAACTGTCTTAGCGAAAGGCTTCTTGAGGGGAAAGCTGTAACTCTGTGAGATGATTTCTCAGAACACAAAGAAGTTTCTCAGAAAGCTTCTTTCTCTTTGTTATCGGAGGATATTTCCTTTGGCCCTATAGACTTCAAAGGGATCCGAAATATCTGTTCTCAGATTCCACAGAATTAAGGCTAGCAAAGAGATCCACGAAATGCAGATGTAACTCTGTGAGATTAATGAGCAGAACACTAAGCAGTTTCCCACAAAGCTTCTTTCCAGATTTCATCTGAGGATATTTCCTTTTTCAGCATAGCCCTTATGGGCTTCCAAATATCACTTTGCCAATTCCACAAGAACTGTCTTAGCGAAAGGCTTCTTGAGGGGAAAGCTGTACCTCTGTGAGTTGATTTCACAGAACACAAAAAAGTTTCTCAGAAGGCTTCTTTCTCTTTGTTATCGGAGGATATTTCCTTTGGCCCTATAGTCTTCAAAGGGATCCGAAATATCTGTTCTCAGATTCCACAGAAATAAGGCTAGCAAAGAGATCCACGAAATACAGAGGTACCTCTGATACTGGAAGTCACACGTCACAGAGCAGTTTCTCAGAAAGCTTCTTTCCACATTACATCTGAGGATATTTCCTTTTTCACCATAGCCTTCTTTGGCTTCCAAATATCACTTTGCCAATTCCACAAGAACTGTCTTAGCGAAAGGCTTCTTGAGGGGAAAGCTGTAACTCTGTGAGATGATTTCACAGAACACAAAGAAGTTTCTCAGAAAGCTTCTTTCCAGATTTCATCTGAGGATATTTCCTTTTTCACCATAGCCCTCTATGGGCTTCCAAATATCACTTTGCCAATTACACAAGAACTGTCTTAGCGAAAGGCTTCTTGAGGGGAAAGATGTAACTCTGTGAGATGATTTCACACAACACAAAGAAGTTTCTCAGAAAGCTTCTTTCTCTTTTTTATCGGAGGATATTTCCTTTGGCCCTGTAGTCTTCAAAGGGATCCGAAATATCTGTTCTCAGATTCCACAGAAATAAGGCTAGCAAAGAGATCCACGAAACACAGATGTAACTCTGTGAGTGGAAGTCACACATCACCGAGCAGTTTCTCAGAAATCTTGTTTCCAGATTTCATCTGAGGATATTTCCTTTTTCAACATAGCCCTCTATGGGCTTCCAAATATCACTTTGCCAATTCCACAAGAACTGTCTTAGCGAAAGGCTTCTTGAGGGGAAAGCTGTAACTCTGTGAGGTGATTTCACAGAACACAAAGAAGTTTCTCAGAAAGCTTCGTTCTCTTTGTTATCGGAGGATATTTCCTTTGGCCCTATAGTCTTCAAAGGGATCCGAAATATCTGTTCTCAGATTCCACAGAAATAAGGCTAGCAAAGAGATCCAAGAAATACAGAGGTACCTCTGATAGTGGAAGTCACACGTCACAGAGCAGTTTCTCAGAAAGCTTCTTTCCACATTATATCTGAGGATATTTCCTTTTTCACCATAGCCTTCTTTGGCTTCCAAATATCACTTTGCCAATTACACAAGAACTGTCTTAGCGAAAGGCTTCTTGAGGGGAAAGCTGTAACTCTGTGAGATGATTTCACAGAACACAAAGAAGTTTCTCAGAAAGCATCTTTCTCTTTGTTATCGGAGGATATTTCCTTTGGCCCTATAGTCTTCAAAGGGATCCGAAATATCTGTTCTCACATTCCACAGAAATAAGGCTAGCAAAGACATCCACGAAATACAGATGTAACTCTGTGGGATGAATGAACAGAACACTAAGCAGTTGCTCAGAAAGCTTCTTTCCAGATTTCATCTGAGGATATTTCCTTTTTCACCGTAGCCCTCTATGGGCTTCCAAATATCACTTTTCCCATTCCACAAGAACCGTCTTAGCGAAAGGCTTCTTGACGGGAAAGCTTTAACTCTGTGAGATGATTTCACAGAACACAAAGAAGTTTCTCAGAAAGCTTCTTTCTCTTTGTTATCGGAGGGTATTTCCTTTGGCCCTATAGTCTTCAAGGGGATCCGAAATATCTGTTCTCAGATTCCACAGAAATAAGGTAGCAAAGAGATCCACGAAATACAGATGTAACTCTGTGAGTGGAAGTCACATATCGGAGAGCAGTTTCTCAGAAAGCTTCTTTCCCGATTTCATCTGAGGATATTTCCTTTTTCACCATACCCTCTATGGGTTTCCAAATATCACTTTGCCAATTCCACAAGAACTGTCTTAGCGAAAATCTTCTTGAGGGGAAAGCTGTAACTCTGTGAGATGATTTCACAGAACACAAAGAAGTTTCTCAGAAAGCTTCTTTCTCTTTGTTATCGGATGATATTTCCTTTGGCCCTATAGTCTTCAAAGGGATCCGAAATATCTGCTCTCAGATTCCACAGAAATAAGGCTAGCAAAGAGATCCACGAAATACAGGTGTAACACTGTGAGATGAATGAACAGAACACTAAGCAGTTTCTCAGAGAGCTTCTTTCCAGATTTCATCTCAGGATATTTCCTTTTTCACCATAGCCCTCTATTGGCTTCCAAATATCACTTTGCCAATTCCAGAAGAACTGTCTTAGCGAAAGGCTTCTTGAGGGGAAAGCTGTATCTCTGTGAGATGATTTCACAGAACACAAAGAAGTTTCTCAGAAGGCTTCTTTCTCATTGTTATCGGAGGATATTTCCTTTGGCCCTATAGTCGTCAAAGGGATCCGAACTATGTGTTCTCAGATTCCACAGAAATAAGGCTAGAAAAGAGATCCACGAAACACAGATGTAACTCTGTGAGTGGAAGTCACACATCACCGAGCAGTTTCTCAGAAAGCTTGTTTCCACATTTCATCTGAGGATATTTCCTTTTTCACCATAGCCCTCTATGGGCTTCCAAATATCACTTTGCCAATGCCACAAGAACTGTCTTAGCGAAAGGCTTCTTGAGGGGAAAGCTGTAACTCTGTGAGGTGATTTCACAGAACACAAAGAAGTTTCTCAGAAAGCTTCGTTCTCTTTGTTATCGGAGGATATTTCCTTTGGCCCTATAGTCTTCAAAGGGATCCGAAATATCTGTTCTCAGATTCCACAGAAATAAGGCTAGCAAAGAGATCCACGAAATACAGAGGTACCTCTGATAGTGGAAGTCACACGTCACAGAGCAGTTTCTCAGAAAGCTTCTTTCCACATTACATCTGAGGATATTTCCTTTTTCACCATTGCCTTCTTTGGCTTCCAAATATCACTTTGCCAATTCCACAAGAACTGTCTTAGCGAAAGGCTTCTTGAGGGGAAAGCTGTAACTCTGTGAGATGATTTCACAGAACACAAAGAAGTTTCTCAGAAAGCTTCTTTCCAGATTTCATGTGAGGATATTTCCTTTTTCACCATAGCCCTCTATGGGCTTCCAAATATCACTTTGCCAATTACACAAGAACTGTCTTAGCGAAAGGCTTCTTGAGGGGAAAGATGTAACTCTGTGAGATGATTTCACAGAACACAAAGAAGTTTCTCAGAAAGCTTCTTTCTCTTTGTTATCGGATGATATTTCCTTTGGCCCTATAGTCTTCAAAGGGATCCGAAATATCTGCTCTCAGATTCCACAGAAATAAGGCTAGCAAAGAGATCCACGAAATACAGGTGTAACACTGTGAGATGAACGAACAGAACACTAAGCAGTTTCTCAGAGAGCTTCTTTCCAGATTTCATCTGAGGATATTTCCTTTTTCACCATAGCCCTCTATTGGCTTCCAAATATCACTTTGCCAATTCCAGAAGAACTGTCTTAGAGAAAGGCTTCTTGAGGGGAAAGCTGTAACTCTGTGAGATGATTTCACACAACACAAAGAAGTTTCTCAGAAAGCTTCTTTCTCTTTTTTATCGGAGGATATTTCCTTTGGCCCTACAGTCTTCAAAGGGATCCGAAATATCTGCTCTCAGATTCCACAGAAATAAGGCTAGCAAAGAGATCCACGAAATACAGATGTAACTCTGTGAGGTGAATGAACAGAACACTAAGTAGTTTCTCAGAAAGCTTCTTTCCAGATTTCATCTGAGGATATTTCCTTTTTCACCATAGCCCTGTATTGGCTTCAAAATATCACTTTGCTAATTCCACAAGAACTGTCTTAGCGAAAGGCTTCTTGAGGGGAAAGATGTAACTCTGTGAGATGATTTCACACAACACAAAGAAGTTTCTCAGAAGGCTTCTTTCTCTTTGTTATCGGAGGATATTTCCTTTGGCCCTATAGTCGTCAAAGGGATCCGAAATATCTGTTCTCAGATTCCACAGAAATAACGCTAGCAAAGAGATCCACGAAACACAGATGTAACTCTGTGAGTGGAAGTCACACATCACCGAGCAGTTTCTCAGAAAGCTTGTTTCCAGATTTCATCTGAGGATATTTCCTTTTTCAACATAGCCCTCTATGGGCTTCCAAATATCACTTTGCCAATTCCACAAGAACTGTCTTAGCGAAAGGCTTCTTGAGGGGAAAGCTGTAACTCTGTGAGGTGATTTCACAGAACACAAAGAAGTTTCTCAGAAAACTTCTTTCTCTTTGTTATCGGAGGATATTTCCTTTGGCCCTATAGTCTTCAAAGGGATCCGAAATATCTGTTCTCAGATTCCACAGAAATAAGGCTAGCAAAGAGATCCACGAAATACAGAGGTACCTCTGATAGTGGAAGTCACACGTCACAGAGCAGTTTCTCAGAAAGCTTCTTTCCACATTACATCTGAGGATATTTCCTTTTTCACCATAGCCCTCTTTGGCTTCCAAATATCACTTTGCCAATTCCACAAGAACTGTCTTAGCGAAAGGCTTCTTGAGGGGAAAGCTGTAACTCTGTGAGATGATTTCACAGAACACAAAGAAGTTTCTCAGAAAGCTTCTTTCCAGATTTCATCTGAGGATATTTCCTTTTTCACCATAGCCCTCTATGGGCCTCCAAATATCACTTTGCCAATTACACAAGAACTGTCTTAGCGAAAGGCTTCTTGTGGGGAAAGCTGTAACTCGGTGAGATGATTTCACAGAACACAAAGAAGTTTCTCAGAAAGCTTCTTTCTCTTTGTTATCGGAGGATATTTCCTTTGGCCCTATAGTCGTCAAAGGGATCCGAAATATCTGTTCTCTGATTCCACAGAAATAAGGCTAGCAAAGAGATCCACGAAATACAGATGTAACTCTTTGAGTGGAAGTCACACATCACAGAGCAGTTTCTCAGAAAGCTTGTTTCCAGATTTCATCTGAGGATATTTCCTTTTTCAACATAGCCCTCTATGGGCTTCCAAATATCACTTTTCCAATTCCACAAGAACCGTCTTAGCGAAAGGCTTCTTGACGGGAAAGCTTTAACTCTGTGAGATGATTTCACAGAACACAAAGAAGTTTCTCAGAAAGCTTCTTTCTCTTTGTTATCGGATGATATTTCCTTTGGCCCTATAGTCTTCAAAGGGATCCGAAATATCTGCTCTCAGATTCCACAGAAATAAGGCTAGCAAAGAGATCCACGAAATACAGGTGTAACACTGTGAGATGAATGAACAGAACACTAAGCAGTTTCTCAGAGAGCTTCTTTCCAGATTTCATCTCAGGATATTTCCTTTTTCACCATAGCCCTCTATTGGCTTCCAAATATCACTTTGCCAATTCCAGAAGAACTGTCTTAGCGAAAGGCTTCTTGAGGGGAAAGCTGTATCTCTGTGAGATGATTTCACAGAACACAAAGAAGTTTCTCAGAAGGCTTCTTTCTCATTGTTATCGGAGGATATTTCCTTTGGCCCTATAGTCGTCAAAGGGATCCGAACTATGTGTTCTCAGATTCCACAGAAATAAGGCTAGAAAAGAGATCCACGAAACACAGATGTAACTCTGTGAGTGGAAGTCACACATCACCGAGCAGTTTCTCAGAAAGCTTGTTTCCACATTTCATCTGAGGATATTTCCTTTTTCACCATAGCCCTCTATGGGCTTCCAAATATCACTTTGCCAATGCCACAAGAACTGTCTTAGCGAAAGGCTTCTTGAGGGGAAAGCTGTAACTCTGTGAGGTGATTTCACAGAACACAAAGAAGTTTCTCAGAAAGCTTCGTTCTCTTTGTTATCGGAGGATATTTCCTTTGGCCCTATAGTCTTCAAAGGGATCCGAAATATCTGTTCTCAGATTCCACAGAAATAAGGCTAGCAAAGAGATCCACGAAATACAGAGGTACCTCTGATAGTGGAAGTCACACGTCACAGAGCAGTTTCTCAGAAAGCTTCTTTCCACATTACATCTGAGGATATTTCCTTTTTCACCATTGCCTTCTTTGGCTTCCAAATATCACTTTGCCAATTCCACAAGAACTGTCTTAGCGAAAGGCTTCTTGAGGGGAAAGCTGTAACTCTGTGAGATGATTTCACAGAACACAAAGAAGTTTCTCAGAAAGCTTCTTTCCAGATTTCATGTGAGGATATTTCCTTTTTCACCATAGCCCTCTATGGGCTTCCAAATATCACTTTGCCAATTACACAAGAACTGTCTTAGCGAAAGGCTTCTTGAGGGGAAAGATGTAACTCTGTGAGATGATTTCACAGAACACAAAGAAGTTTCTCAGAAAGCTTCTTTCTCTTTGTTATCGGATGATATTTCCTTTGGCCCTATAGTCTTCAAAGGGATCCGAAATATCTGCTCTCAGATTCCACAGAAATAAGGCTAGCAAAGAGATCCACGAAATACAGGTGTAACACTGTGAGATGAACGAACAGAACACTAAGCAGTTTCTCAGAGAGCTTCTTTCCAGATTTCATCTGAGGATATTTCCTTTTTCACCATAGCCCTCTATTGGCTTCCAAATATCACTTTGCCAATTCCAGAAGAACTGTCTTAGAGAAAGGCTTCTTGAGGGGAAAGCTGTAACTCTGTGAGATGATTTCACACAACACAAAGAAGTTTCTCAGAAAGCTTCTTTCTTTTTTTATCGGAGGATATTTCCTTTGGCCCTACAGTCTTCAAAGGGATCCGAAATATCTGCTCTCAGATTCCACAGAAATAAGGCTAGCAAAGAGATCCACGAAATACAGATGTAACTCTGTGAGGTGAATGAACAGAACACTAAGTAGTTTCTCAGAAAGCTTCTTTCCAGATTTCATCTGAGGATATTTCCTTTTTCACCATAGCCCTCTATTGGCTTCAAAATATCACTTTGCTAATTCCACAAGAACTGTCTTAGCGAAAGGCTTCTTGAGGGGAAAGATGTAACTCTGTGAGATGATTTCACACAACACAAAGAAGTTTCTCAGAAGGCTTCTTTCTCTTTGTTATCGGAGGATATTTCCTTTGGCCCTATAGTCGTCAAAGGGATCCGAAATATCTGTTCTCAGATTCCACAGAAATAACGCTAGCAAAGAGATCCACGAAACACAGATGTAACTCTGTGAGTGGAAGTCACACATCACCGAGCAGTTTCTCAGAAAGCTTGTTTCCAGATTTCATCTGAGGATATTTCCTTTTTCAACATAGCCCTCTATGGGCTTCCAAATATCACTTTGCCAATTCCACAAGAACTGTCTTAGCGAAAGGCTTCTTGAGGGGAAAGCTGTAACTCTGTGAGGTGATTTCACAGAACACAAAGAAGTTTCTCAGAAAACTTCTTTCTCTTTGTTATCGGAGGATATTTCCTTTGGCCCTATAGTCTTCAAAGGGATCCGAAATATCTGTTCTCAGATTCCACAGAAATAAGGCTAGCAAAGAGATCCACGAAATACAGAGGTACCTCTGATAGTGGAAGTCACACGTCACAGAGCAGTTTCTCAGAAAGCTTCTTTCCACATTACATCTGAGGATATTTCCTTTTTCACCATAGCCCTCTTTGGCTTCCAAATATCACTTTGCCAATTCCACAAGAACTGTCTTAGCGAAAGGCTTCTTGAGGGGAAAGCTGTAACAATGTGAGATGATTTCACAGAACACAAAGAAGTTTCTCAGAAAGCTTCTTTCCAGATTTCATCTGAGGATATTTCCTTTTTCACCATAGCCCTCTATGGGCCTCCAAATATCACTTTGCCAATTACACAAGAACTGTCTTAGCGAAAGGCTTCTTGTGGGGAAAGCTGTAACTCTGTGAGATGATTTCACAGAACACAAAGAAGTTTCTCAGAAAGCTTCTTTCTCTTTGTTATCGGAGGATATTTCCTTTGGCCCTATAGTCGTCAAAGGGATCCGAAATATCTGTTCTCTGATTCCACAGAAATAAGGCTAGCAAAGAGATCCACGAAATACAGATGTAACTCTTTGAGTGGAAGTCACACATCACAGAGCAGTTTCTCAGAAAGCTTGTTTCCAGATTTCATCTGAGGATATTTCCTTTTTCAACATAGCCCTTTATGGGCTTCCAAATATCACTTTGTCAATTCCACAAGAACTGTCTTAGCGAAAGGCTTCTTGAGGGGAAAGCTGTAAGTCTGTGAGATGATTTCACAGAACACAAAGAAGTTTCTCAGAAAGCTTCTTTCTCTTTGTTATCGGAGGATATTTCCTTTGGCCCTATAGTCTTCAAAGGGATCCGAAATATCTGTTCTCAGATTCCACAGAAATAATGCTAGCAAAGAAATCCACGAAATACAGAAGTAACTCTGTGAGTGGAAGTCACACATCACAGAGCAGTTTCTCAAAAGGCTTCTTTCCTGATTTCATCTGAGGATATTTCCTTTTTCACCATAGCCCTCTATGGGATTCCAAATATCACTTTGCCAATTCCACAAGAACTGTCTTAGCGAAAGGCTTCTTGAGGGGAAAGCTGTAACTCTGTGAGATGATTTCACAGAACACAACGAAGTTTCTCAGAAAGCTTCTTTCTCTTTGTTATCGGAGGATATATCCTTTGGCCCTATAGTCTTCAAAGGGATCCGAAATATCTGTTCTCAGATTCCACAGAAATAAGGCTAGCAAAGAGATCCACGACATACATATGTAACTCTGTGAGTGGAAGTCACATATCACAGAGCAGCTTCTCAGAAAGCTTCTTTCCAGATTTCATCTGAGGATGTTTCCTTTTTAACCATAGCCCTCTATGGTGTTCCAAATATCACTTTGCCAATTCCACAAGAACTCTATTAGCGGAAGGCTTCTTGAGGGGAAACCTGTAACTCTGTGAGATGATTTCACAGAACACAAAGAAGTTTCTCAGAAAGCTTCTTTCTCTTTGTTATCGGAGGATATTTCCTTTGGCCCTATAGTCTTCAAAGGGATTCGAAATATCTGTTCTCAGATTCCACAGAAATAAGGCTAGCAAAGAGATCCACGAAATACAGATGTAACTCTGTGAGTGGAGTCACACATCACAGAGCAGTTTCTCAGAAAGCTTCTTTCCAGATTTCATCTGAGGATATTTCCTTTTTCACCATAGCCCTCTATGGGCTTCCAAATATCACTTTGCCAATTCCACAAGAACTGTCTTAGCGAAAGGCCTCTTGAGGGGAAAACTGTAACTCTGTGAGATGATTTCACAGAACACAAAGAATTTTCTCAGAAAGCTTCTTTCTCTTTGTTATCGGAGGATATTTCCTTTGGCCCTATAGTCTTCAAAGGGATCCGAAATATCTGTTCTCAGATTCCACAGAAATAAGACTAGCAAAGAGATCCACGAAATACAGATGTAACTCTGTGAGTGGAAGTCACACATCACAGAGCAGTTTCTCAAAAAGCTTCTTTCCAGATTTCATCTGAGGATATTTCCTTTTTCACCATAGCCCTCTATGGGCTTCCAAATATCACTTTGCCAATTCCACAAGAACTGTCTTAGCGAAAGGCTTCTTGAGGGGAAAGCTGTAACTCTGTGAGATGATTTCACAGAACACAAAGAAGTTTCTCAGAAAGCTTCTTTCTCTTTGTTATCAGAGGATATTTCCTTTGGCCCTATAGTCTTCAAAGGGATCCGAAATATCTGTTCTCAGATTCCACAGAAATAAGGCTAGCAAAGAGATCCACGACATACAGATGTAACTCTGTGAGTGGAAGTCACATATCACAGAGCAGTTTCTCAGAAAGCTTCTTTCCAGATTTCATCTGAGGATATTTCCTTTTTCACCATAGCCCTCTACGGGCTTCTAAATATCACTTTGCCAATTCCATAACAACTGTCTTAGCGAAAGGATTCTTGACGGGAAAGTTGTAACTCTGTGAGATGATTTCACAGAATACAAAGAAGTTTCTCAGAAAGCTTCTTTCTCTTTGTTATCGGAGGATATTTCCTTTGGATCCATAGTCTTCAAAGGGATGCGAAATATCTGCTCTCAGATTCCACAGAAATAAGGCTAGCAAAGAGATCCACGAAATACAGATGTAACTCTGTGAGATGAATGAACAGAACACTAAGCAGTTGCTCAGAAAGCTTCCTTCCCGATTTCATGTGAGGATATTTCCTTTTTCACCATAGTCCTCTAAGGGCTTCCAATTATCACTTTGCCAATTCCACAAGAACTGTCTTAGCGAAAGGCTTCTTGAGGGGAAAGCTGTAACTCTGTGAGATGATTTCTCAGAACACAAAGAAGTTTCTCAGAAAGCTTCTTTCTCTTTGTTATCGGAGGATATTTCCTTTGGCCCTATAGACTTCAAAGGGATCCGAAATATCTGTTCTCAGATTCCACAGAATTAAGGTTAGCAAAGAGATCCACGAAATGCAGATGTAACTCTGTGAGATTAATGAGCAGAACACTAAGCAGTTTCCCACAAAGCTTCTTTCCAGATTTCATCTGAGGATATTTCCTTTTTCAGCATAGCCCTTATGGGCTTCCAAATATCACTTTGCCAATTCCACAAGAACTGTCTTAGCGAAAGGCTTCTTGAGGGGAAAGCTGTAACTCTGTGAGATGATTTCACAGAACACAAAGAAGTTTCTCAGAAAGCTTCTTTCCAGATTTCATCTGAGGATATTTCCTTTTTCACCATAGCCCTCTATGGGCTTCCAAATATCACTTTGCCAATTACACAAGAACTGTCTTAGCGAAAGGCTTCTTGAGGGGAAAGATGTAACTCTGTGAGATGATTTCACAGAACACAAAGAAGTTTCTCAGAAAGCTTCTTTCTCTTTGTTATCGGATGATATTTCCTTTGGCCCTATACTCTTCAAAGGGATCCGAAATATCTGCTCTCAGATTCCACAGAAATAAGGCTAGCAAAGAGATCCACGAAATACAGGTGTAACACTGTGAGATGAACGAACAGAACACTAAGCAGTTTCTCAGAGAGCTTCTTTCCAGATTTCATCTGAGGATATTTCCTTTTTCACCATAGCTCTCTATTGGCTTCCAAATATCACTTTGCCAATTCCACAAGAACTGTCTTAGAGAAAGGCTTCTTGAGTGGAAAGCTGTAACTCTGTGAGATGATTTCACACAACACAAAGAGGTTTCTCAGAAAGCTTCTTTCTCTTTTTTATCGGAGGATATTTCCTTTGGCCCTATAGTCTTCAAAGGGATCCGAAATATCTGCTCTCAGATTCCACAGAAATAAGGCTAGCAAAGAGATCCACGAAATACAGATGTAACTCTGTGAGGTGAATGAACAGAACACTAAGTAGTTTCTCAGAAAGCTTCTTTCCAGATTTCATCTGAGGATATTTCCTTTTTCACCCTAGCCCTCTATGGGCTTCCAAATATCACTTTGCCAATTCCACAAGAACTGTCTTAGCGAAAGGCGACTTGAGGGGAAAGCTGTAACTCTGTGAGATGATTTCACAAAACACAAAGAAGTTTCTCAGAAAGCTTCTTTCTCTTTGTTATTGGAGGATATTTCCTTTGGCCCTATAGTCTTCAAAGGGATCCGAAATATCTGTTCTCTGATTCCACAGAAATAAGGCTAGCAAAGAGATCCACGAAATACAGATGTAACTCTTTGAGATGAATGAACCGAACACTAACCAGTTTCACAGAAAGCTTCTTTCCAGATTTCATCTGAGGATATTTCCTTTTTCACCATAGCCCTCTATTGGCTTCAAAATATCACTTTGCTAATTCCACAAGAACTGTCTTGGCGAAAGGCTTCTTGAGGGGAAAGCTGTAACTCTGTGAGATGATTTCACACAACACAAAGAAGTTTCTCAGAAGGCTTCTTTCTCTTTGTTATCGGAGGATATTTCCTTTGGCCCTATAGTCGTCAAAGGGATCCGAAATATCTGTTCTCAGATTCCACAGAAATAAGGCTAGCAAAGAGATCCACGAAACACAGATGTAACTCTGTGAGTGGAAGTCACACATCACCGAGCAGTTTCTCAGAAAGCTTGTTTCCAGATTTCATTTGAGGATATTTCCTTTTTCAACATAGCCCTCTATGGGCTTCCAAATATCACTTTGCCAATTCCACAAGAACTGTCTTAGCGAAAGGCTTCTTGAGGGGAAAGCTGTAACTCTGTGAGGTGATTTCACAGAACACAAAGAAGTTTCTCAGAAAGCTTCTTTCTCTTTGTTATCGGAGGATATTTCCTTTGGCCCTATAGTCTTCAAAGGGATCCGAAATATCTGTTCTCAGATTCCACAGAAATAAGGCTAGCAAAGAGATCCACGAAATACAGAGGTACCTCTGATAGTGGAAGTCACACGTCACAGAGCAGTTTCTCAGAAAGCTTCTTTCCACATTACATCTGAGGATATTTCCTTTTTCACCATAGCCCTCTATGGGCTTCAAAATATCACTTTGCCAATTCCAAAAGACCTGTCTTAGCGAAAGGCTTCTTGAGGGGAAAGCTGTAACTCTGTGAGATGATTTCACAGAACACAAAGAAGTTTCTCAGAAAGCTTCTTTCTCTTTGTTATCGGAGGATATTTCCTTTGGCCCTATAGTCTTCAAAGGGATCCGAAATATCTGTTCTCACATTCCACAGAAATAAGGCAGGCAAAGAGATCCAAGAAATACAGATGTAACTCTGTGGGATGAATGAACAGAACACTAAGCAGTTGCTCAGAAAGCTTCTTTCCTGATTTCATATGAGGATATTTCCTTTTTCACCGTAGCCCCCTATTGGCTTCCAAATATCACTTTTCCAATTCCACAAGAACCTTCTTAGCGAAAGGCTTCTTGACGGGAAAGCTTTAACTCTGTGAGATGATTTCACAGAACACAAAGAAGTTTCTCAGAAAGCTTCTTTCTCTTTGTTATCGGAGGATATTTCCTTTGACCCTATAGTCTTCAAGGGGATCCGAAATATCTGTTCTCAGATTCCACAGAAATAAGGCTAGCAAAGAGATCCACGAAATACAGATGTAACTCTGTGAGTGGAAGTCACACATCGGAGAGCAGTGTCTCAGAAAGCTTCTTTCCCGATTTCATCTGAGGATATTTCCTTTTTCACCATAGCCCTCTATGGGCTTCCAAATATCACTTTGCCAATTCCACAAGAACTGTGTTAGTGAAAGGCTTCTTGAGGGGAAAGCTGTAACTCTGTGAGATGATTTCACAGAACACAAAGAAGTTTCTCAGAAAGCTTCTTTCTCTTTGTTATCGGAGGATATTTCCTTTGGCCCTATAGTCTTCAAAGGGACCCGAAATATCTGTTCTCAGATTCCACAGAAATAAGGCTAGCAAAGAGATCCACGAAATACAGATGTAACTCTGTGAGTAGAAGTCACACATCACAGAGCAGTTTCTCAGAAAGCTTGTTTCCAGATTTCATCTGAGGATATTTCCTTTTTCACCATAGCCCTCTAAGGGCTTCCAAATATCACTTTGCCAATTCCACAAGAACTGTCTTAGCGAAAGGCTTCTTGAGGGGAAAGCTGTAACTCTGTGAGATGATTTCCCAGAACACAAAGAAGTTTCTCAGAAAGCTTCTTTCTCTTTGTTATCGGAGGATATTTCCTTTGGCCCTATAGTCTTCAAAGGGATCCAAAATATCTGTTCTCAGATTCCACAGAAATAAGGCTAGCAAAGAGATCCACGAAATACAGATGTAACTTTGTGAGTGGAAGTCACACATTACAAAGCAGTTTCTCAGAAAGCTTGTTTCCAGATATCATCTTAGGATATTTCCTTTTTCACCATAGGCCTCTATGGGCTTCCAAACATCACTTTGCCAATTCCACAAGAACTGTCTTAGCGAAAGGCTTCTTGAGGGGAAAGCTGTAACTCTGTGAGATGAATTCAAACAACACAAAGAAGTTTCTCAGAAATCTTCTTTCTCTTTTTTATCAGAGGATATTTCCTTTGGCCCTATAGTCTTCAAAGGGATCCGAAATATCTCTTCTCAGATACCACAGAAATAAGGCTAGCAAAGAGATCCACGAAATACAGAGGTAACTCTGATAGTGGAAGTCACACGTCACAGAGCAGTTTCTCAGAAAGCTTCTTTCCACATTACATCTGAGGATATTTCCTTTTTCACCATAGCACTCTAGGGGCTTCCCAATATCACTTTGCCAATTCCACAAGAACTGTCTTAGCGAAAGGCTTCTTGAGGGGAAAGCTGTAACTCTGTGCGATGATTTCACAGAACACAAACAAGTTTCTCAGAAAGCTTCTTTCTCTTTGTTATTGGAGGATATTTCTTTGGTCCCTATAGTCTTCAAAGGGATCCGAAATATCTGTTCTCAGATTCCACAGAAATAAGGCAAGCAAAGAGATCCACGAAATACAGATGTAACTCTGTGAGATGAATGAACAGAACACTAAGCAGTAGCTCAGAAAGCTTCTATCCAGATTTCATCTGAATATTTCCTTTTTCACCATAGACCTCTATGGGCTTCCAAATATCACTTTGCCAATTCCACAAGAACTGTCTAAGCGAAAGGCGTCTTGAAGGGAAAGCTGTAACTCTGTGAGATGATTTCACAGAACACAAAGAAGCTTCTCAGAAAGCTTCTTTCTCTTTGTTATTGGAGGATATTTCCTTTGGCCCTATAGTCTTCAAAGGGATCTGAAATATCTGTTCTCAGTTTCCACAGAAATAAGGCTAGCAAAGATATCCACGAAATACAGAGGTAACTCTGTGAGATGAATGAACAGAACAATAAGCAGTTTCTCAGAAAGCTTCTTTCCAGATTTCATCTGAGGATATTTCCTTTTTCACCACAGCCCTCTATGGGCTTCCAAATATCACTTTGCCAATTCCACAAGAACTGTCTTCGTGAAAGGGTTCCTGAGGGGCATGCTATAACTCTGTGAGATGATTTCACAGAACACAAAGAAGTTTCTCTGAAAGCTTCTTTCTCTTTGTTATCGGAGGATATTTCCTTTGGCCCTATAGTCGTCAAAGGGATCCGAAATATCTGTTCTCAGATTCCACAGAAATAAGGCTAGCAAAGGGATCCGCGAAACACAGATGTAACTCTGTGAGTGCAAGTCACACGTCCCAGAGCAGTTTCTCAGAAAGCTTGTTTCCAGATTTCATCTGAGGATATTTCCTTTTTCACCATAGCCCTCTATGGGCTTCCAAATATCACTTTGCCAATTCCACAAGAACGGTCTTAGCGAAAGGCTTCTTGAGGGGAAAGCTGTAACTCTGTGAGGTAATTCCACAGAACACAAAGAAGTTTCTCAGAAAGCTTCTTTCTCTTTGTTATCGGAGGATATTTCCTTTGGCCCTATAGTCTTCAAAGGGATCCGAAATATCTGTTCTCAGATTCCACAGAAATAAGGCTAGCAAAGAGATCCACGAAATACAGAGGTACCACTGATAGTGGAAGTCACACGTCACAGAGCAGTTTCTCAGAAAGCTTTTTTCCACATTACATCTGAGGATATTTCCTTTTTCACCATAGCCCTCTATTGGCTTCCAAATATCACTTTGCCAATTCCACAAGAACTGTCTCAGCGAAAGGCTTCTTGAGGGGAAAGCTGTAACTCTGTGAGATGATTTCACAGAACACAAAGAAGTTTCTCAGAAACCTTCTTTCCAGATTTCATCTGAGGATATTTCCTTTTTCACCATAGCCCTCTATAGGCTTCCAAATATCACTTTGCCAATTCCACAAGAACTGTCTTAGCGAAAGGCTTCTTGAGGGGAAAGTTGTAACTCTGTGAGGTGATTTCACAGAACACAAAAAAGTTTCTCAGAAAGCTTCTTTCTCTTTGTTATCGGAGGATATTTCCTTTGGCCCTATATTCTTCAAAGGGATCCGAAATGACTGTTCTCAGATTCCACAGAAATAAGGCTAGCAAAGAGATCCACGGAATACAGATGTAACTCTGTGAGATGAATGAACAGAACACTAAGCAGTTTCTCAGAAAGCTTCTTTCCAGATTTCATTTGAGGATATTTCCTTTTTCACCGTAGCCCTCTATTGGCTTCCAAATATTACTCTGCCAATTCCACAAGAACTGTCTTAGCGAAAGGCTTCTTGAGGGGAAAGCTGTAACTCTTTGAGATGATTTCACAGAACACAAAGAAGTTTCTCAGAGAGCTTCTTTCTCTTTGTTATCGGAGGATATTTCCTTTGGCCCTATAGTCTTCAAAGGGATCCGAAATATCTGTTCTCAGATTCCACAGAAACAAGGCTAGCAAAGAGATTCACGAAACACAGATGTAACTCTGTGAGTGGAACTCACACATCACAGAGCAGTTTCTCAGACAGCTTCTTTCCAGATTTCATGAGGATATTTCCTTTTTCACCATAGCCCTCTATGGGCTTCCGAATATCACTTTGCCAATTCCACAAGAACTGTCTTAGCGAAAGGCTTCTTGAGGGGAAAGCTGTAACTCTGTGAGATGATTTCACAGAACACAAAGAAGTTTCTCAGAAAGGTTCTTTCTCTTTCTTATCGGAGGATATTTCCTTTGGCCCTATAGTCTTCAAAGGGATCCGAAATATCTGTTCTCAGATTCCACAGAAATAAGGCTAGCAAAGAGATCCACGAAATACAGATGCAACTCTGTGAGATGAATGAAGAGAACACTAACCAGTTTCACAGAAACCTCTTTCCAGATTGCATCTGAGGTTATTTCCCTTTTCACCGTAGCCCTCTATGGGCTTCCAAATATCACTTTGCCAATTCCACAAGAACTGTCTTAGCGAAAGGCTTCTTGAGGGGAAAGCTGTAACTCTGTGAGATGATTTCACAGAACACAAAGAAGTTTCTCAGAAAGCTTCTTTCTCTTTGTTATCGGAGGATATTTTATTGGCCCTGTAGTCTTCAAAGGGATCCGAAATATCTGTTCTCAGATTCCCCAGAAATAAGGCTAGTAAGAGATCCACGAAACACAGATGTAACTCTGTGAGTGGAAGTCACACATCACAGAGCAGTTTTTCAGAAAGCTTCTTTCCAGATTTCATCTGAGGATATTTCCTTTTTCACCGTAGCCCTCTATGGGCTTCCAAATATCACTTTGCCAATTCCACAAGAACTGTCTTAGCGAAAGGCTTCTTGAGGGGAAAGCTGTAACTCTGTGAGGTGATTTCACAGAACACAAAGAAGTTTCTCAGAAAGCTTCTTTCTCTTTGTTATCGAAGGATATTTCCTTTGGCCCTATAGTCTTCAAAGGGATCCGAAATATCTGTTCTCAGATTCCACAGAAATAAGGCTAGCAAAGAGATCCACGAAACACAGATGTAACTTTGTGAGTGGAACTCACACATCACAGAGCAGTTTCTCAGACAGCTTCTTTCCTGATTTCATCTGAGGATATTTCCTTTTTCACCATAGCCCTCTATGGGCTTCCGAATATCACTTTGCCAATTCCACAAGAACTGTCTTAGCGAAAGGCTTCTTGAGGGGAAAGCTGTAAGTCTGTGAGATGATTTCACAGAACCCAAAGAAGTTTCTCAGAAAGCTTCTTTCTCTTTGTTATCGGAGGATAATTTCTTTGGCCCTGTAGTCTTCAAAGGGATCCGAAATATCTGTTCTCAAATTCCCCAGAAATAAGGCTAGTAAGAGATCCACGAAACACAGATGTAACTCTGTGAGTGGAAGTCACACATCACAGAGCAGTTTCTCAGAAAGCTTCTTTCTCTTTGTTATCGGAGGATATTTCCTTTGACCCTATAGTCTTCAAAGGGATCCGAAATGTCTGTTCTCAGATTCCACAGAAATAAGGCTAGCAAAGAGATCCATGAAATACAGATGTAACTCTGTGAGATGAATGAACAGAACACTAAGCAGATTCTCAGAAAGCTTCTTTCCATATTTCATCTGAGGATATTTCCTTTTTCACCATAGCCCTCTATGGGCTTCCAAATATCACTTTGCCCATGCCACAAGAACTGTCTTAGCGAAAGTCTTCTTGAGGGGAAAGCTGTAACTCTGTGAGATGATTTCACAGAACTCAAAGAAGTTTCTCAGAGAGCTTCTTTCTCTTTGTTATCGGAGGATATTTCCTTTGGCCCTATAGTCTTCAAAGGGATCCGAAATATCTGTTCTCAGATTCCACAGAAACAAGGCTAGCAAAGAGATCCACGAAACACAGATGTAACTCTGTGAGTGGACGTCAGACATCACAGAGCAGTTTCTCAGAAAGCTTCTTTCCAGATTTCATTTGAGGATACTTCCTTTTTCACCATAGCCCTCTATGGGCTTCCAAATGTCACTTTGCCAATTCCACAAGAACTGTCTTAGGGAAAGGCTTCTTGAGGGGAAAGCTGTAACTCTGTGAGATGATTTCACACAACACAAAGAAGTTTCTCAGAAAGCTTCTTTCTCTTTTTATTGGAGGATATTACCTTTGGCCCTATAGTCTTTAAAGGGATCCGAAATATCTGTTCTCAGATTCCACAGAAATAAGGCTAGCAAAGAGATCCACGAAATACAGATGTAACGCTGTGAGATGAATGAACAGAACACTAAGCAGTTTCTCAGAAAGCTTATTTCCAGATTTCATCTGAGGATATTTCCTTTTTCACCATAGCCCTCTATGGGCTTCCAAATATCACTTTTCCATTTCCACAAGAACTGTCTTAGCGAAAGGCTTCTTGAGGTTAAAGCTGTAACTCTGTGAGATGATTTCACAGAACACAAAGAAGTTTCACAGAAAGCTTCTTTCTCTTTGTTATCGGAGGATATTTCCTTTGGCCCTATAGTCTTCAAAGGGATCCGAAATATCTGTTCTCAGATTCCACAGAAATAAGGCTAGCAAAGAGATCCACGAAACACAGATGTAACTCTGTGAGTGGAACTCACACATCACAGAGCAGTTTCTCAGACAGCTTCTTTCCAGATTTCATCTGAGGATATTTCCTTTTTCACCATAGCCCTCTAAGGGCTTCCGAATATCACTTTACCAATTCCACAAGAACTGTCTTAGCGAAAGGCTTCTTGAGGGGAAAGCTGTAACTCTGTGAGATGATTTCACAGAACACAAAGAAGTTTCTCAGAAAGCTCCTTTCTCTTTGTTATTGGAGGATATTTCCTTTGGCCCTATAGTCTTCAAAGGGATCCGAAATATCTGTTCTCAGATTCCACAGAAATAAGGCTAGCAAAGAGATCCACGAAATACAGATGTAACTCTGTGAGATGAATGAACAGAACACTAATCAGTTTCACAGAAAGCTTCTTTCCCGATTTCATCTAAGAATGTTTCCTTTTTCACCATAGCCCTCTATGGGCTTCCAAATATCACTTTGCCAATTCCACAAGAACTGTCTTAGCGAAAGGCTTCTTGAGGGGAAAGCTGTAACTCTGTGAGATGATTTCACAGAACACAAAGAAGTTACTCAGAAAGCTTCTTTCTCTTTGTTATCGGAGGATATTTTCTTTGGCCCTGTAGTCTTCAAAGGGATCCGAAATATCTGTTCTCAGATTCCCCAGAAATAAGGCTAGCAAGAGATCCACGAAACACAGACGTAACTCTGTGAGTGGAAGTCACACATCACAGAGCAGTTTCTCAGAAAGCTTCTTTCCAGATTTCATCTGAGGATATTTCCTTTTTCACCGTAGCACTCTATGGGCTTCCAAATATCACTTTGCCAATTCCACAAGAACTGTCTTAGCGAAAGGCTTCTTGAGTTGAAAGCTGTAACTCTGTGAGGTGATTTCACAGAACCCAAAAAAGTTTCTCAGAAAGCTTCTTTCTCTTTGTTATCGGAGGATATTTCCTTTGGCCCTATAGTCTTCAAAGGGATCCGAAATGTCTGTTCTCAGATTCCACAGAAATAAGGCTAGCAAAGAGATCCACGAAATACAGATGTAACTCTGTGAGATGAATGAACAGAACACTAAGAAGTTTCTCAGACAGCTTCTTTGCAGATTTCATCTGAGGATATTTCCTTTTTCACCATAGCCCTCTATGGGCTTCCAAATATCAGTTTGCCAATTCCACAAGAACTGTCTAGGCGAAAGGCTTCTTGAGGGGAAAGCTGTAACTCTGTGAGGTGATTTCACAGAACACAAAGAAGTTTCTCAGAAAGCTTCTTTCTCTTTGTTTTCGGAGGATATTTCCTTTGGCCCCATAGTCTTCAAAGGGATCCGAAATGTCTGTTCTCAGATACCACAGAAATAAGGCTAGCAAAGAGATCCATGAAATATAGATGTAACTCTCTGAGATGAATGAACAGAACACTAAGCAGTTTCTCAGAAAGCTTCTTTCCCGATTTCATCTGAGGATATTTCCTTTTTCACCATAGCCCTCTATGGGCTTCCAAATATCACTTTGCCAATTCCACAAGAACTGTCTTAGCGAAAGGCTTCTTGAGGGGAAAGCTGTAACTCTGTGAGATGATTTCACAGAACACAAAAAAGTTTCTCAGAAAGCTTCTTTCTCTTTGTTATCGGAGGATATTTCCTTTGGCCCTATAATCTTCAAAGGGATCCGAAATATCTGTTCTCAGATTCCACAGAAATAAGGCTAGCAAAGAGATCCACGAAATACAGATGTAACTCTGTGAGATGAATGAACATAACACTAAGCAGTTTCTCAGAGAGCTTCTTTCCAGATTTCATCTGAGTATATTTCCTTTTTCACCATAGCCCTCTATTGGCTTCCAAATATCACTTTGCCAATTCCACAAGAACTGTCTTAGCGAAAGGCTTCTTGAGGGGAAAGTGTAACTCTGTGAGATGATTTCACAGAACACAAAGAAGTTTCTCAGAAAGCTTCTTTCTCTTTGTTATCGGAGGATATTTCCTTTGGCCCTATAGTCTCAAAGGGATCCGAAATATCTGTTCTCAGATTCCACAGAAATAAGGCTAGCACAGAGATCCACGAAACACATATGTAACTCTGTGAGTGGAACTCACACATCACAGAGCAGTTTCTCAGAAAGCTTCTTTCCAGATTTCATCTGAGGATATTTCCTTTTTCACCTTAGCCCTCTATGGTCTTCCAAATATCACTTTGCCCATGCCACAAGAACTGTCTTAGCGAAAGGCTTCTTGAGGGGAAAGCTGTAACACTGTGACATGATTTCACAGAACACAAAGAAGTTCCTCAGAAAGCTTCTTTCTCTTTGTTATCGGAGGATATTTCCTTTGGCCCTATAGCCTTCAAAGGGATCCGAAATATCTGTTCTCAGATTCCACAGAAATAAGGCTATCAAAGAGATCCACGAAATACAGATGTAACTCTGTGAGATGAATAAACAGAACACTAAGCAGTTTCTCAGAAAGCTTCTTTCCAGATTTCATCTGAGGATATTTCCTTTTTCACCATAGCCCTCTATGGGCTTCCAAATATCACTTTGCCAATTCCACAAGAACTGTCTTAGCGAAAGACTTCTTGAGAGGAAAGCTGTAACTCTTTGAGATGATTTCACAGAACACAAAGAAGTTTCTCAGAAAGCTTCTTTCTCAGTGTTATCGGAGGATATTTCCTTTGGCCCTATAGTCTTCAAAGGGATCCGAAATATCTGTTCTCAGATTCCACAGAAATAAGGCTAGCAAAGAGATCCACGAAATACAGATGTAACTCTGTGAGTGGAAGTCACACATCACAGAGCAGTTTCTCAGAAAGCTTCTTTCCAGATTTCATCTGAGGATATTTCCTTTTTCAACAAAGCCCTCTATGGGCTTCCAAATATCACTTTGCCAATTCCACAAGAACTGTCTTAGGGAAAGGCTTCTAGAGGGGAAAGCTGTACCTCTTTGAGATGATTTCACAGAACACGAAGAAGTTTCTCAGAAAGCTTCTTTCTCTTTGTTATCGGAGGATATTTCCTTTGGCCCTATAGTCTTCAAAGGGATCCGAAATATCTGTTCTCAGATTCCACAGAAATAAGGCTAGCAAAGATATCCTCGAAATACAGATGTAACTCTGTGAGATGAATGAACAGAACACTAACCAGTTTCACAGAAAGCTTCTTTCCAGATTTCATCTGAGGATATTTCCTTTTTCACCATAGCCCTCTATGGGCTTCCAAATATCACTTTGCCAATTCCACAAGAACTGTCTTAGCGAAAAGCTTCTTGAGGGGAAAGCTGTAAGTCTGTGAGATGATTTCACAGAACCCAAAGAAGTTTCTCAGAAAGCTTCTTTCTCTTTGTTATCGGAGGATAATTTCTTTGGCCCTGTAGTCTTCAAAGGGATCCGAAATATCTGTTCTCAAATTCCCCAGAAATAAGGCTAGTAAGAGATCCACGAAACACAGATGTAACTCTGTGAGTGGAAGTCACACATCACAGAGCAGTTTCTCAGAAAGCTTCTTTCTCTTTGTTATCGGAGGATATTTCCTTTGACCCTATAGTCTTCAAAGGGATCCGAAATGTCTGTTCTCAGATTCCACAGAAATAAGGCTAGCAAAGAGATCCATGAAATACAGATGTAACTCTGTGAGATGAATGAACAGAACACTAAGCAGTTTCTGAGAAAGCTTCTTTCCAGATTTCATCTGAGGATATTTCCTTTTTCACCATAGCCCTCTATGGGCTTCCAAATATCACTTTGCCCATGACACAAGAACTGTCTTAGCGAAAGTCTTCTTGAGGGGAAAGCTGTAACTCTGTGAGATGATTTCACAGAACTCAAAGAAGTTTCTCAGAGAGCTTCTTTCTCTTTGTTATCGGAGGATATTTCCTTTGGCCCAATAGTCTTCAAAGGGATCCGAAATATCTGTTCTCAGATTCCACAGAAACAAGGCTAGCAAAGAGATCCACGAAACACAGATGTAACTCTGTGAGTGGACGTCAGACATCACAGAGCAGTTTCTCAGAAAGCTTCTTTCCAGATTTCATTTGAGGATACTTCCTTTTTCACCATAGCCCTCTATGGGCTTCCAAATGTCACTTTGCCAATTCCACAAGAACTGTCTTAGGGAAAGGGTTCTTGAGGGGAAAGCTGTAACTCTGTGAGATGATTTCACACAACACAAAGAAATTTCTCAGAAAGCTTCTTTCTCTTTTTATTGGAGGATATTACCTTTGGCCCTATAGTCTTCAAAGGGATCCGAAATATCTGTTCTCAGATTCCCCAGAAATAAGGCTAGTAAGAGATCCACGAAACACAGATGTAACTCTGTGAGTGGAAGTCACACATCACAGAGCAGTTTCTCAGAAAGCTTCTTTCCAGATTTCATCTGAGGATAATTCCTTTTTCACCATAGCCCTCTATGGGCTTCGAAATATCACTTTGACAATTCCACAAGAACTGTCTTAGCGAAAGGCTTCTTGAGGGGAAAGTTGTAACTATGTGAGATGATTTCACAGAACACAAAGAAGTTTCTCAGAAAGCTTCTTTCTCTTTGTTATCGGAGGATATTTCCTTTGGCCATTTAGTCTTCAAAGGGATCCGAAATATCTGTTCTCAGATTCCACAGAAATAAGGCTAGCAAAGAGATCCACGAAATACAGATGTAACTCTGTGAGTCGAAATCACACATCATAGAGCAGTTTCTCAGAAAGCTTCTCTCCAGATTTCATCTGAGGATATTTCCTTTTTCACCATAGCCCTCTATGGGCTTCCAAATATCACTTTGCCAATTCCACAAGAACTGTCTTAGCGAAAGGCTTCTTGAGGGGAAAGCTGTAACTCTGTGAGATGATTTCACAGAACACAAAGAAGTTTCTCAGAAAGCTTCTTTCTCTTTGTTATCGGAGGATATTTTCTTTGGCCCTGTAGTCTTCAAAGGGATCCGAAATATCTGTTCTCAGATTCCCCAGAAATAAGGCTAGTAAGAGATCCACGAAACACAGACGTAACTCTGTGAGTGGAAGTCACACATCACAGAGCAGTTTCTCAGAAAGCTTCTTTCCAGATTTCATCTGAGGATATTTCCTTTTTCACCGTAGCACTCTATGGGCTTCCAAATATCACTTTGCCAATTCCACAAGAACTGTCTTAGCGAAAGGCTTCTTGAGTTGAAAGCTGTAACTCTGTGAGGTGATTTCACAGAACCCAAAAAAGTTTCTCAGAAAGCTTCTTTCTCTTTGTTATCGGAGGATATTTCCTTTGGCCCTATAGTCTTCAAGGGGATCCGAAATGTCTGTTCTCAGATTCCACAGAAATAAGGCTAGCAAAGAGATCCACGAAATACAGATGTAACTCTGTGAGATGAATGAACAGAACACTAAGCAGTTTCTCAGACAGCTTCTTTGCAGATTTCATCTGAGGATATTTCCTTTTTCACCATAGCCCTCTATGGGCTTCCAAATATCAGTTTGCCAATTCCACAAGAACTGTCTAGGCGAAAGGCTTCTTGAGGGGAAAGCTGTAACTCTGTGAGATGATTTCACAGAACACAAAGAAGTTTCACAGAAAGCTTCTTTCTCTTTGTTATCGGAGGATATTTCCTTTGGCCCTATAGTCTTCAAAGGGATCCGAAATATCTGTTCTCAGATTCCACAGAAATAAGGCTAGCAAAGAGATCCACGAAATACAGATGTAACTCTGTGAGATGAATGAACAGAACACTAACCAGTTTCACAGAAAGCTTCTTTCCAGATTTCATCTGAGGTTATTTCCCTTTTCACCATAGCCCTCTATGGGCTTCCAAATATCACTTTTCCAATTCCACAAGAACTGTCTTAGCGAAAGGCTTCTTGAGGGGAAAGCTGTAACTCTGTGAGATGATTTCACAGAACACAAAGTAGTTTCTCAGAAAGCTTCTTTCTCTTTGTTATCGGAGGATATTTCCTTTGGCCCTATAGTCTTCAAAGGGATCCGAAATATCTGTTCTCAGATTCCACAGAAATAAAGCTAGAAAAGAGATCCACGAAATACAGATGTAACTCTGTGAGATGAATGAACAGAACACTAAGCAGTTTCTCAGAAACCTTCTTTCCAGATTTCATCTGAGGATATTTCCTTTTTCAACATAGCCCTCTAAGAGCTTCCAAATATCACTTTGCCAATTCCACAAGAACTGTCTTAGCGAAAGGCTTCTTGTGGGGAAAGCTGTAACTCTGTGAGATGATTTCACAGAACACAAAGAAGTTTCTCAGAAAGATTCTTTCTCTTTGTTATCGGAGGATATTTTCTTTGGCCCTTTAGTCTTCAAAGGGATCCGAAATATCTGTTCTCAGATTCCCCAGAAATAAGGCTAGTAAGAGATCCACGAAACACAGATGTAACTCTGTGAGTGGAAGTCACACATCACAGAGCAGTTTCTCAGAAAGCTTCTTTCCAGATTTCATCTGAGGATAATTCCTTTTTCACCATAGCCCTCTATGGGCTTCGAAATATCACTTTGACAATTCCACAAGAACTGTCTTAGCGAAAGGCTTCTTGAGGGGAAAGTTGTAACTATGTGAGATGATTTCACAGAACACAAAGAAGTTTCTGAGAAAGCTTCTTTCTCTTTGTTATCGGAGGATATTTCCTTTGGCCATTTAGTCTTCAAAGGGATCCGAAATATCTGTTCTCAGATTCCACAGAAATAAGGCTAGCAAAGAGATCCACGAAATACAGATGTAACTCTGTGAGTCGAAATCACACATCATAGAGCAGTTTCTCAGAAAGCTTCTCTCCAGATTTCATCTGAGGATATTTCCTTTTTCACCATAGCCCTCTATGGGCTTCCAAATATCACTTTGCCAATTCCACAAGAACTGTCTTAGCGAAAGGCTTCTTGAGGGGAAAGCTGTAACTCTGTGAGATGATTTCACAGAACACAAAGAAGTTTCTCAGAAAGCTTCTTTCTCTTTGTTATCGGAGGATATTTTCTTTGGCCCTGTAGTCTTCAAAGGGATCCGAAATATCTGTTCTCAGATTCCCCAGAAATAAGGCTAGTAAGAGATCCACGAAACACAGACGTAACTCTGTGAGTGGAAGTCACACATCACAGAGCAGTTTCTCAGAAAGCTTCTTTCCAGATTTCATCTGAGGATATTTCCTTTTTCACCGTAGCACTCTGGGCTTCCAAATATCACTTTGCCAATTCCACAAGAACTGTCTTAGCGAAAGGCTTCTTGAGTTGAAAGCTGTAACTCTGTGAGGTGATTTCACAGAACCCAAAAAAGTTTCTCAGAAAGCTTCTTTCTCTTTGTTATCGGAGGATATTTCCTTTGGCCCTATAGTCTTCAAGGGGATCCGAAATGTCTGTTCTCAGATTCCACAGAAATAAGGCTAGCAAAGAGATCCACGAAATACAGATGTAACTCTGTGAGATGAATGAACAGAACACTAAGCAGTTTCTCAGACAGCTTCTTTGCAGATTTCATCTGAGGATATTTCCTTTTTCACCATAGCCCTCTATGGGCTTCCAAATATCAGTTTGCCAATTCCACAAGAACTGTCTAGGCGAAAGGCTTCTTGAGGGGAAAGCTGTAACTCTGTGAGGTGATTTCACAGAACACAAAGAAGTTTCTCAGAAAGCTTCTTTCTCTTTGTTTTCGGAGGATATTTCCTTTGGCCCCATAGTCTTCAAAGGGATCCGAAATGTCTGTTCTCAGATACCACAGAAATAAGGCTAGCAAAGAGATCCATGAAATATAGATGTAACTCTCTGAGATGAATGAACAGAACACTAAGCAGTTTCTCAGAAAGCTTCTTTCCCGATTTCATCTGAGGATATTTCCTTTTTCACCATAGCCCTCTATGGGCTTCCAAATATCACTTTGCCAATTCCACAAGAACTGTCTTAGCGAAAGGCTTCTTGAGGGGAAAGCTGTAACTCTGTGAGATGATTTCACAGAACACAAAAAAGTTTCTCAGAAAGCTTCTTTCTCTTTGTTATCGGAGGATATTTCCTTTGGCCCTATAATCTTCAAAGGGATCCGAAATATCTGTTCTCAGATTCCACAGAAATAAAGCTAGCAAAGAGATCCACGAAATACAGATGTAACTCTGTGGGATGAATGAACATAACACTAAGCAGTTTCTCAGAGAGCTTCTTTCCAGATTTCATCTGAGTATATTTCCTTTTTCACCATAGCCCTCTATTGGCTTCCAAATATCACTTTGCCAATTCCACAAGAACTGTCTTAGCGAAAGGCTTCTTGAGGGGAAAGTGTAACTCTGTGAGATGATTTCACAGAACACAAAGAAGTTTCTCAGAAAGCTTCTTTCTCTTTGTTATCGGAGGATATTTCCTTTGGCCCTATAGTCTTCAAAGGGATCCGAAATATCTGTTCTCAGATTCCACAGAAATAAGGCTAGCAAAGATATCCTCGAAATACAGATGTAACTCTGTGAGATGAATGAACAGGACACTAACCAGTTTCACAGAAAGCTTCTTTCCAGATTTCATCTGAGGATATTTCCTTTTTCACCATAGCCCTCTATGGGCTTCCAAATATCACTTTGCCAATTCCACAAGAACTGTCTTAGCGAAAAGCTTCTTGAGGGGAAAGCTGTAAGTCTGTGAGATGATTTCACAGAACCCAAAGAAGTTTCTCAGAAAGCTTCGTTCTCTTTGTTATCGGAGGATAATTTCTTTGGCCCTGTAGTCTTCAAAGGGATCCGAAATATCTGTTCTCAAATTCCCCAGAAATCAGGCTAGTAAGAGATCCACGAAACACAGATGTAACTCTGTGAGTGGAAGTCACACATCACAGAGCAGTTTCTCAGAAAGCTTCTTTCTCTTTGTTATCGGAGGATATTTCCTTTGACCCTATAGTCTTCAAAGGGATCCGAAATGTCTGTTCTCAGATTCCACAGAAATAAGGCTAGCAAAGAGATCCATGAAATACAGATGTAACTCTGTGAGATGAATGAACAGAACACTAAGCAGTTTCTGAGAAAGCTTCTTTCCAGATTTCATCTGAGGATATTTCCTTTTTCACCATAGCCCTCTATGGGCTTCCAAATATCACTTTGCCCATGCCACAAGAACTGTCTTAGCGAAAGTCTTCTTGAGGGGAAAGCTGTAACTCTGTGAGATGATTTCACAGAACTCAAAGAAGTTTCTCAGAGAGCTTCTTTCTCTTTTTTATCGGAGGATATTTCCTTTGGCCCTATAGTCTTCAAAGGGATCCGAAATATCTGTTCTCAGATTCCACAGAAACAAGGCTAGCAAAGAGATCCACGAAATACAGATGTAACGCTGTGAGATGAATGAACAGAACACTAAGCAGTTTCTCAGAAAGCTTATTTCCAGATTTCATCTGAGGATATTTCCTTTTTCACCATAGCCCTCTATGGGCTTCCAAATATCACTTTTCCATTTCCACAAGAACTGTCTTAGCGAAAGGATTCTTGAGGTTAAAGCTGTAACTCTGTGAGATGATTTCACAGAACACAAAGAAGTTTCACAGAAAGCTTCTTTCTCTTTGTTATCGGAGGATATTTCCTTTGGCCCTATAGTCTTCAAAGGGATCCGAAATATCTGTTCTCAGATTCCACAGAAATAAGGCTAGCAAAGAGATCCACGAAACACAGATGTAACTCTGTGAGTGGAACTCACACATCACAGAGCAGTTTCTCAGACAGCTTCTTTCCAGATTTCATCTGAGGATATTTCCTTTTTCACCATAGCCCTCTAAGGGCTTCCGAATATCACTTTACCAATTCCACAAGAACTGTCTTAGCGAAAGGCTTCTTGAGGGGAAAGCTGTAACTCTGTGAGATGATTTCACAGAACACAAAGAAGTTTCTCAGAAAGCTCCTTTCTCTTTGTTATTGGAGGATATTTCCTTTGGCCCTATAGTCTTCAAAGGGATCCGAAATATCTGTTCTCAGATTCCACAGAAATAAGGCTAGCAAAGAGATCCACGAAATACAGATGTAAGTCTGTGAGATGAATGAACAGAACACTAACCAGTTTCAAAGAAAGCTTCTTTCCAGATTTCATCTGAGGTTATTTCCCTTTTCACCATAGCCCTCTATGGGCTTCCAAATATCACTTTTCCAATTCCACAAGAACTGTCTTAGCGAAAGGCTTCTTGAGGGGAAAGCTGTAACTCTGTGAGATGATTTCACAGAACACAAAGTAGTTTCTCAGAAAGCTTCTTTCTCTTTGTTATCGGAGGATATTTCCTTTGGCCCTATAGTCTTCAAAGGGATCCGAAATATCTGTTCTCAGATTCCACAGAAATAAAGCTAGCAAAGAGATCCACGAAATACAGATGTAACTCTGTGAGATGAATGAACAGAACACTAAGCAGTTTCTCAGAAACCTTCTTTCCAGATTTCATCTGAGGATATTTCCTTTTTCAACATAGCCCTCTAAGAGCTTCCAAATATCACTTTGCCAATTCCAAAGGAACTGTCTTAGCGAAAGGCTTCTTGTGGGGAAAGCTGTAACTCTGTGAGATGATTTCACAGAACACAAAGAAGTTTCTCAGAAAGATTCTTTCTCTTTGTTATCGGAGGATATTTTCTTTGGCCCTTTAGTCTTCAAAGGGATCCGAAATATCTGTTCTCAGATTCCCCAGAAATAAGGCTAGTAAGAGATCCACGAAACACAGATGTAACTCTTTGAGTGGAAGTCACACATCACAGAGCAGTTTCTCAGAAAGCTTCTTTCCAGATTTCATCTGAGGATATTTCCTTTTTCACCATAGCCCTCTATGGGCTTCGAAATATCACTTTGACAATTCCACAAGAACTGTCTTAGCGAAAGGCTTCTTGAGGGGAAAGTTGTAACTATGTGAGATGATTTCACAGAACACAAAGAAGTTTCTCAGAAAGCTTCTTTCTCTTTGTTATCGGAGGATATTTCCTTTGGCTCTATAGTCTTCAAAGGGATCCGAAATATCTGTTCTCAGATTCCACAGAAATAAGGCTAGCAAAGAGATCCACAAAATACAGATGTAACTCTGTGAGACGAACTAACAGAACACTAAGCTGTTTCTCAGAAAGCTTCTTTCCCGATTTCATCTAAGAATGTTTCCTTTTTCACCATAGCCCTCTATGGGCTTCCAAATATCACTTTGCCGATTCCACAAGAACTGTCTTAGCGAAAGGCTTCTGGAGGGGAAAGCTGTAACTCTGTGAGATGATTTCACAGAACACAAAGAAGTTTCTCAGAAAGCTTCTTTCTCTTTGTTATCGGAGGATATTTTCTTTGGCCCTGTAGTGTTCAAAGGGATCCGAAATATCTGTTCTCAGATTCCCCAGAAATAAGGCTACTAAGAGATCCACGAAACACAGACGTAACTCTGTGAGTGGAAGTCACACATCACAGAGCAGTTTCTCAGAAAGCTTCTTTCCAGATTTCATCTGAGGATATTTCCTTTTTCACCGTAGCACTCTATGGGCTTCCAAATATCACTTTGCCAATTCCACAAGAACTGTCTTAGCGAAAGGCTTCTTGAGTTGAAAGCTGTAACTCTGTGAGGTGATTTCACAGAACCCAAAAAAGTTTCTCAGAAAGCTTCTTTCTCTTTGTTATCGGAGGATATTTCCTTTGGCCCTATAGTCTTCAAGGGGATCCGAAATGTCTGTTCTCAGATTCCACAGAAATAAGGCTAGCAAAGAGATCCACGAAATACAGATGTAACTCTGTGAGATGAATGAACAGAACACTAAGCAGTTTCTTAGACAGCTTCTTTGCAGATTTCATCTGAGGATATTTCCTTTTTCACCATAGCCCTCTATGGGCTTCCAAATATCAGTTTGCCAATTCCACAAGAACTGTCTAGGCGAAAGGCTTCTTGAGGGGAAAGCTGTAACTCTGTGAGGTGATTTCACAGAACACAAAGAAGTTTCTCAGAAAGCTTCTTTCTCTTTGTTTTCGGAGGATATTTCCTTTGGCCCCATAGTCTTCAAAGGGATCCGAAATGTCTGTTCTCAGATACCACAGAAATAAGGCTAGCAAAGAGATCCATGAAATATAGATGTAACTCTCTGAGATGAATGAACAGAACACTAAGCAGTTTCTCAGAAAGCTTCTTTCCCGATTTCATCTGAGGATATTTCCTTTTTCACCATAGCCCTCTATGGGCTTCCAAATATCACTTTGCCAATTCCACAAGAACTGTCTTAGCGAAAGGCTTCTTGAGGGGAAAGCTGTAACTCTGTGAGATGATTTCACAGAACACAAAAAAGTTTCTCAGAAAGCTTCTTTCCCTTTGTTATCGGAGGATATTTCCTTTGGCCCTATAATCTTCAAAGGGATCCGAAATATCTGTTCTCAGATTCCACAGAAATAAGGCTAGCAAAGAGATCCACGAAATACAGATGTAACTCTGTGAGATGAATGAACATAACACTAAGCAGTTTCTCAGAGAGCTTCTTTCCAGATTTCATCTGAGTATATTACCTTTTTCACCATAGCCCTCTATTGGCTTCCAAATATCACTTTGCCAATTCCACAAGAACTGTCTTAGCGAAAGGCTTCTTGAGGGGAAAGTGTAACTCTGTGAGATGATTTCACAGAACACAAAGAAGTTTCTCAGAAAGCTTCTTTGTCTTTGTTATCGGAGGATATTTCCTTTGGCCCTATAGTCTCAAAGGGATCCGAAATATCTGTTCTCAGATTCCACAGAAATAAGGCTAGCACAGAGATCCACGAAACACAGATGTAACTCTGTGAGTGGAACTCACACATCACAGAGCAGTTTCTCAGAAAGCTTCTTTCCAGATTTCATCTGAGGATATTTCCTTTTTCACCTTAGCCCTCTATGGTCTTCCAAATATCACTTTGCCCATGCCACAAGAACTGTCTTAGCGAAAGGCTTCTTGAGGGGAAAGCTGTAACACTGTGACATGATTTCACAGAACACAAAAAAGTTCCTCAGAAAGCTTCTTTCTCTTTGTTATCGGAGGATATTTCCTTTGGCCCTATAGCCTTCAAAGGGATCCGAAATATCTGTTCTCAGATTCCACAGATATAAGGCTATCAAAGAGATCCACGAAATACAGATGTAACTCTGTGAGATGAATGAACAGAACACTAAGCAGTTTCTGAGAAAGCTTCTTTCCAGATTTCATCTGAGGATATTTCCTTTTTCACCATAGCCCTCTATGGGCTTCCAAATATCACTTTGCCCATGCCACAAGAACTGTCTTAGCGAAAGTCTTCTTGAGGGGAAAGCTGTAACTCTGTGAGATGATTTCACAGAACTCAAAGAAGTTTCTCAGAGAGCTTCTTTCTCTTTGTTATCAGAGGATATTTCCTTTGGCCCTATAGTCTTCAAAGGGATCCGAAATATCTGTTCTCAGATTCCACAGAAACAAGGCTAGCAAAGAGATCCACGAAACACAGATGTAACTCTGTGAGTGGACGTCACACATCACAGAGCAGTTTCTCAGAAAGCTTCTTTCCAGATTTCATTTGAGGATACTTCCTTTTTCACCATAGCCCTCTATGGGCTTCCAAATGTCACTTTGCAAATTCCACAAGAACTGTCTTAGGGAAAGGCTTCTTGAGGGGAAAGCTGTAACTCTGTGAGATGATTTCACAGAACACAAAGAAGTTTCTCAGAAAGCTTCTTTCTATTTTTATTGGAGGATATTACCTTTGGCCCTATAGTCTTTAAAGGGATCCGAAATATCTGTTCTCAGATTCCAAAGAAATAAGGCTAGCAAAGAGATCCACGAAATACAGATGGAACTCTGTGAGATGAATGAACAGAACACTAAGCAGTTTCTCAGAAAGCTTCTTTCCAGATTTCATCTGAGGATATTTCCTTTTTCACCATAGCCCTCTATGGGCTTCCAAATATCACTTTTCCAATTCCACAAGAACTGTCTTAGAGAAAGGCTTCTTGAGGGGAAAGCTGTAACTCTGTGAGATGATTTCACAGAACACAAAGAAGTTTCACAGAAAGCTTCTTTCTCTTTGTTATCGGAGGATATTTCCTTTGGCCCTAGAGTCTTCAAAGGGATCCGAAATATCTGTTCTCAGATTCCACAGAAATAAGGCTAGCAAAGAGATCCACGAAACACAGGTGTAACTCTGTGAGTGGAACTCACACATCACAGAGCAGTTTCTCAGACAGCTTCTTTCCAGATTTCATCTGAGGATATTTCCTTTTTCACCATAGCCCTCTATAGGCTTCCGAATATCACTTTGCCAATTCCACAAGAACTGTCTTAGCGAAAGGTTCTTGAGGGGAAAGCTGTAACTCAGTGAGATGATTTCACAGAACACAAAGAAGTTTATCAGAAAGCTTCTTTGTCTTTGTTATCGGAGGATATTTCCTTTGGCCCTATAGTCTTCAAAGGGTTCCGAAATATCTGTTCTCAGATTCCACAGAAATAAGGTTAGCAAAGAGATCCACGAAATACAGATGTAACTCTGTGAGATGAATGAACAGAACACTAACCAGTTTCACAGAAAGCTTCTTTCCAGATTTCATCTGAGGTTGTTTCCCTTTTCACCATAGCCCTCTATGGGCTTCCAAATATCACTTTGCCAATTCCACAATAACTGTCTTAGCGAAAGGCTTCTTGAGGGGAAAGCTGTAACTCTGTGAGATGATTTCACAGAACACAAAGTAGTTTCTCAGAAAGCTTCTTTCTCTTTGTTATCGGATAATATTTCCTTTGGCCCTATAGTCTTCAAAGGGATCCGAAATATCTGTTCTCAGATTCCACAGAAATAAAGCTAGAAAAGAGATCCACGAAATACAGATGTAACTCTGTGAGATGAATGAACAGAACACTAAGCAGTTTCTCAGAAACCTTCTTTCCAGATTTCATCTGAGGATATTTCCTTTTTCAACATAGCCCCCTACGGGCTTCCAAATATCACTTTGCCAATTCCACAAGAACTGTCTTAGCGAAAGGCTTCTTGTGGGGAAAGCTGTAACTCTGTGAGATGATTTCACAGAACAGAAAGAAGTTTCTCAGAAAGCTTCTTTCTCTTTGTTATCGGAGGATATTTTCTTTGGCCCTGTAGTCTTCAAAGGGATCCAAAATATCTGTTCTCAGATTCCCCAGAAATAAGGCTAGTAAGAGATCCACGAAACACAGATGTAACTCTGTGAGTGGAAGTCACACATCACAGAGCAGTTTCTCAGAAAGCTTCTTTCCAGATTTCATCTGAGGATATTTCCTTTTTCACCATAGCCCTCTATGGGCTTCGAAATATCACTTTGACAATTCCACAAGAACTGTCTTAGTGAAAGGCTTCTTGAGGGGAAAGTTGTAACTATGTGAGATGATTTCACAGAACACAAAAAGTTTCTCAGAAAGCTTCTTTCTCTTTGTTATCGGAGGATATTTCCTTTGGCTCTATAGTCTTCAAAGGGATCCGAAATATCTGTTCTCAGATTCCACAGAAATAAGGCTAGCAAAGAGATCCACAAATACAGATGTAACTCTGTGAGATGAACTAACAGAACACTAAGCTGTTTCTCAGAAAGCTTCTTTCCCGATTTCATCTAAGAATGTTTCCTTTTTCACCATAGCCCTCTAAGGGATTCCAAATATCACTTTGCCAATTCCACAAGAACTGTCTTAGCGAAAGGTTCTTGAGGGCAAAGTTGTAACTCTGTGAGATGATTTCACAGAACACAAAGAAGTTTCTCAGAAAGCTTCTTTCTCGTTGTTATCGGAGGATATTTTCTTTGGCCCTGTAGTCTTCAAAGGGATCCGAAATATCTGTTCTCAGATTCCCCAGAAGTAAGGCTAGTAAGAGATCCACGAAACACAGACGTAACTCTGTGAGTGGAAGTCACACATCACAGAGCAGTTTCTCAGAAAGCTTCTTTCCAGATTTCATCAGAGGATATTTCCTTTTACAACGTAGCCCTCTATGGGCTTCCAAATATCACTTTGCCAATTCCACAAGAACTGTCTTGGCGAAGGGCTTCTTGAGGGGAAAGCTGTAACTCTGTGAGGTGATTTCACAGAACACAAAAAAGTTTCTCAGAAAGCTTCTTTCTCTTTGTTATCGGAGGATATTTCCTTTGGCCCTATAGTCTTCAAAGGGATCCGAAATGTCTGTTCTCAGATTCCACAGAAATAAGGCTAGCAAAGAGATCCACGAAATACAGATGTAACTCTGTGAGATGAATGAACAGAACACTAAGCAGTTTCTCAGACAGCTTCTTTGCAGATTTCATCTGAGGATATTTCCTTTTTCACCATAGCCCTCTATGGGCTTCCAAATATCACTTTGCCAATTCCACAAGAACTGTCTAGGCGAAAGGCTTCTTGAGGGGAAAGCTGTAACTCTCTGAGGTGATTTCACAGAACACAAAGAAGTTTCTCAGAAAGCTTCTTTCTCTTTGTTATCGGAGGATATTTCCTTTGGCCCCATAGTCTTCAAAGGGATCCGAAATGTCTGTTCTCAGATACCACAGAAATAAGGCTAGCAAAGAGATCCATGAAATATAGATGTAACTCTGTGAGATGAATGAACAGAACACTAAGTAGTTTCTCAGAAAGCTTCTTTCCAGATTTCATCTGAGGATATTTCCTTTTTCACCACAGCCCTCTATGGGCTTCCAAATATCACTTTGCCAATTCCACAAGAACTGTCTTAGCGAAAGGCTTCTTGAGGGGAAAGCTGTAACTCTTTGAGATGATTTCACAGAACACAAAGAAGTTTCTCAGAAAGCTTCTTTCTCTTTGTTATCGGAGGATATTTCCTTAGGCCCTTTAGTCTTCAAAGGGATCCGAAATATGTGTTCTCAGATTCCACAGAAATAAGGCTAGCAAAGAGATCCACGAAATACAGATGTAACTCTGTGAGTGGAAGTCAGGCATCACAGAGCAGTTTCTCAGAAGGTTCTTTCCAGATTTCATCTGAGGATATTTCATTTTTCACCATAGCCCTCGATGGGCTTCCAAATATCACTTTGCCCATGCCACAAGAACTGTCTTAGCGAAAGGCTTCTTGAGAGGAAAGCTGTAACTATGTGAGATGTTTTCACAGAAAACAAAGAAGTTTCTCAGAAAGCTTCTTTCTCTTTGTTATCGGAGGATATTTCCTTTGGCCCTATAGTCTTCAAAGGGATCCGAAATATCTGTTCTCAGATTCCACAGAAATAAGGCTAGCAAAGAGATCCACGAAATACAGATGTAACTCTGTGAGATGAATGAACAAAACACTAAGTAGCTTCTCAGAAAGCTTCTATCCAGATTTCATCTGAATATTTCCTTTTTCATCATAGCCCTCTACGGGCTTCCAAATATCACTTTGCCAATTCCACAAGAACTGTCTTAGCGAAAGGCTTCTTGAAGGGAAAGCTGTAACTCTGTGAGATGATTTCACAGAACACAAAGAAGTTTCTCAGAAAGCTTCTTTCTCTTTGTTATCGGAGGATATTTCCTTTGGCCCTATAGTCTTCAATGGGATCCGAAATATCTGTTCTTAGATTCCACAGAAATAAGGCTAGCAAACAGATCCACGAAATACAGATGTAACTCTGTGAGTGGAAGTCACACCTTACTGAGCATTTTCTCAGAAAGCTTCTTTCCAGATTTCATCTGAGGTTATTTCCCTTTTCAGCATAGCCCTCTATGTGCTTGCAAATATCACTTTGCCGATTCCACAAGAACTGTCTTAGCGAAAGGCTTCTTGAGGGGAAAGCTGTAACTCTGTGAGATGATTTCACAGAACACAAAGAAGTTTCTCAGAAAGCATCTTTCTCTTTGTTATCGGAGGATATTTCCTTTGGCCCTATAGTCTTCAAAGGGATCCGAAATATCTGTTCTCAGATTCCACAGAAATAAGGCTAGCAAAGAGATCCACAAAATACAGATGTAACTCTGTGAGATGAATGAACAGAACACTAAGCAGTTCCTCAGAAAGCTTCTTTCCAGATTTCATCTGAGGATATTTCCTTTTTCACCATAGCCCTCTATGGGCTTCCAAATATCACTTTGCCAATTCCACAAGAACTGGCTTAGCGAAAGGTTTCTTACGGGGAAAGCTGTAACTCTTTGAGATGATTTCACAGAACTCAAAGAAGTTTCTCAGAAAGCTTCTTTCTCTTTGTTATCGGAGGATATTTCCTTTGGCCCTATAGTCTTCAATGGGATCCGAAATATCTGTTCTCAGATTCCACAGAAATAAGGCTAGCAAAGAGATCCACGAAATACAGATGTAACTCTGTGAGTGGAAGTCACACATCACAGAGCAGTTTCTCAGAAAGCTTCTTTCCATATTTCATCTGAGGATATTTCCTTTTTCAACAAAGCCCTCTATGGGCTTCCAAATATCACTTTGCCAATTCCACAAGAACTGTGTTAGCGAAAGACTTCTTGAGGGGAAAGCTGTAACTCTGTGAGATGATTTCACAGAATACAAAGAAGTTACTCAGAAAGCTTCTTTCTCTTTGTTACCGGAGGATATTTCCTTTGGCCCTATCGTCTTCAAAGTGATCCGAAATATCTGTTTTCACATTCCACAGAAATAAGGCTAGCAAAGAGATCCAGGAAATACAGATGTAACTCTGTGAGATGAATGAACAGAACACTAAGCAGATTCTCAGAAAGCTTCTTTCCAGATTTCATCTGAGACTATTTCCTTTTTCACCATTGCCCTTATGGGCTTCCAAATATCACTTTGCCAATTCCACATGAACTGTCTTAGCAAAAGGCTTCATGAGGGGAAATCTGTAACTCTGTGAGATGATTTCAAAGAACACAAAGAATTTTCTCAGAAAGCTTCTTTCTATTTTTTATCGGAGGATATTTACTTTGGCCCAATAGTCTTCAAAGGGATCCGAAATATCTGTTCTCAGATTCCCCAGAAATAAGGCTAGCAAAGAGATCCACGAAACACGGATGTAACTCTGTGAGTGGAAGTCACACATCACAGAGCAGTTTCTCAGAAAGCTTCTTTCCAGACTTCATCTGAGGATATTTCCTTTTTCACCATAGTCCTCTATGGGCTTCCAAATATCACTTTGCCAATTCCACAAGAACTGTCTTAGCCAAAGGCTTCTTGAGAGGAAAGCTGTAACTCTGTGAGATGATTTCACAGAACACAAAGAAGTTTCTCACAAAGTTTCTTTCTCTTTGTTATCGGAGGATATTTCCTTTGGCCCTATAGTTTTCAAAGGGATCTGAAATATCTGTTCTCAGATTCCACAGAAATAAGATTAGCAAAGAGATCCACAAAATACAGATGTAACTCTGTGAGACGAATGAACCGAACACTCAGCAGTTTCTCAGAATGCTTCTTTCCAGATTTCATCTGAGGATATTTCCTTTTTCACCATAGCCCTCTAAGGGCTTCCAAATATCACTTTGCCAATTCCACAAGAACTGTCTTACCGAAAGGCTTCTTGAGGGGAAAGCTCTTACTCTGTGAGATGATTTCACAGAACACAAAGAAGTTTCTCAGAAAGCTTCTTTCTGTTTGTTATCGGAGGATATTTCCTTTGGCCATATAGTCTTCAAAGGGATCCGAAATATCTGTTCTCAGATTCCACAGAAATAAGGCTAGCAAAGAGATTCTCGAAATACAGATGTAACTCTGTGAGTGGAAGTCACACATTACAGAGCAGTTTCTCAGAAAGCTTCTTTCCAGATTTCATCTGACGATATTTCCTTTTTCACCATAGCCCTCTATGGGCTTCCAATTATCACTTTGCCAATTCCACAAGAACTGTGTTAGCGAAAGGCTTCTTGAGGGGAAATCTGTAACTCTGTGAGATGATTTCACAGAACACAAAGAAGTTTCTCAGAAAGCTTATTTCTCTTTGTTATCGGAGGATATTTACTTCGGCCCTATAGTCTTCAAAGGGATCCGAAATATCTGTTCTCAGATTCCCCAGAAATAAGGCTAGCAAAGAGATCCACGAAACACAGATGTAACTCTGTGAGTGGAAGTCACACATCACAGAGCAGTTTCTCAGAAAGCTTCTTTCCAGACTTCATCTTAGGATATTTCCTTTTTCACCATAGTCATCTATGGGCTTCCAAATATCACTTTGCCAATTCCACAAGAACTGTCTTAGCGAAAGGCTTCTTGAGGGGAAAGCTGTAACTCTGTGAGATGATTTCACAGAACACAAAGAAGTTTCTCAGAAAGCTTCTTTCTCTTTGTTAATGGAGGGTATTTCCTTTGGCCCTATAGTCTTCAAAGGGATCCGAAATATCTGTTCTCAGATTCCACAGAAATAAGGCTAGAAAAGAGATCCACGAAACGCAGATGTAACTCTGTGAGTGGAAGTCACACATCACAGAGCAGTTTCTCAGAAAGCTTCTTTCCAGATTTCATCTGAGGGTATTTCCTTTTTCACCATAGCCCTCTATGGTCTTCCAAATATCACTTTGCCAATTCCACAAGAACTGTCTTAGCGAAAGGCTTCTTGAGGGGAAAGCTGTAACTCTGTGAGATGATTTCACAGAACACAAAGAAGTTTCTCAGAAAGCTTCTTTCTCTTTGTTATCGGAGGATATTTCCTTTGGCCCTATAATCTTCAAAGGGATCCAAAATATCTGTTCTCAGATACCACAAAAATAAGGCTAGCAAAGAGATCCACGAAATACAGATGTAATTCTGTTAGATGAATGAAGAGAACACTAAGCAGTTTCTCAGAAAGCTTCTTTCCAGATTTCATCTGAGGATATTTCCTTTTTCACCATAGCCCTCTATGGGCTTCCAAATATCACTTTGCCAATTCCACAAGAACTGTCTTTGCGAAAGGCTTCTTGAGGGGAAAGCTGTAACTCTGTGAGATGATTTCACAGAACACAAAGAAGTTTCTCAGAAAGCTTCTTTCTCTTTGTTATCGGAGGATATTTCCTTTGGCCCTATAGTCTTCAAAGGGATCCGAAATATCTGTTCTCAGATTCCACAGAAATAAGGCTACCAAAGAGTTCCACGAAATACAGATGTAACTCTGTGAGATGTATGAACAGAACACTAAGCAGTTTCTCACAAAGCTTCTTTCCAGATTTCATCTGAGGATATTTTCTTTTTCACACTAGCCCTCTATGGGCTTCCAAATATCACTTTGAAAATTCCACAAGAACTGTCTTATCGAAAGGCTTCTTTAGGGGAAATCTGTAACTCTGGGAGATAATTCAACAGAATACAAACAAGTTTCTCAGAAAGCTTCTTTCTCTTTGTTATCGGAGGTTATTTCTTTTGGCCCTATAGTCTTCAAAGGGATCCGAAATATCTGTTCTCAGATTCGACATAAATAATGCTAGCAAGCACATCCACGAAATACAAATGCAACTCTGTGAGATGAATGAACAGAACACTAAGCAGTTTCTCAGAAAGCTTCTTTCCCGATTTGATCTGAGGATATTTCCTTTTTCACCATAGCCCTCTATGGGCTTCCAAATATCACTTTGCCAATCCCACAAGAACTGTCTTAGCGAAAGACTTCTTGAGGGGAAAGCTGTAACTTTGTGAGATGATTTCACAGAACACAAAGAAGTTTCTCATAAAGCTTCTTTCTCTTTCTATCGGAGGATATTTCCGTTGGACCTATAGTCTTCAAAGGGATCCGAAATATCTGTTCTCAGATTCCACAGAAATAAAGCTAGCAAAGAGATCCACGAAATACAGATGTAACTCTGTGAGTGGAAGTCACACATCACAGAGCCGTTTCTCAGAAAGCTTCTTTCCAGATTTCATCTGAGGATATTTCCTTTTTCACCATTGCCCTCTATGATCTTCCAAATATCACTTTGCCAATTCCACAAGAACTGTCTTAGCGAAAGGCTTCTTGAGGGGAAAGCTGTACCTCTGTGAGATGATTTCACAGAACACAAAGAAGTTTCTCAGAAAGCTTCTTTCTCTTTGTTATCGGAGGATATTTCCTTTGGCCCTACAGTCTTCAAAGGGATCTGAAATATCTGTTCTCAGATTCCACAGAAATAAGGCTAGCAAAGAGATCCACGAAATACAGATGTAACTCTTTGAGATGAATGAGCAGAACAGTAAGCACTTTCTCAGGAAGCTTCTTTCCATATTTTATCTGAGGATATTTCCTTTTTCACCATAGCCCTCTAAGGGCTTCCAAATATCACTTTGCCAATTCTACAAGAACTGTCTTAGCGAAAGGCTTCTTGAGGGGAAAGCTGTAACACTGTGACATGGTTTCACAGAACACAAAGAAGTTTCTCAGAAATCTTCTTTCTCTTTGTTATCGGAGGATATTTCCTTTGGCCTTATAGTCTTCAAAGGGATCCGAAATATCTGTTCTCAGATTCCACAGAAATAAGGCTAGCAAAGAGATCCACGAAATACAGATGTAACTCTGTGAGTGGAAGTCACACATCACAGAGCAGTGTCTCAGAAAGCTTCTTTCCAGATTTCATCTCAGGATATTTCCTTTTTCACCATAGCCCTCTATGGGCTTCCAAATATCACTTTGCCAATTCCACAAGAACTGTCTTAGCGAATGGCTTCTTGAGGGCTAAGCTGTAACTCTTTGAGATGATTTCACAGAACACAAAGAAGTTTCTCAGAAAGCTTCTTTCTCTTTGTTATCGGAGGATATTTCCTTTGGCCCTAAAGTCTTCAAAGGGATCCGAAATATCTGTTCTCAGATTCCACAGAAATAAGACTAGCAAAGAGATCCACGAAATACAGATGTAATTGTGTGAGTGGAAGTCACACATCACAGAGCAGTTTCTCAGAAAGCTTCTTTCCAGATTTCATCTGAGGATATTTCCTTTTTCACCATAGCCCTCTATGGGCTTCCAAATATCACTTTGCCAATTCCACAAGAACTGTCTCAGCGAAAGGCTTCTTGAGGGGAAAGCTGTAACTCTGTGAGATGATTTCACAGAACACAAAGAAGTTTCTCAGAAAGCTTCTTTCTCTTTGTTATCGGAGGATATTTCCTTTGGCCCTATAGTATTCAAAGGGATCAGAAATATATGTTCTCAGATTCCACAGAAATAAGGCTAGCAAAGAGATCCACGAAATACAGATGTAATTCTGTGAGATGAATGAACACAACACTAAGCAATTTCTCAGAAAGCTTCTTTCCAGATTTCATCTGAGGATATTTCCTTTTTCACCATAGCCCTCTATGGGCTTCCAAATATCACTTTGCCAATTCCGAAAGAACTGTCTTAGCGAAAGGCTTCTTGAGGGGAAAGCTTTAAATCTGTGAGATGATTTCACAGAACACAAAGAAGTTTCTCAGAAAGCTTCTTTCTCTTTGTTATCGGAGGATATTTCCCTTGGCCCTATAGTCTTCAAAGGGATCGGAAATATCTGTTCTCAGATTCCAAAGAAACAAGACTAGCAAAGAGATCCACGAAATACAGATATAACTCTGTGAGATGAATGAACAGAACTGTAAGCAGAGTCTCAGATAGCTTCTTTCCAGAATTCATCTGAGGATATTTCCTTTTTCACCATAGCCCTCAATGGGCTTCCAATTATCACTTTGCCAATTCCACAAGAACTGTCTTAGCGAAAGGCTTCTTGAGGGGAAAGCTGTAACTCTGTGAGATGATTTCACAGAACACAAAGAGTTTCTCAGAAAGCTTCTTTCTCTTTGTTATCGGAGGATATTTGCTTTGGCCCTGTAGTTTTCAAAGGGATCCGAAATATCTGTTCTCAGATTCCACAGAAATAAGGCTAGCAAAGACATAAACGAAATACAGATGTAACTCTGTGAGTGGAAGTCACAAGTCACATAGCAGTTTCTCAGAAAGCTTCTTTCCAGATTTCATCTGAGGATATTTCCTTTTTCACCATAGCGCTCTATGGGCTTCCAAATATCACTTTGCCAATTCCACAAGAACTGTCTTAGCGAAAGGCTTCTTGAGGGGAAAGCTGTACTCTGTGAGATGATTTCACAGAACACAAAGAAGTTTCTCAGAAAGCTTCTTTCTCTTTGTTATCGGAGGATATTTCCTTTGGCCCTATAGTCTTCAAAGGGATCCGAAATATCTGTTCTCAGATTCCACAGAAAAAAGGCTAGCAAAGAGATCCACGAAATAGAGGTGTAACTCTGTGAGTGGAAGTCACACATCACAGAGTAGGTTCTCAGAAAGCTTGTTTCCAGATTTCATCTGAGGATATTTCCTTTTTCACCATAGCCCTCTATGGGCTTCCAAATATCACTTTGCCAGTTCCACAAGAACTGTCTTAGCGAAAGACTTCTTGAGGGGAAAGCTGTAACTCTTTGAGATGATTTCACAGAACACAAAGAAGTTTCTCAGAAAGCTTCTTTCTCTTTGTTATCGGAGGATATTTCCTTTGGCCCTATAGTCTTCAAAGGGATCCGAAAAATCTGATCTCAGATTCCACAGAAATAAAGCTAGCAAAGAGATCCACGAATTAGAAATATAACTCTGTGAGATGAATGAACAGAACTGTAAGCAGTTTCTCAGAAAGCTTCTTTCCAGATTTCATCTGAGGATATTTCCTTTTTCACCATAGCCCTCTATGGGCTTCCAAATATCACTTTGCCAATTCCACAAGAACTGTCTTAGCGAAAGGCTTCTTGAGGGGAAAGCTGTAACTCTGTGAGATGATTGCACAGAACACAAAGAAGTTTCTCAGAAAGCTTCTTTCTCTTTGTTATCGGAGGATATTTCCTTTGGCCCTATAGTCTTCAAAGGGATCCGAAATATTTGTTCTCAGATTCCACAGAAATAAGGCTAGCAAAGAGATCCATGAAATACAGATGTAACTCTGTGAGTGGAAGTCACACATCACAGAACAGTTTCTCAGAAAGCTTCTTTCCAGATTTCATCTGAGGATATTTCCTTTTTCACCATAGCCCTCTATGGGCTTCCAAATATCATTTTGCCAATTCCACAAGAACTGTCTTAGCGAAAGGCTTCTTGAGGGTAAAGCTGTAACTCTGTGAGATGATTTCGCAGAACACAAAGATGTTTCTCAGAAAGCTTCTTTCTCTTTGTTATCGGAGGATATTTCCTTTGGCCCTATAGTATTCAAAGGGATCCGAAATATATGTTCTCAGATGCCACAGAAATAAGGCTAGCAAAGAGATCCACAAAATACAGATGTAACTCTGTGATATGAATGAACAGAACACTAAGTAGTTTCTCAGAAAGCTTCTTTACAGATTTCATCAGAGGATATTTCCTTTTTCACCATAGCCCTCTATGGGCTTCCAAATATCACTTTGCCAATTCCGAAAGAACTGTCTTAGCGAAAGGCTTCTTGATGGGAAAGCTGTAACTCTGTGAGATGATTTCACAGAACACAAAGAAGTTTCTCAGAAAGCTTCTTTCTCTTTGTTATCGGAGGATATTTCCTTTGGCCCTATAGTCTTCAAAGGGATCGGAAATATCTGTTCTCAAATTCCAAAGAAATAAGGCTAGCAAAGAGATCCACGAAATACAGGTGTAACTCTGTGAGATGAATGAACAGAACTGTAAGCAGGGTCTCAGATAGCTTCTTTCCAGAATTCATCTGTGTATATTTCCTTTTTCACCGTAGCCCTCTATGGGCTTCCAATTATCACTTTGCCAATTCCACAAGAACTGTCTTAGCGAAAGGCTTCTTGAGGGGAAAGCTGTAACTCTGTGAGATGATTGCACAGAATACAAAGAAGTTTCTCAGAAAGCTTCTTTCTCTTTGTTATCGGAGGATATTTCCTTTGGCCTTATAGTCTTCAAAGGGATCCGAAATATCTGTTCTCAGATTCCACAGAAATAAGGCTAGCAAAGAGATCCACGAAATACAGATGTAAATCTGTGAGATGAATGAAGAGAACACTAAGCAGTTGCTCAGAAATCTTCTTTCCAGATTTCGTCTGAGGATATTTCCTTTTTCACCATAGCCCTCTATGGGCTTCCAAATATCACTTTGCCAATTCCACAAGAACTGTCTTAGCGAAAGGCTTCTTGAGGGGAAAGCTGTAACTCTGTGAGATGATTGCACAGAACACAAAGAAGTTTCTCAGAAAGCTTCTTTCTCTTTGTTATCGGAGGATATTTCCTTTGGCCCTATAGTCTTCAAAGGGATCCGAAATATTTGTTCTCAGATTCCACAGAAATAAGGCTAGCAAAGAGATCCACGAAATACAGATGTAACTCTGTGAGTGGAAGTCACACATCACAGAACAGTTTCTCAGAAAGCTTCTTTCAAGATTTCATCTGAGGATATTTCCTTTTTCACCATAGCCCTCTATGGGCTTCCAAATATCATTTTGCCAATTCCACAAGAACTGTCTTAGCGAAAGGCTTCTTGAGGGTAAAGCTGTAACTCTGTGAGATGATTTCGCAGAACACAAAGATGTTTCTCAGAAAGCTTCTTTCTCTTTGTTATCGGAGGATATTTCCTTTGGCCCTGTAGTCTTCAAAGGGATCCGAAATATCTGTTCTTAGATTCCACAGAAATAAGGCTAGCAAAGAGATCCACGAAATACAGGTGTAACTCTGTGAGACGAAGTCACACATCACAGAGCAGTTTCTCAGAAAGCTTCTTTCCAGATTTCATCTGAGGATATTTCCTTTTTCACCATAGCCCTCTATGGGCTTCCAAATATCACTTTGCCAATCCCACAAGAACTGTCTTAGCGAAAGGCTTCTTGAGGGGAAAGCTGTAACTTTGTGAGATGATTTCACAGAACACAAAGAAGTTTCTCATAAAGCTTCTTTCTCTTTCTTATCGGAGGATATTTCCGTTGGCCCTATAGTCTTCAAAGGGATCCGAAATATCTGTTCTCAGATTCCACAGAAATAAAGCTAGCAAAGAGATCCACGAAATACAGATGTAACTCTGTGAGTGGAAGTCACACATCACAGAGCCGTTTCTCAGAAAGCTTCTTTCCAGATTTCATCTGAGGATATTTCCTTTTTTCACCATAGCCCTCTATGGTCTTCCAAACATCACTTTGCCAATTCCACAAGAACTGTCTTAGCGAAAGGCTTCTTGAGGGGAAAGCTGTACTTCTGTGAGATGATTTCACAGAACACAAAGAAGTTTCTCAGAAAGCTTCTTTCTCCTTGTTATCGGAGGATATTTCCTTTGGCCCTACAGTCTTCAAAGGGATCTGAAATATCTGTTCTCAGAATCCACAGAAATAAGGCTAGCAAAGAGATCCACGAAATACAGATGTAACTCTTTGAGATGAATGAGCAGAACAGTAAGCACTTTCTCAGGAAGCTTCTTTCCATATTTTATCTGAGGATATTTCCTTTTTCACCATAGCCCTCTAAGGGCTTCCAAATATCACTTTGCCAATTCCACAAGAACTGTCTTAGCGAAAGGCTTCTTGAGGGGAAAGCTGTAACACTGTGACATGGTTTCACAGAACACAAAGAAGTTTCTCAGAAATCTTCCTTCTCTTTGTTATCGGAGGATATTTCCTTTGGCTTTATAGTCTTCAAAGGGATCCGAAATATCTGTTCTCAGATTCCACAGAAATAAGGCTAGCAAAGAGATCCACGAAATACAGATGTAACTCTGTGAGTGGAAGTCACACATCACAGAGCAGTGTCTCAGAAAGCTTCTTTCCAGATTTCATCTCAGGATATTTCCTTTTTCACCATAGCCCTCTATGGGCTTCCAAATATCACTTTGCCAATTCCACAAGAACTGTAGCAAAGAGATCCACGAAATACAGATGTAACTCTGTGAGTGGAAGTCATACATCACAGAGCAGTGTCTCAGAAAGCTTCTTTCCAGATTTCATCTGAGGGTATTTCCTTTTTCACCATAGCCCTCTAAGGGCTTCCAAATATCACTTTGCCAATTCCACAAGAACTGTCTTAGCGAAAGGCTTCTTGAGGGGAAAGCTGTAACTCTGTGAGATGATTTCACATTTCACATAGAAGTTTCTCAGAAAGCTTCTTTCTCTTTGTTATCGCAGGATATTTCCTTTGACCCTATCGTCTTCACAGGGATCCGAAATATCTGTTCTCAGATTCCACAGAAATAAGGCTAGCAACGAGATCCACGAAATACAGGTGAAACTCTGTGAGTGGAAGTCACACATCACAGAGCAGTTTCTCAGAGAGCTTCTTTCCAGATTTCATCTGAGGATATTTCCTTTTTCACCGTAGCCATCTATGGGCTTCCAAATATCACTTTGCCAATTCCACAAGAACTGTCTTAGCGAAAGGCTTCTTGAGGGGAAAGCTGTAACTCTGTGAGACGAATTCACAGAACACAAAGAAGTTTCTCAGAAAGCTTCTTTCTCTTTCTTATAGGAGGATATTTCCTTTCGCCCTATAGTCTTCAAAGGGAAACGAAATTCCAGATTTCATCTGAGGATATTTCCTTTTTCACCATAGCCCTCTAGGGGCTTCCATATATCACTTTGCCAATTCCACAAGAACTGTCTTAGCGAAAGGCTTCTTGAGAGAGAAGCTGTAACGCTGTGAGATGATTTCACAGAATACAAAGAAGTTTCTCAGAAAGCTTCTTTCTCTTTGTTATCGGAGGATATCTCCTTCGGCCCTATAGTTTCCAAAGGGATCGGAAATATCTGTTCTCAGATTCCAAAGAAATAAGGCTAGCAGAGATCCACGAAATACAAATGTGACTCTGTGAGATGAATGAACAGAACTGTAAGCAGTTTCTCAGAAAGCTTCTTTCCAGATTTCATGTGAGGATATTTCCTTTTTCACCATAGCCCTCTACGGGCTTCCAAATATCACTTTGAATATTCCACAAGAACTGTCTTAGAGAAAGGCTTCTTGAGGGGAAAGCTGAAACTCTGTGAGATGATTTCACAGAACACAAAGAAGTTTCTCAGAAACCTTCTTTCTCTTTGTTATCGGAGGATATTTCCCTTGTCCCTATAGTCTTCAAAGGGATCGGAAATATCTGTTCTCAGATTCCACAGAAATAAGGCTAGCAACGAGATCCACGAAATACAGATGTAACTCTCTGAGATGAATGAACAGAACACTAAGCAGTTTCTCAGAAAGCTTCTTTCCCGATTTCATCTGAGGATATTTAATTTTTCACCATTGCCCTCTATGGGCTTCCAATTATCACTTTGCCAATTCCACAAGAACTGTTTTAGCGAAAGGCTTCTTGAGGGGAAAGCTGTAAGTCTGTGAGATTATTTCACAGAACACAAAGAAGTTTCTCAGAAAGCTTCTTTCTCTTTGTTATCGGAGGATATTTCCTTTGTCGCTATAGTCTTCAAAGGGATCGGAAATATCTGTTCTCAGATTCCACAGAAATAAGGCTAGCAACGAGATCCACGAAATACAGATGTAACTCTGTGAGATGAATGAACAGAACACTAAGCAGTTTCTCAGAAAGCTTCTTTCCAGATTTCATCTGAGGATATTTCCTTTTTCACCATAGCGCTCTATGGGCTTCCAAATATCACTTTGCCAATTCCACAAGAACTGTCTTAGCGAAAGGCCTCTTGAGGGGAAAGCTGTACTCTGTGAGATGATTTCACAGAACACAAAGAAGTTTCTCAGAAAGCTTCTTTCTCTTTGTTATCGGAGGATATTTCCTTTGGCCCTATAGTCTTCAAAGGGAACCGAAATATCTGTTCTCAGATTCCACAGAAATAAGGCTAGCAAAGAGATCCACGAAATAGAGGTGTAACTCTGTGAGTGGAAGTCACACATCACAGAGTAGTTTCTCAGAAAGCTTGTTTCCAGATTTCATCTGAGAATATTTCCTTTTTCACCATAGCCCTCTATGGGCTTCCAAATATCACTTTGCCAGTTCCACAAGAACTGTCTTAGCGAAAGACTTCTTGAGGGGAAAGCTGTAACTCTTTGAGATGATTTCACAGAACACAAAGAAGTTTCTCAGAAAGCTTCTTTCTCTTGGTTATCGGAGGATATTTCCTTTGGCCCTATAGTCTTCAAAGGGATCCGAAAAATCTGATCTCAGATTCCACAGAAATAAAGCTAGCAAAGAGATCCACGAATTAGAAATGTAACTCTGTGAGATGAATGAACAGAACTGTAAGCAGTTTCTCAGAAAGCTTGTTTCCAGAATTCATCTGTGTATATTTCCTTTTTCACCGTAGCCCTCTATGGGCTTCCAATTATCACTTTGCCAATTCCACAAGAACTGTCTTAGCGAAAGGCTTCTTGAGGGGAAAGCTGTATCTCTGTGAGATGATTGGACAGAACACAAAGAAGTTTCTCAAAAAGCTTCTTTCTCTTTGTTATCGGAGGATATTTCCTTTGGCCCCGTAGTCTTCAAAGGGATCCGAAATATGTCTTCTCAGATTCCAAAGAAATAAGGCTAGCAAAGAGATCCACGAAATACAGATGTAACTCTGAGAGTGGAAGTCACACGTCACAGAGCAGTTTCTCACAAAGCTTTTTTCCAGATTTCATCTGAGGATATTTCCTTTTTCACCATAGCACTCTTTGGGCTTCCAAATATCACTTTGCCAATTCCAGAAGAACCGTCTTAGCGAAAGGCTTCTTGAGGGGAAAGCTGTAACTCTGTGAGATGATTTCACAGAACACAAAGAAGTTTCTCAGAAAGCTTCTTTCTCTTCGTTTTCGGAGGATATTTCCTTTGGCCCTATATTCTTCAAAGGGATCCGAAATATGTCTTCTCATATCCACAGAAATAAGGCTAGCAAAGAGATCCACGAAATACAGATGTAACTTTGTGAGTGGAAGTCACACATCACAGAGCAGTTTCTCAGAAAGTTTCTTTCCAGATTTCATCTGAGGGTATTTCCTTTTTTACCATAGCCCTCTATGGGCTTCCAAATATCACTTTGCCAATTCCACAAGAACTGTCTTAGCGAAAGGCTTCTTGAGGGGAAAGCTGTATCTCTGTGAAATGATTTCACAGAACACAAAGTAGTTTCTCATAAAGCTTCTTTTTCTTTGTTATCGGAGGATATTTCCTTTGGCCCTATAATCTACAAAGGGATCCGAAATATCTGTTCTCAGATTCCACAGAAATAAGGCTAGCAACGAGATCCACGAAATACAGATGTAACTCTCTGAGATGAATGAACAGAACACTAAGCAGTTTCTCAGAAAGCTTCTTTCCCGATTTCATCTGAGGATATTTAATTTTTCACCATTGCCCTCTATGGGCTTCCAATTATCACCGTGCCAATTCCACAAGAACTGTCTTAGCGAAAGGCTTCTTGAGGGGAAAGCTGTAAGTCTGTGAGATGATTTCACAGAACACAAAGAAGTTTCTCAGAAAGCTTCTTTCTCTTTGTTATCGGAGGATATTTCCTTTGGCCCTAGAGTCTTCAAAGGGATCCGAAATATGTCTTCTCAGATGCCACAGAAATAAGGCTAGCAAAGAGTTCCACGAAATACAGATGTAACTCTGTGAGTGGAATTCATACATCACAGAGCCGTTTCTCAGAAAGCTTCTTTCCAGATTTCATCTGAGGGTATTTCCTTTTTCACCATAGCCCTCTAAGGGCTTCCAAATATCACTTTGCCAATTCCACAAGAACTGTCTTAGCGAAAGGCTTCTTGAGGGGAAAGCTGTAACTCTGTGAGATGATTTCACATTTCACATAGAAGTTTCTCAGAAAGCTTCTTTCTCTTTGTTATCGGAGGATATTTCCTTTGACCCTATCGTCTTCACAGGGATCCGAAATATCTGTTCTCAGATTCCACAGAAATAAGGCTAGTAACGAGATCCACGAAATACAGGTGAAACTCTGTGAGTGGAAGTCACACATCACAGAGCAGTTTCTCAGAAAGCTTCTTTCCAGATTTCATCTGAGGATATTTCCTTTTTCACCATAGCCCTCTACGGGCTTCCAAATATCACTTTGCCAATTCCACAAGAACTGTCTTAGAGAAAGGCTTCTTGAGGGGAAAGCTGAAACTCTGTGAGATGATTTCACAGAACACAAAGAAGTTTCTCAGAAACCTTCTTTCTCTTTGATATCGGAGGATATTTCCTTTGTCGCTATAGTCTTCAAAGGGATCGGAAATATCTGTTCTCAGATTCCACAGAAATAAGGCTAGCAACGAGATCCACGAAATACAGATGTAACTCTGTGAGATGAATGAACAGAACACTAAGCAGTTTCTCTGAAAGCTTCTTTCCAGATTTCATCTGAGGATATTTCCTTTTTCACCGTAGCGCTCTATGGGCTTCCAAATATCACTTTGCCAATTCCACAAGAACTGTCTTAGCGAAAGGCTTCTTGAGGGGAAAGCTGTACTCTGTGAGATGATTTCACAGAACACAAAGAAGTTTCTCAGAAAGCTTCTTTCTCTTTGTTATCGGAGGATATTTCCTTTGGCCCTATAGTCTTCAAAGGGATCCGAAATATCTGTTCTCAGATTCCACAGAAATAAGGCTAGCAAAGAGATCCACGAAATAGAGGTGTAACTCTGTGAGTGGAAGTCACACATCACAGAGTAGTTTCTCAGAAAGCTTGTTTCCAGATTTCATCTGAGGATATTTCCTTTTTCACCATAGCCCTCTATGGGCTTCCAAATATCACTTTGCCAGTTCCACAAGAACTGTCTTAGCGAAAGACTTCTTGAGGGGAAAGCTGTAACTCTTTGAGATGATTTCACAGAACACAAAGAAGTTTCTCAGAAAGCTTCTTTCTCTTGGTTATCGGAGGATATTTCCTTTGGCCCTATAGTCTTCAAAGGGATCCGAAAAATCTGATCTCAGATTCCTCAGAAATAAAGCTAGCAAAGAGATCCACGAATTAGAAATGTAACTCTGTGAGATGAATGAACAGAACTGTAAGCAGTTTCTCAGAAAGCTTGTTTCCAGAATTCATCTGTGTATATTTCCTTTTTCACCGTAGCCCTCTATGGGCTTCCAATTATCACTTTGCCAATTCCACAAGAACTGTCTTAGCGAAAGGCTTCTTGAGGGGAAAGCTGTATCTCTGTGAGATGATTGCACAGAACACAAAGAAGTTTCTCAGAAAGCTTCTTTCTCTTTGTTATCGGAGGATATTTCCTTTGGCCCCGTAGTCTTCAAAGGGATCCGAAATATCTGTTCTCAGATTCCACAGCAATAAGGCTAGCAAAGAGATCCACGAAATACAGATGTAACTCTGTGAGTGGAAGTCACACGTCACAGAGCAGTTTCTCAGAAAGCTTCTTTCCAGATTTCATCTGAGGATATTTCCTTTTTCACCATAGCCCTCTATGGGCTTCCAAATATCACTTTGCCAATTCCACAAGAACTGTCTTAGCGAAAGGCTTCTTGAGGCGAAAGCTGTACTCTGTGAGATGATTTCACAGAACACAAAGAAGTTTCTCAGAAAGCTTCTTTCTCTTTGTTATCGGAGGATATTTCCTTTGGCCCTATAGTCTTCAAAGGGATCCGAAATATCTGTTCCCAGATTCCACAGAAATAAGTCTAGGAAAGAGATCCACGAAATACAGATGTAACTCTGTGAGTGGAAGTCACACATCACAGAGCAGTTTCTTAGAAAGCTTCTTTCCAGATTTCATCTGAGGATATTTCCTTTTTCACCATAGCCCTCTATGGGCTTCCAAATATCACTTTGCCAATTCCACAAGAACTGTCTTAGCGAAAGGCTTCTTGAAGGGAAAGCTGTAACTCTGTGAGATGATTTCACAGAACACAAAGAAGTTTCTCAGAAAGCTTCTTTATCTTTGTTATTGGAGGATATTTCCTGTGGCCCCATAGTCTTCAACGGGATCCGAAATATCTGTTCTCAGATTCCACAGAAATAAGGCTAGCAACGATACGCACGAAATACAGATGTTACTCTGTGAGTGGAAGTCACACATCACAGAGCAGTTTCTCAGAAAGCTTCTTTCCAGATTTCATCTGAGGATATTTCCTTTTTCACCATAGCCCTCTCTGGGCTTCCTAATATCACTTTGCCAATTCCACAAGAACTGTCTTAGCGAAAGGCTTCTTGAGGGGAAAGGTGTAACTCTGTGAGATGATTTCACAGAACACAAAGAAGTTTCTCAGAAAGATTCTTTCTCTTAGTTATCGGAGGATATTTCCATTCGCCCTATGATCTTCAAAGGGATCGGAAATATCTGTTCTCAGATTCCACAGAAATAAGGCTAGCAAAGAGATCCACGAAATACAGATGTAACTCTGTGAGATGAATGAACATAACACTAAGCAGTTTCTCAGAAAGCTTCTTTCCAGATTTTATCTGAGGATATTTCCTTTTTCACCATAGCCCTCTAAGGGCTTCCAAATATCACTTTGCCAATTCCACAAGAACTGTCTTAGCGAAAGGCTTCTTGAGGGGAAAGCTGTAACTCTATGAGATGATTTCACAAAACACAAAGGAGTTTCTCAGAAAGCTTCTTTCTCTTTGTTATCGGAGGATATTTCCTTTGGCCCTAAAGTCTTCAAAGGGATCCGAAATATCTGTTCTCAGATTCCACAGAAATAAGGCTAGCAAAGAGATCCACGAAATACAGATGTAACTCTGTGAGTGGAAGTCACACATCACAGAGCGGTGTCTCAGAAAGCTTCTTTCCAGATTTCATCTGAGGATATTTCATTTTTCACCATAGCCCTCTATGGGCTTCCAAATATCACTTTGCCAATTCCACAAGAACTGTCTTAGCGAAAGACTTCTTGAGGGCTAAGCTGTAACTCTTTGAGATGATTTCACAAAACACAAAGAAGTTTCTCAGAAAGCTTCTTTCTCTTTGTTATCGGAGGATATTTCCTTTGGCCCTAAAGTCTTCAAAGGGATCCGAAATATCTGTTCTCAGATTCCACAGAAATAAGGCTAGCAAAGAGATCCACGAAATACAGATGTAACTCTCTGAGTGGAAGTCACACATCACAGAGCAGTTTCTCAGAAAGCTTCTTTCCAGATTTCATCTGAGGATATTTCCTTTTTCACCATAGCCCACTATGGGCTTCCAAATATCACTTTGCCAATTCCCAAAGAACTCTCTTAGCGAAAGGCTTCTTGAGGGGAAAGCTTTAACTCTGTGAGATGATTTCACAGAACACAAAGAAGTTTCTCAGAAAGCTTCTTTCTCTTTGTTATCGGAGGATATTTCCCTTGGCCCTATACTCTTCAAAGGGATCGGAAATATCCGTTCTCAGATTCCAAAGAAATAAGGCTAGCAAAGAGATCCACGAAATACAGATGTAACTCTGTGAGTGGAAGTCACACATCACAGTGCAGTGTCTCAGAAAGCTTCTTTCCAGATTTCATCTGAGGATATTTCCTTTTTCACCATAGCCCTCTATGGGCTTCCAAATATCACTTTGCCAATTCCACAAGAACTGTCTTAGCGAAAGACTTCTTGAGGGCTAAGCTGTAACTCTTTGAGATGATTTCACAAAACACAAAGAAGTTTCTCAGAAAGCTTCTTTCTCTTTGTTATCGGAGGATATTTCCTTTGGCCCTATAGTCTTCAAAGGGATCCGAAATATCTGTTCTCAGATTCCACAGAAATAAGGCTAGCAAAGACATAAACGAAATACAGATGTAACTCTGTGAGTGGAAGTCACGCGTCACATAGCAGTTTCTCAGAAAGCTTCTTTCCAGATTTCATCTGAGGATATTTCCTTTTTCACCATAGCGCTCTATGGGCTTCCAAATATCACTTTGCCAATTCCACAAGAACTGTCTTAGAGAAAGGCTTCTTGAGGGGAAAGCTGTACTCTGTGAGATGATTTCACAGAACACAAAGAAGTTTCTCAGAAAGCTTCTTTCTCTTTGTTATCGGAGGATATTTCCTTTGGCCCTATAGTCTTCAAAGGGATCCGAAATATCTGTTCTCAGATTCCACAGAAATAAGGCTAGCAAAGAGATCCACGAAATAGAGGTGTAACTCTGTGAGTGGAAGTCACACATCACAGAGTAGTTTCTCAGAAAGCTTCTTTCCAGATTTCATCTGAGGATATTTCCTTTTTCACCATAGCCCTCTATGGGCTTCCAAATATCACTTTGCCAGTTCCACAAGAACTGTCTTAGCGAAAGACTTCTTGAGGGGAAAGCTGTAACTCTGTGAGATGATTTCACAGAACACAAAGAAGTTTCTCAGAAAGCTTCGTTCTCTTTGTTATCGGAGGATATTTCCTTTGGCCCTATAGTCTTCAAAGGGATCCGAAATATCTGATCTCGGATTCCACAGAAATAAAGCTAGCAAAGAGATCCACGAAATAGAAATGTAACTCTGTGAGATGAATGAACAGAACTGTAAGCAGTTTCTCAGAAAGCTTGTTTCCAGATTTCATCTGAGGATATTTCCTTTTTCACCATAGCCCTCTATGGGCTTCCAAATATCACTTTGCCAATTCCACAAGAACTGTCTCAGCGAAAGGCTTCTTGAGGGGAAAGCTGTAACTCTTTGAGATGATTTCACAGAACACAAAGAAGGTTCTCAGAAAGCTTCTTTCTCTTTGTTATCGGAGGATATTTCCTTTGGCCCTATAGTATTCAAAGGGATCCGAAATATATGTTCTCAGATTCCACAGAAATAAGGCTAGCAAAGAGATCCACGAAATACAGATGTAACTCTGTGACATGAATGAACAGAACACTAAGTAGTTTCTCAGAAAGCTTCTTTACAGATTTCATCAGAGGATATTTCCTTTTTCACCATAGCCCTCTATGGGCTTCCAAATATCACTTTGCCAATTCCGAAAGAACTGTCTTAGCGAAAGGCTTCTTGAGGGGAAAGCTGTAACTCTGTGAGATGATTTCACAGAACACAAGGAAGTTTCTCAGAAAGCTTCTTTCTCTTTGTTATCGGAGGATATTTCCTTTGGCCCTATAGTCTTCAAAGGGATCGGAAATATCTGTTCTCAAATTCCAAAGAAATAAGGCTAGCAAAGAGATCCACGAAATACAGATGTAACTCTGTGAGATGAACGAACAGAACAGAACGCAGAGTCTCACATAGCTTCTTTCCAGAATTCATCTGTGGATATTTCCTTTTTAACCGTAGCCCTCTATGGGCTTCCAATTATCACTTTGCCAATTCCACAAGAACTGTCTTAGGGAAAGGCTTCTTGAGGGGAAAGCTGTACTCTGTGAGATGATTTCACAGAACACAAAGAAGTTTCTCAGAAAGCTTCTTTCTCTTTGTTATCGGAGGATATTTCCTGTGGCCCTATAGTCTTCAACGGGATCCGAAATATCTGTTCTCAGATTCCACAGAAATAAGGCTAGCAAAGAGATCCACGAAATACAGATGTAACTCTGTGAGTGGAAGTCACACGTCACAGAGCAGTTTCTCAGAAAGCTTCTTTCCAGATTTCATCTGAGGATATTTCCTTTTTCACCATAGCCCTCTATGGGCTTCCAAATATCACTTTGCTAATTCCACAATAACTGTCTTAGCGAAAGGCTTCTTGAGGAGAAAGCTGTAACTCTGTGAGATGATTTCACAGAACACAAAGAAGTTTCTCAGAAAGCTTCTTTCTCTTTGTTATCGGAGGATATTTCCTTTGGCCCTATAGTCTTCAAAGGGATCCGAAATATCTGTTCTCAGATTCCACAGAAATAAGGCTAGTAACGATATGCACGAAACACAGATGTTACTCTGTGAGTCGAAGACACACATCACAGAGCAGTTTCTCAGAAAGCTTCTTTCCAGATTTCATCTGAGGATATTTCGTTTTTCACCATAGCCCTCTCTGGGCTTCCAAATATCACTTTGCCAATTCCACAAGAACTGTCTTAGCGAAAGGCTTCTTGAGGGGAAAGGTGTAACTCTGTGAGATGATTTCACAGAACACAAAGAAGTTTCTCAGAAAGATTCTTTCTCTTTGTTATCGGAGGATATTTCTTTTCGCCCTATGATCTTCAAAGGGATCGGAAATATCTGTTCTCAGATTCCACAGAAATAAGGCTAGCAAAGAGATCCACGAAATACAGAAGTAACTCTGTGAGATGAATGAACAGAACTGTAAGCAGTTTCTCAGAAAGCTTCTTTCCAGATTTCATCTGAGGATATTTCCTTTTTCACCATAGCCCTCTATGGGCTTCCAATTATCACTTTGCCAATTCCACAAGAACTGTCTTAGCGAAAGGCTTCTTGAGGGGAAAGCTGTAACTCTGTGAGATGATTTCACAGAACACAAAGAAGTTTCTCAGAAAGCTTCTTTCTCTTTGTTATCGGAGGATACTTCCTTTGGCCCTATGTTCTTCAAAGGGATCCGAAATATGTCTTCTCAGATCCACAGAAATAAGGCTAGCAAAGAGATCCACGAAATACAGATGTAACTCTGTGAGTGGAAGTCACACATCACAGAGCAGATTCTCAGAAAGCTTCTTTCCAGATTTCATCTGAGGATATTTCCTTTTTCACCATAGCCCTCTATGGGCTTCCAAATATCACTTTCCCAATTCCACAAGAACTGTCTTAGCGAAAGGCTTCTTGAGGGGAAAGCTGTAACTCTGTGAGATGATTTCACAGAACACAAAGAAGTTTCTCAGAAAGCTTCTTTCTCTTTGTTATCGGAGGATATTTCCTTTGGCACTATAGTCTTCAAAGGGATCCGAAATATCTATTCTCAGATTCCACAGAAATAAGGCTAGCAACGAGATCCACGAAATACAGATGCAACTCTGTGAGATGAATGAACAGAACACTAAGCAGTTTCTCAGAAAGCTTCTTTCCAGATTTCATCTGAGGATATTTCCTTTTTCACCATAGCGCTCTATGGGCTTCCAAATATCACTTTGCCAATTCCACAAGAACTGTCTTAGCGAAAGGCTTCTTGAGGGGAAAGCTGTACTCTGTGAGATGATTTCACAGAACACAAAGAAGTTTCTCAGAAAGCTTCTTTCTCTTTGTTATCGGAGGATATTTCCTTTGGCCCTATAGTCTTCAAAGGGATCCGAAATATCTGTTCTCAGATTCCACAGAAATAAGGCTAGCAAAGAGATCCACGAAATAGAGGTGTAACTCTGTGAGTGGAAGTCACACATCACAGAGTAGTTTCTCAGAAAGCTTGTTTCCAGATTTCATCTGAGGATATTTCCTTTTTCACCATAGCCCTCTATGGGCTTCCAAATATCACTTTGCCAGTTCCACAAGAACTGTCTTAGCGAAAGACTTCTTGAGGGGAAAGCTGTAACTCTTTGAGATGATTTCACAGAACACAAAGAAGTTTCTCAGAAAGCTTCTTTCTCTTGGTTATCGGAGGATATTTCCTTTGGCCCTATAGTCTTCAAAGGGATCCGAAAAATCTGATCTCAGATTCCACAGAAATAAAGCTAGCAAAGAGATCCACGAATTAGAAATGTAACTCTGTGAGATGAATGAACAGAACTGTAAGCAGTTTCTCAGAAAGCTTGTTTCCAGAATTCATCTGTGTATATTTCCTTTTTCACCGTAGCCCTCTATGGGCTTCCAATTATCACTTTGCCAATTCCACAAGAACTGTCTTAGCGAAAGGCTTCTTGAGGGGAAAGCTGTATCTCTGTGAGATGATTGCACAGAACACAAAGAAGTTTCTCAGAAAGCTTCTTTCTCTTTGTTATCGGAGGATATTTCCTTTGGCCCCGTAGTCTTCAAAGGGATCCGAAATATCTGTTCTCAGATTCCACAGCAATAAGGCTAGCAAAGAGATCCACGAAATACAGATGTAACTCTGTGAGTGGAAGTCACACGTCACAGAGCAGTTTCTCAGAAAGCTTCTTTCCAGATTTCATCTGAGGATATTTCCTTTTTCACCATAGCCCTCTATGGGCTTCCAAATATCACTTTGCCAATTCCACAAGAACTGTCTTAGCGAAAGGCTTCTTGAGGCGAAAGCTGTACTCTGTGAGATGATTTCACAGAACACAAAGAAGTTTCTCAGAAAGCTTCTTTCTCTTTGTTATCGGAGGATATTTCCTTTGGCCCTATAGTCTTCAAAGGGATCCGAAATATCTGTTCCCAGATTCCACAGAAATAAGTCTAGGAATGAGATCCACGAAATACAGATGTAACTCTGTGAGTGGAAGTCACACATCACAGAGCAGTTTCTTAGAAAGCTTCTTTCCAGATTTCATCTGAGGATATTTCCTTTTTCACCATAGCCCTCTATGGGCTTCCAAATATCACTTTGCCAATTCCACAAGAACTGTCTTAGCGAAAGGCTTCTTGAAGGGAAAGCTGTAACTCTGTGAGATGATTTCACAGAACACAAAGAAGTTTCTCAGAAAGCTTCTTTATCTTTGTTATTGGAGGATATTTCCTGTGGCCCCATAGTCTTCAACGGGATCCGAAATATCTGTTCTCAGATTCCACAGAAATAAGGCTAGCAACGATACGCACGAAATACAGATGTTACTCTGTGAGTGGAAGTCACACATCACAGAGCAGTTTCTCAGAAAGCTTCTTTCCAGATTTCATCTGAGGATATTTCCTTTTTCACCATAACCCTCTCTGGGCTTCCTAATATCACTTTGCCAATTCCACAAGAACTGTCTTAGCGAAAGGCTTCTTGAGGGGAAAGGTGTAACTCTGTGAGATGATTTCACAGAACACAAAGAAGTTTCTCAGAAAGATTCTTTCTCTTAGTTATCGGAGGATATTTCCTTTCGCCCTATGATCTTCAAAGGGATCGGAAATATCTGTTCTCAGATTCCACAGAAATAAGGCTAGCAAAGAGATCCACGAAATACAGATGTAACTCTGTGAGATGAATGAACATAACACTAAGCAGTTTCTCAGAAAGCTTCTTTCCAGATTTTATCTGAGGATATTTCCTTTTTCACCATAGCCCTCTATGGGCTTCCAAATATCACTTTGCCAATTCCACAAGAACTGTCTTAGCGAAAGACTTCTTGAGGGCTAAGCTGTAACTCTTTGAGATGATTTCACAAAACACAAAGAAGTTTCTCAGAAAGCTTCTTTCTCTTTGTTATCGGAGGATATTTCCTTTGGCCCTAAAGTCTTCAAAGGGATCCGAAATATCTGTTCTCAGATTCCACAGAAATAAGGCTAGCAAAGAGATCCACGAAATACAGATGTAACTCTGTGAGTGGAAGTCACACATCACAGAGCAGTGTCTCAGAAAGCTTCTTTCCAGATTTCATCTGAGGATATTTCATTTTTCACCATAGCCCTCTATGGGCTTCCAAATATCACTTTGCCAATTCCGGAAGAACTGTCTTAGCGAAAGACTTCTTGAGGGCTAAGCTGTAACTCTTTGAGATGATTTCACAAAACACAAAGAAGTTTCTCAGAAAACTTCTTTCTCTTTGTTATCGGAGGATATTTCCTTTGGCCCTAAAGTCTTCAAAGGGATCCGAAATATCTGTTCTCAGATTCCACAGAAATAAGGCTAGCAAAGAGATCCACGAAATACAGATGTAACTCTCTGAGTGGAAGTCACACATCACAGAGCAGTTTCTCAGAAAGCTTCTTTCCAGATTTCATCTGAGGATATTTCCTTTTTCACCATAGCCCACTATGGGCTTCAAATATCACTTTGCCAATTCCCAAAGAACTCTCTTAGCGAAAGGCTTCTTGAGGGGAAAGCTTTAACTCTGTGAGATGATTTCACAGAACACAAAGAAGTTTCTCAGAAAGCTTCTTTCTCTTTGTTATCGGAGGATATTTCCCTTGGCCCTATACTCTTCAAAGGGATCGGAAATATCCGTTCTCAGATTCCAAAGAAATAAGGCTAGCAAAGAGATCCACGAAATACAGATGTAACTCTGTGAGTGGAAGTCACACATCACAGAGCAGTGTCTCAGAAAGCTTCTTTCCAGATTTCATCTGAGGATATTTCATTTTTCACCATAGCCCTCTATGGGCTTCCAAATATCACTTTGCCAATTCCACAAGAACTGTCTTAGCGAAAGACTTCTTGAGGGCTAAGCTGTAACTCTTTGAGATGATTTCACAAAACACAAAGAAGTTTCTCAGAAAGCTTCTTTCTCTTTGTTATCGGAGGATATTTCCTTTGGCCCTATAGTCTTCAAAGGGATCCGAAATATCTGTTCTCAGATTCCACCGAAATAAGGCTAGCAAAGACATAAACGAAATACAGATGTAACTCTGTGAGTGGAAGTCACGCGTCACATAGCAGTTTCTCAGAAAGCTTCTTTCCAGATTTCATCTGAGGATATTTCCTTTTTCACCATAGCGCTCTATGGGCTTCCAAATATCACTTTGCCAATTCCACAAGAACTGTCTTAGAGAAAGGCTTCTTGAGGGGAAAGCTGTACTCTGTGAGATGATTTCACAGAACACAAAGAAGTTTCTCAGAAAGCTTCTTTCTCTTTGTTATCGGAGGATATTTCCTTTGGCCCTATAGTCTTCAAAGGGATCCGAAATATCTGTTCTCAGATTCCACAGAAATAAGGCTAGCAAAGAGATCCACGAAATAGAGGTGTAACTCTGTGAGTGGAAGTCACACATCACAGAGTAGTTTCTCAGAAAGCTTCTTTCCAGATTTCATCTGAGGATATTTCCTTTTTCACCATAGCCCTCTATGGGCTTCCAAATATCACTTTGCCAGTTCCACAAGAACTGTCTTAGCGAAAGACTTCTTGAGGGGAAAGCTGTAACTCTGTGAGATGATTTCACAGAACACAAAGAAGTTTCTCAGAAAGCTTCGTTCTCTTTGTTATCGGAGGATATTTCCTTTGGCCCTATAGTCTTCAAAGGGATCCGAAATATCTGATCTCGGATTCCACAGAAATAAAGCTAGCAAAGAGATCCACGAAATAGAAATGTAACTCTGTGAGATGAATGAACAGAACTGTAAGCAGTTTCTCAGAAAGCTTGTTTCCAGATTTCATCTGAGGATATTTCCTTTTTCACCATAGCCCTCTATGGGCTTCCAAATATCACTTTGCCAATTCCACAAGAACTGTCTCAGCGAAAGGCTTCTTGAGGGGAAAGCTGTAACTCTTTGAGATGATTTCACAGAACACAAAGAAGGTTCTCAGAAAGCTTCTTTCTCTTTGTTATCGGAGGATATTTCCTTTGGCCCTATAGTATTCAAAGGGATCCGAAATATATGTTCTCAGATTCCACAGAAATAAGGCTAGCAAAGAGATCCACGAAATACAGATGTAACTCTGTGACATGAATGAACAGAACACTAAGTAGTTTCTCAGAAAGCTTCTTTACAGATTTCATCAGAGGATATTTCCTTTTTCACCATAGCCCTCTATGGGCTTCCAAATATCACTTTGCCAATTCCGAAAGAACTGTCTTAGCGAAAGGCTTCTTGAGGGGAAAGCTGTAACTCTGTGAGATGATTTCACAGAACACAAGGAAGTTTCTCAGAAAGCTTCTTTCTCTTTGTTATCGGAGGATATTTCCTTTGGCCCTATAGTCTTCAAAGGGATCGGAAATATCTGTTCTCAAATTCCAAAGAAATAAGGCTAGCAAAGAGATCCACGAAATACAGATGTAACTCTGTGAGATGAACGAACAGAACAGAACGCAGAGTCTCACATAGCTTCTTTCCAGAATTCATCTGTGGATATTTCCTTTTTAACCGTAGCCCTCTATGGGCTTCCAATTATCACTTTGCCAATTCCACAAGAACTGTCTTAGGGAAAGGCTTCTTGAGGGGAAAGCTGTACTCTGTGAGATGATTTCACAGAACACAAAGAAGTTTCTCAGAAAGCTTCTTTCTCTTTGTTATCGGAGGATATTTCCTGTGGCCCTATAGTCTTCAACGGGATCCGAAATATCTGTTCTCAGATTCCACAGAAATAAGGCTAGCAAAGAGATCCACGAAATACAGATGTAACTCTGTGAGTGGAAGTCACACGTCACAGAGCAGTTTCTCAGAAAGCTTCTTTCCAGATTTCATCTGAGGATATTTCCTTTTTCGCCATAGCCCTCTATGGGCTTCCAAATATCACTTTGCTAATTCCACAATAACTGTCTTAGCGAAAGGCTTCTTGAGGAGAAAGCTGTAACTCTGTGAGATGATTTCACAGAACACAAAGAAGTTTCTCAGAAAGCTTCTTTCTCTTTGTTATCGGAGGATATTTCCTTTGGCCCTATAGTCTTCAAAGGGATCCGAAATATCTGTTCTCAGATTCCACAGAAATAAGGCTAGTAACGATATGCACGAAACACAGATGTTACTCTGTGAGTCGAAGACACACATCACAGAGCAGTTTCTCAGAAAGCTTCTTTCCAGATTTCATCTGAGGATATTTCGTTTTTCACCATAGCCCTCTCTGGGCTTCCAAATATCACTTTGCCAATTCCACAAGAACTGTCTTAGCGAAAGGCTTCTTGAGGGGAAAGGTGTAACTCTGTGAGATGATTTCACAGAACACAAAGAAGTTTCTCAGAAAGATTCTTTCTCTTTGTTATCGGAGGATATTTCTTTTCGCCCTATGATCTTCAAAGGGATCGGAAATATCTGTTCTCAGATTCCACAGAAATAAGGCTAGCAAAGAGATCCACGAAATACAGAAGTAACTCTGTGAGATGAATGAACAGAACTGTAAGCAGTTTCTCAGAAAGCTTCTTTCCAGATTTCATCTGAGGATATTTCCTTTTTCACCATAGCCCTCTATGGGCTTCCAATTATCACTTTGCCAATTCCACAAGAACTGTCTTAGCGAAAGGCTTCTTGAGGGGAAAGCTGTAACTCTGTGAGATGATTTCACAGAACACAAAGAAGTTTCTCAGAAAGCTTCTTTCTCTTTGTTATCGGAGGATACTTCCTTTGGCCCTATGTTCTTCAAAGGGATCCGAAATATGTCTTCTCAGATCCACAGAAATAAGGCTAGCAAAGAGATCCACGAAATACAGATGTAACTCTGTGAGTGGAAGTCACACATCACAGAGCAGATTCTCAGAAAGCTTCTTTCCAGATTTCATCTGAGGATATTTCCTTTTTCACCATAGCCCTCTATGGGCTTCCAAATATCACTTTCCCAATTCCACAAGAACTGTCTTAGCGAAAGGCTTCTTGAGGGGAAAGCTGTAACTCTGTGAGATGATTTCACAGAACACAAAGAAGTTTCTCAGAAAGCTTCTTTCTCTTTGTTATCGGAGGATATTTCCTTTGGCACTATAGTCTTCAAAGGGATCCGAAATATCTATTCTCAGATTCCACAGAAATAAGGCTAGCAACGAGATCCACGAAATACAGATGCAACTCTGTGAGATGAATGAACAGAACACTAAGCAGTTTCTCAGAAAGCTTCTTTCCAGATTTCATCTGAGGATATTTCCTTTTTCACCATAGCGCTCTATGGGCTTCCAAATATCACTTTGCCAATTCCACAAGAACTGTCTTAGCGAAAGGCTTCTTGAGGGGAAAGCTGTACTCTGTGAGATGATTTCACAGAACACAAAGAAGTTTCTCAGAAAGCTTCTTTCTCTTTGTTATCGGAGGATATTTCCTTTGGCCCTATAGTCTTCAAAGGGATCCGAAATATCTGTTCTCAGATTCCACAGAAATAAGGCTAGCAAAGAGATCCACGAAATAGAGGTGTAACTCTGTGAGTGGAAGTCACACATCACAGAGTAGTTTCTCAGAAAGCTTGTTTCCAGATTTCATCTGAGGATATTTCCTTTTTCACCATAGCCCTCTATGGGCTTCCAAATATCACTTTGCCAGTTCCACAAGAACTGTCTTAGCGAAAGACTTCTTGAGGGGAAAGCTGTAACTCTTTGAGATGATTTCACAGAACACAAAGAAGTTTCTCAGAAAGCTTCTTTCTCTTGGTTATCGGAGGATATTTCCTTTGGCCCTATAGTCTTCAAAGGGATCCGAAAAATCTGATCTCAGATTCCACAGAAATAAAGCTAGCAAAGAGATCCACGAATTAGAAATGTAACTCTGTGAGATGAATGAACAGAACTGTAAGCAGTTTCTCAGAAAGCTTGTTTCCAGAATTCATCTGTGTATATTTCCTTTTTCACCGTAGCCCTCTATGGGCTTCCAATTATCACTTTGCCAATTCCACAAGAACTGTCTTAGCGAAAGGCTTCTTGAGGGGAAAGCTGTATCTCTGTGAGATGATTGCACAGAACACAAAGAAGTTTCTCAGAAAGCTTCTTTCTCTTTGTTATCGGAGGATATTTCCTTTGGCCCCGTAGTCTTCAAAGGGATCCGAAATATCTGTTCTCAGATTCCACAGCAATAAGGCTAGCAAAGAGATCCACGAAATACAGATGTAACTCTGTGAGTGGAAGTCACACGTCACAGAGCAGTTTCTCAGAAAGCTTCTTTCCAGATTTCATCTGAGGATATTTCCTTTTTCACCATAGCCCTCTATGGGCTTCCAAATATCACTTTGCCAATTCCACAAGAACTGTCTTAGCGAAAGGCTTCTTGAGGCGAAAGCTGTACTCTGTGAGATGATTTCACAGAACACAAAGAAGTTTCTCAGAAAGCTTCTTTCTCTTTGTTATCGGAGGATATTTCCTTTGGCCCTATAGTCTTCAAAGGGATCCGAAATATCTGTTCCCAGATTCCACAGAAATAAGTCTAGGAATGAGATCCACGAAATACAGATGTAACTCTGTGAGTGGAAGTCACACATCACAGAGCAGTTTCTTAGAAAGCTTCTTTCCAGATTTCATCTGAGGATATTTCCTTTTTCACCATAGCCCTCTATGGGCTTCCAAATATCACTTTGCCAATTCCACAAGAACTGTCTTAGCGAAAGGCTTCTTGAAGGGAAAGCTGTAACTCTGTGAGATGATTTCACAGAACACAAAGAAGTTTCTCAGAAAGCTTCTTTATCTTTGTTATTGGAGGATATTTCCTGTGGCCCCATAGTCTTCAACGGGATCCGAAATATCTGTTCTCAGATTCCACAGAAATAAGGCTAGCAACGATACGCACGAAATACAGATGTTACTCTGTGAGTGGAAGTCACACATCACAGAGCAGTTTCTCAGAAAGCTTCTTTCCAGATTTCATCTGAGGATATTTCCTTTTTCACCATAACCCTCTCTGGGCTTCCTAATATCACTTTGCCAATTCCACAAGAACTGTCTTAGCGAAAGGCTTCTTGAGGGGAAAGGTGTAACTCTGTGAGATGATTTCACAGAACACAAAGAAGTTTCTCAGAAAGATTCTTTCTCTTAGTTATCGGAGGATATTTCCTTTCGCCCTATGATCTTCAAAGGGATCGGAAATATCTGTTCTCAGATTCCACAGAAATAAGGCTAGCAAAGAGATCCACGAAATACAGATGTAACTCTGTGAGATGAATGAACATAACACTAAGCAGTTTCTCAGAAAGCTTCTTTCCAGATTTTATCTGAGGATATTTCCTTTTTCACCATAGCCCTCTATGGGCTTCCAAATATCACTTTGCCAATTCCACAAGAACTGTCTTAGCGAAAGACTTCTTGAGGGCTAAGCTGTAACTCTTTGAGATGATTTCACAAAACACAAAGAAGTTTCTCAGAAAGCTTCTTTCTCTTTGTTATCGGAGGATATTTCCTTTGGCCCTAAAGTCTTCAAAGGGATCCGAAATATCTGTTCTCAGATTCCACAGAAATAAGGCTAGCAAAGAGATCCACGAAATACAGATGTAACTCTGTGAGTGGAAGTCACACATCACAGAGCAGTGTCTCAGAAAGCTTCTTTCCAGATTTCATCTGAGGATATTTCATTTTTCACCATAGCCCTCTATGGGCTTCCAAATATCACTTTGCCAATTCCGGAAGAACTGTCTTAGCGAAAGACTTCTTGAGGGCTAAGCTGTAACTCTTTGAGATGATTTCACAAAACACAAAGAAGTTTCTCAGAAAACTTCTTTCTCTTTGTTATCGGAGGATATTTCCTTTGGCCCTAAAGTCTTCAAAGGGATCCGAAATATCTGTTCTCAGATTCCACAGAAATAAGGCTAGCAAAGAGATCCACGAAATACAGATGTAACTCTCTGAGTGGAAGTCACACATCACAGAGCAGTTTCTCAGAAAGCTTCTTTCCAGATTTCATCTGAGGATATTTCCTTTTTCACCATAGCCCACTATGGGCTTCAAATATCACTTTGCCAATTCCCAAAGAACTCTCTTAGCGAAAGGCTTCTTGAGGGGAAAGCTTTAACTCTGTGAGATGATTTCACAGAACACAAAGAAGTTTCTCAGAAAGCTTCTTTCTCTTTGTTATCGGAGGATATTTCCCTTGGCCCTATACTCTTCAAAGGGATCGGAAATATCCGTTCTCAGATTCCAAAGAAATAAGGCTAGCAAAGAGATCCACGAAATACAGATGTAACTCTGTGAGTGGAAGTCACACATCACAGAGCAGTGTCTCAGAAAGCTTCTTTCCAGATTTCATCTGAGGATATTTCATTTTTCACCATAGCCCTCTATGGGCTTCCAAATATCACTTTGCCAATTCCACAAGAACTGTCTTAGCGAAAGACTTCTTGAGGGCTAAGCTGTAACTCTTTGAGATGATTTCACAAAACACAAAGAAGTTTCTCAGAAAGCTTCTTTCTCTTTGTTATCGGAGGATATTTCCTTTGGCCCTATAGTCTTCAAAGGGATCCGAAATATCTGTTCTCAGATTCCACCGAAATAAGGCTAGCAAAGACATAAACGAAATACAGATGTAACTCTGTGAGTGGAAGTCACGCGTCACATAGCAGTTTCTCAGAAAGCTTCTTTCCAGATTTCATCTGAGGATATTTCCTTTTTCACCATAGCGCTCTATGGGCTTCCAAATATCACTTTGCCAATTCCACAAGAACTGTCTTAGAGAAAGGCTTCTTGAGGGGAAAGCTGTACTCTGTGAGATGATTTCACAGAACACAAAGAAGTTTCTCAGAAAGCTTCTTTCTCTTTGTTATCGGAGGATATTTCCTTTGGCCCTATAGTCTTCAAAGGGATCCGAAATATCTGTTCTCAGATTCCACAGAAATAAGGCTAGCAAAGAGATCCACGAAATAGAGGTGTAACTCTGTGAGTGGAAGTCACACATCACAGAGTAGTTTCTCAGAAAGCTTCTTTCCATATTTCATCTGAGGATATTTCCTTTTTCACCATAGCCCTCTATGGGCTTCCAAATATCACTTTGCCAGTTCCACAAGAACTGTCTTAGCGAAAGACTTCTTGAGGGGAAAGCTGTAACTCTGTGAGATGATTTCACAGAACACAAAGAAGTTTCTCAGAAAGCTTCGTTCTCTTTGTTATCGGAGGATATTTCCTTTGGCCCTATAGTCTTCAAAGGGATCCGAAATATCTGATCTCGGATTCCACAGAAATAAAGCTAGCAAAGAGATCCACGAAATAGAAATGTAACTCTGTGAGATGAATGAACAGAACTGTAAGCAGTTTCTCAGAAAACTTGTTTCCAGATTTCATCTGAGGATATTTCCTTTTTCACCATAGCCCTCTATGGGCTTCCAAATATCACTTTGCCAATTCCACAAGAACTGTCTCAGCGAAAGGCTTCTTGAGGGGAAAGCTGTAACTCTTTGAGATGATTTCACAGAACACAAAGAAGTTTCTCAGAAAGCTTCTTTCTCTTTGTTATCGGAGGATATTTCCTTTGGCCCTATAGTATTCAAAGGGATCCGAAATATATGTTCTCAGATTCCACAGAAATAAGGCTAGCAAAGAGATCCACGAAATACAGATGTAACTCTGTGACATGAATGAACAGAACACTAAGTAGTTTCTCAGAAAGCTTCTTTACAGATTTCATCAGAGGATATTTCCTTTTTCACCATAGCCCTCTATGGGCTTCCAAATATCACTTTGCCAATTCCGAAAGAACTGTCTTAGCGAAAGGCTTCTTGAGGGGAAAGCTGTAACTCTGTGAGATGATTTCACAGAACACAAGGAAGTTTCTCAGAAAGCTTCTTTCTCTTTGTTATCGGAGGATATTTCCTTTGGCCCTATAGTCTTCAAAGGGATCGGAAATATCTGTTCTCAAATTCCAAAGAAATAAGGCTAGCAAAGAGATCCACGAAATACAGATGTAACTCTGTGAGATGAACGAACAGAACAGAACGCAGAGTCTCAGATAGCTTCTTTCCAGAATTCATCTGTGGATATTTCCTTTTTAACCGTAGCCCTCTATGGGCTTCCAATTATCACTTTGCCAATTCCACAAGAACTGTCTTAGCGAAAGGCTTCTTGAGGGGAAAGCTGTACTCTGTGAGATGATTTCACAGAACACAAAGAAGTTTCTCAGAAAGCTTCTTTCTCTTTGTTATCGGAGGATATTTCCTGTGGCCCTATAGTCTTCAACGGGATCCGAAATATCTGTTCTCAGATTCCACAGAAATAAGGCTAGCAAAGAGATCCACGAAATACAGATGTAACTCTGTGAGTGGAAGTCACACGTCACAGAGCAGTTTCTCAGAAAGCTTCTTTCCAGATTTCATCTGAGGATATTTCCTTTTTCGCCATAGCCCTCTATGTGCTTCCAAATATCACTTTGCTAATTCCACAATAACTGTCTTAGCGAAAGGCTTCTTGAGGAGAAAGCTGTAACTCTGTGAGATGATTTCACAGAACACAAAGAAGTTTCTCAGAAAGCTTCTTTCTCTTTGTTATCGGAGGATATTTCCTTTGGCCCTATAGTCTTCAAAGGGATCCGAAATATCTGTTCTCAGATTCCACAGAAATAAGGCTAGTAACGATATGCACGAAACACAGATGTTACTCTGTGAGTCGAAGACACACATCACAGAGCAGTTTCTCAGAAAGCTTCTTTCCAGATTTCATCTGAGGATATTTCGTTTTTCACCATAGCCCTCTCTGGGCTTCCAAATATCACTTTGCCAATTCCACAAGAACTGTCTTAGCGAAAGGCTTCTTGAGGGGAAAGGTGTAACTCTGTGAGATGATTTCACAGAACACAAAGAAGTTTCTCAGAAAGATTCTTTCTCTTTGTTATCGGAGGATATTTCTTTTCGCCCTATGATCTTCAAAGGGATCGGAAATATCTGTTCTCAGATTCCACAGAAATAAGGCTAGCAAAGAGATCCACGAAATACAGATGTAACTCTGTGAGATGAATGAACAGAACTGTAAGCAGTTTCTCAGAAAGCTTCTTTCCAGATTTCATCTGAGGATATTTCCTTTTTCACCATAGCCCTCTATGGGCTTCCAATTATCACTTTGCCAATTCCACAAGAACTGTCTTAGCGAAAGGCTTCTTGAGGGGAAAGCTGTAACTCTGTGAGATGATTTCACAGAACACAAAGAAGTTTCTCAGAAAGCTTCTTTCTCTTTGTTATCGGAAGATACTTCCTTTGGCCCTATGTTCTTCAAAGGGATCCGAAATATGTCTTCTCAGATCCACAGAAATAAGGCTAGCAAAGAGATCCACGAAATACAGATGTAACTCTGTGAGTGGAAGTCACACATCACAGAGCAGATTCTCAGAAAGCTTCTTTCCAGATTTCATCTGAGGATATTTCCTTTTTCACCATAGCCCTCTATGGGCTTCCAATTATCACTTTCCCAATTCCACAAGAACTGTCTTAGCGAAAGGCTTCTTGAGGGGAAAGCTGTAACTCTGTGAGATGATTTCACAGAACACAAAGAAGTTTCTCAGAAAGCTTCTTTCTCTTTGTTATCGGAGAATATTTCCTTTGGCCCTATAGTCTTCAAAGGGATCGGAAATATCTGTTCTCAGATTCCACAGAAATAAGGCTAGCAAAGAGATCCACGAAATACAGATGTAACTCTGTGAGTGGAAGTCACACATCACAGAGCAGTTTCTCAGAAAGCTTCTTTCCAGATTTCATCTCAGGATATTTCCTTTTTCACCGTAGGCCTCTATGGGCTTCAAATATCACTTTACCAATTCCACAAGAACTGTATTAGCGAAAGGCTTCTTGAGGGGAAAGCTGTAACTCTGTGAGATGATTTCACAGAACACAAAGAAGTTTCTCAGAAAGCTTCTTTCTCTTCGTTTTCGGAGGATATTTCCTTTGGCCCTATAGTCTTCAAAAGGATCCGAATATCTGTTCTCAGATTCTACAGAAATAAGGCTAGCAAAGAGATCCACGAAACACAGATGTAACTCTGTGAGATGAATGAACAAAACACTAAGCAGTTTCTCAGAAAGCTTCTTTACAGATTTGATCTGAGGATATTTCCTTTTTCACCATAGCCCTCTATGGGCTTCCAAATATCACTTTGCCAATTCCACAAGAACTGTCTTAGCGAAAGGCTTCTTGAGGGGAAAGCTGTAACTCTGTGAGGTGATTCCACAGAACACAAAGAAGTTTCTCAGAAAGATTCTTTCTCTTTGTTATCGGAGGATATTTCCTTTGGCCCTATAGTCTTCAAAGGGATCCGAATTATGTCTTCTCAGATCCACAGAAATAAGGCTAGCAAAGAGATCCACGAAATACAGATGTAACTCTGTGAGTGGAAGTCACACATCACAGAGCAGTTTCTCAGAAAGCTTCTTTCCAGATTGCTTCTGAGGGTATTTCCTTTTTCACCATAGCCCTCTATGGGCTTCCAAATATCACTTTGCCAATTCCACAAGAACTGTCTTAGCGAAAGGCTTCTTGAGGGGAAAGCTGTAACTCTGTGAGATGATTTCACAGAACACAAAGTAGTTTCTCAGAAAGCTTCTTTTTCTTTGTTATCGGAGGATATTTCCTTTGGCCCTATAGTCTACAAAGGGATCCGAAATATCTGTTCTCAGATTCCACCGAAATAAGGCTAGCAACGAGATCCACGAAATACAGATGTAACTCTCTGAGATGAATGAACAGAACACTAAGCAGTTTCTCAGAAAGCTTCTTTCCAGATTTCATCTGAGGATATTTCCTTTTTCACCATAGCCCTCTACGGGCTTCCAAATATCACTTTGCCAATTCCACAAGAACTGTCTTAGAGAAAGGCTTCTTGAGGGGAAAGCTGTAACTCTGTGAGATGATTTCACAGAACACAAAGAAGTTTCTCAGAAAGCTTCTTTCTCTTTGTTATCGGAGGATGTTTCCTTTGTCCCTATAGTCTTCAAAGGGATCGGAAATATCTCTTCTCAGATTCCACAGAAATAAGGCTAGCAACGAGATCCACGAAATACAGATGTAACTCTCTGAGATGAATGAACAGAACACTAAGCAGTTTCTCAGAAAGCTTCTTTCCCGATTTCATCTGAGGATATTTAATTTTTCACCATTGCCCTCTATGGGATTCCAATTATCACTTTGCCAATTCCACAAGAACTGTCTTAGCGAAAGGCTTCTTGAGGGGAAAGCTGTAAGTCTGTGAGATTATTTCACAGAACACAAAGAAGTTTCTCAGAAAGCTTCTTTCTCTTTGTTATCGGAGCATATTTCCTTTGGCCCTGTAGTCTTCAAAGGGATCCGAAATATGTCTTCTCAGATTCCACAGAAATAAGGCTAGCAAAGAGATCCACGAAATACAGATGTAACTCTGTGAGTGGAAGTCACACATCACAGAGCAGTTTCTCAGAAAGCTTCTTTCCAGATTTCATCTGAGGATATTTCCTTTTTCACCATAGCCCTCTATGGGCTTCCAAATATCACTTTGCCAATTCCACAAGAACTGTCTTAGCGAAAGGCTTCTTGAGGGGAAAGCTGTAACTCTGTGAGATGATTGCACAGAATACAAAGAAGTTTCTCAGAAAGCTTCTTTCCCTTTGTTATCGGAGGATATTTCCTTTGGCCCTATAGTCTTCAAAGGGATCGGAAATATCTGTTCTCAGATTCCACAGAAATAAGGCTAGCAAAGAGATCCACGAAATACAGATGTAACTCTGTGAGATGAATGAACAGAACTGTAAGCAGTTTCTCATAAACTTCTTTCCAGACTTCATCTGAGGATATTTCCTTTTTCACCGTAGCCCTCTATGGGCTTCCAAATATCACTTTGCCAATTCCACAAGAACTGTCATAGCGAAAGGCTTCTTGAGGGGAAAGCTGTAACTCTGTGAGGTGATTTCACAGAACACAAAGAAGTTTCTCAGAAAGCTTCTTTCTCTTTGTTATCGGAGGATATTTCCTTTGGCCCTATAGTCTTCAAAGGGATCCGAAATATCTGTTCTCAGATTCCACACAAATAAGGCTAGCAAAGAGATCCACGAAATACATATGTAACTCTGTGAGATGAATGAACAGAACACTAAGCAGGTTCTCAGAAAGCTTCTTTCCAGATTTTATCTCAGGATATTTCCTTTTTCACCATAGCCCTCTATGGGCTTCCAAATATCACTTTGCCAATGCCACAAGAACTGTCTTAGCGAAAGGCTTCTTGAGGGGAAAGCTGTAACTCTGTGAGATGATTTCACAGAACACAAAGAAGTTTCCCATAAAGCTTCTTTCTCTTTGTTATCGGAGGATATTTCCTTTGGCCCTATACTCTTCAAAGGGATCCGAAATATCTGTTCTCAGATTCCACAGAAATAAGGCTAGCAAAGAGATCCACGAAATACAGATGTAACTCTGTGAGATGAATGAACAGAACTGTAAGCAGTTTCTCAGAAAGCTTCTTTCCAGATTACATCTGAGGATATTTCCTTTTTCACCATAGCCCTCTATGGGCTTCCAAATATCACCTTGCCAATTCCACAAGAACTGTCTTAGAAAAAGGCTTCTTGAGGGGAAAGCTGTAACTCTGTGAGATGATTTCACAGAACACAAAGAAGTTTCTCAGAAAGCTTCTTTCTCTTTGTTATCGGAGGATATTTCCTGTGGCCCTATAGTCTTCAACGGGATCCGAAATATCTGTTCTCAGATTCCACAGAAATAAGGCTAGCAAAGAGATCCACGAAATACAGATGTAACTCTGTGAGTGGAAGTCACACGTCACAGAGCAGGTTCTCAGAAAGCTTCTTTCCAGATTTCATCTGAGGATATTTCCTTTTTCGCCGTAGCCCTCTATGGGCTTCCAAATATCACTTTGCTAATTCCACAATAACTGTCTTAGCGAAAGGCTTTTGAGGAGAAAGCTGTAACTCTGTGAGATGATTTCACAGAACACAAAGAAGTTTCTCAGAAAGCTTCTTTCTCTTTGTTATCGGAGGATATTTCCTTTGGCCCTATAGTCTTCAAAGGGATCCGAAATATCTGTTCTCAGATTCCACAGAAATAAGGCTAGCAACGATATGCACGAAATACAGATGTTACTCTGTGAGTGGAAGTCACACATCACAGAGCAGTTTCTCAGAAAGCTTCTTTCCAGATTTCATCTGAGGATATTTCCTTTTTCATCATAGCCCTCTCTGGGCTTCCAAATATCACTTTGCCAATTCCACAAGAACTGTCTTAGCGAAAGGCTTCTTGAGGGTAAAGGTGTAACTCTGTGAGATGATTTCACAGAACACAAAGAAGTTTCTCAGAAAGATTCTTTCTCTTTGTTATCGGAGGATATTTCCTTTCGCCCTATGATCTTCAAAGGGATCGGAAATATCTGTTCTCAGATTCCACAGAAATAAGGCTAGCAAAGATATCCACGAAATACAGATGTAACTCTGTGAGATGAATGAACAGAACTGTAAGCAGTTTCTCAGAAAGCTTCTTTCCAGATTTCATCTGAGGATATTTCCTTTTTTCCCCATAGCCCTCTATGGGCTTCCAATTATTACTTTGCCAATTCAACAAGAACTGTCTTAGCGAAAGGCTTCTTGAGGGGAAAGCTGTAACTCTGTGAGATGATTTCACAGAACACAAAGAAGTTTCTCAGAAAGCTTCTTTCTCTTTGTTATCGGAGGATATTTCCTTTGGCCCTATGTTCTTCAAAGGGATCCGAAATATGTCTTCTCAGATCCACAGAAATAAGGCTAGCAAAGAGATCCACGAAATACAGTTGTAACTCTGTGAGTGGAAGTCACACATCACAGAGCAGTTTCTCAGAAAGCTTCTTTCCAGATTTCATCTGAGGATATTTCCTTTTTCACCATAGCCCTCTCTGGGCTTCCAAATATCACTTTGCCAATTCCACAAGAACTGTCTTAGCGAAAGGCTTCTTGAGGGGAAAGGTGTAACTCTGTGAGATGATTTCACAGAACACAAAGAAGTTTCTCAGAAAGATTCTTTCTCTTTGTTATCGGAGGATATTTCCTTTGGCCCTATGATCTTCTAAGGGATCGGAAATATCTATTCTCAGATTCCACAGAAATAAGGCTAGCAAAGAGATCCACGAAATACAGATGTAACTCTGTGAGTGGAAGTCACACATCACAGAGCAGATTCTCAGAAAGCTTCTTTCCAGATTTCATCTGAGGATATTTCCTTTTTCACCATAGCCCTCTATGGGCTTCCAAATATCCCTTTGCCAATTCCACAAGAACTGTCTTAGCGAAAGGCTTCTTGAGGTGAAAGCTGTAACTCTGTGAGATGATTTCACAGAACACAAAGAAGTTTCTCAGAAAGCTTCTTTCTCTTTGTTATCGGGGGATATTTCCTTTGGCCCTATAGTCTTCAAAGGGATCGGAAATATCTGTTCTCAGATTCCACAGAAATAAGGCTAGCAAAGAGATCCACGAAATACAGATGTAACTCTGTGAGTGGAAGTCACACATCACAGAGAAGTTTCTCAGAAAGCTTCTTTCCAGATTTCATCTGAGGATATTTCCTTTTTCACCATAGCCCTCTCTGGGCTTCGAAATATCACTTTGCCAATTCCACAAGAACTGTCTTAGCGATAGGCTTCTTGAGGGGAAAGCTGTAACTCTGTGAGATGATTTCACAGAACACAAAGAAGTTTCTCAGAAAGCTTCTTTCTCTTTGTTATCGGAGGATATTTCCTTTGGCCCTATAGTCTTCAAAGGGATCCGAAATATCTGTTCTCAGATTCCACAGAAATAAGGCTAGCAAAGAGATCCACGAAATACAGATGTAACTCTGTGAGTGGAAGTCACACATCACAGAGCAGTTTCTCAGAAAGCTTCTTTCCAGATTTCATCTGAGGATATTTCCTTTTTCACCATAGCCCTCAATGGGCTTCCAAATATCACTTTGCCAATTCCACAAGAACTGTATTAGCGAAAGGCTTCTTGAGAGGAAAGCTGTAACGCTGTGCGATGATTTCACAGAACACAAAGAAGTTTCTCAGAAAGCTTCTTTCTCTTTGTTATCGGAGGATATCTCCTTTGGCCCTATAGTCTTCAAAGGGATCGGAAATATCTGTTCTCAGATTCCACAGAAATAAGGCTAGCAAAGAGATCCACGAAATACAGATGTAACTCTGTGAGATGAATGAACAGAACTGTAAGCAGTTTCTCAGAAAGCTTCTTTCCAGATTTCATCTGAGGATATTTCCTTTTTCACCATAGCCCTCTACGGGCTTCCAAATATCACTTTGTCAATTCCACAAGAACTGTCTTAGCGAAAGGCTTCTTGAGGGGAAAGCTGTAACTCTGTGAGATGATTTCACAGAACACAAAGAAGTTTCTCAGAAAGCTTCTTTCTCTTTGTTATCGGAGGATATTTCCTTTGGCCCTAAAGTCTTCAAAGGGAACGGAAATATCTGTTCTCAGATTCCACAGAAATAAGGCTAGCAACGAGATCCACGAAATACAGATGTAACTCTGTGAGTGGAAGTCACACATCACAGAGCAGTTTCTCAGAAAGCTTCTTTCCAGATTTCATCTGAGGATATTTCCTTTTTCACCATAGCCCTCTAGGGGCTTCCATATATCACTTTGCCAATTCCAAAAGAACTGTCTTAGCGAAAGGCTACTTGAGAGGAAAGCTGTAACGCTGTGAGATGATTTCACAGAATACAAAGAAGTTTCTCAGAAAGCTTCTTTCTCTTTGTTATCGGAGGACATCTCCTTTGGCCCTATAGTCTCCAAAGGGATCGGAAATATCTGTTCTCAGATTCCACAGAAATAAGGATAGCAGAGATCAACGAAATATAGATGTAACTCTGTGAGATGAATGAACAGAACTGTAAGCAGTTTCTCAGAAAGCTTCTTTCCAGATTTCATGGGAGGATATTTCCTTTTTCACCATAGCCCTCTACGGGCTTCCAAATATCACTTTGCCAATTCCACAAGAACTGTCTTTGAGAAAGGCTTCTTGAGGGGAAAGCTGTAATTCTGTGAGATGATTTCACAGAACACAAAGAAGTTTCTCAGAAAGCTTCTTTCTGTTTGTTATCGGAGGATATTTCCTTTGTCCCTATAGTCTTCAAAGGGATCGGAAATATCTGTTCTCAGATTCCACAGAAATAAGGCTAGCAACGAGATCCACGAAACACAGATGTAACTCTCTGAGATTAATGAACAGAACACTAAGCAGTTTCTCAGAAAGCTTCTTTCCCGATTTCATCTGAGGATATTTAATTTTTCACCATTGACCTCTATGGGCTTCCAAATATCACTTTGCCAATTCCACAAGAACTGTCTTAGCGAAAGGCTTCTTGAGGGGAAAGCTGTAACTCTGTGAGATGATTGCACAGAATACAAAGAAGTTTCTCAGAAAGCTTCTTTCCCTTTGTTATCGGAGGATATTTCCTTTGGCCCTATAGTCTTCAAAGGGATCCGAAATATCTGTTCTCAGATTCCACAGAAATAAGGCTAGCAAAGAGATCCACGAAATACAGATGTAACTCTGTGAGTGGAAGTCACACATCACAGAGCAGTTTCTCAGAAAGCTTCTTTCCAGATTTCATCTGAGGATATTTAATTTTTCACCTTTGCCCACTATGGGCTTCCAATTATCACTTTGCCAATTCCACAAGAACTGTCTTAGCGAAAGGCTTCTTGAGGGGAAAGCTGTAACTCTGTGAGATGATTTCACAGAACACAAAGAAGTTTCTCAGAAAGCTTCTTTCTCTTTGTTATCGGAGGATATTTCCTTTGGCCCTGTAGTCTTCAAAGGGATCCGAAATATGTCTTCTCAGATTCCACAGAAATAAGGCTAGCAAAGAGATCCACGAAATACAGATGTAACTCTGTGAGTGGAAGTCACACATCACAGAGCAGTTTCTCAGAAAGCTTCTTTCCAGATTTCATCTGAGGATATTTCCTTTTTCACCATAGCCCTCTAAGGGCTTCCAAATATCACTTTGCCAATTCCACAAGAACTGTCTTAGCGAAAGGCTTCTTGAGGGGAAAGCTGTAACTCTGTGAGATGATTGCACAGAATACAAAGAAGTTTCTCAGAAAGCTTCTTTCCCTTTGTTATCGGAGGATATTTCCTTTGGCCCTATAGTCTCCAAAGGGATCGGAAATATCTGTTCTCAGATTCCACAGAAATAAGGCTAGCAGAGATCAACGAAATATAGATGTAACTCTGTGAGATGAATGAACAGAACTGTAAGCAGTTTCTCAGAAAGCTTCTTTCCAGATTTCAAGGGAGGATATTTCCTTTTTCACCATAGCCCTCTACGGCCTTCCAAATATCACTTTGCCAATTCCACAAGAACTGTCTTAGAGAAAGGCTTCTTGAGGGGAAAGCTGTAACTCTGTGAGATGATTTCACAGAACACAAAGAAGTTTCTCAGAAAGCTTCTTTCTGTTTGTTATCGGAGGATATTTCCTTTGTCCCTATAGTCTTCAAAGGGATCGGAAATATCTGTTCTCAGATTCTACAGAAATAAGGCTAGCAACGAGATCCACGAAATACAGATGTAACTCTCTGAGATGAATGAACAGAACACTAAGCAGTTTCTCAGAAAGCTTCTTTCCCGATTTCATCTGAGGATATTTAATTTTTCACCATTGCCCTCTATGGGCTTCCAATTATCACTTTGCCAATTCCACAAGAACTATCTTAGCGAAAGGCTTCTTGAGGGGAAAGCTGTAAGTCTGTGAGATTATTTCACAGAACACAAAGAAGTTTCTCAGAAAGCTTCTTTCTCTTTGTTATCGGAGGATATTTCCTTTGGCCCTGTAGTCTTCAAAGGGATCCGAAATATGTCTTCTCAGATTCCACAAAAACAAGGCTAGCAAAGAGATCCACGAAATACAGATGTAACTCTGTGAGTGGAAGTCACACATCACAGAGCAGTTTCTCAGAAAGCTTCTTTCCAGATTTCATCTGAGGATATTTAATTTTTCACCATTGCCCACTATGGGCTTCCAATTATCACTTTGCCAATTCCACAAGAACTGTCTTAGCGAAAGGCTTCTTGAGGGGAAAGCTGTAACTCTGTGAGATGATTTCACAGAACACAAAGAAGTTTCTCAGAAAGCTTCTTTCTCTTTGTTATCGGAGGATATTTCCTTTGGCCCTGTAGTCTTCAAAGGGATCCGAAATATGTCTTCTCAGATTCCACAGAAATAAGGCTAGCAAAGAGATCCACGAAATACAGATGTAACTCTGTGAGTGGAAGTCACACATCACAGAGCAGTTTCTCAGAAAGCTTCTTTCCATATTTCATCTGAGGATATTTCCTTTTTCACCATAGCCCTCTATGGGCTTCCAAATATCACTTTGCCAATTCCACAAGAACTGTCTTAGCGAAAGGCTTCCTGAGGGGAAAGCTGTAACTCTGTGAGATGATTGCACAGAATACAAAGAAGTTTCTCAGAAAGCTTCTTTCCCTTTGTTATCGGAGGATATTTCCTTTGGCCCTATAGTCTTCAAAGGGATCCTAAATATCTGTTCTCAGATTCCACAGAAATAAGGCTAGCAAAGAGACCCACGAAATACAGATGTAACTCTGTGAGATGAATGAACAGAACTGTAAGCAGTTTCTCAGAAAGCTTCTTTCCAGATTTCATCTGAGGATATTTCCTTTTTCACCATAGCCCTCTATGGGCTTCCAAATATCACTTTGCCAATTCCACAAGAACTGTCATACCGAAAGGCTTCTTGAGGGGAAAGCTGTAACTCTGTGAGGTGATTTCACAGAACACAAAGAAGTTTCTCAGAAAGCTTCTTTCTCTTTGTTATCGGAGGATATTTCCTTTGGCCCTATAGTCTTCAAAGGGATCCGAAATATGTGTTCTAAGATTCCACACAAATAAGGCTAGCAAAGAGATCCACGAAATACATATGTAACTCTGTGAGATGAATGAACAGAACACTAAGCAGGTTCTCAGAAAGCTTCTTTCCAGATTTTATCTGAGGATATTTCCTTTTTCACCATAGCCCTCTATGGGCTTGCAAATATCACTTTGCCAATGCCACAAGAACTATCTTAGCGAAAGGCTTCTTGAGGGGAAAGCTGTAACTCTGTGAGATGATTTCACAGAACACAAAGAAGTTTCCCAGAAAGCTTCTTTCTCTTTGTTATCTTAGGATATTTCCTTTGGCCCTATATTCTTCAAAGGGATCCGAAATATCTGTTCTCAGATTCCACAGAAATAAGGCTAGCAAAGAGATCCACGAAATACAGATGTAACTCTGTGAGATGAATGAACAGAACTGTAAGCAGTTTCTCAGAAAGCTTCTTTCCAGATTTCATCTGAGGATATTTCCTTTTTCACCATAGCCCTCTATGGGCTTCCAAATATCACCTTGCCAATTCCACAAGAACTGTCTTAGCGAAAGGCTTCTTGAGGGGAAAGCTGTAAGTCTGTGAGATGATTTCACAGAACACAAAGAAGTTTCTCAGAAAGCTTCTTTCTCTTTGTTATCGGAGGATATTTCCTGTGGCCCTATAGTCTTCAACGGGATCCGAAATATCTGTTCTCAGATTCCACAGAAATAAGGCTAGCAAAGAGATCCACGAAATACAGATGTAACTCTGTGAGTGGAAGTCACACGTCACAGAGCAGTTTCTCAGAAAGCTTCTTTCCAGATTTCATCTGAGGATATTTCCTTTTTCGCCATAGCCCTCTATGGGCTTCCAAATATCACTTTGCTAATTCCACAATAACTGTCTTAGCGAAAGGCTTCTTGAGGAGAAAGCTGTAACTCTGTGAGATGATTTCACAGAACACAAAGAAGTTTCTCAGAAAGCTTCTTTCTCTTTGTTATCGGAGGATATTTCCTTTGGCGCTATAGTCTTCAAAGGGATCCGAAATATCTGTTCTCAGATTCCACAGAAATAAGGATAGCAACGATATGCACGAAATACAGATGTTACTCTGTGAGTGGAAGTCACACATCACAGAGCAGTTTCTCAGAAAGCTTCTTTCCAGATTTCATCTGAGGATATTTCCTTTTTCACCATAGCCCTCTCTGGGCTTCCAAATATCACTTTGCCAATTCCACAAGAACTGTCTTAGCGAAAGGCTTCTTGAGGGGAAAGGTGTAACTCTGTGAGATGATTTCACAGAACACAAAGAAGTTTCTCAGAAAGATTCTTTCTCTTTGTTATCGGAGGATATTTCCTTTCGCCCTATGATCTTCAAAGGGATCGGAAATATCTGTTCTCAGATTCCACAGAAATAAGGCTAGCAAAGAGATCCACGAAATACAGATGTAACTCTGTGAGATGAATGAACAGAACTGTAAGCACTTTCTCAGAAAGCTTCTTTCCAGATTTCATCTGAGGATATTTCCCTTTTCACCATAGCCCTCTATGGGCTTCTAATTATCACTTTGCCAATTCCACAAGAACTGTCTTAGCGAAAGGCTTCTTGAGGGGAAAGCTGTAACTCTGTGAGATGATTTCACAGAACACAAAGAAGTTTCTCAGAAAGCTTCTTTCTCTTTGTTATCGGAGGATATTTCCTTTGGCCCTATGTTTTTCAAAGGGATCCGAAATATGTCTTCTCAGATCCACAGAAATAAGGCTAGCAAAGAGATCCAGGAAATACAGTTGTAACTCTGTGAGTGGAAGTCACACTTCACAGAGCAGTTTCTCAGAAATCTTCTTTCCAGATTTCATCTGAGGATATTTCCTTTTTCACCATAGCCCTCTCTGGGCTTCCAAATATCACTTTGCCAATTCCACGAGAACTGTCTTAGCGAAGGGCTTCTTGAGGGGAAAGGTGTAACTCTGTGAGATGATTTCACAGAACACAAAGAAGTTTCTCAGAAAGATTCTTCGTCTTTGTTATCGGAGGATATTTACTTTGGCCCTATGATCTTCAAAGGGATCGGAAATATCTATTCTCAGATTCCACAGAAATAAGGCTAGCAAAGAGATCCACGAAATACAGATGTAACTCTGTGAGTGGAAGTCACACATCACAGAGCAGATTCTCAGAAAGCTTCTTTCCAGATTTCATCTGAGGATATTTCCTTTTTCACCATAGCCCTCTATGGGCTTCCAAATATCACTTTCCCAATTCCACAAGAACTGTCTTAGCGAAAGGCTTCTTGTGGTGAAAGCTGTAACTCTGGGAGATGATTTCACAGAACACAAAGAAGTTTCTCAGAAAGCTTCTTTTTCTATGTTATCGGAGGATATTTCCTTTGGCCCTATAGTCTTCAAAGGGATCCGAAATATCTGTTCTCAGATTCCACAGAAATAAGGCTAGCAAAGAGATTCACGAAATACAGATGTAACACTGTGAGTGTTAGTCACACGTCACAGAGCAGTTTCTCACAAAGCTTTTTTCCAGATTTCATCTGAGGATATTTCCTTTTTCACCATAGCCCTCTATGGGCTTCCAAATATCACTTTGCCAATTCCACAAGAACCGTCTTAGCGAAAGGCTTCTTGAGGGGAAAGCTGTAACTCTGTGAGATGATTTCACAGAACACAAAGAAGTTTCTCAGAAAGCTTCTTTCTCTTCGTTTTCGGAGGATATTTCCTTTGGCCCTATAGTCTTCAAAAGGATCCGAATATCTGTTCTCAGATTCTACAGAAATAAGGCAACCAGGAGATCCAAGAAACACAGATGTAACTCTGTGAGATGAATGAACAGAACACTAAGCAGTTTCTCAGAAAGCTTCTTTGCAGATTTGATCTGAGGATATTTCCATTTTCACCATAGCCCTCTAAGGGCTTCCAAATATCACTTTGCCAATTCCACAAGAACTGTCTTAGCGAAAGGCTTCTTGAGGGGAAAGCTGTAACTCTGTGAGATGATTTCACAGAACACAAAGAAGTTTCTCAGAAAGCTTCTTTCTCTTTGTTATCGGAGGATATTTCCTTTGGCCATTTAGTCTTCAAAGGGATCCGAAATAACTGTTCTCAGATTCCACAGAAATAAGGCTAGCAAAGAGATCCACGAAATACAGATGTAACTCTGTGAGTGGAAGTCAAACATCACAGAGCAGTTTCTCAGAAAGCTTCTTTCCAGATTTCATCTGAGGATATTTCCTTTTTCACCTTAGCCCTCTATGGGCTTCCAAATATCACTTTGCCAATTCCACAAGAACTGTCTTAGCGAAAGGCTTCTTGAGAGGAAAGCTGTAACGCTGTGAGATGATTTCACAGAACACAAAGAAGTTTCTCAGAAAGCTTCTTTCTCTTTGTTATCGGAGGATATCTCCTTTGGCCCTATAGTCTTCAAAGGGATCGGTAATATCTGTTCTCAGATTCCACAGAAATAAGGCTAGCAAAGAGATCCACGAAATACAGATGTAACTCTGTGAGATGAATGAACAGAACTGTAAGCAGTTTCTCAGAAAGCTTCTTTCCAGATTTCATCTGAGGATATTTCCTTTTTCACCATAGCCCTCTACGGGCTTCCAAATATCACTTTGTCAATTCCAGAAGAACTGTCTTAGCGAAAGGCTTCTTGAGGGGAAAGCTGTAACTCTGTGAGATGATTTCACAGAACACAAAGAAGTTTCTCAGAAAGCTTCTTTCTCTTTGTTATCGGAGGATATTTCCTTTGGCCCTAAAGTCTTCAAAGGGATCGGAAATATCTGTTCTCAGATTCCACAGAAATAAGGCTAGCAACGAGATCCACGAAATACAGATGTAACTCTCTGAGATGAATGAACAGAACACTAAGCAGTTTCTCAGAAAGCTTCTTTCCCGATTTCATCTGAGGATTTTTAATTTTTCACCATTGCCTCTATGGGCTTCCAATTATCACTTTGCCAATTCCACAAGAACTGTCTAAGCGAAAGGCTCCTTGAGGGGAAAGCTATTACTCTGTGAGATGATTTCACAGAACACAGAGAAGTTTCTCAGAAAGCTTCTTTCTCTTTGTAATCGGAGGATATTTCCTTTGGCCCTATAGTCTTCAAAGGGATCCGAAATATTTGTTCTCAGATTCCACAGAAATAAGGCTTGCAGTGAGATACACGAAATACAGGTGTAACTACGTGAGTGGAAGTCACACATCACAGAGCAGTTTCTCAGAAAGCTTCTTTCCAGATTTTATCTGAGGATATTTCCTTTTTCACCATAGCCCTCTATGGGCTTAAAAATATCACTTTGCCAATTCCACAAGAACTGTCTTAGTGAAAGGCTTCTTGAGGGGAAAGCTGTAACTCTGTGAGATGATTTCACAGAACACAAAGAAGTTTCTCAGAAAGCTTCTTTCTCTTTGTTATCGGAGGATATTTCCTTTGGCCCTGTAGTCTTCAAAGGGATTCGAAATATCTGTTCTCAGATTCCACAGAAATAAGGCTAGCAAAGAGATCCACGAAATACAGATGTAACTCTGTGAGATGAATGAACAGAACACTAAGCAGTTTCTCAGAAAGCTTCTTTCCAGATTTTATCTGAGGATATTTCCTTTATCATCATAGCCCTCTATGGGCTTCCAAATATCACTTTGCCAATTCCACAAGAACTGTCTTGGCGAAAGGCTTCTTGAGGGGAAAGCTGTAACTCTATGAGACGATTTCACAGAACACAAAGAAGTTTCTCAGAAAGCTTCTTTCTCTTTGTTATCGGAGGATATTTCCTTTGGCCCCATAGTCTTCAATGGGATCCGAAATATCTGTTCTCAGATTCCACAGAAATAAGGCTAGCAAAGAGATCCACGAAATACAGATGTAACTCTGTGAGATGAATGAACAGAACACTAAGCAGTTTCTCAGAAAGCTTCTTTACAGATTTCATCTGAGAATATTTCCTTTTTCACCATATCCCTCTATGGACTTCCAGATATCACTTTGCCAATTCCACAAGAACTGTCTTAGCGAAAGGCTTCTTGAGGGGAAAGCTGTAACTCTGTGAGATAATTTGACAGAACACAAAGAAGTTTCTCAGAAATCTTCTTTCTCTTTGTTATCGGAGGATATTTCCTTTGGCCCTATAGTCTTCAAAGGGATCCGAAATATCTGTTCTCAGATTCCACAGAAATAAGACAAGCAAAGAGATCCACGAAATACAGATGTAACTCTGTGAGTGGAAGTGACACATCACAGAGCAGTTTCACAGAAAGCTTCTTTCCAGATTTCATCTGGGGATATTTCCTTTTTCAGCATAGCCCTCTATGGGCTTCCAAATATCACTTTGCCAATTCCACAAAAACTGTCTTAGCGAAAGGCTTCTTGAGGGGAAAGCTGTAACTGTGTGAGATGATTTCACAGAACACAAAGAAGTTTCTCAGAAAGCTTCTTTCTCTTTGTTATCGGAGGATATTTCCTTTGGCCCTATAGTCTTCAAAGGGATCCGAAATATCTGTTCTCAGATTCCACAGAAATAAGGCTAGCAGAGAGATACACTAAATACAGGTGTAACTCTGTGAGTGGAAGTCACACATCACAGAGCAGTTTCTCAGAAAGCTTCTTTCCATATTTCATCTGAGGATATTTCCTTTTTCACCGTAGCCCTCTATGGGCTTCCAAATATCACTTTGCCAATTCCACAAGAACTGTCTTAGCGAAAGGCTTCTTTAGGGGAAAGCTGTAACTCTGAGAGATGATTTCACAGAACACAAAGAAGTTTCTCAGAAAGCTTCTTTTTCTTGTTATGGGAGCATATTTCCTTTGGCCCTATAGTCTTCAAAGGGATCCGAAATATCTGTTCTCAGATTCCACAGAAATAAGACTAGCAAAGAGATCCACGAAATACAGATGTAACTCTGTGAGATGAATGAACAGAACTGTAAGCAGTTTCTCAGAAAGCTTCTTTCCACATTTCATCTGAGGATATTTCCTTTTTCACCATAGCCCTCTATGGGCTTCCAAATATCACTTTGCCAATTCCACAAGAACTGTCTTAGCGAAATGCTTCTTGAGGGGAAAGCTGTAACTCTGTGAGATGATTTCACAGAACACAAAGAAGTTTCTCAGAAAGCTTCTTTCTCTTTGTTATCGGAGGATATTTCCTTTGGCACTATAGTCTTCAAAGGGATCCGAAATATCTGTTCTCAGATTCCACAGAAATAAGGCTAGCAAAGAGATCCAAGAAAAACAGATGTAACTCTTTTAGTGGAAGTCACACGTCACAGAGCAGTTTCTCAGAAAACTTTTTTCCAGATTTCATCTGAGGATATTTCCTTTTTTACCATAGCCCTCTATGAGCTTCCAAATATCACTTTGCCAATTCCACAAGAACTGTCTTAGCGAAAGGCTTATTGAGGGGAAAGCTGTAACTCTGTGAGATGATTTCACAGAACACAAAGAAGTTCCTCAGAAAGCTTCTTTCTCTTTCTTTTCGGAGGATATTTCCTTTGGCCCTACAGTCTTCAAAGGGATCCGAAATATCTGTTCTCAGATTCCACAGAAATAAGGCTAGCAAAGAGATCCACGAAATACAGATGTAACTCTGTGAGATGAATGAACAGAACACTAAGCAGTTTCTCAGAAAGCTTCTTTCCAGATTTCATCTGAGGATATTTCCTTTTTCACCGTAGCCCTCTATGGGCTTCCAAATATCACTTTGCCAATTCCACAAGAACTGTCTTAGCGAAAGGCTTCTTGAGGGGAAAGCTGTAACTCTGTGAGATGATTTCACAGAACAGAAAGAAGTTTCTCAGAAAGCTTCTTTCTCTTTGTTATCGGAGGATATTTCCTTTGGCCCTATAGTCTTCAAAGGGATGAGAAATATCTGTTCTCAGATTCCACAGAAATAAGGCTAGCAAAGAGATCCACGAAATACGGGTGTAACTCTGTGAGTGGAAGTCACACATCACGGAGCAGTTCCTCAGAAAGCTTCCTTCCAGATTTCATCTGAGGATGTTTCCTTTTTCCCCATAGCCCTCTATGGGCTTCCAAATATCACTTTGCCAATTCCACAAGAACTGTCTTAGCGAAAGGCTTCTTGAGGGGAAAGCTGTAACTCTGTGAGATGATTTCACAGAACACAAAGAAGTTTCTCAGAAAGCTTCTTTCTCTTTGTTATCGGAGGATATTTCCTTTGGCCCTATAGTCTTCAAAGGGATCCGAAATATCTGTTCTCAGATTCCACAGAAATAAGGCTAGCAAAGAGATCCATGAAATACAGATGAAACTCTGTGAGTGGAAGTCACACATCACAGAGCAGTTTCTCAGAAAGTTTCTTTCCAGATTTCATCTGAGGATATTTCCTTTTTCACCATAGCCATTTATGGGGTTCCAAATATCACTTTGCCAATTCCACAAGAACTGTCTTAGCGAAAGACATCTTGAGGGGAAAGCTGTAACTCTGTGAGATGATTTCACAGAACACAAAGAAGTTTCTCAGAAAGCTTCTTTCTCTTTGTTATCGGAGGATATTTCCTTTGGCCCTATAGTCTTCAAAGGGATCGGAAATATCTGATGTCAGATTCCACAGAATTAAGGCTAGCAAAGAAATCCACGAAATACAGATGTAACTCTGTGAGATGAATGAACAGAACACTAAGCAGTTTCTCAGAAAGCTTCTTTCCAGATTTCATCTGAGGATATTTCCTTTTTCACTATAGCCCTCTAGGGGCTTCCAAATATCACTTTGCCAATTCCACAAGAGCTGTCTTAGCGCAAGGCTTCTTGAGGGGAAAGCTGTAACTCTGTGAGATGATTTCACAGAACACAAAGAAGTTTCTCAGAAAGCTTCTTTCTCTTTGTTATCGGAGGATATTTCCTTTGGCCCTATAGTCTTCAAAGGGATACGAAATATCTGTTCTCAGATTCCACAGAAATAAGGCTAGCAAAGAGATCCACGAAATACAGATGTAACTCTGTCAGTGGAAGTCACACATCACAGAGCGGTTTCTCAGAAAGCTTCTTTATCGATTTCATCTGAGGATACTTCCTTTTTCACCATAGCACTCTATGGGCTTCCAAATATCCCTTTGCCAATTCCACAAGAACTGTCTTAGCGAAAGGCTTCTTGAGGGGAAAGGTGTAACTCTGTGAGATGATTTCACAGAACACAAAGAATTTTCTCAGAAAGCTTCTTTCTCCTTGTTATCGGAGGATATTTCCTTTGGCCCTATAGTATTCAAAGGGATCCGAAATATCTGTTCTCAGATTCCAGAGAAATAAGGCTAGCAAAGAGATCCACGAAATACAGATGTAACTCTGTGAGTCGAAGTCACACATCACAGAGGTGTTTCTCAGAAAGCTTCTTTCCAGATTTCATCTGAGGATATTTCCTTTTTCAACATAGCCCTCTATGGGCTTCCAAATATCACTTTGCCAATTCCACAAGAACTGTCTTAGCGAAAGGCTTCTTGAGGGGAAAGCTGTAATTCTGTGAGATGATTTCAGAGAACACAAAGAAGTTTCTCAGAAAGCTTCTTTCTCTTTGTTATCGGAGGATATTTCCTTTGGCCCTATAGTCTTCAAAGGGATCCGAAATATCTGCTCTCAGATTCCACAGAAATAAGGCTAGCAAAGAGATCCACGAAATACAGATGTAACTCTGTGAGATGAATCAACAGAACACTAAGCAGTTTCTCAGAGAGCTTCTTTTCAGATTTCATCTGAGGATATTTCCTTTTTCACCATAGCCGTCTATGGGCTTCCAAATATCACTTTGCCAATTCCACAAGAACTGTCTTAGCGAAAGGCTTCTTGAGGGGAAAGCTGTAACTCTGTGAGATGATTTCACAGAACACAAAGAAGTTTCTCAGAAAGCTTCTTTCTCTCTGTGATCGGAGGATATTTCCTTTGGCCCTATAGTCTTCAAAGGGATCTGAAATATCTGCTCTCAGATTCCACAGAAATAAGGCTAGCAAAGAGATCCACGAAATACAGATGTAACTCTGTGAGATGAATGAACAGAACACTAAGCAGTTTCTCAGAAAGCTTCCTTCCAGATTTCATTTGAGGATATTTCCTTTTTCACCGTAGCTCTCTATGGGCTTCCAAATATCACTTTGCCAATTCCACAAGAACTGTCTTAGCGAAACGATTCTTGAGGGGAAAGCTGTAACTCTGTGAGATGATTTCACAGAACACAAAGAAGTTTCTCAGAAAGCTTCTTTCTCTTTGTTACCGGAGGATATTTCCTTTGGACCTATAGTCTTCCAAGGGATCGGAAATATCTGTTCTCAGATTCCACAGAAATAAGGCTAGCAAAGAGATCCATGAAATACAGATGTAACTCTGTGAGTGAAAGTCACACGTCACAGAGCAGTTTCTCAGAAAGCTTCCTTCCAGATTTCATCTGAGGATATTTCCTTTTTCACCATAGTCCTCTATGGGCTTCCAAATATCACTTTCCCAATTCCACAAGAACTGTCTTGGCGAGAGGCTTCTTGAGGGGAAAGCTGTAACTCTGTGAGATGATTTCACAGAACACAAAGAAGTTTCTCAGAAAGCTTCTTTCTCTTTGTTATCGGAGGATATTTCCTTTGGCCCTATAGTCTTCAAAGGGACAGGAAATATCTGTTCTCAGATTCCACAGAAATAAGGCTAGCAGAGAGATACACGAAATACAGGTGTAACTCTGTGAGTGGAAGTCACACATCACAGAGCAGTTTCTCAGAAAGCTTCTTTCCAGATTTCATCTGAGGATATTTCCTTTTTCACCATAGCCCTCTATGGGCTTCCAAATATCACTTTACTAATTCCGCAAGAACTGTCTTAGCGAAAGGATTCTTGAGGGGAAAGCTGTAACTCTGTGAGATGATTTCACAGAACACAAAGAAGTTTCTCAGAAAGCTTCTTTTTCTTTGTTATCGGAGCATATTTCCTTTGGCCCTATAGTCTTCAAAGGGATCCGAAATATCTGTTCTCAGATTCCACAGAAATAAGACTAGCAAAGAGATCCACGAAATACAGATGTAACTCTGTGAGATGAATGAACAGAACTATAAGCAGTTTCTCAGAAAGCTTCTTTCCAGATTTCATCTGAGGTTATTTCCTTTTTCACCATAGCCCTCTATGGGCTTCCAAATATCACTTTGCCAATTCCACAAGAACTGTCTTAGCGAAATGCTTCTTGAGGGGAAAGCTGTAACTCTGTGAGATGATTTCACAGAACACAAAGAAGTTTCTCAGAAAGCTTCTTTCTCTTTGTTATCGGAGGATATTTCCTTTGGCACTATAGTCTTCAAAGGGATCCGAAATATCTGTTCTCAGATTCCACAGAAATAAGGCTAGCAAAGAGATCCACGAAATACAGATGTAACTCTTTGAGTGGAAGTCACACGTCACAGAGCAGTTTCTCAGAAAGCTTTTTTCCAGATTTCATCTGAGGATATTTCCTTTTTTACCATAGCCCTCTATGAGCTTCCAAATATCACTTTGCCCATTCCACAAGAACTGTCTTAGCGAAAGGCTTCTTGAGGGGAAAGCTGTAACTCTGTGAGATTATTTCACAGAACACAAAGAAGTTCCTCAGAAAGCTTCTTTCTCTTTGTTATCGGAGGATATTTCCTATGGCCCTACAGTCTTCAAAGGGATCCGAAATATCTGTTCTCAGATTCCACAGAAATAAGGCTAGCAAAGCGATCTACGAAATACAGATGTAACTCGGTGAGATGAATGAACAGAACACTAAGCAGTTTCTCAGAAAGCTTCTATCCAGATTTCATCTGAGGATATTTCCTTTTTCACCATAGCCCTCTATGGGCTTCCAAATATCACTTTGCCAATTCCACAAGAACTGTCTTAGCGAAAGGCTTCTTGAGGGGAAAGCTGTAAATCTGTGAGATGATTTCACAGAACACAAAGAAGTTTCTCAGAAAGATTCTTTCTCTTTGTTACCGGAGGATATTTCCTTTGGCCCTATAGTCTTCAAAGGGATCCGAAATATCTGTTCTCAGATTCCACAGAAATAAGGCTAGCAAACAGATCCACGAAATACAGATGTCACTCTGTGAGTGGAAGTCACACATCACAGAGCAGTTTCTCAGAAAGCTTCTTTCCAGATTTCATCTGAGGATATTTCCTTTTTCACCATAGCCCTCTATGGGCTTCCAAATATCACTTTACTAATTCCGCAAGAACTGTCTTAGCGAAAGGATTCTTGAGGGGAAAGCTGTAACTCTGTGAGATGATTTCACAGAACACAAAGAAGTTTCTCAGAAAGCTTCTTTCTCTTTGTTATCTGAGGATATTTCCTTTGGCCCTGTAGTCTTCAAAGGGATCAGAAATATCTGTTCTCAGATTCCACAGAAAAAAGGCTAGCAAAGAGATCCACGAAATACAGATGTAACTCTGTGAGATGAATGAAAAGAACACTAAGCAGTTTCTCAGAAAGCTTCTTTCCAGATTTCATTTGAGGATATTTCCTTTTTCACCATAGCCTTCTATGGGCTTCCAAATATCACTTTTCCAATTCCACAAGAACTGTCTTAGTGAAAGGCTTCTTGAGGGGAAAGCTGTAACTCTGTGAGATAATTTGACAGAACACAAAGAAGTTTCTCAGAAAGCTTCTTTCTCTTTGTTACTGGAGGATATTTCCTTTGGACCTATAGTCTTCAAAGGGATCGGAAATATCTGTTCTCAGATTCCACAGAAATAAGGCTAGCAAAGAGATCCACGAAATACAGATGTAACTCTGTGAGTGGAAGTCACAAGTCACAGAGCAGTTTCTCAGAACGCTTCTCTCCAGATTTCATCTGAGGATATTTCCTTTTTCACCATAGCCCTCTATGGGCTTCCAAATATCACTTTGCCAATTCCACAAGAACTGTCTTGGCGAAAGGCTTCTTGAGGGGAAAGCTGTAACTCTGTGAGATGATTTCACAGAACACAAAGAAGTTTCTCAGAAAGCTTCTTTCTCTTTGTTATCGGAGGATATTTCCTTTGGCCCTATAGTCTTCAATGGGATCCGAAATATCTGTTCTCAGATTCCACAGAAATAAGGCTAGCAAAGAGATCCACGAAATACAGATGTAACTCTGTGAGATGAATGAACAGAACACTAAGCAGTTTCTCAGAAAGCTTCTATCCAGATTTCATCTGAGGATATTTCCTTTTTCACCATAGCCCTCTATGGGCTTCCAAATATCACTTTGCCAATTCCACAAGAACTGTCTTGGCGAAAGGCTTCTTGAGGGGAAAGCTGTAACTCTGTGAGATGATTTCACAGAACACAAAGAAGTTTCTCAGAAAGCTTCTTTCTCTTTGTTATCGGAGGATATTTCCTTTGGCCCTATAGTCTTCAATGGGATGCAAAATATCTGTCCTCAGATTCCACAGAAATAAGGCTAGCAAAGAGATCCACGAAATACAGATGTAACTCTGTGAGATGAATCAACAGAACACTAAGCAGTTTCTCAGAAAGCTTCTATCCAGATTTCATCTGAGGATATTTCCTTTTTCACCATAGCCCTCTAAGGGCTTCCAAATATCACTTTGCCAATTCCACAAGAACTGTCTTAGCGAAAGGCTTCTTGAGGGGAAAGCTGTAAGTCTGTGAGATGATTTCACAGAACACAAAGAAGTTTCTCAGAAAGTTTCTTTCTCTTTGTTATCGGAGGATATTTCCTTTGGCCCTATAGTCTTCAAAGGGATCCGAAATATCTGTTCTCAGATTCCACAGAAATAAGGCTAGCAAAGAGATCCACGAAATACAGATGTAACTCTGTAGGTGGAAGTCACACATCACAGAGCAGTTTCTCAGAAAGCTTCTTTCCAGATTTCATCTGAGGATATTTCCTTTTTCACCATAGCCCTGTATGGGCTTCCAAATATCACTTTACTAATTCCGCAAGAACTGTCTTAGCGAAAGGATTCTTGAGGGGAAAGTTGTAACTCTGTGAGTTGATTTCACAGAACACAAAGAAGTTTCTCGGAAAGCTTCTTTCTCTTTGTTATCGGAGGATATTTCCTTTGGCCCTGTAGTCTTCAAAGGGATCCGAAATATCTGTTCTCAGATTCCACAGAAAAAAGGCTAGCAAAGAGATCCACGAAATACAGATGTAACTCTGTGAGTGGAAGTCACACATGACAGAGCAGTTTCTCAGAAAGCTTCTTTCCAGATTTCATCTGAGGATATTTCCTTTTTCACCATATCCCTCCATTGGCTTCCAAATATCACTTTGCCAATTCCACAAGAACTGTCTTAGCGAAAGGCTTCTTGAGGGTAAAGCTGTAACTCTGTGACATGATTTCACAGAACACAAAGAAGTTTCTCAGAAAGCTTCTTTCTCTTTGTTATCGGAGGATATTTCCTTTGGCCCAATAGTCTTCAAAGGGATCCGAAATATCTGCTCTCAGATTCCACAGAAATAAGGCTAGCAAAGAGATCCACGAAATACAGATGTAACTCTGTGAGATGAATCAACAGAACACTAAGCAGTTTCTCAGAGAGCTTCTTTTCAGATTTCATCTGAGGATATTTCCTTTTTCACCATAGCCGTCTATGGGCTTCCAAATATCACCTTGCCAATTCCACAAGAACTGTCTTAGCGAAAGGCTTCTTGAGGGGAAAGCTGTAACTCTGTGAGATGATTTCACAGAACACAAAGAAGTTTCTCAGAAAGCTTCTTTCTCTTTGTTATCGGAGGATATTTCCTTTGGCCCTATAGTCTTCAAAGGGATCCGAAATATCTGCTCTCAGATTCCACAGAAATAAGGCTAGCAAAGAGATCCACGAAATACAGATGTAACTCTGTGAGATGAATGAACAGAACACTAAGCAGTTTCTCAGAAAGCTTCCTTCCAGATTTCATTTGAGGATATTTCCTTTTTCACCGTAGCTCTCTATGGGCTTCCAAATATCACTTTGCCAATTCCACAAGAACTGTCTTAGCGAAACGATTCTTGAGGGGAAAGCTGTAACTCTGTGAGATGATTTCACAGAACACAAAGAAGTTTCTCAGAAAGCTTCTTTCTCTTTGTTACCGGATTTTATTTCCTTTGGACCTATAATCTTCAAAGGGATCGGAAATATCTGTTCTCAGATTCCACAGAAATAAGGCTAGCAAAGAGATCCACGAAATACAGATGTAACTCTTTGAGTGGAAGTCACACGTCACAGAGCAGTTTCTCAGAAAGCTTTTTTCCAGATTTCATCTGAGGATATTTCCTTTTTTACCATAGCCCTCTATGAGCTTCCAAATATCACTTTGCCCATTCCACAAGAACTGTCTTAGCGAAAGGCTTCTTGAGGTGAAAGCTGTAACTCTGTGAGGTGATTTCACAGAACACAAAGAAGTTCCTCAGAAAGCTTCTTTCTCTTTGTTATCGGAGGATATTTCCTATGGCCCTACAGTCTTCAAAGGGATCCGAAATATCTGTTCTCAGATTCCACAGAAATAAGGCTAGCAAAGCGATCTACGAAATACAGATGTAACTCTGTGAGATGAATGAAAAGAACACTAAGCAGTTTCTCAGAAAGCTTCTTTCCAGATTTCATTTGAGGATATTTCCTTTTTCACCATAGCCTTCTATGGGCTTCCAAATATCACTTTTCCAATTCCACAAGAACTGTCTTAGTGAAAGGCTTCTTGAGGGGAAAGCTGTAACTCTGTGAGATAATTTGACAGAACACAAAGAAGTTTCTCAGAAAGCTTCTTTCTCTTTGTTACTGGAGGATATTTCCTTTGGACCTATAGTCTTCAAAGGGATCGGAAATATCTGTTCTCAGATTCCACAGAAATAAGGCTAGCAAAGAGATTCACGAAATACAGATGTAACTCTGTGAGTGGAAGTCACAAGTCACAGAGCAGTTTCTCAGAAAGCTTCTTTCCAGATTTCATCTGAGGATATTTCCTTTTTCACCATAGCCCTCTATGGGCTTCCAAATATCACTTTGCCAATTCCACAAGAACTGTCTTGGCGAAAGGCTTCTTGAAGGGAAAGCTGTAACTCTGTGAGATGATTTCACAGAACACAAAGAAGTTTCTCAGAAAGCTTCTTTCTCTTTGTTATCGGAGGATATTTCCTTTGGCCCTATAGTCTTCAATGGGATCCGAAATATCTGTTCTCAGATTCCACAGAAATAAGGCTAGCAAAGAGATCCACGAAATACAGATGTAACTCTTTGAGATGAATGAACAGAACACTAAGCAGTTTCTCAGAAAGCTTCTATCCAGATTTCATCTGAGGATATTTCCTTTTTCACCATTGCCCTCTATGGGCTTCCAAATATCACTTTGCCAATTCCACAAGAACTGTCTTAGCGAAAGGCTTCTTGAGGGGAAAGCTGTAAATCTGTGAGATGATTTCACAGAACACAAAGAAGTTTCTCAGAAAGCTTCTTACTCTTTGTTATCGGAGGATATTTCCTTTGGCCCTATAGTCTTCAAAGGGATCCGAAATATCTGTTCTCAGATTCCACAGAAATAAGGCTAGCAAAGAGATCCACGAAATACAGATGTAACTCTGTAGGTGGAAGTCACACATCACAGAGCAGTTTCTCAGAAAGCTTCTTTCCGGATTTCATCTGAGGATATTTCCTTTTTCACCTTAGCCCTGTATGGGCTTCCAAATATCACTTTACTAATTCCGCAAGAACTGTCTTAGCGAAAGGATTCTTGAGGGGAAAGCTGTAACTCTGTGAGATGATTTCACAGAACACAAAGAAGTTTCTCAGAAAGCTTCTTTCTGTTTGTTATCGGAGGATATTTCCTTTGGCCCTGTAGTCTTCAAAGGGATCCGAAATATCTGTTCTCAGATTCCACAGAAAAAAGGCTAGCAAAGAGATCCACGAAATACAGATGTAACTCTGTGAGTGGAAGTCACACATGACAGAGCAGTTTCTCAGAAAGCTTCTTTCCAGATTTCTTCTGGGGATATTTCCTTTTTCACCATATCCCTCCATGGGCTTCCAAATATCACTTTGCCAATTCCACAAGAACTGTCTTAGCGAAAGGCTTCTTGAGGGTAAAGCTGTAACTCTGTGACATGATTTCACAGAACACTAAGAAGTTTCTCAGAAAGCTTCTTTCTCTTTGTTATCGGAGGATATTTCCTTTGGCCCTATAGTATTCAAAGGGATCCGAAATATCTGCTCTGAGATTCCACAGAAATAAGGCTAGCAAAGAGATCCACGAAATACAGATGTAACTCTGTGAGATGAATCAACAGAACACTAAGCAGTTTCTCAGAGAGCTTCTTTTCAGATTTCATCTGAGGATATTTCCTTTTTCACCATAGCCCTCTATGGGCTTCCAAATATCACTTTGCCAATTCCACAAGAACTGTCTTAGCGAAAGGCTTCTTGAGGGGAAAGCTGTAACTCTGTGAGATGATTTCACAGAACACAAAGAAGTTTCTCAGAAAGCTTCTTTCTCTTTGTTATCGGAGGATATTTCCTTTGGCCCTATAGTCTTCAAAGGGATCCGAAATATCTGCTCTCAGATTCCACAGAAATAAGGCTAGCAAAGAGATCCACGAAATACAGATGTAACTCTGTGAGATGAATGAACAGAACACTAAGCAGTTTCTCAGAAAGCTTCCTTCCAGATTTCATTTGAGGATATTTCCTTTTTCACCGTAGCTCTCTATGGGCTTCCAAATATCACTTTGCGAATTCCAGAAGAACTGTCTTAGCGAAACGATTCTTGAGGGGAAAGCTGTAACTCTGTGAGATGATTTCACAGAACACAAAGAAGTTTCTCAGAAAGCTTCTTTCTCTTTGTTACCGGAGGATATTTCCTTTGGACCTATAGTCTTCAAAGGGATCGGAAATATCTGTTCTCAGATTCCACAGAAATAAGACTAGCAAAGAGATCCACGAAATACAGATGTAACTCTGTGAGTGAAAGTCACACATCACAGAGCAGTTTCTCAGAAAGCTTCCTTCCAGATTTCATCTGAGGATATTTCCTTTTTCACCATAGCCCTCTATGGGCTTCCAAATATCACTTTGCCAATTCCACAAGAACTGTCTTGGCGAAAGGCTTCTTGAGGGGAAAGCTGTAACTCTGTGAGATGATTTCACAGAACACAAAGAAGTTTCTCAGAAAGCTTCTTTCTCTTTGTTATCGGAGGATATTACCTTTGGCCCTATAGTCTTCAATGGGATCCGAAATATCTGTCCTCAGATTCCACAGAAATAAGGCTAGCAAAGAGATCCACGAAATACAGATGTAACTCTGTGAGATGAATGAACAGAACACTAAGCAGTTTCTCAGAAAGCTTCTATCCAGATTTCATCTGAGGATATTTCCTTTTTCACCATTGCCCTCTATGGGCTTCCAAATATCACTTTGCCAATTCCACAAGAACTGTCTTAGCGAAAGGCTTCTTGAGGGGAAAGCTGTAAATCTGTGAGATGATTTCACAGAACACAAAGAAGTTTCTCAGAAAGCTTCTTACTCTTTGTTATCGGAGGATATTTCCTTTGGCCCTATAGTCTTCAAAGGGATCCGAAATATCTGTTCTCAGATTCGACAGAAATAAGGCTAGCAAAGAGATCCACGAAATACAGATGTAACTCTGTAGGTGGAAGTCACACATCACAGAGCAGTTTCTCAGAAAGCTTCTTTCCGGATTTCATCTGAGGATATTTCCTTTTTCACCATAGCCCTGTATGGGCTTCCAAATATATCTTTACTAATTCCGCAAGAACTGTCGTAGCGAAAGGATTCTTGAGGGGAAAGCTGTAACTCTGTGAGATGATTTCACAGAACACAAAGAAGTTTCTCAGAAAGCTTCTTTCTGTTTGTTATCGGAGGATATTTCCTTTGGCCCTGTAGTCTTCAAAGGGATCCGAAATATCTGTTCTCAGATTCCACAGAAAAAAGGCTAGCAAAGAGATCCACGAAATACAGATGTAACTCTGTGAGTGGAAGTCACACATGACAGAGCAGTTTCTCAGAAAGCTTCTTTCCAGATTTCATCTGAGGATATTTCCTTTTTCACCATATCCCTCCATGGGCTTTCAAATATCACTTTGCCAATTCCACAAGAACTGTCTTAGCGAAAGGCTTCTTGAGGGTAAAGCTGTAACTCTGTGACATGATTTCACAGAACACAAAGAAGTTTCTCAGAAAGCTTCTTTCTCTTTGTTATCGGAGGATATTTCCTTTGGCCCTATAGTCTTCAAAGGGATCCGAAATATCTGCTCTCAGATTCCACAGAAATAAGGCTAGCAAAGAGATCCACGAAATACAGATGTAACTCTGTGAGATGAATCAACAGAACACTAAGCAGTTTCTCAGAGAGCTTCTTTTCAGATTTCATCTGAGGATATTTCCTTTTTCACCATAGCCCTCTATGGGCTTCCAAATATCACTTTGCCAATTCCACAAGAACTGTCTTAGCGAAAGGCTTCTTGAGGGGAAATCTGTAACTCTGTGAGATGATTTTACAGAACACAAAGAAGTTTCTCAGAAAGCTTCTTTCTCTTTGTTATCGGAGGATATTTCCTTTGGCCCTATAGTCTTCAAAGGGATCCGAAATATCTGCTCTCAGATTCCACAGAAATAAGGCTAGCAAAGAGATCCACGAAATACAGATGTAACTCTGTGAGATGAATGAACAGAACACTAAGCAGTTTCTCAGAAAGCTTCCTTCCAGATTTCATTTGAGGATATTTCCTTTTTCACCGTAGCTCTCTATGGGCTTCCAAATATCACTTTGCCAATTCCACAAGAACTGTCTTAGCGAAACGATTCTTGAGGGGAAAGCTGTAACTCTGTGAGATGATTTCACAGAACACAAAGAAGTTTCTCAGAAAGCTTCTTTCTCTTTGTTACCGGAGGATATTTCCTTTGGACCTATAGTCTTCAAAGGGATCGGAAATATCTGTTCTCAGATTCCACAGAAATAAGACTAGCAAAGAGATCCACGAAATACAGATGTAACTCTGTGAGTGAAAGTCACACGTCACAGAGCAGTTTCTCAGAAAGCTTGCTTCCAGATTTCATCTGAGGATATTTCCTTTTTCACCATAGCCCTCTATGGGCTTCCAAATATCACTTTCCCAATTCCACAAGAACTGTCTTGGAGAGAGGCTTCTTGAGGGGAAAGCTGTAACTCTGTGAGATGATTTCACAGAACACAAAGAAGTTTCTCAGAAAGCTTCTTTCTCTTTGTTATCGGAGGATATTTCCTTTGGCCCTATAGTCTTCAAAGGGACAGGAAATATCTGTTCTCAGATTCCACAGAAATAAGGCTAGCAGAGAGATACACGAAATACAGGTGTAACTCTGTGAGTGGAAGTCACACATCACAGAGCAGTTTCTCAGAAAGCTTCTTTCCAGATTTCATCTGAGGATATTTCCTTTTTCACCATAGCCCTCTATGGGCTTCCAAATATCACTTTGCCAATTCCACAAGAACTGTCTTAGCGAAAGGCTTCTTGAGGGGAAAGCTGTAACTCTGAGAGATGATTTCACAGAACACAAAGAAGTTCTTCAGAAAGCTTCTTTTTCTTTGTTATCGGAGCATATTTCCTTTGGCCCTATATTCTTCAAAGGGATCCGAAATATCTGTTCTCAGATTCCACAGAAATAAGGCTAGCAAAGCGATCTACGAAATACAGATGTAACTCTGTGAGATGAATGAACAGAACACTAAGCAGTTTCTCAGAAAGCTTCTATCCAGATTTCATCTGAGGATATTTCCTTTTTCACCATAGCCCTCTATGGGCTTCCAAATATCACTTTGCCAATTCCACAAGAACTGTCTTAGCGAAAGGCTTCTTGAGGGGAAAGCTGTAAATCTGTGAGATGATTTCACAGAACACAAAGAAGTTTCTCAGAAAGCTTCTTTCTCTTTGTTACCGGAGGATATTTCCTTTGGCCCTATAGTCTTCAAAGGGATCCGAAATATCTGTTCTCAGATTCCACAGAAATAAGGCTAGCAAACAGATCCACGAAATACAGATGTCACTCTGTGAGTGGAAGTCACACATCACAGAGCAGTTTCTCAGAAAGCTTCTTTCCAGATTTCATCTGAGGATATTTCCTTTTTCACCATAGCCCTCTATGGGCTTCCAAATATCACTTTACTAATTCCGCAAGAACTGTCTTAGCGAAAGGATTCTTGAGGGGAAAGCTGTAACTCTGTGAGATGATTTCACAGAACACAAAGAAGTTTCTCAGAAAGCTTCTTTCTCTTTGTTATCGGAGGATATTTCCTTTGGCCCTGTAGTCTTCAAAGGGATCAGAAATATCTGTTCTCAGATTCCACAGAAAAAAGGCTAGCAAAGAGATCCACGAAATACAGATGTAACTCTGTGAGATGAATGAAAAGAACACTAAGCAGTTTCTCAGAAAGCTTCTTTCCAGATTTCATTTGAGGATATTTCCTTTTTCACCATAGCCTTCTATGGGCTTCCAAATATCACTTTTCCAATTCCACAAGAACTGTCTTAGTGAAAGGCTTCTTGAGGGGAAAGCTGTAACTCTGTGAGATAATTTGACAGAACACAAAGAAGTTTCTCAGAAAGCTTCTTTCTCTTTGTTACTGGAGGATATTTCCTTTGGACCTATAGTCTTCAAAGGGATCGGAAATATCTGTTCTCAGATTCCACAGAAATAAGGCTAGCAAAGAGATCCACGAAATACAGATGTAACTCTGTGAGTGGAAGTCACAAGTCACAGAGCAGTTTCTCAGAACGCTTCTTTCCAGATTTCATCTGAGGATATTTCCTTTTTCACCATAGCCCTCTATGGGCTTCCAAATATCACTTTGCCAATTCCACAAGAACTGTCTTGGCGAAAGGCTTCTTGAGGGGAAAGCTGTAACTCTGTGAGATGATTTCACAGAACACAAAGAAGTTTCTCAGAAAGCTTCTTTCTCTTTGTTATCGGAGGATATTTCCTTTGGCCCTATAGTCTTCAAAGGGATCCGAAATATCTGTTCTCAGATTCCACAGAAATAAGGCTAGCAAAGAGATCCACGAAATACAGATGTAACTCTGTGAGATGAATGAACAGAACACTAAGCAGTTTCTCAGAAAGCTTCTATCCAGATTTCATCTGAGGATATTTCCTTTTTCACCATAGCCCTCTATGGGCTTCCAAATATCACTTTGCCAATTCCACAAGAACTGTCTTGGCGAAAGGCTTCTTGAGGGGAAAGCTGTAAGTCTGTGAGATGATTTCACAGAACACAAAGAAGTTTCTCAGAAAGTTTCTTTCTCTTTGTTATCGGAGGATATTTCCTTTGGCCCTATAGTCTTCAAAGGGATCCGAAATATCTGTTCTCAGATTCCACAGAAATAAGGCTAGCAAAGAGATCCACGAAATACAGATGTAACTCTATAGGTGGAAGTCACACATCACAGAGCAGTTTCTCAGAAAGCTTCTTTCCAGATTTCATCTGAGGATATTACCTTTTTCACCATAGCCCTGTATGGGCTTCCAAATATCACTTTACTAATTCCGCAAGAACTGTCTTAGCGAAAGGATTCTTGAGGGGAAAGTTGTAACTCTGTGAGTTGATTTCACAGAACACAAAGAAGTTTCTCAGAAAGCTTCTTTCTCTTTGTTATCGGAGGATATTTCCTTTGGCCCTGTAGTCTTCAAAGGGATCCGAAATATCTGTTCTCAGATTCCACAGAAAAAAGGCTAGCAAAGAGATCCACGAAATACAGATGTAACTCTGTGAGTGGAAGTCACACATGACAGAGCAGTTTCTCAGAAAGCTTCTTTCCAGATTTCATCTGAGGATATTTCCTTTTTCACCATATCCCTCCATTGGCTTCCAAATATCACTTTGCCAATTCCACAAGAACTGTCTTAGCGAAAGGCTTCTTGAGGGTAAAGCTGTAACTCTGTGACATGATTTCACAGAACACTAAGAAGTTTCTCAGAAAGCTTCTTTCTCTTTGTTATCGGAGGATATTTCCTTTGGCCCTATAGTATTCAAAGGGATCCGAAATATCTGCTCTGAGATTCCACAGAAATAAGGCTAGCAAAGAGATCCACGAAATACAGATGTAACTCTGTGAGATGAATCAACAGAACACTAAGCAGTTTCTCAGAGAGCTTCTTTTCAGATTTCATCTGAGGATATTTCCTTTTTCACCATAGCCCTCTATGGGCTTCCAAATATCACTTTGCCAATTCCACAAGAACTGTCTTAGCGAAAGGCTTCTTGAGGGGAAAGCTGTAACTCTGTGAGATGATTTCACAGAACACAAAGAAGTTTCTCAGAAAGCTTCTTTCTCTTTGTTATCGGAGGATATTTCCTTTGGCCCTATAGTCTTCAAAGGGATCCGAAATATCTGCTCTCAGATTCCACAGAAATAAGGCTAGCAAAGAGATCCACGAAATACAGATGTAACTCTGTGAGATGAATGAACAGAACACTAAGCAGTTTCTCAGAAAGCTTCCTTCCAGATTTCATTTGAGGATATTTCCTTTTTCACCGTAGCTCTCTATGGGCTTCCAAATATCACTTTGCGAATTCCAGAAGAACTGTCTTAGCGAAACGATTCTTGAGGGGAAAGCTGTAACTCTGTGAGATGATTTCACAGAACACAAAGAAGTTTCTCAGAAAGCTTCTTTCTCTTTGTTACCGGAGGATATTTCCTTTGGACCTATAGTCTTCAAAGGGATCGGAAATATCTGTTCTCAGATTCCACAGAAATAAGACTAGCAAAGAGATCCACGAAATACAGATGTAACTCTGTGAGTGAAAGTCACACATCACAGAGCAGTTTCTCAGAAAGCTTCCTTCCAGATTTCATCTGAGGATATTTCCTTTTTCACCATAGCCCTCTATGGGCTTCCAAATATCACTTTGCCAATTCCACAAGAACTGTCTTGGCGAAAGGCTTCTTGAGGGGAAAGCTGTAACTCTGTGAGATGATTTCACAGAACACAAAGAAGTTTCTCAGAAAGCTTCTTTCTCTTTGTTATCGGAGGATATTACCTTTGGCCCTATAGTCTTCAATGGGATCCGAAATATCTGTCCTCAGATTCCACAGAAATAAGGCTAGCAAAGAGATCCACGAAATACAGATGTAACTCTGTGAGATGAATGAACAGAACACTAAGCAGTTTCTCAGAAAGCTTCTATCCAGATTTCATCTGAGGATATTTCCTTTTTCACCATTGCCCTCTATGGGCTTCCAAATATCACTTTGCCAATTCCACAAGAACTGTCTTAGCGAAAGGCTTCTTGAGGGGAAAGCTGTAAATCTGTGAGATGATTTCACAGAACACAAAGAAGTTTCTCAGAAAGCTTCTTACTCTTTGTTATCGGAGGATATTTCCTTTGGCCCTATAGTCTTCAAAGGGATCCGAAATATCTGTTCTCAGATTCGACAGAAATAAGGCTAGCAAAGAGATCCACGAAATACAGATGTAACTCTGTAGGTGGAAGTCACACATCACAGAGCAGTTTCTCAGAAAGCTTCTTTCCGGATTTCATCTGAGGATATTTCCTTTTTCACCATAGCCCTGTATGGGCTTCCAAATATATCTTTACTAGTTCCGCAAGAACTGTCGTAGCGAAAGGATTCTTGAGGGGAAAGCTGTAACTCTGTGAGATGATTTCACAGAACACAAAGAAGTTTCTCAGAAAGCTTCTTTCTGTTTGTTATCGGAGGATATTTCCTTTGGCCCTGTAGTCTTCAAAGGGATCCGAAATATCTGTTCTCAGATTCCACAGAAAAAAGGCTAGCAAAGAGATCCACGAAATACAGATGTAACTCTGTGAGTGGAAGTCACACATGACAGAGCAGTTTCTCAGAAAGCTTCTTTCCAGATTTCATCTGAGGATATTTCCTTTTTCACCATATCCCTCCATGGGCTTTCAAATATCACTTTGCCAATTCCACAAGAACTGTCTTAGCGAAAGGCTTCTTGAGGGTAAAGCTGTAACTCTGTGACATGATTTCACAGAACACAAAGAAGTTTCTCAGAAAGCTTCTTTCTCTTTGTTATCGGAGGATATTTCCTTTGGCCCTATAGTCTTCAAAGGGATCCGAAATATCTGCTCTCAGATTCCACAGAAATAAGGCTAGCAAAGAGATCCACGAAATACAGATGTAACTCTGTGAGATGAATCAACAGAACACTAAGCAGTTTCTCAGAGAGCTTCTTTTCAGATTTCATCTGAGGATATTTCCTTTTTCACCATAGCCCTCTATGGGCTTCCAAATATCACTTTGCCAATTCCACAAGAACTGTCTTAGCGAAAGGCTTCTTGAGGGGAAATCTGTAACTCTGTGAGATGATTTTACAGAACACAAAGAAGTTTCTCAGAAAGCTTCTTTCTCTTTGTTATCGGAGGATATTTCCTTTGGCTCTATAGTCTTCAAAGGGATCCGAAATATCTGCTCTCAGATTCCACAGAAATAAGGCTAGCAAAGAGATCCACGAAATACAGATGTAACTCTGTGAGATGAATGAACAGAACACTAAGCAGTTTCTCAGAAAGCTTCCTTCCAGATTTCATTTGAGGATATTTCCTTTTTCACCGTAGCTCTCTATGGGCTTCCAAATATCACTTTGCCAATTCCACAAGAACTGTCTTCGCGAAACGATTCTTGAGGGGAAAGCTGTAACTCTGTGAGATGATTTCACAGAACACAAAGAAGTTTCTCAGAAAGCTTCTTTCTCTTTGTTACCGGAGGATATTTCCTTTGGACCTATAGTCTTCAAAGGGATCGGAAATATCTGTTCTCAGATTCCACAGAAATAAGACTAGCAAAGAGATCCACGAAATACAGATGTAACTCTGTGAGTGAAAGTCACACGTCACAGAGCAGTTTCTCAGAAAGCTTCCTTCCAGATTTCATCTGAGGATATTTCCTTTTTCACCATAGCCCTCTATGGGCTTCCAAATATCACTTTCCCAATTCCACAAGAACTGTCTTGGAGAGAGGCTTCTTGAGGGGAAAGCTGTAACTCTGTGAGATGATTTCACAGAACACAAAGAAGTTTCTCAGAAAGCTTCTTTCTCTTTGTTATCGGAGGATATTTCCTTTGGCCCTATAGTCTTCAAAGGGACAGGAAATATCTGTTCTCAGATTCCACAGAAATAAGGCTAGCAGAGAGATACACGAAATACAGGTGTAACTCTGTGAGTGGAAGTCACACATCACAGAGCAGTTTCTCAGAAAGCTTCTTTCCAGATTTCATCTGAGGATATTTCCTTTTTCACCATAGCCCTCTATGGGCTTCCAAATATCACTTTGCCAATTCCACAAGAACTGTCTTAGCGAAAGGCTTCTTGAGGGGAAAGCTGTAACTCTGAGAGATGATTTCACAGAACACAAAGAAGTTCTTCAGAAAGCTTCTTTTTCTTTGTTATCGGAGCATATTTCCTTTGGCCCTATAGTCTTCAAAGGGATCCGAAATATCTGTTCTCAGATTCCACAGAAATAAGGCTAGCAAAGCGATCTACGAAATACAGATGTAACTCTGTGAGATGAATGAACAGAACACTAAGCAGTTTCTCAGAAAGCTTCTATCCAGATTTCATCTGAGGATATTTCCTTTTTCACCATAGCCCTCTAGGGGCTTCCAAATATCACTTTGCCAATTCCACAAGAACTGTCTTAGCGAAAGGCTTCTTGAGGGGAAAGCTGTAAATCTGTGAGATGATTTCACAGAACACAAAGAAGTTTCTCAGAAAGCTTCTTTCTCTTTGTTACCGGAGGATATTTCCTTTGGCCCTATAGTCTTCAAAGGGATCCGAAATATCTGTTCTCAGATTCCACAGAAATAAGGCTAGCAAACAGATCCACGAAATACAGATGTCACTCTGTGAGTGGAAGTCACACATCACAGAGCAGTTTCTCAGAAAGCTTCTTTCCAGATTTCATCTGAGGATATTTCCTTTTTCACCATATCCCTCCATTGGCTTCCAAATATCACTTTGCCAATTCCACAAGAACTGTCTTAGCGAAAGGCTTCTTGAGGGTAAAGCTGTAACTCTGTGACATGATTTCACAGAACACAAAGAAGTTTCTCAGAAAGCTTCTTTCTCTTTGTTATCGGAGGATATTTCCTTTGGCCCTATAGTCTTCAAAGGGATCCGAAATATCTGCTCTCAGATTCCACAGAAATAAGGCTAGCAAAGAGATCCACGAAATACAGATGTAACTCTGTGAGATGAAGCAACAGAACACTAAGCAGTTTCTCAGAGAGCTTCTTTTCAGATTTCATCTGAGGATATTTCCTTTTTCACCATAGCCGTCTATGGGCTTCCAAATATCACTTTGCCAATTCCACAAGAACTGTCTTAGCGAAAGGCTTCTTGAGGGGAAAGCTGTAACTCTGTGAGATGATTTCACAGAACACAAAGAAGTTTCTCAGAAAGCTTCTTTCTCTTTGTTATCGGAGGATATTTCCTTTGGCCCTATAGTCTTCAAAGGGATCCGAAATATCTGCTCTCAGATTCCACAGAAATAAGGCTAGCAAAGAGATCCACGAAATACAGATGTAACTCTGTGAGATGAATGAACAGAACACTAAGCAGTTTCTCAGAAAGCTTCCTTCCAGATTTCATTTGAGGATATTTCCTTTTTCACCGTAGCTCTCTATGGGCTTCCAAATATCACTTTGCCAATTCCACAAGAACTGTCTTAGCGAAACGATTCTTGAGGGGAAAGTTGTAACTCTGTGAGATGATTTCACAGAACACAAAGAAGTTTCTCAGAAAGCTTCTTTCTCTTTGTTACCGGATTTTATTTCCTTTGGACCTATAGTCTTCAAAAGGATCGGAAATATCTGTTCTCAGATTCCACAGAAATAAGGCTAGCAAAGAGATCCACGAAATACAGATGTAACTCTTTGAGTGGAAGTCACACGTCACAGAGCAGTTTCTCAGAAAGCTTTTTTCCAGATTTCATCTGAGGATATTTCCTTTTTTACCATAGCCCTCTATGAGCTTCCAAATATCACTTTGCCCATTCCACAAGAACTGTCTTAGCGAAAGGCTTCTTGAGGGGAAAGCTGTAACTCTGTGAGGTGATTTCACAGAACACAAAGAAGTTCCTCAGAAAGCTTCTTTCTCTTTGTTATCGGAGGATATTTCCTATGGCCCTACAGTCTTCAAAGGGATCCGAAATATCTGTTCTCAGATTCCACAGAAATAAGGCTAGCAAAGCGATCTACGAAATACAGATGTAACTCTGTGAGATGAATGAAAAGAACACTAAGCAGTTTCTCAGAAAGCTTCTTTCCAGATTTCATTTGAGGATATTTCCTTTTTCACCATAGCCTTCTATGGGCTTCCAAATATCACTTTTCCAATTCCACAAGAACTGTCTTAGTGAAAGGCTTCTTGAGGGGAAAGCTGTAACTCTGTGAGATAATTTGACAGAACACAAAGAAGTTTCTCAGAAAGCTTCTTTCTCTTTTTTACTGGAGGATATTTCCTTTGGACCTATAGTCTTCAAAGGGATCGGAAATATCTGTTCTCAGATTCCACAGAAATAAGGCTAGCAAAGAGATTCACGAAATACAGATGTAACTCTGTGAGTGGAAGTCACAAGTCACAGAGCAGTTTCTCAGAAAGCTTCTTTCCAGATTTCATCTGAGGATATTTCCTTTTTCACCATAGCCCTCTATGGGCTTCCAAATATCACTTTGCCAATTCCACAAGAACTGTCTTGGCGAAAGGCTTCTTGAGGGGAAAGCTGTAACTCTGTGAGATGATTTCACAGAACACAAAGAAGTTTCTCAGAAAGCTTCTTTCTCTTTGTTATCGGAGGATATTTCCTTTGGCCCTATAGTCTTCAATGGGATCCGAAATATCTGTTCTCAGATTCCACAGAAATAAGGCTAGCAAAGAGATCCACGAAATACAGATGTAACTCTGTGAGATGAATGAACAGAACACTAAGCAGTTTCTCAGAAAGCTTCTATCCAGATTTCATCTGAGGATATTTCCTTTTTCACCATTGCCCTCTATGGGCTTCCAAATATCACTTTGCCAATTCCACAAGAACTGTCTTAGCGAAAGGCTTCTTGAGGGGAAAGCTGTAAATCTGTGAGATGATTTCACAGAACACAAAGAAGTTTCTCAGAAAGCTTCTTACTCTTTGTTATCGGAGGATATTTCCTTTGGCCCTATAGTCTTCAAAGGGATCCGAAATATCTGTTCTCAGATTCCACAGAAATAAGGCTAGCAAAGAGATCCACGAAATACAGATGTAACTCTGTAGGTGGAAGTCACACATCACAGAGCAGTTTCTCAGAAAGCTTCTTTCCGGATTTCATCTGAGGATATTTCCTTTTTCACCATAGCCCTGTATGGGCTTCCAAATATCACTTTACTAATTCCGCAAGAACTGTCTTAGCGAAAGGATTCTTGAGGGTAAAGCTGTAACTCTGTGAGATGATTTCACAGAACACAAAGAAGTTTCTCAGAAAGCTTCTTTCTGTTTGTTATCGGAGGATATTTCCTTTGGCCCTGTAGTCTTCAAAGGGATCCGAAATATCTGTTCTCAGATTCCACAGAAAAAAGGCTAGCAAGGAGATCCACGAAATACAGATGTAACTCTGTGAGTGGAAGTCACACATGACAGAGCAGTTTCTCAGAAAGCTTCTTTCCAGATTTCATCTGGGGATATTTCCTTTTTCACCATATCCCTCCATGGGCTTCCAAATATCACTTTGCCAATTCCACAAGAACTGTCTTAGCGAAAGGCTTCTTGAGGGTAAAGCTGTAACTCTGTGACATGATTTCACAGAACACAAAGAAGTTTCTCAGAAAGCTTCTTTCTCTTTGTTATCGGAGGATATTTCCTTTGGCCCTATAGTATTCAAAGGGATCCGAAATATCTGCTCTGAGATTCCACAGAAATAAGGCTAGCAAAGAGATCCACGAAATACAGATGTAACTCTGTGAGATGAATCAACAGAACACTAAGCAGTTTCTCAGAGACCTTCTTTTCAGATTTCATCTGAGGATATTTCCTTTTTCACCATAGCCCTCTATGGGCTTCCAAATATCACTTTGCCAATTCCACAAGAACTGTCTTAGCGAAAGGCTTCTTGAGGGGAAAGCTGTAACTCTGTGAGATGATTTCACAGAACACAAAGAAGTTTCTCAGAAAGCTTCTTTCTCTTTGTTATCGGAGGATATTTCCTTTGGCCCTATAGTCTTCAAAGGGATCCGAAATATCTGCTCTCAGATTCCACAGAAATAAGGCTAGCAAAGAGATCCACGAAATACAGATGTAACTCTGTGAGATGAATGAACAGAACACTAAGCAGTTTCTCAGAAAGCTTCCTTCCAGATTTCATTTGAGGATATTTCCTTTTTCACCGTAGCTCTCTATGGGCTTCCAAATATCACTTTGCGAATTCCACAAGAACTGTCTTAGCGAAACGATTCTTGAGGGGAAAGCTGTAACTCTGTGAGATGATTTCACAGAACACAAAGAAGTTTCTCAGAAAGCTTCTTTCTCTTTGTTACCGGAGGATATTTCCTTTGGACCTATAGTCTTCAAAGGGATCGGAAATATCTGTTCTCAGATTCCACAGAAATAAGACTAGCAAAGAGATCCACGAAATACAGATGTAACTCTGTGAGTGAAAGTCACACATCACAGAGCAGTTTCTCAGAAAGCTTCCTTCCAGATTTCATCTGAGGATATTTCCTTTTTCACCATAGCCCTCTATGGGCTTCCAAATATCACTTTGCCAATTCCACAAGAACTGTCTTGGCGAAAGGCTTCTTGAGGGGAAAGCTGTAACTCTGTGAGATGATTTCACAGAACACAAAGAAGTTTCTCAGAAAGCTTCTTTCTCTTTGTTATCGGAGGATATTACCTTTGGCCCTATAGTCTTCAATGGGATCCGAAATATCTGTCCTCAGATTCCACAGAAATAAGGCTAGCAAAGAGATCCACGAAATACAGATGTAACTCTGTGAGATGAATGAACAGAACACTAAGCAGTTTCTCAGAAAGCTTCTATCCAGATTTCATCTGAGGATATTTCCTTTTTCACCATTGCCCTCTATGGGCTTCCAAATATCACTTTGCCAATTCCACAAGAACTGTCTTAGCGAAAGGCTTCTTGAGGGGAAAGCTGTAACTCTGTGAGATGATTTCACAGAACACAAAGAAGTTTCTCAGAAAGCTTCTTACTCTTTGTTATCGGAGGATATTTCCTTTGGCCCTATAGTCTTCAAAGGGATCCGAAATATCTGTTCTCAGATTCGACAGAAATAAGGCTAGCAAAGAGATCCACGAAATACAGATGTAACTCTGTAGGTGGAAGTCACACATCACAGAGCAGTTTCTCAGAAAGCTTCTTTCCGGATTTCATCTGAGGATATTTCCTTTTTCACCATAGCCCTGTATGGGCTTCCAAATATCTCTTTACTAATTCCGCAAGAACTGTCTTAGCGAAAGGATTCTTGAGGGGAAAGCTGTAACTCTGTGAGATGATTTCACAGAACACAAAGAAGTTTCTCAGAAAGCTTCTTTCTGTTTGTTATCGGAGGATATTTCCTTTGGCCCTGTAGTCTTCAAAGGGATCCGAAATATCTGTTCTCAGATTCCACAGAAAAAAGGCTAGCAAAGAGATCCACGAAATACAGATGTAACTCTGTGAGTGGAAGTCACACATGACAGAGCAGTTTCTCAGAAAGCTTCTTTCCAGATTTCATCTGAGGATATTTCCTTTTTCACCATATCCCTCTATGGGCTTCCAAATATCACTTTGCCAATTCCACAAGAACTGTCTTAGCGAAAGGCTTCTTGAGGGGAAAGCTGTAACTCTGTGAGATGATTTCACAGAACACAAAGAAGTTTCTCAGAAAGCTTCTTTCTCTTTGTTATCGGAGGATATTTCCTTTGGCCCTATAGTCTTCAAAGGGATCCGAAATATCTGCTCTCAGATTCCACAGAAATAAGGCGAGCAAAGAGATCCACGAAATACAGATGTAACTCTGTGAGATGAATGAACAGAACACTAAGCAGTTTCTCAGAAAGCTTCTATCCAGATTTCATTTGAGGATATTTCCTTTTTCACCATAGCCCTCTATGGGCTTCCAAGTATCACTTTACTAATTCCGCAAGAACTGTCTTAGCGAAAGGATTCTTGAGGGGAAAGCTGTAACTCTGTGAGATGATTTCACAGAACACAAAGAAGTTTCTCAGAAAGCTTCTTTCTCTTTGTTATCGGAGGATATTTCCTTTGGCCCTGTAGTCTTCAAAGGGATCCGAAATATCTGTTCTCAGATTCCACACAAATAAGGCTAGCAAAGAGATCCACGAAATACAGATATAACTCTGTGAGTGGAAGTCACACATAACCGAGCAGTTTCTCAGAAAGCTTCTTTCCAGATTTCATCTGAGGATATTTCCTTTTTCACCATATCCCTCTATGGGCTTCCAAATATCACTTTGCCAATTCCACAAGAACTGTCTTAGCGAAAGGCTTCTTGAGGGGAAAGCTGTAACTCTGTGAGATGATTTCACAGAACACAAAGAAGTTTCTCAGAAAGCTTCTTTCTCTTTGTTATCGGAGGATATTTCCTTTGGCCCTATAGTCTTCAAAGGGATCCGAAATATCTGCTCTCAGATTCCACAGAAATAAGGCTAGCAAAGAGATCCACGAAATACAGATGTAACTCTGTGAGATGAATGAACAGAACACTAAGCAGTTTCTCAGAAAGCTTCTATCCAGATTTCATCTGAGGATATTTCCTTTTTCACCATAGCCCTCTAAGGGCTTCCAAATATCACTTTGCCAATTCCACAAGAACTGTCTTAGCGAAAGGCTTCTTGAGGGGAAAGCTGTAAGTCTGTGAGATGATTTCACAGAACACAAAGAAGTTTCTCAGAAAGCTTTTTTCTCTTTGTTATCGGAGGATATTTCCATTGGCCCTATAGTCTTCAAAGGGATCCGAAATATCTGTTCTCAGATTCCACAGAAATAAGGCTAGCAAACAGATCCACGAAATACAGATGTCACTCGCTGAGTGGAAGTCACACATTACAGAGCAGTTTCTCAGAAAGCTTCTTTCCAGATTTCATCTGAGGATATTTCCTTTTTCACCATAGCCCTCTATGGGCTTCCAAATATCACTTTACTAATTCCGCAAGAACTGTCTTAGCGAAAGGATTCTTGAGGGGAAAGCTGTAACTCTGTGAGATGATTTCACAGAACACAAAGAAGTTTCTCAGAAAGCTTCTTTCTCTTTGTTATCGGAGGATATTTCCTTTGACCCTGTAGTCTTCAAAGGGATCCGAAATATCTGTTCTCAGATTCCACAGAAAAAAGGCTAGCAAAGAGATCCACGAAATACAGATGTAACTCTGTGAGATGAATGAACAGAACACTAAGCAGTTTCTCAGAAAGCTTCTTTCCAGATTTCATTTGAGGATATTTCCTTTTTCACCATAGCCTTCTATGGGCTTCCAAATATCACTTTTCCAATTCCACAAGAACTGTCTTAGTGAAAGGCTTCCTGAGGGGAAAGCTGTAACTCTGTGAGATAATTTGACAGAACACAAAGAAGTTTCTCAGAAAGCTTCTTTCTCTTTGTTACTGGAGGATATTTCCTTTGGACCTATAGTCTTCAAAGGGATCGGAAATATCTGTTCTCAGATTCCACAGAAATAAGGCTAGCAAAGAGATCCACGAAATACAGATGTAAATCTGTGAGTGGAAGTCACAAGTCACAGAGCAGTTTCTCAGAAAGCTTCTTTCCAGATTTCATCTGAGGATATTTCCTTTTTCACCATAGCCCTCTATGGGCTTCCAAATATCACCTTGCCAATTCCACAAGAACTGTCTTGACGAAAGGCTTCTTGAGGGGAAAGCTGTAACTCTGTGAGATGATTTCACAGAACACAAAGAAGTTTCTCAGAAAGCTTCTTTCTCTTTGTTATCGGAGGATATTTCCTTTGGCCCTATAGTCTTCAATGGGATCCGAAATATCTGTTCTCAGATTCCACAGAAATAAGGCTAGCAAAGAGATCCACGAAATACAGATGTAACTCTGTGAGATGAATGAACAGAACAGTTAGCAGGTTCCCACAAATCTTCTTTACAGATTTCATCGGAGGATATTTCCTTTTTCACCATAGCCCTCTATGGGCTTCCAAATATCACTTTGCCAATTCCACAAGAACTGTCTTAGCGAAATTCTTCTTGAGGGGAAAGCTGTAAATCTGTGAGATGATTTCACAGAACACAAAGAAGTTTCTCAGAAAGCTTCTTTCTCTTTGTTATCGGAGGATATTTCCTTTGGCCCTATAGTCTTCAAAGGGATCCGAAATATCTGTTCTCAGATTCCACAGAAATAAGGCTAGCAAAGAGATCCACGAAATACAGATGTAACTCTGTAGGTGGAAGTGACACATCACAGAGCAGTTTCTCAGAAAGCTTCTTTCCAGATTTCATCTGAGGATATTTCCTTTTTCACCGTAGCCCTGTATGGGCTTCCAAATATCACTTTACTAATTCCGCAAGAACTGTCTTAGCGAAAGGATTCTTGAGGGGAAAGCTGTAACTCTGTGAGATGATTTCACAGAACACAAAGAAGTTTCTCAGAAAGCTTCTTTCTCTTTGTTATCGGAGGATATTTCCTTTGGCCCTGTAGTCTTCAAAGGGATCCGAAATATCTGTTCTCAGATTCCACACAAATAAGGCTAGCAAAGAGATCCACGAAATACAGATGTAACTCTGTGAGTGGAAGTAACACATGACAGAGCAGTTTCTCAGAAAGCTTCTTTCCAGATTTCATCTGAGGATATTTCCTTTTTCACCATATCCCTCTATGGGCTTCCAAATATCACTTTGCCAATTCCCCAAGAACTGTCTTAGTGAAAGGCTTCTTCAGGGGAAAGCTGTAACTCTGTGACATGATTTCACAGAACACAAAGAAGTTTCTCAGAAAGCTTCTTTCTCTTTGTTATCGGAGGATATTTCCTTTGGCCCTATAGTCTTCAAAGGGATCCGAAATATCTGCTCTCAGATTCCACAGAAATAAGGCTAGCAAAGAGATCCACGAAATACAGATGTAACTCTGTGAGATGAATCAACAGAACACTAAGCAGTTTCTCAGAGAGCTTCTTTTCAGATTTCATCTGAGGATATTTCCTTTTTCACCATAGCCCTCTATGGGCTTCCAAATATCACTTTGCCAATTCCACAAGAACTGTCTTAGCGAAAGGCTTCCTGAGGGGAAAGCTGTAACTCTGTGAGATGATTTCACAGAACACAAAGAAGTTTCTCAGAAAGCTTCTTTCTCTTTGTTATCGGAGGATATTTCCTTTGGCCCTATAGTCTTCAAAGGGATCCGAAATATCTGTTCTCAGATTCCACAGAAATAAGGCAAGCAAAGAGATCCACGAAATACAGATGTAACTCTGTGAGATGAAGGAACAGAACACTAAGCAGTTTCTCAGAAAGCTCCTTTCCCGATTTCATCTGAGGATATTTCCTTTTTCCCCATAGCCTTCTATGGGCTTCCAAATATCACTTTGCCAATTCCACAAGAACTGTCTTAGCGAAAGGCTTCTTGAGGGGAAAGCTGTAACTCTGTGAGATGATTTCACAGAACACAAAGAAGTTTCTCAGAAAGCTTCTTTCTCTTTGTTACCGGAGGATATTTCCTTTGGACCTATAGTCTTCAAAGGGATCGGAAATATCTGTTCTCAGATTCCACAGAAATAAGGCTAGCAAAGATATCCACGAAATACAGATGTAACTCTGTGAGTGGAAGTCACACGTCACAGAGCAGTTTCTCAGAAAGCTTCTTTCCAGATTTCATCTGAGGATATTTCCTTTTTCACCATAGCCCTCTATGGGCTTCCAAATATCACTTTGCCAATTCCACAAGAACTGTCTTAACGAAAGGCTTCTTGAGGGGAAAGCTGTAACTCTGAGAGATGATTTCACAGAACACAAAGAAGTTTCTCAGAAAGCTTCTTTTTCTTTGTTATCGGACCATATTTCCTTTGGCCCTATAGTCTTCAAAGGGATCCGAAATATCTGTTCTCAGTTCCACAGAAATAAGACTAGCAAACAGATCCACGAAATACTGATGTAACTCTGTGAGATGAATGAACAGAACTGTAAGCAGTTTCTGAGAAAGCTTCTTTCCAGATTTCATCTGAGGATATTTCCTTTTTCACCATAGCCCTCTATGGGCTTCCAAATATCACTTTGCCAATTCCACAAGAACTGTCTTAGCGAAATGCTTCTTGAGGGGAAAGCTGTAACTCTGTGAGATGATTTCACAGAACACAAAGAAGTTTCTCAGAAAGCTTCTTTCTCTTTGTTATCGGAGGATATTTCCTTTGGCACTATAGTCTTCAAAGGGATCCGAAATATCTGTTCTCAGATTCCACAGAAATAAGGCTAGCAAAGAGATCCAGGAAATACAGATGTAACTCTTTGAGTGGAAGTCACACGTCACAGAGCAGTTTCTCAGAAAGCTTTTTTCCAGATTTCATCTGAGCATATTTCCTTTTTTACCATAGCCCTCTATGAGCTTCCAAATATCACTTTGCCAATTCCACAAGAACTGTCTTAGCGAAAGGCTTCTTGAGGGGAAAGCTGTAACTCTGTGAGATGATTTCACAGAACACAAAGAAGTTTCTCAGAAAGCTTCTTTCTCTTTGTTATCGGAGGATATTTCCTTTGACCCTGTAGTCTTCAAAGGGATCCGAAATATCTGTTCTCAGATTCCACAGAAAAAAGGCTAGCAAAGAGATCCACGAAATACAGATGTAACTCTGTGAGATGAATGAACAGAACACTAAGCAGTTTCTCAGAAAGCTTCTTTCCAGATTTCATTTGAGGATATTTCCTTTTTCACCATAGCCTTCTATGGGCTTCCAAATATCACTTTTCCAATTCCACAAGAACTGTCTTAGTGAAAGGCTTCCTGAGGGGAAAGCTGTAACTCTGTGAGATAATTTGACAGAACACAAAGAAGTTTCTCAGAAAGCTTCTTTCTCTTTGTTACTGGAGGATATTTCCTTTGGACCTATAGTCTTCAAAGGGATCGGAAATATCTGTTCTCAGATTCCACAGAAATAAGGCTAGCAAAGAGATCCACGAAATACAGATGTAACTCTGTGAGTGGAAGTCACAAGTCACAGAGCAGTTTCTCAGAAAGCTTCTTTCCAGATTTCATCTGAGGATATTTCCTTTTTCACCATAGCCCTCTATGGGCTTCCAAATATCACCTTGCCAATTCCACAAGAACTGTCTTGACGAAAGGCTTCTTGAGGGGAAAGCTGTAACTCTGTGAGATGATTTCACAGAACACAAAGAAGTTTCTCAGAAAGCTTCTTTCTCTTTGTTATCGGAGGATATTTCCTTTGGCCCTATAGTCTTCAATGGGATCCGAAATATCTGTTCTCAGATTCCACAGAAATAAGGCTAGCAAAGAGATCCACGAAATACAGATGTAACTCTGTGAGATGAATGAACAGAACAGTTAGCAGGTTCCCACAAATCTTCTTTACAGATTTCATCGGAGGATATTTCCTTTTTCACCATAGCCCTCTATGGGCTTCCAAATATCACTTTGCCAATTCCACAAGAACTGTCTTAGCGAAATTCTTCTTGAGGGGAAAGCTGTAAATCTGTGAGATGATTTCACAGAACACAAAGAAGTTTCTCAGAAAGCTTCTTTCTCTTTGTTATCGGAGGATATTTCCTTTGGCCCTATAGTCTTCAAAGGGATCCGAAATATCTGTTCTCAGATTCCACAGAAATAAGGCTAGCAAAGAGATCCACGAAATACAGATGTAACTCTGTAGGTGGAAGTGACACATCACAGAGCAGTTTCTCAGAAAGCTTCTTTCCAGATTTCATCTGAGGATATTTCCTTTTTCACCGTAGCCCTGTATGGGCTTCCAAATATCACTTTACTAATTCCGCAAGAACTGTCTTAGCGAAAGGATTCTTGAGGGGAAAGCTGTAACTCTGTGAGATGATTTCACAGAACACAAAGAAGTTTCTCAGAAAGCTTCTTTCTCTTTGTTATCGGAGGATATTTCCTTTGGCCCTGTAGTCTTCAAAGGGATCCGAAATATCTGTTCTCAGATTCCACACAAATAAGGCTAGCAAAGAGATCCACGAAATACAGATGTAACTCTGTGAGTGGAAGTAACACATGACAGAGCAGTTTCTCAGAAAGCTTCTTTCCAGATTTCATCTGAGGATATTTCCTTTTTCACCATATCCCTCTATGGGCTTCCAAATATCACTTTGCCAATTCCCCAAGAACTGTCTTAGTGAAAGGCTTCTTCAGGGGAAAGCTGTAACTCTGTGACATGATTTCACAGAACACAAAGAAGTTTCTCAGAAAGCTTCTTTCTCTTTGTTATCGGAGGATATTTCCTTTGGCCCTATAGTCTTCAAAGGGATCCGAAATATCTGCTCTCAGATTCCACAGAAATAAGGCTAGCAAAGAGATCCACGAAATACAGATGTAACTCTGTGAGATGAATCAACAGAACACTAAGCAGTTTCTCAGAGAGCTTCTTTTCAGATTTCATCTGAGGATATTTCCTTTTTCACCATAGCCCTCTATGGGCTTCCAAATATCACTTTGCCAATTCCACAAGAACTGTCTTAGCGAAAGGCTTCCTGAGGGGAAAGCTGTAACTCTGTGAGATGATTTCACAGAACACAAAGAAGTTTCTCAGAAAGCTTCTTTCTCTTTGTTATCGGAGGATATTTCCTTTGGCCCTATAGTCTTCAAAGGGATCCGAAATATCTGTTCTCAGATTCCACAGAAATAAGGCAAGCAAAGAGATCCACGAAATACAGATGTAACTCTGTGAGATGAAGGAACAGAACACTAAGCAGTTTCTCAGAAAGCTCCTTTCCCGATTTCATCTGAGGATATTTCCTTTTTCCCCATAGCCTTCTATGGGCTTCCAAATATCACTTTGCCAATTCCACAAGAACTGTCTTAGCGAAAGGCTTCTTGAGGGGAAAGCTGTAACTCTGTGAGATGATTTCACAGAACACAAAGAAGTTTCTCAGAAAGCTTCTTTCTCTTTGTTACCGGAGGATATTTCCTTTGGACCTATAGTCTTCAAAGGGATCGGAAATATCTGTTCTCAGATTCCACAGAAATAAGGCTAGCAAAGATATCCACGAAATACAGATGTAACTCTGTGAGTGGAAGTCACACGTCACAGAGCAGTTTCTCAGAAAGCTTCTTTCCAGATTTCATCTGAGGATATTTCCTTTTTCACCATAGCCCTCTATGGGCTTCCAAATATCACTTTGCCAATTCCACAAGAACTGTCTTAACGAAAGGCTTCTTGAGGGGAAAGCTGTAACTCTGAGAGATGATTTCACAGAACACAAAGAAGTTTCTCAGAAAGCTTCTTTTTCTTTGTTATCGGACCATATTTCCTTTGGCCCTATAGTCTTCAAAGGGATCCGAAATATCTGTTCTCAGTTCCACAGAAATAAGACTAGCAAACAGATCCACGAAATACTGATGTAACTCTGTGAGATGAATGAACAGAACTGTAAGCAGTTTCTGAGAAAGCTTCTTTCCAGATTTCATCTGAGGATATTTCCTTTTTCACCATAGCCCTCTATGGGCTTCCAAATATCACTTTGCCAATTCCACAAGAACTGTCTTAGCGAAATGCTTCTTGAGGGGAAAGCTGTAACTCTGTGAGATGATTTCACAGAACACAAAGAAGTTTCTCAGAAAGCTTCTTTCTCTTTGTTATCGGAGGATATTTCCTTTGGCACTATAGTCTTCAAAGGGATCCGAAATATCTGTTCTCAGATTCCACAGAAATAAGGCTAGCAAAGAGATCCAGGAAATACAGATGTAACTCTTTGAGTGGAAGTCACACGTCACAGAGCAGTTTCTCAGAAAGCTTTTTTCCAGATTTCATCTGAGCATATTTCCTTTTTTACCATAGCCCTCTATGAGCTTCCAAATATCACTTTGCCAATTCCACAAGAACTGTCTTAGCGAAAGGCTTCTTGAGGGGAAAGCTGTAACTCTGTGAGATGATTTCACAGAACACAAAGAAGTTTCTCAGAAAGCTTCTTTCTCTTTGTTATCGGAGGATATTTCCTTTGGCCCTACAGTCTTCAAAGGGATCCGAAATATCTGTTCTCAGATTCCACAGAAATAAGGCTAGCAAAGAGATCCACGAAATACAGATGTAACTCTGTGAGATGAATAAACAGAACACTAAGCAGTTTCTCAGAAAGCTTCTTTCCAGAATTCATCTGAGGATGTTTCCTTTTTCACCATAGCCCTCTATGGGCTTCCAAATATCACTTTGCCAATTCCACAAGAACTGTCTTAGCGAAAGGCTTCTTGAGGGGAAAGCTGTAACTCTGTGAGATGATTTCACAGAACACAAAGAAGTTTCTCAGAAAGCTTCTTTCTCTTTGTTATCAGAGGATATTTCCTTTGGCCCTATAGACTTCAAAGGGATCCGAAATATCTGTTCTCAGATTCCACAGAAATAAGGCTAGCAAAGAGATCCACGAAATACAGATGTAACTCTGTGAGTGGAAGTCACACATCACAGAGCAGTTTCTCAGAAAGCTTCTTTCCAGATTTCATCTGAGGATATTTCCTTTTTCACCATAGCCATCTATGGGATTCCAAATATCACTTTACCAATTCCACAAGAACTGTGTTAGCGAAAGGCTTCTTGAGGAGAAAGCTGTAACTCTGTGAGATGATTTCACAGAACACAAAGAAGTTTCTCAGAAAGCTTCTTTCTCTTTGTTATCGGAGGATATTTCCTTTGGCCCTATAGTCTTCAAAGGGATCGGAAATATCTGTTCTCAGATTCCACAGAATTAAGGCTAGCAAAGAGATCCACCAAATACAGATGTAACTCTGTGAGATGAATGAACAGAACACTAAGCAGTTTCTCAGAAAGCTTCTTTCCAGATTTCATCTGAGGATATTTCCTTTTCCAATATAGCCCTCTAGGGGCTTCCAAATATCACTTTGCCAATTCCACAAGAGCTGTCTTAGCGAAAGGCTTCTTGAGGGGAAAACTGTAACTCTGTGAGATGATTTCACAGAACACAAAGAAGTTTCTCAGAAAGCTTCTTTCTCTTTGTTATCGGAGGATATTTCCTTTGGCCCTATAGTCTTCAAAGGATCCGAAATATCTGTTCTCAGATTCCACAGAAATAAGGCTAGCAAAGAGATCCACGAAATACAGATGTAACTCTGTGAGATGAATGAACAGAACACTAAGCAGTTTCTCAGAAAGCTTCTTTCCAGATTTCATCTGAGGATATTTCCTTTTTCAATATAGCCTTCTAGGGGCTTCCAAATATCACTTTGCCAATTCCACAAGAGCTGTCTTAGCGAAAGGCTTCTTGAGGGGAAAGCTGTAACTCTGTGAGATGATTTCACAGAACACAAAGAAGTTTCTCAGAAAGCTTCTTTCTCTTTGTTATCAGAGGATATTTCCTTTGGCCCTATAGACTTCAAAGGGATCCGAAATATCTGTTCTCAGATTCCACAGAAATAAGGCTAGCAAAGAGATCCACGAAATACAGACGTAACTCTGTGAGATGAATGAACAGAACACTAAGCAGTTTCTCAGAAAGCTTCTTTCCAGATTTCATCTGAGGATATTTCCTTTTTCACCATAGCCATCTATGGGATTCCAAATATCACTTTGCCAATTCCACAAGAACTGTGTTAGCGAAAGGCTTCTTGAGGGGAATGCTGTAAGTCTGTGAGATGATTTCAGAGAACACAAAGAAGTTTCTCAGAAAGCTTCTTTCTCTTTGTTATCGGAGGATATTTCCTTTGGCCCTATAGTCTTCAAAGGGATCGGAAATATCTGTTCTCAGATTCCACAGAATTAAGGCTGGCAAAGAGATCCACGAAATACAGATGTAACTTTGTGAGATGAATGAACAGAACACTAAGCAGTTTCTCAGAAAGCTTCTTTCCAGATTTCATCTGAGGATATTTCCTTTTTCAATATAGCCCTCTAGGGGCTTCCAAATATCACTTTGCCAATTCCACAAGAGCTGTCTTAGCGAAAGGCTTCTTGAGGGGAAAGCTGTAACTCTGTGAGATGATTTCACAGAACACAAAGAAGTTTCTCAGAAAGCTTCTTTCTCTTTGTTATCGGAGGATATTTTCTTTGGCCCTATAGTCTTCAAAGGATCCGAAATATCTGTTCTCAGATTCCACAGAAATAAGGCTAGCAAAGAGATGCACGAAATACAGATGTAACTCTGTGAGATGAATGAACAGAACACTAAGCAGTTTCTCAGAAAGCTTCTTTCCAGATTTCATTTGAGGATATTTCCATTTTCACCTTAGCCCTCTATGGGCTTCCAAATATCACTTTACAATTCCACAAGAACTGTCTTAGCGAAAGGCTTCTTGAGGGGAAAGCTGTAACTCTGTGAGATGATTTCACAGAACACAAAGTAGTTTCTCAGAAAGCTTCTTTCTCTTTGTTATCGGAGGATATTTCCTTTGGCCCTATAGTCTTCAAAGGGATCCGAAATATCTGTTCTCAGATTCCACAGAAATAAAGCTAGCAAAGAGATCCACGAAATACAGATGTAACTCTGTGAGTGGAAGTCACACATCACAGAGCAGTTTCTCAGAATGCTTCTTTCCAGATTTCATCTGAGGATATTTCCTTTTTCACCATAGCACACTATGGGCTTCCAAATATCACTTTGCAAATTCCACAAGAACTGTCTTAGCAAAAGGCTTCTTGAGGGGAAAGCTGTAACTCTGTGAGATGATTTCACAGAACACAAAGAAGTTTCTCAGAAAGCTTCTTTCTCTTTGTTATCGGAGGATATTTCCTTTGGCCCTATAGTCTTCAAAGGGATCCGAAATATCTGTTCTCAGATTCCACAGAAAAAAGGCTAGCAAAGAGATCCACGAAATACAGATGTAACTCTGTGAGCTGAATCAACAGAACACTAAGCAGTTTCTCAGAGAGCTTCTTTTCAGATTTCATCTGAGGATATTTCCTTTTTCACCATAGCCCTCTATGGGCTTCCAAATATCACTTTACCAATTCCACAAGAACTGTCTTAGCGAAAGGCTTCTTGAGGGGAAAGCTGTAACTCTGTGAGATGATTTCACAGAACACAAAGAAGTTTCTCAGAAAGCTTCTTTCTCTTTGTTATCCGAGGATATTTCCTGTGGCCCTATAGTCTTCAAAGGGATCCGAAATATCTGTTCTCAGATTCCACAGAAATAAGGCTAGCAAAGAGATCCACGAAATACAGATGTAACTCTGTGAGTGGAAGTCACACGTCACAGAGCAGTTTATCAGAAAGCTTCTTTCCAGATTGCATCTGAGGATATTTCCTTTTTCACCATAGCCCTCTATGGGGTTCCAAATATCACTTTGCCAATTCCACAAGAACTGTCTTAGCGAAAGGCTTCTTGAGGGGAAAGCTGTAACTCTGCGAGATGATTTCACAGAACACAAAGAAGATTCTCAGAAAGCTTCTTTCTCTTTGTTATCGGAGGATATTTCCTTTGGCCATTTAGTCTTCAAAGAGATCCGAAATATCTGTTCTCAGATTCCACAGAAATAAGGCTAGCAAAGAGATCCACGAAATACAGATGTAACTCTGTGAGTGGAAATCACACATCACAGAGCAGTTTCTCAGAAAGCTTCTCTCCAGATTTCATCTGAGGATATTTCCTTTTTCACCATAGCCCTCTATGGGGTTCCAAATATCACTTTGCCAATTCCACAAGAACTGTCTTAGCGAAAGGCTTCTTGAGCGGAAAGCTGTAACTCTGTGAGATGATTTCACAGAACACAAAGAAGTTTCTCAGAAAGCTTCTTTCTCTTTGTTATCGGAGGATATTTCCTTTGGCCCTGTAGTCTTCAAAGGGATCGGAAATATCTGTTCTCAGATTCCACAGAAATAAGGCTAGCAAAGAGATCCACGAAATACAGATGTAACTCTGTGAGTGGAAGTCACACATTACAGAGCGGTTTCTCAGAAAGCTTCTTTCCCGATTTCATCTGAGGATACTTCCTTTTTCACCATAGCACTCTATGGGCTTCCAAATATCACTTTGCCAATTCCACAAGAACTGTCTTAGCGAAAGGCTTCTTGAGGGGAAAGCTGTACCTCTGTGAGATGATATCACAGAACACAAAGAAGTTTCTCAGAAAGCTTCTTTCTCTTTGTTATCGGAGGATATTTCCTTTAGCCCTATAGTCTTCAAAGGGATCCGAAATATCTGTTCTCAGATTCCACAGAAATAAGGCTAGCAAAGAGATCCACAAAATACAGATGTAACTCTGTGAGTGGAAGTCACACATCACAGAGCAGTTTCTCAGAAAGCTTCTTTCCCGATTTCATCTGAGGATACTTCCTTTTTCACCATAGCCCTCTATGGGGTTCCAAATATCACTTTGCCAATTCCACAAGAACTGTCTTAGCGAAAGGCTTCTTGAGGGGAAAGCTGTAACTCTGTGAGATGTTATCACAGAACACAAAGAAGTTTCTCAGAAAGCTTCTTTCTCTTTGTTATCGGAGGATATTTCCTTTTTCCCTATAGTCTTCAAAGGGATCCGAAATATCTGTTCTCAGATTCCACAGAAATAAGGCTAGCAAAGAGATCCACGAAATACAGATGTAACTCCGTGAGTGGAAGTCACACATCACAGAGCAGTTTCTCAGAAAGCATCTTTCCAGATTTCATCTGAGGATATTTCCTATTTCACCCTAGCCCTCTATGGGGTTCCAAATATCACTTTGCCAATTCCACAAGAACTGTCTTAGCGAAAGGCTTCTTGAGGGGAAAGCTGTAACTCTGTGAGATGATTTCACAGAACACAAAGAAGTTTCTCAGAAAGCTTCTTTCTGTTTGTTATCGGAGGATATTTCCTTTGGCCCTGTAGTCTTCAAAGGGATCGGAAATATCTGTTCTCAGATTCCACAGAAATAAGGCTAGCAAAGAGATCCACGAAATACAGATGTAACTCTATGAGTGGAAGTCACACATCACAGAGCACTTTCTCAGAAAGCTTCTTTCCAGATTTCATCTGAGGATATTTCCTTTTTCACCGTAGCCCTCTATGGTCTTCCAAACAACACTTTACCAATTCCACAAGAACTGTCTTAGCGAAGGCTTCTTGAGGGGAAAGCTGTAACTCTGTGAGATGATTTCACAGAACACAAAGAAGTTTCTCAGAAAGCTTCTTTCTCTTTGTTATCGGAGGATATTTCCTTTGGTCCTATAGTCTTCAAAGGGATCCGAAATATCTTTTCTCAGATTCCACAGAAATAAGGCTAGCAAAGAGATCCACGAAATACGGATGTAACTCTGTGAGATGAATCAACAGATCACTAAGCAGTTTCTCAGAGAGCTTCTTTTCAGATTTCATCTGAGGATATTTCCTTTTTCAACACAGCCTTCTATGGGCTTCCAAATATCACTTTGCCAATTCCACAAGAACTGTCTTAGCGAAAGGACTCTTGAGGGGAAAGCTGTAACTCTGTGAGATGATTTCACAGAACACAAAGAAGTTTCTCAGAAATCTTCTTTCTCTTTGTTATCGGAGGATATTTCCTTTGGCCCTATAGTCTTCAAAGGGATCCGAAATATCTGTTCTCAGATTCCACAGAAATAAGGCTAGCAAAGAGATCCACGAAGTACAGATGTAACTCTGTGGGTGGAAGTCACACTTCACAGAGCAGTTTCTCAGAAACCTTTTTTCCAGATTTCATTTGAGGACAATTCCTTTTTCACCATAGACCTCTATGGGCTTCCAAATATCACTTTGCCAATTCCACAAGAACTGTCTTAGCTAAAGGCTTCTTGAGGGGAAAGCTGTAACTCTGTGAGATAATTTCACAGAACACAAAGAACTTTCTCAGAAAGCTTCTTTCTCTTTGTTATCGGAGGATATTTCCTTTGGTCCTGTAGTCTTCAAAGGGATCAGAAATATCTGGTCTCAGATTCCACAGAAATAAGGCTAGCAAAGAGATCCACGAAATACAGATGTAACTCAGTGAGTGGAAGTCACACATTACAGAGCAGATTCTCAGAAAGCTTCTTTCCAGATTTCATCTGAGGATATTTCCTTTTTCACCATAGCCCTCTGTGGGCTTCCAAATATCACTTTGCCAATTCCGGAAGAACTGTCTTAGCGAAAGGCTTCTTGAGGGGAAAGCTGTAACTCTGTGAGATGATTTCACAGAACACAGAGAAGTTTCTCAGAAAGCTTCTTTCTCTTTGTTATCGGAGGATATTTCCTTTGGCCCTATAGTCTTCAAAGGGATCGGAAATATCTGTTGTCAGATTCCACAGAAATAAGGCTAGCAAAGAGATCCACGAAATACAGATGTAACTCTGTGAGTGGAAGTCACACATCACAGAGCTGTTTCTCAGAAAGCTTCTTTCCAGATTTCATCTGAGGATATTTCCTTTTTCACCATAGCCCTCTATGATCTTCCAAATATCACTTTGCCAATTCCACAAGAACTGTCTTAGTGAATGGCTTCTTGAGGGGAAAGCTGCAACTCTGTGAGATGATTTCACAGAACACAAAGAAGTCTCTCAGAAAGCTTCTTTCTCTTTGTTATCGGAGGATATTTCCTTTGGCCCTATAGTCTTCAAAGGGATCCGAAATATCTGTTCTGAGATTCCACAGAAATAATGCTAGCAAAGAAATCCACGAAATACAGATGTAACTCTGTGAGATGAATGAACAAACACTAAGCAGTTTCTCAGAAAGCTTCTTTCCAGATTTCATCTGAGGATATTTCCTTTTTCACCATAGCCCTCAATGGGCTTCAAATATCACTTTGCCAATTCCACAAGAACTGTCTTAGCGAAAGGCTTCTTGAGGGGAAAGCTGTAACTCTGCGAGATGATTTCACAGAACACAAAGAAGATTCTCAGAAAGCTTCTTTCTCTTTGTTATCGGAGGATATTTCCTTTGGCCATTTAGTCTTCAAAGAGATCCGAAATATCTGTTCTCAGATTCCACAGAAATAAGGCTAGCAAAGAGATCCACGAAATACAGATGTAACTCTGTGAGTCGAAATCACACATCACAGAGCAGTTTCTCAGAAAGCTTCTCTCCAGATTTCATCTGAGGATATTTCCTTTTTCACCATAGCCCTCTATGGGGTTCCAAATATCACTTTGCCAATTCCACAAGAACTGTCTTAGCGAAAGGCTTCTTGAGGGGAAAGCTGTAACTCTGTGAGATGATTTCACAGAACACAAAGAAGTTTCTCAGAAAGCTTCTTTCTCTTTGTTATCGGAGGATATTTCCTTTAGCCCTATAGTCTTCAAAGGGATCCGAAATATCTGTTCTCAGATTCCACAGAAATAATGCTAGCAAAGAGATCCACAAAATACAGATGTAACTCTGTGAGTGGAAGTCACACATCACAGAGCAGTTTCTCAGAAAGCTTCTTTCCCGATTTCATCTGAGGATACTTCCTTTTTCACCGTAGCCCTTTATGGGGTTCCAAATATCACTTTGCCAATTCCACAATAACTGTCTTAGCGAAAGGCTTCTTGAGGGGAAAGCTGTAACTCTGTGAGATGATATCACAGAACACAAAGAAGTTTCTCAGAAAGCTTCTTTCTCTTTGTTATCGGAGGATATTTCCTTTGGCCCTATAGTCTTCAATGGGATCTTAAATATCTCTCTCAGATTCCACAGAAATAAGGCTTTCAAAGAGATCCACGAAATACAGATGTAACTCTGTGAGTGGAAGTCACACCTCACAGAGCAGTTTCTGAGAAAGCTTCTTTCCAGATTTCATCTGAGGATATTTGTTTTTCACCATAGCCCTCTAGGTTCTTCCAAAAATCACTTTGCCAATTCCACGAGCACTGTCTTAGCGAAAGGCTTCTTGAGGGGAAAGCTGTAACTCTGTGAGATGATTTCACAGAACACAAATAAGTTTCTCTGAAAGCTTCTTTCTCTTTGTTATCGGAGGATATTTCCTTTGGCCCTATAGTCTTCAAAGGGATCCGAAATATCTGTTCTCAGATTCCACAGAAATAAGGCCACCAAAGAGATCCACGAAATACAGATGTAACTCTGTGAGATGAATGAACAGAAAACTAACCAGTTTCTCTGAAAGCTTCTTTCCCGATTTCATCTGAGGATATTTCCTTTTTCACCGTAGCCCTCTATGGGCTTCCAAATATCACTTTGTCAATTCCACAAGAACTATCTTAGCGAAAGGCTTCTTGAGGGGAAAGCTGTAACTCTGTGAGATGATTTCACAGAACACAAAGAAGTTTCTCAGAGAGCTTCTTTCTCTTTGTTATCGGAGAATATATTCTTTGGCCCTATAGTCTTCAAAGGGATCGGAAATATCTGTTCTCAGATTCCACAGAAATAAGGCTAGCAAAGAGATCCACGAAATACAGATGTAACTCTGTGAGTGGAAGTCACACATCACAGAGCAGTTTCTCAGAAAGCTTCTTTCCAGATTTCATCTCAGGACATTTCCTTTTTCACCATAGCCCTCTAAGGGCTTCCAAATATCACTTTGCCAATTCCACAAGAACTGTCTTAGCGAAAGGCTTCTTGAGGGGAAAGCTGTAACTCTGTGAGATGATTTCACAGAACACAAAGAAGTTTCTCTGAAAGCTTCTTTCTCTTTGTTATCGGAGGATATTTCCTTTGGCCCTATAGTCTTCAAAGGGATCCGAAATATCTGTTCTCAGATTCCACAGAAATAAGGCTAGCAAAGAGATCCACGAAATGCAGATGTAACTCTGTGAGTGGAAGTCACACATCACAGAGCAGTTTCTCAGAAAGCTTCTTTCCAGATTTCATCTGAGGATATTTCCTTTTTCACCATAGCCCTCTATGGGCTTCCAAATATCACTTTGCCAATTCCACGAGCACTGTCTTAGCGAAAGGCTTCTTGAGGGGAAAGCTGTAACTCTGTGAGATGATTTCACAGAACACAAAGAAGTTTCTCAGAAAGCTTCTTTCTCTTTGTTATCGCAGGATATTTCCTTTGGCCCTATAGTCTTCAAAGGGATCCGAAATATCTGTTCTCAGATTCCACAGAAATAAGGCTAGCAAAGAGATCCACGAAATACAAATGTAACTCTGTGAGATGAATGAACAGAACCCTAAGCAGTTTCTCAGAAACCTTTTTTCCAGATTTCATTTGAGGATATTTCCTTTTTCACCATAGCCCTCTATGGGCTTCCAAATATCACTTTCCAATTCCACAAGAACTGTCTTAGCGAAAGGCTTCTTGAGGGGAAAGCTGTAACTCTGTGAGATAATTTCACAGAACACAAAGAAGTTTCTCAGAAAGCTTCTTTCTCTTTGTTATCGGAGGATATTTCCTTTGGCCCTATAGTCTTCAAAGGGATCCGAAATATCTGTTCTCAGATTCCACAGAAATAAGGCTAGCAAAGAGATCAACGAAATACAGGTTTAACTCTGTGAGTGGAAGTCACACATCACAGAGTAGTTTCTCAGAAAGCTTCTTTCCAGATTTCATCTGAGGATATTTCCTTTTTCACCATAGCCCTCTATGGGCTTCCAAATATCACTTTGCCAATTCCACAAGAACTGTCTTAGCGAAAGGCTTCTTGAGGGGAAAGCTGTAACTCTGTGAGATGATTTCACAGAACACTAAGAAGTTTCTCAGAAAGCTTCTTTCTCTTTGTTATGGGAGGATATTCCCTCTGGCCCTATAGTCTTCAAAGAGATCCGAAATATCTGTTCTCAGATTCCACAGAAATAAGGCTAGCAAAGAGATCCACGAAATACAGATGTAACTCTGTGTGTGGAAGTCACACATCACAGAGCGGTTTCTCAGAAAGCTTCTTTCCCGATTTCATCTGAGGATACTTCCTTTTTCACCATAGCACTCTATGGGCTTCCAAATATCACTTTGCCAATTCCACAAGAACTGTCTTAGCAAAAGGCTTCTTGAGGGGAAAGCTGTAACTCTGTGAGATGATTTCACAGAACACAAAGAAGTTTCTCAGAAAGCTTCTTTCTCTTTGTTATCGGAGGATATTTCCTTTGGCCCTATAGTCTTCAAAGGGATCCGAAATATCTGTTCTCAGATTCCACAGAAATAAGGCTAGCAAAGAGATCCACGAAATACAAATGTAACTCTGTGAGATGAATGAACAGAACCCTAAGCAGTTTCTCAGAAACCTTTTTTCCAGATTTCATTTGAGGATAATTCCTTTTTCACCATAGACCTCTATGGGCTTCCAAATATCACTTTGCCAATTCCACAAGAACTGTCTTAGCGAAAGGCTTCTTGAGGGGAAAGCTGTAACTCTGTGAGATGATTTCACAGAACACTAAGAAGTTTCTCAGAAAGCTTCTTTCTCTTTGTTATCGGAGGATATTTCCTTTGGTCCTGTAGTCTTCAAAGGGATCCGAAATATCTGTTCTCAGATTCCACAGAAATAAGGCTAGCAAAGAGATCCACGAAATACAGATGTAACTCAGTGAGTGGAAGTCACACATCACAGAGCAGATTCTCAGAAAGCTTCTTTCCAGATTTCATCTGAGGATATTTCCTTTTTCACCATAGCCCTCTGTGGGCTTCCAAATATCACTTTGCCAATTCCGGAAGAACTGTCTTAGCGATAGCCTTCTTGAGGGGAAAGCTGTAACTCTGTGAGATGATTTCACAGAACACAGAGAAGTTTCTCAGAAAGCTTCTTTCTCTTTGTTATCGGAGGATATTTCCTTTGGCCCTATAGTCTTCAAAGGGATCGGAAATATCTGTTCTCAGATTCCACAGAAATAAGGCTAGCAAAGAGATCCACGAAATACAGATGTAACTCTGTGAGTGGAAGTCACACATCACAGAGCTGTTTCTCAGAAAGCTTCTTTCCAGATTTCATCTGAGGATATTTCCTTTTTCACCATAGCCCTCTATGGTCTTCCAAATATCACTTTGCCAATTCCACAAGAACTGTCTTAGTGAAAGGCTTCTTGAGGGGAAAGCTGTAACTCTGTGAGATGATTTCACAGAACACAAAGAAGTCTCTCAGAAAGCTTCTTTCTCTTTGTTATCGGAGGATATTTCCTTTGGCCCTATAGTCTTCAAAGGGATCCGAAATATCTGTTCTGAGATTCCACAGAAATAATGCTAGCAAAGAAATCCACGAAATACAGATGTAACTCTGTGAGATGAATGAACAAACACTAAGCAGTTTCTCAGAAAGCTTCTTTCCAGATTTCATCTGAGGATATTTCCTTTTTCACCATAGCCCTCAATGGGCTTCCAAATATCACTTTGCCAATTCCACAAGAACTGTCTTAGCGAAAGGCTTCTTGAGGGGAAAGCTGTAACTCTGTGAGATGATTTCACAGAACACAAAGAAGTTTCTCAGAAAGCTTCTTTCTCTTTGTTATCGGAGGATATTTCCTTTGGCCCTATAGTCTTCAAAGGGATCGGAAATATCTGTTCTCAGATTCCACAGAAATAAGGCTAGCAAAGAGATCCACGAAATACAGATGTAACTCTGTGAGTGGAAGTCACTCATCACAGAGCAGCTTCTCAGAAAGCTTCTTTCCAGATTTCATCTGATTATATTTCCTTTTTCAGCATAGCCCACTATTGGCTTCCAAATATCACTTTGCCAATTCCACAAGAACTGTCTTAGCGAAAGGCTTCTTGAGGGGAAGGCTGTAACTCTGTGAGACGACTTCACAGAACACAAAGAAGTTTCTCAGAAAGCTTCTTTCTCTTTGTTATCGGAGGATATTTCCTTTGGCCCTATAGTCTTCAAAGGGATCCGAAATATCTGTTCACAGATTCCACAGAAATAAGGCTAGTAAAGAGATCCAGGAAATACAGATGTAACTCTGTGAGAGGAAGTCACACATCACAGAGCAGTTTCTCAGAAAGCTTCTTTCCAAATTTCATCTGAGGATATTTCCTTTTTCACCATAGCCCTCTATGGGCTTCCAAATATCACTTTGCCAATTCCGCAAGAACTGTCTTAGCGATAGACTTCTTGAGGGGAAAGCTGTAACTCTGTGAGATGATTTCACAGAACACAAAGAAGTTTCTCAGAAAGCTTCTTTCTCTTTGTTATCGGAGGATATTTCCTTTGGCCCTATAGTCTTCAAAGGGATCCGAAATATCTGTTCTCAGATTCCACAGAAATAAGGCTAGCAAAGAGAACCACGAAATTCAGATGTAACTCTGTGAGTGGAAGTCACACATAACAGAGCAGTCTCTCAGAAAGCTTCTTTCCAGATTTCATCTTAGGATATTTCCTTTTTCAACACAGCCCTCTATGGGCTTCCAAATATCACTTTGCCAATTCCACAAGAACTGTCTTAGCGAAAGGCTTCTTGAGGGGAAAGCTGTAACTCTGTGAGATGATTTCACAGAACACAAAGAAGTTTCTCAGAAATCTTCTTTCTCTTTGTTATCGGAGGATATTTCCTTTGGCCCTATAGTCTTCAAAGGGATCCGAAATATCTGTTCTCAGATTCCACAGAAATAAGGCTAGCAAAGAGATCCACGAAGTACAGATGTAACTCTGTGGGTGGAAGTCACACTTCACAGAGCAGTTTCTCAGAAAGCTTCTTTCCCGATTTCATCTGAGGATATTTCCTTTTTCACCGGAGCCCACTATGGGCTTCGAAATATCACTTTGCCAATTCCACAAGAACTGCCTTAGCGAAAGGGTTCTTGAGGGGAAAGCTGTAACTCTGTGAGATGATTTCACAGAACACAAAGAAGTTTCTCAGAAAGCTTCTTTCTCTTTGTTATCGGAGGATATTTCCTTTGGCCCTATATTCTTCAAAGGGATCCGAAATATCTGTTCTCAGATTCCACAGAAATAAGGCTAGCAAAGAGATCCACGAAATACAGGTGTAACTCTGTGAGTGGAAGTCACACATCACAGAGCGGTTTCTCAGAAAGCTTCTTTCCCGATTTCATCTGAGGATACTTCCTTTTTCACCATAGCACTCTATGGGCTTCCAAATATCACTTTGACAATTCCACAAGAACTGTCTTAGCGAAAGGCTTCTTGAGGGGAAAGCTGTAACTCTGTGAGATGATATCACAGAACACAAAGAAGTTTCTCAGAAAGCTTCTTTCTCTTTGTTATCGGAGGATATTTCCTTTGGCCCTAGAGTCGTCAAAGGGATCCGAAATACCTGTTCTCAGATTCCACAGAAATAAGGCTAGCAAAGAGATCCACGAAATACAGATGTAACTCTGTGAGTGGAAGTCACACATCACAGAGCAGTTTCTCAGGAAGCTTCTTTCCAGATTTCATCTGAGGATATTCCCTTTTTCTCCATGGCCCTCTATGGGTTTCCAAATATCACTTTGCCAATTCCACAAGAACTGTCTTAGCGAAAGGCTTCTTGAGGGGAAAGCTGTAACTCTGTGAGATGATTTCACAGAACACAAAGAAGTTTCTCAGAAAGCTTCTTTCTCTTTTTTATCGGAGGATATTTCCTTTGGCCCTATAGTCTTCAAAGGGATCCGAAATATCTGTTCTCAGATTCCACAGAAATAAGGCTAGCAAAGAGATCCACGAAATACAGGTGTAACTCTGTGAGTGGAAGTCACACATCACAGAGCAGTTTCTCAGAAAGCTTCTTTCCGGATTTCATCTGAGGATATTCCCTTTTTCACCATAGCCCTCTATGGGCTTCCAAATATCACTTTGCCAATTCCACAAGATCTGTCTTAGCGAAAGGCTTCTTGAGGGGAAAGCTGTAACTCTGTGAGATGATTTCACAAAACACAAAGAAGTTTCTCAGAAAGCTTCTTTCTCTTTGTTATCGGAGGATATTTCTTTCGGCCCTATAGTCTTCAAAGGGATCCGAAATATCTGTTCTCAGATTCCACAGAAATAAGGCTAGCAAAGAGATCCACGAAATACAGATGTAACTCTGTGAGATGAATGAACAGAACTGTAAGCAGTTTCTCAGAAAGCTTCTTTCCAGATTTCATCTGAGGATATTTCCTTTTTCACCATAGCCCTCTATGGGCTTCCAAATATCACTTTGCCAATTCCACAAGAACTGTCTTAGGGAAAGACTTCTTGAGGGGAAAGCTGTAACTCTGCGAGATGATTTCACAGAACACAAACAAGTTTCTCAGAAAGCTTCTTTCTCTTTGTTATCGGAGGATATTTCCTTTGGCCATTTAGTCTTCAAAGAGATCCGAAATATCTGTTCTCAGATTCCACAGAAATAAGGCTAGCAAAGAGATCCACGAAATACAGATGTAACTCTGTGAGTCGAAATCACACATCACAGAGCAGTTTCTCAGAAAGCTTCTCTCCAGATTTCATCTGAGGATATTTCCTTTTTCACCATAGCCCTCTATGGGCTTCCAAATATCACTTTGCCAATTCCACAAGAACTGTCTTAGCGAAAGGCTTCTTGAGCGGAAAGCTGTAACTCTGTGAGATGATTTCACAGAACACAAAGAAGTTTCTCAGAAATCTTCTTTCTCTTTGTTATCGGAGGATATTTCCTTTAACCCTATAGTCTTCAAAGGGATCCGAAATATCTGTTCTCAGATTCCACAGAAAAAAGGCTAGCAAAGAGATCCACGAAATACAGATGTAACTCTGTGAGTGGAAGTCACACATCACAGAGCAGTTTCTCAGAAAGCATCTTTCCAGATTTCATCTGAGGATATTTCCTATTTCACCATAGCCCTCTATGGGGTTCCAAATATCACTTTGCCAATTCCACAAGAACTGTCTTAGCGAAAGGCTTCTTGAGGGGAAAGCTGTAACTCTGCGAGATGATTTCACAGAACACAAAGAAGATTCTCAGAAAGCTTCTTTCTCTTTGTTATCGGAGGATATTTCCTTTGGCCATTTAGTCTTCAAAGGGATCCGAAATATCTGTTCTCAGATTCCACAGAAATAAGGCTAGCAAAGAGAACCACGAAATTCAGATGTAACTCTGTGAGTGGAAGTCACACATAACAGAGCAGTTTCTCAGAAAGCTTCTTTCCAGATTTCATCTTAGGATATTTCCTTTTTCAACACAGCCCTCTATGGGCTTCCAAATATCACTTTGCCAATTCCACAAGAACTGTCTTAGCGAAAGGATTCTTGAGGGGAAAGCTGTAACTCTGTGAGATGATTTCACAGAACACAAAGAAGTTTCTCAGAAATCTTCTTTCTCTTTGTTATCGGAGGATATTTCCTTTAGCCCTATAGTCTTCAAAGGGATCCGAAATATCTGTTCTCAGATTCCACAGAAATAAGGCTAGCAAAGAGATCCACGAAGTACAGATGTAACTCTGTGGGTGGAAGTCACACTTCACAGAGCAGTTTCTCAGAAAGCTTCTTTCCCGATTCCATCTGAGGATATTTCCTTTTTCACCGTAGCCCACTATGGGCTTCCAAATATCACTTTGCCAATTCCACAAGAACTGCCTTAGCGAAAGGGTTCTTGAGGGGAAAGCTGTAACTCTGTGAGATGATTTCACAGAACACAAAGAAGTTTCTCAGAAAGCTTCTTTCTCTTTGTTATCGGAGGATATTTCCTTTGGCCCTATATTCTTCAAAGGGATCCGAAATATCTGTTCTCAGATTCCACAGAAATAAGGCTAGCAAAGAGATCCACGAAATACAGGTGTAACTCTGTGAGTGGAAGTCACACATCACAGAGCGGTTTCTCAGAAAGCTTCTTTCCCGATTTCATCTGAGGATACTTCCTTTTTCACCATAGCACTCTATGGGCTTCCAAATATCACTTTGACAATTCCACAAGAACTGTCTTAGCGAAAGGCTTCTTGAGGGGAAAGCTGTAACTCTGTGAGATGATATCACAGAACACAAAGAAGTTTCTCAGAAAGCTTCTTTCTCTTTGTTATCGGAGGATATTTCCTTTGGCCCTAGAGTCGTCAAAGGGATCCGAAATACCTGTTCTCAGATTCCACAGAAATAAGGCTAGCAAAGAGATCCACGAAATACAGATGTAACTCTGTGAGTGGAAGTCACACATCACAGAGCAGTTTCTCAGGAAGCTTCTTTCCAGATTTCATCTGAGGATATTCCCTTTTTCTCCATGGCCCTCTATGGGTTTCCAAATATCACTTTGCCAATTCCACAAGAACTGTCTTAGCGAAAGGCTTCTTGAGGGGAAAGCTGTAACTCTGTGAGATGATTTCACAGAACACAAAGAAGTTTCTCAGAAAGCTTCTTTCTCTTTTTTATCGGAGGATATTTCCTTTGGCCCTATAGTCTTCAAAGGGATCCGAAATATCTGTTCTCAGATTCCACAGAAATAAGGCTAGCAAAGAGATCCACGAAATACAGGTGTAACTCTGTGAGTGGAAGTCACACATCACAGAGCAGTTTCTCAGAAAGCTTCTTTCCGGATTTCATCTGAGGATATTCCCTTTTTCACCATAGCCCTCTATGGGCTTCCAAATATCACTTTGCCAATTCCACAAGATCTGTCTTAGCGAAAGGCTTCTTGAGGGGAAAGCTGTAACTCTGTGAGATGATTTCACAAAACACAAAGAAGTTTCTCAGAAAGCTTCTTTCTCTTTGTTATCGGAGGATATTTCTTTCGGCCCTATAGTCTTCAAAGGGATCCGAAATATCTGTTCTCAGATTCCACAGAAATAAGGCTAGCAAAGAGATCCACGAAATACAGATGTAACTCTGTGAGATGAATGAACAGAACTGTAAGCAGTTTCTCAGAAAGCTTCTTTCCAGATTTCATCTGAGGATATTTCCTTTTTCACCATAGCCCTCTATGGGCTTCCAAATATCACTTTGCCAATTCCACAAGAACTGTCTTAGGGAAAGACTTCTTGAGGGGAAAGCTGTAACTCTGCGAGATGATTTCACAGAACACAAACAAGTTTCTCAGAAAGCTTCTTTCTCTTTGTTATCGGAGGATATTTCCTTTGGCCATTTAGTCTTCAAAGAGATCCGAAATATCTGTTCTCAGATTCCACAGAAATAAGGCTAGCAAAGAGATCCACGAAATACAGATGTAACTCTGTGAGTCGAAATCACACATCACAGAGCAGTTTCTCAGAAAGCTTCTCTCCAGATTTCATCTGAGGATATTTCCTTTTTCACCATAGCCCTCTATGGGCTTCCAAATATCACTTTGCCAATTCCACAAGAACTGTCTTAGCGAAAGGCTTCTTGAGCGGAAAGCTGTAACTCTGTGAGATGATTTCACAGAACACAAAGAAGTTTCTCAGAAATCTTCTTTCTCTTTGTTATCGGAGGATATTTCCTTTAACCCTATAGTCTTCAAAGGGATCCGAAATATCTGTTCTCAGATTCCACAGAAAAAAGGCTAGCAAAGAGATCCACGAAATACAGATGTAACTCTGTGAGTGGAAGTCACACATCACAGAGCAGTTTCTCAGAAAGCATCTTTCCAGATTTCATCTGAGGATATTTCCTATTTCACCATAGCCCTCTATGGGGTTCCAAATATCACTTTGCCAATTCCACAAGAACTGTCTTAGCGAAAGGCTTCTTGAGGGGAAAGCTGTAACTCTGCGAGATGATTTCACAGAACACAAAGAAGATTCTCAGAAAGCTTCTTTCTCTTTGTTATCGGAGGATATTTCCTTTGGCCATTTAGTCTTCAAAGGGATCCGAAATATCTGTTCTCAGATTCCACAGAAATAAGGCTAGCAAAGAGAACCACGAAATTCAGATGTAACTCTGTGAGTGGAAGTCACACATAACAGAGCAGTTTCTCAGAAAGCTTCTTTCCAGATTTCATCTTAGGATATTTCCTTTTTCAACACAGCCCTCTATGGGCTTCCAAATATCACTTTGCCAATTCCACAAGAACTGTCTTAGCGAAAGGATTCTTGAGGGGAAAGCTGTAACTCTGTGAGATGATTTCACAGAACACAAAGAAGTTTCTCAGAAATCTTCTTTCTCTTTGTTATCGGAGGATATTTCCTTTAGCCCTATAGTCTTCAAAGGGATCCGAAATATCTGTTCTCAGATTCCACAGAAATAAGGCTAGCAAAGAGATCCACGAAGTACAGATGTAACTCTGTGGGTGGAAGTCACACTTCACAGAGCAGTTTCTCAGAAAGCTTCTTTCCCGATTCCATCTGAGGATATTTCCTTTTTCACCGTAGCCCACTATGGGCTTCCAAATATCACTTTGCCAATTCCACAAGAACTGCCTTAGCGAAAGGGTTCTTGAGGGGAAAGCTGTAACTCTGTGAGATGATTTCACAGAACACAAAGAAGTTTCTCAGAAAGCTTCTTTCTCTTTGTTATCGGAGGATATTTCCTTTGGCCCTATATTCTTCAAAGGGATCCGAAATATCTGTTCTCAGATTCCACAGAAATAAGGCTAGCAAAGAGATCCACGAAATACAGGTGTAACTCTGTGAGTGGAAGTCACACATCACAGAGCGGTTTCTCAGAAAGCTTCTTTCCCGATTTCATCTGAGGATACTTCCTTTTTCACCATAGCACTCTATGGGCTTCCAAATATCACTTTGACAATTCCACAAGAACTGTCTTAGCGAAAGGCTTCTTGAGGGGAAAGCTGTAACTCTGTGAGATGATATCACAGAACACAAAGAAGTTTCTCAGAAAGCTTCTTTCTCTTTGTTATCGGAGGATATTTCCTTTGGCCCTAGAGTCGTCAAAGGGATCCGAAATACCTGTTCTCAGATTCCACAGAAATAAGGCTAGCAAAGAGATCCACGAAATACAGATGTAACTCTGTGAGTGGAAGTCACACATCACAGAGCAGTTTCTCAGGAAGCTTCTTTCCAGATTTCATCTGAGGATATTCCCTTTTTCTCCATGGCCCTCTATGGGTTTCCAAATATCACTTTGCCAATTCCACAAGAACTGTCTTAGCGAAAGGCTTCTTGAGGGGAAAGCTGTAACTCTGTGAGATGATTTCACAGAACACAAAGAAGTTTCTCAGAAAGCTTCTTTCTCTTTTTTATCGGAGGATATTTCCTTTGGCCCTATAGTCTTCAAAGGGATCCGAAATATCTGTTCTCAGATTCCACAGAAATAAGGCTAGCAAAGAGATCCACGAAATACAGGTGTAACTCTGTGAGTGGAAGTCACACATCACAGAGCAGTTTCTCAGAAAGCTTCTTTCCGGATTTCATCTGAGGATATTCCCTTTTTCACCATAGCCCTCTATGGGCTTCCAAATATCACTTTGCCAATTCCACAAGATCTGTCTTAGCGAAAGGCTTCTTGAGGGGAAAGCTGTAACTCTGTGAGATGATTTCACAAAACACAAAGAAGTTTCTCAGAAAGCTTCTTTCTCTTTGTTATCGGAGGATATTTCTTTCGGCCCTATAGTCTTCAAAGGGATCCGAAATATCTGTTCTCAGATTCCACAGAAATAAGGCTAGCAAAGAGATCCACGAAATACAGATGTAACTCTGTGAGATGAATGAACAGAACTGTAAGCAGTTTCTCAGAAAGCTTCTTTCCAGATTTCATCTGAGGATATTTCCTTTTTCACCATAGCCCTCTATGGGCTTCCAAATATCACTTTGCCAATTCCACAAGAACTGTCTTAGGGAAAGACTTCTTGAGGGGAAAGCTGTAACTCTGCGAGATGATTTCACAGAACACAAACAAGTTTCTCAGAAAGCTTCTTTCTCTTTGTTATCGGAGGATATTTCCTTTGGCCATTTAGTCTTCAAAGAGATCCGAAATATCTGTTCTCAGATTCCACAGAAATAAGGCTAGCAAAGAGATCCACGAAATACAGATGTAACTCTGTGAGTCGAAATCACACATCACAGAGCAGTTTCTCAGAAAGCTTCTCTCCAGATTTCATCTGAGGATATTTCCTTTTTCACCATAGCCCTCTATGGGCTTCCAAATATCACTTTGCCAATTCCACAAGAACTGTCTTAGCGAAAGGCTTCTTGAGGGGAAAGCTGTAACTCTGTGAGATGATTTCACAGAACACAAAGAAGTTTCTCAGAAATCTTCTTTCTCTTTGTTATCGGAGGATATTTCCTTTAACCCTATAGTCTTCAAAGGGATCCGAAATATCTGTTCTCAGATTCCACAGAAAAAAGGCTAGCAAAGAGATCCACGAAATACAGATGTAACTCTGTGAGTGGAAGTCACACATCACAGAGCAGTTTCTCAGAAAGCATCTTTCCAGATTTCATCTGAGGATATTTCCTATTTCACCATAGCCCTCTATGGGGTTCCAAATATCACTTTGCCAATTCCACAAGAACTGTCTTAGCGAAAGGCTTCTTGAGGGGAAAGCTGTAACTCTGCGAGATGATTTCACAGAACACAAAGAAGATTCTCAGAAAGCTTCTTTCTCTTTGTTATCGGAGGATATTTCCTTTGGCCATTTAGTCTTCAAAGGGATCCGAAATATCTGTTCTCAGATTCCACAGAAATAAGGCTAGCAAAGAGAACCACGAAATTCAGATGTAACTCTGTGAGTGGAAGTCACACATAACAGAGCAGTTTCTCAGAAAGCTTCTTTCCAGATTTCATCTTAGGATATTTCCTTTTTCAACACAGCCCTCTATGGGCTTCCAAATATCACTTTGCCAATTCCACAAGAACTGTCTTAGCGAAAGGATTCTTGAGGGGAAAGCTGTAACTCTGTGAGATGATTTCACAGAACACAAAGAAGTTTCTCAGAAATCTTCTTTCTCTTTGTTATCGGAGGATATTTCCTTTAGCCCTATAGTCTTCAAAGGGATCCGAAATATCTGTTCTCAGATTCCACAGAAATAAGGCTAGCAAAGAGATCCACGAAGTACAGATGTAACTCTGTGGGTGGAAGTCACACTTCACAGAGCAGTTTCTCAGAAAGCTTCTTTCCCGATTTCATCTGAGGATATTTCCTTTTTCACCGTAGCCCACTATGGGCTTCCAAATATCACTTTGCCAATTCCACAAGAACTGCCTTAGCGAAAGGGTTCTTGAGGGGAAAGCTGTAACTCTGTGAGATGATTTCACAGAACACAAAGAAGTTTCTCAGAAAGCTTCTTTCTCTTTGTTATCGGAGGATATTTCCTTTGGCCCTATATTCTTCAAAGGGATCCGAAATATCTGTTCTCAGATTCCACAGAAATAAGGCTAGCAAAGAGATCCACGAAATACAGGTGTAACTCTGTGAGTGGAAGTCACACATCACAGAGCGGTTTCTCAGAAAGCTTCTTTCCCGATTTCATCTGAGGATACTTCCTTTTTCACCATAGCACTCTATGGGCTTCCAAATATCACTTTGACAATTCCACAAGAACTGACTTAGCGAAAGGCTTCTTGAGGGGAAAGCTGTAACTCTGTGAGATGATATCACAGAACACAAAGAAGTTTCTCAGAAAGCTTCTTTCTCTTTGTTATCGGAGGATATTTCCTTTGGCCCTAGAGTCGTCAAAGGGATCCGAAATACCTGTTCTCAGATTCCACAGAAATAAGGCTAGCAAAGAGATCCACGAAATACAGATGTAACTCTGTGAGTGGAAGTCACACATCACAGAGCAGTTTCTCAGGAAGCTTCTTTCCAGATTTCATCTGAGGATATTCCCTTTTTCTCCATGGCCCTCTATGGGTTTCCAAATATCACTTTGCCAATTCCACAAGAACTGTCTTAGCGAAAGGCTTCTTGAGGGGAAAGCTGTAACTCTGTGAGATGATTTCACAGAACACAAAGAAGTTTCTCAGAAAGCTTCTTTCTCTTTGTTATCGGAGGATATTTCCTTTGGCCCTATAGTCTTCAAAGGGATCCGAAATATCTGTTCTCAGATTCCACAGAAATAAGGCTAGCAAAGAGATCCACGAAATACAGGTGTAACTCTGTGAGTGGAAGTCACACATCACAGAGCAGTTTCTCAGAAAGCTTCTTTCCGGATTTCATCTGAGGATATTCCCTTTTTCACCATAGCCCTCTATGGGCTTCCAAATAACACTTTGCCAATTCCACAAGATCTGTCTTAGCGAAAGGCTTCTTGAGGGGAAAGCTGTAACTCTGTGAGATGATTTCACAAAACACAAAGAAGTTTCTCAGAAAGCTTCTTTCTCTTTGTTATCGGAGGATATTTCTTTCGGCCCTATAGTCTTCAAAGGGATCCGAAATATCTGTTCTCAGATTCCAAAGAAATAAGGCTAGCAAAGAGATCCACGAAATACAGATATAACTCTGTGAGATGAATGAACAGAACTGTAAGCACTTTCTCAGAAAGCTTCTTTCCAGATTTCATTTGAGGATATTTCCTTTTTCACCATAGCCCTCTATGGGCTTCCAAATATCACTTTGCCAATTCCACAAGAACTGTCTTAGGGAAAGACTTCTTGAGGGGAAAGCTGTAACTCTGCGAGATGATTTCACAGAACACAAACAAGTTTCTCAGAAAGCTTCTTTCTCTTTGTTATCGGAGGATATTTCCTTTAGCCCTATAGTCTTCAAAGGGATCCGAAATATCTGTTCTCAGATTCCACAGAAATAAGGCTAGCAAAGAGATCCACAAAATACAGATGTAACTCTGTGAGTGGAAGTCACACATCACAGAGCAGTTTCTCAGAAAGCTTCTTTCCCGATTTCATCTGAGGATACTTCCTTTTTCACCATAGCCCTCTATGGGGTTCCAAATATCACTTTGCCAATTCCACAAGAACTGTCTTAGCGAAAGGCTTCTTGAGGGGAAAGCTGTAACTCTGTGAGATGTTATCACAGAACACAAAGAAGTTTCTCAGAAAGCTTCTTTCTCTTTGTTATCGGAGGATATTTCCTTTTTCCCTATAGTCTTCAAAGGGATCCGAAATATCTGTTCTCAGATTCCACAGAAATAAGGCTAGCAAAGAGATCCACGAAATACAGATGTAACTCTGTGAGTGGAAGTCACACATCACAGAGCAGTTTCTCAGAAAGCATCTTTCCAGATTTCATCTGAGGATATTTCCTATTTCACCCTAGCCCTCTATGGGGTTCCAAATATCACTTTGCCAATTCCACAAGAACTGTCTTAGCGAAAGGCTTCTTGAGGGGAAAGCTGTAACTCTGTGAGATGATTTCACAGAACACAAAGAAGTTTCTCAGAAAGCTTCTTTCTGTTTGTTATCGGAGGATATTTCCTTTGGCCCTGTAGTCTTCAAAGGGATCGGAAATATCTGTTCTCAGATTCCACAGAAATAAGGCTAGCAAAGAGATCCACGAAATACAGATGTAACTCTATGAGTGGAAGTCACACATCACAGAGCACTTTCTCAGAAAGCTTCTTTCCAGATTTCATCTGAGGATATTTCCTTTTTCACCGTAGCCCTCTATGGTCTTCCAAACAACACTTTACCAATTCCACAAGAACTCTCTTAGCGAAGGCTTCTTGAGGGGAAAGCTGTAACTCTGTGAGATGATTTCACAGAACACAAAGAAGTTTCTCAGAAAGCTTCTTTCTCTTTGTTATCGGAGGATATTTCCTTTGGCCCTATAGTCTTCAAAGGGATCCGAAATATCTTTTCTCAGATTCCACAGAAATAAGGCTAGCAAAGAGATCCACGAAATACGGATGTAACTCTCTGAGATGAATCAACAGATCACTAAGCAGTTTCTCAGAGAGCTTCTTTTCAGATTTCATCTGAGGATATTTCCTTTTTCAACACTGCCCTCTATGGGCTTCCAAATATCACTTTGCCAATTCCACAAGAACTGTCTTAGCGAAAGGATTCTTGAGGGGAAAGCTGTAACTCTGTGAGATGATTTCACAGAACACAAAGAAGTTTCTCAGAAATCTTCTTTCTCTTTGTTATCGGAGGATATTTCCTTTGGCCCTATAGTCTTCAAAGGGATCCGAAATATCTGTTCTCAGATTCCACAGAAATAAGGCTAGCAAAGAGATCCACGAAGTACAGATGTAACTCTGTGGGTGGAAGTCACACTTCACAGAGCAGTTTCTCAGAAACCTTTTTTCCAGATTTCATTTGAGGACAATTCCTTTTTCACCATAGACCTCTATGGGCTTCCAAATATCACTTTGCCAATTCCACAAGAACTGTCTTAGCTAAAGGCTTCTTGAGGGGAAAGCTGTAACTCTGTGAGATAATTTCACAGAACACAAAGAACTTTCTCAGAAAGCTTCTTTCTCTTTGTTATCGGAGGATATTTCCTTTGGTCCTGTAGTCTTCAAAGGGATCAGAAATATCTGGTCTCAGATTCCACAGAAATAAGGCTAGCAAAGAGATCCACGAAATACAGATGTAACTCAGTGAGTGGAAGTCACACATTACAGAGCAGATTCTCAGAAAGCTTCTTTCCAGATTTCATCTGAGGATATTTCCTTTTTCACCATAGCCCTCTGTGGGCTTCCAAATATCACTTTGCCAATTCCGGAAGAACTGTCTTAGCGAAAGGCTTCTTGAGGGGAAAGCTGTAACTCTGTGAGATGATTTCACAGAACACAGAGAAGTTTCTCAGAAAGCTTCTTTCTCTTTGTTATCGGAGGATATTTCCTTTGGCCCTATAGTCTTCAAAGGGATCGGAAATATCTGTTGTCAGATTCCACAGAAATAAGGCTAGCAAAGAGATCCACGAAATACAGATGTAACTCTGTGAGTGGAAGTCACACATCACAGAGCTGTTTCTCAGAAAGCTTCTTTCCAGATTTCATCTGAGGATATTTCCTTTTTCACCATAGCCCTCTATGATCTTCCAAATATCACTTTGCCAATTCCACAAGAACTGTCTTAGTGAAAGGCTTCTTGAGGGGAAAGCTGCAACTCTGTGAGATGATTTCACAGAACACAAAGAAGTCTCTCAGAAAGCTTCTTTCTCTTTGTTATCGGAGGATATTTCCTTTGGCCCTATAGTCTTCAAAGGGATCCGAAATATCTGTTCTGAGATTCCACAGAAATAATGCTAGCAAAGAAATCCACGAAATACAGATGTAACTCTGTGAGATGAATGAACAAACACTAAGCAGTTTCTCAGAAAGCTTCTTTCCAGATTTCATCTGAGGATATTTCCTTTTTTACCATAGCCCTCAATGGGCTTCCAAATATCACTTTGCCAATTCCACAAGAACTGTCTTAGCGAAAGGCTTCTTGAGGGGAAAGCTGTAACTCTGCGAGATGATTTCACAGAACACAAAGAAGATTCTCAGAAAGCTTCTTTCTCTTTGTTATCGGAGGATATTTCCTTTGGCCATTTAGTCTTCAAAGAGATCCGAAATATCTGTTCTCAGATTCCACAGAAATAAGGCTAGCAAAGAGATCCACGAAATACAGATGTAACTCTGTGAGTCGAAATCACACATCACAGAGCAGTTTCTCAGGAAGCTTCTCTCCAGATTTCATCTGAGGATATTTCCTTTTTCACCATAGCCCTCTATGGGGTTCCAAATATCACTTTGCCAATTCCACAAGAACTGTCTTAGCGAAAGGCTTCTTGAGGGGAAAGCTGTAACTCTGTGAGATGATTTCACAGAACACAAAGAAGTTTCTCAGAAAGCTTCTTTCTCTTTGTTATCGGAGGATATTTCCTTTAGCCCTATAGTCTTCAAAGGGATCCGAAATATCTGTTCTCAGATTCCACAGAAATAATGCTAGCAAAGAGATCCACAAAATACAGATGTAACTCTGTGAGTGGAAGTCACACATCACAGAGCAGTTTCTCAGAAAGCTTCTTTCCCGATTTCATCTGAGGATACTTCCTTTTTCACCATAGCCCTCTATGGGGTTCCAAATATCACTTTGCCAATTCCACAAGAACTGTCTTAGCGAAAGGCTTCTTGAGGGGAAAGCTGTAACTCTGTGAGATGATATCACAGAACACAAAGAAGTTTCTCAGAAAGCTTCTTTCTCTTTGTTATCGGAGGATATTTCCTTTGGCCCTATAGTCTTCAAAGGGATCCGAAATATCTGTTCTCAGATTCCACAGAAATAAGGCTAGCAAAGAGATCCACGAAATACAGGTGTAACTCTGTGAGTGGAAGTCACACATCACAGAGCAGTTTCTCAGAAAGCATCTTTCCAGATTTCATCTGAGGATATTTCCTATTTCACCATAGCCCTCTATGGGGTTCCAAATATCACTTTGCCAATTCCAGAAGAACTGTCTTAGCGAAAGGCTTCTTGAGGGGAAAGCTGTAACTCTGTGAGATGATTTCACAGAACACAAAGAAGTTTCTCAGAAAGCTTCTTTCTCTTTGTTATCGGAGGATATTTCCTTTGGCCCTGTAGTCTTCAAAGGGATCGGAAATATCTGTTCTCAGATTCCACAGAAATAAGGCTAGCAAAGAGATCCACGAAATACAGAAGTAACTCTATGAGTGGAAGTCACACATCACAGAGCAGTTTCTCAGAAATCTTCTTTCCAGATTTCATCTGAGGATATTTCCTTTTTCACCGTAGCCCTCTATGGTCTTCCAAACAACACTTTACCAATTCCACAAGAACTGTCTTAGCGAAGGCTTCTTGAGGGGAAAGCTGTAACTCTGTGAGATGATTTCACAGAACACAAAGAAGTTTCTCAGAAAGCTTCTTTCTCTTTGTTATCGGAGGATATTTCCTTTGGCCCTATAGTCTTCAAAGGGATCCGAAATATCTTTTCTCAGATTCCACAGAAATAAGGCTAGCAAAGAGATCCACGAAATACGGATGTAACTCTGTGAGATGAATCAACAGATCACTAAGCAGTTTCTCAGAGAGCTTCTTTTCAGATTTCATCTGAGGATATTTCCTTTTTCAACACAGCCCTCTATGGGCTTCCAAATATCACTTTGCCAATTCCACAAGAACTGCCTTAGCGAAAGGCTACTTGAGGGGAAAGCTGTAACTCTGTGAGATGATTTCACAGAACACAAAGAAGTTTCTCAGAAAGCTTCTTTCTCTTTGTTATCGGAGGATATTTCCTTCGGCCCTATAGTCTTCAAAGGGATCCGAAATATCTGTTCTCAGATTCCACAGAAATAAGGCTAGCAAAGAGATCCACGAAATACAGATGTAACTCTGTGAGATGAATGAACAGAACTGTAAGCAGTTTCTCAGAAAGCTTCTTTCCAGATTTCAAATGAGGATATTTCCTTTTTCACCATAGCCCTCTATGGGCTTCCAAATATCACTTTGCCAATTCCACAAGAACTGTCTTAGGGAAAGACTTCTTGAGGGGAAAGCTGTAACTCTGCGAGATGATTTCACAGAACACAAAGAAGTTTCTCAGAAAGCTTCTTTCTCTTTGTTATCGGAGGATATTTCCTTTGGCCATTTAGTCTTCAAAGAGATCCGAAATATCTGTTCTCAGATTCCACAGAAATAAGGCTAGCAAAGAGATCCACGAAATACAGATGTAACTCTGTGAGTCGAAATCACACATCTCAGAGCAGTTTCTCAGAAAGCTTCTCTCCAGATTTCATCTGAGGATATTTCCTTTTTCACCATAGCCCTCTATGGGCTTCCAAATATCACTTTGCCAATTCCACAAGAACTGTCTTAGCGAAAGGCTTCTTGAGGGGAAAGCTGTAACTCTGTGAGATGATTTCACAGAACACAAAGAAGTTTCTCAGAAAGCTTCTTTCTCTTTGTTATCGGAGGATATTTCCTTTGGCCCTGTAGTCTTCAAAGGGATCCGAAATATCTTTTCTCAGATTCCACAGAAATAAGGCTAGCAAAGAGATCCACGAAATACAGATGTAACTCTGTGAGTGGAAGTCACACATCACAGAGCACTTTCTCAGAAAGCTTCTCTCCAGATTTCATCTGAGGATATTTCCTTTTTCACCGTAGCCCTCTATGGTCTTCCAAATATCACTTTACCACTTCCACAAGAACTGTCTTAGCGAAGGCTTCTTGAGGGGAAAGCTGTAACTCTGTGAGATGATTTCACAGAACACAAAGAAGTTTCTCAGAAATGTTCTTTCTCTTTGTTATCGGAGGATATTACCTTTGGCCCTATAGTCTTCAAAGGGATCCGAAATATCTGTTCTCAGATTCCACAGAAATAAGGCTAGCAAAGAGATCCACGAAATACGGATGTAACTCTGTGAGATGAATCAACAGATCACTAAGCAGTTTCTCAGAGAGCTTCTTTTCAGATTTCATCTGAGGATATTTCCTTTTTCAACACAGCCCTCTATGGGCTTCCAAATATCACTTTGCCAATTCCACAAGAACTGTCTTAGCGAAAGGGTTCTTGAGGGGAAAGCTGTAACTCTGTGAGATGATTTCACAGAACACAAAGAAGTTTCTCAGAAATCTTCTTTCTCTTTGTTATCGGAGGATATTTCCTTTGGCCCTATAGTCTTCAAAGGGATCCGAAATATCTGTTCTCAGATTCCACAGAAATAAGGCTAGCAAAGAGATCCACGAAGTACAGATGTAACTCTGTGGGTGGAAGTCACACTTCACAGAGCAGTTTCTCAGAAAGCTTCTTTCCAGATTTCATCGGAGGATATTTCCTTTTTCACCGTAGCCCACTATGGGCTTCCAAATATCACTTTGCCAATTCCACAAGAACTGCCTTAGCGAAAGGCTTCTTGAGGGGAAAGCTGTAACTCTGTGAGATGATTTCACAGAACACAAAGAAGTTTCTCAGAAAGCTTCTTTCTCTTTCTTATCGGAGGATATTTCCTTTGGCCCTATAGTCTTCAAAGGGATCCGAAATATCTGTTCTCAGATTCCACAGAAATAAGGCTAGCAAAGAGATCCACGAAATACAGGTGTAACTCTGTGAGTGGAAGTCACACATCACAGAGCGGTTTCTCAGAAAGCTTCTTTCCCGATTTCATCTGAGGATACTTCCTTTTTCACCATAGCACTCTATGGGCTTCCAAATATCACTTTGACAATTCCACAAGAACTGTCTTAGCCTAAGGCTTCTTGAGGGGAAAGCTGTAACTCTGTGAGATGATATCACAGAACACAAAGAAGTTTCTCAGAAAGCTTCTTTCTCTTTGTTATCGGAGGATATTTCCTTTAGCCCTATATTCTTCAAAGGGATCGGAAATATCTGTTCTCATATTCCACAGAAATAAGGCTAGCAAAGAGATCCACGAAATACAGATGTATCTCTGTGAGTGGAAGGCACACATCACAGAGCAGTTTCTCAGAAAGCATCTTTCCAGATTTCATCTGAGGATATTTCCTATTTCACCATAGCCCTCTATGGGGTTCCAAATATCACTTTGCCAATTCCACAAGAACTGTCTTAGCGAAAGGCTTCTTGAGGGGAAAGCTGTAACTCTGCGAGATGATTTCACAGAACACAAAGAAGTTTCTCAGAAAGCTTCTTTCTCTTTGTTATCGGAGGATATTTCCTTTGGCCATTTGGTCTTCAAAGAGATCCGAAATATCTGTTCTCAGATTCCACAGAAATGAGGCTAGCAAAGAGATCCACGAATTACAGATGTAACTCTGTGAGTCGAAATCACACATCACAGAGCAGTTTCTCAGAAAGCTTCTCTCCAGATTTCATCTGAGGATATTTCCTTTTTCACCATAGCCCTCTATGGGGTTCCAAATATCACTTTGCCAATTCCACAAGAACTGTCTTAGCGAAAGGCTTCTTGAGGGGAAAGCTGTAACTCTGTGAGATGATTTCACAGAACACAAAGAAGGTTCTCAGAAAGCTTCTTTCTCTTTGTTATCGGAGGATATTTCCTTTTGCCCTGTAGTCTTCAAAGGGATCGGAAATATCTGTTCTCAGATTCCACAGAAATAAGGCTAGCAAAGAGATCCACGAAATACAGATGTAACACTGTGAGTCGAAATCACACATCACAGAGCGGTTTCTCAGAAAGCTTCTCTCCAGATTTCATCTGAGGATATTTCCTTTTTCACCATAGCCCTCTATGGGCTTCAAAATATCACTTTGCCAATTCCACAAGAACTGTCTTAGCGAAAGGCCTCTTGAGGGGAAAGCTGTAACTCTGTGAGATGATTTCACAGAACACAAAGAAGTTTCTCAGAAATCTTCTTTCTCTTTGTTATCGGAGGATATTTCCTTTAGCCCTATAGTCTTCAAAGGGATCCGAAATATCTGTTCTCAGATTCCACAGAAATAAGGCTAGCGAAGAGATCCACGAAATACAGATGTAACTCTGTGAGTGGAAGTCACACATCACAGAGGGGTTTCTCAGAAAGCTTCTTTCCCGATTTCATCTGAGGATACTTCCTTTTTCACCATAGCACTCTACGGGCTTCCAAATATCACTTTGCCAATTCCACAAGAACTGTCTTAGCGAAAGGCTTCTTGAGGGGAAAGCTGTAACTCTGTGAGATGATTTCACAGAACACAAAGAAGTTTCTCAGAAAGCTTCTTTCTCTTTGTTATCGGAGGATATTTCCTTTGGCCCTATAGTCTTCAAAGGGATCCGAAATATCTGTTCTCAGATTCCACAGAAATAAGGCTAGCAAAGAGATCCACGAAATACAAATGTAACTCTGTGAGATGAATGAACAGAACCCTAAGCAGTTTCTCAGAAACCTTTTTTCCAGATTTCATTTGAGGATAATTCCTTTTTCACCATAGACCTCTATGGGCTTCCAAATATCACTTTGCCAATTCCACAAGAACTGTCTTAGCGAAAGGCTTCTTGAGGGGAAAGCTGTAACTCTGTGAGATGATTTCATAGAACACAAAGAAGTTTCTCAGAAAGCTTCTTTCTCTTTGTTATCGGAGGATATTTCCTTTGGCCCTATAGTCTTCAAAGGGATCGGAAATATCTGTTCTCAGATTCCACAGAAATAAGGCTAGCAAAGAGATCCACGAAATACAGATGTAATTCTGTGAGTGGAAGTCACACATCACAGAGCAGTTTCTCAGAAAGCTTCTTTCCAGATTTCATCTGAGGATATTTCCTTTTTCACCATAGCCCTCTATGGGCTTCCAAATATCACTTTGCCAATTCCACGATCACTGTCTTAGCGAAAGGCTTCTTGAGGGGAAAGCTGTAACTCTGTGAGTTGATTTCACAGAACACAAAGAAATTTCTCAGAAAGCTTCTTTCTCTTTGTTATCGGAGGATATTTCCTTTGGCCCTATAGTCTTCAAAGGGATCTGAAATACCTGTTCTCAGATTCCACAGAAATAAGGCTAGCAAAGAGATCCACGAAATACAGATGTAACTCTGTGAGTGGAAGTCACACATCACAGAGCAGTTTCTCAGAAAGCTTCTTTCCAGATTTCATCTGAGGATATTTCCTTTTTCACCATAGCCCTCTATGGGCTTCCAAATATCACTTTGCCAATTCCGCAAGAACTGTCTTAGCGATAGCCTTCTTGAGGGGAAAGCTATAACTCTGTGAGATGATTTCACAGAACACAAAGAAGTTTCTCAGAAAGCTTCTTTGTCTTTGTTATCGGAGGATATTTCCTTTGGCCCTATAGTCTTCAAAGGGATCCGAAATATCTGTTCTCAGATTCCACAGAAATAAGGCTAGCAAAGAGATCCACGAAATACAGATGTAACTCTGTGAGTGGAAGTCACACATCACAGAGCAGTTTCTCAGAAAGCTTCTTTCCAGATTTCATATTAGGATATTTCCTTTTTCACCGTAGCCCTCTATGGGCTTCCAAATATCACTTTGCCAATTCCACAAGAACTGTCTTAGCGAAAGGCTTCTTGAGGGGAAAGCTGTAACTCTGTGAGATGATTTCACAGAACACAAAGAAGTTTTTCAGAAAGCTTCTTTCTCTTTATTATCGGAGGATATTTCCTTTGGCCCTTTAGTCTTCAAAGGGATCCGAAATATCTGTTCTCAGATTCCACCGATATAAGGCTACCAAAGAGATCCACGAAATACAGATGTAACTCTGTGAGTGGAAGTCACACATCACAGAGCAGTTTCTCAGAAAGCTTCTTTCCAGATTTCATCTGAGGATATTTCCTTTTTCACCATAGCCCTCTATGGTGCTTCCAAATATCACTTTGCCAATTCCACCAGAACTGTCTTAGCGAAAGGCTTCTTGAGGGGAAAGCTGTAACTCTGTGAGATGATTTCACAGAACACAAAGAAGTTTCTCAGAAACCTTATTTCTCTTTGTTATCGGAGGATAATTCCTTTGGCCCTATAGTCTTCAAAGGAATCCGAAATATCTGTTCTCAGATTCCACAGAAATAAGGCTAGCAAAGAGATCCACGAAATACAGATGTAACTCTGTGAGTGGAAGTCACACATCACAGAGCAGTTTCTCAGAAAGCTTCTTTCCAGATTTCATCTGAGGATATTTCCTTTTTCACCGTAGACCTCTATGGGCTTCCAAATATCACTTTGCCAATTCCACAAGAACTGTCTTAGCGAAAGGCTTCTTGAGGGGAAAGCTGTAACTCTGTGAGATGATTTCAAAGAACACAAAGAAGTTTTTCAGAAAGCTTCTTTCTCTTTGTTATCGGAGGATATTTCCTTTGGCCCTATAGTCTTCAAAGGGATCCGAAATATCTGTTTTCAGATTAAACAGAAATAAGGCTAGCAAAGAGATCCACGAAATACAGATGTAACTCTGTGAGATGAATGAACAGAACACTAAGCAGTTTCTCAGAAAGCTTCTATCCAGATTTCATCTGAGGATATTTCCTTTTTCACCATAGCCTCTATGGGCTTCCAAATATCACTTTGCCAATTCCACAAGAACTGTCTTAGCGAAAGGCTTCTTGAGGGGAAAGCTGTAACTCTGTGAGATGATTTCACAGAACACAAAGAAGTTTCTCAGAAAGCTTCTTTCTCTTTGTTATCGTAGGATATTTCCTTTGGCCCTGTAGTCTTCAAAGGGATCCGAAATATCTGTTCTCAGATTCCACAGAAATAAGGCTAGCAAAGAGATCCACGAAATACAGATGTAACTCTATGAGTGGAAGTCACACATCACAGAGCACTTTCTCAGAAAGCTTCTTTCCAGATTTCATCTGAGGATATTTCCTTTTTCACCGTAGCCCTCTATGGTCTTCCAAACAACACTTTACCAATTCCACAAGAACTGTCTTAGCGAAGGCTTCTTGAGGGGAAAGCTGTAACTCTGTGAGATGATTTCACAGAACACAAAGAAGTTTCTCAGAAAGCTTCTTTCTCTTTGTTATCGGAGGATATTTCCTTTGGCCCTATAGTCTTCAAAGGGATCCGAAATATCTGTTCTCAGATTCCACAGAAATAAGGCTAGCAAAGAGATCCACGAAATACGGATGTAACTCTGTGAGATGAAACAACAGATCACTAAGCAGTTTCTCACAGAGCTTCTTTTCAGATTTCATCTGAGGATATTTCCTTTTTCAACACAGCCCTCTATGGGCTCCCAAATATCACTTTGCCAATTCCACAAGAACTGTCTTAGCGAAAGGGTTCTTGAGGGGAAAGCTGTAACTCTGTGAGATGATTTCACAGAACACAAAGAAGTTTCTCAGAAATCTTCTTTCTCTTTGTTATCGGAGGATATTTCCTTTGGCCCTATAGTCTTCAAAGGGATCCGAAATATCTGTTCTCAGATTCCACAGAAATAAGGCTAGCAAAGAGATCCACGAAGTACAGATGTAACTCTGTGGGTGGAAGTCACACTTCACAGAGCAGTTTCTCAGAAAGCTTCTTTCCAGATTTCATCTGAGGATATTTCCTTTTTCACCGTAGCCCACTATGGGCTTCCAAATATCACTTTGCCAATTCCACAAGAACTGCCTTAGCGAAAGGCTTCTTGAGGGGAAAGCTGTAACTCTGTGAGATGATTTCACAGAACACAAAGAAGTTTCTCAGAAAGCTTCTTTCTCTTTCTTATCGGAGGATATTTCCTTTGGCCCTATAGTCTTCAAAGGGATCCGAAATATCTGTTCTCAGATTCCACAGAAATAAGGCTAGCAAAGAGATCCACGAAATACAGATGTAACTCTGTGAGTGGAAGTCACACATCACAGAGCAGTTTCTCAGGAAGCTTCTTTCCAGATTTCATCTCAGGATATTTCCTTTTTCCCCATAGCCCTCTATGGGTTTCCAAATACCACTTTGCCAATTCCACAAGAACTGTCTTAGCGAAAGGCTTCTTGAGGGGAAAGCTGTAACTCTGTGAGATGATTTCACAGAACACAAAGAAGTTTCTCAGAAAGCTTCTTTCTCTTTGTTATCGGAGGATATTTCCTTTGGCCCTATAGTCTTCAAAGGGATCCGAAATATCTGTTCTCAGATACCACAGAAATAAGGCTAGCAAAGAGATCCACGAAATACAGGTGTAACTCTGTGAGTGGAAGTCACACATCACAGAGCAGTTTCTCAGAAAGCTTCTTTCCGGATTTCATCTGAGGATATTCCCTTTTTCACCATAGCCCTCTATGGGCTTCCAAATATCACTTTGCCAATTCCACAAGAACTGTCTTAGGGAAAGACTTCTTGAGAGTAAAGCTGTACTCTGCGAGATGATTTCACAGAACACAAAGAAGTTTCTCAGAAAGCTTCTTTCTCTTTGTTATCGGAGGATATTTCCTTTGGCCATTTAGTCTTCAAAGAGATCCGAAATATCTGTTCTCAGATTCCACAGAAATAAGGCTAGCAAAGAGATCCACGAAATACAGATGTAACTCTGTGAGTCGAAATCACACATCACAGAGTAGTTTCTCAGATAGCTTCTCTCCAGATTTCATCTGAGGATATTTCCTTTTTCACCATAGCCCTCTATGGGCTTCAAAATATCACTTTGCCAATTCCACAAGAACTGTCTTAGTGAAAGGCTTCTTGAGGGGAAAGCTGTAACTCTGTGAGATGATTTCACAGAACACAAAGAAGTTTCTCAGAAATCTTCTTTCTCTTTGTTATCGGAGGATATTTCCTTTAGCCCTATAGTCTTCAAAGGGATCCGAAATATCTGTTCTCAGATTCCACAGAAATAAGGCTAGCAAAGAGATCCACGAAATACAGATGTAACTCTGTGAGTGGAAGTCACACATCACAGAGCAGTTTCTCAGAAAGCATCTTTCCAGATTTCATCTGAGGATATTTCCTATTTCACCATAGCCCTCTATGGGGTTCCAAATATCACTTTGCCAATTCCACAAGAACTGTCTTAGCGAAAGGCTTCTTGAGGGGAAAGCTGTAACTCTGCGAGATGATTTCACAGAACACAAAGAAGTTTCTCAGAAAGCTTCTTTCTCTTTGTTATCGGAGGATATTTCCTTTGGCCATTTAGTCTTCAAAGAGATCCGAAATATCTGTTCTCAGATTCCACAGAAATAAGGCTAGCAAAGAGATCCACGAAATACAGATGTAACTCTGTGAGTCGAAATCACACATCACAGAGCAGTTTCTCAGAAAGCTTCTCTCCAGATTTCATCTGAGGATATTTCCTTTTTCACCATAGCCCTCTATGGGGTTCCAAATATCACTTTGCCAATTCCACAAGAACTGTCTTAGCGAAAGGCTTCTTGAGGGGAAAGCTGTAACTCTGTGAGATGATTTCACAGAACACAAAGAAGTTTCTCAGAAAGCTTCTTTCTCTTTGTTATCGGAGGATATTTCCTTTGGCCCTGTAGTCTTCAAAGGGATCGGAAATATCTGTTCTCAGATTCCACAGAAATAAGGCTAGCAAAGAGATCCACGAAATACAGATGTAACTCTGTGAGTGGAAGTCACACATCACAGAGCGGTTTCTCAGAAAGCTTCTTTCCCGATTTCATCTGAGGATACTTCCTTTTTCACCATGGCACTCTATGGGCTTCCAAATATCACTTTGCCAATTCCACACGAACTGTCTTAGCGAAAGGCTTCTTGAGGGGAAAGCTGTAACTCTGTGAGATGATATCACAGAACACAATGAAGTTTCTCAGAAAGATTCTTTCTCTTTCTTATCGGAGGATATTTCCTTTAGCCCTATAGTCTTCAAAGGGATCCGAAATATCTGTTCTCAGATTCCACAGAAATAAGGCTAGAAAAGAGATCCACGAAATACAGATGTAACTCTGTGAGGGGAAGTCACACATCACAGAGCAGTTTCTCAGAAAGCATCTTTCCAGATTTCATCTGAGGATATTTCCTATTTCACCATAGCCCTCTATGGGGTTCCAAATATCACTTTGCCAATTCCACAAGAACTGTCTTAGCGAAAGGCTTCTTGAGGGGAAAGCTGTAACTCTGTGAGATGATTTCACAGAACACAAAGAAGTTTCTCAGAAAGCTTCTTTCTCTTTGTTATCGGAGGATATTTCCTTTGGCCCTGTAGTCTTCAAAGGGATCGGAAATATCTGTTCTCAGATTCCACAGAAATAAGGCTAGCAAAGAGATCCACGAAATACAGATGTAACTCTGTGAGTCGAAATCACACATCATAGAGCAGTTTCTCAGAAAGCTTCTCTCCAGATTTCATCTGAGGATATTTCCTTTTTCACCATAGCCCTCTATGGGGTTCCAAATATCACTTTGCCAATTCCACAAGAACTGTCTTAGCGAAAGGCTTCTTGAGGGCAAAGCTGTAACTCTGTGAGATGATTTCACAGAACACAAAGAAGTTTCTCAGAAATCTTCTTTCTCTTTGTTATCGGAGGATATTTCCTTTTGCCCTGTAGTCTTCAAAGGGATCGGAAATATCTGTTCTCAGATTCCACAGAAATAAGGCTAGCAAAGAGATCCACGAAATACAGATGTAACTCTGTGAGTGGAAGTCACACATCACAGAGCGGTTTCTCAGAAAGCTTCTTTCCCGATTTCATCTGAGGATACTTCCTTTTTCACCATTGCACTCTATGGGCTTCCAAATATCACTTTGCCAATTCCACAAGAACTGTCTTAGCGAAAGGCTTCTTGAGAGGAAAGCTGTAACTCTGTGAGATGATATCACAGAACACAAAGAAGTTTCTCAGAAAGATTCTTTCTCTTTGTTATCGGAGGATATTTCCTTTAGCCCTATAGTCTTCAAAGGGATCCGAAATATCTGTTCTCAGATTCCACAGAAATAAGGCTAGCAAAGAGATCCACGAAATACAGATGTAACTCTGTGAGATGAATGAACAGAACTGTAAGCAGTTTCTCAGAAAGCTTCTTTCCAGATTTCATCTGATGATATTTCCTTTTTCACCATAGCCCTCTATGGGCTTCCAAATATCACTTTGCCAATTCCACAAGAACTGTCTTAGGGAAAGACTTCTTGAGGGGAAAGCTGTAACTCTGCGAGATGATTTCACAGAACACAAAGAAGTTTCTCAGAAAGCTTCTTTCTCTTTGTTATCGGAGGATATTTCCTTTGGCCATTTAGTCTTCAAAGAGATCCGAAATATCTGTTCTCAGATTCCACAGAAATAAGGCTAGCAAAGAGATCCACGAAATACAGATGTAACTCTGTGAGTCGAAATCACACATCACAGAGCAGTTTCTCAGAAAGCTTCTCTCCAGATTTCATCTGAGGATATTTCCTTTTTCACCATAGCCCTCTATGGGCTTCAAAATATCACTTTGCCAATTCCACAAGAACTGTCTTAGCGAAAGGCTTCTTGAGGGGAAAGCTGTAACTCTGTGAGATGATTTCACAGAACACAAAGAAGTTTCTCAGAAAGCTTCTTTCTCTTTGTTATCGGAGGATATTTCCTTTAGCCCTATAGTCTTCAAAGGGATCCGAAATATCTGTTCTCAGATTCCACAGAAATAAGGCTAGCAAAGAGATCCACGAAATACAGATGTAACTCTGTGAGTGGAAGTCACACATCACAGAGCAGTTTCTCAGAAAGCATCTTTCCAGATTTCATCTGAGGATATTTCCTATTTCACCATAGCCCTCTATGGGGTTCCAAATATCACTTTGCCAATTCCACAAGAACTGTCTTAGCGAAAGGCTTCTTGAGGGGAAAGCTGTAACTCTGCGAGATGATTTCACAGAACACAAAGAAGTTTCTCAGAAAGCTTCTTTCTCTTTGTTATCGGAGGATATTTCCTTTGGCCATTTAGTCTTCAAAGAGATCCGAAATATCTGTTCTCAGATTCCACAGAAATAAGGCTAGCAAAGAGATCCACGAAATACAGATGTAACTCTGTGAGTCGAAATCACACATCATAGAGCAGTTTCTCAGAAAGCTTCTCTCCAGATTTCATCTGAGGATATTTCCTTTTTCACCATAGCCCTCTATGGGGTTCCAAATATCACTTTGCCAATTCCACAAGAACTGTCTTAGCGAAAGGCTTCTTGAGGGGAAAGCTGTAACTCTGTGAGATGATTTCACAGAACACAAAGAAGTTTCTCAGAAATCTTCTTTCTCTTTGTTATCGGAGGATATTTCCTTTTGCCCTGTAGTCTTCAAAGGGATCGGAAATATCTGTTCTCAGATTCCACAGAAATAAGGCTAGCAAAGAGATCCACGAAATACAGATGTAACTCTGTGAGTGGAAGTCACACATCACAGAGCGGTTTCTCAGAAAGCTTCTTTCCCGATTTCATCTGAGGATACTTCCTTTTTCACCATTGCACTCTATGGGCTTCCAAATATCACTTTGCCAATTCCACAAGAACTGTCTTAGCGAAAGGCTTCTTGAGGGGAAAGCTGTAACTCTGTGAGATGATATCACAGAACACAAAGAAGTTTCTCAGAAAGATTCTTTCTCTTTGTTATCGGAGGATATTTCCTTTAGCCCTATAGTCTTCAAAGGGATCCGAAATATCTGTTCTCAGATTCCACAGAAATAAGGCTAGCAAAGAGATCCACGAAATACAGATGTAACTCTGTGAGTGGAAGTCACACATCACAGAGCAGTTTCTCAGAAAGCATCTTTCCAGATTTCATCTGAGGATATTTCCTATTTCACCATAGCCCTCTATGGGGTTCCAAATATCACTTTGCCAATTCCACAAGAACTGTCTTAGCGAAAGTCTTCTTGAGGGGAAAGCTGTAACTCTGTGAGATGATTTCACGGAACACAAAGAAGTTTCTCAGAAAGCTTCTTTCTCTTTGTTATCGGAGGATATTTCCTTTGGCCCTGTAGTCTTCAAAGGGATCGGAAATATCTGTTCTCATATTCCACAGAAATAAGGCTAGCAAAGAGATACACGAAATACGGATGTATCTCTGTGAGATGAATCAACAGATCACTAAGCAGTTTCTCAGAGAGCTTCTTTTCAGATTTCATCTGAGGATATTTCCTTTTTCAACACAGCCCTCTATGGGCTTCCAAATATCACTTTGCCAATTCAACAAGAACTGTCTTAGCGAAAGGGTTCTTGAGGGGAAAGCTGTAACTCTGTGAGATGATTTCACAGAACACAAAGAAGTTTCTCAGAAATCTTCTTTCTCTTTGTTATCGGAGGATATTTCCTTTGGCCCTATAGTCTTCAAAGGGATCCGAAATATCTCTTCTCAGATTCCACAGAAATAAGGCTAGCAAAGAGATCCACGAAGTACAGATGTAACTCTGTGGGTGGAAGTCACACTTCACAGAGCAGTTTCTCAGAAAGCTTCTTTCCAGATTTCATCTGAGGATATTTCCTTTTTCACCGTAGCCCACTATGGGCTTCCAAATATCACTTTGCCAATTCCACAAGAACTGCCTTAGCGAAAGGCTTCTTGAGGGGAAAGCTGTAACTCTGTGAGATGATTTCACAGAACACAAAGAAGTTTCTCAGAAAGCTTCTTTCTCTTTGTTATCGGAGGATATTTCCTTTGGCCCTATATTCTTCAAAGGGATCCGAAATATCTGTTCTCAGATTCCACAGAAATAAGGCTAGCAAAGAGATCCACGAAATACAGGTGTAACTCTGTGAGTGGAAGTCACACATCACAGAGCAGTTTCTCAGAAAGCTTCTTTCCCGATTTCATCTGAGGATACTTCCTTTTTCACCATAGCACTCTATGGGCTTCCAAATATCACTTTGACAATTCCACAAGAACTGTCTTAGCGAAAGGCTTCTTGAGGGGAAAGCTGTAACTCTGTGAGATGATATCACAGAACACAAAGAAGTTTCTCAGAAAGCTTCTTTCTCTTTGTTATCGGAGGATATTTCCTTTGGCCCTATAGTCCTCAAAGGGATCCGAAATACCTGTTCTCAGATTCCACAGAAATAAGGCTAGCAAAGAGATCCACGAAATACAGATGTAACTCTGTGAGTGGAAGTCACACATCACGGAGCAGTTTCTCAGGAAGCTTCTTTCCAGATTTCATCTGAGGATATTCCCTTTTTCTCCATGGCCCTCTATGGGTTTCCAAATATCACTTTGCCAATTCCACAAGAACTGTCTTAGCGAAAGGCTTCTTGAGGGGAAAGCTGAAAATCTCTGAGATGATTTCACAGAACACAAAGAAGTTTCTCAGAAAGCTTCTTTCTCTTTGTTATCGGAGGATATTTCCTTTGGCCCTATAGTCTTCAAAGGGATCCGAAATATCTGTTCTCAGATTCCACAGAAATAAGGCTAGCAAAGAGATCCACGAAATACAGATGTAACTCTGTGAGTGGAAGTCACACATCACAGAGCAGATTCTCAGAAAGCTTCTTTCCAGATTTCATCTGAGGATATTTCCTTTTTCACCATATCCCTCTATGGGCTTCCAAATAACACTTTGCCAATTCCACAAGAACTGTCTTAGCGAAAGGCTTCTTGAGGGGAAAGCTGTAACTCTGTGAGATGATTTCACAGAACACAAAGAAGTTTCTCAGAAAGCTTCTTTCTCTTTGTTATCGGAGGATATTTCCTTTGGCCCTATAGTCTTCAAAGGGATCCGAAATATCTTTTCTCAGATTCCACAGAAATAAGGCTAGCAAAGAGAACCACGAAATACAGATGTAACTCTGTGAGATGAATCAACAGAACACTAAGCAGTTTCTCAGAGAGCTTCTTTTCAGTTTTCGTCTGAGGATATTTCCTTTTTCACCATAGCCCTCTATGGGCTTCCAAATATCACTTTGCCAATTCCACAAGGACTGTCTTAGCGAAAGGCTTCTTGAGGGGAAAGCTGTAACTCTGTGAGATGATTTCACAGAACACAAAGAAGTTTCTCAGAAAGCTTCTTTGTCTTTGTTATCGGAGGATATTTCCTTTGGCCCTATAGTCTTCAAAGGGATCCGAAATATCTGTTCTCAGATTCCACAGAAATAAGGCTAGCAAAGAGATCCACGAAATACAGATGTAACTCTGTGGGTGGAAGTCACACTTCACAGAGCAGTTTCTCAGAAAGCTTCTTTCCAGATTTCATCTGAGGATATTTCCTTTTTCACCGTAGCCCACTATGGGCTTCCAAATATCACTTTGCCAATTCCACAAGAACTGCCTTAGCGAAAGGCTTCTTGAGGGGAAAGCTGTAACTCTGTGAGATGATTTCACAGAACACAAAGAAGTTTCTCAGAAAGCTTCTTTCTCTTTGTTATCGGAGGATATTTCCTTTGGCCCTATATTCTTCAAAGGGATCCGAAATATCTGTTCTCAGATTCCACAGAAATAAGGCTAGCAAAGAGATCCACGAAATACAGGTGTAACTCTGTGAGTGGAAGTCACACATCACAGAGCGGTTTCTCAGAAAGCTTCTTTCCCGATTTCATCTGAGGATACTTCCTTGTTCACCATAGCACTCTATGGGCTTCCAAATATCACTTTGACAATTCCACAAGAACTGTCTTAGCGAAAGGCTTCTTGAGGGGAAAGCTGTAACTCTGTGAGATGATATCACAGAACACAAAGAAGTTTCTCAGAAAGCTTCTTTCTCTTTGTTATCGGAGGATATTTCCTTTGGCCCTATAGTCGTCAAAGGGATCCGAAATACCTGTTCTCAGATTCCACAGAAATAAGGCTAGCAAAGAGATCCACGAAATACAGATGTAACTCTGTGAGTGGAAGTCACACATCACAGAGCAGTTTCTCAGGAAGCTTCTTTCCAGATTTCATCTGAGGATATTCCCTTTTTCTCCATGGCCCTCTATGGGTTTCCAAATATCACTTTGCCAATTCCACAAGAACTGTCTTAGCGAAAGGCTTCTTGAGGGGAAAGCTGTAACTCTGTGAGATGATTTCACAGAACACAAAGAAGTTTCTCAGAAAGCTTCTTTCTCTTTGATATCGGAGGATATTTCCTTTGGCCCTATAGTCTTCAAAGGGATCCGAAATATCTGTTCTCAGATTCCACAGAAATAAGGCTAGCAAAGAGATCCACGAAATACAGATGTAACTCTGTGAGTGGAAGTCACACATCACAGAGCAGATTCTCAGAAAGCTTCTTTCCAGATTTCATCTGAGGATATTTCCTTTTTCACCATATCCCTCTATGGGCTTCCAAATAACACTTTGCCAATTGCACAAGAACTGTCTTAGCGAAAGGCTCCTTGAGGGGAAAGCTGTAACTCTGTGAGATGATTTCACAGAACACAAAGAAATTTCTCAGAAAGCTTCTTTCTCTTTGTTATCGGAGGATATTTCCTTTGGCCCTATAGTCTTCAAAAGGATCCGAAATATCTGTTCTCAGATTCCACAGAAATAAGGCTAGCAAAGAGATCCACGAAATACAGGTGTAACTCTGTGAGTGGAAGTCACACATCACAGAGCGGTTTCTCAGAAAGCTTCTTTCCCGATTTCATCTGAGGATACTTCCTTTTTCACCATAGCACTCGATGGGCTTCCAAATATCACTTTGACAATTCCACAAGAACTGTCTTAGCGAAAGGCTTCTTGAGGGGAAAGCTGTAACTCTGTGAGATGATATCACAGAACACAAAGAAGTTTCTCAGAAAGCTTCTTTCTCTTTGTTATCGGAGGATATTTCCTTTGGCCCTATAGTCGTCAAAGGGATCCGAAATACCTGTTCTCAGATTCCACAGAAATAAGGCTAGCAAAGAGATCCACGAAATACAGATGTAACTCTGTGAGTGGAAGTCACACATCACAGAGCAGTTTCTCAGGAAGCTTCTTTCCAGATTTCATCTGAGGATATTCCCTTTTTCTCCATGGCCCTCTATGGGTTTCCAAATATCACTTTGCCAATTCCACAAGAACTGTCTTAGCGAAAGGCTTCTTGAGGGGAAAGCTGTAACTCTGTGAGATGATTTCACAGAACACAAAGAAGTTTCTCAGAAAGCTTCTTTCTCTTTGTTATCGGAGGATATTTCCTTTGGCCCTATAGTCTTCAAAGGGATCCGAAATATCTGTTCTCAGATTCCACAGAAATAAGGCTAGCAAAGAGATCCACGAAATACAGATGTAACTCTGTGAGTGGAAGTCACACATCACAGAGCAGATTCTCAGAAAGCTTCTTTCCAGATTTCATCTGAGGATATTTCCTTTTTCACCATATCCCTCTATGGGCTTCCAAATAACACTTTGCCAATTCCACAAGAACTGTCTTAGCGAAAGGCTTCTTGAGGGGAAAGCTGTAACTCTGTGAGATGATTTCACAGAACACAAAGAAATTTCTCAGAAAGCTTCTTTCTCTTTGTTATCGGAGGATATTTCTTTTGGCCCTATAGTCTTCAAAGGGATCGGAAATATCTGTTCTCTGATTCCACAGAAATAAGGCTAGCAAAGAGATCCACGAAATACAGATGTAACTCTGTGAGATGAATCAACAGAACACTAAGCAGTTTCTCAGAGAGCTTCTTTTCAGTTTTCATCTGAGGATATTTCCTTTTTCACCATAGCCCTCTATGGGCTTCCAAATATCACTTTGCCAATTCCACAAGAACTGTCTTAGCGAAAGGCTTCTTGAGGGGAAAGCTGTAACTCTGTGAGATGATTTCACAGAACACAAAGAAGTTTCTCAGAAAGCTTCTTTCTCTTTGTTATCGGAGGATATTTCCTTTGGCCCTATAGTCTTCAAAGGGATCCGAAATATCTGTTCTCAGATTCCACAGAAATAAGGCTAGCAAAGAGATCCACGAAATACAGATGTAACTCTGTGGGTGGAAGTCACACTTCACAGAGCAGTTTCTCAGAAAGCTTCTTTCCAGATTTCATCTGAGGATATTTCCTTTTTCACTGTAGCCCACTATGGGCTTCCAATTATCACTTTGCCAATTCCACAAGAACTGTCTAGGAGAAAGGCTTTTTGAGGGGAAAGCTGTATCTCTGTGAGATGATTTCACAGAACACAAAGAAGTTTCTCAGAAAGCTTCTTTCTCTTTGTTATCGGAGGATATTTCCTTTGGCCCTATAGTCTTCAATGGGATCCGAAATATCTCTCTCAGATTCCACAGAAATAAGGCTTTCAAAGAGATCCACGAAATACAGATGTAACTCTGTGAGTGGAAGTCAGACCTCACAGAGCAGTTTCTGAGAAAGCCTCTTTCCAGATTTCATCTGAGGATATTTCCTTTTTCACCATAGCCCTCTATGTTCTTCCAAAAATCACTTTGCCAATTCCACGAGCACTGTCTTAGCGAAAGGCTTCTTGAGGGGAAAGCTGTAACTCTGTGAGATGATTTCACAGAACACAAATAAGTTTCTCTGAAAGCTTCTTTCTCTTTGTTATCGGAGGATATTTCCTTTGGCCCTATAGTCTTCAAAGGGATCCGAAATATCTGTTCTCAGATTCCACAGAAATAAGGCTAGCAAAGAGATCCACGAAATACAGATGTAACTCTGTGAGATTAATGATCAGAAAACTAAGCAGTTTCTCTGAAAGCTTCTTTCCCGATTTCATCTGAGGATATTTCCTTTTTCACCGTAGCCCTCTATGGGCTTCCAAATATCACTTTGTCAATTCCACAAGAACTATCTTAGCGAAAGGCTTCTTGAGGGGAAAGTTGTATCTCTGTGAGATGATTTCACAGAACACAAAGAAGTTTCTCAGAAAGCTTCTTTCTCTTTGTTATCGGAGAATATATTCTTTGGCCCTATAGTCTTCAAAGGGATCCGAAATATCTGTTCTCAGATTCCACAGAAATAAGGCTAGCAAAGAGATCCACGAAATACAGATGTAACTCTGTGAGTGGAAGCCACACATCACAGAGCAGTTTCTCAGAAAGCTTCTTTCCAGATTTCATCTCAGGACATTTCCTTTTTCACCATAGCCCTCTAAGGGCTTCCAAATATCACTTTGCCAATTCCACAAGAACTGTCTTAGAGAAAGGCTTCTTGAGGCGAAAGCTGTAACTCTGTGAGATGATTTCACAGAACACAAAGAAGTTTCTCTGAAAGCTTCTTTCTCTTTGTTATCGGAGGATATTTCCTTTGGCCCTATAGTCTTCAAAGGGATCCGAAATATCTGTTCTCAGATTCCACAGAAATAAGGCTAGCAAAGAGATCCACGAAATGCAGATGTAACTCTGTGAGTGGAAGTCACACATCACAGAGCAGTTTCTCAGAAAGCTTCTTTGCAGATTTCATCTGAGGATATTTCCTTTTTCACCATAGCCCTCTACGGGCTTCCAAATATCACTTTGCCAATTCCACGAGCACTGTCTTAGCGAAAGGCTTCTTGAGGGGAAAGCTGTAACTCTGTCAGATGATTTCACAGAACACAAAGAAGTTTCTCAGAAAGCTTCTTTCTCTTTGTTATCGGAGGATATTTCCTTTGGCCCTATAGTCTTCAAAGGGATCCGAAATATCTGTTCTCAGATTCCACAGAAATAAGGCTAGCAAAGAGATCCACGAAATACAAATGTAACTCTGTGAGATGAATGAACAGAACCCTAAGTAGTTTCTCAGAAACCTTTTTTCCAGATTTCATTTGAGGATAATTCCTTTTTCACCATAGACCTCTATGGGCTTCCAAATATCACTTTGCCAATTCCACAAGCACTGTCTTAGCGAAAGGCTTCTTGAGGGGAAAGCTGTAACTCTGTGAGATAATTTCACAGAACACAAAGAAGTTTCTCAGAAAGCTTCTTTCTCTTTGTTATCGGAGGATATTTCCTTTGGTCCTGTAGTCTTCAAAGGGATACGAAATATCTGTTCTCAGATTCCACAGAAATAAGGCTAGCAAAGAGATCCACAAAATACAGATGTAACTCAGTGAGTGGAAGTCACACATCACAGAGCAGATTCTCAGAAAGCTTCTTTCCAGATTTCATCTGAGGATATTTCCTTTTTCACCATAGCCCTCTGTGGGCTTCCAAATATCACTTTGCCAATTCCGGAAGAACTGTCTTAGCGAAAGGCTTCTTGAGGGGAAAGCTGTAACTCTGTGAGATGATTTCACAGAACACAGAGAAGTTTCTCAGAAAGCTTCTTTCTCTTTGTTATCGGAGGATATTTCCTTTGGCCCTATACTCTTCAAAGGGATCGGAAATATCTGTTCTCAGATTCCACAGAAATAAGGCTAGCAAAGAGATCCACGAAATACAGATGTAACTCTGTGAGTGGAAGTCACACATCACAGAGCTGTTTCTCAGAAAGCTTCTTTCCAGATTTCATCTGAGGATATTTCCTTTTTCACCATAGCCCTCCATGGTCTTCCAAATATCACTTTGCCAATTCCACAAGAACTGTCTTAGTGAAAGGCTTCTTGAGGGGAAAGCTGTAACTCTGTGACATGATTTCACAGAACACAAAGAAGTTTCTCAGAAAGCTTCTTTCTCTTTGTTATCGGAGAATATATTCTTTGGCCCTATAGTCTTCAAAGGGATCGGAAATATCTGTTCTCAGATTCCACAGAAATAAGGCTAGCAAAGAGATCCACGAAATACAGATGTAACTCTGTGAGTGGAAGTCACACATCACAGAGCAGTTTCTCAGAAAGCTTCTTTCCAGATTTCATCTCAGGACATTTCCTTTTTCACCATAGCCCTCTAAGGGCTTCCAAATATCACTTTGCCAATTCCACAAGAACTGTCTTAGCGAAAGGCTTCTTGAGGCGAAAGCTGTAACTCTGTGAGATGATTTCACAGAACACAAAGAAGTTTCTCTGAAAGCTTCTTTCTCTTTGTTATCGGAGGATATTTCCTTTGGCCCTATAGTCTTCAAAGGGAACCGAAATATCTGTTCTCAGATTCCACAGAAATAAGGCTAGCAAAGAGATCCACGAAATGCAGATGTAACTCTGTGAGTGGAAGTCACACATCACAGAGCAGTTTCTCAGAAACCTTCTTTCCAGATTTCATCTGAGGATATTTCCTTTTTCACCATAGCCCTCTATGGGCTTCCAAATATCACTTTGCCAATTCCACGAGCACTGTCTTAGCGAAAGGCTTCTTGAGGGGAAAGCTGTAACTCTGTGAGATGATTTCACAGAACACAAAGAAGTTTCTCAGAAAGCTTCTTTCTCTTTGTTATCGGAGGATATTTCCTTTGGCCCTATAGTCTTCAAAGGGATCCGAAATATCTGTTCTCAGATTCCACAGAAATAAGGCTAGCAAAGAGATCCACGAAATACAAATGTAACTCTGTGAGATGAATGAACAGAACCCTAAGCAGTTTCTCAGAAACCTTTTTTCCAGATTTCATTTGAGGATATTTCCTTTTTCACCATAGCCCTCTATGGGCTTCCAAATATCACTTTGCCAATTCCACAAGAACTGTCTTAGCGAAAGGCTTCTTGAGGGGAAAGCTGTAACTCTGTGAGATAATTTCACAGAACACAGAGAAGTTTCTCAGAAAGCTTCTTTCTCTTTGTTATCGGAGGATATTTCCTTTGGTCCTGTAGTCTTCAAAGGGATCCGAAATATCTGTTCTCAGATTCCACAGAAATAAGGCTAGCAAAGAGATCCACGAAATATAGATGTAACTCAGTGAGTGGAAGTCACACATCACAGAGCAGATTCTGAGAAAGCTTCTTTCCAGATTTCATCTGAGAATATTTCCTTTTTCACCATAGCCCTCTGTGGGGTTCCAAATATCACTTTGCCAATTCCGGAAGAACTGTCTTAGCGAAAGGCTTCTTGAGGGGAAAGCTGTAACTCTGTGAGATGATTTCACAGAACACAGAGAAGTTTCTCAGAAAGCTTCTTTCTCTTTGTTATCGGAGGATATTTCCTTTGGCCCTATAGTCTTCAAAGGGATCGGAAATATCTGTTCTCAGATTCCACAGAAATAAGGCTAGCAAAGAGATCCACGAAATACAGATGTAACTCTGTGAGTGGAAGTCACACATCACAGAGCTGTTTCTCAGAAAGCTTCTTTCCAGATTTCATCTGAGGATATTTCCTTTTTCACCATAGCCCTCTATGGTCTTCCAAATATCACTTTGCCAATTCCACAAGAACTGTCTTAGTGAAAGGCTTCTTGAGGGGAAAGCTGTAACTCTGTGAGATGATTTCACAGAACACAAAGAAGTCTCTCAGAAAGCTTCTTTCTCTTTGTTATCGGAGGATATTTCCTTTGGCCCTATAGTCTTCAAAGGGATCCGAAATATCTGTTCTGAGATTCCACAGAAATAATGCTAGCAAAGAAATCCACGAAATACAGATGTAACTCTGTGAGATGAATGAACAAACACTAAGCAGTTTCTCAGAAAGCTTCTTTCCAGATTTCATCTGAGGATATTTCCTTTTTCACCATAGCCCTCAATGGGCTTCCAAATATCACTTTGCCAATTCCACAAGAACTGTCTTAGCGAAAGGCTTCTTGAGGGGAAAGCTGTAACTCTGTGAGATGATTTCACAGAACACAAAGAAGTTTCTCAGAAAGCTTCTTTCTCTTTGTTATCGGAGGATATTTCCTTTGGCCCTATAGTCTTCAAATGGATCGGAAATATCTGTTCTCAGATTCCACAGAAATAAGGCTAGCAAAGAGATCCACGAAATACAGATGTAACTCTGTGAGTGGAAGTCACACATCACAGAGCAGTTTCTCAGAAAGCTTCTTTCCAGATTTCATCTGAGGATATTTCCTTTTTCACCGTAGCCCTCCATGGGCTTCCAAATATCACTTTGCCAATTCCACGATCACTGTCTTAGCGAAAGGCTTCTTGAGGGGAAAGCTGTAACTCTGTGAGTTGATTTCACAGAACACAAAGAAATTTCTCAGAAAGCTTCTTTCTCTTTGTTATCGGAGGATATTTCCTTTGGCCCTATAGTCTTCAAAGGGATCTGAAATACCTGTTCTGAGATTCCACAGAAATAAGGCTAGCAAAGAGATCCACGAAATACAGATGTAACTCTGTGAGTGGAAGTCACACATCACAGAGCAGCTTCTCAGAAAGCTTCTTTCCAGATTTCATCTGATTATATTTCCTTTTTCAGCATAGCCCTCTATGGGCTTCCAAATATCACTTTGCCAATTCCACAAGAACTGTCTTAGCGAAAGGCTTCTTGAGGGGAAGGCTGTAACTCTGTGAGACGACTTCACAGAACACAAAGAAGTTTCTCAGAAAGCTGCTTTCTCTTTGTTATCGGAGGATATTTCCTTTGGCCCTATAGTCTTCAAAGGGATCCGAAATATCTGTTCTCAGATTCCACAGAAATAAGGCTAGTAAAGAGATCCAGGAAATACAGATGTAACTCTGTGAGAGGAAGTCACACATCACAGAGCAGTTTCTCAGAAAGCTTCTTTCCAAATTTCATCTGAGGATATTTCCTTTTTCACCATAGCCCTCTATGGGCTTCCAAATATCACTTTGCCAATTGCGCAAGAACTGTCTTAGCGATAGACTTCTTGAGGGGAAAGCTGTAACTCTGTGAGATGATTTCGCAGAACACAAAGAAGTTTCTCAGAAAGCTTCTTTGTCTTTGTTATCGGAGGATATTTCCTTTGGCCCTATAGTCTTCAAAGGGATCCGAAATATCTGTTCTCAGATTCCACAGAAATAAGGCTAGCAAAGAGAACCACGAAATTCAGATGTAACTCTGTGAGTGGAAGTCAAACATCACAGAGCAGTTTCTCAGAAAGCTTCTTTCCAGATTTCATCTTAGGATATTTCCTTTTTCACCGTAGCCCTCTATGGGCTTCCAAATATCACTTTGCCAATTCCACAAGAACTGTCTTAGCGAAAGGCTTCTTGAGGGGAAAGCTGTAACTCTGTGAGATGATTTCAGAGAACACAAAGAAGTTTCTCAGAAAGCTTCTTTCTCTTTTTTATCGGAGGATATTTCCTTTGGCCCTTTAGTCTTCAAAGGGATCTGAAATATCTGTTCTCAGATTCCACCGATATAAGGCTACCAAAGAGATCCACGAAATACAGATGTAACTCTGTGAGTGGAAGTCACACATCACAGAGCAGTTTCTCAGAAAGCTTCTTTCCAGATTTCATCTGAGGATATTTCCTTTTTCACCATAGCCCTCTATGGGCTTCCAAATATCACTTTGCCAATTCCACAAGAACTGTCTTAGCGAAAGGCTTCTTGAGGGGAAAGCTGTAACTCTGTGAGATGATTTCACAGAACACAAAGAAGTTTCTCAGAAAGCTTATTTCTCTTTGTTATAGGAGGATAATTCCTTTGGCCCTATAGTCTTCAAAGGAATCCGAAATATCTGTTCTCAGATTCCACAGAAATAAGGCTAGCAAAGAGATCCATGAAATACAGATGTAACTCTGTGAGTGTAAGTCACACATCACAGAGCAGTTTCTCAGAAAGCTTCTTTCCAGATTTCATCTGAGGATATTTCCTTTTTCACCGTAGACCTCTATGGGCTTCCAACTATCACTTTGCCAATTCCACAAGAACTGTCTTAGCGAAAGGCTTCTTGAGGGGAAAGCTGTAACTCTGTGAGATGATTTCACAGAACACAAAGAAGTTTCTCAGAAAGCTTCTTTCTCTTTGTTATCGGAGGATATTTCCTTTGGCCCTATAGTCTTCAAAGGGATCCGAAATATCTGTTCTCAGATTCCACAGAAATAAGGCTAGCAAAGAGATCCACGAAATACACATGTAACTCTGTGAGATGAAGGAACAGAACACTAAGCAGTTTCTCAGAAAGCTTCTTTCCCGATTTGGTCTGAGGATATTTCCTTTTTCACCATAGCCCTGTAAGGGCTTCGAAATATCACTTTGCCAATACCACAAGAACTGTATTAGCGAAAGGCTTCTTGAAGGGAAAGCTGTAACTCTGTGAGATGATTTTACAGAACACAAAGAAGTTTCTCAGAAAGCTTCTTTCTCTTTGTTATCGGAGGATATTTCCTTTGGCCCTATATTCTTCAAAGGGATCCGAAATATCTGTTCTCAGATTCCACAGAAATAAGGCTAGCAAAGAGAACCACGAAATACAGATGTAACTCTGTGAGATGAATGAACAGAACACTAAGCAGTTTCTCAGAAAGCTTCTATCCAGATTTCATCTGAGGATATTTCCTTTTTCACCATAGCCCTCTATGGGCTTCCAAATATCACTTTGCCAATTCCACAAGAACTGTCTTAGCGAAAGGCTTCTTGAGGGGAAAGCTGTAACTCTGTGAGATGATTTCACAGAACACAAAGAAGTTTCTCAGAAAGCTTCTTTCTCTTTGTTATCGGAGGATATTTCCTTTGGCCCTATAGTCTTCAAAGGGATCCGAAATATCTGTTCTCAGATTCCACAGAAATAAGGCTAGCAAAGAGATCCACGAAATACAAATGTAACTCTGTGAGATGAATGAACAGAACCCTAAGCAGTTTCTCAGAAACCTTTTTTCCAGATTTCATTTGAGGATATTTCCTTTTTCACCATAGCCCTCTATGGGCTTCCAAATATCACTTTGCCAATTCCACAAGAACTGTCTTAGCGAAAGGCTTCTTGAGGGGAAAGCTGTAACTCTGTGAGATAATTTCACAGAACACAGAGAAGTTTCTCAGAAAGCTTCTTTCTCTTTGTTATCGGAGGATATTTCCTTTGGTCCTGTAGTCTTCAAAGGGATCCGAAATATCTGTTCTCAGATTCCACAGAAATAAGGCTAGCAAAGAGATCCACGAAATATAGATGTAACTCAGTGAGTGGAAGTCACACATCACAGAGCAGATTCTGAGAAAGCTTCTTTCCAGATTTCATCTGAGAATATTTTCTTTTTCACCATAGCCCTCTGTGGGGTTCCAAATATCACTTTGCCAATTCCGGAAGAACTGTCTTAGCGAAAGGCTTCTTGAGGGGAAAGCTGTAACTCTGTGAGATGATTTCACAGAACACAGAGAAGTTTCTCAGAAAGCTTCTTTCTCTTTGTTATCGGAGGATATTTCCTTTGGCCCTATAGTCTTCAAAGGGATCGGAAATATCTGTTCTCAGATTCCACAGAAATAAGGCTAGCAAAGAGATCCACGAAATACAGATGTAACTCTGTGAGTGGAAGTCACACATCACAGAGCTGTTTCTCAGAAAGCTTCTTTCCAGATTTCATCTGAGGATATTTCCTTTTTCACCATAGCCCTCTATGGTCTTCCAAATATCACTTTGCCAATTCCACAAGAACTGTCTTAGTGAAAGGCTTCTTGAGGGGAAAGCTGTAACTCTGTGAGATGATTTCACAGAACACAAAGAAGTCTCTCAGAAAGCTTCTTTCTCTTTGTTATCGGAGGATATTTCCTTTGGCCCTATAGTCTTCAAAGGGATCCGAAATATCTGTTCTGAGATTCCACAGAAATAATGCTAGCAAAGAAATCCACGAAATACAGATGTAACTCTGTGAGATGAATGAACAAACACTAAGCAGTTTCTCAGAAAGCTTCTTTCCAGATTTCATCTGAGGATATTTCCTTTTTCACCATAGCCCTCAATGGGCTTCCAAATATCACTTTGCCAATTCCACAAGAACTGTCTTAGCGAAAGGCTTCTTGAGGGGAAAGCTGTAACTCTGTGAGATGATTTCACAGAACACAAAGAAGTTTCTCAGAAAGCTTCTTTCTCTTTGTTATCGGAGGATATTTCCTTTGGCCCTATAGTCTTCAAATGGATCGGAAATATCTGTTCTCAGATTCCACAGAAATAAGGCTAGCAAAGAGATCCACGAAATACAGATGTAACTCTGTGAGTGGAAGTCACACATCACAGAGCAGTTTCTCAGAAAGCTTCTTTCCAGATTTCATCTGAGGATATTTCCTTTTTCACCGTAGCCCTCCATGGGCTTCCAAATATCACTTTGCCAATTCCACGATCACTGTCTTAGCGAAAGGCTTCTTGAGGGGAAAGCTGTAACTCTGTGAGTTGATTTCACAGAACACAAAGAAATTTCTCAGAAAGCTTCTTTCTCTTTGTTATCGGAGGATATTTCCTTTGGCCCTATAGTCTTCAAAGGGATCTGAAATACCTGTTCTGAGATTCCACAGAAATAAGGCTAGCAAAGAGATCCACGAAATACAGATGTAACTCTGTGAGTGGAAGTCACACATCACAGAGCAGCTTCTCAGAAAGCTTCTTTCCAGATTTCATCTGATTATATTTCCTTTTTCAGCATAGCCCTCTATGGGCTTCCAAATATCACTTTGCCAATTCCACAAGAACTGTCTTAGCGAAAGGCTTCTTGAGGGGAAGGCTGTAACTCTGTGAGACGACTTCACAGAACACAAAGAAGTTTCTCAGAAAGCTGCTTTCTCTTTGTTATCGGAGGATATTTCCTTTGGCCCTATAGTCTTCAAAGGGATCCGAAATATCTGTTCTCAGATTCCACAGAAATAAGGCTAGTAAAGAGATCCAGGAAATACAGATGTAACTCTGTGAGAGGAAGTCACACATCACAGAGCAGTTTCTCAGAAAGCTTCTTTCCAAATTTCATCTGAGGATATTTCCTTTTTCACCATAGCCCTCTATGGGCTTCCAAATATCACTTTGCCAATTGCGCAAGAACTGTCTTAGCGATAGACTTCTTGAGGGGAAAGCTGTAACTCTGTGAGATGATTTCGCAGAACACAAAGAAGTTTCTCAGAAAGCTTCTTTGTCTTTGTTATCGGAGGATATTTCCTTTGGCCCTATAGTCTTCAAAGGGATCCGAAATATCTGTTCTCAGATTCCACAGAAATAAGGCTAGCAAAGAGAACCACGAAATTCAGATGTAACTCTGTGAGTGGAAGTCAAACATCACAGAGCAGTTTCTCAGAAAGCTTCTTTCCAGATTTCATCTTAGGATATTTCCTTTTTCACCGTAGCCCTCTATGGGCTTCCAAATATCACTTTGCCAATTCCACAAGAACTGTCTTAGCGAAAGGCTTCTTGAGGGGAAAGCTGTAACTCTGTGAGATGATTTCAGAGAACACAAAGAAGTTTCTCAGAAAGCTTCTTTCTCTTTATTATCGGAGGATATTTCCTTTGGCCCTTTAGTCTTCAAAGGGATCTGAAATATCTGTTCTCAGATTCCACCGATATAAGGCTACCAAAGAGATCCACGAAATACAGATGTAACTCTGTGAGTGGAAGTCACACATCACAGAGCAGTTTCTCAGAAAGCTTCTTTCCAGATTTCATCTGAGGATATTTCCTTTTTCACCATAGCCCTCTATGGGCTTCCAAATATCACTTTGCCAATTCCACAAGAACTGTCTTAGCGAAAGGCTTCTTGAGGGGAAAGCTGTAACTCTGTGAGATGATTTCACAGAACACAAAGAAGTTTCTCAGAAAGCTTATTTCTCTTTGTTATAGGAGGATAATTCCTTTGGCCCTATAGTCTTCAAAGGAATCCGAAATATCTGTTCTCAGATTCCACAGAAATAAGGCTAGCAAAGAGATCCATGAAATACAGATGTAACTCTGTGAGTGTAAGTCACACATCACAGAGCAGTTTCTCAGAAAGCTTCTTTCCAGATTTCATCTGAGGATATTTCCTTTTTCACCGTAGACCTCTATGGGCTTCCAACTATCACTTTGCCAATTCCACAAGAACTGTCTTAGCGAAAGGCTTCTTGAGGGGAAAGCTGTAACTCTGTGAGATGATTTCACAGAACACAAAGAAGTTTCTCAGAAAGCTTCTTTCTCTTTGTTATCGGAGGATATTTCCTTTGGCCCTATAGTCTTCAAAGGGATCCGAAATATCTGTTCTCAGATTCCACAGAAATAAGGCTAGCAAAGAGATCCACGAAATACACATGTAACTCTGTGAGATGAAGGAACAGAACACTAAGCAGTTTCTCAGAAAGCTTCTTTCCCGATTTGGTCTGAGGATATTTCCTTTTTCACCATAGCCCTGTAAGGGCTTCGAAATATCACTTTGCCAATACCACAAGAACTGTATTAGCGAAAGGCTTCTTGAAGGGAAAGCTGTAACTCTGTGAGATGATTTTACAGAACACAAAGAAGTTTCTCAGAAAGCTTCTTTCTCTTTGTTATCGGAGGATATTTCCTTTGGCCCTATATTCTTCAAAGGGATCCGAAATATCTGTTCTCAGATTCCACAGAAATAAGGCTAGCAAAGAGAACCACGAAATACAGATGTAACTCTGTGAGATGAATGAACAGAACACTAAGCAGTTTCTCAGAAAGCTTCTATCCAGATTTCATCTGAGGATATTTCCTTTTTCACCATAGCCCTCTATGGGCTTCCAAATATCACTTTGCCAATTCCACAAGAACTGTCTTAGCGAAAGGCTTCTTGAGGGGAAAGCTGTAACTCTGTGAGATGATTTCACAGAACACAAAGAAGTTTCTCAGAAAGCTTCTTTCTCTTTGTTATCGTAGGATATTTCCTTTGACCCTGTAGTCTTCAAAGGGTTCCGAAATATCTGTTCTCAGATTCCACAGAAATAAGGATAGCAAAGAGATCCACGAAATACAGATGTAACTCTATGAGTGGAAATCACACATCACAGAGCACTTTCTCAGAAAGCTTCTTTCCAGATTTCATCTGAGGATATTTCCTTTTTCACCGTAGCCCTCTATGGTCTTCCAAACAACACTTTACCAATTCCACAAGAACTGTCTTAGCGAAGGCTTCTTGAGGGGAAAGCAGTAACTCTGTGAGATGATTTCACAGAACACAAAGAAGTTTCTCAGAAAGCTTCTTTCTCTTTGTTATCGGAGGATATTTCCTTTGGCCCTATAGTCTTCAAAGGGATCCGAAATATCTGTTCTCAGATTCCACAGAAATAAGGCTAGCAAAGAGATCCACGAAATACAGATGTAACTCTGTGAGTGGAAGTCACACATCACAGAGCAGTTTCTCAGAAAGCATCTTTCCAGATTTCATCTGAGGATATTTCCTATTTCACCATAGCCCTCTATGGGGTTCCAAATATCACTTTGCCAATTCCACAAGAACTGTCTTAGCGAAGGCTTCTTGAGGGGAAAGCTGTAACTCTGTGAGATGATTTCACAGAACACAAAGAAGTTTCTCAGAAAGCTTCTTTCTCTTTGTTATCGGAGGATATTTCCTTTGGCCCTATAGTCTTCAAAGGGATCCGAAATATCTTTTCTCAGATTCCACAGAAATAAGGCTAGCAAAGAGATCCACGAAATACGGATGTAACTCTGTGAGATGAATCAACAGATCACTAAGCAGTTTCTCAGAGAGCTTCTTTTCAGATTTCATCTGAGGATATTTCCTTTTTCAACACAGCCCTCTATGGGCTTCCAAATATCACTTTTCCAATTCCACAAGAACTGTCTTAGCGAAAGGGTTCTTGAGGGGAAAGCTGTAACTCTGTGAGATGATTTCACAGATCACAAAGAAGTTTCTCAGAAATCTTCTTTCTCTTTGTTATCGGAGGATATTTCCTTTGGCCCTATAGTCTTCAAAGGGATCCGAAATATCTGTTCTCAGATTCCACAGAAATAAGGCTAGCAAAGAGATCCACGAAGTACAGATGTAACTCTGTGGGTGGAAGTCACACTTCACAGAGCAGTTTCTCAGAAAGTTTCTTTCCAGATTTCATCTGAGGATATTTCCTTTTTCACCGTAGCCCACTATGGGCTTCCAAATATCACTTTGCCAATTCCACAAGAACTGCCTTAGCGAAAGGCTTCTTGAGGGGAAAGCTGTAACTCTGTGAGATGATTTCACAGAACACAAAGAAGTTTCTCAGAAAGCTTCTTTCTCTTTGTTATCGGAGGATATTTCCTTTGGCCCTATAGTCTTCAAAGGGATCCGAAATATCTGTTCTCAGATTCCACAGAAATAAGGCTAGCAAAGAGATCCACGAAATACAGGTGTAACTCTGTGAGTGGAAGTCACACATCACAGAGCAGTTTCTCAGAAAGCTTCTTTCCGGATTTCATCTGAGGATATTTCATTTTTCACTATAGCCCTCTAGGGGCTTCCAAATATCACTTTGCCAATTCCACAAGAACTGTCTTAGCGAAAGGCTTCTTGAGGGGAAAGCTGTAACTCTGTGAGATGATTTCACAAAACACAAAGAAGTTTCTCAGAAAGCTTCTTTCTCTTTGTTATCGGAGGATATTTCCTTCGGCCCTATAGTCTTCAAAGGGATCCGAAATATCTGTTCTCAGATTCCACAGAAATAAGGCTAGCAAAGAGATCCACGAAATACAGATGTAACTCTGTGAGATGAATGAACAGAACTGTAAGCAGTTTCTCAGAAAGCTTCTTTCCAGATTTCATCTGAGGATATTTCCTTTTTCACCATAGCCCTCTATGGGCTTCCAAATATCACTTTGCCAATTCCACAAGAACTGTCTTAGGGAAAGACTTCTTGAGGGGAAAGTTGTAACTCTGCGAGATGATTTCACAGAACACAAAGAAGTTTCTCAGAAAGCTTCTTTCTCTTTGTTATCGGAGGATATTTCCTTTGGCCATTTAGTCTTCAAAGAGATCCGAAATATCTGTTCTCAGATTCCACAGAAATAAGGCTAGCAAAGAGATCCACGAAATACAGATGTAACTCTGTGAGCCGAAATCACACATCACAGAGCAGTTTCTCAGAAAGCTTCTCTCCAGATTTCATCTGAGGATATTTCCTTTTTCACCATAGCCCTCTATGGGCTTCCAAATATCACTTTGCCAATTCCACAAGAACTGTCTTAGCGAAAGGCTTCTTGAGGGGAAAGCTGTAACTCTGTGAGATGATTCCACAGAACACAAAGAAGATTCTCAGAAAGCTTCTTTCTCTTTGTTATCGGAGGATATTTCCTTTTTCCCTATAGTCTTCAAAGGGATCCGAAATATCTGTTCTCAGATTCCACAGAAATAAGGCTAGCAAAGAGATCCACGAAATACAGATGTAACTCTGTGAGTGGAAGTCACACATCACAGAGCAGTTTCTCAGAAAGCATCTTTCCAGATTTCATCTGAGGATATTTGCTATTTCACCATAGCCCTCTATGGGGTTCCAAATATCACTTTGCCAATTCCACAAGAACTGTCTTAGCGAAAGGCTTCTTGAGGGGAAAGCTGTAACTCTGTGCGATGATTTCACAGAACACAAAGAAGTTTCTCAGAAAGCTTCTTTCTCTTTGTTATCGGAGGATATTTCCTTTGGCCCTGTAGTCTTCAAAGGGATCGGAAATATCTGTTCTCAGATTCCACAGAAATAAGGCTAGCAAAGAGATCCACGAAATTCAGATGTAACTCTGTGAGTGGAAGTCACACATCACAGAGCGGTTTCTCAGAAAGCTTCTTTCCCGATTTCATCTGAGGATACTTCCTTTTTCACCATAGCACTCTATGGGCTTCCAAATATCACTTTGCCAATTCCACAAGAACTGTCTTAGCGAAAGGCTTCTTGAGGGGAAAGCTGTAACTCTGTGAGATGATACCACAGAACACAAAGAAGTTTCTCAGAAAGCTTCTTTCTCTTTGTTATCGGAGGATATTTCCTTTGGCCCTATATTCGTCAAAGGGATCCGAAATACCTGTTCTCAGATTCCACAGAAATAAGGCTACCAAAGAGATCCACGAAATACAGATGTAACACTGTGAGTGGAAGTCACACATCACAGAGCAGTTTCTCAGGAAGCTTCTTTCCAGATTTCATCTGAGGATATTTCCTTTTTCTCCGTAGCCCTCTATGGGTTTCCAAATATCACTTTGCCAATTCCACAAGAACTGTCTTAGCGAAAGGCTTCTTGAGGGGAAAGCTGTAACTCTGTGAGATGATTTCACAGAACACAAAGAAGTTTCTCAGAAAGCTTCTTTCTCTTTGTTATCGGAGGATATTTCCTTTGGCCCTGTAGTCTTCAAAGGGATCGGAAATATCTGTTCTCAGATTCCACAGAAATAAGGCTAGCAAAGAGATCCACGAAATACAGATGTAACTCTGTGAGATGAATGAACAGAACTGTAAGCAGTTTCTCAGAAAGCTTCTTTCCAGATTTCATCTGAGGATATTTCCTTTTTCACCATAGCCCTCTATGGGCTTCCAAATATCACTTTGCCAATTCCACAAGAACTGTCTTAGGGAAAGACTTCTTGAGGGGAAAGCTGTAACTCTGCGAGATGATTTCACAGAACACAAAGAAGTTTCTCAGAAAGCTTCTTTCTCTTTGTTATCGGAGGATATTTCCTTTGGCCATTTAGTCTTCAAAGAGATCCGAAATATCTGTTCTCAGATTCCACAGAAATAAGGCTAGCAAAGAGATCCACGAAATACAGATGTAACTCTGTGAGTCGAAATCACACATCACAGAGCAGTTTCTCAGAAAGCTTCTCTCCAGATTTCATCTGAGGATATTTCCTTTTTCACCATAGCCCTCTATGGGGTTCAAAATATCACTTTGCCAATTCCACAAGAACTGTCTTGGCGAAAGGCTTCTTGAGGGGAAAGCTGTAACTCTGTGAGATGATTTCACAGAACACAAAGAAGTTTCTCAGAAAGCTTCTTTCTCTTTGTTATCGGAGGATATTTCCTTTAGCCCTATAGTCTTCAAAGGGATCCGAAATATCTGTTCTCAGATTCCACAGAAATAAGGCTAGCAAAGAGATCCACGAAATACAGATGTAACTCTGTGAGTGGAAGTCACACATCACAGAGCAGTTTCTCAGAAAGCATCTTTCCAGATTTCATCTGAGGATATTTCCTATTTCACCATAGCCCTCTATGGGGTTCCAAATATCACTTTGCCAATTCCACAAGAACTGTCTTAGCGAAAGGCTTCTTGAGGGGAAAGCTGTAACTCTGCGAGATGATTTCACAGAACACAAAGAAGTTTCTCAGAAAGCTTCTTTCTCTTTGTTATCGGAGGATATTTCCTTTGGCCATTTAGTCTTCAAAGAGATCCGAAATATCTGTTCTCAGATTCCACAGAAATAAGTCTAGCAAAGAGATCCACGAAATACAGATGTAACTCTGTGAGTCGAAATCACACATCATAGAGCAGTTTCTCAGAAAGCTTCTCTCCAGATTTCATCTGAGGATATTTCCTTTTTCACCATAGCCCTCTATGGGCTTCCAAATATCACTTTGCCAATTCCACAAGAACTGTCTTAGCGAAAGGCTTCTTGAGGGGAAAGCTGTAACTCTGTGAGATGATTTCACAGAACACAAAGAAGTTTCTCAGAAATCTTCTTTCTCTTTGTTATCGGAGGATATTTCCTTTTGCCCTGTAGTCTTCAAAGGGATCGGAAATATCTGTTCTCAGATTCCACAGAAATAAGGCTAGCAAAGAGATCCACGAAATACAGATGTAACTCTGTGAGTGGAAGTCACACATCACAGAGCGGTTTCTCAGAAAGCTTCTTTCCCGATTTCATCTGAGGATACTTCCTTTTTCACCATTGCACTCTATGGGCTTCCAAATATCACTTTGCCAATTCCACAAGAACTGTCTTAGCGAAAGGCTTCTTGAGGGGAAAGCTGTAACTCTGTGAGATGATATCACAGAACACAAAGAAGTTTCTCAGAAAGATTCTTTCTCTTTGTTATCGGAGGATATTTCCTTTAGCCCTATAGTCTTCAAAGGGATCCGAAATATCTGTTCTCAGATTCCACAGAAATAAGGCTAGCAAAGAGATCCACGAAATACAGATGTAACTCTGTGAGTGGAAGTCACACATCACAGAGCAGTTTCTCAGAAAGCATCTTTCCAGATTTCATCTGAGGATATTTCCTATTTCACCATAGCCCTCTATGGGGTTCCAAATATCACTTTGCCAATTCCACAAGAAGTGTCTTAGTGAAAGGCTTCTTGAGGGGAAAGCTGTAACTCTGTGAGATGATTTCACAGAACACAAAGAAGTTTCTCAGAAAGCTTCTTTCTCTTTGTTATCGGAGGATATTTCCTTTGGCCCTGTAGTCTTCAAAGGGATCGGAAATATCTGTTCTCAGATTCCACAGAAATAAGGCTAGCAAAGAGATCCACGAAATACAGATGTAACTCTGTGAGTGGAAGTCACACATCACAGAGCAGTTTCTCAGAAAGCATCTTTCCAGATTTCATCTGAGGATGTTTCCTATTTCACCGTAGCCCTCTATGGGGTTCCAAATATCACTTTGCCAATTCCACAAGAACTGTCTTAGCGAAAGGCTTCTTGAGGGGAAAGCTGTAACTCTGTGAGATGATTTCACAGAACACAAAGAAGTTTCTCAGAAAGCTTCTTTCTCTTTGTTATCGGAGGATATTTCCTTTGGCCCTGTAGTCTTCAAAGGGATCGGAAATATCTGTTCTCAGATTCCACAGAAATAAGGCTAGCAAAGAGATCCACGAAATACAGATGTAACTCTGTGAGATGAATGAACAGAACTGTAAGCAGTTTCTCAGAAAGCTTCTTTCCAGATTTCATATGAGGATATTTCCTTTTTCACCATAGCCCTCTATGGGCTTCCAAATATCACTTTGCCAATTCCACAAGAACTGTCTTAGGGAAAGACTTCTTGAGGGGAAAGCTGTAACTCTGCGAGATGATTTCACAGAACACAAAGAAGTTTCTCAGAAAGCTTCTTTCTCTTTGTTATCGGAGGATATTTCCTTTGGCCATTTAGTCTTCAAAGAGATCCGAAATATCTGTTCTCAGATTCCACAGAAATAAGGCTAGCAAAGAGATCCACGAAATACAGATGTAACTCTGTGAGTCGAAATCACACATCATAGAGCAGTTTCTCAGAAAGCTTCTCTCCAGATTTCATCTGAGGATATTTCCTTTTTCACCATAGCCCTCTATGGGGTTCCAAATATCACTTTGCCAATTCCACAAGAACTGTCTTAGCGAAAGGCTTCTTGAGGGGAAAGCTGTAACTCTGTGAGATGATTTCACAGAACACAAAGAAGTTTCTCAGAAATCTTCTTTCTCTTTTTTATCGGAGGGTATTTCCTTTTGCCCTGTAGTCTTCAAAGGGATCGGAAATATCTGTTCTCAGATTCCACAGAAATAAGGCTAGCAAAGAGATCCACGAAATACAGATGTAACTCTGTGAGTGGAAGTCACACATCACAGAGCGGTTTCTCAGAAAGCTTCTTTCCCGATTTCATCTGAGGATACTTCCTTTTTCACCATTGCACTCTATGGGCTTCCAAATATCACTTTGCCAATTCCACAAGAACTGTCTTAGCGAAAGGCTTCTTGAGGGGAAAGCTGTAACTCTGTGAGATGATATCACAGAACACAAAGAAGTTTCTCAGAAAGATTCTTTCTCTTTGTTATCGGAGGATATTTCCTTTAGCCCTATAGTCTTCAAAGGGATCCGAAATATCTGTTCTCAGATTCCACAGAAATAAGGCTAGCAAAGAGATCCACGAAATACAGATGTAACTCTGTGAGTGGAAGTCACACATCACAGAGCAGTTTCTCAGAAAGCATCTTTCCAGATTTCATCTGAGGATATTTCCTATTTCACCATAGCCCTCTATGGGGTTCCAAATATCACTCTGCCAATTCCACAAGAACTGTCTTAGCGAAAGGCTTCTTGAGGGGAAAGCTGTAACTCTGTGAGATGATTTCACAGAACACAAAGAAGTTTCTCAGAAAGCTTCTTTCTCTTTGTTATCGGAGGATATTTCCTTTGGCCCTGTAGTCTTCAAAGGGATCGGAAATATCTGTTCTCAGATTCCACAGAAATAAGGCTAGCAAAGAGATCCACGAAATACAGATGTAACTCTGTGAGATGAATGAACAGAACTGTAAGCAGTTTCTCAGAAAGCTTCTTTCCAGATTTGATCTGAGGATATTTCCTTTTTCACCATAGCCCTCTATGGGCTTCCAAATATCACTTTGCCAATTCCACAAGAACTGTCTTAGGGAAAGACTTCTTGAGGGGAAAGCTGTAACTCTGCGAGATGATTTCACAGAACACAAAGAAGTTTCTCAGAAAGCTTCTTTCTCTTTGTTATCGGAGGATATTTCCTTTGGCCATTTAGTCTTCAAGAGATCCGAAATTTCTGTTCTCAGATTCCACAGAAATAAGGCTAGCAAAGAGATCCACGAAATACAGATGTAACTCTGTGAGTCGAAATCACACATCACAGAGCAGTTTCTCAGAAAGCTTCTCTCCAGATTTCATCTGAGGATATTTCCTTTTTCACCATAGCCCTCTATGGGCTTCAAAATATCACTTTGCCAATTCCACAAGAACTGTCTTAGCGAAAGGCTTCTTGAGGGGAAAGCTGTAACTCTGTGAGATGATATCACAGAACACAAAGAAGTTTCTCAGAAAGATTCTTTCTCTTTGTTATCGGAGGATATTTCCTTTAGCCCTATAGTCTTCAAAGGGATCCGAAATATCTGTTCTCAGATTCCACAGAAATAAGGCTAGCAAAGAGATCCACGAAATACAGATGTAACTCTGTGAGTGGAAGTCACACATCACAGAGCAGTTTCTCAGAAAGCATCTTTCCAGATTTCATCTGAGGATATTTCCTATTTCACCATAGCCCTCTATGGGGTTCCAAATATCACTTTGCCAATTCCACAAGAAGTGTCTTAGCGAAAGGCTTCTTGAGGGGAAAGCTGTAACTCTGTGAGATGATTTCACAGAACACAAAGAAGTTTCTCAGAAAGCTTCTTTCTCTTTGTTATCGGAGGATATTTCCTTTGGCCCTGTAGTCTTCAAAGGGATCGGAAATATCTGTTCTCAGATTCCACAGAAATAAGGCTAGCAAAGAGATCCACGAAATACAGATGTAACTCTGTGAGTGGAAGTCACACATCACAGAGCAGTTTCTCAGACAGCATCTTTCCAGATTTCATCTGAGGATGTTTCCTATTTCACCGTAGCCCTCTATGGGGTTCCAAATATCACTTTGCCAATTCCACAAGAACTGTCTTAGCGAAAGGCTTCTTGAGGGGAAAGCTGTAACTCTGTGAGATGATTTCACAGAACACAAAGAAGTTTCTCAGAAAGCTTCTTTCTCTTTGTTATCGGAGGATATTTCCTTTGGCCCTGTAGTCTTCAAAGGGATCGGAAATATCTGTTCTCAGATTCCACAGAAATAAGGCTAGCAAAGAGATCCACGAAATACAGATGTAACTCTGTGAGATGAATGAACAGAACTGTAAGCAGTTTCTCAGAAAGCTTCTTTCCAGATTTCATCTGAGGATATTTCCTTTTTCACCATAGCCCTCTATGGGCTTCCAAATATCACTTTGCCAATTCCACAAGAACTGTCTTAGGGAAAGACTTCTTGAGGGGAAAGCTGTAACTCTGCGAGATGATTTCACAGAACACAAAGAAGTTTCTCAGAAAGCTTCTTTCTCTTTGTTATCGGAGGATATTTCCTTTGGCCATTTAGTCTTCAAAGAGATCCGAAATATCTGTTCTCAGATTCCACAGAAATAAGGCTAGCAAAGAGATCCACGAAATACAGATGTAACTCTGTGAGTCGAAATCACACATCATAGAGCAGTTTCTCAGAAAGCTTCTCTCCAGATTTCATCTGAGGATATTTCCTTTTTCACCATAGCCCTCTATGGGGTTCCAAATATCACTTTGCCAATTCCACAAGAACTGTCTTAGCGAAAGGCTTCTTGAGGGGAAAGCTGTAACTCTGTGAGATGATTTCACAGAACACAAAGAAGTTTCTCAGAAATCTTCTTTCTCTTTTTTATCGGAGGGTATTTCCTTTTGCCCTGTAGTCTTCAAAGGGATCGGAAATATCTGTTCTCAGATTCCACAGAAATAAGGCTAGCAAAGAGATCCACGAAATACAGATGTAACTCTGTGAGTGGAAGTCACACATCACAGAGCGGTTTCTCAGAAAGCTTCTTTCCCGATTTCATCTGAGGATACTTCCTTTTTCACCATTGCACTCTATGGGCTTCCAAATATCACTTTGCCAATTCCACAAGAACTGTCTTAGCGAAAGGCTTCTTGAGGGGAAAGCTGTAACTCTGTGAGATGATATCACAGAACACAAAGAAGTTTCTCAGAAAGATTCTTTCTCTTTGTTATCGGAGGATATTTCCTTTAGCCCTATAGTCTTCAAAGGGATCCGAAATATCTGTTCTCAGATTCCACAGAAATAAGGCTAGCAAAGAGATCCACGAAATACAGATGTAACTCTGTGAGGGGAAGTCACACATCACAGAGCAGTTTCTCAGAAAGCATCTTTCCAGATTTCATCTGAGGATATTTCCTATTTCACCATAGCCCTCTATGGGGTTCCAAATATCACTTTGCCAATTCCACAAGAACTGTCTTAGCGAAAGGCTTCTTGAGGGGAAAGCTGTAACTCTGTGAGATGATTTCACAGAACACAAAGAAGTTTCTCAGAAAGCTTCTTTCTCTTTGTTATCGGAGGATATTTCCTTTGGCCCTGTAGTCTTCAAAGGGATCGGAAATATCTGTTCTCAGATTCCACAGAAATAAGGCTAGCAAAGAGATCCACGAAATACAGATGTAACTCTGTGAGATGAATGAACAGAACTGTAAGCAGTTTCTCAGAAAGCTTCTTTCCAGATTTCATCTGAGGATATTTCCTTTTTCACCATAGCCCTCTATGGGGTTCCAAATATCACTTTGCCAATTCCACAAGAACTGTCTTAGCGAAAGGCTTCTTGAGGGGAAAGGTGTAACTCTGTGAGATGATTTCACAGAACACAAAGAAGTTTCTCAGAAAGCTTCTTTCTCTTTGTTATCGGAGGATATTTCCTTTGGCCCTGTAGTATTCAAAGGGATCGGAAATATCTGTTCTCAGATTCCACAGAAATAAGGCTAGCAAAGAGATCCACGAAATACAGATGTAACTCTATGAGTGGAAGTCACACCTCACAGAGCACTTTCTCAGAAAGGTTCTTTCCAGATTTCATCTGAGGATATTTCCTTTTTCACCGTAGCCCTCTATGGTCTTCCAAACAACACTTTACCAATTCCACAAGAACTGTCTTAGCGAAGGCTTCTTGAGGGGAAAGCTGTAACTCTGTGAGATGATTTCACAGAACACAAAGAAGTTTCTCAGAAAGCTTCTTTCTCTTTGTTATCGGAGGATATTTCCTTTGGCCCTATAGTCTTCAAAGGGATCCGAAATATCTTTTCTCAGATTCCACAGAAATAAGACTAGCAAAGAGATCCACGAAATACAGATGTATCTCTGTGAGATGAATCAACAGATCACTAAGCAGTTTCTCAGAGAGCTTCTTTTCAGATTTCATCTGAGGATATTTCTTTTTTCAACACAGCCCTCTATGGGCTTCCAAATATCACTTTGCCAATTCCACAAGAACTGTCTTAGCGAAAGGGTTCTTGAGGGGAAAGCTGTAACTCTGTGAGATGATTTCACAGAACACAAAGAAGTTTCTCAGAAATCTTCTTTCTCTTTGTTATCGGAGGATATTTCCTTTGGCCCTATAGTCTTCAAAGGGATCCGAAATATCTGTTCTCAGATTCCACAGAAATAAGGCTAGCAAAGAGATCCACGAAGTACAGATGTAACTCTGTGGGTGGAAGTCACACTTCACAGAGCAGTTTCTCAGAAAGCTTCTTTCCAGATTTCATCTGAGGATATTTCCTTTTTCACCGTAGCCCACTATGGGCTTCCAAATATCACTTTGCCAATTCCACAAGAACTGTCTTAGCGAAAGGCTTCTTGAGGGGAAAGCTGTAACTCTGTGAGATGATATCACAGAACACAAAGAAGTTTCTCAGAAAGATTCTTTCTCTTTGTTATCGGAGGATATTTCCTTTAGCCCTATAGTCTTCAAAGGGATCCGAAATATCTGTTCTCAGATTCCACAGAAATAAGGCTAGCAAAGAGATCCACGAAATACAGATGTAACTCTGTGAGGGGAAGTCACACATCACAGAGCAGTTTCTCAGAAAGCATCTTTCCAGATTTCATCTGAGGATATTTCCTATTTCACCATAGCCCTCTATGGGGTTCCAAATATCACTTTGCCAATTCCACAAGAACTGTCTTAGCGAAAGGCTTCTTGAGGGGAAAGCTGTAACTCTGTGAGATGATTTCACAGAACACAAAGAAGTTTCTCAGAAAGCTTCTTTCTCTTTGTTATCGGAGGATATTTCCTTTGGCCCTGTAGTCTTCAAAGGGATCGGAAATATCTGTTCTCAGATTCCACAGAAATAAGGCTAGCAAAGAGATCCACGAAATACAGATGTAACTCTGTGAGATGAATGAACAGAACTGTAAGCAGTTTCTCAGAAAGCTTCTTTCCAGATTTCATCTGAGGATATTTCCTTTTTCACCATAGCCCTCTATGGGGTTCCAAATATCACTTTGCCAATTCCACAAGAACTGTCTTAGCGAAAGGCTTCTTGAGGGGAAAGGTGTAACTCTGTGAGATGATTTCACAGAACACAAAGAAGTTTCTCAGAAAGCTTCTTTCTCTTTGTTATCGGAGGATATTTCCTTTGGCCCTTTAGTATTCAAAGGGATCGGAAATATCTGTTCTCAGATTCCACAGAAATAAGGCTAGCAAAGAGATCCACGAAATACAGATGTAACTCTATGAGTGGAAGTCACACCTCACAGAGCACTTTCTCAGAAAGGTTCTTTCCAGATTTCATCTGAGGATATTTCCTTTTTCACCGTAGCCCTCTATGGTCTTCCAAACAACACTTTACCAATTCCACAAGAACTGTCTTAGCGAAGGCTTCTTGAGGGGAAAGCTGTAACTCTGTGAGATGATTTCACAGAACACAAAGAAGTTTCTCAGAAAGCTTCTTTCTCTTTGTTATCGGAGGATATTTCCTTTGGCCCTATAGTCTTCAAAGGGATCCGAAATATCTTTTCTCAGATTCCACAGAAATAAGGCTAGCAAAGAGATCCACGAAATACGGATGTATCTCTGTGAGATGAATCAACAGATCACTAAGCAGTTTCTCAGAGAGCTTCTTTTCAGATTTCATCTGAGGATATTTCCTTTTTCAACACAGCCCTCTATGGGCTTCCAAATATCACTTTGCCAATTCCACAAGAACTGTCTTAGCGAAAGGGTTCTTGAGGGGAAAGCTGTAACTCTGTGAGATGATTTCACAGAACACAAAGAAGTTTCTCAGAAATCTTCTTTCTCTTTGTTATCGGAGGATATTTCCTTTGGCCCTATAGTCTTCAAAGGGATCCGAAATATCTGTTCTCAGATTCCACAGAAATAAGGCTAGCAAAGAGATCCACGAAGTACAGATGTAACTCTGTGGGTGGAAGTCACACTTCACAGAGCAGTTTCTCAGAAAGCTTCTTTCCAGATTTCATCTGAGGATATTTCCTTTTTCACCGTAGCCCACTATGGGCTTCCAAATATCACTTTGTCAATTCCACAAGAACGGCCTTAGCGAAAGGCTTCTTGAGGGGAAAGCTGTAACTCTGTGAGATGATTTCACAGAACACAAAGAAGTTTCTCAGAAAGCTTCTTTCTCTTTGTTATCGGAGGATATTTCCTTTGGCCCTATATTCTTCAAAGGGATCCGAAATATCTGTTCTCAGATTCCACAGAAATAAGGCTAGCAAAGAGATCCACGAAATACAGGTGTAACTCTGTGAGTGGAAGTCACACATCACAGAGCAGTTTCTCAGAAAGCTTCTTTCCCGATTTCATCTGAGGATACTTCCTTTTTCACCATAGCACTCTATGGGCTTCCAAATATCACTTTGACAATTCCACAAGAACTGTCTTAGCGAAAGGCTTCTTGAGGGGAAAGCTGTAACTCTGTGAGATGATATCACAAAACACAAAGAAGTTTCTCAGAAAGCTTCTTTCTCTTTGTTATCGGAGGATATTTCCTTTGGCCCTATAGTCGTCAAAGGGATCCGAAATACCTGTTCTCAAATTCCACAGAAATAAGGCTAGCAAAGAGATCCACGAAATACAGATGTAACTCTGTGAGTGGAAGTCACACATCACGGAGCAGTTTCTCAGGAAGCTTCTTTCCAGATTTCATCTGAAGATATTCCCTTTTTCTCCATGGCCCTCTATGGGTTTCCAAATATCACTTTGCCAATTCCACAAGAACTGTCTTAGCGAAAGGCTTCTTGAGGGGAAAGCTGTAACTCTCTGAGATGATTTCACAGAACACAAAGAAGTTTCTCAGAAAGCTTCTTTCTCTTTGTTATCGGAGGATATTTCCTTTGGCCCTATAGTCTTCAAAGAGATCCGAAATATCTGTTCTCAGATTCCACAGAAATAAGGCTAGCAAAGAGATCCACGAAATACAGATGTAACTCTGTGAGTCGAAATCACACATCACAGAGCAGTTTCTCAGAAAGCTTCTCTCCAGATTTCATCTGAGGATATTTCCTTTTTCACCATAGCCCTCTATGGGCTTCAAAATATCACTTTGCCAATTCCACAAGAACTGTCTTAGCGAAAGTCTTCTTGAGGGGAAAGCTGTAACTCTGTGAGATGATTTCACAGAACACAAAGAAGTTTCTCAGAAATCTTCTTTCTCTTTGTTATCGGAGGATATTTCCTTTAGCCCTATATTCTTCAAAGGGATCGGAAATATCTGTTCTCAGATTCCACAGAAATAAGGCTAGCAAAGAGATCCACGAAATACAGATGTAACTCTGTGAGTGGAAGTCACACATCACAGAGCAGTTTCTCAGAAAGCATCTTTCCAGATTTCATCTGAGGATATTTCCTATTTCACCATAGCCCTCTATGGGGTTCCAAATATCACTTTGCCAATTCCACAAGAACTGTCTTAGCGAAAGGCTTCTTGAGGGGAAAGCTGTAACTCTGTGAGATGATTTCACAGAACACAAAGAAGTTTCTCAGAAAGCTTCTTTCTCTTTGTTATCGGAGGATATTTCCTTTGGCCCTGTAGTCTTCAAAGGGATCGGAAATATCTGTTCTCAGATTCCACAGAAATAAGGCTAGCAAAGAGATCCACGAAATACAGATGTAACTCTGTGAGATGAATGAACAGATCTGTAAGCAGTTTCTCAGAAAGCTTCTTTCCAGATTTCATCTGAGGATATTTCCTTTTTCACCGTAGCCCTCTATGGGCTTCCAAATATCACTTTGCCAATTCCACAAGAACTGTCTTAGGGAAAGACTTCTTGAGGGGAAAGCTGTAACTGTGCGAGATGATTTCACAGAACACAAAGAAGTTTCTCAGAAAGCTTCTTTCTCTTTGTTATCGGAGGATATTTCCTTTGGCCATTTAGTCTTCAAAGAGATCCGAAATATCTGTTCTCAGATTCCACAGAAATAATGCTAGCAAAGAGATCCACGAAATACAGATGTAACTCTGTGAGTGGAAGTCACACATCACAGAGCGGTTTCTCAGAAAGCTTCTTTCCCGATTTCATCTGAGGATACTTCCTTTTTCACCATTGCACTCTATGGGCTTCCAAATATCTCTTTGCCAATTCCACAAGAACTGTCTTAGCGAAAGGCTTCTTGAGGGGAAAGCTGTAACTCTGTGAGATGATATCACAGAACACAAAGAAGTTTCTCAGAAAGATTCTTTCTCTTTGTTATCGGAGGATATTTCCTTTAGCCCTATAGTCTTCAAAGGGATCCGAAATATCTGTTCTCAGATTCCACAGAAATAAGGCTAGCAAAGAGATCCACGAAATACAGGTGTAACTCTGTGAGTGGAAGTCACACATCACAGAGCAGTTTCTCAGAAAGCTTCTTTCCCGATTTCATCTGAGGATACTTCCTTTTCCAGCATAGCCCTCTATGGGCTTCCAAATATCACTTTGACAATTCCACAAGAACTGTCTTAGCGAAAGGCTTCTTGAGGGGAAAGCTGTAACTCTGTGAGATGATATCACAAAACACAAAGAAGTTTCTCAGAAAGCTTCTTTCTCTTTGTTATCGGAGGATATTTCCTTTGGCCCTATAGTCGTCAAAGGGATCCGAAATACCTGTTCTCAAATTCCACAGAAATAAGGCTAGCAAAGAGATCCACGAAATACAGATGTAACTCTGTGAGATGAATGAACAGAACTGTAAGCAGTTTCTCAGAAAGCTTCTTTCCAGATTTCATCTGAGGATATTTCCTTTTTCACCGTAGCCCTCTATGGGCTTCCAAATATCACTTTGCCAATTCCACAAGAACTGTCTTAGGGAAAGACTTCTTGAGGGGAAAGCTGTAACTGTGCGAGATGATTTCACAGAACACAAAGAAGTTTCTCAGAAAGCTTCTTTCTCTTTGTTATCGGAGGATATTTCCTTTGGCCATTTAGTCTTCAAAGAGATCCGAAATATCTGTTCTCAGATTCCACAGAAATAATGCTAGCAAAGAGATCCACGAAATACAGATGTAACTCTGTGAGTGGAAGTCACACATCACAGAGCGGTTTCTCAGAAAGCTTCTTTCCCGATTTCATCTGAGGATACTTCCTTTTTCACCATTGCACTCTATGGGCTTCCAAATATCACTTTGCCAATTCCACAAGAACTGTCTTAGCGAAAGGCTTCTTGAGGGGAAAGCTGTAACTCTGTGAGATGATATCACAGAACACAAAGAAGTTTCTCAGAAAGATTCTTTCTCTTTGTTATCGGAGGATATTTCCTTTAGCCCTATAGTCTTCAAAGGGATCCGAAATATCTGTTCTCAGATTCCACAGAAATAAGGCTAGCAAAGAGATCCACGAAATACAGATGTAACTCTGTGAGTGGAAGTCACACATCACAGAGCAGTTTCTCAGAAAGCATCTTTCCAGATTTCATCTGAGGATATTTCCTATTTCACCATAGCCCTCTATGGGGTTCCAAATATCACTTTGCCAATTCCACAAGAACTGTCTTAGCGAAAGGCTTCTTGAGGGGAAAGCTGTAACTCTGTGAGATGATTTCACAGAACACAAAGAAGTTTCTCAGAAAGCTTCTTTCTCTTTGTTATCGGAGGATATTTCCTTTGGCCCTGTAGTCTTCAAAGGGATCGGAAATATCTGTTCTCAGATTCCACAGAAATAAGGCTAGCAAAGAGATCCACGAAATACAGATGTAACTCTGTGAGTGGAAGTCACACATCACAGAGCAGTTTCTCAGAAAGCATCTTTCCAGATTTCATCTGAGGATGTTTCCTATTTCACCATAGCCCTCTATGGGGTTCCAAATATCACTTTGCCAATTCCACAAGAACTGTCTTAGCGAAAGGCTTCTTGAGGGGAAAGCTGTAACTCTGTGAGATGATTTCACAGAACACAAAGAAGTTTCTCAGAAAGCTTCTTTCTCTTTGTTATCGGAGGATATTTCCTTTGGCCCTGTAGTCTTCAAAGGGATCGGAAATATCTGTTCTCAGATTCCACAGAAATAAGGCTAGCAAAGAGATCCACGAAATACAGATGTAACTCTGTGAGATGAATGAACAGAAGTGTAAGCAGTTTCTCAGAAAGCTTCTTTCCAGATTTCATCTGAGGATATTTCCTTTTTCACCATAGCCCTCTATGGGCTTCCAAATATCACTTTGCCAATTCCACAAGAACTGTCTTAGGGAAAGACTTCTTGAGGGGAAAGCTGTAACTCTGCGAGATGATTTCACAGAACACAAAGAAGTTTCTCAGAAAGCTTCTTTCTCTTTGTTATCGGAGGATATTTCCTTTGGCCATTTAGTCTTCAAAGAGATCCGAAATATCTGTTCTCAGATTCCACAGAAATAAGGCTAGCAAAGAGATCCACGAAATACAGATGTAACTCTGTGAGTCGAAATCACACATCACAGAGCAGTTTCTCAGAAAGCTTCTCTCCAGATTTCATCTGAGGATATTTCCTTTTTCACCATAGCCCTCTATGGGCTTCAAAATATCACTTTGCCAATTCCACAAGAACTGTCTTAGCGAAAGGCTTCTTGAGGGGAAAGCTGTAACTCTGTGAGATGATTTCACAGAACACAAAGAAGTTTCTCAGAAAGCTTCTTTCTCTTTGTTATCGGAGGATATTTCCTTTAGCCCTATAGTCTTCAAAGGGATCCGAAATATCTGTTCTCAGATTCCACAGAAATAAGGCTAGCAAAGAGATCCACGAAATACAGATGTAACTCTGTGAGTGGAAGTCACACATCACAGAGCAGTTTCTCAGAAAGCATCTTTCCAGATTTCATCTGAGGATATTTCCTATTTCACCATAGCCCTCTATGGGGTTCCAAATATCACTTTGCCAATTCCACAAGAACTGTCTTAGCGAAAGGCTTCTTGAGGGGAAAGCTGTAACTCTGCGAGATGATTTCACAGAACACAAAGAAGTTTCTCAGAAAGCTTCTTTCTCTTTGTTATCGGAGGATATTTCCTTTGGCCATTTAGTCTTCAAAGAGATCCGAAATATCTGTTCTCAGATTCCACAGAAATAAGGCTAGCAAAGAGATCCACGAAATACAGATGTAACTCTGTGAGTCGAAATCACACATCATAGAGCAGTTTCTCAGAAAGCTTCTCTCCAGATTTCATCTGAGGATATTTCCTTTTTCACCATAGCCCTCTATGGGGTTCCAAATATCACTTTGCCAATTCCACAAGAACTGTCTTAGCGAAAGGCTTCTTGAGGGGAAAGCTGTAACTCTGTGAGATGATTTCACAGAACACAAAGAAGTTTCTCAGAAATCTTCTTTCTCTTTGTTATCGGAGGATATTTCCTTTTGCCCTGTAGTCTTCAAAGGGATCGGAAATATCTGTTCTCAGATTCCACAGAAATAAGGCTAGCAAAGAGATCCACGAAATACAGATGTAACTCTGTGAGTGGAAGTCACACATCACAGAGCGGTTTCTCAGAAAGCTTCTTTCCCGATTTCATCTGAGGATACTTCCTTTTTCAACATTGCACTCTATGGGCTTCCAAATATCACTTTGCCAATTCCACAAGAACTGTCTTAGCGAAAGGCTTCTTGAGGGGAAAGCTGTAACTCTGTGAGATGATATCACAGAACACAAAGAAGTTTCTCAGAAAGATTCTTTCTCTTTGTTATCGGAGGATATTTCCTTTAGCCCTATAGTCTTCAAAGGGATCCGAAATATCTGTTCTCAGATTCCACAGAAATAAGGCTAGCAAAGAGATCCACGAAATACAGATGTAACTCTGTGAGGGGAAGTCACACATCACAGAGCAGTTTCTCAGAAAGCATCTTTCCAGATTTCATCTGAGGATATTTCCTATTTCACCATAGCCCTCTATGGGGTTCCAAATATCACTTTGCCAATTCCACAAGAACTGTCTTAGCGAAAGGCTTCTTGAGGGGAAAGCTGTAACTCTGTGAGATGATTTCACAGAACACAAAGAAGTTTCTCAGAAAGCTTCTTTCTCTTTGTTATCGGAGGATATTTCCTTTGGCCCTGTAGTCTTCAAAGGGATCGGAAATATCTGTTCTCAGATTCCACAGAAATAAGGCTAGCAAAGAGATCCACGAAATACAGATGTAACTCTGTGAGATGAATGAACAGAACTGTAAGCAGTTTCTCAGAAAGCTTCTTTCCAGATTTCATCTGAGGATATTTCCTTTTTCACCATAGCCCTCTATGGGCTTCCAAATATCACTTTGCCAATTCCACAAGAACTGTCTTAGGGAAAGACTTCTTGAGGGGAAAGCTGTAACTCTGCGAGATGATTTCACAGAACACAAAGAAGTTTCTCAGAAAGCTTCTTTCTCTTTGTTATCGGAGGATATTTCCTTTGGCCATTTAGTCTTCAAAGAGATCCGAAATATCTGTTCTCAGATTCCACAGAAATAAGGCTAGCAAAGAGATCCACGAAATACAGATGTAACTCTGTGAGTCGAAATCACACATCACAGAGCAGTTTCTCAGAAAGCTTCTCTCCAGATTTCATCTGAGGATATTTCCTTTTTCACCATAGCCCTCTATGGGCTTCAAAATATCACTTTGCCAATTCCACAAGAACTGTCTTGGCGAAAGGCTTCTTGAGGGGAAAGCTGTAACTCTGTGAGATGATTTCACAGAACACAAAGAAGTTTCTCAGAAAGCTTCTTTCTCTTTGTTATCGGAGGATATTTCCTTTAGCCCTATAGTCTTCAAAGGGATCCGAAATATCTGTTCTCAGATTCCACAGAAATAAGGCTAGCAAAGAGATCCACGAAATACAGATGTAACTCTGTGAGTGGAAGTCACACATCACAGAGCAGTTTCTCAGAAAGCATCTTTCCAGATTTCATCTGAGGATATTTCCTATTTCACCATAGCCCTCTATGGGGTTCCAAATATCACTTTGCCAATTCCACAAGAACTGTCTTAGCGAAAGGCTTCTTGAGGGGAAAGCTGTAACTCTGCGAGATGATTTCACAGAACACAAAGAAGTTTCTCAGAAAGCTTCTTTCTCTTTGTTATCGGAGGATATTTCCTTTGGCCATTTAGTCTTCAAAGAGATCCGAAATATCTGTTCTCAGATTCCACAGAAATAAGGCTAGCAAAGAGATCCACGAAATACAGATGTAACTCTGTGAGTCGAAATCACACATCATAGAGCAGTTTCTCAGAAAGCTTCTCTCCAGATTTCATCTGAGGATATTTCCTTTTTCACCATAGCCCTCTATGGGCTTCCAAATATCACTTTGCCAATTCCACAAGAACTGTCTTAGCGAAAGGCTTCTTGAGGGGAAAGCTGTAACTCTGTGAGATGATTTCACAGAACACAAAGAAGTTTCTCAGAAATCTTCTTTCTCTTTGTTATCGGAGGATATTTCCTTTTGCCCTGTAGTCTTCAAAGGGATCGGAAATATCTGTTCTCAGATTCCACAGAAATAAGGCTAGCAAAGAGATCCACGAAATACAGATGTAACTCTGTGAGTGGAAGTCACACATCACAGAGCGGTTTCTCAGAAAGCTTCTTTCCCGATTTCATCTGAGGATACTTCCTTTTTCACCATTGCACTCTATGGGCTTCCAAATATCACTTTGCCAATTCCACAAGAACTGTCTTAGCGAAAGGCTTCTTGAGGGGAAGCTGTAACTCTGTGAGATGATATCACAGAACACAAAGAAGTTTCTCAGAAAGATTCTTTCTCTTTGTTATCGGAGGATATTTCCTTTAGCCCTATAGTCTTCAAAGGGATCCGAAATATCTGTTCTCAGATTCCACAGAAATAAGGCTAGCAAAGAGATCCACGAAATACAGATGTAACTCTGTGAGTGGAAGTCACACATCACAGAGCAGTTTCTCAGAAAGCATCTTTCCAGATTTCATCTGAGGATATTTCCTATTTCACCATAGCCCTCTATGGGGTTCCAAATATCACTTTGCCAATTCCACAAGAACTGTCTTAGCGAAAGGCTTCTTGAGGGGAAAGCTGTAACTCTGTGAGATGATTTCACAGAACACAAAGAAGTTTCTCAGAAAGCTTCTTTCTCTTTGTTATCGGAGGATATTTCCTTTGGCCCTGTAGTCTTCAAAGGGATCGGAAATATCTGTTCTCAGATTCCACAGAAATAAGGCTAGCAAAGAGATCCACGAAATACAGATGTAACTCTGTGAGTGGAAGTCACACATCACAGAGCAGTTTCTCAGAAAGCATCTTTCCAGATTTCATCTGAGGATGTTTCCTTTTTCACCATAGCCCTCTATGGGCTTCCAAATATCACTTTGCCAATTCCACAAGAACTGTCTTAGCGAAAGGCTTCTTGAGGGGAAAGCTGTAACTCTGTGAGATGATTTCACAGAACACAAAGAAGTTTCTCAGAAAGCTTCTTTCTCTTTGTTATCGGAGGATATTTCCTTTGGCCCTGTAGTCTTCAAAGGGATCGGAAATATCTGTTCTCAGATTCCACAGAAATAAGGCTAGCAAAGAGATCCACGAAATACAGATGTAACTCTGTGAGTGGAAGTCACACATCACAGAGCAGTTTCTCAGAAAGCATCTTTCCAGATTTCATCTGAGGATGTTTCCTATTTCACCATAGCCCTCTATGGGGTTCCAAATATCACTTTGCCAATTCCACAAGAACTGTCTTAGCGAAAGGCTTCTTGAGGGGAAAGCTGTAACTCTGTGAGATGATTTCACAGAACACAAAGAAGTTTCTCAGAAAGCTTCTTTCTCTTTGTTATCGGAGGATATTTCCTTTGGCCCTGTAGTCTTCAAAGGGATCGGAAATATCTGTTCTCAGATTCCACAGAAATAAGGCTAGCAAAGAGATCCACGAAATACAGATGTAACTCTGTGAGATGAATGAACAGAACTGTAAGCAGTTTCTCAGAAAGCTTCTTTCCAGATTTCATCTGAGGATATTTCCTTTTTCACCATAGCCCTCTATGGGCTTCCAAATATCACTTTGCCAATTCCACAAGAACTGTCTTAGGGAAAGACTTCTTGAGGGGAAAGCTGTAACTCTGCGAGATGATTTCACAGAACACAAAGAAGTTTCTCAGAAAGCTTCTTTCTCTTTGTTATCGGAGGATATTTCCTTTGGCCATTTAGTCTTCAAAGAGATCCGAAATATCTGTTCTCAGATTCCACAGAAATAAGGCTAGCAAAGAGATCCACGAAATACAGATGTAACTCTGTGAGTCGAAATCACACATCACAGAGCAGTTTCTCAGAAAGCTTCTCTCCAGATTTCATCTGAGGATATTTCCTTTTTCACCATAGCCCTCTATGGGCTTCAAAATATCACTTTGCCAATTCCACAAGAACTGTCTTAGCGAAAGGCTTCTTGAGGGGAAAGCTGTAACTCTGTGAGATGATTTCACAGAACACAAAGAAGTTTCTCAGAAAGCTTCTTTCTCTTTGTTATCGGAGGATATTTCCTTTAGCCCTATAGTCTTCAAAGGGATCCGAAATATCTGTTCTCAGATTCCACAGAAATAAGGCTAGCAAAGAGATCCACGAAATACAGATGTAACTCTGTGAGTGGAAGTCACACATCACAGAGCAGTTTCTCAGAAAGCATCTTTCCAGATTTCATCTCATGATATTTCCTATTTCACCATAGCCCTCTATGGGGTTCCAAATATCACTTTGCCAATTCCACAAGAACTGTCTTAGCGAAAGGCTTCTTGAGGGGAAAGCTGTAACTCTGCGAGATGATTTCACAGAACACAAAGAAGTTTCTCAGAAAGCTTCTTTCTCTTTGTTATCGGAGGATATTTCCTTTGGCCATTTAGTCTTCAAAGAGATCCGAAATATCTGTTCTCAGATTCCACAGAAATAAGGCTAGCAAAGAGATCCACGAAATACAGATGTAACTCTGTGAGTCGAAATCACACATCATAGAGCAGTTTCTCAGAAAGCTTCTCTCCAGATTTCATCTGAGGATATTTCCTTTTTCACCATAGCCCTCTATGGGGTTCCAAATATCACTTTGCCAATTCCACAAGAACTGTCTTAGCGAAAGGCTTCTTGAGGGGAAAGCTGTAACTCTGTGAGATGATTTCACAGAACACAAAGAAGTTTCTCAGAAATCTTCTTTCTCTTTGTTATCGGAGGATATTTCCTTTTGCCCTGTAGTCTTCAAAGGGATCGGAAATATCTGTTCTCAGATTCCACAGAAATAAGGCTAGCAAAGAGATCCACGAAATACAGATGTAACTCTGTGAGTGGAAGTCACACATCACAGAGCGGTTTCTCAGAAAGCTTCTTTCCCGATTTCATCTGAGGATACTTCCTTTTTCAACATTGCACTCTATGGGCTTCCAAATATCACTTTGCCAATTCCACAAGAACTGTCTTAGCGAAAGGCTTCTTGAGGGGAAAGCTGTAACTCTGTGAGATGATATCACAGAACACAAAGAAGTTTCTCAGAAAGATTCTTTCTCTTTGTTATCGGAGGATATTTCCTTTAGCCCTATAGTCTTCAAAGGGATCCGAAATATCTGTTCTCAGATTCCACAGAAATAAGGCTAGCAAAGAGATCCACGAAATACAGATGTAACTCTGTGAGGGGAAGTCACACATCACAGAGCAGTTTCTCAGAAAGCATCTTTCCAGATTTCATCTGAGGATATTTCCTATTTCACCATAGCCCTCTATGGGGTTCCAAATATCACTTTGCCAATTCCACAAGAACTGTCTTAGCGAAAGGCTTCTTGAGGGGAAAGCTGTAACTCTGTGAGATGATTTCACAGAACACAAAGAAGTTTCTCAGAAAGCTTCTTTCTCTTTGTTATCGGAGGATATTTCCTTTGGCCCTGTAGTCTTCAAAGGGATCGGAAATATCTGTTCTCAGATTCCACAGAAATAAGGCTAGCAAAGAGATCCACGAAATACAGATGTAACTCTGTGAGATGAATGAACAGAACTGTAAGCAGTTTCTCAGAAAGCTTCTTTCCAGATTTCATCTGAGGATATTTCCTTTTTCACCATAGCCCTCTATGGGCTTCCAAATATCACTTTGCCAATTCCACAAGAACTGTCTTAGGGAAAGACTTCTTGAGGGGAAAGCTGTAACTCTGCGAGATGATTTCACAGAACACAAAGAAGTTTCTCAGAAAGCTTCTTTCTCTTTGTTATCGGAGGATATTTCCTTTGGCCATTTAGTCTTCAAAGAGATCCGAAATATCTGTTCTCAGATTCCACAGAAATAAGGCTAGCAAAGAGATCCACGAAATACAGATGTAACTCTGTGAGTGGAAGTCACACAACACAGAGCAGTTTCTCAGAAAGCATCTTTCCAGATTTCATCTGAGGATATTTCCTATTTCACCATAGCCCTCTATGGGGTTCCAAATATCACTTTGCCAATTCCACAAGAACTGTCTTAGCGAAAGGCTTCTTGAGGGGAAAGCTGTAACTCTGCGAGATGATTTCACAGAACACAAAGAAGTTTCTCAGAAAGCTTCTTTCTCTTTGTTATCGGAGGATATTTCCTTTGGCCATTTAGTCTTCAAAGAGATCCGAAATATCTGTTCTCAGATTCCACAGAAATAAGGCTAGCAAAGAGATCCACGAAATACAGATGTAACTCTGTGAGTCGAAATCACACATCATAGAGCAGTTTCTCAGAAAGCTTCTCTCCAGATTTCATCTGAGGATATTTCCTTTTTCACCATAGCCCTCTATGGGCTTCCAAATATCACTTTGCCAATTCCACAAGAACTGTCTTAGCGAAAGGCTTCTTGAGGGGAAAGCTGTAACTCTGTGAGATGATTTCACAGAACACAAAGAAGTTTCTCAGAAATCTTCTTTCTCTTTGTTATCGGAGGATATTTCCTTTTTCCCTGTAGTCTTCAAAGGGATCGGAAATATCTGTTCTCAGATTCCACAGAAATAAGGCTAGCAAAGAGATCCACGAAATACAGATGTAACTCTGTGAGTGGAAGTCACACATCACAGAGCGGTTTCTCAGAAAGCTTCTTTCCCGATTTCATCTGAGGATACTTCCTTTTTCACCATTGCACTCTATGGGCTTCCAAATATCACTTTGCCAATTCCACAAGAAATGTCTTAGCGAAAGGCTTCTTTAGGGGAAAGCTGTAACTCTGTGAGATGATATCACAGAACACAAAGAAGTTTCTCAGAAAGATTCTTTCTCTTTGTTATCGGAGGATATTTCCTTTAGCCCTATAGTCTTCAAAGGGATCCGAAATATCTGTTCTCAGATTCCACAGAAATAAGGCTAGCAAAGAGATCCACGAAATACAGATGTAACTCTGTGAGTGGAAGTCACACATCACAGAGCAGTTTCTCAGAAAGCATCTTTCCAGATTTCATCTGAGGATATTTCCTATTTCACCATAGCCCTCTATGGGGTTCCAAATATCACTTTGCCAATTCCACAAGAACTGTCTTAGCGAAAGGCTTCTTGAGGGGAAAGCTGTAACTCTGTGAGATGATTTCACAGAACACAAAGAAGTTTCTCAGAAAGCTTCTTTCTCTTTGTTATCGGAGGATATTTCCTTTGGCCCTGTAGTCTTCAAAGGGATCGGAAATATCTGTTCTCAGATTCCACAGAAATAAGGCTAGCAAAGAGATCCACGAAATACAGATGTAACTCTGTGAGGGGAAGTCACACATCACAGAGCAGTTTCTCAGAAAGCATCTTTCCAGATTTCATCTGAGGATGTTTCCTATTTCACCATAGCCCTCTATGGGGTTCCAAATATCACTTTGCCAATTCCACAAGAACTGTCTTAGCGAAAGGCTTCTTGAGGGGAAAGCTGTAACTCTGTGAGATGATTTCACAGAACACAAAGAAGTTTCTCAGAAAGCTTCTTTCTCTTTGTTATCGGAGGATATTTCCTTTGGCCCTGTAGTCTTCAAAGGGATCGGAAATATCTGTTCTCAGATTCCACAGAAATAAGGCTAGCAAAGAGATCCACGAAATACAGATGTAACTCTGTGAGATGAATGAACAGAACTGTAAGCAGTTTCTCAGAAAGCTTCTTTCCAGATTTCATCTGAAGATATTTCCTTTTTCACCATAGCCCTCTAAGGGGTTCCAAATATCACTTTGCCAATTCCACAAGAACTGTCTTAGCGAAAGGCTTCTTGAGGGGAAAGCTGTAACTCTGTGAGATGATTTCACAGAACACAAAGAAGTTTCTCAGAAAGCTTCTTTCTCTTTGTTATCGGAGGATATTTCCTTTGGCCCTGTAGTATTCAAATGGATCGGAAATATCTGTTCTCAGATTCCACAGAAATAAGGCTAGCAAAATGATCCACGAAATACAGATGTAACTCTATGAGTGGAAGTCACAACTCACAGAGCACTTTCTCAGAAAGGTTCTTTCCAGATTTCATCTGAGGATATTTCCTTTTTCACCGTAACCCTCTATGGTCTTCCAAACAACACTTTACCAATTCCACAAGAACTGTCTTAGCGAAGGCTTCTTGAGGGGAAAGCTGTAACTCTGTGAGATGATTTCACAGAACACAAAGAAGTTTCTCAGAAAGCTTCTTTCTCTTTGTTATCGGAGGATATTTCCTTTGGCCCTATAGTCTTCAAAGGGATCCGAAATATCTTTTCTCAGATTCCACAGAAATAAGGCTAGCAAAGAGATCCACGAAATACGGATGTATCTCTGTGAGATGAATCAACAGATCACTAAGCAGTTTCTCAGAGAGCTTCTTTTCAGATTTCATCTGAGGATATTTCCTTTTTCAACACAGCCCTCTATGGGCTTCCAAATATCACTTTGCCAATTCCACAAGAACTGTCTTAGCGAAAGGGTTCTTGAGGGGAAAGCTGTAACTCTGTGAGATGATTTCACAGAACACAAAGAAGTTTCTCAGAAATCTTCTTTCTCTTTGTTATCGGAGGATATTTCCTTTGGCCCTATAGTCTTCAAAGGGATCCGAAATATCTGTTCTCAGATTCCACAGAAATAAGGCTAGCAAAGAGATCCACGAAGTATAGATGTAACTCTGTGGGTGGAAGTCACACTTCACAGAGCAGTTTCTCAGAAAGCTTCTTTCCAGATTTCATCTGAGGATATTTCCTTTTTCACCGTAGCCCACTATGGGCTTCCAAATATCACTTTGCCAATTCCACAAGAACTGCCTTAGCGAAAGGCTTCTTGAGGGGAAAGCTGTAACTCTGTGAGATGATTTCACAGAACACAAAGAAGTTTCTCAGAAAGCTTCTTTCTCTTTGTTATCGGAGGATATTTCCTTTGGCCCTATATTCTTCAAAGGGATCCGAAATATCTGTTCTCAGATTCCACAGAAATAAGGCTAGCAAAGAGATCCACGAAATACAGGTGTAACTCTGTGAGTGGAAGTCACACATCACAGAGCAGTTTCTCAGAAAGCTTCTTTCCCGATTTCATCTGAGGATACTTCCTTTTTCACCATAGCACTCTATGGGCTTCCAAATATCACTTTGACAATTCCAGAAGAACTGTCTTAGCGAAAGGCTTCTTGAGGGGAAAGCTGTAACTCTGTGAGATGATATCACAAAACACAAAGAAGTTTCTCAGAAAGCTTCTTTCTCTTTGTTATCGGAGGATATTTCCTTTGGCCCTATAGTCGTCAAAGGGATCCGAAATACCTGTTCTCAGATTCCACAGATATAAGGCTAGCAAAGAGATCCACGAAATACAGATGTAACTCTGTGAGTGGAAGTCACACATCACGGAGCAGTTTCTCAGGAAGCTTCTTTCCAGATTTCATCTGAGGATATTCCCTTTTTCTCCATGGCCCTCTATGGGTTTCCAAATATCACTTTGCCAATTCCACAAGAACTGTCTTAGCGAAAGGCTTCTTGAGGGGAAAGCTGTAACTCTCTGAGATGATTTCACAGAACACAAAGAAGTTCCTCAGAAAGCTTCTTTCTCTTTGTTATCGGAGGATATTTCCTTTGGCCCTATAGTCTTCAAAGAGATCCGAAATATCTGTTCTCAGATTCCACAGAAATAAGGCTAGCAAAGAGATCCACGAAATACAGATGTAGCTCTGTGATTCGAAATCACACATCACAGAGCAGTTTCTCAGAAAGCTTCTCTCCAGATTTCATCTGAGGATATTTCCTTTTTCACCATAGCCCTCTATGGGCTTCAAAATATCACTTTGCCAATTCCACAAGAACTGTCTTAGCGAAAGTCTTCTTGAGGGGAAAGCTGTAACTCTGTGAGATGATTTCACAGAACACAAAGAAGTTTCTCAGAAATCTTCTTTCTCTTTGTTATCGGAGGATATTTCCTTTAGCCCTATATTCTTCAAAGGGATCGGAAATATCTGTTCTCAGATTCCACAGAAATAAGGCTAGCAAAGAGATCCACGAAATACAGATGTAACTCTGTGAGTGGAAGTCACACATCACAGAGCAGTTTCTCAGAAAGCATCTTTCCAGATTTCATCTGAGGATATTTCCTATTTCACCATAGCCCTCTATGGGGTTCCAAATATCACTTTGCCAATTCCACAAGAACTGTCTTAGCGAAAGGCTTCTTGAGGGGAAAGCTGTAACTCTGCGAGATGATTTCACAGAACACAAAGAAGTTTCTCAGAAAGCTTCTTTCTCTTTGTTATCGGAGGATATTTCCTTTGGCCATTTAGTCTTCAAAGAGATCCGAAATATCTGTTCTCAGATTCCACAGAAATAAGGCTAGCAAAGAGATCCACGAAATACAGATGTAACTCTGTGAGTCGAAATCACACATCATAGAGCAGTTTCTCAGAAAGCTTCTCTCCAGATTTCATCTGAGGATATTTCCTTTTTCACCATAGCCCTCTATGGGGTTCCAAATATCACTTTGCCAATTCCACAACAACTGTCTTAGCGAAAGGCTTCTTGAGGGGAAAGCTGTAACTCTGTGAGATGATTTCACAGAACACAAAGAAGTTTCTCAGAAATCTTCTTTCTCTTTGTTATCGGAGGATATTTCCTTTTGCCCTGTAGTCTTCAAAGGGATCGGAAATATCTGTTCTCAGATTCCACAGAAATAAGGCTAGCAAAGAGATCCACGAAATACAGATGTAACTCTGTGAGTGGAAGTCACACATCACAGAGCGGTTTCTCAGAAAGCTTCTTTCCCAATTTCATCTGAGGATACTTCCTTTTTCACCATAGCCCTCTATGGGCTTCCAAATATCACTTTGCCAATTCCACAAGAACTGTCTTAGCGAAAGGCTTCTTGAGGGGAAAGCTGTAACTCTGTGAGATGATATCACAGAACACAAAGAAGTTTCTCAGAAAGATTCTTTCTCTTTGTTATCGGAGGATATTTCCTTTAGCCCTATAGTCTTCAAAGGGATCCGAAATATCTGTTCTCTGATTCCACAGAAATAAGGCTAGCAAAGAGATCCACGAAATACAGATGTAACTCTGTGAGTGGAAGTCACACATCACAGAGCAGTTTCTCAGAAAGCATCTTTCCAGATTTCATCTGAGGATATTTCCTATTTCACCATAGCCCTCTAGGGGTTCCAAATATCACTTTGCCAATTCCACAAGAACTGTCTTAGCGAAAGTCTTCTTGAGGGGAAGCTGTAACTCTGTGAGATGATTTCACAGAACACAAAGAAGTTTCTCAGAAAGCTTCTTTCTCTTTGTTATCGGAGGATATTTCCTTTGGCCCTGTAGTCTTCAAAGGGATCGGAAATATCTGTTCTCAGATTCCACAGAAATAAGGCTAGCAAAGAGATCCACGAAATACAGATGTAACTCTGTGAGTGGAAGTCACACATCACAGAGCAGTTTCTCAGAAAGCATCTTTCCAGATTTCATCTGAGGATATTTCCTATTTCACCATAGCCCTCTATGGGGTTCCAAATATCACTTTGCCAATTCCACAAGAACTGTCTTAGCGAAAGGCTTCTTGAGGGGAAAGCTGTAACTCTGTGAGATGATTTCACAGAACACAAAGAAGTTTCTCAGAAAGCTTCTTTCTCTTTGTTATCGGAGGATATTTCTTTGGCCCTGTAGTCTTCAAAGGGATCGGAAATATCTGTTCTCAGATTCCACAGAAATAAGGCTAGCAAAGAGATCCACGAAATACAGATGTAACTCTATGAGTGGAAGTCACACCTCACAGAGCACTTTCTCAGAAAGGTTCTTTCCAGATTTCATCTGAGGATATTTCCTTTTTCACCGTAGCCCTCTATGGTCTTCCAAACAACACTTTACCAATTCCACAAGAACTGTCTTAGCGAAGGCTTCTTGAGGGGAAAGCTGTAACTCTGTGAGATGATTTCACAGAACACAAAGAAGTTTCTCAGAAAGCTTCTTTCTCTTTGTTATCGGAGGATATTTCCTTTGGCCCTATAGTCTTAAAAGGGATCCGAAATATCTTTTCTCAGATTCCACAGAAATAAGGCTAGCAAAGAGATACACGAAATACGGATGTATCTCTGTGAGATGAATCAACAGATCACTAAGCAGTTTCTCAGAGAGCTTCTTTTCAGATTTCATCTGAGGATATTTCCTTTTTCAACACAGCCCTCTATGGGCTTCCAAATATCACTTTGCCAATTCCACAAGAACTGTCTTAGCGAAAGGGTTCTTGAGGGGAAAGCTGTAACTCTGTGAGATGATTTCACAGAACACAAAGAAGTTTCTCAGAAATCTTCTTTCTCTTTGTTATCGGAGGATATTTCCTTTGGCCCTATAGTCTTCAAAGGGATCCGAAATATCTGTTCTCAGATTCCACAGAAATAAGGCTAGCAAAGAGATCCACGAAGTACAGATGTAACTCTGTGGGTGGAAGTCACACTTCACAGAGCAGTTTCTCAGAAAGCTTCTTTCCAGATTTCATCTGAGGATATTTCCTTTTTCACCGTAGCCCACTATGGGCTTCCAAATATCACTTTGCCAATTCCACAAGAACTGCCTTAGCGAAAGGCTTCTTGAGGGGAAAGCTGTAACTCTGTGAGATGATTTCACAGAACACAAAGAAGTTTCTCAGAAAGCTTCTTTCTCTTTGTTATCGGAGGATATTTCCTTTGGCCCTATATTCTTCAAAGGGATCCGAAATATCTGTTCTCAGATTCCACAGAAATAAGGCTAGCAAAGAGATCCACGAAATACAGGTGTAACTCTGTGAGTGGAAGTCACACATCACAGAGCAGTTTCTCAGAAAGCTTCTTTCCCGATTTCATCTGAGGATACTTCCTTTTTCACCATAGCACTCTATGGGCTTCCAAATATCACTTTGACAATTCCACAAGAACTGTCTTAGCGAAAGGCTTCTTGAGGAGAAAGCTGTAACTCTGCGAGATGATTTCACAGAACACAAAGAAGTTTCTCAGAAAGCTTCTTTCTCTTTGTTATCGGAGGATATTTCCTTTGGCCATTTAGTCTTCAAAGAGATCCGAAATATCTGTTCTCAGATTCCACAGAAATAAGGCTAGCAAAGAGATCCACGAAATACAGATGTAACTCTGTGAGTCGAAATCACACATCACAGAGCAGTTTCTCAGAAAGCTTCTCTCCAGATTTCATCTGAGGATATTTCCTTTTTCACCATAGCCCTCTATGGGGTTCCAAATATCACTTTGCCAATTCCACAAGAACTGTCTTAGCGATAGGCTTCTTGAGGGGAAAGCTGTAACTCTGTGAGATGATTTCACAGAACACAAAGAAGTTTCTCAGAAAGCTTCTTTCTCTTTGTTATCGGAGGATATTTCCTTTGGCCCTGTAGTCTTCAAAGGGATCGGAAATATCTGTTCTCAGATTCCACAGAAATAAGGCTAGCAAAGAGATCCACGAAATACAGATGTAACTCTGTGAGTGGAAGTCACACATCACAGAGCAGTTTCTCAGAAAGCTTCTTTCCCGATTTCATCTGAGGATACTTCCTTTTTCACCATGGCACTCTATGGGCTTCCAAATATCACTTTGCCAATTCCACAAGAACTGTCTTAGCGAAAGGCTTCTTGAGGGGAAAGCTGTAACTCTGTGAGATGATATCACAGAACACAAAGAAGTTTCTCAGAAAGATTCTTTCTCTTTGTTATCGGAGGATATTTCCTTTAGCCCTATAGTCTTCAAAGGGATCCGAAATATCTGTTCTCAGATTCCACAGAAATAAGGCTAGCAAAGAGATCCACGAAATGCAGATGTAACTCTGTGAGGGGAAGTCACACATCACAGAGCAGTTTCTCAGAAAGCATCTTTCCAGATTTCATCTGAGGATATTTCCTATTTCACCATAGCCCTCTATGGGGTTCCAAATATCACTTTGCCAATTCCACAAGAACTGTCTTAGCGAAAGGCTTCTTGAGGGGAAAGCTGTAACTCTGTGAGATGATTTCACAGAACACAAAGAAGTTTCTCAGAAAGCTTCTTTCTCTTTGTTATCGGAGGATATTTCCTTTGGCCCTGTAGTCTTCAAAGGGATCGGAAATATCTGTTCTCAGATTCCACAGAAATAAGGCTAGCAAAGAGATCCACGAAATACAGATGTAACTCTGTGAGATGAATGAACAGAACTGTAAGCAGTTTCTCAGAAAGCTTCTTTCCAGATTTCATCTGAGGATATTTCCTTTTTTACCATAGCCCTCTATGGGCTTCCAAATATCACTTTGCCAATTCCACAAGAACTGTCTTAGGGAAAGACTTCTTGAGGGGAAAGCTGTAACTCTGCGAGATGATTTCACAGAACACAAAGAAGTTTCTCAGAAAGCTTCTTTCTCTTTGTTATCGGAGGATATTTCCTTTGGCCATTTAGTCTTCAAAGAGATCCGAAATATCTGTTCTCAGATTCCACAGAAATAAGGCTAGCAAAGAGATCCACGAAATACAGATGTAACTCTGTGAGTCGAAATCACACATCACAGAGCAGTTTCTCAGAAAGCTTCTCTCCAGATTTCATCTGAGGATATTTCCTTTTTCACCATAGCCCTCTATGGGCTTCAAAATATCACTTTGCCAATTCCACAAGAACTGTCTTAGCGAAAGGCTTCTTGAGGGGAAAGCTGTAACTCTGTGAGATGATTTCACAGAACACAAAGAAGTTTCTCAGAAAGCTTCTTTCTCTTTGTTATCGGAGGATATTTCCTTTGGCCCTATATTCTTCAAAGGGATCCGAAATATCTGTTCTCAGATTCCACAGAAATAAGGCTAGCAAAGAGATCCACGAAATACAGGTGTAACTCTGTGAGTGGAAGTCACACATCACAGAGCAGTTTCTCAGAAAGCTTCTTTCCCGATTTCATCTGAGGATACTTCCTTTTTCACCATAGCACTCTATGGGCTTCCAAATATCACTTTGACAATTCCACAAGAACTGTCTTAGCGAAAGGCTTCTTGAGGGGAAAGCTGTAACTCTGTGAGATGATTTCACAGAACACAAAGAAGTTTCTCAGAAAGCTTCTTTCTCTTTGTTATCGGAGGATATTTCCTTTGGCCATTTAGTCTTCAAAGAGATCCGAAATATCTGTTCTCAGATTCCACAGAAATAAGGCTAGCAAAGAGATCCACGAAATACAGATGTAACTCTGTGAGTCGAAATCACACATCACAGAGCAGTTTCTCAGAAAGCTTCTCTCCAGATTTCATCTGAGGATATTTCCTTTTTCACCATAGCCCTCTATGGGGTTCCAAATATCACTTTGCCAATTCCACAAGAACTGTCTTAGCGAAAGGCTTCTTGAGGGGAAAGCTGTAACTCTGTGAGATGATTTCACAGAACACAAAGAAGTTTCTCAGAAAGCTTCTTTCTCTTTGTTATCGGAGGATATTTCCTTTGGCCCTGTAGTCTTCAAAGGGATCGGAAATATCTGTTCTCAGATTCCACAGAAATAAGGCTAGCAAAGAGATCCACGAAATACAGATGTAACTCTGTGAGTGGAAGTCACACATCACAGAGCAGTTTCTCAGAAAGCTTCTTTCCCGATTTCATCTGAGGATACTTCCTTTTTCACCATGGCACTCTATGGGCTTCCAAATATCACTTTGCCAATTCCACAAGAACTGTCTTAGCGAAAGGCTTCTTGAGGGGAAAGCTGTAACTCTGTGAGATGATATCACAGAACACAAAGAAGTTTCTCAGAAAGATTCTTTCTCTTTGTTATCGGAGGATATTTCCTTTAGCCCTATAGTCTTCAAAGGGATCCGAAATATCTGTTCTCAGATTCCACAGAAATAAGGCTAGCAAAGAGATCCACGAAATACAGATGTAACTCTGTGAGGGGAAGTCACACATCACAGAGCAGTTTCTCAGAAAGCATCTTTCCAGATTTCATCTGAGGATATTTCCTATTTCACCATAGCCCTCTATGGGGTTCCAAATATCACTTTGCCAATTCCACAAGAACTGTCTTAGCGAAAGGCTTCTTGAGGGGAAAGCTGTAACTCTGTGAGATGATTTCACAGAACACAAAGAAGTTTCTCAGAAAGCTTCTTTCTCTTTGTTATCGGAGGATATTTCCTTTGGCCCTGTAGTCTTCAAAGGGATCGGAAATATCTGTTCTCAGATTCCACAGAAATAAGGCTAGCAAAGAGATCCACGAAATACAGATGTAACTCTGTGAGATGAATGAACAGAACTGTAAGCAGTTTCTCAGAAAGCTTCTTTCCAGATTTCATCTGAGGATATTTCCTTTTTCACCATAGCCCTCTATGGGCTTCCAAATATCACTTTGCCAATTCCACAAGAACTGTCTTAGGGAAAGACTTCTTGAGGGGAAAGCTGTAACTCTGCGAGATGATTTCACAGAACACAAAGAAGTTTCTCAGAAAGCTTCTTTCTCTTTGTTATCGGAGGATATTTCCTTTGGCCATTTAGTCTTCAAAGAGATCCGAAATATCTGTTCTCAGATTCCACAGAAATAAGGCTAGCAAAGAGATCCACGAAATACAGATGTAACTCTGTGAGTCGAAATCACACATCACAGAGCAGTTTCTCAGAAAGCTTCTCTCCAGATTTCATCTGAGGATATTTCCTTTTTCACCATAGCCCTCTATGGGCTTCAAAATATCACTTTGCCAATTCCACAAGAACTGTCTTAGCGAAAGGCTTCTTGAGGGGAAAGCTGTAACTCTGTGAGATGATTTCACAGAACACAAAGAAGTTTCTCAGAAAGCTTCTTTCTCTTTGTTATCGGAGGATATTTCCTTTAGCCCTATAGTCTTCAAAGGGATCCGAAATATCTGTTCTCAGATTCCACAGAAATAAGGCTAGCAAAGAGATCCACGAAATACAGATGTAACTCTGTGAGTGGAAGTCACACATCACAGAGCAGTTTCTCAGAAAGCATCTTTCCAGATTTCATCTGAGGATATTTCCTATTTCACCATAGCCCTCTATGGGGTTCCAAATATCACTTTGCCAATTCCACAAGAACTGTCTTAGCGAAAGGCTTCTTGAGGGGAAAGCTGTAACTCTGCGAGATGATTTCACAGAACACAAAGAAGTTTCTCAGAAAGCTTCTTTCTCTTTGTTATCGGAGGATATTTCCTTTGGCCATTTAGTCTTCAAAGAGATCCGAAATATCTGTTCTCAGATTCCACAGAAATAAGGCTAGCAAAGAGATCCACGAAATACAGATGTAACTCTGTGAGTCGAAATCACACATCATAGAGCAGTTTCTCAGAAAGCTTCTCTCCAGATTTCATCTGAGGATATTTCCTTTTTCACCATAGCCCTCTATGGGGTTCCAAATATCACTTTGCCAATTCCACAAGAACTGTCTTAGCGAAAGGCTTCTTGAGGGGAAAGCTGTAACTCTGTGAGATGATTTCACAGAACACAAAGAAGTTTCTCAGAAATCTTCTTTCTCTTTGTTATCGGAGGATATTTCCTTTTGCCCTGTAGTCTTCAAAGGGATCGGAAATATCTGTTCTCAGATTCCACAGAAATAAGGCTAGCAAAGAGATCCACGAAATACAGATGTAACTCTGTGAGTGGAAGTCACACATCACAGAGCAGTTTCTCAGAAAGCATCTTTCCAGATTTCATCTGAGGATATTTCCTATTTCACCATAGCCCTCTAGGGGTTCCAAATATCACTTTGCCAATTCCACAAGAACTGTCTTAGCGAAAGTCTTCTTGAGGGGAAGCTGTAACTCTGTGAGATGATTTCACAGAACACAAAGAAGTTTCTCAGAAAGCTTCTTTCTCTTTGTTATCGGAGGATATTTCCTTTGGCCCTGTAGTCTTCAAAGGGATCGGAAATATCTGTTCTCAGATTCCACAGAAATAAGGCTAGCAAAGAGATCCACGAAATACAGATGTAACTCTGTGAGTGGAAGTCACACATCACAGAGCAGTTTCTCAGAAAGCATCTTTCCAGATATCATCTGAGGATATTTCCTATTTCACCATAGCCCTCTATGGGGTTCCAAATATCACTTTGCCAATTCCACAAGAACTGTCTTAGCGAAAGGCTTCTTGAGGGGAAAGCTGTAACTCTGTGAGATGATTTCACAGAACACAAAGAAGTTTCTCAGAAAGCTTCTTTCTCTTTGTTATCGGAGGATATTTCTTTGGCCCTGTAGTCTTCAAAGGGATCGGAAATATCTGTTCTCAGATTCCACAGAAATAAGGCTAGCAAAGAGATCCACGAAATACAGATGTAACTCTATGAGTGGAAGTCACACCTCACAGAGCACTTTCTCAGAAAGGTTCTTTCCAGATTTCATCTGAGGATATTTCCTTTTTCACCGTAGCCCTCTATGGTCTTCCAAACAACACTTTACCAATTCCACAAGAACTGTCTTAGCGAAGGCTTCTTGAGGGGAAAGCTGTAACTCTGTGAGATGATTTCACAGAACACAAAGAAGTTTCTCAGAAAGCTTCTTTCTCTTTGTTATCGGAGGATATTTCCTTTGGCCCTATAGTCTTAAAAGGGATCCGAAATATCTTTTCTCAGATTCCACAGAAATAAGGCTAGCAAAGAGATACACGAAATACGGATGTATCTCTGTGAGATGAATCAACAGATCACTAAGCAGTTTCTCAGAGAGCTTCTTTTCAGATTTCATCTGAGGATATTTCCTTTTTCAACACAGCCCTCTATGGGCTTCCAAATATCACTTTGCCAATTCCACAAGAACTGTCTTAGCGAAAGGGTTCTTGAGGGGAAAGCTGTAACTCTGTGAGATGATTTCACAGAACACAAAGAAGTTTCTCAGAAATCTTCTTTCTCTTTGTTATCGGAGGATATTTCCTTTGGCCCTATAGTCTTCAAAGGGATCCGAAATATCTGTTCTCAGATTCCACAGAAATAAGGCTAGCAAAGAGATCCACGAAGTACAGATGTAACTCTGTGGGTGGAAGTCACACTTCACAGAGCAGTTTCTCAGAAAGCTTCTTTCCAGATTTCATCTGAGGATATTTCCTTTTTCACCGTAGCCCACTATGGGCTTCCAAATATCACTTTGCCAATTCCACAAGAACTGCCTTAGCGAAAGGCTTCTTGAGGGGAAAGCTGTAACTCTGTGAGATGATTTCACAGAACACAAAGAAGTTTCTCAGAAAGCTTCTTTCTCTTTGTTATCGGAGGATATTTCCTTTGGCCCTATATTCTTCAAAGGGATCCGAAATATCTGTTCTCAGATTCCACAGAAATAAGGCTAGCAAAGAGATCCACGAAATACAGGTGTAACTCTGTGAGTGGAAGTCACACATCACAGAGCAGTTTCTCAGAAAGCTTCTTTCCCGATTTCATCTGAGGATACTTCCTTTTTCACCATAGCACTCTATGGGCTTCCAAATATCACTTTGACAATTCCACAAGAACTGTCTTAGCGAAAGGCTTCTTGAGGGGAAAGCTGTAACTCTGCGAGATGATTTCACAGAACACAAAGAAGTTTCTCAGAAAGCTTCTTTCTCTTTGTTATCGGAGGATATTTCCTTTGGCCATTTAGTCTTCAAAGAGATCCGAAATATCTGTTCTCAGATTCCACAGAAATAAGGCTAGCAAAGAGATCCACGAAATACAGATGTAACTCTGTGAGTCGAAATCACACATCACAGAGCAGTTTCTCAGAAAGCTTCTCTCCAGATTTCATCTGAGGATATTTCCTTTTTCACCATAGCCCTCTATGGGGTTCCAAATATCACTTTGCCAATTCCACAAGAACTGTCTTAGCGAAAGGCTTCTTGAGGGGAAAGCTGTAACTCTGTGAGATGATTTCACAGAACACAAAGAAGTTTCTCAGAAAGCTTCTTTCTCTTTGTTATCGGAGGATATTTCCTTTGGCCCTGTAGTCTTCAAAGGGATCGGAAATATCTGTTCTCAGATTCCACAGAAATAAGGCTAGCAAAGAGATCCACGAAATACAGATGTAACTCTGTGAGTGGAAGTCACACATCACAGAGCAGTTTCTCAGAAAGCTTCTTTCCCGATTTCATCTGAGGATACTTCCTTTTTCACCATGGCACTCTATGGGCTTCCAAATATCACTTTGCCAATTCCACAAGAACTGTCTTAGCGAAAGGCTTCTTGAGGGGAAAGCTGTAACTCTGTGAGATGATATCACAGAACACAAAGAAGTTTCTCAGAAAGATTCTTTCTCTTTGTTATCGGAGGATATTTCCTTTAGCCCTATAGTCTTCAAAGGGATCCGAAATATCTGTTCTCAGATTCCACAGAAATAAGGCTAGCAAAGAGATCCACGAAATACAGATGTAACTCTGTGAGGGGAAGTCACACATCACAGAGCAGTTTCTCAGAAAGCATCTTTCCAGATTTCATCTGAGGATATTTCCTATTTCACCATAGCCCTCTATGGGGTTCCAAATATCACTTTGCCAATTCCACAAGAACTGTCTTAGCGAAAGGCTTCTTGAGGGGAAAGCTGTAACTCTGTGAGATGATTTCACAGAACACAAAGAAGTTTCTCAGAAAGCTTCTTTCTCTTTGTTATCGGAGGATATTTCCTTTGGCCCTGTAGTCTTCAAAGGGATCGGAAATATCTGTTCTCAGATTCCACAGAAATAAGGCTAGCAAAGAGATCCACGAAATACAGATGTAACTCTGTGAGATGAATGAACAGAACTGTAAGCAGTTTCTCAGAAAGCTTCTTTCCAGATTTCATCTGAGGATATTTCCTTTTTTACCATAGCCCTCTATGGGCTTCCAAATATCACTTTGCCAATTCCACAAGAACTGTCTTAGGGAAAGACTTCTTGAGGGGAAAGCTGTAACTCTGCGAGATGATTTCACAGAACACAAAGAAGTTTCTCAGAAAGCTTCTTTCTCTTTGTTATCGGAGGATATTTCCTTTGGCCATTTAGTCTTCAAAGAGATCCGAAATATCTGTTCTCAGATTCCACAGAAATAAGGCTAGCAAAGAGATCCACGAAATACAGATGTAACTCTGTGAGTCGAAATCACACATCACAGAGCAGTTTCTCAGAAAGCTTCTCTCCAGATTTCATCTGAGGATATTTCCTTTTTCACCATAGCCCTCTATGGGCTTCAAAATATCACTTTGCCAATTCCACAAGAACTGTCTTAGCGAAAGGCTTCTTGAGGGGAAAGCTGTAACTCTGTGAGATGATTTCACAGAACACAAAGAAGTTTCTCAGAAAGCTTCTTTCTCTTTGTTATCGGAGGATATTTGCTTTGGCCCTATATTCTTCAAAGGGATCCGAAATATCTGTTCTCAGATTCCACAGAAATAAGGCTAGCAAAGAGATCCACGAAATACAGGTGTAACTCTGTGAGTGGAAGTCACACATCACAGAGCAGTTTCTCAGAAAGCTTCTTTCCCGATTTCATCTGAGGATACTTCCTTTTTCACCATAGCACTCTATGGGCTTCCAAATATCACTTTGACAATTCCACAAGAACTGTCTTAGCGAAAGGCTTCTTGAGGGGAAAGCTGTAACTCTGTGAGATGATTTCACAGAACACAAAGAAGTTTCTCAGAAAGCTTCTTTCTCTTTGTTATCGGAGGATATTTCCTTTGGCCATTTAGTCTTCAAAGAGATCCGAAATATCTGTTCTCAGATTCCACAGAAATAAGGCTAGCAAAGAGATCCACGAAATACAGATGTAACTCTGTGAGTCGAAATCACACATCACAGAGCAGTTTCTCAGAAAGCTTCTCTCCAGATTTCATCTGAGGATATTTCCTTTTTCACCATAGCCCTCTATGGGGTTCCAAATATCACTTTGCCAATTCCACAAGAACTGTCTTAGCGAAAGGCTTCTTGAGGGGAAAGCTGTAACTCTGTGAGATGATTTCACAGAACACAAAGAAGTTTCTCAGAAATCTTCTTTCTCTTTGTTATCGGAGGATATTTCCTTTGGCCCTGTAGTCTTCAAAGGGATCGGAAATATCTGTTCTCAGATTCCACAGAAATAAGGCTAGCAAAGAGATCCACGAAATACAGATGTAACTCTGTGAGTGGAAGTCACACATCACAGAGCAGTTTCTCAGAAAGCTTCTTTCCCGATTTCATCTGAGGATACTTCCTTTTTCACCATGGCACTCTATGGGCTTCCAAATATCACTTTGCCAATTCCACAAGAACTGTCTTAGCGAAAGGCTTCTTGAGGGGAAAGCTGTAACTCTGTGAGATGATATCACAGAACACAAAGAAGTTTCTCAGAAAGATTCTTTCTCTTTGTTATCGGAGGATATTTCCTTTAGCCCTATAGTCTTCAAAGGGATCCGAAATATCTGTTCTCAGATTCCACAGAAATAAGGCTAGCAAAGAGATCCACGAAATACAGATGTAACTCTGTGAGGGGAAGTCACACATCACAGAGCAGTTTCTCAGAAAGCATCTTTCCAGATTTCATCTGAGGATATTTCCTATTTCACCATAGCCCTCTATGGGGTTCCAAATATCACTTTGCCAATTCCACAAGAACTGTCTTAGCGAAAGGCTTCTTGAGGGGAAAGCTGTAACTCTGTGAGATGATTTCACAGAACACAAAGAAGTTTCTCAGAAAGCTTCTTTCTCTTTGTTATCGGAGGATATTTCCTTTGGCCCTGTAGTCTTCAAAGGGATCGGAAATATCTGTTCTCAGATTCCACAGAAATAAGGCTAGCAAAGAGATCCACGAAATACAGATGTAACTCTGTGAGATGAATGAACAGAACTGTAAGCAGTTTCTCAGAAAGCTTCTTTCCAGATTTCATCTGAGGATATTTCCTTTTTCACCATAGCCCTCTATGGGCTTCCAAATATCACTTTGCCAATTCCACAAGAACTGTCTTAGGGAAAGACTTCTTGAGGGGAAAGCTGTAACTCTGCGAGATGATTTCACAGAACACAAAGAAGTTTCTCAGAAAGCTTCTTTCTCTTTGTTATCGGAGGATATTTCCTTTGGCCATTTAGTCTTCAAAGAGATCCGAAATATCTGTTCTCAGATTCCACAGAAATAAGGCTAGCAAAGAGATCCACGAAATACAGATGTAACTCTGTGAGTCGAAATCACACATCACAGAGCAGTTTCTCAGAAAGCTTCTCTCCAGATTTCATCTGAGGATATTTCCTTTTTCACCATAGCCCTCTATGGGCTTCCAAATATCACTTTGCCAATTCCACAAGAACTGTCTTAGCGAAAGGCTTCTTGAGGGGAAAGCTGTAACTCTGTGAGATGATTTCACAGAACACAAAGAAGTTTCTCAGAAATCTTCTTTCTCTTTGTTATCGGAGGATATTTCCTTTTGCCCTGTAGTCTTCAAAGGGATCGGAAATATCTGTTCTCAGATTCCACAGAAATAAGGCTAGCAAAGAGATCCACGAAATACAGATGTAACTCTGTGAGTGGAAGTCACACATCACAGAGCGGTTTCTCAGAAAGCTTCTTTCCCGATTTCATCTGAGGATACTTCCTTTTTCACCATTGCACTCTATGGGCTTCCAAATATCACTTTGCCAATTCCACAAGAACTGTCTTAGCGAAAGGCTTCTTGAGGGGAAGCTGTAACTCTGTGAGATGATATCACAGAACACAAAGAAGTTTCTCAGAAAGATTCTTTCTCTTTGTTATCGGAGGATATTTCCTTTAGCCCTATAGTCTTCAAAGGGATCCGAAATATCTGTTCTCAGATTCCACAGAAATAAGGCTAGCAAAGAGATCCACGAAATACAGATGTAACTCTGTGAGTGGAAGTCACACATCACAGAGCAGTTTCTCAGAAAGCATCTTTCCAGATTTCATCTGAGGATATTTCCTATTTCACCATAGCCCTCTATGGGGTTCCAAATATCACTTTGCCAATTCCACAAGAACTGTCTTAGCGAAAGGCTTCTTGAGGGGAAAGCTGTAACTCTGTGAGATGATTTCACAGAACACAAAGAAGTTTCTCAGAAAGCTTCTTTCTCTTTGTTATCGGAGGATATTTCCTTTGGCCCTGTAGTCTTCAAAGGGATCGGAAATATCTGTTCTCAGATTCCACAGAAATAAGGCTAGCAAAGAGATCCACGAAATACAGATGTAACTCTGTGAGTGGAAGTCACACATCACAGAGCAGTTTCTCAGAAAGCATCTTTCCAGATTTCATCTGAGGATGTTTCCTTTTTCACCATAGCCCTCTATGGGCTTCCAAATATCACTTTGCCAATTCCACAAGAACTGTCTTAGCGAAAGGCTTCTTGAGGGGAAAGCTGTAACTCTGTGAGATGATTTCACAGAACACAAAGAAGTTTCTCAGAAAGCTTCTTTCTCTTTGTTATCGGAGGATATTTCCTTTGGCCCTGTAGTCTTCAAAGGGATCGGAAATATCTGTTCTCAGATTCCACAGAAATAAGGCTAGCAAAGAGATCCACGAAATACAGATGTAACTCTGTGAGTGGAAGTCACACATCACAGAGCAGTTTCTCAGAAAGCATCTTTCCAGATTTCATCTGAGGATGTTTCCTATTTCACCATAGCCCTCTATGGGGTTCCAAATATCACTTTGCCAATTCCACAAGAACTGTCTTAGCGAAAGGCTTCTTGAGGGGAAAGCTGTAACTCTGTGAGATGATTTCACAGAACACAAAGAAGTTTCTCAGAAAGCTTCTTTCTCTTTGTTATCGGAGGATATTTCCTTTGGCCCTGTAGTCTTCAAAGGGATCGGAAATATCTGTTCTCAGATTCCACAGAAATAAGGCTAGCAAAGAGATCCACGAAATACAGATGTAACTCTGTGAGATGAATGAACAGAACTGTAAGCAGTTTCTCAGAAAGCTTCTTTCCAGATTTCATCTGAGGATATTTCCTTTTTCACCATAGCCCTCTATGGGCTTCCAAATATCACTTTGCCAATTCCACAAGAACTGTCTTAGGGAAAGACTTCTTGAGGGGAAAGCTGTAACTCTGCGAGATGATTTCACAGAACACAAAGAAGTTTCTCAGAAAGCTTCTTTCTCTTTGTTATCGGAGGATATTTCCTTTGGCCATTTAGTCTTCAAAGAGATCCGAAATATCTGTTCTCAGATTCCACAGAAATAAGGCTAGCAAAGAGATCCACGAAATACAGATGTAACTCTGTGAGTCGAAATCACACATCACAGAGCAGTTTCTCAGAAAGCTTCTCTCCAGATTTCATCTGAGGATATTTCCTTTTTCACCATAGCCCTCTATGGGCTTCAAAATATCACTTTGCCAATTCCACAAGAACTGTCTTAGCGAAAGGCTTCTTGAGGGGAAAGCTGTAACTCTGTGAGATGATTTCACAGAACACAAAGAAGTTTCTCAGAAAGCTTCTTTCTCTTTGTTATCGGAGGATATTTCCTTTAGCCCTATAGTCTTCAAAGGGATCCGAAATATCTGTTCTCAGATTCCACAGAAATAAGGCTAGCAAAGAGATCCACGAAATACAGATGTAACTCTGTGAGTGGAAGTCACACATCACAGAGCAGTTTCTCAGAAAGCATCTTTCCAGATTTCATCTGAGGATATTTCCTATTTCACCATAGCCCTCTATGGGGTTCCAAATATCACTTTGCCAATTCCACAAGAACTGTCTTAGCGAAAGGCTTCTTGAGGGGAAAGCTGTAACTCTGCGAGATGATTTCACAGAACACAAAGAAGTTTCTCAGAAAGCTTCTTTCTCTTTGTTATCGGAGGATATTTCCTTTGGCCATTTAGTCTTCAAAGAGATCCGAAATATCTGTTCTCAGATTCCACAGAAATAAGGCTAGCAAAGAGATCCACGAAATACAGATGTAACTCTGTGAGTCGAAATCACACATCATAGAGCAGTTTCTCAGAAAGCTTCTCTCCAGATTTCATCTGAGGATATTTCCTTTTTCACCATAGCCCTCTATGGGGTTCCAAATATCACTTTGCCAATTCCACAAGAACTGTCTTAGCGAAAGGCTTCTTGAGGGGAAAGCTGTAACTCTGTGAGATGATTTCACAGAACACAAAGAAGTTTCTCAGAAATCTTCTTTCTCTTTGTTATCGGAGGATATTTCCTTTTGCCCTGTAGTCTTCAAAGGGATCGGAAATATCTGTTCTCAGATTCCACAGAAATAAGGCTAGCAAAGAGATCCACGAAATACAGATGTAACTCTGTGAGTGGAAGTCACACATCACAGAGCGGTTTCTCAGAAAGCTTCTTTCCCGATTTCATCTGAGGATACTTCCTTTTTCAACATTGCACTCTATGGGCTTCCAAATATCACTTTGCCAATTCCACAAGAACTGTCTTAGCGAAAGGCTTCTTGAGGGGAAAGCTGTAACTCTGTGAGATGATATCACAGAACACAAAGAAGTTTCTCAGAAAGATTCTTTCTCTTTGTTATCGGAGGATATTTCCTTTAGCCCTATAGTCTTCAAAGGGATCCGAAATATCTGTTCTCAGATTCCACAGAAAGAAGGCTAGCAAAGAGATCCACGAAATACAGATGTAACTCTGTGAGGGGAAGTCACACATCACAGAGCAGTTTCTCAGAAAGCATCTTTCCAGATTTCATCTGAGGATATTTCCTATTTCACCATAGCCCTCTATGGGGTTCCAAATATCACTTTGCCAATTCCACAAGAACTGTCTTAGCGAAAGGCTTCTTGAGGGGAAAGCTGTAACTCTGTGAGATGATTTCACAGAACACAAAGAAGTTTCTCAGAAAGCTTCTTTCTCTTTGTTATCGGAGGATATTTCCTTTGGCCCTGTAGTCTTCAAAGGGATCGGAAATATCTGTTCTCAGATTCCACAGAAATAAGGCTAGCAAAGAGATCCACGAAATACAGATGTAACTCTGTGAGATGAATGAACAGAACTGTAAGCAGTTTCTCAGAAAGCTTCTTTCCAGATTTCATCTGAGGATATTTCCTTTTTCACCATAGCCCTCTATGGGCTTCCAAATATCACTTTGCCAATTCCACAAGAACTGTCTTAGGGAAAGACTTCTTGAGGGGAAAGCTGTAACTCTGCGAGATGATTTCACAGAACACAAAGAAGTTTCTCAGAAAGCTTCTTTCTCTTTGTTATCGGAGGATATTTCCTTTGGCCATTTAGTCTTCAAAGAGATCCGAAATATCGGTTCTCAGATTCCACAGAAATAAGGCTAGCAAAGAGATCCACGAAATACAGATGTAACTCTGTGAGTCGAAATCACACATCACAGAGCAGTTTCTCAGAAAGCTTCTCTCCAGATTTTATCTGAGGATATTTCCTTTTTCACCATAGCCCTCTATGGGCTTCAAAATATCACTTTGCCAATTCCACAAGAACTGTCTTGGCGAAAGGCTTCTTGAGGGGAAAGCTGTAACTCTGTGAGATGATTTCACAGAACACAAAGAAGTTTCTCAGAAAGCTTCTTTCTCTTTGTTATCGGAGGATATTTCCTTTAGCCCTATAGTCTTCAAAGGGATCCGAAATATCTGTTCTCAGATTCCACAGAAATAAGGCTAGCAAAGAGATCCACGAAATACAGATGTAACTCTGTGAGTGGAAGTCACACAACACAGAGCAGTTTCTCAGAAAGCATCTTTCCAGATTTCATCTGAGGATATTTCCTATTTCACCATAGCCCTCTATGGGGTTCCAAATATCACTTTGCCAATTCCACAAGAACTGTCTTAGCGAAAGGCTTCTTGAGGGGAAAGCTGTAACTCTGCGAGATGATTTCACAGAACACAAAGAAGTTTCTCAGAAAGCTTCTTTCTCTTTGTTATCGGAGGATATTTCCTTTGGCCATTTAGTCTTCAAAGAGATCCGAAATATCTGTTCTCAGATTCCACAGAAATAAGGCTAGCAAAGAGATCCACGAAATACAGATGTAACTCTGTGAGTCGAAATCACACATCATTGAGCAGTTTCTCAGAAAGCTTCTCTCCAGATTTCATCTGAGGATATTTCCTTTTTCACCATAGCCCTCTATGGGCTTCCAAATATCACTTTGCCAATTCCACAAGAACTGTCTTAGCGAAAGGCTTCTTGAGGGGAAAGCTGTAACTCTGTGAGATGATTTCACAGAACACAAAGAAGTTTCTCAGAAATCTTCTTTCTCTTTGTTATCGGAGGATATTTCCTTTTTCCCTGTAGTCTTCAAAGGGATCGGAAATATCTGTTCTCAGATTCCACAGAAATAAGGCTAGCAAAGAGATCCACGAAATACAGATGTAACTCTGTGAGTGGAAGTCACACATCACAGAGCGGTTTCTCAGAAAGCTTCTTTCCCGATTTCATCTGAGGATACTTCCTTTTTCACCATTGCACTCTATGGGCTTCCAAATATCACTTTGCCAATTCCACAAGAAATGTCTTAGCGAAAGGCTTCTTGAGGGGAAAGCTGTAACTCTGTGAGATGATATCACAGAACACAAAGAAGTTTCTCAGAAAGATTCTTTCTCTTTGTTATCGGAGGATATTTCCTTTAGCCCTATAGTCTTCAAAGGGATCCGAAATATCTGTTCTCAGATTCCACAGAAATAAGGCTAGCAAAGAGATCCACGAAATACAGATGTAACTCTGTGAGTGGAAGTCACACATCACAGAGCAGTTTCTCAGAAAGCATCTTTCCAGATTTCATCTGAGGATATTTCCTATTTCACCATAGCCCTCTATGGGGTTCCAAATATCACTTTGCCAATTCCACAAGAACTGTCTTAGCGAAAGGCTTCTTGAGGGGAAAGCTGTAACTCTGTGAGATGATTTCACAGAACACAAAGAAGTTTCTCAGAAAGCTTCTTTCTCTTTGTTATCGGAGGATATTTCCTTTGGCCCTGTAGTCTTCAAAGGGATCGGAAATATCTGTTCTCAGATTCCACAGAAATAAGGCTAGCAAAGAGATCCACGAAATACAGATGTAACTCTGTGAGGGGAAGTCACACATCACAGAGCAGTTTCTCAGAAAGCATCTTTCCAGATTTCATCTGAGGATGTTTCCTATTTCACCATAGCCCTCTATGGGGTTCCAAATATCACTTTGCCAATTCCACAAGAACTGTCTTAGCGAAAGGCTTCTTGAGGGGAAAGCTGTAACTCTGTGAGATGATTTCACAGAACACAAAGAAGTTTCTCAGAAAGCTTCTTTCTCTTTGTTATCGGAGGATATTTCCTTTGGCCCTGTAGTCTTCAAAGGGATCGGAAATATCTGTTCTCAGATTCCACAGAAATAAGGCGAGCAAAGAGATCCACGAAATACAGATGTAACTCTGTGAGATGAATGAACAGAACTGTAAGCAGTTTCTCAGAAAGCTTCTTTCCAGATTTCATCTGAAGATATTTCCTTTTTCACCATAGCCCTCTAAGGGGTTCCAAATATCACTTTGCCAATTCCACAAGAACTGTCTTAGCGAAAGGCTTCTTGAGGGGAAAGCTGTAACTCTGTGAGATGATTTCACAGAACACAAAGAAGTTTCTCAGAAAGCTTCTTTCTCTTTGTTATCGGAGGATATTTCCTTTGGCCCTGTAGTATTCAAATGGATCGGAAATATCTGTTCTCAGATTCCACAGAAATAAGGCTAGCAAAATGATCCACGAAATACAGATGTAACTCTATGAGTGGAAGTCACAACTCACAGAGCACTTTCTCAGAAAGGTTCTTTCCAGATTTCATCTGAGGATATTTCCTTTTTCACCGTAGCCCTCTATGGTCTTCCAAACAACACTTTACCAATTCCACAAGAACTGTCTTAGCGAAGGCTTCTTGAGGGGAAAGCTGTAACTCTGTGAGATGATTTCACAGAACACAAAGAAGTTTCTCAGAAAGCTTCTTTCTCTTTGTTATCGGAGGATATTTCCTTTGGCCCTATAGTCTTCAAAGGGATCCGAAATATCTTTTCTCAGATTCCACAGAAATAAGGCTAGCAAAGAGATCCACGAAATACGGATGTATCTCTGTGAGATGAATCAACAGATCACTAAGCAGTTTCTCAGAGAGCTTCTTTTCAGATTTCATCTGAGGATATTTCCTTTTTCAACACAGCCCTCTATGGGCTTCGAAATATCACTTTGCCAATTCCACAAGAACTGTCTTAGCGAAAGGGTTCTTGAGGGGAAAGCTGTAACTCTGTGAGATGATTTCACAGAACACAAAGAAGTTTCTCAGAAATCTTCTTTCTCTTTGTTATCGGAGGATATTTCCTTTGGCCCTATAGTCTTCAAAGGGATCCGAAATATCTGTTCTCAGATTCCACAGAAATAAGGCTAGCAAAGAGATCCACGAAGTATAGATGTAACTCTGTGGGTGGAAGTCACACTTCACAGAGCAGTTTCTCAGAAAGCTTCTTTCCAGATTTCATCGGAGGATATTTCCTTTTTCACCGTAGCCCACTATGGGCTTCCAAATATCACTTTGCCAATTCCACAAGAACTGCCTTAGCGAAAGGCTTCTTGAGGGGAAAGCTGTAACTCTGTGAGATGATTTCACAGAACACAAAGAAGTTTCTCAGAAAGCTTCTTTCTCTTTGTTATCGGAGGATATTTCCTTTGGCCCTATATTCTTCAAAGGGATCCGAAATATCTGTTCTCAGATTCCACAGAAATAAGGCTAGCAAAGAGATCCACGAAATACAGGTGTAACTCTGTGAGTGGAAGTCACACATCACAGAGCAGTTTCTCAGAAAGCTTCTTTCCCGATTTCATCTGAGGATACTTCCTTTTTCACCATAGCACTCTATGGGCTTCCAAATATCACTTTGACAATTCCAGAAGAACTGTCTTAGCGAAAGGCTTCTTGAGGGGAAAGCTGTAACTCTGTGAGATGATATCACAAAACACAAAGAAGTTTCTCAGAAAGCTTCTTTCTCTTTGTTATCGGAGGATATTTCCTTTGGCCCTATAGTCGTCAAAGGGATCCGAAATACCTGTTCTCAGATTCCACAGATATAAGGCTAGCAAAGAGATCCACGAAATACAGATGTAACTCTGTGAGTGGAAGTCACACATCACGGAGCAGTTTCTCAGGAAGCTTCTTTCCAGATTTCATCTGAGGATATTCCCTTTTTCTCCATGGCCCTCTATGGGTTTCCAAATATCACTTTGCCAATTCCACAAGAACTGTCTTAGCGAAAGGCTTCTTGAGGGGAAAGCTGTAACTCTCTGAGATGATTTCACAGAACACAAAGAAGTTCCTCAGAAAGCTTCTTTCTCTTTGTTATCGGAGGATATTTCCTTTGGCCCTATAGTCTTCAAAGAGATCCGAAATATCTGTTCTCAGATTCCACAGAAATAAGGCTAGCAAAGAGATCCACGAAATACAGATGTAGCTCTGTGATTCGAAATCACACATCATAGAGCAGTTTCTCAGAAAGCTTCTCTCCAGATTTCATCTGAGGATATTTCCTTTTTCACCATAGCCCTCTATGGGCTTCAAAATATCACTTTGCCAATTCCACAAGAACTGTCTTAGCGAAAGTCTTCTTGAGGGGAAAGCTGTAACTCTGTGAGATGATTTCACAGAACACAAAGAAGTTTCTCAGAAATCTTCTTTCTCTTTGTTATCGGAGGATATTTCCTTTAGCCCTATATTCTTCAAAGGGATCGGAAATATCTGTTCTCAGATTCCACAGAAATAAGGCTAGCAAAGAGATCCACGAAATACAGATGTAACTCTGTGAGTGGAAGTCACACATCACAGAGCAGTTTCTCAGAAAGCATCTTTCCAGATTTCATCTGAGGATATTTCCTATTTCACCATAGCCCTCTATGGGGTTCCAAATATCACTTTGCCAATTCCACAAGAACTGTCTTAGCGAAAGGCTTCTTGAGGGGAAAGCTGTAACTCTGCGAGATGATTTCACAGAACACAAAGAAGTTTCTCAGAAAGCTTCTTTCTCTTTGTTATCGGAGGATATTTCCTTTGGCCATTTAGTCTTCAAAGAGATCCGAAATATCTGTTCTCAGATTCCACAGAAATAAGGCTAGCAAAGAGATCCACGAAATACAGATGTAACTCTGTGAGTCGAAATCACACATCATAGAGCAGTTTCTCAGAAAGCTTCTCTCCAGATTTCATCTGAGGATATTTCCTTTTTCACCATAGCCCTCTATGGGGTTCCAAATATCACTTTGCCAATTCCACAACAACTGTCTTAGCGAAAGGCTTCTTGAGGGGAAAGCTGTAACTCTGTGAGATGATTTCACAGAACACAAAGAAGTTTCTCAGAAATCTTCTTTCTCTTTGTTATCGGAGGATATTTCCTTTTGCCCTGTAGTCTTCAAAGGGATCGGAAATATCTGTTCTCAGATTCCACAGAAATAAGGCTAGCAAAGAGATCCACGAAATACGGATGTATCTCTGTGAGATGAATCAACAGATCACTAAGCAGTTTCTCAGAGAGCTTCTTTTCAGATTTCATCTGAGGATACTTCCTTTTTCACCATTGCACTCTATGGGCTTCCAAATATCACTTTGCCAATTCCACAAGAACTGTCTTAGCGAAAGGCTTCTTGAGGGGAAAGCTGTAACTCTGTGAGATGATATCACAGAACACAAAGAAGTTTCTCAGAAAGATTCTTTCTCTTTGTTATCGGAGGATATTTCCTTTGGCCCTGTAGTCTTCAAAGGGATCGGAAATATCTGTTCTCAGATTCCACAGAAATAAGGCTAGCAAAGAGATCCACGAAATACAGATGTAACTCTGTGAGTGGAAGTCACACATCACAGAGCAGTTTCTCAGAAAGCTTCTTTCCCGATTTCATCTGAGGATACTTCCTTTTTCACCATGGCACTCTATGGGCTTCCAAATATCACTTTGCCAATTCCACAAGAACTGTCTTAGCGAAAGGCTTCTTGAGGGGAAAGCTGTAACTCTGTGAGATGATATCACAGAACACAAAGAAGTTTCTCAGAAAGATTCTTTCTCTTTGTTATCGGAGGATATTTCCTTTAGCCCTATAGTCTTCAAAGGGATCCGAAATATCTGTTCTCAGATTCCACAGAAATAAGGCTAGCAAAGAGATCCACGAAATACAGATGTAACTCTGTGAGGGGAAGTCACACATCACAGAGCAGTTTCTCAGAAAGCATCTTTCCAGATTTCATCTGAGGATATTTCCTATTTCACCATAGCCCTCTATGGGGTTCCAAATATCACTTTGCCAATTCCACAAGAACTGTCTTAGCGAAAGGCTTCTTGAGGGGAAAGCTGTAACTCTGTGAGATGATTTCACAGAACACAAAGAAGTTTCTCAGAAAGCTTCTTTCTCTTTGTTATCGGAGGATATTTCCTTTGGCCCTGTAGTCTTCAAAGGGATCGGAAATATCTGTTGTCAGATTCCACAGAAATAAGGCTAGCAAAGAGATCCACGAAATACAGATGTAACTCTGTGAGATGAATGAACAGAACTGTAAGCAGTTTCTCAGAAAGCTTCTTTCCAGATTTCATCTGAGGATATTTCCTTTTTCACCATAGCCCTCTATGGGCTTCCAAATATCACTTTGCCAATTCCACAAGAACTGTCTTAGGGAAAGACTTCTTGAGGGGAAAGCTGTAACTCTGCGAGATGATTTCACAGAACACAAAGAAGTTTCTCAGAAAGCTTCTTTCTCTTTGTTATCGGAGGATATTTCCTTTGGCCATTTAGTCTTCAAAGAGATCCGAAATATCTGTTCTCAGATTCCACAGAAATAAGGCTAGCAAAGAGATCCACGAAATACAGATGTAACTCTGTGAGTCGAAATCACACATCACAGAGCAGTTTCTCAGAAAGCTTCTCTCCAGATTTCATCTGAGGATATTTCCTTTTTCACCATAGCCCTCTATGGGCTTCAAAATATCACTTTGCCAATTCCACAAGAACTGTCTTAGCGAAAGGCTTCTTGAGGGGAAAGCTGTAACTCTGTGAGATGATTTCACAGAACACAAAGAAGTTTCTCAGAAAGCTTCTTTCTCTTTGTTATCGGAGGATATTTCCTTTAGCCCTATAGTCTTCAAAGGGATCCGAAATATCTGTTCTCAGATTCCACAGAAATAAGGCTAGCAAAGAGATCCACGAAATACAGATGTAACTCTGTGAGTGGAAGTCACACATCACAGAGCAGTTTCTCAGAAAGCATCTTTCCAGATTTCATCTGAGGATATTTCCTATTTCACCATAGCCCTCTATGGGGTTCCAAATATCACTTTGCCAATTCCACAAGAACTGTCTTAGCGAAAGGCTTCTTGAGGGGAAAGCTGTAACTCTGCGAGATGATTTCACAGAACACAAAGAAGTTTCTCAGAAAGCTTCTTTCTCTTTGTTATCGGAGGATATTTCCTTTGGCCATTTAGTCTTCAAAGAGATCCGAAATATCTGTTCTCAGATTCCACAGAAATAAGGCTAGCAAAGAGATCCACGAAATACAGATGTAACTCTGTGAGTCGAAATCACACATCATAGAGCAGTTTCTCAGAAAGCTTCTCTCCAGATTTCATCTGAGGATATTTCCTTTTTCACCATAGCCCTCTATGGGGTTCCAAATATCACTTTGCCAATTCCACAAGAACTGTCTTAGCGAAAGGCTTCTTGAGGGGAAAGCTGTAACTCTGTGAGATGATTTCACAGAACACAAAGAAGTTTCTCAGAAATCTTCTTTCTCTTTGTTATCGGAGGATATTTCCTTTTGCCCTGTAGTCTTCAAAGGGATCGGAAATATCTGTTCTCAGATTCCACAGAAATAAGGCTAGCAAAGAGATCCACGAAATACAGATGTAACTCTGTGAGTGGAAGTCACACATCACAGAGCAGTTTCTCAGAAAGCATCTTTCCAGATTTCATCTGAGGATATTTCCTATTTCACCATAGCCCTCTAGGGGTTCCAAATATCACTTTGCCAATTCCACAAGAACTGTCTTAGCGAAAGTCTTCTTGAGGGGAAGCTGTAACTCTGTGAGATGATTTCACAGAACACAAAGAAGTTTCTCAGAAAGCTTCTTTCTCTTTGTTATCGGAGGATATTTCCTTTGGCCCTGTAGTCTTCAAAGGGATCGGAAATATCTGTTCTCAGATTCCACAGAAATAAGGCTAGCAAAGAGATCCACGAAATACAGATGTAACTCTGTGAGTGGAAGTCACACATCACAGAGCAGTTTCTCAGAAAGCATCTTTCCAGATTTCATCTGAGGATATTTCCTATTTCACCATAGCCCTCTATGGGGTTCCAAATATCACTTTGCCAATTCCACAAGAACTGTCTTAGCGAAAGGCTTCTTGAGGGGAAAGCTGTAACTCTGTGAGATGATTTCACAGAACACAAAGAAGTTTCTCAGAAAGCTTCTTTCTCTTTGTTATCGGAGGATATTTCTTTGGCCCTGTAGTCTTCAAAGGGATCGGAAATATCTGTTCTCAGATTCCACAGAAATAAGGCTAGCAAAGAGATCCACGAAATACAGATGTAACTCTATGAGTGGAAGTCACACCTCACAGAGCACTTTCTCAGAAAGGTTCTTTCCAGATTTCATCTGAGGATATTTCCTTTTTCACCGTAGCCCTCTATGGTCTTCCAAACAACACTTTACCAATTCCACAAGAACTGTCTTAGCGAAGGCTTCTTGAGGGGAAAGCTGTAACTCTGTGAGATGATTTCACAGAACACAAAGAAGTTTCTCAGAAAGCTTCTTTCTCTTTGTTATCGGAGGATATTTCTTTGGCCCTGTAGTCTTCAAAGGGATCGGAAATATCTGTTCTCAGATTCCACAGAAATAAGGCTAGCAAAGAGATACACGAAATACGGATGTATCTCTGTGAGATGAATCAACAGATCACTAAGCAGTTTCTCAGAGAGCTTCTTTTCAGATTTCATCTGAGGATATTTCCTTTTTCAACACAGCCCTCTATGGGCTTCCAAATATCACTTTGCCAATTCAACAAGAACTGTCTTAGCGAAAGGGTTCTTGAGGGGAAAGCTGTAACTCTGTGAGATGATTTCACAGAACACAAAGAAGTTTCTCAGAAATCTTCTTTCTCTTTGTTATCGGAGGATATTTCCTTTGGCCCTATAGTCTTCAAAGGGATCCGAAATATCTGTTCTCAGATTCCACAGAAATAAGGCTAGCAAAGAGATCCACGAAGTACAGATGTAACTCTGTGGGTGGAAGTCACACTTCACAGAGCAGTTTCTCAGAAAGCTTCTTTCCAGATTTCATCTGAGGATATTTCCTTTTTCACCGTAGCCCACTATGGGCTTCCAAATATCACTTTGCCAATTCCACAAGAACTGCCTTAGCGAAAGGCTTCTTGAGGGGAAAGCTGTAACTCTGTGAGATGATTTCACAGAACACAAAGAAGTTTCTCAGAAAGCTTCTTTCTCTTTGTTATCGGAGGATATTTCCTTTGGCCCTATATTCTTCAAAGGGATCCGAAATATCTGTTCTCAGATTCCACAGAAATAAGGCTAGCAAAGAGATCCACGAAATACAGGTGTAACTCTGTGAGTGGAAGTCACACATCACAGAGCAGTTTCTCAGAAAGCTTCTTTCCCGATTTCATCTGAGGATACTTCCTTTTTCACCATAGCACTCTATGGGCTTCCAAATATCACTTTGACAATTCCACAAGAACTGTCTTAGCGAAAGGCTTCTTGAGGGGAAAGCTGTAACTCTGCGAGATGATTTCACAGAACACAAAGAAGTTTCTCAGAAAGCTTCTTTCTCTTTGTTATCGGAGGATATTTCCTTTGGCCATTTAGTCTTCAAAGAGATCCGAAATATCTGTTCTCAGATTCCACAGAAATAAGGCTAGCAAAGAGATCCACGAAATACAGATGTAACTCTGTGAGTCGAAATCACACATCACAGAGCAGTTTCTCAGAAAGCTTCTCTCCAGATTTCATCTGAGGATATTTCCTTTTTCACCATAGCCCTCTATGGGGTTCCAAATATCACTTTGCCAATTCCACAAGAACTGTCTTAGCGAAAGGCTTCTTGAGGGGAAAGCTGTAACTCTGTGAGATGATTTCACAGAACACAAAGAAGTTTCTCAGAAAGCTTCTTTCTCTTTGTTATCGGAGGATATTTCCTTTGGCCCTGTAGTCTTCAAAGGGATCGGAAATATCTGTTCTCAGATTCCACAGAAATAAGGCTAGCAAAGAGATCCACGAAATACAGATGTAACTCTGTGAGTGGAAGTCACACATCACAGAGCAGTTTCTCAGAAAGCTTCTTTCCCGATTTCATCTGAGGATACTTCCTTTTTCACCATGGCACTCTATGGGCTTCCAAATATCACTTTGCCAATTCCACAAGAACTGTCTTAGCGAAAGGCTTCTTGAGGGGAAAGCTGTAACTCTGTGAGATGATATCACAGAACACAAAGAAGTTTCTCAGAAAGATTCTTTCTCTTTGTTATCGGAGGATATTTCCTTTAGCCCTATAGTCTTCAAAGGGATCCGAAATATCGGTTCTCAGATTCCACAGAAATAAGGCTAGCAAAGAGATCCACGAAATACAGATGTAACTCTGTGAGGGGAAGTCACACATCACAGAGCAGTTTCTCAGAAAGCATCTTTCCAGATTTCATCTGAGGATATTTCCTATTTCACCATAGCCCTCTATGGGGTTCCAAATATCACTTTGCCAATTCCACAAGAACTGTCTTAGCGAAAGGCTTCTTGAGGGGAAAGCTGTAACTCTGTGAGATGATTTCACAGAACACAAAGAAGTTTCTCAGAAAGCTTCTTTCTCTTTGTTATCGGAGGATATTTCCTTTGGCCCTGTAGTCTTCAAAGGGATCGGAAATATCTGTTCTCAGATTCCACAGAAATAAGGCTAGCAAAGAGATCCACGAAATACAGATGTAACTCTGTGAGTGGAAGTCACACATCACAGAGCAGTTTCTCAGAAAGCTTCTTTCCCGATTTCATCTGAGGATACTTCCTTTTTCACCATGGCACTCTATGGGCTTCCAAATATCACTTTGCCAATTCCACAAGAACTGTCTTAGCGAAAGGCTTCTTGAGGGGAAAGCTGTAACTCTGTGAGATGATATCACAGAACACAAAGAAGTTTCTCAGAAAGATTCTTTCTCTTTGTTATCGGAGGATATTTCCTTTAGCCCTATAGTCTTCAAAGGGATCGGAAATATCTGTTCTCAGATTCCACAGAAATAAGGCTAGCAAAGAGATCCACGAAATACAGATGTAACTCTGTGAGATGAATGAACAGAACTGTAAGCAGTTTCTCAGAAAGCTTCTTTCCAGATTTCATCTGAGGATATTTCCTTTTTTACCATAGCCCTCTATGGGCTTCCAAATATCACTTTGCCAATTCCACAAGAACTGTCTTAGGGAAAGACTTCTTGAGGGGAAAGCTGTAACTCTGCGAGATGATTTCAAAGAACACAAAGAAGTTTCTCAGAAAGCTTCTTTCTCTTTGTTATCGGAGGATATTTCCTTTGGCCATTTAGTCTTCAAAGAGATCCGAAATATCTGTTCTCAGATTCCACAGAAATAAGGCTAGCAAAGAGATCCACGAAATACAGATGTAACTCTGTGAGTCGAAATCACACATCACAGAGCAGTTTCTCAGAAAGCTTCTCTCCAGATTTCATCTGAGGATATTTCCTTTTTCACCATAGCCCTCTATGGGCTTCAAAATATCACTTTGCCAATTCCACAAGAACTGTCTTAGCGAAAGGCTTCTTGAGGGGAAAGCTGTAACTCTGTGAGATGATTTCACAGAACACAAAGAAGTTTCTCAGAAAGCTTCTTTCTCTTTGTTATCGGAGGATATTTCCTTTGGCCCTATATTCTTCAAAGGGATCCGAAATATCTGTTCTCAGATTCCACAGAAATAAGGCTAGCAAAGAGATCCACGAAATACAGGTGTAACTCTGTGAGTGGAAGTCACACATCACAGAGCAGTTTCTCAGAAAGCTTCTTTCCCGATTTCATCTGAGGATACTTCCTTTTTCACCATAGCACTCTATGGGCTTCCAAATATCACTTTGACAATTCCACAAGAACTGTCTTAGCGAAAGGCTTCTTGAGGGGAAAGCTGTAACTCTGTGAGATGATTTCACAGAACACAAAGAAGTTTCTCAGAAAGCTTCTTTCTCTTTGTTATCGGAGGATATTTCCTTTGGCCATTTAGTCTTCAAAGAGATCCGAAATATCTGTTCTCAGATTCCACAGAAATAAGGCTAGCAAAGAGATCCACGAAATACAGATGTAACTCTGTGAGTCGAAATCACACATCACAGAGCAGTTTCTCAGAAAGCTTCTCTCCAGATTTCATCTGAGGATATTTCCTTTTTCACCATAGCCCTCTATGGGGTTCCAAATATCACTTTGCCAATTCCACAAGAACTGTCTTAGCGAAAGGCTTCTTGAGGGGAAAGCTGTAACTCTGTGAGATGATTTCACAGAACACAAAGAAGTTTCTCAGAAAGCTTCTTTCTCTTTGTTATCGGAGGATATTTCCTTTGGCCCTGTAGTCTTCAAAGGGATCGGAAATATCTGTTCTCAGATTCCACAGAAATAAGGCTAGCAAAGAGATCCACGAAATACAGATGTAACTCTGTGAGTGGAAGTCACACATCACAGAGCAGTTTCTCAGAAAGCTTCTTTCCCGATTTCATCTGAGGATACTTCCTTTTTCACCATGGCACTCTATGGGCTTCCAAATATCACTTTGCCAATTCCACAAGAACTGTCTTAGCGAAAGGCTTCTTGAGGGGAAAGCTGTAACTCTGTGAGATGATATCACAGAACACAAAGAAGTTTCTCAGAAAGATTCTTTCTCTTTGTTATCGGAGGATATTTCCTTTAGCCCTATAGTCTTCAAAGGGATCCGAAATATCTGTTCTCAGATTCCACAGAAATAAGGCTAGCAAAGAGATCCACGAAATACAGATGTAACTCTGTGAGGGGAAGTCACACATCACAGAGCAGTTTCTCAGAAAGCATCTTTCCAGATTTCATCTGAGGATATTTCCTATTTCACCATAGCCCTCTATGGGGTTCCAAATATCACTTTGCCAATTCCACAAGAACTGTCTTAGCGAAAGGCTTCTTGAGGGGAAAGCTGTAACTCTGTGAGATGATTTCACAGAACACAAAGAAGTTTCTCAGAAAGCTTCTTTCTCTTTGTTATCGGAGGATATTTCCTTTGGCCCTGTAGTCTTCAAAGGGATCGGAAATATCTGTTCTCAGATTCCACAGAAATAAGGCTAGCAAAGAGATCCACGAAATACAGATGTAACTCTGTGAGATGAATGAACAGAATTGTAAGCAGTTTCTCAGAAAGCTTCTTTCCAGATTTCATCTGAGGATATTTCCTTTTTCACCATAGCCCTCTATGGGCTTCCAAATATCACTTTGCCAATTCCACAAGAACTGTCTTAGGGAAAGACTTCTTGAGGGGAAAGCTGTAACTCTGCGAGATGATTTCACAGAACACAAAGAAGTTTCTCAGAAAGCTTCTTTCTCTTTGTTATCGGAGGATATTTCCTTTGGCCATTTAGTCTTCAAAGAGATCCGAAATATCTGTTCTCAGATTCCACAGAAATAAGGCTAGCAAAGAGATCCACGAAATACAGATGTAACTCTGTGAGTCGAAATCACACATCACAGAGCAGTTTCTCAGAAAGCTTCTCTCCAGATTTCATCTGAGGATATTTCCTTTTTCACCATAGCCCTCTATGGGCTTCAAAATATCACTTTGCCAATTCCACAAGAACTGTCTTAGCGAAAGGCTTCTTGAGGGGAAAGCTGTAACTCTGTGAGATGATTTCACAGAACACAAAGAAGTTTCTCAGAAAGCTTCTTTCTCTTTGTTATCGGAGGATATTTCCTTTAGCCCTATAGTCTTCAAAGGGATCCGAAATATCTGTTCTCAGATTCCACAGAAATAAGGCTAGCAAAGAGATCCACGAAATACAGATGTAACTCTGTGAGTGGAAGTCACACATCACAGAGCAGTTTCTCAGAAAGCATCTTTCCAGATTTCATCTGAGGATATTTCCTATTTCACCATAGCCCTCTATGGGGTTCCAAATATCACTTTGCCAATTCCACAAGAACTGTCTTAGCGAAAGGCTTCTTGAGGGGAAAGCTGTAACTCTGCGAGATGATTTCACAGAACACAAAGAAGTTTCTCAGAAAGCTTCTTTCTCTTTGTTATCGGAGGATATTTCCTTTGGCCATTTAGTCTTCAAAGAGATCCGAAATATCTGTTCTCAGATTCCACAGAAATAAGGCTAGCAAAGAGATCCACGAAATACAGATGTAACTCTGTGAGTCGAAATCACACATCATAGAGCAGTTTCTCAGAAAGCTTCTCTCCAGATTTCATCTGAGGATATTTCCTTTTTCACCATAGCCCTCTATGGGGTTCCAAATATCACTTTGCCAATTCCACAAGAACTGTCTTAGCGAAAGGCTTCTTGAGGGGAAAGCTGTAACTCTGTGAGATGATTTCACAGAACACAAAGAAGTTTCTCAGAAATCTTCTTTCTCTTTGTTATCGGAGGATATTTCCTTTTGCCCTGTAGTCTTCAAAGGGATCGGAAATATCTGTTCTCAGATTCCACAGAAATAAGGCTAGCAAAGAGATCCACGAAATACAGATGTAACTCTGTGAGTGGAAGTCACACATCACAGAGCGGTTTCTCAGAAAGCTTCTTTCCCGATTTCATCTGAGGATACTTCCTTTTTCACCATTGCACTCTATGGGCTTCCAAATATCACTTTGCCAATTCCACAAGAACTGTCTTAGCGAAAGGCTTCTTGAGGGGAAAGCTGTAACTCTGTGAGATGATATCACAGAACACAAAGAAGTTTCTCAGAAAGATTCTTTCTCTTTGTTATCGGAGGATATTTCCTTTAGCCCTATAGTCTTCAAAGGGATCCGAAATATCTGTTCTCAGATTCCACAGAAATAAGGCTAGCAAAGAGATCCACGAAATACAGATGTAACTCTGTGAGTGGAAGTCACACATCACAGAGCAGTTTCTCAGAAAGCATCTTTCCAGATTTCATCTGAGGATATTTCCTATTTCACCATAGCCCTCTATGGGGTTCCAAATATCACTTTGCCAATTCCACAAGAACTGTCTTAGCGAAAGTCTTCTTGAGGGGAAAGCTGTAACTCTGTGAGATGATTTCACGGAACACAAAGAAGTTTCTCAGAAAGCTTCTTTCTCTTTGTTATCGGAGGATATTTCCTTTGGCCCTGTAGTCTTCAAAGGGATCGGAAATATCTGTTCTCAGATTCCACAGAAATAAGGCTAGCAAAGAGATACACGAAATACGGATGTATCTCTGTGAGATGAATCAACAGATCACTAAGCAGTTTCTCAGAGAGCTTCTTTTCAGATTTCATCTGAGGATATTTCCTTTTTCAACACAGCCCTCTATGGGCTTCCAAATATCACTTTGCCAATTCAACAAGAACTGTCTTAGCGAAAGGGTTCTTGAGGGGAAAGCTGTAACTCTGTGAGATGATTTCACAGAACACAAAGAAGTTTCTCAGAAATCTTCTTTCTCTTTGTTATCGGAGGATATTTCCTTTGGCCCTATAGTCTTCAAAGGGATCCGAAATATCTGTTCTCAGATTCCACAGAAATAAGGCTAGCAAAGAGATCCACGAAGTACAGATGTAACTCTGTGGGTGGAAGTCACACTTCACAGAGCAGTTTCTCAGAAAGCTTCTTTCCAGATTTCATCTGAGGATATTTCCTTTTTCACCGTAGCCCACTATGGGCTTCCAAATATCACTTTGCCAATTCCACAAGAACTGCCTTAGCGAAAGGCTTCTTGAGGGGAAAGCTGTAACTCTGTGAGATGATTTCACAGAACACAAAGAAGTTTCTCAGAAAGCTTCTTTCTCTTTGTTATCGGAGGATATTTCCTTTGGCCCTATATTCTTCAAAGGGATCCGAAATATCTGTTCTCAGATTCCACAGAAATAAGGCTAGCAAAGAGATCCACGAAATACAGGTGTAACTCTGTGAGTGGAAGTCACACATCACAGAGCAGTTTCTCAGAAAGCTTCTTTCCCGATTTCATCTGAGGATACTTCCTTTTTCACCATAGCACTCTATGGGCTTCCAAATATCACTTTGACAATTCCACAAGAACTGTCTTAGCGAAAGGCTTCTTGAGGGGAAAGCTGTAACTCTGTGAGATGATATCACAGAACACAAAGAAGTTTCTCAGAAAGCTTCTTTCTCTTTGTTATCGGAGGATATTTCCTTTGGCCCTATAGTCCTCAAAGGGATCCGAAATACCTGTTCTCAGATTCCACAGAAATAAGGCTAGCAAAGAGATCCACGAAATACAGATGTAACTCTGTGAGTGGAAGTCACACATCACGGAGCAGTTTCTCAGGAAGCTTCTTTCCAGATTTCATCTGAGGATATTCCCTTTTTCTCCATGGCCCTCTATGGGTTTCCAAATATCACTTTGCCAATTCCACAAGAACTGTCTTAGCGAAAGGCTTCTTGAGGGGAAAGCTGTAAATCTCTGAGATGATTTCACAGAACACAAAGAAGTTTCTCAGAAAGCTTCTTTCTCTTTGTTATCGGAGGATATTTCCTTTGGCCCTATAGTCTTCAAAGGGATCCGAAATATCTGTTCTCAGATTCCACAGAAATAAGGCTAGCAAAGAGATCCACGAAATACAGATGTAACTCTGTGAGTGGAAGTCACACATCACAGAGCAGATTCTCAGAAAGCTTCTTTCCAGATTTCATCTGAGGATATTTCCTTTTTCACCATATCCCTCTATGGGCTTCCAAATAACACTTTGCCAATTCCACAAGAACTGTCTTAGCGAAAGGCTTCTTGAGGGGAAAGCTGTAACTCTGTGAGATGATTTCACAGAACACAAAGAAGTTTCTCAGAAAGCTTCTTTCTCTTTGTTATCGGAGGATATTTCCTTTGGCCCTATAGTCTTCAAAGGGATCCGAAATATCTTTTCTCAGATTCCACAGAAATAAGGCTAGCAAAGAGAACCACGAAATACAGATGTAACTCTGTGAGATGAATCAACAGAACACTAAGCAGTTTCTCAGAGAGCTTCTTTTCAGTTTTCGTCTGAGGATATTTCCTTTTTCACCATAGCCCTCTATGGGCTTCCAAATATCACTTTGCCAATTCCACAAGGACTGTCTTAGCGAAAGGCTTCTTGAGGGGAAAGCTGTAACTCTGTGAGATGATTTCACAGAACACAAAGAAGTTTCTCAGAAAGCTTCTTTCTCTTTGTTATCGGAGGATATTTCCTTTGGCCATTTAGTCTTCAAAGAGATCCGAAATATCTGTTCTCAGATTCCACAGAAATAAGGCTAGCAAAGAGATCTACGAAATACAGATGTAACTCTGTGAGATGAATGAACAGAACACTAAGCAGTTTCTCACAAAGCTTCTTTCCAGATTTCCTCTGTGGATGTTTCCTTTTTCACCATAGCCCTCTATGGGCTTCCAAATATTACTTTGCCAATTCCACAAGAACTGTCTTAGCGAAAGGCTTCTTGAGGGGAAAGCTGTAACTCTGTGAGATGATTTCACAGAACACAAAGAAGTTTCTCAGAAAGCTTCTTTCTCTTTGTTATCGGAGGATATTTCCTTTGGCTCTATAGTCTTCAAAGGGATCCGAAATATCTGTTCTCAGATTCCACAGAAATAAGGCTAGCAAAGAGATCCACGAAATACAGGTGTAACTCTGTGAGTGGAAGTCACACATCACAGAGCGGTTTCTCAGAAAGCTTCTTTCCCGATTTCATCTGAGGATACTTCCTTGTTCACCATAGCACTCTATGGGCTTCCAAATATCACTTTGACAATTCCACAAGAACTGTCTTAGCGAAAGGCTTCTTGAGGGGAAAGCTGTAACTCTGTGAGATGATATCACAGAACACAAAGAAGTTTCTCAGAAAGCTTCTTTCTCTTTGTTATCGGAGGATATTTCCTTTGGCCCTATAGTCGTCAAAGGGATCCGAAATACCTGTTCTCAGATTCCACAGAAATAAGGCTAGCAAAGAGATCCACGAAATACAGATGTAACTCTGTGAGTGGAAGTCACACATCACAGAGCAGTTTCTCAGGAAGCTTCTTTCCAGATTTCATCTGAGGATATTCCCTTTTTCTCCATGGCCCTCTATGGGTTTCCAAATATCACTTTGCCAATTCCACAAGAACTGTCTTAGCGAAAGGCTTCTTGAGGGGAAAGCTGTAACTCTGTGAGATGATTTCACAGAACACAAAGAAGTTTCTCAGAAAGCTTCTTTCTCTTTGATATCGGAGGATATTTCCTTTGGCCCTATAGTCTTCAAAGGGATCCGAAATATCTGTTCTCAGATTCCACAGAAATAAGGCTAGCAAAGAGATCCACGAAATACAGATGTAACTCTGTGAGTGGAAGTCACACATCACAGAGCAGATTCTCAGAAAGCTTCTTTCCAGATTTCATCTGAGGATATTTCCTTTTTCACCATATCCCTCTATGGGCTTCCAAATAACACTTTGCCAATTGCACAAGAACTGTCTTAGCGAAAGGCTCCTTGAGGGGAAAGCTGTAACTCTGTGAGATGATTTCACAGAACACAAAGAAATTTCTCAGAAAGCTTCTTTCTCTTTGTTATCGGAGGATATTTCCTTTGGCCCTATAGTCTTCAAAAGGATCCGAAATATCTGTTCTCAGATTCCACAGAAATAAGGCTAGCAAAGAGATCCACGAAATACAGGTGTAACTCTGTGAGTGGAAGTCACACATCACAGAGCGGTTTCTCAGAAAGCTTCTTTCCCGATTTCATCTGAGGATACTTCCTTTTTCACCATAGCACTCGATGGGCTTCCAAATATCACTTTGACAATTCCACAAGAACTGTCTTAGCGAAAGGCTTCTTGAGGGGAAAGCTGTAACTCTGTGAGATGATATCACAGAACACAAAGAAGTTTCTCAGAAAGCTTCTTTCTCTTTGTTATCGGAGGATATTTCCTTTGGCCCTATAGTCGTCAAAGGGATCCGAAATACCTGTTCTCAGATTCCACAGAAATAAGGCTAGCAAAGAGATCCACGAAATACAGATGTAACTCTGTGAGTGGAAGTCACACATCACAGAGCAGTTTCTCAGGAAGCTTCTTTCCAGATTTCATCTGAGGATATTCCCTTTTTCTCCATGGCCCTCTATGGGTTTCCAAATATCACTTTGCCAATTCCACAAGAACTGTCTTAGCGAAAGGCTTCTTGAGGGGAAAGCTGTAACTCTGTGAGATGATTTCACAGAACACAAAGAAGTTTCTCAGAAAGCTTCTTTCTCTTTGTTATCGGAGGATATTTCCTTTGGCCCTATAGTCTTCAAAGGGATCCGAAATATCTGTTCTCAGATTCCACAGAAATAAGGCTAGCAAAGAGATCCACGAAATACAGATGTAACTCTGTGAGTGGAAGTCACACATCACAGAGCAGATTCTCAGAAAGCTTCTTTCCAGATTTCATCTGAGGATATTTCCTTTTTCACCATATCCCTCTATGGGCTTCCAAATAACACTTTGCCAATTCCACAAGAACTGTCTTAGCGAAAGGCTTCTTGAGGGGAAAGCTGTAACTCTGTGAGATGATTTCACAGAACACAAAGAAATTTCTCAGAAAGCTTCTTTCTCTTTGTTATCGGAGGATATTTCTTTTGGCCCTATAGTCTTCAAAGGGATCGGAAATATCTGTTCTCTGATTCCACAGAAATAAGGCTAGCAAAGAGATCCACGAAATACAGATGTAACTCTGTGAGATGAATCAACAGAACACTAAGCAGTTTCTCAGAGAGCTTCTTTTCAGTTTTCATCTGAGGATATTTCCTTTTTCACCATAGCCCTCTATGGGCTTCCAAATATCACTTTGCCAATTCCACAAGAACTGTCTTAGCGAAAGGCTTCTTGAGGGGAAAGCTGTAACTCTGTGAGATGATTTCACAGAACACAAAGAAGTTTCTCAGAAAGCTTCTTTCTCTTTGTTATCGGAGGATATTTCCTTTGGCCCTATAGTCTTCAAAGGGATCCGAAATATCTGTTCTCAGATTCCACAGAAATAAGGCTAGCAAAGAGATCCACGAAATACAGATGTAACTCTGTGGGTGGAAGTCACACTTCACAGAGCAGTTTCTCAGAAAGCTTCTTTCCAGATTTCATCTGAGGATATTTCCTTTTTCACTGTAGCCCACTATGGGCTTCCAATTATCACTTTGCCAATTCCACAAGAACTATCTAGGAGAAAGGCTTTTTGAGGGGAAAGCTGTATCTCTGTGAGATGATTTCACAGAACACAAAGAAGTTTCTCAGAAAGCTTCTTTCTCTTTGTTATCGGAGGATATTTCCTTTGGCCCTATAGTCTTCAATGGGATCCGAAATATCTCTCTCAGATTCCACAGAAATAAGGCTTTCAAAGAGATCCACGAAATACAGATGTAACTCTGTGAGTGGAAGTCAGACCTCACAGAGCAGTTTCTGAGAAAGCCTCTTTCCAGATTTCATCTGAGGATATTTCCTTTTTCACCATAGCCCTCTATGTTCTTCCAAAAATCACTTTGCCAATTCCACGAGCACTGTCTTAGCGAAAGGCTTCTTGAGGGGAAAGCTGTAACTCTGTGAGATGATTTCACAGAACACAAATAAGTTTCTCTGAAAGCTTCTTTCTCTTTGTTATCGGAGGATATTTCCTTTGGCCCTATAGTCTTCAAAGGGATCCGAAATATCTGTTCTCAGATTCCACAGAAATAAGGCTAGCAAAGAGATCCACGAAATACAGATGTAACTCTGTGAGATGAATGATCAGAAAACTAAGCAGTTTCTCTGAAAGCTTCTTTCCCGATTTCATCTGAGGATATTTCCTTTTTCACCGTAGCCCTCTATGGGCTTCCAAATATCACTTTGTCAATTCCACAAGAACTATCTTAGCGAAAGGCTTCTTGAGGGGAAAGTTGTATCTCTGTGAGATGATTTCACAGAACACAAAGAAGTTTCTCAGAAAGCTTCTTTCTCTTTGTTATCGGAGAATATATTCTTTGGCCCTATAGTCTTCAAAGGGATCGGAAATATCTGTTCTCAGATTCCACAGAAATAAGGCTAGCAAAGAGATCCACGAAATACAGATGTAACTCTGTGAGTGGAAGCCACACATCACAGAGCAGTTTCTCAGAAAGCTTCTTTCCAGATTTCATCTCAGGACATTTCCTTTTTCACCATAGCCCTCTAAGGGCTTCCAAATATCACTTTGCCAATTCCACAAGAACTGTCTTAGAGAAAGGCTTCTTGAGGCGAAAGCTGTAACTCTGTGAGATGATTTCACAGAACACAAAGAAGTTTCTCTGAAAGCTTCTTTCTCTTTGTTATCGGAGGATATTTCCTTTGGCCCTATAGTCTTCAAAGGGATCCGAAATATCTGTTCTCAGATTCCACAGAAATAAGGCTAGCAAAGAGATCCACGAAATGCAGATGTAACTCTGTGAGTGGAAGTCACACATCACAGAGCAGTTTCTCAGAAAGCTTCTTTGCAGATTTCATCTGAGGATATTTCCTTTTTCACCATAGCCCTCTACGGGCTTCCAAATATCACTTTGCCAATTCCACGAGCACTGTCTTAGCGAAAGGCTTCTTGAGGGGAAAGCTGTAACTCTGTCAGATGATTTCACAGAACACAAAGAAGTTTCTCAGAAAGCTTCTTTCTCTTTGTTATCGGAGGATATTTCCTTTGGCCCTATAGTCTTCAAAGGGATCCGAAATATCTGTTCTCAGATTCCACAGAAATAAGGCTAGCAAAGAGATCCACGAAATACAAATGTAACTCTGTGAGATGAATGAACAGAACCCTAAGTAGTTTCTCAGAAACCTTTTTTCCAGATTTCATTTGAGGATAATTCCTTTTTCACCATAGACCTCTATGGGCTTCCAAATATCACTTTGCCAATTCCACAAGCACTGTCTTAGCGAAAGGCTTCTTGAGGGGAAAGCTGTAACTCTGTGAGATAATTTCACAGAACACAAAGAAGTTTCTCAGAAAGCTTCTTTCTCTTTGTTATCGGAGGATATTTCCTTTGGTCCTGTAGTCTTCAAAGGGATACGAAATATCTGTTCTCAGATTCCACAGAAATAAGGCTAGCAAAGAGATCCACAAAATACAGATGTAACTCAGTGAGTGGAAGTCACACATCACAGAGAAGATTCTCAGAAAGCTTCTTTCCAGATTTCATCTGAGGATATTTCCTTTTTCACCATAGCCCTCTGTGGGCTTCCAAATATCACTTTGCCAATTCCGGAAGAACTGTCTTAGCGAAAGGCTTCTTGAGGGGAAAGCTGTAACTCTGTGAGATGATTTCACAGAACACAGAGAAGTTTCTCAGAAAGCTTCTTTCTCTTTGTTATCGGAGGATATTTCCTTTGGCCCTATACTCTTCAAAGGGATCGGAAATATCTGTTCTCAGATTCCACAGAAATAAGGCTAGCAAAGAGATCCACGAAATACAGATGTAACTCTGTGAGTGGAAGTCACACATCACAGAGCTGTTTCTCAGAAAGCTTCTTTCCAGATTTCATCTGAGGATATTTCCTTTTTCACCATAGCCCTCCATGGTCTTCCAAATATCACTTTGCCAATTCCACAAGAACTGTCTTAGTGAAAGGCTTCTTGAGGGGAAAGCTGTAACTCTGTGACATGATTTCACAGAACACAAAGAAGTTTCTCAGAAAGCTTCTTTCTCTTTGTTATCGGAGAATATATTCTTTGGCCCTATAGTCTTCAAAGGGATCGGAAATATCTGTTCTCAGATTCCACAGAAATAAGGCTAGCAAAGAGATCCACGAAATACAGATGTAACTCTGTGAGTGGAAGTCACACATCACAGAGCAGTTTCTCAGAAAGCTTCTTTCCAGATTTCATCTCAGGACATTTCCTTTTTCACCATAGCCCTCTAAGGGCTTCCAAATATCACTTTGCCAATTCCACAAGAACTGTCTTAGCGAAAGGCTTCTTGAGGCGAAAGCTGTAACTCTGTGAGATGATTTCACAGAACACAAAGAAGTTTCTCTGAAAGCTTCTTTCTCTTTGTTATCGGAGGATATTTCCTTTGGCCCTATAGTCTTCAAAGGGAACCGAAATATCTGTTCTCAGATTCCACAGAAATAAGGCTAGCAAAGAGATCCACGAAATGCAGATGTAACTCTGTGAGTGGAAGTCACACATCACAGAGCAGTTTCTCAGAAACCTTCTTTCCAGATTTCATCTGAGGATATTTCCTTTTTCACCATAGCCCTCTATGGGCTTCCAAATATCACTTTGCCAATTCCACGAGCACTGTCTTAGCGAAAGGCTTCTTGAGGGGAAAGCTGTAACTCTGTGAGATGATTTCACAGAACACAAAGAAGTTTCTCAGAAAGCTTCTTTCTCTTTGTTATCGGAGGATATTTCCTTTGGCCCTATAGTCTTCAAAGGGATCCGAAATATCTGTTCTCAGATTCCACAGAAATAAGGCTAGCAAAGAGATCCACGAAATACAAATGTAACTCTGTGAGATGAATGAACAGAACCCTAAGCAGTTTCTCAGAAACCTTTTTTCCAGATTTCATTTGAGGATATTTCCTTTTTCACCATAGCCCTCTATGGGCTTCCAAATATCACTTTGCCAATTCCACAAGAACTGTCTTAGCGAAAGGCTTCTTGAGGGGAAAGCTGTAACTCTGTGAGATAATTTCACAGAACACAGAGAAGTTTCTCAGAAAGCTTCTTTCTCTTTGTTATCGGAGGATATTTCCTTTGGTCCTGTAGTCTTCAAAGGGATCCGAAATATCTGTTCTCAGATTCCACAGAAATAAGGCTAGCAAAGAGATCCACGAAATATAGATGTAACTCAGTGAGTGGAAGTCACACATCACAGAGCAGATTCTGAGAAAGCTTCTTTCCAGATTTCATCTGAGAATATTTCCTTTTTCACCATAGCCCTCTGTGGGGTTCCAAATATCACTTTGCCAATTCCGGAAGAACTGTCTTAGCGAAAGGCTTCTTGAGGGGAAAGCTGTAACTCTGTGAGATGATTTCACAGAACACAGAGAAGTTTCTCAGAAAGCTTCTTTCTCTTTGTTATCGGAGGATATTTCCTTTGGCCCTATAGTCTTCAAAGGGATCGGAAATATCTGTTCTCAGATTCCACAGAAATAAGGCTAGCAAAGAGATCCACGAAATACAGATGTAACTCTGTGAGTGGAAGTCACACATCACAGAGCTGTTTCTCAGAAAGCTTCTTTCCAGATTTCATCTGAGGATATTTCCTTTTTCACCATAGCCCTCTATGGTCTTCCAAATATCACTTTGCCAATTCCACAAGAACTGTCTTAGTGAAAGGCTTCTTGAGGGGAAAGCTGTAACTCTGTGAGATGATTTCACAGAACACAAAGAAGTCTCTCAGAAAGCTTCTTTCTCTTTGTTATCGGAGGATATTTCCTTTGGCCCTATAGTCTTCAAAGGGATCCGAAATATCTGTTCTGAGATTCCACAGAAATAATGCTAGCAAAGAAATCCACGAAATACAGATGTAACTCTGTGAGATGAATGAACAAACACTAAGCAGTTTCTCAGAAAGCTTCTTTCCAGATTTCATCTGAGGATATTTCCTTTTTCACCATAGCCCTCAATGGGCTTCCAAATATCACTTTGCCAATTCCACAAGAACTGTCTTAGCGAAAGGCTTCTTGAGGGGAAAGCTGTAACTCTGTGAGATGATTTCACAGAACACAAAGAAGTTTCTCAGAAAGCTTCTTTCTCTTTGTTATCGGAGGATATTTCCTTTGGCCCTATAGTCTTCAAATGGATCGGAAATATCTGTTCTCAGATTCCACAGAAATAAGGCTAGCAAAGAGATCCACGAAATACAGATGTAACTCTGTGAGTGGAAGTCACACATCACAGAGCAGTTTCTCAGAAAGCTTCTTTCCAGATTTCATCTGAGGATATTTCCTTTTTCACCGTAGCCCTCCATGGGCTTCCAAATATCACTTTGCCAATTCCACGATCACTGTCTTAGCGAAAGGCTTCTTGAGGGGAAAGCTGTAACTCTGTGAGTTGATTTCACAGAACACAAAGAAATTTCTCAGAAAGCTTCTTTCTCTTTGTTATCGGAGGATATTTCCTTTGGCCCTATAGTCTTCAAAGGGATCTGAAATACCTGTTCTGAGATTCCACAGAAATAAGGCTAGCAAAGAGATCCACGAAATACAGATGTAACTCTGTGAGTGGAAGTCACACATCACAGAGCAGCTTCTCAGAAAGCTTCTTTCCAGATTTCATCTGATTATATTTCCTTTTTCAGCATAGCCCTCTATGGGCTTCCAAATATCACTTTGCCAATTCCACAAGAACTGTCTTAGCGAAAGGCTTCTTGAGGGGAAGGCTGTAACTCTGTGAGACGACTTCACAGAACACAAAGAAGTTTCTCAGAAAGCTGCTTTCTCTTTGTTATCGGAGGATATTTCCTTTGGCCCTATAGTCTTCAAAGGGATCCGAAATATCTGTTCTCAGATTCCACAGAAATAAGGCTAGTAAAGAGATCCAGGAAATACAGATGTAACTCTGTGAGAGGAAGTCACACATCACAGAGCAGTTTCTCAGAAAGCTTCTTTCCAAATTTCATCTGAGGATATTTCCTTTTTCACCATAGCCCTCTATGGGCTTCCAAATATCACTTTGCCAATTGCGCAAGAACTGTCTTAGCGATAGACTTCTTGAGGGGAAAGCTGTAACTCTGTGAGATGATTTCGCAGAACACAAAGAAGTTTCTCAGAAAGCTTCTTTGTCTTTGTTATCGGAGGATATTTCCTTTGGCCCTATAGTCTTCAAAGGGATCCGAAATATCTGTTCTCAGATTCCACAGAAATAAGGCTAGCAAAGAGAACCACGAAATTCAGATGTAACTCTGTGAGTGGAAGTCAAACATCACAGAGCAGTTTCTCAGAAAGCTTCTTTCCAGATTTCATCTTAGGATATTTCCTTTTTCACCGTAGCCCTCTATGGGCTTCCAAATATCACTTTGCCAATTCCACAAGAACTGTCTTAGCGAAAGGCTTCTTGAGGGGAAAGCTGTAACTCTGTGAGATGATTTCAGAGAACACAAAGAAGTTTCTCAGAAAGCTTCTTTCTCTTTATTATCGGAGGATATTTCCTTTGACCCTTTAGTCTTCAAAGGGATCTGAAATATCTGTTCTCAGATTCCACCGATATAAGGCTACCAAAGAGATCCACGAAATACAGATGTAACTCTGTGAGTGGAAGTCACACATCACAGAGCAGTTTCTCAGAAAGCTTCTTTCCAGATTTCATCTGAGGATATTTCCTTTTTCACCATAGCCCTCTATGGGCTTCCAAATATCACTTTGCCAATTCCACAAGAACTGTCTTAGCGAAAGGCTTCTTGAGGGGAAAGCTGTAACTCTGTGAGATGATTTCACAGAACACAAAGAAGTTTCTCAGAAAGCTTATTTCTCTTTGTTATAGGAGGATAATTCCTTTGGCCCTATAGTCTTCAAAGGAATCCGAAATATCTGTTCTCAGATTCCACAGAAATAAGGCTAGCAAAGAGATCCATGAAATACAGATGTAACTCTGTGAGTGTAAGTCACACATCACAGAGCAGTTTCTCAGAAAGCTTCTTTCCAGATTTCATCTGAGGATATTTCCTTTTTCACCGTAGACCTCTATGGGCTTCCAACTATCACTTTGCCAATTCCACAAGAACTGTCTTAGCGAAAGGCTTCTTGAGGGGAAAGCTGTAACTCTGTGAGATGATTTCACAGAACACAAAGAAGTTTCTCAGAAAGCTTCTTTCTCTTTGTTATCGGAGGATATTTCCTTTGGCCCTATAGTCTTCAAAGGGATCCGAAATATCTGTTCTCAGATTCCACAGAAATAAGGCTAGCAAAGAGATCCACGAAATACACATGTAACTCTGTGAGATGAAGGAACAGAACACTAAGCAGTTTCTCAGAAAGCTTCTTTCCCGATTTGGTCTGAGGATATTTCCTTTTTCACCATAGCCCTGTAAGGGCTTCGAAATATCACTTTGCCAATACCACAAGAACTGTATTAGCGAAAGGCTTCTTGAAGGGAAAGCTGTAACTCTGTGAGATGATTTTACAGAACACAAAGAAGTTTCTCAGAAAGCTTCTTTCTCTTTGTTATCGGAGGATATTTCCTTTGGCCCTATATTCTTCAAAGGGATCCGAAATATCTGTTCTCAGATTCCACAGAAATAAGGCTAGCAAAGAGAACCACGAAATACAGATGTAACTCTGTGAGATGAATGAACAGAACACTAAGCAGTTTCTCAGAAAGCTTCTATCCAGATTTCATCTGAGGATATTTCCTTTTTCACCATAGCCCTCTATGGGCTTCCAAATATCACTTTGCCAATTCCACAAGAACTGTCTTAGCGAAAGGCTTCTTGAGGGGAAAGCTGTAACTCTGTGAGATGATTTCACAGAACACAAAGAAGTTTCTCAGAAAGCTTCTTTCTCTTTGTTATCGGAGGATATTTCCTTTGGCCCTATAGTCTTCAAAGGGATCCGAAATATCTGTTCTCAGATTCCACAGAAATAAGGCTAGCAAAGAGATCCACGAAATACAAATGTAACTCTGTGAGATGAATGAACAGAACCCTAAGCAGTTTCTCAGAAACCTTTTTTCCAGATTTCATTTGAGGATATTTCCTTTTTCACCATAGCCCTCTATGGGCTTCCAAATATCACTTTGCCAATTCCACAAGAACTGTCTTAGCGAAAGGCTTCTTGAGGGGAAAGCTGTAACTCTGTGAGATAATTTCACAGAACACAGAGAAGTTTCTCAGAAAGCTTCTTTCTCTTTGTTATCGGAGGATATTTCCTTTGGTCCTGTAGTCTTCAAAGGGATCCGAAATATCTGTTCTCAGATTCCACAGAAATAAGGCTAGCAAAGAGATCCACGAAATATAGATGTAACTCAGTGAGTGGAAGTCACACATCACAGAGCAGATTCTGAGAAAGCTTCTTTCCAGATTTCATCTGAGAATATTTCCTTTTTCACCATAGCCCTCTGTGGGGTTCCAAATATCACTTTGCCAATTCCGGAAGAACTGTCTTAGCGAAAGGCTTCTTGAGGGGAAAGCTGTAACTCTGTGAGATGATTTCACAGAACACAGAGAAGTTTCTCAGAAAGCTTCTTTCTCTTTGTTATCGGAGGATATTTCCTTTGGCCCTATAGTCTTCAAAGGGATCGGAAATATCTGTTCTCAGATTCCACAGAAATAAGGCTAGCAAAGAGATCCACGAAATACAGATGTAACTCTGTGAGTGGAAGTCACACATCACAGAGCTGTTTCTCAGAAAGCTTCTTTCCAGATTTCATCTGAGGATATTTCCTTTTTCACCATAGCCCTCTATGGTCTTCCAAATATCACTTTGCCAATTCCACAAGAACTGTCTTAGTGAAAGGCTTCTTGAGGGGAAAGCTGTAACTCTGTGAGATGATTTCACAGAACACAAAGAAGTCTCTCAGAAAGCTTCTTTCTCTTTGTTATCGGAGGATATTTCCTTTGGCCCTATAGTCTTCAAAGGGATCCGAAATATCTGTTCTGAGATTCCACAGAAATAATGCTAGCAAAGAAATCCACGAAATACAGATGTAACTCTGTGAGATGAATGAACAAACACTAAGCAGTTTCTCAGAAAGCTTCTTTCCAGATTTCATCTGAGGATATTTCCTTTTTCACCATAGCCCTCAATGGGCTTCCAAATATCACTTTGCCAATTCCACAAGAACTGTCTTAGCGAAAGGCTTCTTGAGGGGAAAGCTGTAACTCTGTGAGATGATTTCACAGAACACAAAGAAGTTTCTCAGAAAGCTTCTTTCTCTTTGTTATCGGAGGATATTTCCTTTGGCCCTATAGTCTTCAAATGGATCGGAAATATCTGTTCTCAGATTCCACAGAAATAAGGCTAGCAAAGAGATCCACGAAATACAGATGTAACTCTGTGAGTGGAAGTCACACATCACAGAGCAGTTTCTCAGAAAGCTTCTTTCCAGATTTCATCTGAGGATATTTCCTTTTTCACCGTAGCCCTCCATGGGCTTCCAAATATCACTTTGCCAATTCCACGATCACTGTCTTAGCGAAAGGCTTCTTGAGGGGAAAGCTGTAACTCTGTGAGTTGATTTCACAGAACACAAAGAAATTTCTCAGAAAGCTTCTTTCTCTTTGTTATCGGAGGATATTTCCTTTGGCCCTATAGTCTTCAAAGGGATCTGAAATACCTGTTCTGAGATTCCACAGAAATAAGGCTAGCAAAGAGATCCACGAAATACAGATGTAACTCTGTGAGTGGAAGTCACACATCACAGAGCAGCTTCTCAGAAAGCTTCTTTCCAGATTTCATCTGATTATATTTCCTTTTTCAGCATAGCCCTCTATGGGCTTCCAAATATCACTTTGCCAATTCCACAAGAACTGTCTTAGCGAAAGGCTTCTTGAGGGGAAGGCTGTAACTCTGTGAGACGACTTCACAGAACACAAAGAAGTTTCTCAGAAAGCTGCTTTCTCTTTGTTATCGGAGGATATTTCCTTTGGCCCTATAGTCTTCAAAGGGATCCGAAATATCTGTTCTCAGATTCCACAGAAATAAGGCTAGTAAAGAGATCCAGGAAATACAGATGTAACTCTGTGAGAGGAAGTCACACATCACAGAGCAGTTTCTCAGAAAGCTTCTTTCCAAATTTCATCTGAGGATATTTCCTTTTTCACCATAGCCCTCTATGGGCTTCCAAATATCACTTTGCCAATTGCGCAAGAACTGTCTTAGCGATAGACTTCTTGAGGGGAAAGCTGTAACTCTGTGAGATGATTTCGCAGAACACAAAGAAGTTTCTCAGAAAGCTTCTTTGTCTTTGTTATCGGAGGATATTTCCTTTGGCCCTATAGTCTTCAAAGGGATCCGAAATATCTGTTCTCAGATTCCACAGAAATAAGGCTAGCAAAGAGAACCACGAAATTCAGATGTAACTCTGTGAGTGGAAGTCAAACATCACAGAGCAGTTTCTCAGAAAGCTTCTTTCCAGATTTCATCTTAGGATATTTCCTTTTTCACCGTAGCCCTCTATGGGCTTCCAAATATCACTTTGCCAATTCCACAAGAACTGTCTTAGCGAAAGGCTTCTTGAGGGGAAAGCTGTAACTCTGTGAGATGATTTCAGAGAACACAAAGAAGTTTCTCAGAAAGCTTCTTTCTCTTTATTATCGGAGGATATTTCCTTTGGCCCTTTAGTCTTCAAAGGGATCTGAAATATCTGTTCTCAGATTCCACCGATATAAGGCTACCAAAGAGATCCACGAAATACAGATGTAACTCTGTGAGTGGAAGTCACACATCACAGAGCAGTTTCTCAGAAAGCTTCTTTCCAGATTTCATCTGAGGATATTTCCTTTTTCACCATAGCCCTCTATGGGCTTCCAAATATCACTTTGCCAATTCCACAAGAACTGTCTTAGCGAAAGGCTTCTTGAGGGGAAAGCTGTAACTCTGTGAGATGATTTCACAGAACACAAAGAAGTTTCTCAGAAAGCTTATTTCTCTTTGTTATAGGAGGATAATTCCTTTGGCCCTATAGTCTTCAAAGGAATCCGAAATATCTGTTCTCAGATTCCACAGAAATAAGGCTAGCAAAGAGATCCATGAAATACAGATGTAACTCTGTGAGTGTAAGTCACACATCACAGAGCAGTTTCTCAGAAAGCTTCTTTCCAGATTTCATCTGAGGATATTTCCTTTTTCACCGTAGACCTCTATGGGCTTCCAACTATCACTTTGCCAATTCCACAAGAACTGTCTTAGCGAAAGGCTTCTTGAGGGGAAAGCTGTAACTCTGTGAGATGATTTCACAGAACACAAAGAAGTTTCTCAGAAAGCTTCTTTCTCTTTGTTATCGGAGGATATTTCCTTTGGCCCTATAGTCTTCAAAGGGATCCGAAATATCTGTTCTCAGATTCCACAGAAATAAGGCTAGCAAAGAGATCCACGAAATACACATGTAACTCTGTGAGATGAAGGAACAGAACACTAAGCAGTTTCTCAGAAAGCTTCTTTCCCGATTTGGTCTGAGGATATTTCCTTTTTCACCATAGCCCTGTAAGGGCTTCGAAATATCACTTTGCCAATACCACAAGAACTGTATTAGCGAAAGGCTTCTTGAAGGGAAAGCTGTAACTCTGTGAGATGATTTTACAGAACACAAAGAAGTTTCTCAGAAAGCTTCTTTCTCTTTGTTATCGGAGGATATTTCCTTTGGCCCTATATTCTTCAAAGGGATCCGAAATATCTGTTCTCAGATTCCACAGAAATAAGGCTAGCAAAGAGAACCACGAAATACAGATGTAACTCTGTGAGATGAATGAACAGAACACTAAGCAGTTTCTCAGAAAGCTTCTATCCAGATTTCATCTGAGGATATTTCCTTTTTCACCATAGCCCTCTATGGGCTTCCAAATATCACTTTGCCAATTCCACAAGAACTGTCTTAGCGAAAGGCTTCTTGAGGGGAAAGCTGTAACTCTGTGAGATGATTTCACAGAACACAAAGAAGTTTCTCAGAAAGCTTCTTTCTCTTTGTTATCGTAGGATATTTCCTTTGACCCTGTAGTCTTCAAAGGGTTCCGAAATATCTGTTCTCAGATTCCACAGAAATAAGGATAGCAAAGAGATCCACGAAATACAGATGTAACTCTATGAGTGGAAATCACACATCACAGAGCACTTTCTCAGAAAGCTTCTTTCCAGATTTCATCTGAGGATATTTCCTTTTTCACCGTAGCCCTCTATGGTCTTCCAAACAACACTTTACCAATTCCACAAGAACTGTCTTAGCGAAGGCTTCTTGAGGGGAAAGCAGTAACTCTGTGAGATGATTTCACAGAACACAAAGAAGTTTCTCAGAAAGCTTCTTTCTCTTTGTTATCGGAGGATATTTCCTTTGGCCCTATAGTCTTCAAAGGGATCCGAAATATCTGTTCTCAGATTCCACAGAAATAAGGCTAGCAAAGAGATCCACGAAATACAGATGTAACTCTGTGAGTGGAAGTCACACATCACAGAGCAGTTTCTCAGAAAGCATCGTTCCAGATTTCATCTGAGGATATTTCCTATTTCACCATAGCCCTCTATGGGGTTCCAAATATCACTTTGCCAATTCCACAAGAACTGTCTTAGCGAAGGCTTCTTGAGGGGAAAGCTGTAACTCTGTGAGATGATTTCACAGAACACAAAGAAGTTTCTCAGAAAGCTTCTTTCTCTTTGTTATCGGAGGATATTTCCTTTGGCCCTATAGTCTTCAAAGGGATCCGAAATATCTTTTCTCAGATTCCACAGAAATAAGGCTAGCAAAGAGATCCACGAAATACGGATGTAACTCTGTGAGATGAATCAACAGATCACTAAGCAGTTTCTCAGAGAGCTTCTTTTCAGATTTCATCTGAGGATATTTCCTTTTTCAACACAGCCCTCTATGGGCTTCCAAATATCACTTTTCCAATTCCACAAGAACTGTCTTAGCGAAAGGGTTCTTGAGGGGAAAGCTGTAACTCTGTGAGATGATTTCACAGATCACAAAGAAGTTTCTCAGAAATCTTCTTTCTCTTTGTTATCGGAGGATATTTCCTTTGGCCCTATAGTCTTCAAAGGGATCCGAAATATCTGTTCTCAGATTCCACAGAAATAAGGCTAGCAAAGAGATCCACGAAGTACAGATGTAACTCTGTGGGTGGAAGTCACACTTCACAGAGCAGTTTCTCAGAAAGTTTCTTTCCAGATTTCATCTGAGGATATTTCCTTTTTCACCGTAGCCCACTATGGGCTTCCAAATATCACTTTGCCAATTCCACAAGAACTGCCTTAGCGAAAGGCTTCTTGAGGGGAAAGCTGTAACTCTGTGAGATGATTTCACAGAACACAAAGAAGTTTCTCAGAAAGCTTCTTTCTCTTTGTTATCGGAGGATATTTCCTTTGGCCCTATAGTCTTCAAAGGGATCCGAAATATCTGTTCTCAGATTCCACAGAAATAAGGCTAGCAAAGAGATCCACGAAATACAGGTGTAACTCTGTGAGTGGAAGTCACACATCACAGAGCAGTTTCTCAGAAAGCTTCTTTCCGGATTTCATCTGAGGATATTTCATTTTTCACTATAGCCCTCTAGGGGCTTCCAAATATCACTTTGCCAATTCCACAAGAACTGTCTTAGCGAAAGGCTTCTTGAGGGGAAAGCTGTAACTCTGTGAGATGATTTCACAAAACACAAAGAAGTTTCTCAGAAAGCTTCTTTCTCTTTGTTATCGGAGGATATTTCCTTCGGCCCTATAGTCTTCAAAGGGATCCGAAATATCTGTTCTCAGATTCCACAGAAATAAGGCTAGCAAAGAGATCCACGAAATACAGATGTAACTCTGTGAGATGAATGAACAGAACTGTAAGCAGTTTCTCAGAAAGCTTCTTTCCAGATTTCATCTGAGGATATTTCCTTTTTCACCATAGCCCTCTATGGGCTTCCAAATATCACTTTGCCAATTCCACAAGAACTGTCTTAGGGAAAGACTTCTTGAGGGGAAAGTTGTAACTCTGCGAGATGATTTCACAGAACACAAAGAAGTTTCTCAGAAAGCTTCTTTCTCTTTGTTATCGGAGGATATTTCCTTTGGCCATTTAGTCTTCAAAGAGATCCGAAATATCTGTTCTCAGATTCCACAGAAATAAGGCTAGCAAAGAGATCCACGAAATACAGATGTAACTCTGTGAGCCGAAATCACACATCACAGAGCAGTTTCTCAGAAAGCTTCTCTCCAGATTTCATCTGAGGATATTTCCTTTTTCACCATAGCCCTCTATGGGCTTCCAAATATCACTTTGCCAATTCCACAAGAACTGTCTTAGCGAAAGGCTTCTTGAGGGGAAAGCTGTAACTCTGTGAGATGATTCCACAGAACACAAAGAAGATTCTCAGAAAGCTTCTTTCTCTTTGTTATCGGAGGATATTTCCTTTTTCCCTATAGTCTTCAAAGGGATCCGAAATATCTGTTCTCAGATTCCACAGAAATAAGGCTAGCAAAGAGATCCACGAAATACAGATGTAACTCTGTGAGTGGAAGTCACACATCACAGAGCAGTTTCTCAGAAAGCATCTTTCCAGATTTCATCTGAGGATATTTGCTATTTCACCATAGCCCTCTATGGGGTTCCAAATATCACTTTGCCAATTCCACAAGAACTGTCTTAGCGAAAGGCTTCTTGAGGGGAAAGCTGTAACTCTGTGCGATGATTTCACAGAACACAAAGAAGTTTCTCAGAAAGCTTCTTTCTCTTTGTTATCGGAGGATATTTCCTTTGGCCCTGTAGTCTTCAAAGGGATCGGAAATATCTGTTCTCAGATTCCACAGAAATAAGGCTAGCAAAGAGATCCACGAAATTCAGATGTAACTCTGTGAGTGGAAGTCACACATCACAGAGCGGTTTCTCAGAAAGCTTCTTTCCCGATTTCATCTGAGGATACTTCCTTTTTCACCATAGCACTCTATGGGCTTCCAAATATCACTTTGCCAATTCCACAAGAACTGTCTTAGCGAAAGGCTTCTTGAGGGGAAAGCTGTAACTCTGTGAGATGATACCACAGAACACAAAGAAGTTTCTCAGAAAGCTTCTTTCTCTTTGTTATCGGAGGATATTTCCTTTGGCCCTATATTCGTCAAAGGGATCCGAAATACCTGTTCTCAGATTCCACAGAAATAAGGCTACCAAAGAGATCCACGAAATACAGATGTAACACTGTGAGTGGAAGTCACACATCACAGAGCAGTTTCTCAGGAAGCTTCTTTCCAGATTTCATCTGAGGATATTTCCTTTTTCTCCGTAGCCCTCTATGGGTTTCCAAATATCACTTTGCCAATTCCACAAGAACTGTCTTAGCGAAAGGCTTCTTGAGGGGAAAGCTGTAACTCTGTGAGATGATTTCACAAAACACAAAGAAGTTTCTCAGAAAGCTTCTTTCTCTTTGTTATCGGAGGATATTTCCTTTGCCCTATAGTCTTCAAAGGGATTGGAAATATCTGTTCTCAGATTCCACAGAATTAAGGCTAGCAAAGAGATCCACGAAATACAGATGTAACTCTGTGAGATGAATGAACAGAACACTAAGCAGTTTCTCAGAAAGCTTCTATCCAGATTTCATCTGAGGATATTTCATTTTTCACTATAGCCCTCTAGGGGCTTCCAAATATCACTTTGCCAATTCCACAAGAGCTGTCTTAGCGAAAGGCTTCTTGAGGGGAAAGCTGTAACTCTGTGAGATGATTTCACAGAACACAAAGAAGTTTCTGAGAAAGCTTCTTTCTCTTTGTTATCGGAGGATATTTCCTTTGGCCCTGTAGTCTTCAAAGGGATCGGAAATATCTGTTCTCAGATTCCACAGAAATAAGGCTAGCAAAGAGATCCACGAAATACAGATGTAACTCTGTCAGTGGAATTCAAACATCACAGAACGGTTTCTCAGAAAGCTTCTTTCCCGATTTCATCTGAGGATACTTCCTTTTTCACCATAGCACTCTATGGGCTTCCAAATATCACTTTGCCAATTCCACAAGAACTGTCTTAGCGAAAGGCTTCTTGAGGGGAAAGCTGTAACTCTGTGAGATGATATCACAGAACACAAAGAAGTTTCTCAGAAAGCTTCTTTCTCTTTGTTATCGGAGGATATTTCCTTTGGCCCTATAGTCGTCAAAGGGATCCGAAATACCTGTTCTCAGATTCCACAAAAATAAGGCTAGCAAAGAGATCCACGAAATACAGATGTAACTCTGTGAGTGGAAGTCACACATCACAGAGCAGTTTCTCAGGAAGCTTCTTTCCAGATTTCATCTGAGGATATTCTCTTTTTCTCCATGGCCCTTTATGGGTTTCCAAATATCACTTTGCCAATTCCACAAGAACTGTCTTAGCGAAAGGCTTCTTGAGGGGAAAGCTGTAACTCTGTGAGATGATTTCACAGAACACAAAGAAGTTTCTCAGAAAGCTTCTTTCTCTTTGTTATCGGAGGATATTTCCTTTGGCCCTATAGTCTTCAAAGGGATCCGAAATATCTGTTCTCAGATTCCACAGAAATAAGGCTAGCAAAGAGATCCACGAAATACAGGTGTAACTCTGTGAGTGGAAGTCACACATCACAGAGCAGTTTCTCAGAAAGCTTCTTTCCGGATTTCATCTGAGGATATTCCCTTTTTCACCATAGCCCTCTATGGTCTTCCAAATATCACTTTGCCAATTCCACAAGATCTGTCTTAGCGAAAGGCTTCTTGAGGGGAAAGCTGTAACTCTGTGAGATGATTTCACAAAACACAAAGAAGTTTCTCAGAAAGCTTCTTTCTCTTTGTTATCGGAGGATATTTCCTTCGGCCCTATAGTCTTCAAAGGGATCCGAAATATCTGTTCTCAGATTCCACAGAAATAAGGCTAGCAAAGAGATCCACGAAATACAGATGTAACTCTGTGAGATGAATGAACAGAACTGTAAGCAGTTTCTCAGAAAGCTTCTTTCCAGATTTCATCTGAGGATATTTCCTTTTTCACCATAGCCCTCTATGGGCTTCCAAATATCACTTTGCCAATTCCACAAGAACTGTCTTAGGGAAAGACTTCTTGAGGGGAAAGTTGTAACTCTGCGAGATGATTTCACAGAACACAAAGAAGTTTCTCAGAAAGCTTCTTTCTCTTTGTTATCGGAGGATATTTCCTTTGCCCTATAGTCTTCAAAGGGATTGGAAATATCTGTTCTCAGATTCCACAGAATTAAGGCTAGCAAAGAGATCCACGAAATACAGATGTAACTCTGTGAGATGAATGAACAGAACACTAAGCAGTTTCTCAGAAAGCTTCTATCCAGATTTCATCTGAGGATATTTCATTTTTCACTATAGCCCTCTAGGGGCTTCCAAATATCACTTTGCCAATTCCACAAGAGCTGTCTTAGCGAAAGGCTTCTTGAGGGGAAAGCTGTAACTCTGTGAGATGATTTCACAGAACACAAAGAAGTTTCTGAGAAAGCTTCTTTCTCTTTGTTATCGGAGGATATTTCCTTTGGCCCTGTAGTCTTCAAAGGGATCGGAAATATCTGTTCTCAGATTCCACAGAAATAAGGCTAGCAAAGAGATCCACGAAATACAGATGTAACTCTGTCAGTGGAATTCAAACATCACAGAACGGTTTCTCAGAAAGCTTCTTTCCCGATTTCATCTGAGGATACTTCCTTTTTCACCATAGCACTCTATGGGCTTCCAAATATCACTTTGCCAATTCCACAAGAACTGTCTTAGCGAAAGGCTTCTTGAGGGGAAAGCTGTAACTCTGTGAGATGATGTCAAATAACACAAAGAAGTTTGTCAGAAAGCTTCTTTCTCTTTGTTATCAGAGGATATTTCCTTTGGCCCTATAGTCTTCAAAGGGATCCGAAATATCTGTTCTCAGATTCCACAGAAATAAGGCTAGCAAAGAGATCCACGAAATACAGATGTAACTCTGTGAGATGAATGAACGGAACACTAAGCAGTTTCTCAGAAAGCTTCTCTCCAGATTTCATCTGAGGATATTTCCTTTTTCACCATAGCCCTCTATGGGCTTCCAAATATCACTTTGCCAATTCCACAAGAACTGTCTTAGCGAAAGGCTTCTTGAGGGGAAAGCTGTAACTCTGTGAGATGATTTCACAGAACACAAAGAAGTTTCTCAGAAAGCTTCTTTCTCTTTGTTATCGGAGGATATTTCCTTTGGCCCTATAGTCTTCAAAGGGATCCGAAATATCTGTTCTCAGATTCCACAGAAATAAGGCTAGCAAAGAGATCCACGAAGTACAGATGTAACTCTGTGGGTGGAAGTCACACTTCACAGAGCAATTTCTCACAAAGCTTCTTTCCAGATTTCATCTGAGGATATTTCCTTTTTCACCGTAGCCCACTATGGGCTTCCAAATATCACTTTCCCAATTCCACAAGAACTGCCTTAGCGAAAGGCTTCTTGAGGGGAAAGCTGTAACTCTGTGAGATGATTTCACAGAACACAAAGAAGTTTCTCAGAAAGCTTCTTTCTCTTTCTAATCGGAGGATATTTCCTTTGGCCCTATAGTCTTCAAAGGGATCCGAAATATCTGTTCTCAGATTCCACAGAAATAAGGCTAGCAAAGAGATCCACGAAGTACAGATGTAACTCTGTGGGTGGAAGTCACACTTCACAGAGCAGTTTCTCAGAAAGCTTCTTTCCAGATTTCATCTGAGGATATTTCCTTTTTCACCGTAGCCCACTATGGGCTTCCAAATATCACTTTGCCAATTCCACAAGAACTGCCTTAGCGAAAGGCTTCTAGAGGGGAAAGCTGTAACTCTGTGAGATGATTTCACAGAACACAAAGAAGTTTCTCAGAAAGCTTCTTTCTCTTTCTTATCGGAGGATATTTCCTTTGGCCCTATAGTCTTCAAAGGGATCCGAAATATCTGTTCTCAGATTCCACAGAAATAAGGCTAGCAAAGAGATCCACGAAATGCAGATGTAACTCTGTGAGTGGAAGTCACACATCACAGAGGGGTTTCTCAGAAAGGTTCTTTCCCGATTTCATCTGAGGATACTTCCTTTTTCACCATAGTACTCTAAGGGCTTCCAAATATCACTTTGCCAATTCCACAAGAACTGTCTTAGCGAAAGGCTTCTTGAGGGGAAAGCTGTAACTCTGTGAGATGATTTCACAGAACACAAAGAAGTTTCTCAGAAAGCTTCTTTCTCTTTGTTATCGGAGGATATTTCCTTTGGCCCTATAGTCTTCAAAGGGATCCGAAATATCTGTTCTCAGATTCCACAGAAATAAGGCTAGCAAAGAGATCCACGAAATACAAATGTAACTCTGTGAGATGAATGAACAGAACCCTAAGCAGTTTCTCAGAAACCTTTTTTCCAGATTTCATTTGAGGATAATTCCTTTTTCACCATAGACCTCTATGGGCTTCCAAATATCACTTTGCCAATTCCACAAGAACTGTCTTAGCGAAAGGCTTCTTGAGGGGAAAGCTGTAACTCTGTGAGATGATTTCACAGAACACAAAGAAGTTTCTCAGAAAGCTTCTTTCTCTTTGTTATCGGAGGATATTTCCTTTGGCCCTATAGTCTTCAAAGGGATCGGAAATATCTGTTCTCAGATTCCACAGAAATAAGGCTAGCAAAGAGATCCACGAAATACAGATGTAACTCTGTGAGTGGAAGTCACACATCACAGAGCAGTTTCTCAGAAAGCTTCTTTCCAGATTTCATCTGAGGATATTTCCTTTTTCACCATAGCCCTCTATGGGCTTCCAAATATCACTTTGCCAATTCCACGATCACTGTCTTAGCGAAAGGCTTCTTGAGGGGAAAGCTGTAACTCTGTGAGTTGATTTCACAGAACACAAAGAAATTTCTCAGAAAGCTTCTTTCTCTTTGTTATCGGAGGATATTTCCTTTGGCCCTATAGTCTTCAAAGGGATCTGAAATACCTGTTCTCAGATTCCACAGAAATAAGGCTAGCAAAGAGATCCACGAAATACAGATGTAACTCTGTGAGTGGAAGTCACACATCACAGAGCAGCTTCTCAGAAAGCTTTTTTCCACATTTCATCTGAGGATATTTCCTTTTTCAGCATAGCCCTCTTTGGGCTTCCAAATATCACTTTGCCAATTCCACAAGAACTGTCTTAGCGAAAGGCTTCTTGAGGGGAAAGCTGTAACTCTGTGAGACGACTTCACAGAACACAAAGAAGTTTCTCAGAAAGCTTCTTTCTCTTTGTTATCGGAGGATATTTCCTTTGGCCCTATAGTCTTCAAAGGGATCCGAAATATCTCTTCTCAGATTCCACAGAAATAAGGCTAGTAAAGAGATCCAGGAAATACAGATGTAACTCTGTGAGAGGAAGTCACACATCACAGAGCAGTTTCTCAGAAAGCTTCTTTCCAGATTTCATCTGAGGATATTTCCTTTTTCACCATAGCCCTCTATGGGCTTCCAAATATCACTTTGCCAATTCCGCAAGAACTGTCTTAGCGACAGCCTTCTTGAGGGGAAAGCTGTAACTCTGTGAGATGATTTAACAGAACACAAAGAAGTTTCTCAGAAAGCTTTTTGTCTTTCTTATCGGAGGATATTTCCTTTGGCCCTATAGTCTTCAAAGGGATCCGAAATATCTGTTCTCAGATTCCACAGAAATAAGGCTAGCAAAGAGATCCACGAAATAGAGATGTAACTCTGTGAGTGGAAGTCACACATCACAGAGCAGTTTCTCAGAAAGCTTCTTTCCAGATTTCATCTTAGGATATTTCCTTTTTCACCGTAGCCCTCTATGGGCTTCCAAATATCACTTTGCCAATTCCACAAGAACTGTCTTAGCGAAAGGCTTCTTGAGGGGAAAGCTGTAACTCTGTGAGATGATTTCACAGAACACAAAGAAGTTTCTCAGAAAGCTTCTTTCTCTTTGTTATCGGAGGATATTTCCTTTGGCCCTTTAGTCTTCAAAGGGATCCGAAATATCTGTTCTCAGATTCCACCGATATAAGGCTACCAAAGAGATCCACGAAATACAGATGTAACTCTGTGAGTGGAAGTCACACATCACAGAGCAGTTTCTCAGAAAGCTTCTTTCCAGATTTCATCTGAGGATATTTCCTTTTTCACCGTAGCCCTCTATGGGCTTCCAAATATCACTTTGCCAATTCCACAAGAACTGTCTTAGCGAAAGGCTTCTTGAGGGGAAAGCTGTAACTCTGTGAGATGATTTCACAGAACACAAAGAAGTTTCTCAGAAAGCTTCTTTCTCTTTGTTATCGGAGGATATTTCCTTTGGCCCTATAGTCTTCAAAGGGATCCGAAATATCTGTTCTCAGATTCCACAGAAATAAGGCTAGCAAAGAGATCCACGAAATACGGATGTAACTCTGTGAGATGAAACAACAGATCCCTAAGCAGTTTCTCAGAGAGCTTCTTTTCAGATTTCATCTGAGGATATTTCCTTTTTCAACACAGCCCTCTATGGGCTTCCAAATATCACTTTGCCAATTCCACAAGAACTGTCTTAGCGAAAGGGTTCTTGAGGGGAAAGCTGTAACTCTGTGAGGTGATTTCACAGAACACAAAGAAGTTTCTCAGAAATCTTCTTTCTCTTTGTTATCGGAGGATATTTCCTTTGGCCCTATAGTCTTCAAAGGGATCCGAAATATCTGTTCTCAGATTCCACAGAAATAAGGCTAGCAAAGAGATCCACGAAGTACAGATGTAACTCTGTGGGTGGAAGTCACACTTCACAGAGCAGTTTCTCAGAAAGCTTCTTTCCCGATTTGATCTGAGGATACTTCCTTTTTCACCATAGCACTCTATGGGCTTCCAAATATCACTTTGACAATTCCACAAGAACTGTCTTAGCGAAAGGCTTCTTGAGAGGAAAGCTGTAACTCTGTGAGATGATATCACAGAACACAAAGAAGTTTCTCAGAAAGCTTCTTTCTCTTTGTTATCGGAGGATATTTCCTTTGGCCCTATAGTCGTCAAAGGGATCCGAAATACCTGTTCTCAGATTCCACAGAAATAAGGCTAGCAAAGAGATCCACGAAATACAGATGTAACTCTGTGAGTGGAAGTCACACATCACAGAGCAGTTTCTCAGGAAGCTTCTTTCCAGATATCATCTGAGGATATTTCCTTTTTCTCCATAGCCCTCTATGGGTTTCCAAATACCACTTTGCCAATTCCACAAGAACTGTCTTAGCGAAAGGCTTCTTGAGGGGAAAGCTGTAACTCTGTGAGATGATTTCACAGAACACAAAGAATTTTCTCAGAAAGCTTCTTTCTCTTTGTTATCGGAGGATATTTCCTTTGGCCCTATAGTCTTCAAAGGGATCCGAAATATCTGTTCTCAGATTCCACAGAAATAAGGCTAGCAAAGAGATCCACGAAATACAGATGTAACTCTGTGAGTGGAAGTCACACATCACAGAGCAGTTTCTCAGAAAGCATCTTTCCAGATTTCATCTGAGGATATTTCCTATTTCACCATAGCCCTCTATGGGGTTCCAAATATCACTTTGCCAATTCCACAAGAACTGTCTTAGCGAAAGGCTTCTTGAGGGGAAAGCTGTAACTCTGTGAGATGATTTCACAGAACACAAAGAAGTTTCTCAGAAAGCTTCTTTCTCTTTGTTATCGGAGGATATTTCCTTTGGCCCTGTAGTCTTCAAAGGGATCGGAAATATCTGTTCTCAGATTCCACAGAAATAAGGCTAGCAAAGAGATCCACGAAATTCAGATGTAACTCTGTGAGATGAATGAACAGAACACTAAGCAGTTTCTCAGAAAGCTTCTATCCAGATTTCATCTGAGGATATTTCATTTTTCACTATAGCCCTCTAGGGGCTTCCAAATATCACTTTGCCAATTCCACAAGAGCTGTCTTAGCGAAAGGCTTCTTGAGGGGAAAGCTGTAACTCTGTGAGATGATTTCACAGAACACAAAGAAGTTTCTCAGAAAGCTTCTTTCTCTTTGTTATCGGAGGATATTTCCTTTGGCCCTGTAGTCTTCAAAGGGATCCGAAATATCTTTTCTCAGATTCCACAGAAATAAGGCTAGCAAAGAGATCCACGAAATACAGATGTAACTCTGTGAGTGGAAGTCACACATCACAGAGCACTTTCTCAGAAAGCTTCTTTCCAGATTTCATCTGAGGATATTTCCTTTTTCACCGTAGCCCTCTATGGTCTTCCAAATATCACTTTACCAATTCCACAAGAACTGTCTTAGCGAAGGCTTCTTGAGGGGTAAGCTGTAACTCTGTGAGATGATTTCCCAGAACACAAAGAAGTTTCTCAGAAATCTTCTTTCTCTTTGTTATCGGAGGATATTACCTTTGGCCCTATAGTCTTCAAAGGGATCCGAAATATCTGTTCTCAGATTCCACAGAAATAAGGCTAGCAAAGAGATCCACGAAATACGGATGTAACTCTGTGAGATGAATCAACAGATCACTAAGCAGTTTCTCAGAGAGCTTCTTTTCAGATTTCATCTGAGGATATTTCCTTTTTCAACACAGCCCTCTATGGGCTTCCAAATATCACTTTGCCAATTCCACAAGAACTGTCTTAGCGAAAGGGTTCTTGAGGGGAAAGCTGTAACTCTGTGAGATGATTTCACAGAACACAAAGAAGTTTCTCAGAAATCTTCTTTCTCTTTGTTATCGGAGGATATTTCCTTTGGCCCTATAGTCTTCAAAGGGATCCGAAATATCTGTTCTCAGATTCCACAGAAATAAGGCTAGCAAAGAGATCCACGAAGTACAGATGTAACTCTATGGGTGGAAGTCACACTTCACAGAGCACTTTCTCACAAAGCTTCTTTCCAGATTTCATCTGAGGATATTTCCTTTTTCACCGTAGCCCACTATGGGCTTCCAAATATCACTTTCCCAATTCCACAAGAACTGCCTTAGCGAAAGGCTTCTTGAGGGGAAAGCTGTAACTCTGTGAGATGATTTCACAGAACACAAAGAAGTTTCTCAGAAAGCTTCTTTCTCTTTCTAATCGGAGGATATTTCCTTTGGCCCTATAGTCTTCAAAGGGATCCGATATATCTGTTCTCAGATTCCACAGAAATAAGGCTAGCAAAGAGATCCACGAAGTACAGATGTAACTCTGTGGGTGGAAGTCACACTTCACAGAGCAGTTTCTCAGAAAGCTTCTTTCCAGATTTCATCTGAGGATATTTCCTTTTTCACCGTAGCCCACTATGGGCTTCCAAATATCACTTTGCCAATTCCACAAGAACTGCCTTAGCGAAAGGCTTTTGAGGGGAAAGCTGTAACTCTGTGAGATGATTTCACAGAATACAAAGAAGTTTCTCAGAAAGCTTCTTTCTCTTTCTTATCGGAGAATATTTCCTTTGGCCCTATAGTCTTCAAAGGGATCCGAAATATCTGTTCTCAGATTCCACAGAAATAAGGCTAGCAAAGAGATCCACGAAATACAGATGTAACTCTGTGAGTGGAAGTCACACATCACAGAGGGGTTTCTCAGAAAGCTTCTTTCCCGATTTCATCTGAGGATACTTCCTTTTTCACCATAGCACTCTATGGGCTTCCAAATATCACTTTGCCAATTCCACAAGAACTGTCTTAGCGAAAGGCTTCTTGAGCGGAAAGCTGTAACTCTGTGAGATGATTTCACAGAACACAAAGAAGTTTCTCAGAAAGCTTCTTTCTCTTTGTTATCGGAGGATATTTCCTTTGGCCCTATAGTCTTCAAAGGGATCCGAAATATCTGTTCTCAGATTCCACAGAAATAAGGCTAGCAAAGAGATCCACGAAATTCAAATGTAACTCTGTGAGATGAATGAACAGAACCCTAAGCAGTTTCTCAGAAACCTTTTTTCCAGATTTCATGTGAGGATAATTCCTTTTTCACCATAGACCTCTATGGGCTTCCAAATATCACTTTGCCAATTCCACAAGAACTGTCTTAGCGAAAGGCTTCTTGAGGGGAAAGCTGTAACTCTGTGAGATGATTTCACAGAACACAAAGAAGTTTCTCAGAAATCTTCTTTCTCTTTGTTATCGGAGGATATTTCCTTTGGCTCTATAGTCTTCAAAGGGATCCGAAATATCTGTTCTCAGATTCCACAGAAATAAGGCTAGCAAAGAGATCCACGAAATACGGATGTAACTCTGTGAGATGAATCAACAGATCACTAAGCAGTTTCTCAGAGAGCTTCTTTTCAGATTTCATCTGAGGATATTTCCTTTTTCAACACAGACCTCTATGGGCTTCCAAATATCACTTTGCCAATTCCACAAGAACTGTCTTAGCGAAAGGGTTCTTGAGGGGAAAGCTGTAACTCTGTGAGATGATTTCACAGAACACAAAGAAGTTTCTCAGAAATCTTCTTTCTCTTTGTTATCGGAGGATATTTCCTTTGGCCCTATAGTCTTCAAAGGGATCCGAAATATCTGTTCTCAGATTCCACAGAAATAAGGCTAGCAAAGAGATCCACGAAGTACAGATGTAACTCTGTGGGTGGAAGTCACACTTCACAGAGCAGTTTCTCACAAAGCTTCTTTCCAGATTTCATCTGAGGATATTTCCTTTTTCACCGTAGCCCACTATGGGCTTCCAAATATCACTTTCCCAATTCCACAAGAACTACCTTAGCGAAAGGCTTCTTGAGGGGAAAGCTGTAACTCTGTGAGATGATTTCACAGAACACAAAGAAGTTTCTCAGAAAGCTTCTTTCTCTTTCTAATCGGAGGATATTTCCTTTGGCCCTATAGTCTTCAAAGGGATCCGAAATATCTGTTCTCAGATTCCACAGAAATAAGGCTAGCAAAGAGACCCACGAAGTACAGATGTAACTCTGTGGGTGGAAGTCACACTTCACAGAGCAGTTTCTCAGAAAGCTTCTTTCCAGATTTCATCTGAGGATATTTCCTTTTTCACCGTAGCCCACTATGGGCTTCCAAATATCACTTTGCCAATTCCACAAGAACTGTCTTAGCGAACGGCTTCTTGAGGGGAAAGCTGTAACTCTGTGAGATGATTTCACAGAACACAAAGAAGTTTCTCAGAAAGCTTCTTTCTCTTTCTTATCGGAGGATATTTCCTTTGGCCCTATAGTCTTCAAAGGGATCCGAAATATCTGTTCTCAGATTCCACAGAAATAAGGCTAGCAAAGAGATCCACGAAATACAGATGTAACTCTGTGAGTGGAAGTCACACATCACAGAGGGGTTTCTCAGAAAGCTTCTTTCCCGATTTCATCTGAGGATACTTCCTTTTTCACCATAGCACTCTATGGGCTTCCAAATATCACTTTGCCAATTCCACAAGAACTGTCTTAGCGAAAGGCTTCTTGAGGGGAAAGCTGTAACTCTGTGAGATGATTTCACAGAACACAAAGAAGTTTCTCAGAAAGCTTCTTTCTCTTTGTTATCGGAGGTTATTTCCTTTGGCCCTATAGTCTTCAAAGGGATCCGAAATATCTGTTCTCAGATTCCACAGAAATAAGGCTAGCAAAGAGATCCACGAAATACAAATGTAACTCTGTGAGATGAATGAACAGAACCCTAAGCAGTTTCTCAGAAACCTTTTTTCCAGATTTCATTTGAGGATAATTCCTTTTTCACCATAGACCTCTATGGGCTTCCAAATATCACTTTGCCAATTCCACAAGAACTGTCTTAGCGAAAGGCTTCTTGAGGGGAAAGCTGTAACTCTGTGAGATGATTTCACAGAACACAAAGAAGTTTCTCAGAAAGCTTCTTTCTCTTTGTTATCGGAGGATATTTCCTTTGGCCCTAGAGTCTTCAAAGGGATCTGAAATACCTGTTCTCAGATTCCACAGAAATAAGGCTAGCAAAGAGATCCACGAAATACAGATGTAACTCTGTGAGTGGAAGTCACACATCACAGAGCAGTTTCTCAGAAAGCTTCTTTCCAGATTTCATCTGAGGTTATTTCCTTTTTCACCATAGCCCTCTATGGGCTTCCAAATATCACTTTGCCAATTCCACAAGAACTGTCTTAGCGAAAGGCTTCTTGAGGGGAAAGCTGTAACTCTGTGAGATGATTTCACAGAACACAAAGAAGTTTCTCAGAAAGCTTATTTCTCTTTGTTATCGGAGGATAATTCCTTTGGCCCTATAGTCTTCAAAGGAATCCGAAATATCTGTTCTCAGATTCCACAGAAATAAGGCTAGCAAAGAGATCCACGAAATACAGATGTAACTCTGTGAGTGGAAGTCACACATCACAGAGCAGTTTCTCAGAAAGCTTCTTTCCAGATTTCATCTGAGGATATTTCCTTTTTCACCGTAGACCTCTATGGGCTTCCAAATATCACTTTGCCAATTCCACAAGAACTGTCTTAGCGAAAGGCTTCTTGAGGGGAAAGCTGTAACTCTGTGAGATGATTTCAAAGAACACAAAGAAGTTTCTCAGAAAGCTTCTTTCTCTTTGTTATCGGAGGATATTTCCTTTGGACCTATAGTCTTCAAAGGGATCCGAAATATCTGTTCTCAGATTCCACAGAAATAAGGCTAGCAAAGAGATCCACGAAATACAGATGTAACTCTGTGAGTGGAAGTCTCACATCACAGAGCAGTTTCTCAGAAAGCTTCTTTCCAGATTTCATCTGAGGATATTTCCTTTTTCACCATAGCCCTCTATGGGCTTCCAAATATCACTTTACCAATTCCGCAAGAACTGTCTTAGCGAAAGGCTTCTTGAGGGGAAAGCTGTAACTCTGTGAGATGATTTCACAGAACACAAAGAAGTTTCTCAGAAAGCTTCTTTCTCTTTGTTATCGGAGGATATTTCCTTTGGCCCTGTAGTCTTCAAAGGGATCCGAAATATCTTTTCTCAGATTCCACAGAAATAAGGCTAGCAAAGAGATCCACGAAATACAGATGTAACTCTGTGAGTGGAAGTCACACATCACAGAGCACTTTCTCAGAAAGCTTCTTTCCAGATTTCATCTGAGGATATTTCCTTTTTCACCGTAGATCTCTATGGTCTTCCAAATATCACTTTACCAATTCCACAAGAACTGTCTTAGCGAAGGCTTCTTGAGGGGTAAGCTGTAACTCTGTGAGATGATTTCACAGAACACAAAGAAGTTTCTCAGAAAGCTTCTTTCTCTTTGTTATCGGAGGATATTACCTTTGGCCCTATAGTCTTCAAAGGGATCCGAAATATCTGTTCTCAGATTCCACAGAAATAAGGCTAGCAAAGAGATCCACGAAATACGGATGTAACTCTGTGAGATGAATCAACAGATCACTAAGCAGTTTCTCAGAGAGCTTCTTTTCAGATTTCATCTGAGGATATTTCCTTTTTCACCGTAGCCCACTATGGGCCTCCAAATATCACTTTGCCAATTCCACAAGAACTGCCTTAGCGAAAGGCTTCTTGAGGGGAGGGCTGTAACTCTGTGAGATGATTTCACAGAACACAAAGAAGTTTCTCAGAAAGCTTCTTTCTCTTTCTTATCGGAGGATATTTCCTTTGGCCCTATAGTCTTCAAAGGGATCCGAAATATCTGTTCTCAGATTCCACAGAAATAAGGCTAGCAAAGAGATCCACGAAATACAGATGTAACTCTGTGAGTGGAAGTCACACATCACAGAGCAGTTTCTCAGAAAGCTTCTTTCCAGATTTCATCTGAGGATATTTCCTTTTTCACCGTAGACCTCTATGGGCTTCCAAATATCACTTTGCCAATTCCACAAGAACTGTCTTAGCGAAAGGCTTCTTGAGGGGAAAGCTGTAACTCTGTGAGATGATTTCAAAGAACACAAAGAAGTTTCTCAGAAAGCTTCTTTCTCTTTGTTATCGGAGGATATTTCCTTTGGCCCTATAGTCTTCAAAGGGATCCGAAATATCTGTTCTCAGATTCCACAGAAATAAGGCTAGCAAAGAGATCCACGAAATACAGATGTAACTCTGTGAGATGAATGAACAGAACACTAAGCAGTTTCTCAGAAAGCTTCTATCCAGATTTCATCTGAGGATATTTCCTTTTTCACTATAGCCCTCTATGGGCTTCCAAATATCACTTTGCCAATTCCACAAGAACTGTCTTAGCGAAAGGCTTCTTGAGGGGAAAGCTGTAGCTCTGTGAGATGATTTCACAGAACACAAAGAAGTTTCTCAGAAAGCTTCTTTCTCTTTGTTATCGTAGGATATTTCCTTTGGCCCTGTAGTCTTCAAAGGGATCCGAAATATCTGTTCTCAGATTCCACAGAAATAAGGCTAGCAAAGAGATCCACGAAATACAGATGTAACTCCATGAGTGGAAGTCACACATCACAGAGCACTTTCTCAGAAAGCTTCTTTCCAGATTTCATCTGAGGATATTTCCTTTTTCACCGTAGCCCTCTATGGTCTTCCAAACAACACTTTACCAATTCCACAAGAACTGTCTTAGCGAGGGCTTCTTGAGGGGAAAGCTGTAACTCTGTGAGATGATTTCACAGAACACAAAGAAGTTTCTCAGAAAGCTTCTTTCTCTTTGTTATCGGAGGATATTTCCTTTGGCCCTATAGTCTTCAAAGGGATCCGAAATATCAGTTCTCAGATTCCACAGAAATAAGGCTAGCAAAGAGATCCACGAAATACGGATGTAACTCTGTGAGATGAAACAACAGATCACTAAGCAGTTTCTCAGAGAGCTTCTTTTCAGATTTCATCTGAGGATATTTCCTTTTTCAACACAGCCCTCTATGGGCTTCCAAATATCACTTTGCCAATTCCACAAGAACTGTCTTAGCGAAAGGGTTCTTGAGGGGAAAGCTGTAACTCTGTGAGATGATTTCACAGAACACAAAGAAGTTTCTCAGAAATCTTCTTTCTCTTTGTTATCGGAGGATATTTCCTTTGGCCCTATAGTCTTCAAAGGGATCCGAAATATCTGTTCTCAGATTCCACAGAAATAAGGCTAGCAAAGAGATCCACGAAGTACAGATGTAACTCTGTGGGTGGAAGTCACACTTCACAGAGCAGTTTCTCACAAAGCTTCTTTCCAGATTTCATCTGAGGATATTTCCTTTTTCACCGTAGCCCACTATGGGCTTCCAAATATCACTTTCCCAATTCCACAAGAACTGCCTTAGCGAAAGGCTTCTTGAGGGGAAAGCTGTAACTCTGTGAGATGATTTCACAGAACACAAAGAAGTTTCTCAGAAAGCTTCTTTCTCTTTCTTATCGGAGGATATTTCCTTTGGCCCTATAGTCTTCAAAGGGATCCGAAATATCTGTTCTGAGATTCCACAGAAATAAGGCTAGCAAAGAGATCCACGAAATACAGGTGTAACTCTGTGAGTGGAAGTCACACATCACAGAGCGGTTTCTCAGAAAGCTTCTTTCCCGATTTGATCTGAGGATACTTCCTTTTTCACCATAGCACTCTATGGGCTTCCAAATATCACTTTGACAATTCCACAAGAACTGTCTTAGCGAAAGGCTTCTTGAGGGGAAAGCTGTAACTCTGTGAGATGATATCACAGAACACAAAGAAGTTTCTCAGAAAGCTTCTTTCTCTTTGTTATCGGAGGATATTTCCTTTTGCCCTATAGTCGTCAAAGGGATCCGAAATACCTGTTCTCAGATTCCACAGAAATAAGGCTAGCAAAGAGATCCACGAAATACAGATGTAACTCTGTGAGTGGAAGTCACACATCACAGAGCAGTTTCTCAGGAAGCTTCTTTCCAGATTTCATCTGAGGATATTTCCTTTTTCTCCATAGCCCTCTATGGGTTTCCAAATACCACTTTGCCAATTCCACAAGAACTGTCTTAGCGAAAGGCTTCTTGAGGGGAAAGCTGTAACTCTGTGAGATGATTTCACAGAACACAAAGAAGTTTCTCAGAAAGCTTCTTTCTCTTTGTTAACGGAGGATATTTCCTTTGGCCCTATAGTCTTCAAAGGGATCCGAAATATCTGTTCTCAGATTCCACAGAAATAAGGCTAGCAAAGAGATCCACGAAATACAGGTGTAACTCTGTGAGTGGAAGTCACACATCACAGAGCAGTTTCTCAGAAAGCTTCTTTCCGGATTACATCTGAGGATATTCCCTTTTTCACCATAGTCCTCTATGGGCTTCCAAATATCACTTTGCCAATTCCACAAGAAATGTCTTAGGGAAAGACTTCTTGAGGGGAAAGCTGTACTCTGCGAGATGATTTCACAGAACACAAAGAAGTTTCTCAGAAAGCTTCTTTCTCTTTGTTATCGTAGGATATTTCCTTTGGCCATTTAGTCTTCAAAGAGATCCGAAATATCTGTTCTCAGATTCCACAGAAATAAGGCTAGCAAAGAGATCCACGAAATACAGATGTAACTCTGTGAGTCGAAATCACACATCACAGAGCAGTTTCTCAGAAAGCTTCTCTCCAGATTTCATCTGAGGATATTTCCTTTTTCACCATAGCCCTCTATGGGCTTCAAAATATCACTTTGCCAATTCCACAAGAACTGTCTTAGCGAAAGGCTTCTTGAGGGGAAAGCTGTAACTCTGTGAGATGATTTCACAGAACACAAAGAAGTTTCTCAGAAATCTTCTTTCTCTTTGTTATCGGAGGATATTTCCTTTGGCCCTATAGTCTTCGAAGGGATCTGAAATACCTGTTCTCAGATTCCACAGAAATAAGGCTAGCAAAGAGATCCACGAAATACAAATGTAACTCTGTGAGATGAATGAACAGAACCCTAAGCAGTTTCTCAGAAACCTTTTTTCCAGATTTCATTTGAGGATAATTCCTTTTTCACCATAGACCTCTATGGGCTTCCAAATATCACTTTGCCAATTCCACAAGAACTGTCTTAGCGAAAGGCTTCTTGAGGGGAAAGCTGTAACTCTGTGAGATGATTTCACAGAACACAAAGAAGTTTCTCAGAAAGCTTCTTTCTCTTTGTTATCGGAGGATATTTCCTTTGGCCCTATAGTCTTCAAAGGGATCGGAAATATCTGTTCTCAGATTCCACAGAAATAAGGCTAGCAAAGAGATCCACGAAATACAGATGTAACTCTGTGAGTGGAAGTCACACATCACAGAGCAGTTTCTCAGAAAGCTTCTTTCCAGATTTCATCTGAGGATATTACCTTTTTCACCATAGCCCTCTATGGGCTTCCAAATATCACTTTGCCAATTCCACGATCACTGTCTTAGCGAAAGGCTTCTTGAGGGGAAAGCTGTAACTCTGTGAGTTGATTTCACAGAACACAAAGAAATTTATCAGAAAGCTTCTTTCTCTTTGTTATCGGAGGATATTTCCTTTGGCCCTATAGTCTTCAAAGGGATCTGAAATACCTGTTCTCAGATTCCACAGAAATAAGGCTAGCAAAGAGATCCACGAAATACAGATGTAACTCTGTCAGATGAATGAACAGAACTGTAAGCAGTTTCTCAGAAAGCTTCTTTCCAGATTTCATCTGAGGATATTTCCTTTTTCACCATAGCCCTCTATGGGCTTCCAAATATCACTTTGCCAATTCCACAAGAACTGTCTTAGGGAAAGACTTCTTGAGGGGAAAGCTGTAAATCTGCGAGATGATTTCAAAGAACACAAAGAAGTTTCTCAGAAAGCTTCTTTCTCTTTGTTATCGGAGGATATTTCCTTTGGCCATTTAGTCTTCAAAGAGATCCGAAATATCTGTTCTCAGATTCCACAGAAATAAGGCTAGCAAAGAGATCCACGAAATAGAGATGTAACTCTGTGAGTCGAAATCACACATCACAGAGCAGTTTCTCAGAAAGCTTCTCTCCAGATTTCATCTGAGGATATTTCCTTTTTCACCATAGCACTCTATGGGCTTCAAAATATCACTTTGCCAATTCCACAAGAACTGTCTTAGCGAAAGGCTTCTTGAGGGGAAAGCTGTAACTCTGTGAGATGATTTCACAGAACACAAAGAAGTTTCTCAGAAATCTTCTTTCTCTTTGTTATCGGAGGATATTTCCTTTAGCCCTATAGTCTTCAAAGGGATCCGAAATATCTGTTCTCAGATTCCACAGAAATAAGGCTAGCAAAGAGATCCACGAAATACAGATGTAACTCTGTGAGTGGAAGTCACACATCACAGAGCACTTTCTCAGAAAGCTTCTTTCCAGATTTCATCTGAGGATATTTCCTTTTTCACCGTAGCCCTCTATGGTCTTCCAAATATCACTTTACCAATTCCACAAGAACTGTCTTAGCGAAGGCTTCTTGAGGGGTAAGCTGTAACTCTGTGAGATGATTTCACAGAACACAAAGAAGTTTCTCAGAAATCTTCTTTCTCTTTGTTATCGGAGGATATTACCTTTGGCCCTATAGTCTTCAAAGGGATCCGAAATATCTGTTCTCAGATTCCACAGAAATAAGGCTAGCAAAGAGATCCACGAAATACGGATGTAACTCTGTGAGATGAATCAACAGATCACTAAGCAGTTTCTCAGAGAGCTTCTTTTCAGATTTCATCTGAGGATATTTCCTTTTTCACCGTAGCCCACTATGGGCTTCCATATATCACTTTGCCAATTCCACAAGAACTGCCTTAGCGAAAGGCTTCTTGAGGGGAAAGCTGTAACTCTGTGAGATGATTTCACAGAACACAAAGAAGTTTCTCAGAAAGCTTCTTTCTCTTTCTTATCGGAGGATATTTACTTTGGCCCTATAGTCTTCAAAGGGATCCGAAATATCTGTTCTCAGATTCCACAGAAATAAGGCTAGCAAAGAGATCCACGAAACACGGATGTAACTCTGTGAGTGGAAGTCACACATCACAGAGGGGTTTCTCAGAAAGCTTCTTTCCCGATTTCATCTGAGGATACTTCCTTTTTCACCATAGCACTCTATGGGCTTCCAAATATCACTTTGCCAATTCCACAAGAACTGTCTTAGCGAAAGGCTTCTTGAGGGGAAAGCTGTAACTCTGTGAGATGATTTCACAGAACACAAAGAAGTTTCTCAGAAAGCTTCTTTCTCTTTGTTATCGGAGGATATTTCCTTTGGCCCTATAGTCTTCAAAGGGATCCGAAATATCTGTTCTCAGATTCCACAGAAATAAGGCTAGCAAAGAGATCCACGAAATACAAATGTAACTCTGTGAGATGAATGAACAGAACCCTAAGCAGTTTCTCAGAAACCTTTTTTCCAGATTTCATTTGAGGATAATTCCTTTTTCACCATAGACCTCTATGGGCTTCCAAATATCACTTTGCCAATTCCACAAGAACTGTCTTAGCGAAAGGCTTCTTGAGGGGAAAGCTGTAACTCTGTGAGATGATTTCACAGAATACAAAGAAGTTTCTCAGAAAGCTTCTTTCTCTTTCTAATCGGAGGATATTTCCTTTGGCCCTATAGTCTTCAAAGGGATCCGATATATCTGTTCTCAGATTCCACAGAAATAAGGCTAGCAAAGAGATCCACGAAGTACAGATGTAACTCTGTGGGTGGAAGTCACACTTCACAGAGCAGTTTCTCAGAAAGCTTCTTTCCAGATTTCATCTGAGGATATTTCCTTTTTCACCGTAGCCCACTATGGGCTTCCAAATATCACTTTGCCAATTCCACAAGAACTGCCTTAGCGAAAGGCTTTTGAGGGGAAAGCTGTAACTCTGTGAGATGATTTCACAGAATACAAAGAAGTTTCTCAGAAAGCTTCTTTCTCTTTCTTATCGGAGAATATTTCCTTTGGCCCTATAGTCTTCAAAGGGATCCGAAATATCTGTTCTCAGATTCCACAGAAATAAGGCTAGCAAAGAGATCCACGAAATACAGATGTAACTCTGTGAGTGGAAGTCACACATCACAGAGGGGTTTCTCAGAAAGCTTCTTTCCCGATTTCATCTGAGGATACTTCCTTTTTCACCATAGCACTCTATGGGCTTCCAAATATCACTTTGCCAATTCCACAAGAACTGTCTTAGCGAAAGGCTTCTTGAGCGGAAAGCTGTAACTCTGTGAGATGATTTCACAGAACACAAAGAAGTTTCTCAGAAAGCTTCTTTCTCTTTGTTATCGGAGGATATTTCCTTTGGCCCTATAGTCTTCAAAGGGATCCGAAATATCTGTTCTCAGATTCCACAGAAATAAGGCTAGCAAAGAGATCCACGAAATTCAAATGTAACTCTGTGAGATGAATGAACAGAACCCTAAGCAGTTTCTCAGAAACCTTTTTTCCAGATTTCATTTGAGGATAATTCCTTTTTCACCATAGACCTCTATGGGCTTCCAAATATCACTTTGCCAATTCCACAAGAACTGTCTTAGCGAAAGGCTTCTTGAGGGGAAAGCTGTAACTCTGTGAGATGATTTCACAGAACACAAAGAAGTTTCTCAGAAATCTTCTTTCTCTTTGTTATCGGAGGATATTTCCTTTGGCTCTATAGTCTTCAAAGGGATCCGAAATATCTGTTCTCAGATTCCACAGAAATAAGGCTAGCAAAGAGATCCACGAAATACGGATGTAACTCTGTGAGATGAATCAACAGATCACTAAGCAGTTTCTCAGAGAGCTTCTTTTCAGATTTCATCTGAGGATATTTCCTTTTTCAACACAGACCTCTATGGGCTTCCAAATATCACTTTGCCAATTCCACAAGAACTGTCTTAGCGAAAGGGTTCTTGAGGGGAAAGCTGTAACTCTGTGAGATGATTTCACAGAACACAAAGAAGTTTCTCAGAAATCTTCTTTCTCTTTGTTATCGGAGGATATTTCCTTTGGCCCTATAGTCTTCAAAGGGATCCGAAATATCTGTTCTCAGATTCCACAGAAATAAGGCTAGCAAAGAGATCCACGAAGTACAGATGTAACTCTGTGGGTGGAAGTCACACTTCACAGAGCAGTTTCTCACAAAGCTTCTTTCCAGATTTCATCTGAGGATATTTCCTTTTTCACCGTAGCCCACTATGGGCTTCCAAATATCACTTTCCCAATTCCACAAGAACTACCTTAGCGAAAGGCTTCTTGAGGGGAAAGCTGTAACTCTGTGAGATGATTTCACAGAACACAAAGAAGTTTCTCAGAAAGCTTCTTTCTCTTTCTAATCGGAGGATATTTCCTTTGGCCCTATAGTCTTCAAAGGGATCCGAAATATCTGTTCTCAGATTCCACAGAAATAAGGCTAGCAAAGAGACCCACGAAGTACAGATGTAACTCTGTGGGTGGAAGTCACACTTCACAGAGCAGTTTCTCAGAAAGCTTCTTTCCAGATTTCATCTGAGGATATTTCCTTTTTCACCGTAGCCCACTATGGGCTTCCAAATATCACTTTGCCAATTCCACAAGAACTGTCTTAGCGAACGGCTTCTTGAGGGGAAAGCTGTAACTCTGTGAGATGATTTCACAGAACACAAAGAAGTTTCTCAGAAAGCTTCTTTCTCTTTCTTATCGGAGGATATTTCCTTTGGCCCTATAGTCTTCAAAGGGATCCGAAATATCTGTTCTCAGATTCCACAGAAATAAGGCTAGCAAAGAGATCCACGAAATACAGATGTAACTCTGTGAGTGGAAGTCACACATCACAGAGGGGTTTCTCAGAAAGCTTCTTTCCCGATTTCATCTGAGGATACTTCCTTTTTCACCATAGCACTCTATGGGCTTCCAAATATCACTTTGCCAATTCCACAAGAACTGTCTTAGCGAAAGGCTTCTTGAGGGGAAAGCTGTAACTCTGTGAGATGATTTCACAGAACACAAAGAAGTTTCTCAGAAAGCTTCTTTCTCTTTGTTATCGGAGGTTATTTCCTTTGGCCCTATAGTCTTCAAAGGGATCCGAAATATCTGTTCTCAGATTCCACAGAAATAAGGCTAGCAAAGAGATCCACGAAATACAAATGTAACTCTGTGAGATGAATGAACAGAACCCTAAGCAGTTTCTCAGAAACCTTTTTTCCAGATTTCATTTGAGGATAATTCCTTTTTCACCATAGACCTCTATGGGCTTCCAAATATCACTTTGCCAATTCCACAAGAACTGTCTTAGCGAAAGGCTTCTTGAGGGGAAAGCTGTAACTCTGTGAGATGATTTCACAGAACACAAAGAAGTTTCTCAGAAAGCTTCTTTCTCTTTGTTATCGGAGGATATTTCCTTTGGCCCTAGAGTCTTCAAAGGGATCTGAAATACCTGTTCTCAGATTCCACAGAAATAAGGCTAGCAAAGAGATCCACGAAATACAGATGTAACTCTGTGAGTGGAAGTCACACATCACAGAGCAGTTTCTCAGAAAGCTTCTTTCCAGATTTCATCTGAGGTTATTTCCTTTTTCACCATAGCCCTCTATGGGCTTCCAAATATCACTTTGCCAATTCCACAAGAACTGTCTTAGCGAAAGGCTTCTTGAGGGGAAAGCTGTAACTCTGTGAGATGATTTCACAGAACACAAAGAAGTTTCTCAGAAAGCTTATTTCTCTTTGTTATCGGAGGATAATTCCTTTGGCCCTATAGTCTTCAAAGGAATCCGAAATATCTGTTCTCAGATTCCACAGAAATAAGGCTAGCAAAGAGATCCACGAAATACAGATGTAACTCTGTGAGTGGAAGTCACACATCACAGAGCAGTTTCTCAGAAAGCTTCTTTCCAGATTTCATCTGAGGATATTTCCTTTTTCACCGTAGACCTCTATGGGCTTCCAAATATCACTTTGCCAATTCCACAAGAACTGTCTTAGCGAAAGGCTTCTTGAGGGGAAAGCTGTAACTCTGTGAGATGATTTCAAAGAACACAAAGAAGTTTCTCAGAAAGCTTCTTTCTCTTTGTTATCGGAGGATATTTCCTTTGGACCTATAGTCTTCAAAGGGATCCGAAATATCTGTTCTCAGATTCCACAGAAATAAGGCTAGCAAAGAGATCCACGAAATACAGATGTAACTCTGTGAGTGGAAGTCTCACATCACAGAGCAGTTTCTCAGAAAGCTTCTTTCCAGATTTCATCTGAGGATATTTCCTTTTTCACCATAGCCCTCTATGGGCTTCCAAATATCACTTTACCAATTCCGCAAGAACTGTCTTAGCGAAAGGCTTCTTGAGGGGAAAGCTGTAACTCTGTGAGATGATTTCACAGAACACAAAGAAGTTTCTCAGAAAGCTTCTTTCTCTTTGTTATCGGAGGATATTTCCTTTGGCCCTGTAGTCTTCAAAGGGATCCGAAATATCTTTTCTCAGATTCCACAGAAATAAGGCTAGCAAAGAGATCCACGAAATACAGATGTAACTCTGTGAGTGGAAGTCACACATCACAGAGCACTTTCTCAGAAAGCTTCTTTCCAGATTTCATCTGAGGATATTTCCTTTTTCACCGTAGATCTCTATGGTCTTCCAAATATCACTTTACCAATTCCACAAGAACTGTCTTAGCGAAGGCTTCTTGAGGGGTAAGCTGTAACTCTGTGAGATGATTTCACAGAACACAAAGAAGTTTCTCAGAAAGCTTCTTTCTCTTTGTTATCGGAGGATATTACCTTTGGCCCTATAGTCTTCAAAGGGATCCGAAATATCTGTTCTCAGATTCCACAGAAATAAGGCTAGCAAAGAGATCCACGAAATACGGATGTAACTCTGTGAGATGAATCAACAGATCACTAAGCAGTTTCTCAGAGAGCTTCTTTTCAGATTTCATCTGAGGATATTTCCTTTTTCACCGTAGCCCACTATGGGCCTCCAAATATCACTTTGCCAATTCCACAAGAACTGCCTTAGCGAAAGGCTTCTTGAGGGGAGGGCTGTAACTCTGTGAGATGATTTCACAGAACACAAAGAAGTTTCTCAGAAAGCTTCTTTCTCTTTCTTATCGGAGGATATTTCCTTTGGCCCTATAGTCTTCAAAGGGATCCGAAATATCTGTTCTCAGATTCCACAGAAATAAGGCTAGCAAAGAGATCCACGAAATACAGATGTAACTCTGTGAGTGGAAGTCACACATCACAGAGCAGTTTCTCAGAAAGCTTCTTTCCAGATTTCATCTGAGGATATTTCCTTTTTCACCGTAGACCTCTATGGGCTTCCAAATATCACTTTGCCAATTCCACAAGAACTGTCTTAGCGAAAGGCTTCTTGAGGGGAAAGCTGTAACTCTGTGAGATGATTTCAAAGAACACAAAGAAGTTTCTCAGAAAGCTTCTTTCTCTTTGTTATCGGAGGATATTTCCTTTGGCCCTATAGTCTTCAAAGGGATCCGAAATATCTGTTCTCAGATTCCACAGAAATAAGGCTAGCAAAGAGATCCACGAAATACAGATGTAACTCTGTGAGATGAATGAACAGAACACTAAGCAGTTTCTCAGAAAGCTTCTATCCAGATTTCATCTGAGGATATTTCCTTTTTCACTATAGCCCTCTATGGGCTTCCAAATATCACTTTGCCAATTCCACAAGAACTGTCTTAGCGAAAGGCTTCTTGAGGGGAAAGCTGTAGCTCTGTGAGATGATTTCACAGAACACAAAGAAGTTTCTCAGAAAGCTTCTTTCTCTTTGTTATCGTAGGATATTTCCTTTGGCCCTGTAGTCTTCAAAGGGATCCGAAATATCTGTTCTCAGATTCCACAGAAATAAGGCTAGCAAAGAGATCCACGAAATACAGATGTAACTCCATGAGTGGAAGTCACACATCACAGAGCACTTTCTCAGAAAGCTTCTTTCCAGATTTCATCTGAGGATATTTCCTTTTTCACCGTAGCCCTCTATGGTCTTCCAAACAACACTTTACCAATTCCACAAGAACTGTCTTAGCGAGGGCTTCTTGAGGGGAAAGCTGTAACTCTGTGAGATGATTTCACAGAACACAAAGAAGTTTCTCAGAAAGCTTCTTTCTCTTTGTTATCGGAGGATATTTCCTTTGGCCCTATAGTCTTCAAAGGGATCCGAAATATCAGTTCTCAGATTCCACAGAAATAAGGCTAGCAAAGAGATCCACGAAATACGGATGTAACTCTGTGAGATGAAACAACAGATCACTAAGCAGTTTCTCAGAGAGCTTCTTTTCAGATTTCATCTGAGGATATTTCCTTTTTCAACACAGCCCTCTATGGGCTTCCAAATATCACTTTGCCAATTCCACAAGAACTGTCTTAGCGAAAGGGTTCTTGAGGGGAAAGCTGTAACTCTGTGAGATGATTTCACAGAACACAAAGAAGTTTCTCAGAAATCTTCTTTCTCTTTGTTATCGGAGGATATTTCCTTTGGCCCTATAGTCTTCAAAGGGATCCGAAATATCTGTTCTCAGATTCCACAGAAATAAGGCTAGCAAAGAGATCCACGAAGTACAGATGTAACTCTGTGGGTGGAAGTCACACTTCACAGAGCAGTTTCTCACAAAGCTTCTTTCCAGATTTCATCTGAGGATATTTCCTTTTTCACCGTAGCCCACTATGGGCTTCCAAATATCACTTTCCCAATTCCACAAGAACTGCCTTAGCGAAAGGCTTCTTGAGGGGAAAGCTGTAACTCTGTGAGATGATTTCACAGAACACAAAGAAGTTTCTCAGAAAGCTTCTTTCTCTTTCTTATCGGAGGATATTTCCTTTGGCCCTATAGTCTTCAAAGGGATCCGAAATATCTGTTCTGAGATTCCACAGAAATAAGGCTAGCAAAGAGATCCACGAAATACAGGTGTAACTCTGTGAGTGGAAGTCACACATCACAGAGCGGTTTCTCAGAAAGCTTCTTTCCCGATTTGATCTGAGGATACTTCCTTTTTCACCATAGCACTCTATGGGCTTCCAAATATCACTTTGACAATTCCACAAGAACTGTCTTAGCGAAAGGCTTCTTGAGGGGAAAGCTGTAACTCTGTGAGATGATATCACAGAACACAAAGAAGTTTCTCAGAAAGCTTCTTTCTCTTTGTTATCGGAGGATATTTCCTTTTGCCCTATAGTCGTCAAAGGGATCCGAAATACCTGTTCTCAGATTCCACAGAAATAAGGCTAGCAAAGAGATCCACGAAATACAGATGTAACTCTGTGAGTGGAAGTCACACATCACAGAGCAGTTTCTCAGGAAGCTTCTTTCCAGATTTCATCTGAGGATATTTCCTTTTTCTCCATAGCCCTCTATGGGTTTCCAAATACCACTTTGCCAATTCCACAAGAACTGTCTTAGCGAAAGGCTTCTTGAGGGGAAAGCTGTAACTCTGTGAGATGATTTCACAGAACACAAAGAAGTTTCTCAGAAAGCTTCTTTCTCTTTGTTAACGGAGGATATTTCCTTTGGCCCTATAGTCTTCAAAGGGATCCGAAATATCTGTTCTCAGATTCCACAGAAATAAGGCTAGCAAAGAGATCCACGAAATACAGGTGTAACTCTGTGAGTGGAAGTCACACATCACAGAGCAGTTTCTCAGAAAGCTTCTTTCCGGATTTCATCTGAGGATATTCCCTTTTTCACCATAGCCCTCTATGGGCTTCCAAATATCACTTTGCCAATTCCACAAGAAATGTCTTAGGGAAAGACTTCTTGAGGGGAAAGCTGTACTCTGCGAGATGATTTCACAGAACACAAAGAAGTTTCTCAGAAAGCTTCTTTCTCTTTGTTATCGTAGGATATTTCCTTTGGCCATTTAGTCTTCAAAGAGATCCGAAATATCTGTTCTCAGATTCCACAGAAATAAGGCTAGCAAAGAGATCCACGAAATACAGATGTAACTCTGTGAGTCGAAATCACACATCACAGAGCAGTTTCTCAGAAAGCTTCTCTCCAGATTTCATCTGAGGATATTTCCTTTTTCACCATAGCCCTCTATGGGCTTCAAAATATCACTTTGCCAATTCCACAAGAACTGTCTTAGCGAAAGGCTTCTTGAGGGGAAAGCTGTAACTCTGTGAGATGATTTCACAGAACACAAAGAAGTTTCTCAGAAATCTTCTTTCTCTTTGTTATCGGAGGATATTTCCTTTGGCCCTATAGTCTTCGAAGGGATCTGAAATACCTGTTCTCAGATTCCACAGAAATAAGGCTAGCAAAGAGATCCACGAAATACAAATGTAACTCTGTGAGATGAATGAACAGAACCCTAAGCAGTTTCTCAGAAACCTTTTTTCCAGATTTCATTTGAGGATAATTCCTTTTTCACCATAGACCTCTATGGGCTTCCAAATATCACTTTGCCAATTCCACAAGAACTGTCTTAGCGAAAGGCTTCTTGAGGGGAAAGCTGTAACTCTGTGAGATGATTTCACAGAACACAAAGAAGTTTCTCAGAAAGCTTCTTTCTCTTTGTTATCGGAGGATATTTCCTTTGGCCCTATAGTCTTCAAAGGGATCGGAAATATCTGTTCTCAGATTCCACAGAAATAAGGCTAGCAAAGAGATCCACGAAATACAGATGTAACTCTGTGAGTGGAAGTCACACATCACAGAGCAGTTTCTCAGAAAGCTTCTTTCCAGATTTCATCTGAGGATATTACCTTTTTCACCATAGCCCTCTATGGGCTTCCAAATATCACTTTGCCAATTCCACGATCACTGTCTTAGCGAAAGGCTTCTTGAGGGGAAAGCTGTAACTCTGTGAGTTGATTTCACAGAACACAAAGAAATTTATCAGAAAGCTTCTTTCTCTTTGTTATCGGAGGATATTTCCTTTGGCCCTATAGTCTTCAAAGGGATCTGAAATACCTGTTCTCAGATTCCACAGAAATAAGGCTAGCAAAGAGATCCACGAAATACAGATGTAACTCTGTCAGATGAATGAACAGAACTGTAAGCAGTTTCTCAGAAAGCTTCTTTCCAGATTTCATCTGAGGATATTTCCTTTTTCACCATAGCCCTCTATGGGCTTCCAAATATCACTTTGCCAATTCCACAAGAACTGTCTTAGGGAAAGACTTCTTGAGGGGAAAGCTGTAACTCTGCGAGATGATTTCAAAGAACACAAAGAAGTTTCTCAGAAAGCTTCTTTCTCTTTGTTATCGGAGGATATTTCCTTTGGCCATTTAGTCTTCAAAGAGATCCGAAATATCTGTTCTCAGATTCCACAGAAATAAGGCTAGCAAAGAGATCCACGAAATAGAGATGTAACTCTGTGAGTCGAAATCACACATCACAGAGCAGTTTCTCAGAAAGCTTCTCTCCAGATTTCATCTGAGGATATTTCCTTTTTCACCATAGCACTCTATGGGCTTCAAAATATCACTTTGCCAATTCCACAAGAACTGTCTTAGCGAAAGGCTTCTTGAGGGGAAAGCTGTAACTCTGTGAGATGATTTCACAGAACACAAAGAAGTTTCTCAGAAATCTTCTTTCTCTTTGTTATCGGAGGATATTTCCTTTAGCCCTATAGTCTTCAAAGGGATCCGAAATATCTGTTCTCAGATTCCACAGAAATAAGGCTAGCAAAGAGATCCACGAAATACAGATGTAACTCTGTGAGTGGAAGTCACACATCACAGAGCACTTTCTCAGAAAGCTTCTTTCCAGATTTCATCTGAGGATATTTCCTTTTTCACCGTAGCCCTCTATGGTCTTCCAAATATCACTTTACCAATTCCACAAGAACTGTCTTAGCGAAGGCTTCTTGAGGGGTAAGCTGTAACTCTGTGAGATGATTTCACAGAACACAAAGAAGTTTCTCAGAAATCTTCTTTCTCTTTGTTATCGGAGGATATTACCTTTGGCCCTATAGTCTTCAAAGGGATCCGAAATATCTGTTCTCAGATTCCACAGAAATAAGGCTAGCAAAGAGATCCACGAAATACGGATGTAACTCTGTGAGATGAATCAACAGATCACTAAGCAGTTTCTCAGAGAGCTTCTTTTCAGATTTCATCTGAGGATATTTCCTTTTTCACCGTAGCCCACTATGGGCTTCCATATATCACTTTGCCAATTCCACAAGAACTGCCTTAGCGAAAGGCTTCTTGAGGGGAAAGCTGTAACTCTGTGAGATGATTTCACAGAACACAAAGAAGTTTCTCAGAAAGCTTCTTTCTCTTTCTTATCGGAGGATATTTACTTTGGCCCTATAGTCTTCAAAGGGATCCGAAATATCTGTTCTCAGATTCCACAGAAATAAGGCTAGCAAAGAGATCCACGAAACACGGATGTAACTCTGTGAGTGGAAGTCACACATCACAGAGGGGTTTCTCAGAAAGCTTCTTTCCCGATTTCATCTGAGGATACTTCCTTTTTCACCATAGCACTCTATGGGCTTCCAAATATCACTTTGCCAATTCCACAAGAACTGTCTTAGCGAAAGGCTTCTTGAGGGGAAAGCTGTAACTCTGTGAGATGATTTCACAGAACACAAAGAAGTTTCTCAGAAAGCTTCTTTCTCTTTGTTATCGGAGGATATTTCCTTTGGCCCTATAGTCTTCAAAGGGATCCGAAATATCTGTTCTCAGATTCCACAGAAATAAGGCTAGCAAAGAGATCCACGAAATACAAATGTAACTCTGTGAGATGAATGAACAGAACCCTAAGCAGTTTCTCAGAAACCTTTTTTCCAGATTTCATTTGAGGATAATTCCTTTTTCACCATAGACCTCTATGGGCTTCCAAATATCACTTTGCCAATTCCACAAGAACTGTCTTAGCGAAAGGCTTCTTGAGGGGAAAGCTGTAACTCTGTGAGATGATTTCACAGAACACAAAGAAGTTTCTCAGAAAGCTTCTTTCTCTTTGTTATCGGAGGATATTTCCTTTGGCCCTATAGTCTTCAAAGGGATCGGAAATATCTGTTCTCAGATTCCACAGAAATAAGGCTAGCAAAGAGATCCACGAAATACAGATGTAACTCTGTGAGTGGAAGTCACACATCACAGAGCAGTTTCTCAGAAAGCTTCTTTCCAGATTTCATCTGAGGATATTTCCTTTTTCACCATAGCCCTCTATGGGCTTCCAAATATCACTTTGCCAATTCCACGATCACTGTCTTAGCGAAAGGCTTCTTGAGGGGAAAGCTGTAACTCTGTGAGTTGATTTCACAGAACACAAAGAAATTTCTCAGAAAGCTTCTTTCTCTTTGTTATCGGAGGATATTTCCTTTGGCCCTATAGTCTTCAAAGGGATCTGAAATACCTGTTCTCAGAATCCACAGAAATAAGGCTAGCAAAGAGATCCACGAAATACAGATGTAACTCTGTGAGTGGAAGTCACACATCACAGAGCAGCTTCTCAGAAAGCTTTTTTCCACATTTCATCTGAGGATATTTCCTTTTTCAGCATAGCCCTCTATGGGCTTCCAAATATCACTTTGCCAATTCCACAAGAAATGTCTTAGCGAAAGGCTTCTTGAGGGGAAAGCTGTAACTCTGTGAGACGACTTCACAGAACACAAAGAAGTTTCTCAGAAAGCTTCTTTCTCTTTGTTATCGGAGGATATTTCCTGGTCCCTATAGTCTTCAAAGGGATCCGAAATATCTGTTCTCAGATTCCACAGAAATAAGGCTAGTAAAGAGATCCAGGAAATACAGATGTAACTCTGTGAGAGGAAGTCACACATCACAGAGCAGTTTCTCAGAAAGCTTCTTTCCAGATTTCCTCTGAGGATATTTCCTTTTTCACCATAGCCCTCTATGGGCTTCCAAATATCACTTTGCCAATTCCGCAAGAACTGTCTTAGCGATAGCCTTCTTGAGGGGAAAGCTGTAACTCTGTGAGATGATTTCACAGAACACAAAGAAGTTTCTCAGAAAGCTTCTTTGTCTTTGTTATCGGAGGATATTTCCTTTGGCCCTATAGTCTTCAAAGGGATCCGAAATATCTGTTCTCAGATTCCACAGAAATAAGGCTAGCAAAGAGATCCACGAAATAGTGATGTAACTCTGTGTGTGGAAGTCACACATCACAGAGCAGTTTCTCAGAAAGCTTCTTTCCAGATTTCATCTTAGGATATTTCCTTTTTCACCGTAGCCCTCTATGGGCTTCCAAATATCACTTTGCCAATTCCACAAGAACTGTCTTAGCGAAAGGCTTCTTGAGGGGAAAGCTGTAACTCTGTGAGATGATTTCACAGAACACAAAGAAGTTTCTCAGAAAGCTTCTTTCTCTTTATTATCGGAGGATATTTCCTTTGGCCCTTTAGTCTTCAAAGGGATCCGAAATATCTGTTCTCAGATTCCACCGATATAAGGCTACCAAAGAGATCCAGGAAATACAGATGTAACTCTGTGAGTGGAAGTCACACATCACAGAGCAGTTTCTCAGAAAGCTTCTTTCGAGATTTCATCTGAGGATATTTCCTTTTTCACCATAGCCCTCTATGGGCTTCCAAATATCACTTTGCCAATTCCACAAGAACTGTCTTAGCGAAAGGCTTCTTGAGGGGAAAGCTGTAACTCTGTGAGATGATTTCACAGAACACAAAGAAGTTTCTCAGAAAGCTTCTTTCTCTTTGTTATCGTAGGATATTTCCTTTGGCCCTGTAGTCTTCAAAGGGATCCGAAATATCTGTTCTCAGATTCCACAGAAATAAGGCTAGCAAAGAGATCCATGAAATACAGATGTAACTCTATGAGTGGAAGTCACACGTCACAGAGCACTTTCTCAGAAAGCTTCTTTCCAGATTTCATCTGAGGATATTTCCTTTTTCACCGTAGCCCTCTATGGTCTTCCAAACAACACTTTACCAATTCCACAAGAACTGTCTTAGCGAAGGCTTCTTGAGGGGAAAGCTGTAACTCTGTGAGATGATTTCACAGAACACAAAGAAGTTTCTCAGAAAGCTTCTTTCTCTTTGTTATCGGAGGATATTTCCTTTGGCCCTATAGTCTTCAAAGGGATCCGAAATATCAGTTCTCAGATTCCACAGAAATAAGGCTAGCAAAGAGATCCACGAAATACGGAAGAACTCTGTGAGATGAAACAACAGATCACTAAGCAGTTTCTCAGAGAGCTTCTTTTCAGATTTCATCTGAGGATATTTCCTTTTTCAACACAGCCCTCTATGGGCTTCCAAATATCACTTTGCCAGTTCCACAAGAACTGTCTTAGCGAAAGGGTTCTTGAGGGGAAAGCTGTAACTCTGTGAGATGATTTCACAGAACACAAAGAAGTTTCTCAGAAATCTTCTTTCTCTTTGTAATCGGAGGATATTTCCTTTGGCCCTATAGTCTTCAAAGGGATCCGAAATATCTGTTCTCAGATTCCACAGAAATAAGGCTAGCAAAGAGATCCACGAAGTACAGATGTAACTCTGTGGGTGGAAGTCACACTTCACAGAGCAGTTTCTCAGAAAGCTTCTTTCCAGATTTCATCTGAGGATATTTCCTTTTTCACCGTAGCCCACTATGGGCTTCCAAATATCACTTTGCCAATTCCACAAGAACTGCCTTAGCGAAAGGCTTCTTGAGGGGAAAGCTGTAACTCTGTGAGATGATTTCACAGAACACAAAGAAGTTTCTCAGAAAGCTTCTTTCTCTTTCTTATCGGAGGATATTTCCTTTGGCCCTATAGTCTTCAAAGGGATCCGAAATATCTGTTCTCAGATTCCACAGAAATAAGGCTAGCAAAGAGATCCACGAAATACAGGTGTAACTCTGTGAGTGGAAGTCACACATCACAGAGCGGTTTCTCAGAAAGCTTCTTTCCCGATTTCATCTGAGGATACTTCCTTTTTCCCCATAGCACTCTATGGGCTTCCAAATATCACTTTGACAATTCCACAAGAACTGTCTTAGCGAAAGGCTTCTTGAGGGGAAAGCTGTAACTCTGTGAGATGATTTCACAGAACACAAAGAAGTTTCTCAGAAAGCTTCTTTCTCTTTGTTATCGGAGGATATTTCCTTTGGCCCTGTAGTCGTCAAAGGGATCCGAAATACCTGTTCTCAGATTCCACAGAAATAAGGCTATCAAAGAGATCCACGAAATACAGATGTAACTCTGTGAGTGGAAGTCACACATCACAGAGCAGTTTCTCAGGAAGCTTCTTTCCAGATTTCATCTGAGGATATTTCCTTTTTCTCCATAGCCCTCTATGGGTTTCCAAATACCACTTTGCCAATTCCACAAGAACTGTCTTAGGGAAAGACTTCTTGAGGGGAAAGCTGTACTCTGCGAGATGATTTCACAGAACACAAAGAAGTTTCTCAGAAAGCTTCTTTCTCTTTGTTAACGGAGGATATTTCCTTTGGCCCTATAGTCTTCAAAGGGATCCGAAATATCTGTTCTCAGATTCCACAGAAATAAGGCTAGCAAAGAGATCCACGAAATACAGGTGTAACTCTGTGAGTGGAAGTCACACATCACAGAGCAGTTTCTCAGAAAGCTTCTTTCCGGATTTCATCTGAGGATATTCCCTTTTTCACCATAGCCCTCTATGGGCTTCCAAATATCACTTTGCCAATTCCACAGGAAATGTCTTAGGGAAAGACTTCTTGAGGGGAAAGCTGTACTCTGCGAGATGATTTCACAGAACACAAAGAAGTTTCTCAGAAAGCTTCTTTCTCTTTGTTATCGTAGGATATTTCCTTTGGCCATTTAGTCTTCAAAGAGATCAGAAATATCTGTTCTCAGATTCCACAGAAATAAGGCTAGCAAAGAGATCCACGAAATACAGATGTAACTCTGTGAGTCGAAATCACACATCACAGAGCAGTTTCTCAGAAAGCTTCTCTCCAGATTTCATCTGAGGATATTTCCTTTTTCACCATAGCCCTCTATGGGCTTCAAAATATCACTTTGCCAATTCCACAAGAACTGTCTTAGCGAAAGGCTTCTTGAGGGGAAAGCTGTAACTCTGTGAGATGATTTCACAGAACACAAAGAAGTTTCTCAGAAATCTTCTTTCTCTTTGTTATCGGAGGATATTTCCTTTGGCCCTATAGTCTTCGAAGGGATCTGAAATACCTGTTCTCAGATTCCACAGAAATAAGGCTAGCAAAGAGATCCACGAAATACAAATGTAACTCTGTGAGATGAATGAACAGAACCCTAAGCAGTTTCTCAGAAACCTTTTTTCCAGATTTCATTTGAGGATAATTCCTTTTTCACCATAGACCTCTATGGGCTTCCAAATATCACTTTGCCAATTCCACAAGAACTGTCTTAGCGAAAGGCTTCTTGAGGGGAAAGCTGTAACTCTGTGAGATGATTTCACAGAACACAAAGAAGTTTCTCAGAAAGCTTCTTTCTCTTTGTTATCGGAGGATATTTCCTTTGGCCCTATAGTCTTCAAAGGGATCGGAAATATCTGTTCTCAGATTCCACAGAAATAAGGCTAGCAAAGAGATCCACGAAATACAGATGTAACTCTGTGAGTGGAAGTCACACATCACAGAGCAGTTTCTCAGAAAGCTTCTTTCCAGATTTCATCTGAGGATATTACCTTTTTCACCATAGCCCTCTATGGGCTTCCAAATATCACTTTGCCAATTCCACGATCACTGTCTTAGCGAAAGGCTTCTTGAGGGGAAAGCTGTAACTCTGTGAGTTGATTTCACAGAACACAAAGAAATTTATCAGAAAGCTTCTTTCTCTTTGTTATCGGAGGATATTTCCTTTGGCCCTATAGTCTTCAAAGGGATCTGAAATACCTGTTCTCAGATTCCACAGAAATAAGGCTAGCAAAGAGATCCACGAAATACAGATGTAACTCTGTCAGATGAATGAACAGAACTGTAAGCAGTTTCTCAGAAAGCTTCTTTCCAGATTTCATCTGAGGATATTTCCTTTTTCACCATAGCCCTCTATGGGCTTCCAAATATCACTTTGCCAATTCCACAAGAACTGTCTTAGGGAAAGACTTCTTGAGGGGAAAGCTGTAACTCTGCGAGATGATTTCAAAGAACACAAAGAAGTTTCTCAGAAAGCTTCTTTCTCTTTGTTATCGGAGGATATTTCCTTTGGCCATTTAGTCTTCAAAGAGATCCGAAATATCTGTTCTCAGATTCCACAGAAATAAGGCTAGCAAAGAGATCCACGAAATAGAGATGTAACTCTGTGAGTCGAAATCACACATCACAGAGCAGTTTCTCAGAAAGCTTCTCTCCAGATTTCATCTGAGGATATTTCCTTTTTCACCATAGCACTCTATGGGCTTCAAAATATCACTTTGCCAATTCCACAAGAACTGTCTTAGCGAAAGGCTTCTTGAGGGGAAAGCTGTAACTCTGTGAGATGATTTCACAGAACACAAAGAAGTTTCTCAGAAATCTTCTTTCTCTTTGTTATCGGAGGATATTTCCTTTAGCCCTATAGTCTTCAAAGGGATCCGAAATATCTGTTCTCAGCTTCCACAGAAATAAGGCTAGCAAAGAGATCCACGAAATACAGATGTAACTCTGTGAGTGGAAGTCACACATCACAGAGCAGTTTCTCAGAAAGCATCTTTCCAGATTTCATCTGAGGATATTTCCTATTTCACCATAGCCCTCTATGGGGTTCCAAATATCACTTTGCCAATTCCACAAGAACTGTCTTAGCGAAAGGCTTCTTGAGGGGAAAGCTGTAACTCTGCGAGATGATTTCACAGAACACAAAGAAGTTTCTCAGAAAGCTTCTTTCTCTTTGTTATCGGAGGATATTTCCTTTGGCCATTTAGTCTTCAAAGAGATCCGAAATATCTGTTCTCAGATTCCACAGAAATAAGGCTAGCAAAGAGATCCACGAAATACAGATGTAACTCTGTGAGTCGAAATCACACATCACAGAGCAGTTTCTCAGAAAGCTTCTTTCCCGATTTCATCTGAGGATACTTCCTTTTTCACCATAGCACTCTAAGGGCTTCCAAATATCACTTTGCCAATTCCACAAGAACTGTCTTAGCGAAAGGCTTCTTGAGGGGAAAGCTGTAACTCTGTGAGATGATATCACAGAACACAAAGAAGTTTCTCAGAAAGCTTCTTTCTCTTTGTTATCGGAGGATATTTCCTTTAGCCCTATAGTCTTCAAAGGGATCCGAAATATCTGTTCTCAGATTCCACAGAAATAAGGCTAGCAAAGAGATCCACGAAATACAGATGTAACTCTGTGAGTGGAAGTCACACATCACAGAGCACTTTCTCAGAAAGCTTCTTTCCAGATTTCATCTGAGGATATTTCCTTTTTCACCGTAGCCCTCTATGGTCTTCCAAATATCACTTTACCAATTCCACAAGAACTGTCTTAGCGAAGGCTTCTTGAGGGGTAAGCTGTAACTCTGTGAGATGATTTCACAGAACACAAAGAAGTTTCTCAGAAATCTTCTTTCTCTTTGTTATCGGAGGATATTACCTTTGGCCCTATAGTCTTCAAAGGGATCCGAAATATCTGTTCTCAGATTCCACAGAAATAAGGCTAGCAAAGAGATCCACGAAATACGGATGTAACTCTGTGAGATGAATCAACAGATCACTAAGCAGTTTCTCAGAGAGCTTCTTTTCAGATTTCATCTGAGGATATTTCCTTTTTCACCGTAGCCCACTATGGGCTTCCATATATCACTTTGCCAATTCCACAAGAACTGCCTTAGCGAAAGGCTTCTTGAGGGGAAAGCTGTAACTCTGTGAGATGATTTCACAGAACACAAAGAAGTTTCTCAGAAAGCTTCTTTCTCTTTCTTATCGGAGGATATTTACTTTGGCCCTATAGTCTTCAAAGGGATCCGAAATATCTGTTCTCAGATTCCACAGAAATAAGGCTAGCAAAGAGATCCACGAAACACGGATGTAACTCTGTGAGTGGAAGTCACACATCACAGAGGGGTTTCTCAGAAAGCTTCTTTCCCGATTTCATCTGAGGATACTTCCTTTTTCACCATAGCACTCTATGGGCTTCCAAATATCACTTTGCCAATTCCACAAGAACTGTCTTAGCGAAAGGCTTCTTGAGGGGAAAGCTGTAACTCTGTGAGATGATTTCACAGAACACAAAGAAGTTTCTCAGAAAGCTTCTTTCTCTTTGTTATCGGAGGATATTTCCTTTGGCCCTATAGTCTTCAAAGGGATCCGAAATATCTGTTCTCAGATTCCACAGAAATAAGGCTAGCAAAGAGATCCACGAAATACAAATGTAACTCTGTGAGATGAATGAACAGAACCCTAAGCAGTTTCTCAGAAACCTTTTTTCCAGATTTCATTTGAGGATAATTCCTTTTTCACCATAGACCTCTATGGGCTTCCAAATATCACTTTGCCAATTCCACAAGAACTGTCTTAGCGAAAGGCTTCTTGAGGGGAAAGCTGTAACTCTGTGAGATGATTTCACAGAACACAAAGAAGTTTCTCAGAAAGCTTCTATCTCTTTGTTATCGGAGGATATTTCCTTTGGCCCTATAGTCTTCAAAGGGATCGGAAATATCTGTTCTCAGATTCCACAGAAATAAGGCTAGCAAAGAGATCCACGAAATACAGATGTAACTCTGTGAGTGGAAGTCACACATCACAGAGCAGTTTCTCAGAAAGCTTCTTTCCAGATTTCATCTGAGGATATTTCCTTTTTCACCATAGCCCTCTATGGGCTTCCAAATATCACTTTGCCAATTCCACGATCACTGTCTTAGCGAAAGGCTTCTTGAGGGGAAAGCTGTAACTCTGTGAGTTGATTTCACAGAACACAAAGAAATTTCTCAGAAAGCTTCTTTCTCTTTGTTATCGGAGGATATTTCCTTTGGCCCTATAGTCTTCAAAGGGATCTGAAATACCTGTTCTCAGAATCCACAGAAATAAGGCTAGCAAAGAGATCCACGAAATACAGATGTAACTCTGTGAGTGGAAGTCACACATCACAGAGCAGCTTCTCAGAAAGCTTTTTTCCACATTTCATCTGAGGATATTTCCTTTTTCAGCATAGCCCTCTATGGGCTTCCAAATATCACTTTGCCAATTCCACAAGAAATGTCTTAGCGAAAGGCTTCTTGAGGGGAAAGCTGTAACTCTGTGAGACGACTTCACAGAACACAAAGAAGTTTCTCAGAAAGCTTCTTTCTCTTTGTTATCGGAGGATATTTCCTGGTCCCTATAGTCTTCAAAGGGATCCGAAATATCAGTTCTCAGATTCCACAGAAATAAGGCTAGCAAAGAGATCCACGAAATACGGATGTAACTCTGTGAGATGAAACAACAGATCACTAAGCAGTTTCTCAGAGAGCTTCTTTTCAGATTTCATCTGAGGATATTTCCTTTTTCAACACAGCCCTCTATGGGCTTCCAAATATCACTTTGCCAGTTCCACAAGAACTGTCTTAGCGAAAGGGTTCTTGAGGGGAAAGCTGTAACTCTGTGAGATGATTTCACAGAACACAAAGAAGTTTCTCAGAAATCTTCTTTCTCTTTGTTATCGGAGGATATTTCCTTTGGCCCTATAGTCTTCAAAGGGATCCGAAATATCTGTTCTCAGATTCCACAGAAATAAGGCTAGCAAAGAGATCCACGAAGTACAGATGTAACTCTGTGGGTGGAAGTCACACTTCACAGAGCAGTTTCTCAGAAAGCTTCTTTCCAGATTTCATCTGAGGATATTTCCTTTTTCACCGTAGCCCACTATGGGCTTCCAAATATCACTTTGCCAATTCCACAAGAACTGCCTTAGCGAAAGGCTTCTTGAGGGGAAAGCTGTAACTCTGTGAGATGATTTCACAGAACACAAAGAAGTTTCTCAGAAAGCTTCTTTCTCTTTCTTATCGGAGGATATTTCCTTTGGCCCTATAGTCTTCAAAGGGATCCGAAATATCTGTTCTCAGATTCCACAGAAATAAGGCTAGCAAAGAGATCCACGAAATACAGGTGTAACTCTGTGAGTGGAAGTCACACATCACAGAGCGGATTCTCAGAAAGCTTCTTTCCCGATTTCATCTGAGGATACTTCCTTTTTCCCCATAGCACTCTATGGGCTTCCAAATATCACTTTGACAATTCCACAAGAACTGTCTTAGCGAAAGGCTTCTTGAGGGGAAAGCTGTAACTCTGTGAGATGATTTCACAGAACACAAAGAAGTTTCTCAGAAAGCTTCTTTCTCTTTGTTATCGGAGGATATTTCCTTTGGCCCTGTAGTCGTCAAAGGGATCCGAAATACCTGTTCTCAGATTCCACAGAAATAAGGCTATCAAAGAGATCCACGAAATACAGATGTAACTCTGTGAGTGGAAGTCACACATCACAGAGCAGTTTCTCAGGAAGCTTCTTTCCAGATTTCATCTGAGGATATTTCCTTTTTCTCCATAGCCCTCTATGGGTTTCCAAATACCACTTTGCCAATTCCACAAGAACTGTCTTAGGGAAAGACTTCTTGAGGGGAAAGCTGTACTCTGCGAGATGATTTCACAGAACACAAAGAAGTTTCTCAGAAAGCTTCTTTCTCTTTGTTATCGGAGGATATTTCCTTTGGCCATTTAGTCTTCAAAGAGATCCGAAATATCTGTTCTCAGATTCCACAGAAATAAGGCTAGCAAAGAGATCCACGAAATACAGATGTAACTCTGTGAGTCGAAATCACACATCACAGAGCAGTTTCTCAGAGAGCTTCTCTCCAGATTTCATCTGAGGATATTTCTTTTTTCACCATAGCCCTCTATGGGCTTCAAAATATCACTTTGCCAATTCCACAAGAACTGTCTTAGCGAAAGGCTTCTTGAGGGGAAAGCTGTAACTCTGTGAGATGATTTCACAGAACACAAAGAAGTTTCTCAGAAAGCTTCTTTCTCTTTGTTATCGGAGGATATTTCCTTTGGCCCTGTAGTCTTCAAAGGGATCGGAAATATCTGTTCTCAGATTCCACAGAAATAAGGCTAGCAAAGAGATCCACGAAATACAGATGTAACTCTGTCAGATGAATGAACAGAACTGTAAGCAGTTTCTCAGAAAGCTTCTTTCCAGATTTCATCTGAGGATATTTCCTTTTTCACCATAGCCCTCTATGGGCTTCCAAATATCACTTTGCCAATTCCACAAGAACTGTCTTAGGGAAAGACTTCTTGAGGGGAAAGCTGTAACTCTGCGAGATGATTTCACAGAACACAAAGAAGTTTCTCAGAAAGCTTCTTTCTCTTTGTTATCGGAGGATATTTCCTTTGGCCATTTAGTCTTCAAAGAGATCCGAAATATCTGTTCTCAGATTCCACAGAAATAAGGCTAGCAAAGAGATCCACGAAATACAGATGTAACTCTGTGAGTCGAAATCACACATCACAGAGCAGTTTCTCAGAAAGCTTCTCTCCAGATTTCATCTGAGGATATTTCCTTTTTCACCATAGCCCTCTATGGGGTTCCAAATATCACTTTGCCAATTCCACAAGAACTGTCTTAGCGAAAGGCTTCTTGAGTTGAAAGCTGTAACTCTGTGAGATGATTTCACAGAACACAAAGAAGTTTCTCAGAAAGCTTCTTTCTCTTTGTTATCGGAGGATATTTCCTTTGGCCCTGTAGTCTTCAAAGGGATCGGAAATATCTGTTCTCAGATTCCACAGAAATAAGGCTAGCAAAGAGATCCACGAAATACAGATGTAACTCTGTGAGTGGAAGTCACACATCACAGAGCGGTTTCTCAGAAAGCTTCTTTCCCGATTTCATCTGAGGATACTTCCTTTTTCACCATTGCACTCTATGGGCTTCCAAATATCACTTTGCCAATTCCACAAGAACTGTCTTAGCGAAAGGCTTCTTGAGGGGAAAGCTGTAACTCTGTGAGATGATATCACAGAACACAAAGAAGTTTCTCAGAAAGATTCTTTCTCTTTGTTATCGGAGGATATTTCCTTTAGCCCTATAGTCTTCAAAGGGATCCGAAATATCTGTTCTCAGATTCCACAGAAATAAGGCTAGCAAAGAGATCCACGAAATACAGATGTAACTCTGTGAGTGGAAGTCACACATCACAGAGCACTTTCTCAGAAAGCTTCTTTCCAGATTTCATCTGAGGATATTTCCTTTTTCACCGTAGCCCTCTATGGTCTTCCAAATATCACTTTACCAATTCCACAAGAACTGTCTTAGCGAAGGCTTCTTGAGGGGTAAGCTGTAACTCTGTGAGATGATTTCACAGAACACAAAGAAGTTTCTCAGAAATCTTCTTTCTCTTTGTTATCGGAGGATATAACCTTTGGCCCTATAGTCTTCAAAGGGATCCGAAATATCTGTTCTCATATTCCACAGAAATAAGGCTAGCAAAGAGATCCACGAAATACGGATGTAACTCTGTGAGATGAATCAACAGATCACTAAGCAGTTTCTCAGAGAGCTTCTTTTCAGATTTCATCTGAGGATATTTCCTTTTTCACCGTAGCCCACTATGGGCTTCCATATATCACTTTGCCAATTCCACAAGAACTGCCTTAGCGAAAGGCTTCTTGAGGGGAAAGCTGTAACTCTGTGAGATGATTTCACAGAACACAAAGAAGTTTCTCAGAAAGCTTCTTTCTCTTTCTTATCGGAGGATATTTACTTTGGCCCTATAGTCTTCAAAGGGATCCGAAATATCTGTTCTCAGATTCCACAGAAATAAGGCTAGCAAAGAGATCCACGAAATACAGATGTAACTCTGTGAGTGGAAGTCACACATCACAGAGGGGTTTCTCAGAAAGCTTCTTTCCCGATTTCATCTGAGGATACTTCCTATTTCACCATAGCACTCTATGGGCTTCCAAATATCACTTTGCCAATTCCACAAGAACTGTCTTAGCGAAAGGCTTCTTGAGGGGAAAGCTGTAACTCTGTGAGATGATTTCACAGAACACAAAGAAGTTTCTCAGAAAGCTTCTTTCTCTTTGTTATCGGAGGATATTTCCTTTGGCCCTATAGTCTTCAAACGGATCCGAAATATCTGTTCTCAGATTCCACAGAAATAAGGCTAGCAAAGAGATCCACGAAATACAAATGTAACTCTGTGAGATGAATGAACAGAACCCTAAGCAGTTTCTCAGAAACCTTTTTTCCAGATTTCATTTGAGGATAATTCCTTTTTCACCATAGACCTCTATGGGCTTCCAAATATCACTTTGCCAATTCCACAAGAACTGTCTTAGCGAAAGGCTTCTTGAGGGGAAAGCTGTAACTCTGTGAGATGATTTCACAGAACACAAAGAAGTTTCTCAGAAAGCTTCTTTCTCTTTGTTATCGGAGGATATTTCCTTTGGCCCTATAGTCTTCAAAGGGATCGGAAATATCTGTTCTCAGATTCCACAGAAATAAGGCTAGCAAAGAGATCCACGAAATACAGATGTAACTCTGTGAGTGGAAGTCACACATCACAGAGCAGTTTCTCAGAAAGCTTCTTTCCAGATTTCATCTGAGGATATTTCCTTTTTCACCATAGCCCTCTATGGGCTTCCAAATATCACTTTGCCAATTCCACGATCACTGTCTTAGCGAAAGGCTTCTTGAGGGGAAAGCTGTAACTCTGTGAGTTGATTTCACAGAACACAAAGAAATTTCTCAGAAAGCTTCTTTCTCTTTGTTATCGGAGGATATTTCCTTTGGCCCTATAGTCTTCAAAGGGATCTGAAATACCTGTTCTCAGAATCCACAGAAATAAGGCTAGCAAAGAGATCCACGAAATACAGATGTAACTCTGTGAGTGGAAGTCACACATCACAGAGCAGCTTCTCAGAAAGCTTTTTTCCACATTTCATCTGAGGATATTTCCTTTTTCAGCATAGCCCTCTATGGGCTTCCAAATATCACTTTGCGAATTCCACAAGAACTGTCTTAGCGAAAGGCTTCTTGAGGGGAAAGCTGTAACTCTGTGAGACGACTTCACAGAACACAAAGAAGTTTCTCAGAAAGCTTCTTTCTCTTTGTTATCGGAGGATATTTCCTGGTCCCTATAGTCTTCAAAGGGATCCGAAATATCTGTTCTCAGATTCCACAGAAATAAGGCTAGTAAAGAGATCCAGGAAATACAGATGTAACTCTGTGAGAGGAAGTCACACATCACAGAGCAGTTTCTCAGAAAGCTTCTTTCCAGATTTCCTCTGAGGATATTTCCTTTTTCACCATAGCCCTCTATGGGCTTCCAAATATCACTTTGCCAATTCCGCAAGAACTGTCTTAGCGATAGCCTTCTTGAGGGGAAAGCTGTAACTCTGTGAGATGATTTCACAGAACACAAAGAAGTTTCTCAGAAAGCTTCTTTGTCTTTGTTATCGGAGGATATTTCCTTTGGCCCTATAGTCTTCAAAGGGATCCGAAATATCTGTTCTCAGATTCCACAGAAATAAGGCTAGCAAAGAGATCCACGAAATAGTGATGTAACTCTGTGAGTGGAAGTCACACATCACAGAGCAGTTTCTCAGAAAGCTTCTTTCCAGATTTCATCTTAGGATATTTCCTTTTTCACCGTAGCCCTCTATGGGCTTCCAAATATCACTTTGCCAATTCCACAAGAACTGTCTTAGCGAAAGGCTTCTTGAGGGGAAAGCTGTAACTCTGTGAGATGATTTCACAGAACACAAAGAAGTTTCTCAGAAAGCTTCTTTCTCTTTATTATCGGAGGATATTTCCTTTGGCCCTTTAGTCTTCAAAGGGATCCGAAATATCTGTTCTCAGATTCCACCGATATAAGGCTACCAAAGAGATCCACGAAATACAGATGTAACTCTGTGAGTGGAAGTCACACATCACAGAGCAGTTTCTCAGAAAGCTTCTTTCCAGATTTCATCTGAGGATATTTCCTTTTTCACCATAGCCCTCTATGGGCTTCCAAATATCACTTTGCCAATTCCACAAGAACTGTCTTAGCGAAAGGCTTCTTGAGGGGAAAGCTGTAACTCTGTGAGATGATTTCACAGAACACAAAGAAGTTTCTCAGAAAGCTTATTTCTCTTTGTTATCGGAGGATAATTCCTTTGGCCCTATAGTCTTCAAAGGAATCCGAAATATCTGTTCTCAGATTCCACAGAAATAAGGCTAGCAAAGAGATCCACGAAATACAGATGTAACTCTGTGAGTGGAAGTCACACATCACAGAGCCGTTTCTCAGAAAGCTTCTTTCCAGATTTCATCTGAGGATATTTCCTTTTTCACCGTAGACCTCTATGGGCTTCCAAATATCACTTTGCCAATTCCACAAGAACTGTCTTAGCGAAAGGCTTCTTGAGGGGAAAGCTGTAACTCTGGAGATGATTTCAAAGAACACAAAGAAGTTTCTCAGAAAGCTTCTTTCTCTTTGTTATCGGAGGATATTTCCTTTGGCCCTATAGTCTTCAAAGGGATCCGAAATATCTGTTCTCAGATTCCACAGAAATAAGGCTAGCAAAGAGATCCACGAAATACAGATGTAACTCTGTGAGATGAATGAACAGAACACTAAGCAGTTTCTCAGAAAGCTTCTATCCAGATTTCATCTGAGGATATTTCCTTTTTCACCATAGCCCTCTATGGGCTTCCAAATATCACTTTGCCAATTCCACAAGAACTGTCTTAGCGAAAGGCTTCTTGAGGGGAAAGCTGTAACTCTGTGAGATGATTTCACAGAACACAAAGAAGTTTCTCAGAAAGCTTCTTTCTCTTTGTTATCGTAGGATATTTCCTTTGGCCCTGTAGTCTTCAAAGGGATCCGAAATATCTGTTCTCAGATTCCACAGAAATAAGGCTAGCAAAGAGATCCACGAAATACAGATGTAACTCTATGAGTGGAAGTCACACGTCACAGAGCACTTTCTCAGAAAGCTTCTTTCCAGATTTCATCTGAGGATATTTCCTTTTTCACCGTAGCCCTCTATGGTCTTACAAACAACACTTTACCAATTCCACAAGAACTGTCTTAGCGAAGGCTTCTTGAGGGGAAAGCTGTAACTCTGTGAGATGATTTCACAGAACACAAAGAAGTTTCTCAGAAAGCTTCTTTCTCTTTGTTATCGGAGGATATTTCCTTTGGCCCTATAGTCTTCAAAGGGATCCGAAATATCTGTTCTCAGATTCCACAGAAATAAGGCTAGCAAAGAGATCCACGAAATACGGATGTAACTATGTGAGATGAAACAACAGATCACTAAGCAGTTTCTCAGAGAGCTTCTTTTCAGATTTCATCTGAGGATATTTCCTTTTTCAACACAGCCCTCTATGGGCTTCCAAATATCACTTTGCCAATTCCACAAGAACTGTCTTAGCGAAAGGGTTCTTGAGGGGAAAGCTGTAACTCTGTGAGATGATTTCACAGAACACAAAGAAGTTTCTCAGAAATCTTCTTTCTCTTTGTTATCGGAGGATATTTCCTTTGGCCCTATAGTCTTCAAAGGGATCCGAAATATCTGTTCTCAGATTCCACAGAAATAAGGCTAGCAAAGAGATCCACGAAGTACAGATGTAACTCTGTGGGTGGAAGTCACACTTCACTGAGCAGTTTCTCAGAAAGCTTCTTTCCAGATTTCATCTGAGGATATTTCCTTTTTCACCGTAGCCCACTATGGGCTTCCAAATATCACTTTGCCAATTCCACAAGAACTGCCTTAGCGAAAGGCTTCTTGAGGGGAAAGCTGTAACTCTGTGAGATGATTTCACAGAACACAAAGAATTTTCTCAGTAAGCTTCTTTCTCTTTCTTATCGGAGGATATTTCCTTTGGCCCTATAGTCTTCAAAGGGATCCGAAATATCTGTTCTCAGATTCCACAGAAATAAGGCTAGCAAAGAGATCCACGAAATACAGGTGTAACTCTGTGAGTGGAAGTCACACATCACAGAGCGGTTTCTCAGAAAGCTTCTTTCCCGATTTCATCTGAGGATACTTCCTTTTTCACCATAGCACTCTATGGGCTTCCAAATATCACTTTGACAATTCCACAAGAACTGTCTTAGCGAAAGGCTTCTTGAGGGGAAAGCTGTAACTCTGTGAGATGATATCACAGAACACAAAGAAGTTTCTCAGAAAGCTTCTTTCTCTTTGTTATCGGAGGATATTTCCTTTTGCCCTATAGTCGTCAAAGGGATCCGAAATACCTGTTCTCAGATTCCACAGAAATAAGTCTAGCAAAGAGATCCACGAAATACAGATGTAACTCTGTGAGTGGAAGTCACACATCACAGAGCAGTTTCTCAGGAAGCTTCTTTCCAGATTTCATCTGAGGATATTTCCTTTTTCTCCATAGCCCTCTATGGGTTTCCAAATACCACTTTGCCAATTCCACAAGAACTGTCTTAGCGAAAGGCTTCTTGAGGGGAAAGCTGTAACTCTGTGAGATGATTTCACAGAACACAAAGAAGTTTCTCAGAAAGCTTCTTTCTCTTTGTTATCGGAGGATATTTCCTTTGGCCCTATAGTCTTCAAAGGGATCCGAAATATCTGTTCTCAGATTCCACAGAAATAAGGCTAGCAAAGAGATCCACGAAATACAAATGTAACTCTGTGAGATGAATGAACAGAACCCTAAGCAGTTTCTCAGAAACCTTTTTTCCAGATTTCATTTGAGGATAATTCCTTTTTCACCATAGACCTCTATGGGCTTCCAAATATCACTTTGCCAATTCCACAAGAACTGTATTAGCGAAAGGCTTCTTGAGGGGAAAGCTGTAACTCTGTGAGATGATTTCACAGAACACAAAGAAGTTTCTCAGAAAGCTTCTTTCTCTTTGTTATCGGAGGATATTTCCTTTGGCCCTATAGTCTTCAAAGGGATCGGAAATATCTGTTCTCAGATTCCACAGAAATAAGGCTAGCAAAGAGATCCACGAAATACAGATGTAACTCTGTGAGTGGAAGTCACACATCACAGAGCAGTTTCTCAGAAAGCTTCTTTCCAGATTTCATCTGAGGATATTTCCTTTTTCACCATGGCCCTCTATGGGCTTCCAAATATCACTTTGCCAATTCCACGATCACTGTCTTAGCAAAAGGCTTCTTGAGGGGAAAGTTGTAACTCTGTGAGTTGATTTCACAGAACACAAAGAAATTTCTCAGAAAGCTTCTTTCTCTTTATTATCGGAGGATATTTCCTTTGGCCCTACAGTCTTCAAAGGGATCTGAAATACCTGTTCTCAGAATCCACAGAAATAAGGCTAGCAAAGAGATCCACGAAATACAGATGTAACTCTGTGAGTGGAAGTCACACATCACAGAGCAGCTTCTCAGAAAGCTTTTTTCCACATTTCATCTGAGGATATTTCCTTTTTCAGCATAGCCCTCTATGGGCTTCCAAATATCACTTTGCCAATTCCACAAGAACTGTCTTAGCGAAAGGCTTCTTGAGGGGAAAGCTGTAACTCTGTGAGACGACTTCACAGAACACAAAGAAGTTTCTCAGAAAGCTTCTTTCTCTTTGTTATCGGAGGATATTTCCTGGTCCCTATAGTCTTCAAAGGGATCCGAAATATCTGTTCTCAGATTCCACAGAAATAAGGCTAGTAAAGAGATCCAGGAAATACAGATGTAACTCTGTGAGAGGAAGTCACACATCACAGAGCAGTTTCTCAGAAAGCTTCTTTCCAGATTTCCTCTGAGGATATTTCCTTTTTCACCATAGCCCTCTATGGGCTTCCAAATATCACTTTGCCAATTCCGCAAGAACTGTCTTAGCGATAGCCTTCTTGAGGGGAAAGCTGTAACTCTGTGAGATGATTTCACAGAACACAAAGAAGTTTCTCAGAAAGCTTCTTTGTCTTTGTTATCGGAGGATATTTCCTTTGGCCCTATAGTCTTCAAAGGGATCCGAAATATCTGTTCTCAGATTCCACAGAAATAAGGCTAGCAAAGAGATCCACGAAATAGTGATGTAACTCTGTGAGTGGAAGTCACACATCACAGAGCAGTTTCTCAGAAAGCTTCTTTCCAGATTTCATCTTAGGATATTTCCTTTTTCACCGTAGCCCTCTATGGGCTTCCAAATATCACTTTGCCAATTCCACAAGAACTGTCTTAGCGAAAGGCTTCTTGAGGGGAAAGCTGTAACTCTGTGAGATGATTTCACAGAACACAAAGAAGTTTCTCAGAAAGCTTCTTTCTCTTTATTATCGGAGGATATTTCCTTTGGCCCTTTAGTCTTCAAAGGGATCCGAAATATCTGTTCTCAGATTCCACCGATATAAGGCTACCAAAGAGATCCACGAAATACAGATGTAACTCTGTGAGTGGAAGTCACACATCACAGAGCAGTTTCTCAGAAAGCTTCTTTCCAGATTTCATCTGAGGATATTTCCTTTTTCACCATAGCCCTCTATGGGCTTCCAAATATCACTTTGCCAATTCCACAAGAACTGTCTTAGCGAAAGGCTTCTTGAGGGGAAAGCTGTAACTCTGTGAGATGATTTCACAGAACACAAAGAAGTTTCTCAGAAAGCTTATTTCTCTTTGTTATCGGAGGATAATTCCTTTGGCCCTATAGTCTTCAAAGGAATCCGAAATATCTGTTCTCAGATTCCACAGAAATAAGGCTAGCAAAGAGATCCACGAAATACAGATGTAACTCTGTGAGTGGAAGTCACACATCACAGAGCAGTTTCTCAGAAAGCTTCTTTCCAGATTTCATCTGAGGATATTTCCTTTTTCACCGTAGACCTCTATGGGCTTCCAAATATCACTTTGCCAATTCCACAAGAACTGTCTTAGCGAAAGGCTTCTTGAGGGGAAAGCTGTAACTCTGGAGATGATTTCAAAGAACACAAAGAAGTTTCTCAGAAAGCTTCTTTCTCTTTGTTATCGGAGGATATTTCCTTTGGCCCTATAGTCTTCAAAGGGATCCGAAATATCTGTTCTCAGATTCCACAGAAATAAGGCTAGCAAAGAGATCCACGAAATACAGATGTAACTCTGTGAGATGAATGAACAGAACACTAAGCAGTTTCTCAGAAAGCTTCTATCCAGATTTCATCTGAGGATATTTCCTTTTTCACCATAGCCCTCTATGGGCTTCCAAATATCACTTTGCCAATTCCACAAGAACTGTCTTAGCGAAAGGCTTCTTGAGGGGAAAGCTGTAACTCTGTGAGATGATTTCACAGAACACAAAGAAGTTTCTCAGAAAGCTTCTTTCTCTTTGTTATCGTAGGATATTTCCTTTGGCCCTGTAGTCTTCAAAGGGATCCGAAATATCTGTTCTCAGATTCCACAGAAATAAGGCTAGCAAAGAGATCCACGAAATACAGATGTAACTCTATGAGTGGAAGTCACACGTCACAGAGCACTTTCTCAGAAAGCTTCTTTCCAGATTTCATCTGAGGATATTTCCTTTTTCACCGTAGCCCTCTATGGTCTTACAAACAACACTTTACCAATTCCACAAGAACTGTCTTAGCGAAGGCTTCTTGAGGGGAAAGCTGTAACTCTGTGAGATGATTTCACAGAACACAAAGAAGTTTCTCAGAAAGCTTCTTTCTCTTTGTTATCGGAGGATATTTCCTTTGGCCCTATAGTCTTCAAAGGGATCCGAAATATCTGTTCTCAGATTCCACAGAAATAAGGCTAGCAAAGAGATCCACGAAATACGGATGTAACTATGTGAGATGAAACAACAGATCACTAAGCAGTTTCTCAGAGAGCTTCTTTTCAGATTTCATCTGAGGATATTTCCTTTTTCAACACAGCCCTCTATGGGCTTCCAAATATCACTTTGCCAATTCCACAAGAACTGTCTTAGCGAAAGGGTTCTTGAGGGGAAAGCTGTAACTCTGTGAGATGATTTCACAGAACACAAAGAAGTTTCTCAGAAATCTTCTTTCTCTTTGTTATCGGAGGATATTTCCTTTGGCCCTATAGTCTTCAAAGGGATCCGAAATATCTGTTCTCAGATTCCACAGAAATAAGGCTAGCAAAGAGATCCACGAAGTACAGATGTAACTCTGTGGGTGGAAGTCACACTTCACTGAGCAGTTTCTCAGAAAGCTTCTTTCCAGATTTCATCTGAGGATATTTCCTTTTTCACCGTAGCCCACTATGGGCTTCCAAATATCACTTTGCCAATTCCACAAGAACTGCCTTAGCGAAAGGCTTCTTGAGGGGAAAGCTGTAACTCTGTGAGATGATTTCACAGAACACAAAGAATTTTCTCAGAAAGCTTCTTTCTCTTTCTTATCGGAGGATATTTCCTTTGGCCCTATAGTCTTCAAAGGGATCCGAAATATCTGTTCTCAGATTCCACAGAAATAAGGCTAGCAAAGAGATCCACGAAATACAGGTGTAACTCTGTGAGTGGAAGTCACACATCACAGAGCGGTTTCTCAGAAAGCTTCTTTCCCGATTTCATCTGAGGATACTTCCTTTTTCACCATAGCACTCTATGGGCTTCCAAATATCACTTTGACAATTCCACAAGAACTGTCTTAGCGAAAGGCTTCTTGAGGGGAAAGCTGTAACTCTGTGAGATGATATCACAGAACACAAAGAAGTTTCTCAGAAAGCTTCTTTCTCTTTGTTATCGGAGGATATTTCCTTTTGCCCTATAGTCGTCAAAGGGATCCGAAATACCTGTTCTCAGATTCCACAGAAATAAGTCTAGCAAAGAGATCCACGAAATACAGATGTAACTCTGTGAGTGGAAGTCACACATCACAGAGCAGTTTCTCAGGAAGCTTCTTTCCAGATTTCATCTGAGGATATTTCCTTTTTCTCCAAGCCCTCTATGGGTTTCCAAATACCACTTTGCCAATTCCACAAGAACTGTCTTAGCGAAAGGCTTCTTGAGGGGAAAGCTGTAACTCTGTGAGATGATTTCACAGAACACAAAGAAGTTTCTCAGAAAGCTTCTTTCTCTTTGTTATCGGAGGATATTTCCTTTGGCCCTATAGTCTTCAAAGGGATCCGAAATATCTGTTCTCAGATTCCACAGAAATAAGGCTAGCAAAGAGATCCACGAAATACAAATGTAACTCTGTGAGATGAATGAACAGAACCCTAAGCAGTTTCTCAGAAACCTTTTTTCCGGATTTCATTTGAGGATAATTCCTTTTTCACCATAGACCTCTATGGGCTTCCAAATATCACTTTGCCAATTCCACAAGAACTGTATTAGCGAAAGGCTTCTTGAGGGGAAAGCTGTAACTCTGTGAGATGATTTCACAGAACACAAAGAAGTTTCTCAGAAAGCTTCTTTCTCTTTGTTATCGGAGGATATTTCCTTTGGCCCTATAGTCTTCAAAGGGATCGGAAATATCTGTTCTCAGATTCCACAGAAATAAGGCTAGCAAAGAGATCCACGAAATACAGATGTAACTCTGTGAGTGGAAGTCACACATCACAGAGCAGTTTCTCAGAAAGCTTCTTTCCAGATTTCATCTGAGGATATTTCCTTTTTCACCATGGCCCTCTATGGGCTTCCAAATATCACTTTGCCAATTCCACGATCACTGTCTTAGCAAAAGGCTTCTTGAGGGGAAAGTTGTAACTCTGTGAGTTGATTTCACAGAACACAAAGAAATTTCTCAGAAAGCTTCTTTCTCTTTATTATCGGAGGATATTTCCTTTGGCCCTACAGTCTTCAAAGGGATCTGAAATACCTGTTCTCAGAATCCACAGAAATAAGGCTAGCAAAGAGATCCACGAAATACAGATGTAACTCTGTGAGTGGAAGTCACACATCACAGAGCAGCTTCTCAGAAAGCTTTTTTCCACATTTCATCTGAGGATATTTCCTTTTTCAGCATAGCCCTCTATGGGCTTCCAAATATCACTTTGCCAATTCCACAAGAACTGTCTTAGCGAAAGGCTTCTTGAGGGGAAAGCTGTAACTCTGTGAGACGACTTCACAGAACACAAAGAAGTTTCTCAGAAAGCTTCTTTCTCTTTGTTATCGGAGGATATTTCCTGGTCCCTATAGTCTTCAAAGGGATCCGAAATATCTGTTCTCAGATTCCACAGAAATAAGGCTAGTAAAGAGATCCAGGAAATACAGATGTAACTCTGTGAGAGGAAGTCACACATCACAGAGCAGTTTCTCAGAAAGCTTCTTTCCAGATTTCATCTGAGGATATTTCCTTTTTCACCATAGCCCTCTATGGGCTTCCAAATATCACTTTGCCAATTCCGCAAGAACTGTCTTAGCGATAGCCTTCTTGAGGGGAAAGCTGTAACTCTGTGAGATGATTTCACAGAACACAAAGAAGTTTCTCAGAAAGCTTCTTTGTCTTTGTTATCGGAGGATATTTCCTTTGGCCCTATAGTCTTCAAAGGGATCCGAAATATCTGTTCTCAGATTCCACAGAAATAAGGCTAGCAAAGAGATCCACGAAATAGTGATGTAACTCTGTGAGTGGAAGTCACACATCACAGAGCAGTTTCTCAGAAAGCTTCTTTCCAGATTTCATCTTAGGATATTTCCTTTTTCACCATAGCCCTCTATGGGCTTCCAAATATCACTTTGCCAATTCCACAAGAACTGTCTTAGCGAAAGGCTTCTTGAGGGGAAAGCTGTAACTCTGTGAGATGATTTCACAGAACACAAAGAAGTTTCTCAGAAAGCTTCTTTCTCTTTATTATCGGTGGATATTTCCTTTGGCCCTTTAGTCTTCAAAGGGATCCGAAATATCTGTTCTCAGATTCCACCGATATAAGGCTACCAAAGAGATCCACGAAATACAGATGTAACTCTGTGAGTGGAAGTCACACATCACAGAGCAGTTTCTCAGAAAGCTTCTTTCCATATTTCATCTGAGGATATTTCCTTTTTCACCATAGCCCTCTATGGGCTTCCAAATATCACTTTGCCAATTCCACAAGAACTGTCTTAGCGAAAGGCTTCTTGAGGGGAAAGCTGTAACTCTGTGAGATGATTTCACAGAACACAAAGAAGTTTCTCAGAAAGCTTATTTCTCTTTGTTATCGGAGGATAATTCCTTTGGCCCTATAGTCTTCAAAGGAATCCGAAATATCTGTTCTCAGATTCCACAGAAATAAGGCTAGCAAAGAGATCCACGAAATACAGATGTAACTCTGTGAGTGGAAGTCACACATCACAGAGCAGTTTCTCAGAAAGCTTCTTTCCAGATTTCATCTGAGGATATTTCCTTTTTCACCGTAGACCTCTATGGGCTTCCAAATATCACTTTGCCAATTCCACAAGAACTGTCTTAGCGAAAGGCTTCTTGAGGGGAAAGCTGTAACTCTGTGAGATGATTTCAAAGAACACAAAGAAGTTTCTCAGAAAGCTTCTTTCTCTTTGTTATCGGAGGATATTTCCTTTGGCCCTATAGTCTTCAAAGGGATCCGAAATATCTGTTCTCAGATTCCACAGAAATAAGGCTAGCAAAGAGATCCACGAAATACAGATGTAACTCTGTGAGATGAATGAACAGAACACTAAGCAGTTTCTCAGAAAGCTTCTATCCAGATTTCATCTGAGGATATTTCCTTTTTCACCATAGCCCTCTATGGGCTTCCAAATATCACTTTGCCAATTCCACAAGAACTGTCTTAGCGAAAGGTTTCTTGAGGGGAAAGCTGTAACTCAGTGAGATGATTTCACAGAACACAAAGAAGTTTCTCAGAAAGCTTCTTTCTCTTTGTTATCGTAGGATATTTCCTTTGGCCCTGTAGTCTTCAAAGGGATCCGAAATATCTGTTCTCAGATTCCACAGAAATAAGGCTAGCAAAGAGATCCACGAAATACAGATGTAACTCTATGAGTGGAAGTCACACGTCACAGAGCTCTTTCTCAGAAAGCTTCTTTCCAGATTTCATCTGAGGATATTTCCTTTTTCACCGTAGCCCTCTATGGTCTTCCAAACAACACTTTACCAATTCCACAAGAACTGTCTTAGCGAAGGCTTCTTGAGGGGAAAGCTGTAACTCTGTGAGATGATTTCACAGAACACAAAGAAGTTTCTCAGAAAGCTTCTTTCTCTTTGTTATCTGACGATATTTCCTTTGGCCCTATAGTCTTCAAAGGGATCCGAAATATCTGTTCTCAGATTCCACAGAAATAAGGCTAGCAAAGAGATCCACGAAATAGGGATGTAACTCTGTGAGATGAAACAACAGATCACTAAGCAGTTTCTCAGAGAGCTTCTTTTCAGATTTCATCTGAGGATATTTCCTTTTTCAACACAGCCCTCTATGGGCTTCCAAATATCACTTTGCCAATTCCACAAGAACTGTCTTAGCGAAAGGCTTCTTGAGGGGAAAGCTGTAACTCTGTGAGATGATTTCACAGAACACAAAGAAGTTTCTCAGAAAGCTTCTTTCTCTTTGTTATCGGAGGATATTTCCTTTGGCCCTATAGTCTTCAAAGGGATCGGAAATATCTGTTCTCAGATTCCACAGAAATAAGGCTAGCAAAGAGATCCACGAAATACAGATGTAACTCTGTGAGTGGAAGTCACACATCACAGAGCAGTTTCTCAGAAAGCTTCTTTCCAGATTTCATCTGAGGATATTTCCTTTTTCACCATGGCCCTCTATGGGCTTCCAAATATCACTTTGCCAATTCCACGATCACTGTCTTAGCAAAAGGCTTCTTGAGGGGAAAGTTGTAACTCTGTGAGTTGATTTCACAGAACACAAAGAAATTTCTCAGAAAGCTTCTTTCTCTTTATTATCGGAGGATATTTCCTTTGGCCCTACAGTCTTCAAAGGGATCTGAAATACCTGTTCTCAGAATCCACAGAAATAAGGCTAGCAAAGAGATCCACGAAATACAGATGTAACTCTGTGAGTGGAAGTCACACATCACAGAGCAGCTTCTCAGAAAGCTTTTTTCCACATTTCATCTGAGGATATTTCCTTTTTCAGCATAGCCCTCTATGGGCTTCCAAATATCACTTTGCCAATTCCACAAGAACTGTCTTAGCGAAAGGCTTCTTGAGGGGAAAGCTGTAACTCTGTGAGACGACTTCACAGAACACAAAGAAGTTTCTCAGAAAGCTTCTTTCTCTTTGTTATCGGAGGATATTTCCTGGTCCCTATAGTCTTCAAAGGGATCCGAAATATCTGTTCTCAGATTCCACAGAAATAAGGCTAGTAAAGAGATCCAGGAAATACAGATGTAACTCTGTGAGAGGAAGTCACACATCACAGAGCAGTTTCTCAGAAAGCTTCTTTCCAGATTTCATCTGAGGATATTTCCTTTTTCACCATAGCCCTCTATGGGCTTCCAAATATCACTTTGCCAATTCCGCAAGAACTGTCTTAGCGATAGCCTTCTTGAGGGGAAAGCTGTAACTCTGTGAGATGATTTCACAGAACACAAAGAAGTTTCTCAGAAAGCTTCTTTGTCTTTGTTATCGGAGGATATTTCCTTTGGCCCTATAGTCTTCAAAGGGATCCGAAATATCTGTTCTCAGATTCCACAGAAATAAGGCTAGCAAAGAGATCCACGAAATAGTGATGTAACTCTGTGAGTGGAAGTCACACATCACAGAGCAGTTTCTCAGAAAGCTTCTTTCCAGATTTCATCTTAGGATATTTCCTTTTTCACCGTAGCCCTCTATGGGCTTCCAAATATCACTTTGCCAATTCCACAAGAACTGTCTTAGCGAAAGGCTTCTTGAGGGGAAAGCTGTAACTCTGTGAGATGATTTCACAGAACACAAAGAAGTTTCTCAGAAAGCTTCTTTCTCTTTATTATCGGAGGATATTTCCTTTGGCCCTTTAGTCTTCAAAGGGATCCGAAATATCTGTTCTCAGATTCCACCGATATAAGGCTACCAAAGAGATCCACGAAATACAGATGTAACTCTGTGAGTGGAAGTCACACATCACAGAGCAGTTTCTCAGAAAGCTTCTTTCCATATTTCATCTGAGGATATTTCCTTTTTCACCATAGCCCTCTATGGGCTTCCAAATATCACTTTGCCAATTCCACAAGAACTGTCTTAGCGAAAGGCTTCTTGAGGGGAAAGCTGTAACTCTGTGAGATGATTTCACAGAACACAAAGAAGTTTCTCAGAAAGCTTATTTCTCTTTGTTATCGGAGGATAATTCCTTTGGCCCTATAGTCTTCAAAGGAATCCGAAATATCTGTTCTCAGATTCCACAGAAATAAGGCTAGCAAAGAGATCCACGAAATACAGATGTAACTCTGTGAGTGGAAGTCACACATCACAGAGCAGTTTCTCAGAAAGCTTCTTTCCAGATTTCATCTGAGGATACTTCCTTTTTCACCATTGCACTCTATGGGCTTCCAAATATCACTTTGCCAATTCCACAAGAACTGTCTTAGCGAAAGGCTTCTTGAGGGGAAAGCTGTAACTCTGTGAGATGATATCACAGAACACAAAGAAGTTTCTCAGAAAGATTCTTTCTCTTTGTTATCGGAGGATATTTCCTTTAGCCCTATAGTCTTCAAAGGGATCCGAAATATCTGTTCTCAGATTCCACAGAAATAAGGCTAGCAAAGAGATCCACGAAATACAGATGTAACTCTGTGAGTGGAAGTCACACATCACAGAGCACTTTCTCAGAAAGCTTCTTTCCAGATTTCATCTGAGGATATTTCCTTTTTCACCGTAGCCCTCTATGGTCTTCCAAATATCACTTTACCAATTCCACAAGAACTGTCTTAGCGAAGGCTTCTTGAGGGGTAAGCTGTAACTCTGTGAGATGATTTCACAGAACACAAAGAAGTTTCTCAGAAATCTTCTTTCTCTTTGTTATCGGAGGATATAACCTTTGGCCCTATAGTCTTCAAAGGGATCCGAAATATCTGTTCTCAGATTCCACAGAAATAAGGCTAGCAAAGAGATCCACGAAATACAAATGTAACTCTGTGAGATGAATGAACAGAACCCTAAGCAGTTTCTCAGAAACCTTTTTTCCAGATTTCATTTGAGGATAATTCCTTTTTCACCATAGACCTCTATGGGCTTCCAAATATCACTTTGCCAATTCCACAAGAACTGTCTTAGCGAAAGGCTTCTTGAGGGGAAAGCTGTAACTCTGTGAGATGATTTCACAGAACACAAAGAAGTTTCTCAGAAAGCTTCTTTCTCTTTGTTATCGGAGGATATTTCCTTTGGCCCTATAGTCTTCAAAGGGATCGGAAATATCTGTTCTCAGATTCCACAGAAATAAGGCTAGCAAAGAGATCCACGAAATACAGATGTAACTCTGTGAGTGGAAGTCACACATCACAGAGCAGTTTCTCAGAAAGCTTCTTTCCAGATTTCATCTGAGGATATTTCCTTTTTCACCATAGCCCTCTATGGGCTTCCAAATATCACTTTGCCAATTCCACGATCACTGTCTTAGCGAAAGGCTTCTTGAGGGGAAAGCTGTAACTCTGTGAGTTGATTTCACAGAACACAAAGAAATTTCTCAGAAAGCTTCTTTCTCTTTGTTATCGGAGGATATTTCCTTTGGCCCTATAGTCTTCAAAGGGATCTGAAATACCTGTTCTCAGAATCCACAGAAATAAGGCTAGCAAAGAGATCCACGAAATACAGATGTAACTCTGTGAGTGGAAGTCACACATCACAGAGCAGCTTCTCAGAAAGCTTTTTTCCACATTTCATCTGAGGATATTTCCTTTTTCAGCATAGCCCTCTATGGGCTTCCAAATATCACTTTGCGAATTCCACAAGAACTGTCTTAGCGAAAGGCTTCTTGAGGGGAAAGCTGTAACTCTGTGAGACGACTTCACAGAACACAAAGAAGTTTCTCAGAAAGCTTCTTTCTCTTTGTTATCGGAGGATATTTCCTGGTCCCTATAGTCTTCAAAGGGATCCGAAATATCTGTTCTCAGATTCCACAGAAATAAGGCTAGTAAAGAGATCCAGGAAATACAGATGTAACTCTGTGAGAGGAAGTCACACATCACAGAGCAGTTTCTCAGAAAGCTTCTTTCCAGATTTCCTCTGAGGATATTTCCTTTTTCACCATAGCCCTCTATGGGCTTCCAAATATCACTTTGCCAATTCCGCAAGAACTGTCTTAGCGATAGCCTTCTTGAGGGGAAAGCTGTAACTCTGTGAGATGATTTCACAGAACACAAAGAAGTTTCTCAGAAAGCTTCTTTGTCTTTGTTATCGGAGGATATTTCCTTTGGCCCTATAGTCTTCAAAGGGATCCGAAATATCTGTTCTCAGATTCCACAGAAATAAGGCTAGCAAAGAGATCCACGAAATAGTGATGTAACTCTGTGAGTGGAAGTCACACATCACAGAGCAGTTTCTCAGAAAGCTTCTTTCCAGATTTCATCTTAGGATATTTCCTTTTTCACCGTAGCCCTCTATGGGCTTCCAAATATCACTTTGCCAATTCCACAAGAACTGTCTTAGCGAAAGGCTTCTTGAGGGGAAAGCTGTAACTCTGTGAGATGATTTCACAGAACACAAAGAAGTTTCTCAGAAAGCTTCTTTCTCTTTATTATCGGAGGATATTTCCTTTGGCCCTTTAGTCTTCAAAGGGATCCGAAATATCTGTTCTCAGATTCCACCGATATAAGGCTACCAAAGAGATCCACGAAATACAGATGTAACTCTGTGAGTGGAAGTCACACATCACAGAGCAGTTTCTCAGAAAGCTTCTTTCCAGATTTCATCTGAGGATATTTCCTTTTTCACCATAGCCCTCTATGGGCTTCCAAATATCACTTTGCCAATTCCACAAGAACTGTCTTAGCGAAAGGCTTCTTGAGGGGAAAGCTGTAACTCTGTGAGATGATTTCACAGAACACAAAGAAGTTTCTCAGAAAGCTTATTTCTCTTTGTTATCGGAGGATAATTCCTTTGGCCCTATAGTCTTCAAAGGAATCCGAAATATCTGTTCTCAGATTCCACAGAAATAAGGCTAGCAAAGAGATCCACGAAATACAGATGTAACTCTGTGAGTGGAAGTCACACATCACAGAGCAGTTTCTCAGAAAGCTTCTTTCCAGATTTCATCTGAGGATATTTCCTTTTTCACCGTAGACCTCTATGGGCTTCCAAATATCACTTTGCCAATTCCACAAGAACTGTCTTAGCGAAAGGCTTCTTGAGGGGAAAGCTGTAACTCTGGAGATGATTTCAAAGAACACAAAGAAGTTTCTCAGAAAGCTTCTTTCTCTTTGTTATCGGAGGATATTTCCTTTGGCCCTATAGTCTTCAAAGGGATCGGAAATATCTGTTCTCAGATTCCACAGAAATAAGGCTAGCAAAGAGATCCACGAAATACAGATGTAACTCTGTGAGATGAATGAACAGAACACTAAGCAGTTTCTCAGAAAGCTTCTATCCAGATTTCATCTGAGGATATTTCCTTTTTCACCATAGCCCTCTATGGGCTTCCAAATATCACTTTGCCAATTCCACAAGAACTGTCTTAGCGAAAGGCTTCTTGAGGGGAAAGCTGTAACTCTGTGAGATGATTTCACAGAACACAAAGAAGTTTCTCAGAAAGCTTCTTTCTCTTTGTTATCGTAGGATATTTCCTTTGGCCCTGTAGTCTTCAAAGGGATCCGAAATATCTGTTCTCAGATTCCACAGAAATAAGGCTAGCAAAGAGATCCACGAAATACAGATGTAACTCTATGAGTGGAAGTCACACGTCACAGAGCACTTTCTCAGAAAGCTTCTTTCCAGATTTCATCTGAGGATATTTCCTTTTTCACCGTAGCCCTCTATGGTCTTACAAACAACACTTTACCAATTCCACAAGAACTGTCTTAGCGAAGGCTTCTTGAGGGGAAAGCTGTAACTCTGTGAGATGATTTCACAGAACACAAAGAAGTTTCTCAGAAAGCTTCTTTCTCTTTGTTATCGGAGGATATTTCCTTTGGCCCTATAGTCTTCAAAGGGATCCGAAATATCTGTTCTCAGATTCCACAGAAATAAGGCTAGCAAAGAGATCCACGAAATACGGATGTAACTATGTGAGATGAAACAACAGATCACTAAGCAGTTTCTCAGAGAGCTTCTTTTCAGATTTCATCTGAGGATATTTCCTTTTTCAACACAGCCCTCTATGGGCTTCCAAATATCACTTTGCCAATTCCACAAGAACTGTCTTAGCGAAAGGGTTCTTGAGGGGAAAGCTGTAACTCTGTGAGATGATTTCACAGAACACAAAGAAGTTTCTCAGAAATCTTCTTTCTCTTTGTTATCGGAGGATATTTCCTTTGGCCCTATAGTCTTCAAAGGGATCCGAAATATCTGTTCTCAGATTCCACAGAAATAAGGCTAGCAAAGAGATCCACGAAGTACAGATGTAACTCTGTGGGTGGAAGTCACACTTCACTGAGCAGTTTCTCAGAAAGCTTCTTTCCAGATTTCATCTGAGGATATTTCCTTTTTCACCGTAGCCCACTATGGGCTTCCAAATATCACTTTGCCAATTCCACAAGAACTGCCTTAGCGAAAGGCTTCTTGAGGGGAAAGCTGTAACTCTGTGAGATGATTTCACAGAACACAAAGAATTTTCTCAGAAAGCTTCTTTCTCTTTCTTATCGGAGGATATTTCCTTTGGCCCTATAGTCTTCAAAGGGATCCGAAATATCTGTTCTCAGATTCCACAGAAATAAGGCTAGCAAAGAGATCCACGAAATACAGGTGTAACTCTGTGAGTGGAAGTCACACATCACAGAGCGGTTTCTCAGAAAGCTTCTTTCCCGATTTCATCTGAGGATACTTCCTTTTTCACCATAGCACTCTATGGGCTTCCAAATATCACTTTGACAATTCCACAAGAACTGTCTTAGCGAAAGGCTTCTTGAGGGGAAAGCTGTAACTCTGTGAGATGATATCACAGAACACAAAGAAGTTTCTCAGAAAGCTTCTTTCTCTTTGTTATCGGAGGATATTTCCTTTTGCCCTATAGTCGTCAAAGGGATCCGAAATACCTGTTCTCAGATTCCACAGAAATAAGTCTAGCAAAGAGATCCACGAAATACAGATGTAACTCTGTGAGTGGAAGTCACACATCACAGAGCAGTTTCTCAGGAAGCTTCTTTCCAGATTTCATCTGAGGATATTTCCTTTTTCTCCAAGCCCTCTATGGGTTTCCAAATACCACTTTGCCAATTCCACAAGAACTGTCTTAGCGAAAGGCTTCTTGAGGGGAAAGCTGTAACTCTGTGAGATGATTTCACAGAACACAAAGAAGTTTCTCAGAAAGCTTCTTTCTCTTTGTTATCGGAGGATATTTCCTTTGGCCCTATAGTCTTCAAAGGGATCCGAAATATCTGTTCTCAGATTCCACAGAAATAAGGCTAGCAAAGAGATCCACGAAATAGTGATGTAACTCTGTGAGTGGAAGTCACACATCACAGAGCAGTTTCTCAGAAAGCTTCTTTCCAGATTTCATCTTAGGATATTTCCTTTTTCACCATAGCCCTCTATGGGCTTCCAAATATCACTTTGCCAATTCCACAAGAACTGTCTTAGCGAAAGGCTTCTTGAGGGGAAAGCTGTAACTCTGTGAGATGATTTCACAGAACACAAAGAAGTTTCTCAGAAAGCTTCTTTCTCTTTATTATCGGTGGATATTTCCTTTGGCCCTTTAGTCTTCAAAGGGATCCGAAATATCTGTTCTCAGATTCCACCGATATAAGGCTACCAAAGAGATCCACGAAATACAGATGTAACTCTGTGAGTGGAAGTCACACATCACAGAGCAGTTTCTGAGAAAGCTTCTTTCCATATTTCATCTGAGGATATTTCCTTTTTCACCATAGCCCTCTATGGGCTTCCAAATATCACTTTGCCAATTCCACAAGAACTGTCTTAGCGAAAGGCTTCTTGAGGGGAAAGCTGTAACTCTGTGAGATGATTTCACAGAACACAAAGAAGTTTCTCAGAAAGCTTATTTCTCTTTGTTATCGGAGGATAATTCCTTTGGCCCTATAGTCTTCAAAGGAATCCGAAATATCTGTTCTCAGATTCCACAGAAATAAGGCTAGCAAAGAGATCCACGAAATACAGATGTAACTCTGTGAGTGGAAGTCACACATCACAGAGCAGTTTCTCAGAAAGCTTCTTTCCAGATTTCATCTGAGGATATTTCCTTTTTCACCGTAGACCTCTATGGGCTTCCAAATATCACTTTGCCAATTCCACAAGAACTGTCTTAGCGAAAGGCTTCTTGAGGGGAAAGCTGTAACTCTGTGAGATGATTTCAAAGAACACAAAGAAGTTTCTCAGAAAGCTTCTTTCTCTTTGTTATCGGAGGATATTTCCTTTGGCCCTATAGTCTTCAAAGGGATCCGAAATATCTGTTCTCAGATTCCACAGAAATAAGGCTAGCAAAGAGATCCACGAAATACAGATGTAACTCTGTGAGATGAATGAACAGAACACTAAGCAGTTTCTCAGAAAGCTTCTATCCAGATTTCATCTGAGGATATTTCCTTTTTCACCATAGCCCTCTATGGGCTTCCAAATATCACTTTGCCAATTCCACAAGAACTGTCTTAGCGAAAGGTTTCTTGAGGGGAAAGCTGTAACTCAGTGAGATGATTTCACAGAACACAAAGAAGTTTCTCAGAAAGCTTCTTTCTCTTTGTTATCGTAGGATATTTCCTTTGGCCCTGTAGTCTTCAAAGGGATCCGAAATATCTGTTCTCAGATTCCACAGAAATAAGGCTAGCAAAGAGATCCACGAAATACAGATGTAACTCTATGAGTGGAAGTCACACGTCACAGAGCTCTTTCTCAGAAAGCTTCTTTCCAGATTTCATCTGAGGATATTTCCTTTTTCACCGTAGCCCTCTATGGTCTTCCAAACAACACTTTACCAATTCCACAAGAACTGTCTTAGCGAAGGCTTCTTGAGGGGAAAGCTGTAACTCTGTGAGATGATTTCACAGAACACAAAGAAGTTTCTCAGAAAGCTTCTTTCTCTTTGTTATCTGACGATATTTCCTTTGGCCCTATAGTCTTCAAAGGGATCCGAAATATCTGTTCTCAGATTCCACAGAAATAAGGCTAGCAAAGAGATCCACGAAATAGGGATGTAACTCTGTGAGATGAAACAACAGATCACTAAGCAGTTTCTCAGAGAGCTTCTTTTCAGATTTCATCTGAGGATATTTCCTTTTTCAACACAGCCCTCTATGGGCTTCCAAATATCACTTTGCCAATTCCACAAGAACTGTCTTAGCGAAAGGGTTCTTGAGGGGAAAGCTGTAACTCTGTGAGATGATTTCACAGAACACAAAGAAGTTTCTCAGAAATCTTCTTTCTCTTTGTTATCGGAGGATATTTCCTTTGGCCCTATAGTCTTCAAAGGGATCCGAAATATCTGTTCTCAGATTCCACAGAAATAAGGCTAGCAAAGAGATCCACGAAGTACAGATGTAACTCTGTGAGTGGAAGTCACACATCACAGAGCGGTTTCTCAGAAAGCTTCTTTCCCGATTTCATCTGAGGATACTTCCTTTTTCACCATAGCACTCTATGGGCTTCCAAATATCACTTTGACAATTCCACAAGAACTGTCTTAGCGAAAGGCTTCTTGAGGGGAAAGCTGTAACTCTGTGAGATGATATCACAGAACACAAAGAAGTTTCTCAGAAAGCTTCTTTCTCTTTGTTATCGGAGGATATTTCCTTTTGCCCTATAGTCGTCAAAGGGATCCGAAATACCTGTTCTCAGATTCCACAGAAATAAGTCTAGCAAAGAGATCCACGAAATACAGATGTAACTCTGTGAGTGGAAGTCACACATCACAGAGCAGTTTCTCAGGAAGCTTCTTTCCAGATTTCATCTGAGGATATTTCCTTTTTCACCATAGCCCTCTATGGGTTTCCAAATACCACTTTGCCAATTCCACAAGAACTGTCTTAGCGAAAGGCTTCTTGAGGGGAAAGCTGTAACTCTGTGAGATGATTTCACAGAACACAAAGAAGTTTCTCAGAAAGCTTCTTTCTCTTTGTTATCGGAGGATATTTCCTTTGGCCCTATAGTCTTCAAAGGGATCCGAAATATCTGTTCTCAGATTCCACAGAAATAAGGCTAGCAAAGAGATCCACGAAATACAGGTGTAAATCTGTGAGTGGAAGTCACACATCACAGAGCAGTTTCTCAGAAAGCTTCTTTCCGGATTTCATCTGAGGATATTCCCTTTTTCACCATAGCCCTCTATGGGCTTCCAAATATCACTTTGCCAATTCCACAAGAACTGTCTTAGGGAAAGACTTCTTGAGGGGAAAGCTGTACTCTGCGAGATGATTTCACAGAACACAAAGAAGTTTCTCAGAAAGCTTCTTTCTCTTTGTTATCGGAGGATATTTCCTTTGGCCTTTTAGTCTTCAAAGAGATCCGAAATATCTGTTCTCAGATTCCACAGAAATAAGGCTAGCAAAGAGATCCACGAAATACAGATGTAACTCTGTGAGTCGAAATCACACATCACAGAGCAGTTTCTCAGAAAGCTTCTCTCCAGATTTCATCTGAGGATATTTCCTTTTTCACCATAGCCCTCTATGGGCTTCAAAATATCACTTTGCCAATTCCACAAGAACTGTCTTAGCGAAAGGCTTCTTGAGGGGAAAGCTGTAACTCTGTGAGATGATTTCACAGAACACAAAGAAGTTTCTCAGAAATCTTCTTTCTCTTTGTTATCGGAGGATATTTCCTTTAGCCCTATATTCTTCAAAGGGATCCGAAATATCTGTTCTCACATTCCACAGAAATAAGGCTAGCAAAGAGATCCACGAAATACAGATGTAACTCTGTGAGTGGAAGTCACACATCACAGAGCAGTTTCTCAGAAAGCATCTTTCCAGATTTCATCTGAGGATATTTCCTATTTCACCATAGCCCTCTATGGGGTTCCAAATATCACTTTGCCAATTCCACAAGAACTGTCTTAGCGAAAGGCTTCTTGAGGGGAAAGCTGTAACTCTGCGAGATGATTTCACAGAACACAAAGAAGATTCTCAGAAAGCTTCTTTCTCTTTGTTATCGGAGGATATTTCCTTTGGCCATTTAGTCTTCAAAGAGATCCGAAATATCTGTTCTCAGATTCCACAGAAATAAGGCTAGCAAAGAGATCCACGAAATACAGATGTAACTCTGTGAGTCGAAATCACACATCACAGAGCAGTTTCTCAGAAAGCTTCTCTCCAGATTTCATCTGAGGATATTTCCTTTTTCACCATAGCCCTCTATGGGGTTCCAAATATCACTTTGCCAATTCCACAAGAACTGTCTTAGCGAAAGGCTTCTTGAGGGGAAAGCTGTAACTCTGTGAGATGATTTCACAGAACACAAAGAAGTTTCTCAGAAAGCTTCTTTCTCTTTGTTATCGGAGGATATTTCCTTTGGCCCTGTAGTCTTCAAAGGGATCGGAAATATCTGTTCTCAGATTCCACAGAAATAAGGCTAGCAAAGAGATCCACGAAATACAGATGTAACTCTGTGAGTGGAAGTCACACATCACAGAGCGGTTTCTCAGAAAGCTTCTTTCCCGATTTCATCTGAGGATACTTCCTTTTTCACCATGGCACTCTATGGGCTCCCAAATATCACTTTGCCAATTCCACAAGAACTGTCTTAGCGAAAGGCTTCTTGAGGGGAAAGCTGTAACTCTGTGAGATGATATCACAGAACACAAAGAAGTTTCTCAGAAAGATTCTTTCTCTTTGTTATCGGAGGATATTTCCTTTAGCCCTATAGTCTTCAAAGGGATCCGAAATATCTGTTCTCAGATTCCACAGAAATAAGGCTAGCAAAGAGATCCACGAAATACAGATGTAACTCTGTGAGTGGAAGTCACATATCACAGAGCAGTTTCTCAGAAAGCATCTTTCCAGATTTCATCTGAGGATATTTCCTATTTCACCATAGCCCTCTATGGGGTTCCAAATATCACGTTGCCAATTCCACAAGAACTGTCTTAGCGAAAGGCTTCTTGAGGGGAAAGCTGTAACTCTGTGAGATGATTTCACAGAACACAAAGAAGTTTCTCAGAAAGCTTCTTTCTCTTTGTTATCGGAGGATATTTCCTTTTACCCTGTAGTCTTCAAAGGGATCGGAAATATCTGTTCTCAGATTCCACAGAAATAAGGCTAGCAAAGAGATCCACGAAATACACATGTAACTCTGTGAGTGGAAGTCACACATCACAGAGCGGTTTCTCAGAAAGCTTCTTTCCCGATTTCATCTGAGGATACTTCCTTTTTCACCATAGCACTCTATGGGCTTCCAAATATCACTTTGCCAATTCCACAAGAACTGTCTTAGCGAAAGGCTTCTTGAGGGGAAAGCTGTAACTCTGTGAGATGATATCACAGAACACAAAGAAGTTTCTCAGAAATCTTCTTTCTCTTTGTTATCGGAGGATATTACCTTTGGCCCTATAGTCTTCAAAGGGATCCGAAATATCTGTTCTCAGATTCCACAGAAATAAGGCTAGCAAAGAGATCCACGAAATACAGATGTAACTCTGTGAGTCGAAATCACACATCACAGAGCAGTTTCTCAGAAAGCTTCTCTCCAGATTTCATCTGAGGATATTTCCTTTTTCACCATAGCCCTCTATGGGCTTCAAAATATCACTTTGCCAATTCCACAAGAACTGTCTTAGCGAAAGACTTCTTGAGGGGAAAGCTGTAACTCTGTGAGATGATTTCACAGAACACCAAGAAGTTTCTCAGAAATCTTCTTTCTCTTTGTTATCGGAGGATATTTCCTTTAGCCCTATAGTCTTCAAAGGGATCCGAAATATCTGTTCTCAGATTCCACAGAAATAAGGCTAGCAAAGAGATCCACGAAATACAGATGTAACTCTGTGAGTGGAAGTCACACATCACAGAGGGGTTTCTCAGAAAGCTTCTTTCCCGATTTCATCTGAGGATACTTCCTTTTTCACCATAGCACTCTATGGGCTTCCAAATATCACTTTGCCAATTCCACAAGAACTGTCTTAGCGAAAGGCTTCTTGAGGGGAAAGCTGTAACTCTGTGAGATGATTTCACAGAACACAAAGAAGTTTCTCAGAAAGCTTCTTTCTCTTTGTTATCGGAGGATATTTCCTTTGGCCCTATAGTCTTCAATGGGATCCGAAATATCTGTTCTCAGATTTCACAGAAATAATGCTAGCAAGGAGATCCACGAAATACAAATGTAACTCTGTGAGATGAATGAACAGAACCCTAAGCAGTTTCTCAGAAACCTTTTTTCCAGATTTCATTTGAGGATAATTCCTTTTTCACCATAGACCTCTATGGGCTTCCAAATATCACTTTGCCAATTCCACAAGAACTGTCTTAGCGAAAGGCTTCTTGAGGGGAAAGCTGTAACTCTGGGAGATGATTTCACAGAACACAAAGAAGTTTCTCAGAAAGCTTCTTTCTCTTTGTTATCGGAGGATATTTCCTTTGGCCCTATAGTCTTCAAAGGGATCGGAAATATCTGTTCTCAGATTCCACAGAAATAAGGCTAGCAAAGAGATCCACGAAATACAGATGTAACTCTGTGAGTGGAAGTCACACATCACAGAGCAGTTTCTCAGAAAGCTTCTTTCCAGATTTCATCTGAGGATATTTCCTTTTTCACCATAGCCCTCTAGGGGTTCCAAATATCACTTTGCCAATTCCACGATCACTGTCTTAGCGAAAGGCTTCTTGAGGGGAAAGCTGTAACTCTGTGAGTTGATTTCACAGAACACAAAGAAATTTCTCAGAAAGCTTCTTTCTCTTTGTTATCGGAGGATATTTCCTTTGGCCCTATAGTCTTCAAAGGGATCTGAAATACCTGTTCTCAGAATCCACAGAAATAAGGCTAGCAAAGAGATCCACGAAATACAGATGTAACTCTGTGAGTGGAAGTCACACATCACAGAGCAGCTTCTCAGAAAGCTTTTTTCCACATTTCATCTGAGGATATTTCCTTTTTCAGCGTAGCCCTCTATGGGCTTCCAAATATCACTTTGCCAATTCCACAAGAACTGTCTTAGCGAAAGGCTTCTTGAGGGGAAAGCTGTAACTCTGTGAGACGACTTCACAGAACACAAAGAAGTTTCTCAGAAAGCTTCTTTCTCTTTGTTATCGGAGGATATTTCCTTTGGCCCTATAGTCTTCAAAGGGATCCGAAATATCTGTTCTCAGATTCCACAGAAATAAGGCTAGTAAAGAGATCCAGGAAATACAGATGTAACTCTGTGAGAGGAAGTCACACATCACAGAGCAGTTTCTCAGAAAGCTTCTTTCCAGATTTCATCTGAGGATATTTCCTTTTTCACCATAGCCCTCTAGGGGCTTCCAAATATCACTTTGCCAATTCCGCAAGAACTGTCTTAGCGATAGCCTTCTTGAGGGGAAAGCTGTAACTCTGTGAGATGATTTCACAGAACACAAAGAAGTTTCTCAGAAAGCTTCTTTCTCTTTGTTATCGGAGGATATTTCCTTTGGCCCTATAGTCTTCAAAGGGATCCGAAATATCTGTTCTCAGATTCCACAGAAATAAGGCTAGCAAAGAGATCCACGAAATAGTGATGTAACTCTGTGAGTGGAAGTCACACATCACAGAGCAGTTTCTCAGAAAGCTTCTTTCCAGATTTCATCTTAGGATATTTCCTTTTTCACCGTAGCCCTCTATGGGCTTCCAAATATCACTTTGCCAATTCCACAAGAACTGTCTTAGCGAAAGGCTTCTTGAGGGGAAAGCTGTAACTCTGTGAGATGATTTCACAGAACACAAAGAAGTTTCTCAGAAAGCTTCTTTCTCTTTATTATCGGAGGATATTTCCTTTGGCCCTTTAGTCTTCAAAGGGATCCGAAATATCTGTTCTCAGATTCCACCGATATAAGGCTACCAAAGAGATCCACGAAATACAGATGTAACTCTGTGAGTGGAAGTCACACATCACAGAGCAGTTTCTCAGAAAGCTTCTTTCCAGATTTCATCTGAGGATATTTCCTTTTTCACCATAGCCCTCTATGGGCTTCCAAATATCACTTTGCCAATTCCACAAGAACTGTCTTAGCGAAAGGCTTCTTGAGGGGAAAGCTGTAACTCTGTGAGATGATTTCACAGAACACAAAGAAGTTTCTCAGAAAGCTTATTTCTCTTTGTTATCGGAGGATAATTCCTTTGGCCCTATAGTCTTCAAAGGAATCCGAAATATCTGTTCTCAGATTCCACAGAAATAAGGCTAGCAAAGAGATCCACGAAATACAGATGTAACTCTGTGAGTGGAAGTCACACATCACAGAGCAGTTTCTCAGAAAGCTTCTTTCCAGATTTCATCTGAGGATATTTCCTTTTTCACCGTAGACCTCTATGGGCTTCCAAATATCACTTTGCCAATTCCACAAGAACTGTCTTAGCGAAAGGCTTCTTGAGGGGAAAGCTGTAACTCTGTGAGATGATTTCAAAGAACACAAAGAAGTTTCTCAGAAAGCTTCTTTCTCTTTGTTATCGGAGGATATTTCCTTTGGCCCTATAGTCTTCAAAGGGATCCGAAATATCTGTTCTCAGATTCCACAGAAATAAGGCTAGTAAAGAGATCCAGGAAATACAGATGTAACTCTGTGAGAGGAAGTCACACATCACAGAGCAGTTTCTCAGAAAGCTTCTTTCCAGATTTCATCTGAGGATATTTCCTTTTTCACCATAGCCCTCTAGGGGCTTCCAAATATCACTTTGCCAATTCCGCAAGAACTGTCTTAGCGATAGCCTTCTTGAGGGGAAAGCTGTAACTCTGTGAGATGATTTCACAGAACACAAAGAAGTTTCTCAGAAAGCTTCTTTGTCTTTGTTATCGGAGGATATTTCCTTTGGCCCTATAGTCTTCAAAGGGATCCGAAATATCTGTTCTCAGATTCCACAGAAATAAGGCTAGCAAAGAGATCCACGAAATACAGATGTAACTCTGTGAGATGAATGAACAGAACACTAAGCAGTTTCTCAGAAAGCTTCTATCCAGATTTCATCTGAGGATATTTCCTTTTTCACCATAGCCCTCTATGGGCTTCCAAATATCACTTTGCCAATTCCACAAGAACTGTCTTAGCGAAAGGTTTCTTGAGGGGAAAGCTGTAACTCAGTGAGATGATTTCACAGAACACAAAGAAGTTTCTCAGAAAGCTTCTTTCTCTTTGTTATCGTAGGATATTTCCTTTGGCCCTGTAGTCTTCAAAGGGATCCGAAATATCTGTTCTCAGATTCCACAGAAATAAGGCTAGCAAAGAGATCCACGAAATACAGATGTAACTCTATGAGTGGAAGTCACACGTCACAGAGCTCTTTCTCAGAAAGCTTCTTTCCAGATTTCATCTGAGGATATTTCCTTTTTCACCGTAGCCCTCTATGGTCTTCCAAACAACACTTTACCAATTCCACAAGAACTGTCTTAGCGAAGGCTTCTTGAGGGGAAAGCTGTAACTCTGTGAGATGATTTCACAGAACACAAAGAAGTTTCTCAGAAAGCTTCTTTCTCTTTGTTATCTGACGATATTTCCTTTGGCCCTATAGTCTTCAAAGGGATCCGAAATATCTGTTCTCAGATTCCACAGAAATAAGGCTAGCAAAGAGATCCACGAAATAGGGATGTAACTCTGTGAGATGAAACAACAGATCACTAAGCAGTTTCTCAGAGAGCTTCTTTTCAGATTTCATCTGAGGATATTTCCTTTTTCAACACAGCCCTCTATGGGCTTCCAAATATCACTTTGCCAATTCCACAAGAACTGTCTTAGCGAAAGGGTTCTTGAGGGGAAAGCTGTAACTCTGTGAGATGATTTCACAGAACACAAAGAAGTTTCTCAGAAATCTTCTTTCTCTTTGTTATCGGAGGATATTTCCTTTGGCCCTATAGTCTTCAAAGGGATCCGAAATATCTGTTCTCAGATTCCACAGAAATAAGGCTAGCAAAGAGATCCACGAAGTACAGATGTAACTCTGTGGGTGGAAGTCACACTTCACTGAGCAGTTTCTCAGAAAGCTTCTTTCCAGATTTCATCTGAGGATATTTCCTTTTTCACCGTAGCCCACTATGGGCTTCCAAATATCACTTTGCCAATTCCACAAGAACTGCCTTAGCGAAAGGCTTCTTGAGGGGAAAGCTGTAACTCTGTGAGATGATTTCACAGAACACAAAGAAGTTTCTCAGAAAGCTTCTTTCTCTTTCTTATCGGAGGATATTTCCTTTGGCCCTATAGTCTTCAATGGGATCCGAAATATCTGTTCTCAGATTCCACAGAAATAAGGCTAGCAAAGAGATCCACGAAATACAGGTGTAACTCTGTGAGTGGAAGTCACACATCACAGAGCGGTTTCTCAGAAAGCTTCTTTCCCGATTTCATCTGAGGATACTTCCTTTTTCACCATAGCACTCTATGGGCTTCCAAATATCACTTTGACAATTCCACAAGAACTGTCTTAGCGAAAGGCTTCTTGAGGGGAAAGCTGTAACTCTGTGAGATGATATCACAGAACACAAAGAAGTTTCTCAGAAAGCTTCTTTCTCTTTGTTATCGGAGGATATTTCCTTTTGCCCTATAGTCGTCAAAGGGATCCGAAATACCTGTTCTCAGATTCCACAGAAATAAGTCTAGCAAAGAGATCCACGAAATACAGATGTAACTCTGTGAGTGGAAGTCACACATCACAGAGCAGTTTCTCAGGAAGCTTCTTTCCAGATTTCATCTGAGGATATTTCCTTTTTCACCATAGCCCTCTATGGGTTTCCAAATACCACTTTGCCAATTCCACAAGAACTGTCTTAGCGAAAGGCTTCTTGAGGGGAAAGCTGTAACTCTGTGAGATGATTTCACAGAACACAAAGAAGTTTCTCAGAAAGCTTCTTTCTCTTTGTTATCGGAGGATATTTCCTTTGGCCCTATAGTCTTCAAAGGGATCCGAAATATCTGTTCTCAGATTCCACAGAAATAAGGCTAGCAAAGAGATCCACGAAATACAGGTGTAAATCTGTGAGTGGAAGTCACACATCACAGAGCAGTTTCTCAGAAAGCTTCTTTCCGGATTTCATCTGAGGATATTCCCTTTTTCACCATAGCCCTCTATGGGCTTCCAAATATCACTTTGCCAATTCCACAAGAACTGTCTTAGGGAAAGACTTCTTGAGGGGAAAGCTGTACTCTGCGAGATGATTTCACAGAACACAAAGAAGTTTCTCAGAAAGCTTCTTTCTCTTTGTTATCGGAGGATATTTCCTTTGGCCATTTAGTCTTCAAAGAGATCCGAAATATCTGTTCTCAGATTCCACAGAAATAAGGCTAGCAAAGAGATCCACGAAATACAGATGTAACTCTGTGAGTCGAAATCACACATCACAGAGCAGTTTCTCAGAAAGCTTCTCTCCAGATTTCATCTGAGGATATTTCCTTTTTCACCATAGCCCTCTATGGGCTTCAAAATATCACTTTGCCAATTCCACAAGAACTGTCTTAGCGAAAGGCTTCTTGAGGGGAAAGCTGTAACTCTGTGAGATGATTTCACAGAACACAAAGAAGTTTCTCAGAAATCTTCTTTCTCTTTGTTATCGGAGGATATTTCCTTTAGCCCTATATTCTTCAAAGGGATCCGAAATATCTGTTCTCACATTCCACAGAAATAAGGCTAGCAAAGAGATCCACGAAATACAGATGTAACTCTGTGAGTGGAAGTCACACATCACAGAGCAGTTTCTCAGAAAGCATCTTTCCAGATTTCATCTGAGGATATTTCCTATTTCACCATAGCCCTCTATGGGGTTCCAAATATCACTTTGCCAATTCCACAAGAACTGTCTTAGCGAAAGGCTTCTTGAGGGGAAAGCTGTAACTCTGCGAGATGATTTCACAGAACACAAAGAAGATTCTCAGAAAGCTTCTTTCTCTTTGTTATCGGAGGATATTTCCTTTGGCCATTTAGTCTTCAAAGAGATCCGAAATATCTGTTCTCAGATTCCACAGAAATAAGGCTAGCAAAGAGATCCACGAAATACAGATGTAACTCTGTGAGTCGAAATCACACATCACAGAGCAGTTTCTCAGAAAGCTTCTCTCCAGATTTCATCTGAGGATATTTCCTTTTTCACCATAGCCCTCTATGGGGTTCCAAATATCACTTTGCCAATTCCACAAGAACTGTCTTAGCGAAAGGCTTCTTGAGGGGAAAGCTGTAACTCTGTGAGATGATTTCACAGAACACAAAGAAGTTTCTCAGAAAGCTTCTTTCTCTTTGTTATCGGAGGATATTTCCTTTGGCCCTGTAGTCTTCAAAGGGATCGGAAATATCTGTTCTCAGATTCCACAGAAATAAGGCTAGCAAAGAGATCCACGAAATACAGATGTAACTCTGTGAGTGGAAGTCACACATCACAGAGCGGTTTCTCAGAAAGCTTCTTTCCCGATTTCATCTGAGGATACTTCCTTTTTCACCATGGCACTCTATGGACTCCCAAATATCACTTTGCCAATTCCACAAGAACTGTCTTAGCGAAAGGCTTCTTGAGGGGAAAGCTGTAACTCTGTGAGATGATATCACAGAACACAAAGAAGTTTCTCAGAAAGATTCTTTCTCTTTGTTATCGGAGGATATTTCCTTTAGCCCTATAGTCTTCAAAGGGATCCGAAATATCTGTTCTCAGATTCCACAGAAATAAGGCTAGCAAAGAGATCCACGAAATACAGATGTAACTCTGTGAGTGGAAGTCACATATCACAGAGCAGTTTCTCAGAAAGCATCTTTCCAGATTTCATCTGAGGATATTTCCTATTTCACCATAGCCCTCTATGGGGTTCCAAATATCACGTTGCCAATTCCACAAGAACTGTCTTAGCGAAAGGCTTCTTGAGGGGAAAGCTGTAACTCTGTGAGATGATTTCACAGAACACAAAGAAGTTTCTCAGAAAGCTTCTTTCTCTTTGTTATCGGAGGATATTTCCTTTTACCCTGTAGTCTTCAAAGGGATCGGAAATATCTGTTCTCAGATTCCACAGAAATAAGGCTAGCAAAGAGATCCACGAAATACACATGTAACTCTGTGAGTGGAAGTCACACATCACAGAGCGGTTTCTCAGAAAGCTTCTTTCCCGATTTCATCTGAGGATACTTCCTTTTTCACCATAGCACTCTATGGGCTTCCAAATATCACTTTGCCAATTCCACAAGAACTGTCTTAGCGAAAGGCTTCTTGAGGGGAAAGCTGTAACTCTGTGAGATGATATCACAGAACACAAAGAAGTTTCTCAGAAATCTTCTTTCTCTTTGTTTTCGGAGGATATTACCTTTGGCCCTATAGTCTTCAAAGGGATCCGAAATATCTGTTCTCAGATTCCACAGAAATAAGGCTAGCAAAGAGATCCACGAAATACAGATGTAACTCTGTGAGTCGAAATCACACATCACAGAGCAGTTTCTCAGAAAGCTTCTCTCCAGATTTCATCTGAGGATATTTCCTTTTTCACCATAGCCCTCTATGGGCTTCAAAATATCACTTTGCCAATTCCACAAGAACTGTCTTAGCGAAAGACTTCTTGAGGGGAAAGCTGTAACTCTGTGAGATGATTTCACAGAACACCAAGAAGTTTCTCAGAAATCTTCTTTCTCTTTGTTATCGGAGGATATTTCCTTTAGCCCTATAGTCTTCAAAGGGATCCGAAATATCTGTTCTCAGATTCCACAGAAATAAGGCTAGCAAAGAGATCCACGAAATACAGATGTAACTCTGTGAGTGGAAGTCACACATCACAGAGGGGTTTCTCAGAAAGCTTCTTTCCCGATTTCATCTGAGGATACTTCCTTTTTCACCATAGCACTCTATGGGCTTCCAAATATCACTTTGCCAATTCCACAAGAACTGTCTTAGCGAAAGGCTTCTTGAGGGGAAAGCTGTAACTCTGTGAGATGATTTCACAGAACACAAAGAAGTTTCTCAGAAAGCTTCTTTCTCTTTGTTATCGGAGGATATTTCCTTTGGCCCTATAGTCTTCAAAGGGATCCGAAATATCTGTTCTCAGATTTCACAGAAATAAGGCTAGCAAGGAGATCCACGAAATACAAATGTAACTCTGTGAGATGAATGAACAGAACCCTAAGCAGTTTCTCAGAAACCTTTTTTCCAGATTTCATTTGAGGATAATTCCTTTTTCACCATAGACCTCTATGGGCTTCCAAATATCACTTTGCCAATTCCACAAGAACTGTCTTAGCGAAAGGCTTCTTGAGGGGAAAGCTGTAACTCTGGGAGATGATTTCACAGAACACAAAGAAGTTTCTCAGAAAGCTTCTTTCTCTTTGTTATCGGAGGATATTTCCTTTGGCCCTATAGTCTTCAAAGGGATCGGAAATATCTGTTCTCAGATTCCACAGAAATAAGGCTAGCAAAGACATCCACGAAATACAGATGTAACTCTGTGAGTGGAAGTCACACATCACAGAGCAGTTTCTCAGAAAGCTTCTTTCCAGATTTCATCTGAGGATATTTCCTTTTTCACCATAGCCCTCTAGGGGTTCCAAATATCACTTTGCCAATTCCACGATCACTGTCTTAGCGAAAGGCTTCTTGAGGGGAAAGCTGTAACTCTGTGAGTTGATTTCACAGAACACAAAGAAATTTCTCAGAAAGCTTCTTTCTCTTTGTTATCGGAGGATATTTCCTTTGGCCCTATAGTCTTCAAAGGGATCTGAAATACCTGTTCTCAGAATCCACAGAAATAAGGCTAGCAAAGAGATCCACGAAATACAGATGTAACTCTGTGAGTGGAAGTCACACATCACAGAGCAGCTTCTCAGAAAGCTTTTTTCCACATTTCATCTGAGGATATTTCCTTTTTCAGCGTAGCCCTCTATGGGCTTCCAAATATCACTTTGCCAATTCCACAAGAACTGTCTTAGCGAAAGGCTTCTTGAGGGGAAAGCTGTAACTCTGTGAGACGACTTCACAGAACACAAAGAAGTTTCTCAGAAAGCTTCTTTCTCTTTGTTATCGGAGGATATTTCCTTTGGCCCTATAGTCTTCAAAGGGATCCGAAATATCTGTTCTCAGATTCCACAGAAATAAGGCTAGTAAAGAGATCCAGGAAATACAGATGTAACTCTGTGAGAGGAAGTCACACATCACAGAGCAGTTTCTCAGAAAGCTTCTTTCCAGATTTCATCTGAGGATATTTCCTTTTTCACCATAGCCCTCTAGGGGCTTCCAAATATCACTTTGCCAATTCCGCAAGAACTGTCTTAGCGATAGCCTTCTTGAGGGGAAAGCTGTAACTCTGTGAGATGATTTCACAGAACACAAAGAAGTTTCTCAGAAAGCTTCTTTCTCTTTGTTATCGGAGGATATTTCCTTTGGCCCTATAGTCTTCAAAGGGATCCGAAATATCTGTTCTCAGATTCCACAGAAATAAGGCTAGCAAAGAGATCCACGAAATAGTGATGTAACTCTGTGAGTGGAAGTCACACATCACAGAGCAGTTTCTCAGAAAGCTTCTTTCCAGATTTCATCTTAGGATATTTCCTTTTTCACCGTAGCCCTCTATGGGCTTCCAAATATCACTTTGCCAATTCCACAAGAACTGTCTTAGCGAAAGGCTTCTTGAGGGGAAAGCTGTAACTCTGTGAGATGATTTCACAGAACACAAAGAAGTTTCTCAGAAAGCTTCTTTCTCTTTATTATCGGAGGATATTTCCTTTGGCCCTTTAGTCTTCAAAGGGATCCGAAATATCTGTTCTCAGATTCCACCGATATAAGGCTACCAAAGAGATCCACGAAATACAGATGTAACTCTGTGAGTGGAAGTCACACATCACAGAGCAGTTTCTCAGAAAGCTTCTTTCCAGATTTCATCTGAGGATATTTCCTTTTTCACCATAGCCCTCTATGGGCTTCCAAATATCACTTTGCCAATTCCACAAGAACTGTCTTAGCGAAAGGCTTCTTGAGGGGAAAGCTGTAACTCTGTGAGATGATTTCACAGAACACAAAGAAGTTTCTCAGAAAGCTTATTTCTCTTTGTTATCGGAGGATAATTCCTTTGGCCCTATAGTCTTCAAAGGAATCCGAAATATCTGTTCTCAGATTCCACAGAAATAAGGCTAGCAAAGAGATCCACGAAATACAGATGTAACTCTGTGAGTGGAAGTCACACATCACAGAGCAGTTTCTCAGAAAGCTTCTTTCCAGATTTCATCTGAGGATATTTCCTTTTTCACCGTAGACCTCTATGGGCTTCCAAATATCACTTTGCCAATTCCACAAGAACTGTCTTAGCGAAAGGCTTCTTGAGGGGAAAGCTGTAACTCTGTGAGATGATTTCAAAGAACACAAAGAAGTTTCTCAGAAAGCTTCTTTCTCTTTGTTATCGGAGGATATTTCCTTTGGCCCTATAGTCTTCAAAGGGATCCGAAATATCTGTTCTCAGATTCCACAGAAATAAGGCTAGTAAAGAGATCCAGGAAATACAGATGTAACTCTGTGAGAGGAAGTCACACATCACAGAGCAGTTTCTCAGAAAGCTTCTTTCCAGATTTCATCTGAGGATATTTCCTTTTTCACCATAGCCCTCTAGGGGCTTCCAAATATCACTTTGCCAATTCCGCAAGAACTGTCTTAGCGATAGCCTTCTTGAGGGGAAAGCTGTAACTCTGTGAGATGATTTCACAGAACACAAAGAAGTTTCTCAGAAAGCTTCTTTGTCTTTGTTATCGGAGGATATTTCCTTTGGCCCTATAGTCTTCAAAGGGATCCGAAATATCTGTTCTCAGATTCCACAGAAATAAGGCTAGCAAAGAGATCCACGAAATAGTGATGTAACTCTGTGAGTGGAAGTCACACATCACAGAGCAGTTTCTCAGAAAGCTTCTTTCCAGATTTCATCTTAGGATATTTCCTTTTTCACCGTAGCCCTCTATGGGCTTCCAAATATCACTTTGCCAATTCCACAAGAACTGTCTTAGCGAAAGGCTTCTTGAGGGGAAAGCTGTAACTCTGTGAGATGATTTCACAGAACACAAAGAAGTTTCTCAGAAAGCTTCTTTCTCTTTATTATCGGAGGATATTTCCTTTGGCCCTTTAGTCTTCAAAGGGATCCGAAATATCTGTTCTCAGATTCCACCGATATAAGGCTACCAAAGAGATCCACGAAATACAGATGTAACTCTGTGAGTGGAAGTCACACATCACAGAGCAGTTTCTCAGAAAGCTTCTTTCCAGATTTCATCTGAGGATATTTCCTTTTTCACCATAGCCCTCTATGGGCTTCCAAATATCACTTTGCCAATTCCACAAGAACTGTCTTAGCGAAAGGCTTCTTGAGGGGAAAGCTGTAACTCTGTGAGATGATTTCACAGAACACAAAGAAGTTTCTCAGAAAGCTTATTTCTCTTTGTTATCGGAGGATAATTCCTTTGGCCCTATAGTCTTCAAAGGAATCCGAAATATCTGTTCTCAGATTCCACAGAAATAAGGCTAGCAAAGAGATCCACGAAATACAGATGTAACTCTGTGAGTGGAAGTCACACATCACAGAGCAGTTTCTCAGAAAGCTTCTTTCCAGATTTCATCTGAGGATATTTCCTTTTTCACCGTAGACCTCTATGGGCTTCCAAATATCACTTTGCCAATTCCACAAGAACTGTCTTAGCGAAAGGCTTCTTGAGGGGAAAGCTGTAACTCTGTGAGATGATTTCAAAGAACACAAAGAAGTTTCTCAGAAAGCTTCTTTCTCTTTGTTATCGGAGGATATTTCCTTTGGCCCTATAGTCTTCAAAGGGATCCGAAATATCTGTTCTCAGATTCCACAGAAATAAGGCTAGCAAAGAGATCCACGAAATACAGATGTAACTCTGTGAGATGAATGAACAGAACACTAAGCAGTTTCTCAGAAAGCTTCTATCCAGATTTCATCTGAGGATATTTCCTTTTTCACCATAGCCCTCTATGGGCTTCCAAATATCACTTTGCCAATTCCACAAGAACTGTCTTAGCGAAAGGCTTCTTGAGGGGAAAGCTGTAACTCTGTGAGATGATTTCACAGAACACAAAGAAGTTTCTCAGAAAGCTTCTTTCTCTTTGTTATCGTAGGATATTTCCTTTGGCCCTGTAGTCTTCAAAGGGATCCGAAATATCTGTTCTCAGATTCCACAGAAATACGGCTAGCAAAGAGATCCACGAAATACAGATGTAACTCTATGAGTGGAAGTCACACATCACAGAGCACTTTCTCAGAAAGCTTCTTTCCAGATTTCATCTGAGGATATTTCCTTTTTCACCGTAGCCCTCTATGGTCTTCCAAACAACACTTTACCAATTCCACAAGAACTGTCTTAGCGAAGGCTTCTTGAGGGGAAAGCTGTAACTCTGTGAGATGATTTCACAGAACACAAAGAAGTTTCTCAGAAAGCTTCTTTCTCTTTGTTATCGGAGGATATTTCCTTTGGCCCTATAGTCTTCAAAGGGATCCGAAATATCTGTTCTCAGATTCCACAGAAATAAGGCTAGCAAAGAGATCCACGAAATACAGGTGTAACTCTGTGAGTGGAAGTCACACATCACAGAGCAGTTTCTCAGAAAGCTTCTTTCCGGATTTCATCTGAGGATATTCCCTTTTTCACCATAGCCCTCTATGGGCTAACAAATATCACTTTGCCAATTCCACAAGAACTGTCTTAGGGAAAGACTTCTTGAGGGGAAAGCTGTACTCTGCGAGATGATTTCACAGAACACAAAGAAGTTTCTCAGAAAGCTTCTTTCTCTTTGTTATCGGAGGATATTTCCTTTGGCCATTTAGTCTTCAAAGAGATCCGAAATATCTGTTCTCAGATTCCACAGAAATAAGGCTAGCAAAGAGATCCACGAAATACAGATGTAACTCTGTGAGTCGAAATCACACATCACAGAGCAGTTTCTCAGAAAGCTTCTCTCCAGATTTCATCGGAGGATATTTCCTTTTTCACCATAGCCCTCTATGGGGTTCCAAATATCACTTTGCCAATTCCACAAGAACTGTCTTAGCGAAAGGCTTCTTGAGGGGAAAGCTGTAACTCTGTGAGATGATTTCACAGAACACAAAGAAGTTTCTCAGAAAGCTTCTTTCTCTTTGTTATCGGAGGATATTTCCTTTGGCCCTGTAGTCTTCAAAGGGATCGGAAATATCTGTTCTCAGATTCCACAGAAATAAGGCTAGCAAAGAGATCCACGAAATACAGATGTAACTCTGTGAGATGAATGAACAGAACTGTAAGCAGTTTCTCAGAAAGCTTCTTTCCAGATTTCATCTGAGGATATTACCTTTTTCACCATAGCCCTCTATGGGCTTCCAAATATCACTTTGCCAATTCCACAAGAACTGTCTTAGGGAAAGACTTCTTGAGGGGAAAGCTGTAACTCTGCGAGATGATTTCACAGAACACAAAGAAGTTTCTCAGAAAGCTTCTTTCTCTTTGTTATCGGAGGATATTTCCTTTGGCCATTTAGTCTTCAAAGAGATCCGAAATATCTGTTCTCAGATTCCACAGAAATAAGGCTAGCAAAGAGATCCACGAAATACAGATGTAACTCTGTGAGTCGAAATCACACATCACAGAGCAGTTTCTCAGAAAGCTTCTCTCCAGATTTCATCTGAGGATATTTCCTTTTTCACCATAGCCCTCTATGGGCTTCAAAATATCACTTTGCCAATTCCACAAGAACTGTCTTAGCGAAAGGCTTCTTGAGGGGAAAGCTGTAACTCTGTGAGATGATTTCACAGAACACAAAGAAGTTTCTCAGAAATCTTCTTTCTCTTTGTTATCGGAGGATATTTCCTTTAGCCCTATAGTCTTCAAAGGGATCCGAAATATCTGTTCTCAGATTCCACAGAAATAAGGCTAGCAAAGAGATCCACGAAATACAGATGTAACTCTGTGAGTGGAAGTCACACATCACAGAGGGTTTTCTCAGAAAGCTTCTTTCCCGATTTCATCTGAGGATACTTCCTTTTTCACCATAGCACTCTATGGGCTTCCAAATATCACTTTGCCAATTCCACAAGAACTGTCTTAGCGAAAGGCTTCTTGAGGGGAAAGCTGTAACTCTGTGAGATGATTTCACAGAACACAAAGAAGTTTCTCAGAAAGCTTCTTTCTCTTTGTTATCGGAGGATATTTCCTTTGGCCCTATAGTCTTCAAAGGGATCCGAAATATCTGTTCTCAGATTCCACAGAAATAAGGCTAGCAAAGAGATCCACGAAATACAAATGTAACTCTGTGAGATGAATGAACAGAACCCTAAGCAGTTTCTCAGAAACCATTTTTCCAGATTTCATTTGAGGATAATTCCTTTTTCACCATAGACCTCTATGGGCTTCCAAATATCACTTTGCCAATTCCACAAGAACTGTCTTAGCGAAAGGCTTCTTGAGGGGAAAGCTGTAACTCTGGGAGATGATTTCACAGAACACAAAGAAGTTTCTCAGAAAGCTTCTTTCTCTTTGTTATCGGAGGATATTTCCTTTGGCCCTATAGTCTTCAAAGGGATCTGAAATACCTGTTCTCAGATTCCACAGAAATAAGGCTAGCAAAGAGATCCACGAAATACAGATGTAACTCTGTGAGTGGAAGTCACACATCACAGAGCAGCTTCTCAGAAAGCTTTTTTCCACATTTCATCTGAGGATATTTTCTTTTTCAGCATAGCCCTCTATGGGCTTCCAAATATCACTTTGCCAATTCCACAAGAACTGTCTTAGCGAAAGGCTTCTTGAGGGGAAAGCTGTAACTCTGTGAGACGACTTCACAGAACACTAAGAAGTTTCTCAGAAAGCTTCTTTCTCTTTGTTATCAGAGGATATTTCCTTTGGCCCTATAGTCTTCAAAGGGATCCGAAATATCTGTTCTCAGATTCCACAGAAATAAGGCTAGTAAAGAGATCCAGGAAATACAGATGTAACTCTGTGAGAGGAAGTCACACATCACAGAGCAGTTTCTCAGAAAGCTTCTTTCCAGATTTCATCTGAGGATATTTCCTTTTTCACCATAGCCCTCTATGGGCTTCCAAATATCACTTTGCCAATTCCGCAAGAACTGTCTTAGCGATAGCCTTTTTGAGGGGAAAGCTGTAACACTGTGAGATGATTTCACAGAACACAAAGAAGTTTCTCAGAAAGCTTCTTTGTCTTTGTTATCGGAGGATATTTCCTTTGGCCCTATAGTCTTCAAAGGGATCCGAAATATCTGTTCTCAGATTCCACAGAAATAAGGCTAGCAAAGAGATCCACGAAATACAGATGTAATTCTGTGAGTGGAAGTCACACATCAGAGAGCAGTTTCTCAGAAAGCTTCTTTCCAGATTTCATCTTAGGATATTTCCTTTTTCACCGTAGCCCTCTATGGGCTTCCAAATATCACTTTGCCAATTCCAAAAGAACTGTCTTAGCGAAAGGCTTCTTGAGGGGAAAGCTGTAACTCTGTGAGATGATTTCACAGAACACAAGGAAGTTTCTCAGAAAGCTTCTTTCTCTTTATTATCGGAGGATATTTCCTTTTGGCCCTTTAGTCTTCAAAGGGATCCGAAATATCTGTTCTCAGATTCCACCGATATAAGGCTACCAAAGAGATCCACGAAATACAGATGTAACTCTGTGAGTGGAAGTCACACATCACAGAGCAGTTTCTCAGAAAGCTTCTTTCCATATTTCATCTGAGGATATTTCCTTTTTCACCATAGCCCTCTATGGGCTTCCAAATATCACTTTGCCAATTCCACAAGAACTGTCTTAGCGAAAGTCTTCTTGAGGGGAAAGCTGTAACTCTGTGAGATGATTTCACAGAACACAAAGAAGTTTCTCAGAAACCTTATTTCTCTAGTTATCGGAGGATAATTCCTTTGGCCCTATAGTCTTCAAAGGAATCCGAAATATCTGTTCTCAGATTCCACAGAAATAAGGCTATCAAAGAGATCCACGAAATACAGATGTAACTCTGTGAGTGGAAGTCACACATCACAGAGCAGTTTCTCAGAAAGCTTCTTTCCAGATTTCATCTGAGGATATTTCCTTTTTCACCATAGCCCTCTATGGGCTTCCAAATATCACTTTGCCAATTCCACAAGAACTGTCTTAGCGAAAGGCTTCTTGAGGGGAAAGCTGTAACTCTGTGAGATGATTTCACAGAACACAAAGAAGTTTCTCAGAAAGCTTATTTCTCTAGTTATCGGAGGATAATTCCTTTGGCCCTATAGTCTTCAAAGGAATCCGAAATATCTGTTCTCAGATTCCACAGAAAAAAGGCTATCAAAGAGATCCACGAAATACAGATGTAACTCTGTCAGTGGAAGTCACACATCACAGAGCAGTTTCTCAGAAAGCTTCTTTCCAGATTTCATCTGAGGATATTTCCTTTTTCACCGTAGACCTCTATGGGCTTCCAAATATCACTTTGCCAATTCCACAAGAACTGTCTTAGCGAAAGGCTTCTTGAGGGGAAATCTGTAACTCTGTGAGATGATTTCAAAGAACACAAAGAAGTTTCTCAGAAAGCTTCTTTCTCTTTGTTATCGGAGGATATTTCCTTTGGCCCTATTGTCTTCAAAGGAATCCGAAATATCTGTTCTCAGATTCCACAGAAATAAGGCAAGCAAAGAGATCCACGAAATACAGATGAAACTCTGTGAGATGAATGAACAGAACACTAAGCAGTTTCTTAGAAAGCTTCTATCCAGATTTCATCTGAGGATATTTCCTTTTTCACCATAGCCCTCTATGGGCTTCCAAATATCACTTTGCCAATTCCACACGAACTGTCTTAGCGAAAGGCTTCTTGAGGGGAAAGCTGTAACTCTGTGAGATGATTTCACAGAACACAAAGAAGTTTCTCAGAAAGCTTCTTTCTCTTTGTTATCGTAGGATATTTCCTTTGGCCCTGTAGTCTTCAAAGGGATCCGAAATATCTGTTCTCAGATTCCACAGAAATAAGGCTAGCAAATAGATCCACGAAATACAGATGTAACTCTATGAGTGGAAGTCACACATCACAGAGCACTTTCTCAGAAAGCTTCTTTCCAGATTTCATCTGAGGATATTTCCTTTTTCACCGTAGCCCTCTATGGTCTTCCAAACAACACTTTACCAATTCCACAAGAACTGTCTTAGCGAAGGCTTCTTGAGGGGAAAGCTGTAACTCTGTGAGATGATTTCACAGAACACAAAGAAGTTTCTCAGAAAGCTTCTTTCTCTTTGTAATCGGAGGATATTTCCTTTGGCCCTGTAGTCGTCAAAGGGATCCGAAATACCTGTTCTCAGATTCCACAGAAATAAGGCTATCAAAGAGATCCACGAAATACAGATGTAACTCTGTGAGTGGAAGTCACACATCACAGAGCAGTTTCTCAGGAAGCTTCTTTCCAGATTTCATCTGAGGATATTTCTTTTTTCTCCATAGCCCTCTATGGGTTTCCAAATACCACTTTGCCAATTCCACAAGAACTGTCTTAGGGAAAGACTTCTTGAGGGGAAAGCTGTACTCTGCGAGATGATTTCACAGAACACAAAGAAGTTTCTCAGAAAGCTTCTTTCTCTTTGTTATCGGAGGATATTTCCTTTGGCCATTTAGTCTTCAAAGAGATCCGAAATATCTGTTCTCAGATTCCACAGAAATAAGGCTAGCAAAGAGATCCACGAAATACAGATGTAACTCTGTGAGTCGAAATCACACATCACAGAGCAGTTTCTCAGAGAGCTTCTCTCCAGATTTCATCTGAGGATATTTCTTTTTTCACCATAGCCCTCTATGGGCTTCAAAATATCACTTTGCCAATTCCACAAGAACTGTCTTAGCGAAAGGCTTCTTGAGGGGAAAGCTGTAACTCTGTGAGATGATTTCACAGAACACAAAGAAGTTTCTCAGAAAGCTTCTTTCTCTTTGTTATCGGAGGATATTTCCTTTGGCCCTGTAGTCTTCAAAGGGATCGGAAATATCTGTTCTCAGATTCCACAGAAATAAGGCTAGCAAAGAGATCCACGAAATACAGATGTAACTCTGTCAGATGAATGAACAGAACTGTAAGCAGTTTCTCAGAAAGCTTCTTTCCAGATTTCATCTGAGGATATTTCCTTTTTCACCATAGCCCTCTATGGGCTTCCAAATATCACTTTGCCAATTCCACAAGAACTGTCTTAGGGAAAGACTTCTTGAGGGGAAAGCTGTAACTCTGCGAGATGATTTCACAGAACACAAAGAAGTTTCTCAGAAAGCTTCTTTCTCTTTGTTATCGGAGGATATTTCCTTTGGCCATTTAGTCTTCAAAGAGATCCGAAATATCTGTTCTCAGATTCCACAGAAATAAGGCTAGCAAAGAGATCCACGAAATACAGATGTAACTCTGTGAGTCGAAATCACACATCACAGAGCAGTTTCTCAGAAGCTTCTCTCCAGATTTCATCTGAGGATATTTCCTTTTTCACCATAGCACTCTATGGGCTTCAAAATATCACTTTGCCAATTCCACAAGAACTGTCTTAGCGAAAGGCTTCTTGAGGGGAAAGCTGTAACTCTGTGAGATGATTTCACAGAACACAAAGAAGTTTCTCAGAAATCTTCTTTCTCTTTGTTATCGGAGGATATTTCCTTTAGCCCTATAGTCTTCAAAGGAATCCGAAATATCTGTTCTCAGCTTCCACAGAAATAAGGCTAGCAAAGAGATCCACGAAATACAGATGTAACTCTGTGAGTGGAAGTCACACATCACAGAGCAGTTTCTCAGAAAGCATCTTTCCAGATTTCATCTGAGGATATTTCCTATTTCACCATAGCCCTCTATGGGGTTCCAAATATCACTTTGCCAATTCCACAAGAACTGTCTTAGCGAAAGGCTTCTTGAGGGGAAAGCTGTAACTCTGCGAGATGATTTCACAGAACACAAAGAAGTTTCTCAGAAAGCTTCTTTCTCTTTGTTATCGGAGGATATTTCCTTTGGCCATTTAGTCTTCAAAGAGATCCGAAATATCTGTTCTCAGATTCCACAGAAATAAGGCTAGCAAAGAGATCCACGAAATACAGATGTAACTCTGTGAGTCGAAATCACACATCACAGAGCAGTTTCTCAGAAAGCTTCTCTCCAGATTTCATCTGAGGATATTTCCTTTTTCACCATAGCCCTCTATGGGGTTCCAAATATCACTTTGCCAATTCCACAAGAACTGTCTTAGCGAAAGGCTTCTTGAGGGGAAAGCTGTAACTCTGTGAGATGATTTCACAGAACACAAAGAACTTTCTCAGAAAGCTTCTTTCTCTTTGTTATCGGAGGATATTTCCTTTGGCCCTGTAGTCTTCAAAGGGATCGGAAATATCTGTTCTCAGATTCCACAGAAATAAGGCTAGCAAAGAGATCCACGAAATACAGATGTAACTCTGTGAGTGGAAGTCACACATCACAGAGCGGTTTCTCAGAAAGCTTCTTTCCCGATTTCATCTGAGGATACTTCCTTTTTCACCATTGCACTCTATGGGCTTCCAAATATCACTTTGCCAATTCCACAAGAACTGTCTTAGCGAAAGGCTTCTTGAGGGGAAAGCTGTAACTCTGTGAGATGATATCACAGAACACAAAGAAGTTTCTCAGAAAGATTCTTTCTCTTTGTTATCGGAGGATATTTCCTTTATCCCTATAGTCTTCAAAGGGATCGGAAATATCTGTTCTCAGATTCCACAGAAATAAGGCTAGCAAAGAGATCCACGAAATACAGATGTAACTCTGTGAGTGGAAGTCACACATCACAGAGCAGTTTCTCAGAAAGCATCTTTCCAGATTTCATCTGAGGATATTTCCTATTTCACCATAGCCCTCTATGGGGTTCCAAATATCACTTTGCCAATTCCACAAGAACTGTCTTAGCGAAAGGCTTCTTGAGGGGAAAGCTGTAACTCTGTGAGATGATTTCACAGAACACAAAGAAGTTTCTCAGAAAGCTTCTTTCTCTTTGTTATCGGAGGATATTTCCTTTGGCCCTGTAGTCTTCAAAGGGATCGGAAATATCTGTTCTCAGATTCCACAGAAATAAGGCTAGCAAAGAGATCCACGAAATACAGATGTAACTCTGTGAGTGGAAGTCACACATCACAGAGCGGTTTCTCAGAAAGCTTCTTTCCCGATTTCATCTGAGGATACTTCCTTTTTCACCATTGCACTCTATGGGCTTCCAAATATCACTTTGCCAATTCCACAAGAACTGTCTTAGCGAAAGGCTTCTTGAGGGGAAAGCTGTAACTCTGTGAGATGATATCACAGAACACAAAGAAGTTTCTCAGAAAGCTTCTTTCTCTTTGTTATCGGAGGATATTTCCTTTAGCCCTATAGTCTTCAAAGGGATCCGAAATATCTGTTCTCAGATTCCACAGAAATAAGGCTAGCAAAGAGATCCACGAAATACATATGTAACTCTGTGAGTGGAAGTCACACATCACAGAGCAGTTTCTCAGAAAGCATCTTTCCAGATTTCATCTGAGGATATTTCCTATTTCACCATAGCCCTCTATGGGGTTCCAAATATCACTTTGCCAATTCCACAAGAACTGTCTTAGCGAAAGGCTTCTTGAGGGGAAAGCTGTAACTCTGTGAGATGATTTCACAGAACACAAAGAAGTTTCTCAGAAAGCTTCTTTCTCTTTGTTATCGGAGGATATTTCCTTTGGCCCTATAGTCTTCAAAGGGATCGGAAATACCTGTTCTCAGATTCCACAGAAATAAGGCTAGCAAAGAGATCCACGAAACACAGATGTAACTCTGTGAGTGGAAGTCACACATCACAGAGCGGTTTCTCAGAAAGCTTCTTTCCCGATATCATCTGAGGATACTTCCTTTTTCACCATAGCACTCTATGGGCTTCCAAATATCACTTTGCCAATTCTACAAGAACTGTCTTAGCGAAAGGCTTCTTGAGGGGAAAGCTGTAACTCTGTGAGATGATATCACAGAACACAAAGAAGTTTCTCAGAAAGCTTCTTTCTCTTTGTTATCGGAGGATATTTCCTTTAGCCCTATAGTCTTCAAAGGGATCGGAAATATCTGTTCTCAGATTCCACAGAAATAAGGCTAGCAAAGAGATCCACGAAATACAGATGTAACTCTGTGAGTGGAAGTCACACATCACAGAGCAGTTTCTCAGAAAGCATCTTTCCAGATTTCATCTGAGGATATTTCCTATTTCACCATAGCCCTCTATGGGGTTCCAAATATCACTTTGCCAATTCCACAAGAACTGTCTTAGCGAAAGGCTTCTTGAGGGGAAAGCTGTAACTCTGTGAGATGATTTCACAGAACACAAAGAAGTTTCTCAGAAAGCTTCTTTCTCTTTGTTATCGGAGGATATTTCCTTTGGCCCTGTAGTCTTCAAAGGGATCCGAAATATCTGTTCTCAGATTCCACAGAAATAAGGCTAGCAAAGAGATCCACGAAATACAGATGTAACTCTGTGAGTGGAAGTCACACATCACAGAGCGGTTTCTCAGAAAGCTTCTTTCCCGATTTCATCTGAGGATACTTCCTTTTTCACCATTGCACTCTATGGGCTTCCAAATATCACTTTGCCAATTCCACAAGAACTGTCTTAGCGAAAGGCTTCTTGAGGGGAAAGCTGTAACTCTGTGAGATGATATCACAGAACACAAAGAAGTTTCTCAGAAAGATTCTTTCTCTTTGTTATCGGAGGATATTTCCTTTAGCCCTATAGTCTTCAAAGGGATCCGAAATATCTGTTCTCAGATTCCACAGAAATAAGGCTAGCAAAGAGATCCACGAAATACAGATGTAACTCTGTGAGTGGAAGTCACACATCACAGAGCAGTTTCTCAGAAAGCATCTTTCCAGATTTCATCTGAGGATATTTCCTATTTCACCATAGCCCTCTATGGGGTTCCAAATATCACTTTGCCAATTCCACAAGAACTGTCTTAGCGAAAGGCTTCTTGAGGGGAAAGCTGTAACTCTGTGAGATGATTTCACAGAACACAAAGAAGTTTCTCAGAAAGCTTCTTTCTCTTTGTTATCGGAGGATATTTCCTTTGGCCCTATAGTCTTCAAAGGGATCGGAAATACCTGTTCTCAGATTCCACAGAAATAAGGCTAGCAAAGAGATCCACGAAACACAGATGTAACTCTGTGAGTGGAAGTCACACATCACAGAGCGGTTTCTCAGAAAGCTTCTTTCCCGATATCATCTGAGGATACTTCCTTTTTCACCATAGCACTCTATGGGCTTCCAAATATCACTTTGCCAATTCTACAAGAACTGTCTTAGCGAAAGGCTTCTTGAGGGGAAAGCTGTAACTCTGTGAGATGATATCACAGAACACAAAGAAGTTTCTCAGAAAGCTTCTTTCTCTTTGTTATCGGAGGATATTTCCTTTAGCCCTATAGTCTTCAAAGGGATCCGAAATATCTGTTCTCAGATTCCACAGAAATAAGGCTAGCAAAGAGATCCACGAAATACAGATGTAACTCTGTGAGTGGAAGTCACACATCACAGAGCAGTTTCTCAGAAAGCATCTTTCCAGATTTCATCTGAGGATATTTCCTATTTCACCATAGCCCTCTATGGGGTTCCAAATATCACTTTGCCAATTCCACAAGAACTGTCTTAGCGAAAGGCTTCTTGAGGGGAAAGCTGTAACTCTGTGAGATGATTTCACAGAACACAAAGAAGTTTCTCAGAAAGCTTCTTTCTCTTTGTTATCGGAGGATATTTCCTTTGGCCCTGTAGTCTTCAAAGGGATCGGAAATATCTGTTCTCAGATTCCACAGAAATAAGGCTAGCAAAGAGATCCACGAAATACAGATGTAACTCTGTGAGTGGAAGTCACACATCACAGAGCGGTTTCTCAGAAAGCTTCTTTCCCGATTTCATCTGAGGATACTTCCTTTTTCACCATAGCACTCTATGGGCTTCCAAATTTCACTTTGCCAATTCCACAAGAACTGTCTTAGCGAAAGGCTTCTTGAGGGGAAAGCTGTAACTCTGTGAGATGATATCACAGAACACAAAGAAGTTTCTCAGAAAGCTTCTTTCTCTTTGTTATCGGAGGATATTTCCTTTGGCCCTATAGTCGTCAAAGGGATCCGAAATACCTGTTCTCAGATTCCACAGAAATAAGGCTAGCAAAGAGATCCACGAAATACAGATGTAACTCTGTGAGTGGAAGTCACACATCACAGAGCAGTTTCTCAGGAAGCTTCTTTCCAGATTTCATCTGAGGATATTTCCTTTTTCTCCATAGCCCTCTATGGGTTTCCAAATATCACTTTGCCAATTCCACAAGAACTGTCTTAGCGAAAGGCTTCTTGAGGGGAAAGCTGTAACTCTGTGAGATGATTTCACAAAACACAAAGAAGTTTCTCAGAAAGCTTCTTTCTCTTTGTTATCGGAGGATATTTCCTTTGCCTTATAGTCTTCAAAGGGATTGGAAATATCTGTTCTCAGATTCCACAGAATTAAGGCTAGCAAAGAGATCCACGAAATACAGGTGTAACTCTGTGAGATGAATGAACAGAACACTAAGCAGTTTCTCAGAAAACTTCTATCCAGATTTCATCTGAGGATATTTCATTTTTCCTTGAGGGGAAAGCTGTAACTCTGTGAGATGATTTCACAGAACACAAAGAAGTTTCTCAGAAAGCTTCTTTCTCTTTGTTATCGGAGGATATTTCCTTTGGCCCTGTAGTCTTCAAAGGGATCGGAAATATCTGTTCTCAGATTCCACAGAAATAAGGCTAGCAAAGAGATCCACGAAATACAGATGTAACTCTGTCAGTGGAAGTCACACATCACAGAGCGGTTTCTCAGAAAGCTTCTTTCCCGATTTCTCTGAGGATACTTCCTTTTTCACCATAGCACTCTATGGGCTTCCAAATATCACTTTGCCAATTCCACAAGAACTGTCTTAGCGAAAGGCTTCTTGAGGGGAAAGCTGTAACTCTGTGAGATGATTTCAAAGAACACAAAGAAGTTTCTCAGAAAGCTTCTTTCTCTTTGTTATCGGAGGATATTTCCTTTGGCCCTATAGTCTTCAAAGGGATCCGAAATATCTGTTCTCAGATTCCACAGAAATAAGGCTAGCAAAGAGATCCACGAAATACAGATGTAACTCTGTGAGTTGAATGAACAGAACACTAAGCAGTTTCTCAGAAAGCTTCTATCCAGATTTCATCTGAGGATATTTCCTTTTTCACCATAGCCCTCTATGGTCTTCCAAATATCACTTTACCAATTCCACAAGAACTGTCTTAGCGAAGGCTTCTTGAGGGGAAAGCTGTAACTCTGTGAGATGATTTCACAGAACACAAAGAAGTTTCTCAGAAAGCTTCTTTCTCTTTGTTATCCGAGGATATTTCCTTTGGCCCTATAGTCTTCAAAGGGATCCGAAATATCTGTTCTCAGATTCCACAGAAATAAGGCTACCAAAGAGATCCACGAAATACAGATGTAACTCTGTGAGTGGAAGTCACACATCACAGAGCAGTTTCTCAGAAAGCTTCTGTCCAGATTTCATCTGAGGATATTTCCTTTTTCAGCATATCTCTCTATGGGCTTCCAAATACAACTTTGCCAATTCCACAAGAACTGTCTTAGCGAAAGGCTTCTTGAGGGGAAAGCTGTAACTCTGTGAGATGATTTCACAGAACACAAAGAAGTTTCTCAGAAAGCTTCTTTCTCTTTGTTATCGGAGGATATTTCCTTTGCCCTATAGTCTTCAAAGGGATTGGAAATATCTGTTCTCAGATTCCACAGAATTAAGGCTAGCAAAGAGATCCACGAAATACAGATGTAACTATGTGAGATGAATGAACAGAACACTAAGCAGTTTCTCAGAAAGCTTCTATCCAGATTTCATCTGAGGATATTTCATTTTTCACTATAGCCCTCTAGGGGCTTCCAAATATCACTTTGCCAATTCCACAAGAGCTGTCTTAGCGAAAGGCTTCTTGAGGGGAAAGCTGTAACTCTGTGAGATGATTTCACAGAACACAAAGAAGTTTCTCAGAAAGCTTCTTTCTCTTTGTTATCGGAGGATATTTCCTTTGGCCCTGTAGTCTTCAAAGGGATCGGAAATATCTGTTCTCAGATTCCACAGAAATAAGGCTAGCAAAGAGACCCACGAAATACAGATGTAACTCTGTCAGTGGAAGTCACACATCACAGAGCGGTTTCTCAGAAAGCTTCTTTCCCGATTTCATCTGAGGATACTTCCTTTTTCACCATAGCACTCTATGGGCTTCCAAATATCACTTTGCCAATTCCACAAGAACTGTCTTAGCGAAAGGCTTCTTGAGGGGAAAGCTGTAACTCTGTGAGATGATTTCAAAGAACACAAAGAAGTTTCTCAGAAAGCTTCTTTCTCTTTGTTATCGGAGGATATTTCCTTTGGCCCTATAGTCTTAAAAGGGATCCGAAATATCTGTTCTCAGATTCCACAGAAATAAGGCTACCAAAGAGATCCACGAAATACAGATGTAACTCTGTGAGTGGAAGTCACACATCACAGAGCAGTTTCTCAGAAAGCTTCTGTCCAGATTTCATCTGAGGATATTTCCTTTTTCAGCATATCTCTCTATGGGCTTCCAAATATCACTTTGCAATTCCACAAGAACTGTCTTAGCGAAAGGCTTCTTGAGGGGAAAGCTGTAACTCTGTGAGATGATTTCACAGAACACAAAGAAGTTTCTCAGAAAGCTTCTTTCTCTTTGTTATCGGAGGATATTTCCTTTGGCCCTATAGTCTTCAAAGGGATCCGGAATATCGGTTCTCAGATTCCACAGAAATAAGGCTAGCAAAGAGATCCACGAAATACGGATGTAACTCTGTGAGATGAATCAACAGATCACTAAGCAGTTTCTCAGAGAGCTTCTTTTCAGATTTCATCTGAGGATATTTCCTTTTTCAACACAGCCCTCTATGGGCTTCCAAATATCACTTTTCCAATTCCACAAGAACTGTGTTAGCGAAAGGGTTCTTGAGGGGAAAGCTGTAACTCTGTGAGATGATTTCACAGAACACAAAGAAGTTTCTCAGAAATCTTCCTTCTCTTTGTTATCGGAGGATATTTCCTTTGGCCCTATAGTCTTCAAAGGGATCCGAAATATCTGTTCTCAGATTCCACAGAAATAAGGCTAGCAAAGAGATCCACGAAGTATAGATGTAACTCTGTGGGTGGAGGTCACACTTCACAGAGCAGTTTCTCAGAAAGCTTCTTTCCAGATTTCATCTGAGGATATTTCCTTTTTCACCGTAACCCACTATGGGCTTCCAAATATCACTTTGCCAATTCCACAAGAACTGCCTTAGCGAAAGGCTTCTTGAGCGGAAAGCTGTAACTCTGTGAGATGATTTCACAGAACACAAAGAAGTTTCTCAGAAAGCTTCTTTCTCTTTGTTATCGGAGGATATTTCCTTTGGCCCTATAGTCTTCAAAGGGATCCGAAATATCTGTTCTCAGATTCCACAGAAATAAGGCTAGCAAAGAGATCCACGAAATGCAGGTGTAACTCTGTGAGTGGAAGTCACACATCACAGAGCGGTTTCTCAGAAAGCTTCTTTCCCGATTTCATCTGAGGATACTTCCTTTTTCACCATAGCACTCTATGGGCTTCCAAATATCACTTTGCCATTTCCACAAAAACTGTCTTAGCGAAAGGCTTCTTGAGGGGAAAGCTGTAACTCTGTGAGATGATATCACAGAACACAAAGAAGTTTCTCAGAAAGCTTCTTTCTCTTTGTTATCGGAGGATATTTCCTTTGGCCCTATAGTCGTCAAAGGGATCCGAAATACCTGTTCTCAGATTCCACAAAAATAAGGCTAGCAAAGAGATCCACGAAATAAAGATGTAACTCTGTGAGTGGAAGTCACACATCACAGAGCAGTTTCTCAGGAAGCTTCTTTCCAGATTTCATCTGAGGATATTTCCTTTTTCTCCATAGCCCTCTATGGGTTTCCAAATATCACTTTGCCAATTCCACAAGAACTGTCTTAGCGAAAGGCTTCTTGAGGGGAAAGCTGTAACTCTGTGAGATGATTTCACAGAACACAAAGAAGTTTCTCAGAAAGCTTCTTTCTCTTTGTTATCGGAGGATATTTCCTTTGCCCTATAGTCTTCAAAGGGATTGGAAATATCTGTTCTCAGATTCCACAGAATTAAGGCTAGCAAAGAGATCCACGAAATACAGATGTAACTCTGTGAGATGAATGAACAGAACACTAAGTAGTTTTTCAGAAAGCTTCTATCCAGATTTCATCTGAGGATATTTCATTTTTCACTATAGCCCTCTAGGGGCTTCCAAATATCACTTTGCCAATTCCACAAGAGCTGTCTTAGCGAAAGGCTTCTTGAGGGGAAAGCTGTAACTCTGTGAGATGATTTCAAAGAACACAAAGAAGTTTCTCAGAAAGCTTCTTTCTCTTTGTTATCGGAGGATATTTCCTTTGGCCCTGTAGTCTTCAAAGGGATCGGAAATATCTGTTCTCAGATTCCACAGAAATAAGGCTAGCAAAGAGATCCACGAAATACAGATGTAAGTCTGTGAGTGGAAGTCACACATCACAGAGCACTTTCTCAGAAAGCTTCTTTCCAGATTTCATCTGAGGATATTTCCTTTTTCACCGTAGCCCTCTCTGGTCTTCCAAATATCACTTTACCAATTCCACAAGAACTGTCTTAGCGAAGGCTTCTTGAGGGGAAAGCTGTAACTCTGTGAGATGATTTCACAGAACACAAAGAAGTTTCTCAGAAAGCTTCTTTCTCTTTGTTATCGGAGGATATTTCCTTTGGCCCTATAGTCTTCAAAGGGATCCGAAATATCTGTTCTCAGATTCCACAGAAATAAGGCTACCAAAGAGATCCACGAAATACAGATGTAACTCTGTGAGTGGAAGTCACACATCACAGAGCAGTTTCTCAGAAAGCATCTGTCCAGATTTCATCTGAGGATATTTCCTTTTTCAGCATATCTCTCTATGGGCTTCCAAATATCACTTTGCCAATTCCACAAGAACTGTCTTAGCGAAAGGCTTCTTGAGGGGAAAGCTGTAACTCTGTGAGATGATTTCACAGAACACAAAGAAGTTTCTCAGAAAGCTTCTTTCTCTTTGTTATCGGAGGATATTTCCTTTGGCCCTATAGTCTTCAAAGGGATCCGAAATATCTGTTCTCAGATTCCACAGAAATAAGGCTAGCAAAGAGATCCACGAAATACGGATGTAACTCTGTGAGATGAATCAACAGAACACTAAGCAGTTTCTCAGAGAGCTTCTTTTCAGATTTCATCTGAGGATATTTCCTTTTTCACCATAGCCCTCTATGGGCTTCCAAATATCACTTTGCCAATTCCACAAGAACTGTCTTAGCGAAAGGGTTCTTCAGGGAAAGCTGTAACTCTGTGAGATGATTTCACAGAACACAAAGAAGTTTCTCAGAAATCTTCTTTCTCTTTGTTATCGGAGGATATTTCCTTAGGCCCTATAGTCTTCAAAGGGATCCGAAATATCTGTTCTCAGATTCCACAGAAATAAGGCTAGCAGAGAGATCCACGAAATACAGGTGTAACTCTGTGAGTGGAAGTCACACATCACAGAGCGGTTTCTCAGAAAGCTTCATTCCCGATTTCATCTGAGGATACTTCCTTTTTCACCATAGCACTCTATGGGCTTCCAAATATCACTTTGCCAATTCCACAAGAACTGTCTTAGCGAAAGGCTTCTTGAGGGGAAAGCTGTAACTCTGTGAGATGATTTCACAGAACACAAAGAAGTTTCTCAGAAAGCTTCTTTCTCTTTGTTATCGGAGGATATTTCCTTTGCCCTATAGTCTTCAAAGGGATTGGAAATATCTGTTCTCAGATTCCACAGAATTAAGGCTAGCAAAGAGATCCACGAAATACAGATGTAACTCTGTGAGATGAATGAACAGAACACTAAGCAGTTTCTCAGAAAGCTTCTATCCAGATTTCATCTGAGGATATTTCATTTTTCACCATAGCCCTCTAGGGGCTTCCAAATATCACTTTGCCAATTCCACAAGAGCTGTCTTAGCGAAAGGCTTCTTGAGGGGAAAGCTGTAACTCTGTGAGATGATTTCACAGAACACCAAGAAGTTTCTCAGAAAGCTTCTTTCTCTTTGTTATCGGAGGATATTTCCTTTGGCCCTGTAGTCTTCAAAGGGATCGGAAATATCTGTTCTCAGATTCCACAGAAATAAGGCTAGCAAAGAGATCCACGAAAAACAGATGTAACTCTGTCAGTGGAAGTCACACATCACAGAGCGGTTTCTCAGAAAGCTTCTTTCCCGATTTCATCTGAGGATACTTCCTTTTTCACCATAGCCCTCTATGGGCTTCCAAATATCACTTTGCCAATTCCACAAGAACTGTCTTAGCGAAAGGCTTCTTGAGGGGAAAGCTGTAACTCTGTGAGATGATTTCAAAGAACACAAAGAAGTTTCTCAGAAAGCTTCTTTCTCTTTGTTATCGGATGATATTTCCTTTGGCCCTGTAGTCTTCAAAGGGATCCGAAATATCTTTTCTCAGATTCCACAGAAATAAGGCTAGCAAAGAGATCCACGAAATACAGATGTAACTCTGTGAGTGGAAGTCACACATCACAGAGCACTTTCTCAGAAAGCTTCTTTCCAGATTTCATCTGAGGATATTTCCTTTTTCACCGTAGCCCTCTATGGTCTTCCAAATATCACTTTACCAATTCCACAAGAACTGTCTTAGCGAAGGCTTCTTGAGGGGAAAGCTGTAACTCTGTGAGATGATTTCACAGAACACAGAGAAGTTTCTCAGAAAGCTTCTTTCTCTTTGTTATCGGAGGATATTTCCTTTGGCCCTATAGTCTTCAAAGGGATCCGAAATATCTGTTCTCAGATTCCACAGAAATAAGGCTACCAAAGAGATCCACGAAATACAGATGTAACTCTGTGAGTGGAAGTCACACATCACAGAGCAGTTTCTCAGAAAGCTTCTGTCCAGATTTCATCTGAGGATATTTCCTTTTTCAGCATATCTCTCTATGGGCTTCCAAATATCACTTTGCAATTCCACAAGAACTGTCTTAGCGAAAGGCTTCTTGAGGGGAAAGCTGTAACTCTGTGAGATGATTTCACAGAACACAAAGAAGTTTCTCAGAAAGCTTCTTTCTCTTTGTTATCGGAGGATATTTCCTTTGGCCCTATAGTCTTCAAAGGGATCCGAAATATCGGTTCTCAGATTCCACAGAAATAAGGCTAGCAAAGAGATCCACGAAATACGGATGTAACTCTGTGAGATGAATCAACAGAACACTAAGCAGTTTCTCAGAGAGCTTCTTTTCAGATTTCATCTGAGGATATTTCCTTTTTCACCATAGCCCTCTATGGGCTTCCAAATATCACTTTGCCAATTCCACAAGAACTGTCTTAGCGAAAGGGTTCTTCAGGGAAAGCTGTAACTCTGTGAGATGATTTCACAGAACACAAAGAAGTTTCTCAGAAATCTTCTTTCTCTTTGTTATCGGAGGATATTTCCTTTGGCCCTATAGTCTTCAAAGGGATCCGAAATATCTGTTCTCAGATTCCACAGAAATAAGGCTAGCAAAGAGATCCACGAAATACGGATGTAACTCTGTGAGATGGATCAACAGATCACTAAGCAGTTTCTCAGAGAGCTTCTTTTCAGATTTCATCTGAGGATATTTCCTTTTTCAACACAGCCCTCTATGGGCTTCCAAATATCACTTTTCCAATTCCACAAGAACTGTCTTAGCGAAAGGGTTCTTGAGGGGAAAGCTGTAACTCTGTGAGATGATTTCACAGAACACAAAGAAGTTTCTCAGAAATCTTCCTTCTCTTTGTTATCGGAGGATATTTCCTTTGGCCCTGTAGTCTTCAAAGGGATCCGAAATATCTATTCTCAGATTCCACAGAAATAAGGCTAGCAAAGAGATCCACGAAGTACAGATGTAACTCTGTGGGTGGAAGTCACACTTCACAGAGCAGTTTCTCAGAAAGCTTCTTTCCAGATTTCATCTGAGGATATTTCCTTTTTCACCGTAGGCCACTATGGGCTTCCAAATATCACTTTGCCAATTCCACAAGAACTGCCTTAGCGAAAGGCTTCTTGAGGGGAAAGCTTTAACTCTGTGAGATGATTTCACAGAACACAAAGAAGTTTCTCAGAAAGCTTCTTTCTCTTTGTTATCGGAGGATATTTCCTTTGGCCCTATAGTCTTCAAAGGGATCCGAAATATCTGTTCTCAGATTCCACAGAAATAAGGCTAGCAAAGAGATCCACGAAATGCAGGTGTAACTCTGTGAGTGGAAGTCACACATCACAGAGCGTTTTCTCAGAAAGCTTCTTTCCCGATTTCATCTGAGGATACTTCCTTTTTCACCATAGCACTCTATGGGCTTCCAAATATCACTTTGACAATTCCACAACAACTGTCTTAGCGAAAGGCTTCTTGAGGGGAAAGCGGTAACTCTGTGAGATGATATCACAGAACACAAAGAAGTTTCTCAGAAAGCTTCTTTCTCTTTGTTATCGGAGGATATTTCCTTTGGCCCTATAGTCGTCAAAGGGATTCGAAATACCTGTTCTCAGATTCCACAGAAATAAGGCTAGCAAAGAGATCCACGAAATACAGATGTAACTCTGTGAGTGGAAGTCACACATCACAGAGCAGTTTCTCAGGAAGCTTCTTTCCAGATTTCATCTGAGGATATTTCCTTTTTCTCCATAGCCCTCTATGGGTTTCCAAATATCACTTTGCCAATTCCACAAGAACTGTCTTAGCGAAAGGCTTCTTGAGGGGAAAGCTGTAACTCTGTGAGATGATTTCACAGAACACAAAGAAGTTTCTCAGAAAGCTTCTTTCTCTTTGTTATCGGAGGATATTTCCTTTGCCCTATAGTCTTCAAAGGGATTGGAACTATCTGTTCTCAGATTCCACAGAATTAAGGCTAGCAAAGAGATCCACGAAATACAGATGTAACTCTGTGAGATGAATGAACAAAACACTAAGCAGTTTCTCAGAAAGCTTCTATCCAGATTTCATCTGAGGATATTTCCTTTTTCACCATAGCCCTCTATGGGCTTCCAAATATCACTTTGCCAATTCCACAAGAACTGTCTTAGCGAAAGGCTTCTTGAGGGGAAAGCTGTAACTCTGTGAGATGATTTCAAAGAACACAAAGAAGTTTCTCAGAAAGCTTCTTTCTCTTTGTTATCGGAGGATATTTCCTTTGGCCCTATAGTCGTCAAAGGGATCCGAAATATCTGTTCTCAGATTCCACAGAAATAAGGCTAGCAAAGAGATCCACGAAATACAGATGTAACTCTGTGAGTGGAAGTCTCACATCACAGAGCAGTTTCTCAGAAAGCTTCTTTCCAGATTTCATCTGAGGATATTTCCTTTTTCACCATAGCCCTCTATGGGCTTCCAAATATCACTTTACCAATTCCGCAAGAACTGTCTTAGCGAAAGGCTTCTTGAGGGGAAAGCTGTAACTCTGTGAGATGATTTCACAGAACACAAAGAAGTTTCTCAGAAAGCTTCTTTCTCTTTGTTATCGGAGGATATTTCCTTTGGCCCTGTAGTCTTCAAAGGGATCCGAAATATCTTTTCTCAGATTCCACAGAAATAAGGCTAGCAAAGAGATCCACGAAATACAGATGTAACTCTGTGAGTGGAAGTCACACATCACAGAGCACTTTCTCAGAAAGCTTCTTTCCAGATTTCATATGAGGATATTTCCTTTTTCACCGTAGCCCTCTATGGTCTTCCAAATATCACTTTACCAATTCCACAAGAACTGTCTTAGCGAAGGCTTCTTGAGGGGAAAGCTGTAACTCTGTGAGATGATTTCACAGAACACAGAGAAGTTTCTCAGAAAGCTTCTTTCTCTTTGTTATCGGAGGATATTTCCTTTGGCCCTATAGTCTTCAAAGGGATCCGAAATATCTGTTCTCAGATTCCACAGAAATAAGGCTACCAAAGAGATCCACGAAATACAGATGTAACTCTGTGAGTGGAAGTCACACATCACAGAGCAGTTTCTCAGAAAGCTTCTGTCCAGATTTCATCTGAGGATATTTCCTTTTTCAGCATATCTCTCTATGGGCTTCCAAATATCACTTTGCAATTCCACAAGAACTGTCTTAGCGAAAGGCTTCTTGAGGGGAAAGCTGTAACTCTGTGAGATGATTTCACAGAACACAAAGAAGTTTCTCAGAAAGCTTCTTTCTCTTTGTTATCGGAGGATATTTCCTTTGGCCCTATAGTCTTCAAAGGGATCCGAAATATCGGTTCTCAGATTCCACAGAAATAAGGCTAGCAAAGAGATCCACGAAATACGGATGTAACTCTGTGAGATGAATCAACAGAACACTAAGCAGTTTCTCAAAGAGCTTCTTTTCAGATTTCATCTGAGGATATTTCCTTTTTCACCATAGCCCTCTATGGGCTTCCAAATATCACTTTGCCAATTCCACAAGAACTGTCTTAGCGAAAGGGTTCTTCAGGGAAAGCTGTAACTCTGTGAGATGATTTCACAGAACACAAAGAAGTTTCTCAGAAATCTTCTTTCTCTTTGTTATCGGAGGATATTTCCTTTGGCCCTATAGGCTTCAAAGGGATCCGAAATATCTGTTCTCAGATTCCACAGAAATAAGGCTAGCAAAGAGATCCACGAAATACGGATGTAACTCTGTGAGATGGATCAACAGATCACTAAGCAGTTTCTCAGAGAGCTTCTTTTCAGATTTCATCTGAGGATATTTCCTTTTTCAACACAGCCCTCTATGGGCTTCCAAATATCACTTTTCCAATTCCACAAGAACTGTCTTAGCGAAAGGGTTCTTGAGGGGAAAGCTGTAACTCTGTGAGATGATTTCACAGAACACAAAGAAGTTTCTCAGAAATCTTCCTTCTCTTTGTTATCGGAGGATATTACCTTTGGCCCTATAGTCTTCAAAGGGATCCGAAATATCTGTTCTCAGATTCCACAGAAATAAGGCTAGCAAAGAGATCCACGAAGTACAGATGTAACTCTGTGGGTGGAAGTCACACTTCACAGAGCAGTTTCTCAGAAAGCTTCTTTCCAGATTTCATCTGAGGATATTTCCTTTTTCACCGTAGCCCACTATGGGCTTCCAAATATCACTTTGCCAATTCCACAAGAACTGCCTTAGCGAAAGGCTTCTTGAGGGGAAAGCTTTAACTCTGTGAGATAATTTCACAGAACACAAAGAAGTTTCTCAGAAAGCTTCTTTCTCTTTGTTATCGGAGGATATTTCCTTTGGCCCTATAGTCTTCAAATGGATCCGAAATATCTGTTCTCAGATTCCACAGAAATAAGGCTAGCAAAGAGATCCACGAAATGCAGGTGTAACTCTGTGAGTGGAAGTCACACATCACAGAGCGGTTTCTCAGAAAGCTTCTTTCCCGATTTCATCTGAGGATACTTCCTTTTTCACCATAGCACTCTATGGGCTTCCAAATATCACTTTGACAATTCCACAACAACTGTCTTAGCGAAAGGCTTCTTGAGGGGAAAGCTGTAACTCTGTGAGATGATATCACAGAACACAAAGAAGTTTCTCAGAAAGCTTCTTTCTCTTTGTTATCGGAGGATATTTCCTTTGGCCCTATAGTCGTCAAAGGGATCCGAAATACCTGTTCTCAGATTCCACAGAAATAAGGCTAGCAAAGAGATCCACGAAATACAGATGTAACTCTGTGAGTGGAAGTCACACATCACAGAGCAGTTTCTCAGGAAGCTTCTTTCCAGATTTCATCTGAGGATATTTCCTTTTTCTCCATAGCCCTCTATGGGTTTCCAAATATCACTTTGCCAATTCCACAAGAACTGTCTTAGCGAAAGGCTTCTTGAGGGGAAAGCTGTAACTCTGTGAGATGATTTCACAGAACACAAAGAAGTTTCTCAGAAAGCTTCTTTCTCTTTGTTATCGGAGGATATTTCCTTTGCCCTATAGTCTTCAAAGGGATTGGAACTATCTGTTCTCAGATTCCACAGAATTAAGGCTAGCAAAGAGATCCACGAAATACAGATGTAACTCTGTGAGATGAATGAACAGAACACTAAGCAGTTTTTCAGAAAGCTTCTATCCAGTTTTCATCTGAGGATATTTCATTTTTCACTATACCCCTCTAGGGGCTTCCAAATATCACTTTGCCAATTCCACAAGAGCTGTCTTAGCGAAAGGCTTCTTGAGGGGAAAGCTGTAACTCTGTGAGATGATTTCACAGAACACAAAGAAGTTTCTCAGAAAGCTTCTTTCTCTTTGTTATCGGAGGATATTTCCTTTGGCCCTGTAGTCTTCAAAGGGATCGGAAATATCTGTTCTCAGATTCCACAGAAATAAGGCTAGCAAAGAGATCCACGAAATACAGATGTAACTCTGTCAGTGGAAGTCACACATCACAGAAAGGTTTCTCAGAAAGCTTCTTTCCCGATTTCATCTGAGGATACTTCCTTTTTCACCATAGCACTCTGTGGGCTTCCAAATATCACTTTGCCAATTCCACAAGAACTGTCTTAGCGAAAGGCTTCTTGAAGGGAAAGCTGTAACTCTGTGAGATGATTTCAAAGAACACAAAGAAGTTTCTCAGAAACCTTCTTTCTCTTTGTTATCGGAGGATATTTCCTTTGGCCCTATAGTTTCAAAGAGATCCGAAATATCTGTTCTCAGATTCCACAGAAATAAGGCTAGCAAAGAGATCCACGAAATACAGATGTAACTCTGTGAGATGAATGAACAAAACACTAAGCAGTTTCTCAGAAAGCTTCTATCCAGATTTCATCTGAGGATATTTCCTTTTTCACCATAGCCCTCTATGGGCTTCCAAATATCACTTTGCCAATTCCAAAAGAACTGTCTTAGCGAAAGGCTTCTTGAGGGGAAAGCTGTAACTCTGTGAGATGATTTCAAAGAACACAAAGAAGTTTCTCAGAAAGCTTCTTTCTCTTTGTTATCGGTGGATATTTCCTTTGGCCCTATAGTCTTCAAAGGGATCCGAAATATCTGTTCTCAGATTCCACAGAAATAAGGCTAGCAAAGAGATCCACGAAATACAGATGTAACTCTGTGAGATGAATGAACAGAACACTAAGCAGTTTCTCAGAAAGCTTCTATCCAGATTTCATCTGAGGATATTTCCTTTTTCACCATAGCCCTCTATGGGCTTCCAAATATCACTTTTCCAATTCCACAAGAACTGTCTTAGGGAAAGGCTTCTTGAGGGGAAAGCTGTAACTCTGTGAGATGATTTCACAGAACACAAAGAAGTTTCTCAGAAAGCTTCTTTCTCTTTGTTATCGGAGGATATTTCCTTTGGCCCTATAGTCTTCAAAGGGATCAGAAATATCTGTTCTCACATTCCACAGAAATAAGGCTAGCAAAGAGATCCACGAAATACAGATGTAACTCTGTGAGTGGAAGTCTCACATCACAGAGCAGTTTCTCAGAAAGCTTCTTTCCAGATTTCATCTGAGGATATTTCCTTTTTCACCATAGCCCTCTATGGGCTTCCAAATATCACTTTACCAATTCCGCAAGAACTGTCTTAGCGAAAGGCTTCTTGAGGGGAAAGCTGTAACTCTGTGAGATGATTTCACAGAACACAAAGAAGTTTCTCAGAAAGCTTCTTTCTCTTTGTTATCGGAGGATATTTCCTTTGGCCCTGTAGTCTTCAAAGGGATCCGAAATATCTGTTCTCAGATTCCACAGAAATAAGGCTAGCAAAGAGATCCACGAAATACAGATGTAACTCTGTGAGTGGAAGTCACACATCACAGAGCACTTTCTCAGAAAGCTTCTTTCCAGATTTCATCTGAGGATATTTCCTTTTTCACCGTAGCCCTCTCTGGTCTTCCAAATATCACTTTACCAATTCCACAACAAATGTCTTAGCGAAGTCTTCTTGAGGGGAAAGCTGTAACTCTGTGAGATGATTTCACAGAACACAAAGAAGTTTCTCAGAAAGCTTCTTTCTCTTTGTTATCGGAGGATATTTCCTTTGGCCCTATAGTCTTCAAAGGGATCCGAAATATCTGTTCTCAGATTCCACAGAAATAAGGCTACCAAAGAGATCCACGAAATACAGATGTAACTCTGTGAGTGGAAGTCACACATCACAGAGCAGTTTCTCAGAAAGCTTCTCTCCAGATTTCATCTGAGGATATTTCCTTTTTCAGCATATCTCTCTATGGGCTTCCAAATATCACTTTGCCAATTCCACAAGAACTGTCTTAGCGAAAGGCTTCTTGAGGGGAAAGCTGTAACTCTGTGAGATGATTTCACAGAACACAAAGAAGTTTCTCAGAAAGCTTCTTTCTCTTTGTTATCGGAGGATATTTCCTTTGGCCCTATAGTCTTCAAAAGGATCCGAAATATCTGTTCTCAGATTCCACAGAAATAAGGCTAGCAAAGAGATCCACGAAATACGGATGTAACTCTGTGAGATGAATCAACAGAACACTAAGCAGTTTCTCAAGAGCTTCTTTTCAGATTTCATCTGAGGATATTTCCTTTTTCACCATAGCCCTCTATGGGGTTCCAAATATCACTTTGCCAATTCCACAAGAACTATCTTAGCGAAAGGGTTCTTCAGGGAAAGCTGTAACTCTGTGAGATGATTTCACAGAACACAAAGAAGTTTCTCAGAAATCTTCTTTCTCTTTGTTATCGGAGGATATTTCCTTTGGCCCTATAGTCTTCAAAGGGATCGGAAATATCTGTTCTCAGATTCCACAGAAATAAGGCTAGCAAAGAGATCCACGAAATACAGGTGTAACTCTGTGAGTGGAAGTCACACATCACAGAGCAGTTTCTCAGAAAGCTTCTTTCCGGATTTCATCTGAGGATATTCCCTTTTTCACCATAGCCCTCTCTGGGCTTCCAAATATCACTTTGCCAATTCCACAAGAACTGTCGTAGGGAAAGACTTCTTGAGGGAAAAGCTGTAACTCTGCGAGATGATTTCACAGAACACAAAGAAGTTTCTCAGAAAGCTTCATTCTCTTTGTTATCGGAGGATATTTCCTTTGGCCATTTAGTCTTCAAAGAGATCCGAAATATCTGTTCTCAGATTCCACAGAAATAAGGCTAGCAAAGAGATCCACGAAATACAGATGTAACTCTGTGAGTCGAAATCACACATCACAGAGCAGTTTCTCAGAAAGCTTCTCTCCAGATTTCATCTGAGGATATTTCCTTTTTCACCATAGCCCTCTATGGGCTTCAAAATATCACTTTGCCAATTCCACAAGAACTGTCTTAGCGAAAGGCTTCTTGAGGGGAAAGCTGTAACTCTGTGAGATGATTTCACAGAACACAAAGAAGTTTCTCAGAAATCTTCTTTCTCTTTGTTATCGGAGGATATTTCCTTTAGCCCTATAGTCTTCAAAGGGATCCGAAATATCTGTTCTCAGATTCCACAGAAATAAGGCTAGCAAAGAGATCCACGAAATACAGATGTAACTCTGTGAGTGGAAGTCACACATCACAGAGCAGTTTCTCAGAAAGCATCTTTCCAGATTTCATCTGAGGATATTTCCTATTTCACCATAGCCCTCTATGGGGTTCCAAATATCACTTTGCCAATTCCACAAGAACTGTCTTAGCGAAAGGCTTCCTGAGGGGAAAGCTGTAACTCTGCGAGATGATTTCACAGAACACAAAGAAGTTTCTCAGAAAGCTTCTTTCTCTTTGTTATCGGAGGATATTTCCTTTGGCCATTTAGTCTTCAAAGAGATCCGAAATATCTGTTCTCAGATTCCACAGAAATAAGGCTAGCAAAGAGATCCACGAAATACAGATGTAACTCTGTGAGTCGAAATCACACATCACAGAGCAGTTTCTCAGAAAGCTTCTCTCCAGATTTCATCTGAGGATATTTCCTTTTTCACCATAGCCCTCTATGGGCTTCCAAATATCACTTTGCCAATTCCACAAGAACTGTCTTAGCGAAAGGCTTCTTGAGGGGAAAGCTGTAACTCTGTGAGATGATTTCACAGAACACAAAGAAGTTTCTCAGAAAGCTTCTTTCTCTTTGTATCGGAGGATATTTCCTTTGGCCCTGTAGTCTTCAAAGGGATCGGAAATATCTGTTCTCAGATTCCACAGAAATAAGGCTAGCAAAGAGATCCACGAAATACAGATGTAACTCTGTGAGTGGAAGTCACACATCACAGAGCGGTTTCTCAGAAAGCTTCTTTCCCGATTTCATCTGAGGATACTTCCTTTTTCACCATTGCACTCTATGGGCTTCCAAATATCACTTTGCCAATTCCACAAGAACTGTCTTAGCGAAAGGCTTCTTGAGGGGAAAGCTGTAACTCTGTGAGATGATATCACAGAACACAAAGAAGTTTCTCAGAAAGATTCTTTCTCTTTGTTATCGGAGGATATTTCCTTTAGCCCTATACTCTTCAAAGGGATCCGAAATATCTGTTCTCAGATTCCACAGAAATAAGGCTAGCAAAGAGATCCACGAAATACAGATGTAACTCTGTGAGTGGAAGTCACACATCACAGAGCAGTTTCTCAGAAAGCATCTTTCCAGATTTCATCTGACGATATTTCCTATTTCACCATAGCCCTCTATGGGGTTCCAAATATCACTTTGCCAATTCCACAAGAACTGTCTTAGCGAAAGGCTTCTTGAGGGGAAAGCTGTAACTCTGTGAGATGATTTCACAGAACACAAAGAAGTTTCTCAGAAATCTTCTTTCTCTTTGTTATCGGAGGATATTTCCTTTGGCCCTGTAGTCTTCAAAGGGATCGGAAATATCTGTTCTCAGATTCCACAGAAATAAGGCTAGCAAAGGGATCCACGAAATACAGATGTAACTCTGTGAGATGAATGAACAGAACTGTAAGCAGTTTCTCAGAAAGCTTCTTTCCAGGTTTCATCTGAGGATATTTCCTTTTTCACCATAGCCCTCTAAGGGCTTCCAAATATCACTTTGCCAGTTCCACAAGAACTGTCTTAGGGAAAGACTTCTTGAGGGGAAAGCTGTAACTCTGCGAGATGATTTCACAGAACACAAAGAAGTTTCTCAGAAAGCTTCTTTCTCTTTGTTATCGGAGGATATTTCCTTTGGCCATTTAGTCTTCAAAGAGATCCGAAATATCTGTTGTCAGATTCCACAGAAATAAGGCTAGCAAAGAGATCCACGAAATACAGATGTAACTCTGTGAGTCGAAATCACACATCACAGAGCAGTTTCTCAGAAAGCTTCTCTCCAGATTTCATCTGAGGATATTTCCTTTTTCACCATAGCCCTCTATGGGCTTCCAAATATCACTTTGCCAATTCCACAAGAACTGTCTTAGCGAAAGGCTTCTTGAGGGGAAAGCTGTAACTCTGTGAGATGATTTCAGAGAACACAAAGAAGTTTCTCAGAAATCTTCTTTCTCTTTGTTATCGGAGGATATTTCCTTTAGCCCTATAGTCTTCAAAGGGATCCGAAATATCTGTTCTCAGATTCCACAGAAATAAGGCTAGCAAAGAGATCCACGAAATACAGATGTAACTCTGTGAGTGGAAGTCACACATCACAGAGAAGTTTCTCAGAAAGCATCTTTCCAGATTTCATCTGAGGATATTTCCTATTTCACCATAGCCCTCTATGGGGTTCCAAATATCACTTTGCCAATTCCACAAGAACTGTCTTAGCGAAAGGCTTCTTGAGGGGAAAGCTGTAACTCTGCGAGATGATTTCACAGAACACAAAGAAGTTTCTCAGAAAGCTTCTTTCTCTTTGTTATCGGAGGATATTTCCTTTGGCCATTTAGTCTTCAAAGAGATCCGAAATATCTGTTCTCAGATTCCACAGAAATAAGGCTAGCAAAGAGATCCACGAAATACAGATGTAACTCTGTGAGATGAATGAACAGAACACTAAGCAGTTTCTCAGAAAGCTTCTATCCAGATTTCATCTGAGGATATTTCCTTTTTCACCATAGCCCTCTATGGGCTTCCAAATATCACTTTGCCAATTCCAAAAGAACTGTCTTAGAAAAAGGCTTCTTGAGGGGAAAGCTGTAACTCTGTGAGATGATTTCAAAGAACACAAAGAAGTTTCTCAGAAGGCTTCTTTCTCTTTGTTATCGGAGGATATTTCCTTTGGCCCTATAGTCTTCAAAGCGATCCGAAATATCTGTTCTCAGATTCCACAGAAATAAGGCTAGCAAAGAGATCCACGAAATACAGATGTAACTCTGTGAGAGGAATCAACAGATCACTAAGCAGTTTCTCAGAGAGCTTCTTTTCAGATTTCATCTGAGGATATTTCCTTTTTCACCATAGCCCTCTATGGGCTTCCAAATATCACTTTTCCAATTCCACAAGAACTGTCTTAGCGAAAGGCTTCTTGAGGGGAAAGCTGTAACTCTGTGAGATGATTTCACAGAACACAAAGAAGTTTCTCAGAAATCTTCTTTCTCTTTGTTATCGGAGGATATTTCCTTTGGCCCTATAGTCTTCAAAGGGATCCGAAATATCTGTTCTCAGATTCCACAGAAATAAGGCTAGCAAAGAGATCCACGAAGTACAGATGTAACTCTGTGGGTGGAAGTCACACTTCACATAGCAGTTTCTCAGAAAGCTTCTTTCCAGATTTCATCTGAGGATATTTCCTTTTTCACCGTAGCCCACTATGGGCTTCCAAATATCACTTTGCCAATTCCACAAGAACTGTCTTAGCGAAAGGCTTCTTGAGGGGAAAGCTGTAACTCTGTGAGATGATTTCACAGAACACAAAGAAGTTTCTCAGAAAGCTTCTTTCTCTTTCTTATCGGAGGATATTTCCTTTGGCCCTATAGTCTTCAAAGGGATCCGAAATATCTGTTCTCAGATTCCACAGAAATAAGGCTAGCAAAGAGATCCACGAAATACAGGTGTAACTCTGTGAGTGGAAGTCACACATCACAGAGCGGTTTCTCAGAAAGCTTCTTTCCCGATTTCATCTGAGGATACTTCCTTTTTCACCATAGCACTCTATGGGCTTCCAAATATCACTTTGACAATTCCACAAGAACTGTCTTAGCGAAAGGCTTCTTGAGGGAAAAGCTGTAACTCTGTGAGATGATATCACAGAACACAAAGAAGTTTCTCAGAAAGCTTCTTTCTCTTTGTTATCGGAGGATATTTCCTTTGGCCCTATAGTCGTCAAAGGGATCCGAAATACCTGTTCTCAGATTCCACAGAAATAAGGCTAGGAAAGAGATCCACGAAATACAGATGTAACTCTGTGAGTGGAAGTCACACATCACAGAGCAGTTTCTCAGGAAGCTTCTTTCCAGATTTCATCTGAGGATATTTCCTTTTTCTCCATAGCCCTCTATGGGTTTCCAAATATCACTTTGCCAATTCCACAAGAACTGTCTTAGCGAAAGGCTTCTTGAGGCGAAAGCTGTAACTCTGTGAGATGATTTCACAGAACACAAAGAAGTTTCTCAGAAAGCTTCTTTCTCTTTGTTATCGGAGGATATTTCCTTTGGCCCTATAGTCTTCAAAGGGATCGGAAATATCTGTTCTCAGATTCCACAGAAATAAGGCTAGCAAAGAGATCCACGAAATACAGGTGTAACTCTGTGAGTGGAAGTCACACATCACAGAGCAGTTTCTCAGAAAGCTTCTTTCCGGATTTCATCTGAGGATATTCCCTTTTTCACCATAGCCCTCTCTGGGCTTCCAAATATCACTTTGCCAATTCCACAAGAACTGTCTTAGGGAAAGACTTCTTGAGGGAAAAGCTGTAACTCTGCGAGATGATTTCACAGAACACAAAGAAGTTTCTCAGAAAGCTTCTTTCTCTTTGTTATCGGAGGATATTTCCTTTGGCCATTTAGTCTTCAAAGAGATCCGAAATATCTGTTCTCAGATTCCACAGAAATAAGGCTAGCAAAGAGATCCACGAAATACAGATGTAACTCTGTGAGTCGAAATCACACATCACAGAGCAGTTTCTCAGAAAGCTTCTCTCCAGATTTCATCTGAGGATATTTCCTTTTTCACCATAGCCCTCTATGGGCTTCAAAATATCACTTTGCCAATTCCACAAGAACTGTCTTAGCGAAAGGCTTCTTGAGGGGAAAGCTGTAACTCTGTGAGATGATTTCACAGAACACAAAGAAGTTTCTCAGAAATCTTCTTTCTCTTTGTTATCGGAGGATATTTCCTTTAGCCCTATAGTCTTCAAAGGGATCCGAAATATCTGTTCTCAGATTCCACAGAAATAAGGCTAGCAAAGAGATCCACGAAATACAGATGTAACTCTGTGAGTGGAAGTCACACATCACAGAGCAGTTTCTCAGAAAGCATCTTTCCAGATTTCATCTGAGGATATTTCCTATTTCACCATAGCCCTCTATGGGGTTCCAAATATCACTTTGCCAATTCCACAAGAACTGTCTTAGCGAAAGGCTTCCTGAGGGGAAAGCTGTAACTCTGCGAGATGATTTCACAGAACACAAAGAAGTTTCTCAGAAAGCTTCTTTCTCTTTGTTATCGGAGGATATTTCCTTTGGCCATTTAGTCTTCAAAGAGATCCGAAATATCTGTTCTCAGATTCCACAGAAATAAGGCTAGCAAAGAGATCCACGAAATACAGATGTAACTCTGTGAGTCGAAATCACACATCACAGAGCAGTTTCTCAGAAAGGTTCTTTCCAGATTACATCTGAGGATATTTCCTTTTTCACCATAGCCCTCTATGGGCTTCCAAATATCACTTTGCCAATTCCACAAGAACTGTCTTAGCGAAAGGCTTCTTGAGGGGAAAGCTGTAACTCTGTGAGATGATTTCACAGAACACAAAGAAGTTTCTCAGAAAGCTTCTTTCTCTTTGTTATCGGAGGATATTTCCTTTGGCCCTGTAGTCTTCAAAGGGATCGGAAATATCTGTTCTCAGATTCCACAGAAATAAGGCTAGCAAAGAGATCCACGAAATACAGATGTAACTCTGTGAGATGAATGAACAGAACTGTAAGCAGTTTCTCAGAAAGCTTCTTTCCAGATTTCATCTGAGGATATTTCCTTTTTCACCATAGCCCTCTATGGGCTTCCAAATATCACTTTGCCAGTTCCACAAGAACTGTCTTAGGGAAAGACTTCTTGAGGGGAAAGCTGTAACTCTGCGAGATGATTTCACAGAACACAAAGAAGTTTCTCAGAAAGCTTCTTTCTCTTTGTTATCGGAGGATATTTCCTTTGGCCATTTAGTCTTCAAAGAGATCCGAAATATCTGTTCTCAGATTCCACAGAAATAAGGCTAGCAAAGAGATCCACGAAATACAGATGTAACTCTGTGAGTCGAAATCACACATCACAGAGCAGTTTCTCAGAAAGCTTCTCTCCAGATTTCATCTGAGGATATTTCCTTTTTCACCATAGCCCTCTATGGGCTTCAAAATATCACTTTGCCAATTCCACAAGAACTGTCTTAGCGAAAGGCTTCTTGAGGGGAAAGCTGTAACTCTGTGAGATGATTTCACAGAACACAAAGAAGTTTCTCAGAAAGCTTCTTTCTCTTTGTTATCGGAGGATATTTCCTTTGGCCCTGTAGTCTTCAAAGGGATCGGAAATATCTGTTCTCAGATTCCACAGAAATAAGGCTAGCAAAGAGATCCACGAAATACAGATGTAACTCTGTGAGTGGAAGTCACACATCACAGAGCGGTTTCTCAGAAAGCTTCTTTCCCGATTTCATCTGAGGATACTTCCTTTTTCACCATTGCACTCTATGGGCTTCCAAATATCACTTTGCCAATTCCACAAGAACTGTCTTAGCGAAAGGCTTCTTGAGGGGAAAGCTGTAACTCTGTGAGATGATATCACAGAACACAAAGAAGTTTCTCAGAAAGATTCTTTCTCTTTGTTATCGGAGGATATTTCCTTTAGCCCTATAGTCTTCAAAGGGATTCGAAATATCTGTTCTCAGATTCCACAGAAATAAGGCTAGCAAAGAGATCCACGAAATACAGATGTAACTCTGTGAGTGGAAGTCACACATCACAGAGCAGTTTCTCAGAAAGCATCTTTCCAGATTTCATCTGAGGATATTTCCTATTTCACCATAGCCCTCTATGGGGTTCCAAATATCACTTTGCCAATTCCACAAGAACTGTCTTAGCGAAAGGCTTCTTGAGGGGAAAGCTGTAACTCTGTGAGATGATTTCACAGAACACAAAGAAGTTTCTCAGAAATCTTCTTTCTCTTTGTTATCGGAGGATATTTCCTTTGGCCCTGTAGTCTTCAAAGGGATCGGAAATATCTGTTCTCAGATTCCACAGAAATAAGGCTAGCAAAGGGATCCACGAAATACAGATGTAACTCTGTGAGATGAATGAACAGAACTGTAAGCAGTTTCTCAGAAAGCTTCTTTCCAGGTTTCATCTGAGGATATTTCCTTTTTCACCGTAGCCCTCTAAGGGCTTCCAAATATCACTTTGCCAGTTCCACAAGAACTGTCTTAGGGAAAGACTTCTTGAGGGGAAAGCTGTAACTCTGCGAGATGATTTCACAGAACACAAAGAAGTTTCTCAGAAAGCTTCTTTCTCTTTGTTATCGGAGGATATTTCCTTTGGCCATTTAGTCTTCAAAGAGATCCGAAATATCTGTTCTCAGATTCCACAGAAATAAGGCTAGCAAAGAGATCCACGAAATACAGATGTAACTCTGTGAGTCGAAATCACACATCACAGAGCAGTTTCTCAGAAAGCTTCTCTCCAGATTTCATCTGAGGATATTTCCTTTTTCACCATAGCCCTCTATGGGCTTCCAAATATCACTTTGCCAATTCCACAAGAACTGTCTTAGCGAAAGGCTTCTTGAGGGGAAAGCTGTAACTCTGTGAGATGATTTCACAGAACACAAAGAAGTTTCTCAGAAATCTTCTTTCTCTTTGTTATCGGAGGATATTTCCTTTAGCCCTATAGTCTTCAAAGGGATCCGAAATATCTGTTCTCAGATTCCACAGAAATAAGGCTAGCAAAGAGATCCACGAAATACAGATGTAACTCTGTGAGTGGAAGTCACACATCACAGAGAAGTTTCTCAGAAAGCATCTTTCCAGATTTCATCTGAGGATATTTCCTATTTCACCATAGCCCTCTATGGGGTTCCAAATATCACTTTGCCAATTCCACAAGAACTGTCTTAGCGAAAGGCTTCTTGAGGGGAAAGCTGTAACTCTGCGAGATGATTTCACAGAACACAAAGAAGTTTCTCAGAAAGCTTCTTTCTCTTTGTTATCGGAGGATATTTCCTTTGGCCATTTAGTCTTCAAAGAGATCCGAAATATCTGTTCTCAGATTCCACAGAAATAAGGCTAGCAAAGAGATCCACGAAATACAGATGTAACTCTGTGAGATAAATGAACAGAACACTAAGCAGTTTCTCAGAAAGCTTCTATCCAGATTTCATCTGAGGATATTTCCTTTTTCACCATAGCCCTCTATGGGCTTCCAAATATCACTTTGCCAATTCCAAAAGAACTGTCTTAGCGAAAGGCTTCTTGAGGGGAAAGCTGTAACTCTGTGAGATGATTTCAAAGAACACAAAGAAGTTTCTCAGAAAGCTTCTTTCTCTTTGTTATCGGAGGATATTTCCTTTGGCCCTATACTCTTCAAAGGGATCCGAAATATCTGTTCTCAGATTCCACAGAAATAAGGCTAGCAAAGAGATCCACGAAATACGGATGTAACTCTGTGAGAGGAATCAACAGATCACTAAGCAGTTTCTCAGAGAGCTTCTTTTCAGATTTCATCTGAGGATATTTCCTTTTTCACCATAGCCCTCTATGGGCTTCCAAATATCACTTTTCCAATTCCACAAGAACTGTCTTAGCGAAAGGCTTCTTGAGGGGAAAGCTGTAACTCTGTGAGATGATTTCACAGAACACAAAGAAGTTTCTCAGAAATCTTCTTTCTCTTCGTTATCGGAGGATATTTCCTTTGGCCCTATAGTCTTCAAAGGGATCCGAAATATCTGTTCTCAGATTCCACAGAAATAAGGCTAGCAAAGAGATCCACGAACTACAGATGTAACTCTGTGGGTGGAAGTCACACTTCACATAGCAGTTTCTCAGAAAGCTTCTTTCCAGATTTCATCTGAGGATATTTCCTTTTTCACCGTAGCCCACTATGGGCTTCCAAATATCACTTTGCCAATTCCACAAGAACTGCCTTAGCGAAAGGCTTCTTGAGGGGAAAGCTGTAACTCTGTGAGATGATTTCACAGAACGCAAAGAAGTTTCTCAGAAAGCTTCTTTCTCTTTCTTATCGGAGGATATTTCCTTTGGCCCTATAGTCTTCAAAGGGATCCGAAATATCTGTTCTCAGATTCCACAGAAATAAGGCTAGCAAAGAGATCCACGAAATACAGGTGTAACTCTGTGAGTGGAAGTCACACATCACAGAGCGGTTTCTCAGAAAGCTTCTTTCCCGATTTCATCTGAGGATACTTCCTTTTTCACCATAGCACTCTATGGGCTTCCAAATATCACTTTGACAATTCCACAAGAACTGTCTTAGCGAAAGGCTTCTTGAGGGAAAAGCTGTAACTCTGTGAGATGATATCACAGAACACAAAGAAGTTTCTCAGAAAGCTTCTTTCTCTTTGTTATCGGAGGATATTTCCTTTGGCCCTATAGTCGTCAAAGGGATCCGAAATACCTGTTCTCAGATTCCACAGAAATAAGGCTAGGAAAGAGATCCACGAAATACAGATGTAACTCTGTGAGTGGAAGTCACACATCACAGAGCAGTTTCTCAGGAAGCTTCTTTCCAGATTTCATCTGAGGATATTTCCTTTTTCTCCATAGCCCTCTATGGGTTTCCAAATATCACTTTGCCAATTCCACAAGAACTGTCTTAGCGAAAGGCTTCTTGAGGGGAAAGCTGTAACTCTGTGAGATGATTTCACCGAACACAAAGAAGTTTCTCAGAAAGCTTCTTTCTCTTTGTTATCGGAGGATATTTCCTTTGGCCCTGTAGTCTTCAAAGGGATCGGAAATATCTGTTCTCAGATTCCACAGAAATAAGGCTAGCAAAGAGATCCACGAAATACAGATGTAACTCTGTGAGATGAATGAACAGAACTGTAAGCAGTTTCTCAGAAAGCTTCTTTCCAGATTTCATCTGAGGATATTTCCTTTTTCACCATAGCCCTCTATGGGCTTCCAAATATCACTTTGCCAGTTCCACAAGAACTGTCTTAGGGAAAGACTTCTTGAGGGGAAAGCTGTAACTCTGCGAGATGATTTCACAGAACACAAAGAAGTTTCTCAGAAAGCTTCTTTCTCTTTGTTATCGGAGGATATTTCCTTTGGCCATTTAGTCTTCAAAGAGATCCGAAATATCTGTTCTCAGATTCCACAGAAATAAGGCTAGCAAAGAGATCCACGAAATACAGATGTAACTCTGTGAGTCGAAATCACACATCACAGAGCAGTTTCTCAGAAAGCTTCTCTCCAGATTTCATCTGAGGATATTTCCTTTTTCACCATAGCCCTCTATGGGCTTCAAAATATCACTTTGCCAATTCCACAAGAACTGTCTTAGCGAAAGGCTTCTTGAGGGGAAAGCTGTAACTCTGTGAGATGATTTCACAGAACACAAAGAAGTTTCTCAGAAATCTTCTTTCACTTTGTTATCGGAGGATATTTCCTTTAGCCCTATAGTCTTCAAAGGGATCCGAAATATCTGTTCTCAGATTCCACAGAAATAAGGCTAGCAAAGAGATCCACGAAATACAGATGTAACTCTGTGAGTGGAAGTCACACATCACAGAGAAGTTTCTCAGAAAGCATCTTTCCAGATTTCATCTGAGGATATTTCCTATTTCACCATAGCCCTCTATGGGGTTCCAAATATCACTGTGCCAATTCCACAAGAACTGTCTTAGCGAAAGGCTTCTTCAGGGGAAAGCTGTAACTCTGCGAGATGATTTCACAGAACACAAAGAAGTTTCTCAGAAAGCTTCTTTCTCTTTGTTATCGGAGGATATTTCCTTTGGCCATTTAGTCTTCAAAGAGATCCGAAATATCTGTTCTCAGATTCCACAGAAATAAGGCTAGCAAAGAGATCCACGAAATACAGATGTAACTCTGTGAGATGAATGAACAGAACACTAAGCAGTTTCTCAGAAAGCTTCTATCCAGATTTCATCTGAGGATATTTCCTTTTTCACCATAGCCCTCTATGGGCTTCCAAATATCACTTTGCCAATTCCAAAAGAACTGTCTTAGCGAAAGGCTTCTTGAGGGGAAAGCTGTAACTCTGTGAGATGATTTCAAAGAACACAAAGAAGTTTCTCAGAAAGCTTCCTTCTCTTTGTTATCGGAGGATATTTCCTTTGGCCCTATAGTCTTCAAAGGGATCGGAAATATCTGTTCTCACATTCCACAGAAATAAGGCTAGCAAAGAGATCCACGAAATACAGATGTAACTCTGTGAGTGGAAGTCACACATCACAGAGCGGTTTCTCAGAAAGCTTCTTTCCAGATTTCATCTGAGGATACTTCCTTTTTCACCATAGCACTCTATGGGCTTCCAAATATCACTTTGCCAATTCCACAAGAACTGTCTTAGCGAAAGGCTTCTTGAGGGGAAAGCTGTAACTCTGTGAGATGATTTCAAAGAACACAAAGAAGTTTCTCAGAAAGCTTCTTTCTCTTTGTTATCGGAGGATATTTCCTTTCGCCCTATAGTTTCAAAGAGATCCGAAATATCTGTTCTCAGATTCCACAGAAATAAGGCTAGCAAAGAGATCCACGAAATACAGATGTAACTCTGTGAGATGAATGAACAGAACACTAAGCAGTTTCTCAGAAAGCTTCTATCCAGATTTCATCTGAGGATATTTCCTTTTTCACCATAGCCCTCTATGGGCTTCCAAATATCACTTTGCCAATTCCACAAGAACTGTCTTAGCGAAAGGCTTCTTTAGGGGAAAGCTGTAACTCTGTGAGATGATTTCACAGAACACAAAGAAGTTTCTCTGAAAGCTTCTTTCTCTTTTTTTATCAGAGGATATTTACTTTGGCCCTATAGTCTTCAAAGGGATACGAAATATCAGTTCTCAGATTCCACAGAAATAAGGCTAGCAAAGAGATCCACGAAATACAGATGTAACTCTGGGAGTGGAAGTCACACATCACAGAGCAGTTTCTCAGAAAGCTTGTTTCCAGATTTCATCTGAGGATATTTCCTTTTTCACCATAGCCCTCTATGGGCTTCCAAATATCACTTTGCCAATTCCACACGAACTGTCTTAGCGAAAGGCTTCTTGATAGGAAAGCTGTAACTATGTGAGATGATTTCACAGAACACAAAGAAGTTTCTCAGAAAGCTTCTTTCCAGATTTCATCTGAGGATATTTCCTTTTTCACCATAGCCCTCAATGGGCTTCCAAATATCACTCTGCCAATTCCACAAGAACTGTCTTAGCGAAAGGCTTCTTGAGGGGAAAGCTGTAACTCTGTGAGATGATTTCACAGAATACAAAGAAGTTTCTCAGAAAGCTTCTTTCTCTTTGTTATCGGAGGATATTTCCTTTGGCCCTATAGTCTTCAAAGGGATCCGAAATATCTGTTCTCAGATTCCACAGAAATAAGGCTAGTAAAGAGATCCACGAAATACAGATGTAAGTCTGTGAGTGGAAGTCACACATCACAGAGCAGTTTCTCAGAAAGCTTCTTTCCAGATTTCATCTGAGGATATTTCCTTTTTCACCATAGCCCTCTATGGGCTTCCAAATATCACTTTGCCAATTCCACAAGAACTGTGTTAGCGAAAGGCTTCTTGAGGGGAAAGCTGTAACTCTATGAGATGATTTCACAGAACACAAAGAAGTTTCTCAGAAAGCTTCTTTCTCTTTGTTATCGGAGGATATTTCCTTTGGCCCTATAGTCTTCAAAGGGATCCGAAATATCTTTTCTCAGATTCCACAGAAATAAGGCTAGCAAAGAGATCCAAGAAATACAGAAGTAACTCTGTGAGTGGAAGTCACACATCACAGAGCCGTGTCTCAGAAAGCTTCTTTCCAGATTTCATCTGAGGATATTTCGTTTTTCACCATAGCCCTCTATGGGATTCCAAATATCACTTTGCCAATTCCACAAGAACTGTCTTAGCGAAAGGCTTCTTGAGGGGAAAGCTGTAACTCTGTGAGACGATTTCTCAGAACACAAACAAGTTTCTCAGAAAGCTTCTTTCTCCTTGTTATCGGAGGATATTTCCTTTGGCCCTATAGTCTTCAGAGGGATCCGAAATATCTGTTCTCAGATTCCACAGAAATAAGGCTAGCAAAGAGATCCACGAAATACAGGTGTAACTCTGTGAGTGGAAGTCACACATCACAGAGCAGTTTCTCAGAAAGCTTCTTTCCGGATTTCATCTGAGGATATTCCCTTTTTCACCATAGCCCTCTCTGGGCTTCCAAATATCACTTTGCCAATTCCACAAGAACTGTCTTAGGGAAAGACTTCTTGAGGGAAAAGCTGTAACTCTGCGAGATGATTTCACAGAACACAAAGAAGTTTCTCAGAAAGCTTCTTTCTCTTTGTTATCGGAGGATATTTCCTTTGGCCATTTAGTCTTCAAAGAGATCCGAAATATCTGTTCTCAGATTCCACAGAAATAAGGCTAGCAAAGAGATCCACGAAATACAGATGTAACTCTGTGAGTCGAAATCACACATCACAGAGCAGTTTCTCAGAAAGCTTCTCTCCAGATTTCATCTGAGGATATTTCCTTTTTCACCATAGCCCTCTATGGGCTTCAAAATATCACTTTGCCAATTCCACAAGAACTGTCTTAGCGAAAGGCTTCTTGAGGGGAAAGCTGTAACTCTGTGAGATGATTTCACAGAACACAAAGAAGTTTCTCAGAAATCTTCTTTCTCTTTGTTATCGGAGGATATTTCCTTTAGCCCTATAGTCTTCAAAGGGATCCGAAATATCTGTTCTCAGATTCCACAGAAATAAGGCTAGCAAAGAGATCCACGAAATACAGATGTAACTCTGTGAGTGGAAGTCACACATCACAGAGCAGTTTCTCAGAAAGCATCTTTCCAGATTTCATCTGAGGATATTTCCTATTTCACCATAGCCCTCTTTGGGGTTCCAAATATCACTTTGCCAATTCCACAAGAACTGTCTTAGCGAAAGGCTTCCTGAGGGGAAAGCTGTAACTCTGCGAGATGATTTCACAGAACACAAAGAAGTTTCTCAGAAAGCTTCTTTCTCTTTGTTATCGGAGGATATTTCCTTTGGCCATTTAGTCTTCAAAGAGATCCGAAATATCTGTTCTCAGATTCCACAGAAATAAGGCTAGCAAAGAGATCCACGAAATACAGATGTAACTCTGTGAGATGAATGAACAGAACACTAAGCAGTTTCTCAGAAAGCTTCTATCCAGATTTCATCTGAGGATATTTCCTTTTTCACCATAGCCCTCTATGGGCTTCCAAATATCACTTTGCCAATTCCAAAAGAACTGTCTTAGCGAAAGGCTTCTTGAGGGGAAAGCTGTAACTCGGTGAGATGATTTCAAAGAACACAAAGAAGTTTCTCAGAAAGCTTCTTTCTCTTTGTTATCGGAGGATATTTCCTTTGGCCCTATAGTCTTCAAAGGGATCCGAAATATCTGTTCTCAGATTCCACAGAAATAAGGCTAGCAAAGAGATCCACGAAATACAGATGTAACTCTGTGAGATGAATGAACAGAACACTAAGCAGTTTCTCAGAAAGCTTCTATCCAGATTTCATCTGAGGATATTTCCTTTTTCACCATAGCCCTCTATGGGCTTCCAAATATCACTTTTCCAATTCCACAAGAACTGTCTTAGCGAAAGGCTTCTTGAGGGGAAAGCTGTAACTCTGTGAGATGATTTCACAGAACACAAAGAAGTTTCTCAGAAATCTTCTTTCTCTTTGTTATCGGAGGATATTTCCTTTGGCCCTATAGTCTTCAAAGGGATCCGAAATATCTGTTCTCAGATTCCACAGAAATAAGGCTAGCAAAGAGATCCACGAAGTACAGATGTAACTCTGTGGGTGGAAGTCACACTTCACATAGCAGTTTCTCAGAAAGCTTCTTTCCAGATTTCATCTGAGGATATTTCCTTTTTCACCGTAGCCCACTATGGGCTTCCAAATATCACTTTGCCAATTCCACAAGAACTGCCTTAGCGAAAGGCTTCTTGAGGGGAAAGCTGTAACTCTGTGAGATGATTTCACAGAACACAAAGAAGTTTCTCAGAAAGCTTCTTTCTCTTTCTTATCGGAGGATATTTCCTTTGGCCCTATAGTCTTCAAAGGGATCCGAAATATCTGTTCTCAGATTCCACAGAAATAAGGCTAGCAAAGAGATCCACGAAATACAGGTGTAACTCTGTGAGTGGAAGTCACACATCACAGAGCGGTTTCTCAGAAAGCTTCTTTCCCGATTTCATCTGAGGATACTTCCTTTTTCACCATAGCACTCTATGGGCTTCCAAATATCACTTTGACAATTCCACAAGAACTGTCTTAGCGAAAGGCTTCTTGAGGGAAAAGCTGTAACTCTGTGAGATGATATCACAGAACACAAAGAAGTTTCTCAGAAAGCTTCTTTCTCTTTGTTATCGGAGGATATTTCCTTTGGCCCTATAGTCGTCAAAGGGATCCGAAATACCTGTTCTCAGATTCCACAGAAATAAGGCTAGGAAAGAGATCCACGAAATACAGATGTAACTCTGTGAGTGGAAGTCACACATCACAGAGCAGTTTCTCAGGAAGCTTCTTTCCAGATTTCATCTGAGGATATTTCCTTTTTCTCCATAGCCCTCTATGGGTTTCCAAATATCACTTTGCCAATACCACAAGAACTGTCTTAGCGAAAGGCTTCTTGAGGGGAAAGCTGTAACTCTGTGAGATGATTTCACAGAACACAAAGAAGTTTCTCAGAAAGCTTCTTTCTCTTTGTTATCGGAGGATATTTCCTTTGGCCCTATAGTCTTCAAAGGGATCGGAAATATCTGTTCTCAGATTCCACAGAAATAAGGCTAGCAAAGAGATCCACGAAATACAGGTGTAACTCTGTGAGTGGAAGTCACACATCACAGAGCAGTTTCTCAGAAAGCTTCTTTCCGGATTTCATCTGAGGATATTCCCTTTTTCACCATAGCCCTCTGTGGGCTTCCAAATATCACTTTGCCTATTCCACAAGAACTGTCTTAGGGAAAGACTTCTTGAGGGAAAAGCTGTAACTCTGCGAGATGATTTCACAGAACACAAAGAAGTTTCTCAGAAAGCTTCTTTCTCTTTGTTATCGGAGGATATTTCCTTTGGCCATTTAGTCTTCAAAGAGATCCGAAATATCTGTTCTCAGATTCCACAGAAATAAGGCTAGCAAAGAGATCCACGAAATACAGATGTAACTCTGTGAGTCGAAATCACACATCACAGAGCAGTTTCTCAGAAAGCTTCTCTCCAGATTTCATCTGAGGATATTTCCTTTTTCACCATAGCCCTCTATGGGCTTCAAAATATCACTTTGCCAATTCCACAAGAACTGTCTTAGCGAAAGGCTTCTTGAGGGGAAAGCTGTAACTCTGTTAGATGATTTCACAGAACACAAAGAAGTTTCTCAGAAATCTTCTTTCTCTTTGTTATCGGAGGATATTTCCTTTAGCCCTATAGTCTTCAAAGGGATCCGAAATATCTGTTCTCAGATTCCACAGAAATAAGGCTAGCAAAGAGATCCACGAAATACAGATGTAACTCTGTGAGTGGAAGTCACACATCACAGAGCAGTTTCTCAGAAAGCATCTTTCCAGATTTCATCTGAGGATATTTCCTATTTCACCATAGCCCTCTATGGGGTTCCAAATATCACTTTGCCAATTCCACAAGAACTGTCTTAGCGAAAGGCTTCCTGAGGGGAAAGCTGTAACTCTGCGAGATGATTTCACAGAACACAAAGAAGTTTCTCAGAAAGCTTCTTTCTCTTTGTTATCGGAGGATATTCCCTTTGGCCATTTAGTCTTCAAAGAGATCCGAAATATCTGTTCTCAGATTCCACAGAAATAAGGCTAGCAAAGAGATCCACGAAATACAGATGTAACTCTGTGAGTCGAAATCACACATCACAGAGCAGTTTCTCAGAAAGGTTCTTTCCAGATTTCATCTGAGGATATTTCCTTTTTCACCGTAGCCCTCTATGGGCTTCCAAATATCACTTTGCCAATTCCACAAGAACTGTCTTAGCGAAAGGCTTCTTGAGGGGAAAGCTGTAACTCTGTGAGATGATTTCACAGAACACAAAGAAGTTTCTCAGAAAGCTTCTTTCTCTTTGTTATCGGAGGATATTTCCTTTGGCCCTGTAGTCTTCAAAGGGATCGGAAATATCTGTTCTCAGATTCCACAGAAATAAGGCTAGCAAAGAGATCCACGAAATACAGATGTAACTCTGTGAGATGAATGAACAGAACTGTAAGCAGTTTCTCAGAAAGCTTCTTTCCAGATTTCATCTGAGGATATTTCCTTTTTCACCATAGCCCTCTATGGGCTTCCAAATATCACTTTGCCAGTTCCACAAGAACTGTCTTAGGGAAAGACTTCTTGAGGGGAAAGCTGTAACTCTGCGAGATGATTTCACAGAACACAAAGAAGTTTCTCAGAAAGCTTCTTTCTCTTTGTTATCGGAGGATATTTCCTTTGGCCATTTAGTCTTCAAAGAGATCCGAAATATCTGTTCTCAGATTCCACAGAAATAAGGCTAGCAAAGAGATCCACGAAATACAGATGTAACTCTGTGAGTCGAAATCACACATCACAGAGCAGTTTCTCAGAAAGCTTCTCTCCAGATTTCATCTGAGGATATTTCCTTTTTCACCATAGCCCTCTATGGGCTTCAAAATATCACTTTGCCAAATCCACAAGAACTGTCTTAGCGAAAGGCTTCTTGAGGGGAAAGCTGTAACTCTGTGAGATGATTTCACAGAACACAAAGAAGTTTCTCAGAAATCTTCTTTCTCTTTGTTATCGGAGGATATTTCCTTTAGCCCTATAGTCTTCAAAGGGATCGGAAATATCTGTTCTCAGATTCCACAGAAATAAGGCTAGCAAAGAGATCCACGAAATACAGATGTAACTCTGTTAGTGGAAGTCACACATCACAGAGAAGTTTCTCAGAAAGCATCTTTCCAGATTTCATCTGAGGATATTTCCTATTTCACCATAGCCCTCTATGGGGTTCCAAATATCACTTTGCCAATTCCACAAGAACTGTGTTAGCGAAAGGCTTCTTGAGGGGAAAGCTGTAACTCTGCGAGATGATTTCACAGAACACAAAGAAGTTTCTCAGAAAGCTTCTTTCTCTTTGTTATCGGAGGATATTTCCTTTGGCCATTTAGTCTTCAAAGAGATCCGAAATATCTGTTCTCAGATTCCACAGAAATAAGGCTAGCAAAGAGATCCACGAAATACAGATGTAACTCTGTGAGATGAATGAACAGAACACTAAGCAGTTTCTCAGAAAGCTTCTATCCAGATTTCATCGGAGGATATTTCCTTTTTCACCATAGCCCTCTATGGGCTTCAAAATATCACTTTGCCAATTCCAAAAGAACTGTCTTAGCGAAAGGCTTCTTGAGGTGAAAGCTGTAACTCTGTGAGATGATTTCAAAGAACACAAAGAAGTTTCTCAGAAAGCTTCCTTCTCTTTGTTATCGGAGGATATTTCCTTTGGCCCTATAGTCTTCAAAGGGATCCGAAATATCTGTTCTCAGATTCCACAGAAATAAGGCTAGCAAAGAGATCCACGAAATACAGATGTAACTCTGTGAGATGAATGAACAGAACACTAAGCAGTTTCTCAGAAAGCTTCTATCCAGATTTCATCTGAGGATATTTCCTTTTTCACCATAGCCCTCTATGGGCTTCCAAATATCACTTTTCCAATTCCACAGGAACTGTCTTAGCGAAAGGCTTCTTGAGGGGAAAGCTGTAACTCTGTGAGATGATTTCACAGAACACAAAGAAGTTTCTCAGAAAGCTTCTTTCTCTTTTTTATCGGAGGATATTTCCTTTGGACCTATAGTCTTCAAAGGGATCGGAAATATCTGTTCTCACATTCCACAGAAATAAGGCTAGCAAAGAGATCCACGAAATACAGATGTAACTCTGTGAGTGGAAGTCACACATCACAGAGCGGTTTCTCAGAAAGCTTCTTTCCAGATTTCATCTGAGGATACTTCCTTTTTCACCATAGCACTCTATGGGCTTCCAAATATCACTTTGCCAATTCCACAAGAACTGTCTTAGCGAAAGGCTTCTTGAGGGGAAAGCTGTAACTCTGTGAGATGATTTCAAAGAACACAAAGAAGTTTCTCAGAAAGCTTCTTTCTCTTTGTTATCGGAGGATATTTCCTTTGGCCCTATAGTTTCAAAGAGATCCGAAATATCTGTTCTCAGATTCCACAGAAATAAGGCTAGCAAAGAGATCCACGAAATACAGATGTAACTCTGTGAGATGAATGAACAGAACACTAAGCAGTTTCTCAGAAAGCTTCTATCCAGATTTCATCTGAGGATATTTCCTTTTTCACCATAACCCACTATGGGCTTCCAAATATCACTTTGCCAATTCCACAAGAACTGTCTTAGCGAAAGGCTTCTTTAGGGGAAAGCTGTAACTCTGTGAGATGATTTCACAGAACACAAAGAAGTTTCTCTGAAAGCTTCTTTCTCTTATTTTATCAGAGGATATTTACTTTGGCCCTATAGTCTTCAAAGGGATACGAAATATCAGTTCTCAGATTCCACAGAAATAAGGCTAGCAAAGAGATCCACGAAATACAGATGTAACTCTGGGAGTGGAAGTCACACATCACAGAGCAGTTTCTCAGAAAGCTTGTTTCCAGATTTCATCTGAGGATATTTCCTTTTTCACCATAGCCCTCTATGGGCTTCCAAATATCACTTTGCCAATTCCACACGAACTGTCTTAGCGAAAGGCTTCTTGATAGGAAAGCTGTAACTATGTGAGATGATTTCACAGAACACAAAGAAGTTTCTCAGAAAGCTTCTTTCCAGATTTCATCTGAGGATATTTCCTTTTTCACCATAGCCCTCAATGGGCTTCCAAATATCACTCTGCCAATTCCACAAGAACTGTCTTAGCGAAAGGCTTCTTGAGGGGAATGCTGTAACTCTGTGAGATGATTTCACAGAATACAAAGAAGTTTCTCAGAAAGCTTCTTTCTCTTTGTTATCGGAGGATATTTCCTTTGGCCCTATAGTCTTCAAAGGGATCCGAAATATCTGTTCTCAGATTCCACAGAAATAAGGCTAGCAAAGACATCCACGAAATACAGATGTAACTCTGTGAGTAGAAGTCACACATCACAGAGAAGTTTCTCAGAGAGCTCCTTTTCAGATTTCATCTGAGGATAACTCCTTTTTCACCATAGCCCTCTAAGGGCTTCCTAATATCACTTTGCCAATTCCGCAAGAACTGTCTTAGCGCAAGACTTCTTGAGGGGAAAGCAGTAACTCTATGAGATGATTTCACAGAACACAAAGAAGTTTCTCAGAAAGCTTCTTTCTCTTTGTTATCGGAGGATATTTCCTTTGGCCCTATAGTCTTCAAAGGGATCCGAAATATCTGTTCTCAGATTCCACAGAAATAAGGCTAGCAAAAGGATCCACGAAATACAGATGTAACTCTGTGAGTGGAAGTCACACATCACAGAGTAGTTTCTCAGAAAGCTTCTTTCCATATTTCATCTGAGGATATTTCCTTTTTCAACATAGCCCTCTATGGGCTTCCAAATATCACTTTGCCAATTCCACAAGAACTGTCTTAGCGAAAGGCTTCTTGAGGGGAAAGGTGTAACACTGTCAGATGATTTCACAGAACACAAAGAAGTTTCTCAGAAAGCTTCTTTCTCTTTGTTATCGGAGGATATTTCCTTTGGCCCTATAGTCTTCAAAGGGATCGGAAATATCTGTTCTCAGATTCCACAGAAATAAGGCTAGCAAAGAGATCCACGAAATACAGAATTAACTCTGTGAGACGAATGAACAGAACACTAAGCAGTTTCTCAGAAAGCTTCTTTCCAGATTTCATCTGAGGATATTTCCTTTTTCACCATAGCCCTCTATGGGCTTCCAACTATCACTTTGCCAATTCCACAAGAACTGTCTTAGCGAAAGGCTTCTTGAGGGGGAAGCTGTAACTCTGTGAGATGATTTCACAGAACACAAAGAAGTTTCTCTGAAAGCTTCTTTCTCTTTTTTTTTCAGAGGATATTTACTTTGGCCCTATAGTCTTCAAAGGGATACGAAATATCAGTTCTCAGATTCCACAGAAATAAGGCTAGCAAAGAGATCCACGAAATACAGATGTAACTCTGGGAGTGGAAGTCACACATCACAGAGCAGTTTCTCAGAAAGCTTGTTTCCAGATTTCATCTGAGGATATTTCCTTTTTCACCATAGCCCTCTATGGGCTTCCAAATATCACTTTGCCAATTCCACACGAACTGTCTTAGCGAAAGGCTTCTTGATAGGAAAGCTGTAACTATGTGAGATGATTTCACAGAACACAAAGAAGTTTCTCAGAAAGCTTCTTTCCAGATTTCATCTGAGGATATTTCCTTTTTCACCATAGCCCTCAATGGGCTTCCAAATATCACTCTGCCAATTCCACAAGAACTGTCTTAGCGAAAGGCTTCTTGAGGGGAAAGCTGTAACTCTGTGAGATGATTTCACAGAATACAAAGAAGTTTCTCAGAAAGCTTCTTTCTCTTTGTTATCGGAGGATATTTCCTTTGGCCCTATAGTCTTCAAAGGGATCCGAAATATCTGTTCTCAGATTCCACAGAAATAAGGCTAGCAAAGACATCCACGAAATACAGGTGTAACTCTGTGAGTAGAAGTCACACATCACAGAGTAGTTTCTCAGAGAGCTCCTTTTCAGATTTCAGCTGAGGATAACTCCTTTTTCACCATAGCCCTCTAAGGGCTTCCTAATATCACTTTGCCAATTCCGCAAGAACTGTCTTAGCGCAAGACTTCTTGAGGGGAAAGCAGTAACTCTATGAGATGATTTCACAGAACACAAAGAAGTTTCTCAGAAAGCTTCTTTCTCTTTGTTATCGGAGGATATTTCCTTTGGCCCTATAGTCTTCAAAGGGATCCGAAATATCTGTTCTCAGATTCCACAGAAATAAGGCTAGCAAAAGGATCCACGAAATACAGATGTAACTCTGTGAGTGGAAGTCACACATCACAGAGTAGTTTCTCAGAAAGCTTCTTTCCATATTTCATCTGAGGATATTTCCTTTTTCAACATAGCCCTCTAGGGGCTTCCAAATATCACTTTGCCAATTCCACAAGAACTGTCTTAGCGAAAGGCTTATTGAGGGGAAAGGTGTAACACTGTCAGATGATTTCACAGAACACAAAGAAGTTTCTCAGAAAGCTTCTTTCTCTTTGTTATCGGAGGATATTTCCTTTGGCCCTATAGTCTTCAAAGGGATCGGAAATATCTGTTCTCAGATTCCACAGAAATAAGGCTAGCAAAGAGATCCACGAAATACAGAAGTAACTCTGTGAGATGAATGAACAGAACACTAAGCAGTTTCTCAGAAAGCTTCTTTCCAGATTTCATCTGAGGATATTTCCTTTTTCACCGTAGCCCTCTATGGGCTTCCAACTATCACTTTGCCAATTCCACAAGAACTGTCTTAGCGAAAGGCTTCTTGAGGGGGAAGCTGTAACTCTGTGAGATGATTTCACAGAACACAAAGAAGTTTCTCTGAAAGCTTCTTTCTCTTTTTTTTTCAGAGGATATTTACTTTGGCCCTATAGTCTTCAAAGGGATACGAAATATCAGTTCTCAGATTCCACAGAAATAAGGCTAGCAAAGAGATCCACGAAATACAGATGTAACTCTGGGAGTGGAAGTCACACATCACAGAGCAGTTTCTCAGAAAGCTTGTTTCCAGATTTCATCTGAGGATATTTCCTTTTTCACCATAGCCCTCTATGGGCTTCCAAATATCACTTTGCCAATTCCACACGAACTGTCTTAGCGAAAGGCTTCTTGATAGCAAAGCTGTAACTATGTGAGATGATTTCACAGAACACAAAGAAGTTTCTCAGAAAGCTTCTTTCCAGATTTCATCTGAGGATATTTCCTTTTTCACCATAGCCCTCAATGGGCTTCCAAATATCACTCTGCCAATTCCACAAGAACTGTCTTAGCGAAAGGCTTCTTGAGGGGAAAGCTGTAACTCTGTGAGATGATTTCACAGAATACAAAGAAGTTTCTCAGAAAGCTTCTTTCTCTTTGTTATCGGAGGATATTTCCTTTGGCCCTATAGTCTTCAAAGGGATCCGAAATATCTGTTCTCAGATTCCACAGAAATAAGGCTAGTAAAGAGATCCACGAAATACAGATGTAAGTCTGTGAGTGGAAGTCACACATCACAGAGCAGTTTCTCAGAAAGCTTCTTTCCAGATTTCATCTGAGGATATTTCCTTTTTCACCATTGCCCTCTATGGGCTTCCAAATATCACTTTGCCAATTCCACAAGAGCTGTGTTAGCGAAAGGCTTCTTGAGGGGAAAGCTGTAACTCTATGAGATGATTTCACAGAACAAAAAGAAGTTTCTCAGAAAGCTTCTTTCTCTTTGTTATCGGAGGATATTTCCTTTGGCCCTATAGTCTTCAGAGGGATCCGAAATATCTGTTCTCAGATTCCACAGAAATAAGGCTAGCAAAGACATCCACGAAATACAGATGTAACTCAGTGAGTAGAAGTCACACATCACAGAGTAGTTTCTCAGAGAGCTCCTTTTCAGATTTCATCTGAGGATAACTCCTTTTTCACCATAGCCCTCTAAGGGCTTCCTAATATCACTTTGCCAATTCCGCAAGAACTGTCTTAGCGCAAGACTTCTTGAGGGGAAAGCAGTAACTCTATGAGATGATTTCACAGAACACCAAGAAGTTTCTCAGAAAGCTTCTTTCTCTTTGTTATCGGAGGATATTTCCTTTGGCCCAATATCCTTCAAAGGGATCCGAAATATCTGTTCTCAGATTCCACAGAAATAAGGATAGCAAAGAGATCCACGAAATACAGATGTAAATCTGTGAGTGGAAGTCACACATCACAGAGTAGTTTCTCAGAAAGCTTCTTTCCAGATTTCATCTGAGGATATTTCCTTTTTCAACATAGCCCTCTATGGGCTTCCAAATATCACTTTGCCAATTCCACAAGAACTGTCTTAAAGAAAGGCTTCTTGAGGGGAAAGGTGTAACACTGTCAGATGATTTCACAGAACACAAAGAAGTTTCTCAGAAAGCTTCTTTCTCTTTGTTATTCGAGGATATTTCCTTTGGCCCTATAGTCTTCAAAGGGATCGGAAATATCTGTTCTCAGATTCCACAGAAATAAGGCTAGCAAAGAGATCCACGAAATACAGATGTAACTCTGTGAGATGAATGAACAGAACACTAAGCAGTTTCTCACAAAGCTTCTTTCCAGATTTCATCTGAGGATATTTCCTTTTTCACCATAGCCCTCTATGGGCTTCCAAATATCACTTTGCCAATTCCACAAGAACTGTCTTTGCGAAAGGCTTCTTGAGGGGAAAGCTGTAACTCTGTGAGATGATTTCACAGAACAAAAAGAAGTTTCTCAGAAAGCTTCTTTCTCTTTCTTATCAGAGGATATTTCCTTAGGCCCTATAGTCTTCAAAGGGATCCGAAATATCTGTTCTCAGATTCCACAGAAATAAGGCTAGCAAAGAGATCCAGGAAATACAGATGTAACTCTGTGAGTGGAAGTCACACATCAGAGAGCAGTTTCTCAGAAAGCTTCTCTCCAGATTTCATCTGAGGATATTTCCTTCTTCACCCTAGCCCTCTATGGGCTTCCAAATATCACTTTGCCAATTCCTCAAGAACTGTCTTAGCGAAAGGCTTCTTGAGGGGAAAGCTGTAACTCTGTGAGATGATTTCACAGAACACAAAGAAGTTTCTCAGAAAGCTTCTTTCTCTTTGTTATCGGAGGATATTTCCTTTGGCCCTGTAGTCTTCAAAGGGATCCGAAATATCTGTTCTCAGATTCCACAGAAATAAGGCTAGCAAAGAGATCCACGAAATACAGATGTAACTCTGTGAGTGGAAGTCACACATCACAGAGCAGTTTCTCAGAAAGCTTCTTTCCAGATTTCATCTGGGGATATTACCTTTTTCACCATAGCCCTCTAAGGGCTTCCAAATATCACTTTGCCAATTCCACAAGAACTGTCGTAGCGAAAGGCTTCTTGAGGGGAAAGCTGTAACTCTGTGAGATGATTTCACAGAACACAAAGAAGTTTCTCAGAAAGCTTCTTTCTCTTTGTTATCGGAGGATATTTCCTTTGGCCCTATAGTCTTCAAAGGGATCCGAAATATCTGTTCTCAGATTCCACAGAAATAAGGCTAGCAAAGAGATCCACGAAATACAGATGTAACTCTGTGAGTGGAAGCCACACATCACAGAGCAGTTTCTCAGAAAGCTTCTTTCCACATTTCATCTGAGGATATTTCCTTTTTCACCATAGCCCTCTATGGGCTTCCAAATATCACTTTGCGAATTCCACAAGAACTGTCTTAGCGAAAGGCTTCTTGAGGGGAAAGCTGTAACTCTGTGAAATGATTTCACAGAACACAAAGAGGTTTCTCTGAAAGCCTCTTTCTCTTTGTTATCAGAGGATATTTCCTTTGGCCCTATAGTCTTCAAAGGGATCCGAAATATCTGTTCTCAGATTCCACATAAATAAGGCTAGCAAAGAGATCCACGAAATACAGCTGTAACTCTGTGAGTGGAAGTCACACATCACAGAGCAGTTTCAAAGAAACCTTCTTTCCAGATTTCATCTGAGGATATTTCCTTCTTCACCATAGCCCTCTATGGGCTTCCAAATATCACTTTGCCAATTCCACAAAAACTGTCTTTGCAAAAGGCTTCTTGAGGGGAAAGCTGTACCTCTGTGACATGATTTCACAGAACACAAATAAGTTTCTCAGAAAGCTTCTTTCTCTTTGTTATCTGAGGATATTTCCTTTGGCCCTATAGTCTTCAAAGGGATCGGAAATATCTGTTCTCAGATTCCACAGAAATAAGGCTAGCAAAGAGATCCACAAAATACAGATGTAAATCTGTGAGTGGAAGTCACACATCACAGAGTAGTTTCTCAGAAAGCTTCTTTCCAGATTTCATCTGAGGATATTTCCTTTTTCAACATAGCCCTCTATGGGCTTCCAAATATCACTTTGCCAATTCCACAAGAACTGTCTTAGCGAAAGGCTTCTTTTGGGGAAAGCTGTAACTCTGTGAGATGATTTCACAGAACACAAAGAAGTTTCTGAGAAAGCTTCTTTCTCTTTGTTATCGGAGGATATTTCCTTTGGCCCAATATCCTTCAAAGGGATCCGACATATCTGTTCTCAGATTCCACAGAAATAAGGCTAGCAAAGAGATCCACTAAATACAGATGTAAATCTGTGAGTGGAAGTCACACATCACAGAGTAGTTTCTCAGAAAGCTTCTTTCCATATTTCATCTGAGGATATTTCCTTTTTCAACATAGCCCTCTATGGGCTTCCAAATATCACTTTGCCAATTCCACAAGAACTGTCTTAAAGAAAGGCTTCTTGAGGGGAAAGGTGTAACACTGTCAGATGATTTCACAGAACACAAAGAAGTTTCTCAGAAATCTTCTTTCTCTTTGTTATCGGAGGATATTTCCTTTGGCCCTATTGTCTTCAAAGGGATCGGAAATATCTGTTCTCAGATTCCACAGAAATAAGGCTAGCAAAGAGATCCACGAAATACAGATGTAACACTGTGAGATGAATGAACAGAACACTAAGCAGTTTCTCAGAAAGCTTCTTTCCAGATTTCATCTGAGGATATTTCCTTTTTCACCATAGCCCTCTATGGGCTTCCAAATATCACTTTGCCAATTCCACAAGAACTGTCTTAGCGAAAGGCTTCTTGAGGGGAAAACTGTAACTCTGTGAGATGATTTCACAGAACACAAAGAAGTTTCTCAGAAAGCTACTTTCTCTTTGTTATCGGAGGATATTTCCTTTGGCCCTATAGTCTTAAAAGGGATCCGAAATATCTGTTCTCAGATTCCACAGAAATAAGGCTAGCAAAGACATCCACGAAATAGAAATGTAACTCTGTGAGTGGAAGTCACACATCACAGAGCAGTTTCTTAGAAAGCTTCTTTCCAGATTTCATCTGAGGATATTTCCTTTTTCACCATAGCCCTCTTTGGGCTTCCAAATATCACTTTGCCAATTTCACAAGAACTGTCTTAGCGAAAGGCTTCTTGAGGGGAAAGCTGTAACTCTGTGAAATGATTTCACAGAACACAAAGAAGTTTCTCTGAAAGCTTCTTTCTCTTTGTTATCAGAGGATATTTACTTTGGCCCTATAGTCTTCAAAGGGATCCGAAATATCTGTTCTCATATTCCACAGAAATAAGGGTAGCAAAGAGATCCACGAAATACAGATGTAACTCTGTGAGTGGAAATCACACATCACAGAGCAGTTTCTCAGAAAGCTTCTTTCCAGATTTCATCTGAGGATATTTCCTTTTTCACCATAGCCCTCTAAGGGCTTCCAAATATCACTTTGCCAATTCCAAAAGAACTGTCTTAGCGAAAGGCTTCTTGAGGGGAAAGCTGTAACTCTGTGAGATGATTTCACAGAACACAAAGAATTTTTTCAGAAAGCTTCTTTCTCTTTGTTATTGGAGGATATTTCCTTTGGCCCTATAGTCTTCAAAGGGATCCGAAATATCTGTTCTCAGATTCCACAGAAATAAGGCTAGCAAAGAGATCCTCGAAATACAGATGTAGCTCTGTGAGTGGAAACCACACATCACAGAGCAGTTTCTCCGAAAGCTTCTTTCCAGATTTCATCTGAGGATATTTCCTTTTTCACCATAGCCCTCTATGGGCTTCCAAATATCACTTTGCGAATTCCACAAGAACTGTCTTAGCGAAAGGCTTCTTGAGGGGAAAGCAGTAACTCTGTGAGATGATTTCACATAACACAAAGAAGTTTCTCAGAAAGCTTCTTTCTCTTTTTTATCGGAGGATATTTCCTTTGGCCCTATATTCTTCAAAGGGATCCGAAATATCTGTTCTCAGATTCCACAGAAATATGGCTAGCAAAGAGATCCACGAAATACAGATGTAACTCTTTGAGTGGAAGTCATACATCACAGAGCAGTTTCTCAGAAAGCTTCTCTCCAGATTTCATCTGAGGATATTTCCTTTTTCACCATAGCCCTCTTTGGGCTTCCAAATATCACTTTGCCAATTTCACAAGAACTGTCTTAGCGAAAGGCTTCTTGAGGGGAAAGCTGTAACTCTGTGAAATGATTTCACAGAACACAAAGAAGTTTCTCTGAAAGCTTCTTTCTCTTTGTTATCAGAGGATATTTACTTTGGCCCTATAGTCTTCAAAGGGATCCGAAATATCTGTTCTCAGATTCCACAGAAATAAGGCTAGCAAAGAGATCCACGAAATACAGATGTAACTCTGTGAGTGGAAGTCACACATCACAGAGCAGTTTCTCAGAAAGCTTCTTTCCAGATTTCATCTGAGGATATTTCCTTCTTCACCATAGCCCTCTATGGGCTTCCAAATATCACTTTGCCAATTCGACAAGAACTTCTTAGCGAAAGGCTTCTTGAGGGGAAAGCTGTAACTCTGTGAGATGATTTCACAGAACACAAAGAAGTTTCTCAGAAAGCTTCTTTCTCTTTGTTATCGGAGGATATTTCCTTTGGCCCTATAGTCTTCAAAGGGATCAGAAATATCTGTTCTCAGATTCCACAGAAATAAGACGAGCAAAGAGATCCACGAAATACAGATATAACTCTGTGAGTGGAAGTCACACATCACTGAGCAGTTTCTCAGAAAGCTTCTTTCCAGATTTCATCTGAGCATATTTCCTTTTTCACCTAAGCCCTCTATGGGCTTCCAAATATCACTTTGCCAATACCACAAGAACTGTCTTAGTGAAAGGCTTCTTGAGGGGAAAGCTGTAACTTTGTGAGATGATTTCACAGAACACAAAGAAGTTTCTCCGAAAGCGTCTTTCTCTTTGTTATCGGAGGATATTTCCTTTGGCCCTATAGTCTTCAAAGGGATCCGAAATATCTGTTCTCAGATTCCACAGAAATAAGGCTAGCAAAGAGATCCACGAAATACAGATGTAACTCTGTGTGTGGAAGTCCCACATTACAGAGTAGTTTCTCAGAAAGCTTCTTTCCAGATTTCATGTGAGGATATATCCTTTTTCACCATAGCCCTCTATGGGCTTACAAATATCACTTTGCGAATTCCACAAGAACCGTCTTAGCGAAAGGCTTCTTAAGGGGAAAGCTGTAACTGTGTCAGATGATTTCACAGAACACAAAGAAGTTTCTCAGAAAGCTTCTTTCTCTTTTTTATCGGAGGATATTTCCTTTGGCCCTATAGTCTTCAAAGGGATCGGAAATATCTGTTCTCAGATTCCACAGAAATAAGGCTAGCAAAGAGATCCACGAAGTACAGATGTAACTCTGTGAGATGAATGAACAGAACACTAAGCAGTTTCTCAGAAAGCTTCTTTCCAGATTTCATCTGAGGATATTTCCTTTTTCACCATAGCCCTCTATGGGCTTCCAAATATCACTTTGCCAATTCCACAAGAACTGTCTTTGCGAAAGGCTTCTTGAGGGGAAAGCTGTAACTCTGTGAGATGATTTCACAGAACACAAAGAAGTTTCTCTGAAAGCTTCTTTCTCTTTGTTATCAGAGGATATTTCCTTTGGCCCTATAGTCTTCAAAGGGATCCGAAATATCTGTTCTCAGATTCCACAGAAATAAGGCTAGCAAAGAGATCCACGAAATACAGATGTAACTCTTGAGTGGAAGTCACACATCAGAGAGCAGATTCTCAGAAAGCTTCTCTCCAGATTTCATCTGAGGATATTTCCTTCTTCACCAGAGCCCTCTATGGGCTTCCAAATATCACTTTGCCAATTCCACAAGAACTGTCTTAGCGAAAGGCTTCTTGAGGGGAAAGCTGTAACTCTGTGAAATGATTTCACAGTACACAAAGAAGTTTCTCAGAAAGCTTCTTTCTCTTTGTTATCGGAGGATATTTCCTTTGGCCCTATAGTCTTCAAAGGGATCGGAAATATCTGTTCTCAGATTCCACAGAAATAAGACTAGCAAAGAGATCCACGAAATACAGATATAACTCTGTGAGTGGAAGTCACACATCACTGAGCAGTTTCTCAGAAAGCTTCTTTCCAGATTTCATCTGAGGATATTTCCTTTTTCACCATAGCCCTCTAAGGGCTTCCAAATATCACTTTGCCAATTCCACAAGAACTCTCTTAGCGAAAGGCTTCTTGAGGGGAAAGCTGTAACTCTGTGAGATGATTTCACAGAACACAAAGAAGTTTCTCAGAAAGCTTCTTTCTCTTTGTTATCGGAGGATATTTCCTTTGGCCCAATAGTCTTCAAAGGGATCCGAAATATCTGTTCTCAGATTCCACAGAAATAAGGCTAGCAAAGAGATCCACGAAATACAGATGTAAATCTGTGAGTGGAAGTCACACATCACAGAGTAGTTTCTCAGAAAGCTTCTTTCCAGATTTCATCTGAGGATATTTCCTTTTTCAACATAGCCCTCTATGGGCTTCCAAATATCACTTTGCCAATTCCACAAGAACTGTCTTAGCGAAAGGCTTCTTGAGGGGAAAGCTGTAACTCTGTCATATGATTTCACGGAACACAAAGAAGTTTCTCAGAAAGCGTCTTTCTCTTTGTTATCGGAGGATATTTCCTTTGGCCCTATAGTCTTCAAAGGGATCGGAAATATCTGTTCTCAGATTCCACAGAAATAAGACGAGCAAAGAGATCCACGAAATACAGATATAACTCTGTGAGTGGAAGTCACACATCACTGAGCAGTTTCTCAGAAAGCTTCTTTCCAGATTTCATCTGAGCATATTTCCTTTTTCACCTAAGCCCTCTATGGGATTCCAAATATCACTTTGCCAATTCCACAAGAACTGTCTTAGTGAAAGGCTTCTTGAGGGGAAAGCTGTAACTCTGTGAGATGATTTCACAGAACACAAAGAAGTTTCTCCGAAAGCGTCTTTCTCTTTGTTATCGGAGGATATTTCCTTTGGCCCTATAGTCTTCAAAGGGATCCGAAATATCTGTTCTCAGATTCCACAGAAATAAGGCTAGCAAAGAGATCCACGAAATACAGATGTAACTCTGTGAGTGGAAGTCCCACATTACAGAGTAGTTTCTCAGAAAGCTTCTTTCCAGATTTCATGTGAGGATATATCCTTTTTCACCATAGCACTCTATGGGCTTACAAATATCACTTTGCGAATTCCACAAGAACCGTCTTAGCGAAAGGCTTCTTAAGGGGAAAGCTGTAACTGTGTCAGATGATTTCACAGAACACAAAGAAGTTTCTCAGAAAGCTTCTTTCTCTTTTTTATCGGAGGATATTTCCTTTGGCCCTATAGTCTTCAAAGGGATCGGAAATATCTGTTCTCAGATTCCACAGAAATAAGGCTAGCAAAGAGATCCACGAAGTACAGATGTAACTCTGTGAGATGAATGAACAGAACACTAAGCAGTTTCTCAGAAAGCTTCTTTCCAGATTTCATCTGAGGATATTTCCTTTTTCACCATAGCCCTCTATGGGCTTCCAAATATCACTTTGCCAATTCCACAAGAACTGTCTTTGCGAAAGGCATCTTGAGGGGAAAGCTGTAACTCTGTGAGATGATTTCACAGAACACAAAGAAGTTTCTCAGAAAGCTTCTTTCTCTTTGTTATCGGAGGATATTTCCTTTGGCCCAATAGTCTTCAAAGGGATCCGAAATATCTGTTCTCAGATTCCACAGAAATAAGGCTAGCAAAGAGATCCACGAAATACAGATGTAAATCTGTGAGTGGAAGTCACACATCACAGAGTAGTTTCTCAGAAAGCTTCTTTCCAGATTTCATCTGAGGATATTTCCTTTTTCAACATAGCCCTCTATGGGCTTCCAAATATCACTTTGCCAATTCCACAAGAACTGTCTTAGCGAAAGGCTTCTTGAGGGGAAAGCTGTAACTCTGTCATATGATTTCACAGAACACAAAGAAGTTTCTCAGAAAGCTACTTTCTCTTTGTTATCGGAGGATATTTCCTTTGGCGCTATAGTCTTCAAAGGGATCGGAAATATCTGTTCTCAGATTCCACAGAAATAAGGCTAGCAAAGAGATCCACGAAATACAGAAGTAACTCTGTGAGATGAATGAACAGAACACTAAGCAGTTTCTCAGAAAGCTTCTTTCCAGATTTCATCTGAGGATATTTCCTTTTTCACCATAGCCCTCTATGGGCTTCCAAATGTCACTTTGCCAATTCCACAAGAACTGTCTTAGCTAAAGGCTTCTTGAGGGGAAAGCTGTAACTCTGTGAGATGATTTCACAGAACACAAATAATTTTCTCAGAAAGCTTCTTTCTCTTTGTTATCGGAGGATATTTCCTTTGGCCCTATAGTCTTCAAAGGGATCCGAAATATCTGTTCTCAGATTCCACAGAAATAAGGCTAGCAAAGAGATCCACGAAATACAGATGTAACTCTGTGAGTGGAAGTCACACATCACAGAGCAGTTTCTCAGAAAGCCTCTTTCCAGATTTCATCTGAGGATATTTCCTTCTTCACCGTAGCCTTCTATGGGCTTCCAAATATCACTTTGCCAATTCCACAAGAACTGTCTTAGCGAAAGGCTTCTTGAGGGGAAAGCAGTAACTCTGTGAGATGATTTCACATAACACAAAGAAGTTTCTCAGAAAGCTTCTTTCTCTTTTTTATCGGAGGATATTACCTTTGGCCCTATATTCTTCAAAGGGATCCGAAATATCTGTTCTCAGATTCCACAGAAATAAGGCTAGCAAAGAGATCCACGAAATACAGATGTAACTCTGTGAGTGGAAGTCACACATCACAGAGCAGTTTCTCAGAAAGCTTCTTTCCAGATTTCATCTGAGGATATTTCCTTTTTCACCATAGCCCGCTAAGGGCTTCCAAATATCACTTTGCGAATTCCACAAGAACTGTCTTAGCGAAAGGCTTCTTGAGGGGAAAGTTGTAACTCTGTGAGATGATTTCACAGAACACAAAGAAGTTTCTCAGAAAGCGTCTTTCTCTTTGTTATCGGAGGATATTTCCTTTGGCCCTATAGTCTTCAAAGGGATCCGAAATATCTGTTCTCAGATTCCACAGAAATAAGGCTAGCAAAGAGATCCACGAAATACAGATGTAACTCTGTGAATGGAAGTCCCACATTACAGAGTAGTTTCGCAGAAAACTTCTTTCCAGATTTCATGTGAGGATATTTCCTTCTTCACCATAGCCCTCTATGGGCTTCCAAATATCACTTTGCCAATTCCACAAGAACTGTCTTAGCGAAAGGGTTCTTCAGGGAAAGCTGTAACTCTGTGAGATGATTTCACAGAACACAAAGAAGTTTCTCAGAAATCTTCTTTCTCTTTGTTATCGGAGGATATTTCCTTTGGCCCTATAGTCCTCAAAGGGATCCGAAATATCTGTTCTCAGATTCCACAGAAATAAGGCTAGCAAAGAGATCCACGAAATACAGGTGTAACTCTGTGAGATGAATGAACAGAACACTAAGCAGTTTCTCAGAAAGCTTCTTTCCAGATTTCATCTGAGGATATTTCCTTTTTCACCATAGCCCTCAATGGGCTTCCAAATATCACTCTGCCAATTCCACAAGAACTGTCTTAGCGAAAGGCTTCTTGAGGGGAAAGCTGTAACTCTGTGAGATGATTTCACAGAACACAAAGAAGTTTCTCAGAAAGCTTCTTTCTCTTTGTTATCGGAGGATATTTCCTTTGGCCCTATAGTCTTCAAAGGGATCCGAAATATCTGTTCTCAGATTCCACAGAAATAAGGCTAGCAAAAGGATCCACGAAATACAGATGTAACTCTGTGAGTGGAAGTCACACATCACAGAGCAGTTTCAAAGAAAGCTTCTTTCCAGATTTCATCTGAGGATATTTCCTTCTTCACCATAGCCCTCTATGGGCTTCCAAATATCACTTTGCCAATTCCACAAAAACTGTCTTTGCGAAAGGCTTCTTGAGGGGAAAGCTGTAACTCTGTGAGATGATTTCACAGAACACAAATAAGTTTCTCAGAAAGCTTTTTTCTCTTTGTTATCGGAGCATATTTCCTTTGGCCCAATATCCTTCAAAGGGATCCGAAATATCTGTTCTCAGATTCCACAGAAATAAGGATAGCAAAGAGATCCACGAAATACAGATGTAAATCTGTGAGTGGAAGTCACACATCACAGAGTAGTTTCTCAGAAAGCTTCTTTCCAGAATTCATCTGAGGATATTTCCTTTTTCAACATAGCCCTCTATGGGCTTCCAAATATCACTTTGCCAATTCCACAAGAACTGTCTTAAAGAAAGGCTTCTTGAGGGGAAAGGTGTAACACTGTCAGATGATTTCACAGAACACAAAGAAGTTTCTCAGAAAGCTTCTTTCTCTTTGTTATCGGAGGATATTTCCTTTGGCCCTATAGTCTTCAAAGGGATCGGAAATATCTGTTCTCAGATTCCACAGAAATAAGGCTAGCAAAGAGATCCACGAAATACAGAAGTAACTCTGTGAGATGAATGAACAGAACACTAAGCAGTTTCTCAGAAAGCTTCTTTCCAGATTTCATCTGAGGATATTTCCTTTTTCACCATAGCCCTCTATGGGCTTCCAAATATCACTTTGCCAATTCCACAAGAACTTTCTTAGCTAAAGGCTTCTTGAGGGGAAAGCTGTAACTCTGTGAGATGATTTCACAGAACACAAATAATTTTCTCAGAAAGCTTCTTTCTCTTTGTTATCGGAGGATATTTCCTTTGGCCCTATAGTCTTCAAAGGGATCCGAAATATCTGTTCTCAGATTCCACAGAAATAAGGCTAGCAAAGATATCCACGAAATACAGATGTAACTCTGTGAGTGGAAGTCACACATCACAGAGCAGTTTCTCAGAAAGCCTCTTTCCAGATTTCATCTGAGGATATTTCCTTCTTCACCGTAGCCCTCTATGGGCTTCCAAATATCACTTTGCCAATTCCACAAGAACTGTCTTAGCGAAAGGCTTCTTGAGGGGAAAGCAGTAACTCTGTGAGATGATTTCACAAAACACAAAGAAGTTTCTCAGAAAGCTTCTTTCTCTTTTTTATCGGAGGATATTTCCTTTGGCCCTATATTCTTCAAAGGGATCCGAAATATCTGTTCTCAGATTCCATAGAAATAAGGCTAGCAAAGAGATCCACGAAATATAGATGTAACTCTGTGAGTGGAAGTCACACATCACAGAGCAGTTTCTCAGAATGCTTCTTTCCAGATTTCATCTGAGGATATTTCCTTTTTCACCATAGCCCTCTATGGGCTTCCAAATATCACTTTGCGAATTCCAAAAGAACTGTGTTAGCGAAAGGCTTCTTGAGTGGAAAGTTGTAACTCTGTGAGATGATTTCACAGAACAAAAAGAAGTTTCTCAGAAAGCGTCTTTCTCTTTGTTATCGGAGGATATTTCCTTTGGCCCTATAGTCTTCAAAGGGATCCGAAATATCTGTTCTCAGATTCCACAGAAATAAGGCTAGCAAAGAGATCCACGAAATACAGATGTAACTCTGTGAATGGAAGTCCCACATTACAGAGTAGTTTCTCAGAAAGCTTCTTTCCAGATTTCATGTGAGGATATTTCCTTTTTCACCATAGCCCTCTATGGGCTTACAAATATCACTTTGCGAATTCCACAAGAACTGTCTTAGCGAAAGGCTTCTTGAGGGGAAAGCTGTAACTGTGTCAGATGATTTCACAGAACACAAAGAAGTCTCTCAGAAAGCTTCTTTCTCTTTGTTATCGGAGGATATTTCCTTTGGCCCTATAGTCTTCAAAGGGATCCGAAATATCTGTTCTCAGATTCCACAGAAATAAGGCTAGCAAAGAGATCCACGAAATACAGATGTAACTCTGTGAGATGAATGAACAGAACACTAAGCAGTTTCTCAGAAAGCTTCTTTCCAGATTTCATCTGAGGATATTTCCTTTTTCACCTTAGCCCTCTATGGGCTTCCAAATATCACTTTGCCAATTCCAGAAGAACTGTCTTTGCGAAAGGCTTCTTGAGGGGAAAGCTGTAACTCTGTGAGATGATTTCACAGAACAAAAAGAAGTTTCTCAGAAAGCTTCTTTCTCTTTGTTATCAGAGGATATTTCCTTAGGCCCTATAGTCTTCAAAGGGATCCGAAATATCTGTTCTCAGATTCCACAGAAATAAGGCTAGCAAAGAGATCCAGGAAATACAGATGTAACTCTGTGAGTGGAAGTCACACATCAGAGAGCAGTTTCTCAGAAAGCTTCTCTCCAGATTTCATCTGAGGATATTTCCTTCTTCACCATAGCCCTCTATGGGCTTCCAAATATCACTTTGCCAATTCCTCAAGAACTGTCTTAGCGAAAGGCTTCTTGAGGGGAAAGCTGTAACTCTGTGAGATGATTTCACAGAACACAAAGAAGTTTCTCAGAAAGCTTCTTTCTCTTTGTTATCGGAGGATATTTCCTTTGGCCCTATAGTCTTCAAAGGGATCAGAAATATCTCTTGTCAGATTCCACAGAAATAAGACTAGCAAAGAGATCCACGAAATACACATATAACTCTGTTAGTGGAAGTCACATATCACTGAGTAGTTTCTCAGAAAGCTTCTTTCCATATTTCATCTGAGGATATTTCCTTTTTCACCATAGCCCTCTAAGTTCTTCCAAATATCACTTTGCCAATTCCAAAAGAACTGTCTTAGCGAAAGGCTTCTTGAGGGGAAAGCTGTAACTCTGTGAGATGATTTCACAGAACACAAATAATTTTCTCAGAAAGCTTCTTTCTCTTTGTTATCGGAGGATATTTCCTTTGGCCCTGTAGTCTTCAAAGGGATCCGAAATATCTGTTCTCAGATTCCACAGAAATAAGGCTAGCAAGGAGATCCACGAAATACAGATGTAACTCTGTGAGTGGAAGTCACACATCACAGAGCAGTTTCTCAGAAAGCTTCTTTCCAGATTTCATCAGGGGATATTACCTTTTTCACCATAGCCCTCTAAGGGCTTCCAAATATCACTTTGCCAATTCCACAAGAACTGTCGTAGCGAAAGGCTTCTTGAGGGGAAAGCTGTAACTCTGTGAGATGATTTCACAGAACACAAAGAAGTTTCTCAGAAAGCTTCTTTCTCTTTGTTATCGGAGGATATTTCCTTTGGCCCTATAGTCTTCAAAGGGATCCGAAATATCTGTTCTCAGATTCCACAGAAATAAGGCTAGCAAAGAGATCCACGAAATACAGATGTAACTCTGTGAGTGGAAGCCACACATCACAGAGCAGTTTCTCAGAAAGCTTCTTTCCACATTTCATCTGAGGATATTTCCTTTTTCACCATAGCCCTCTATGGGCTTCCAAATATCACTTTGCGAATTCCACAAGAACTGTCTTTGCGAAAGGCTTCTTGAGGGGAAAGCTGTAACTCTGTGAAATGATTTCACAGAACACAAAGAGGTTTCTCTGAAAGCTTCTTTCTCTTTGTTATCAGAGGATATTTCCTTTGGCCCTATAGTCTTCAAAGGGATCCGAAATATCTGTTCTCAGATTCCACAGAAATAAGGCTAGCAAAGAGATCCACGAAATACAGCTGTAACTCTGTGAGTGGAAGTCACACATCACAGAGCAGTTTCAAAGAAAGCTTCTTTCCAGATTTCATCTGAGGATATTTCCTTCTTCACCATAGCCCTCTATGGGCTTCCAAATATCACTTTGCCAATTCCACAAAAACTGTCTTTGCGAAAGGCTTCTTGAGGGGAAAGCTGTACCTCTGTGAGATGATTTCACAGAACACAAATAAGTTTCTCAGAAAGCTTCTTTCTCTTTGTTATCGGAGGATATTTCCTTTGACCCAATATTCTTCAAAGGCATCTGAAATATCTGTTCTCAGATTCCACAGAAATAAGGCTAGCAAAGGGATCCACAAAATACAGATGTAAATCTGTGAGTGGAAGTCACACATCACAGAGTAGTTTCTCAGAAAGCTTCTTTCCAGATTTCATCTGAGGATATTTCGTTTTTCAACATAGCCCTCTATGGGCTTCCAAATATCACTTTGCCAATTCCACAAGAACTGTCTTAGCGAAAGGCTTCTTGAGGGGAAAGCTGTAACTCTGTGAGATGATTTCACAGAACACAAAGAAGTTTCTCAGAAAGCTTCTTTCTCTTTGTTATCGGAGGATATTTCCTTTGGCCCTATAGTCTTCAAAGGGATCGGAAATATCTGTTCTCAGATTCCACAGAAATAAGGCTAGCTAAGAGATCCACGAAATACAGATGTAACTCTGTGAGATGAATGAACAGAACACTAAGCAGTTTCTCAGAAAGCTTCTTTCCAGATTTCATCTGAGGATATTTCCTTTTTCACCTTAGCCCTCTATGGGCTTCCAAATATCACTTTGCCAATTCCACAAGAACTGTCTTAGCGAATGGTTTCTTGAGGGGAAAACTGTAACTCTGTGAGATGATTTCACAGAACACAAAGAAGTTTCTCAGAAAGCTTCTTTCTCTTTGTTATCGGAGGATATTTCCTTTGGCCCTATAGTCTTCAAAGGGATCCGAAATATCTGTTCTCAGATTCCACAGAAATAAGGCTAGCAAAGACAATCACGAAATACAGATGTAACTCTGTGAGTGGAAGTCACACATCACAGAGCAGTTTCTCAGAAAGCTTCTTTCCAGTTTTCATCTGAGGATATTTCCTTTTTCACCATAGCCCGCTAAGGGCTTCCAAATATCACTTTGCCAATTCCACAAGAACTGTCTTAGCGAAAGGCTTCTTGAGGGGAAAGCTGTAACTCTGTGAGATGATTTCACAGAGCACAAAGAAGTTTCTCAGAAAGCTTCTTTCTCTTTGTTATCAGAGGATATTTCCTTTGGCCCAATATCCTTCAAAGGGATCCGAAATATCTGTTCTCAGATTCCACAGAAATAGGGCTAGCAAAGAGATCCACGAAATACAGATGTAAATCTGTGAGTGGAAGGCACACATCACAGAGTAGTTTCTCAGAAAGCTTCTTTCCAGATTTCATCTGAGGATATTTCCTTTTTCAACATAGCCCTCCATGGGCTTCCAAATATCACTTTGCCAATTCCACAAGAACTGTCTTAAAGAAAGGCTTCTTGAGGGGAAAGGTGTAACACTGTCAGATGATTTCACAGAACACAAAGAAGTTTCTCAGAAATCTTCTTTCTCTTTGTTATCGGAGGATATTTCCTTTGGCCCTATAGTCTTCAAAGGGATCGGAAATATCTGTTCTCAGATTCCACAGAAATAAGGCTAGCAAAGAGATCCACGAAATACAGATGTAACTCTGTGAGATGAATGAACAGAACACTAAGCAGTTTCTCAGAAAGCTTCTTTCCAGATTTCATCTGAGGATATTTCCTTTTTCACCTTAGCCCTCTATGGGCTTCCAAATATCACTTTGCCAATTCCACAAGAACTGTCTTAGCGAAAGGCTTCTTGAGGGGAAAACTGTAACTCTGTGAGATGATTTCACAGAACACAAAGAAGTTTCTCAGAAAGCTTCTTTCTCTTTGTTATCGGAGGATATTTCCTTTGGCCCTATAGTCTTAAAAGGGATCCGAAATATCTGTTCTCAGATTCCACAGAAATAAGGCT